>NW_026047113.1:229538-1482663 GCF_023864275.1 Schistocerca cancellata | reverse complement strand
CGGGCACCTTATGGCCGTTCTGCTGTGAGTCAAAGATTTTCGAATCGGACGAAAAACTGATAGTGAATTGTAACTTTCAGAGCAACCTAATGACGATGGATCACTCAAATTGCGTCCCGATTCAATACATCGTCCTCCAGCCGACTTGTCTCCATGGGTCTAATGCTTCCTCGGGCACCTTATGGCCGTTCTGCTGTGATTCAAATATTTTCGAATCGGACGAAAAACTGATAGTAAATTGGAACGTTCAGGGCCTCCTAATGACGATGGAACACTCAAATTGCGTCCCGATTCAATACATCGTCCTCCAGCGGACTTGTCCCATTAGTCTATTGCTGCTTCCTGCACCTAATGGCCGTTCTGCTGTGAGTCAAAGACTTTCGAATCGGACGAAAAACTGAAAGTGAAATGTAACACTCAGTGCCACCTAATGACGATTGACCACGCAAATTGCGTCCCGATTCAATACATCGTCCTCCAGCCGAGTTGACTCCATGGGTCTATTGCTGCCTCGGGCACCTTATGGCCGTTCTGCTGTGAATCTAGATTATCGAATGGGACGAAAAACTGGTAGTGAATTGTAACGTTCAGGGCCACCTAATGACGATGGATCACTCAAATTGCGTCCCGATTCAATACATCGTCCTCCAGCCGACTTGTCTCCATGGGTCTATTGCTGCCTAGGGCACTTTATGGCCGTTCTCCTGTGAGTCAAGATTATCGAATGGGACGAAAAACTGATAGTGAATTGTAACTTTCAGGGCCACCTAATGACGATGGATCACTCAAATTGCGTCCCGATTCAATACATCGTCCTCCAGCAGACTTGTCTCCATGGGTCGATTGCTGCCTCGGGCACCTTTTGGCAGGCCTGCTGTGAGTCAAAGATTTTCGAATCGGACGAAAAACCTGATAGTGATTTGTAACATTCAGGGCCACCTAATGACGATGGACCACACAAATTGCGTCCCGATTCAGTACATCATCCACTAGCCGACTTGACTCCATGGGACTATTGCTGCCTCGGGCACCTTATGGCCGTTCTGCTGTGAGTCTAGATTATCGAATGGGATGAAAAACTGCTAGTGAATTGTAACGTTCAGGGCCTCCTAATGTCGATGGAACACTCAAATTGCGTCCCGATTCAATACATCGTCCTCCAGCAGACTTGTCTCCATGGGTCTATTGCTGCCTCGGGCACCTTATGGCCGTTCTGCTGTGAGTCAAAGATTTTCGAATCGGACGAAAAACTGATAGTGAATTGTAACATTCAGCGCCACCTAATGACGATGGACCACACAAATTGCGTCCCGATTCAGTACATCGTCCTCCAGCCGATCTGACTCCATGGGTCTATTGCTGCCTCGGGCACCTTATGGCCGTTCTGCTGTGAGTCAAAGATTTTCGAATCGGACGAAAAACTGATAGTGAATTGTAACGTTCAGGGCCTCCTAATGACGATGGAACACTCAAATTGCGTCCCGATTCAATACATCGTCCTCCAGCAGACTTGTCTCCATGCGTCTATTGCTGCCTTGGGCACCTCATGGTCGTTCTGCTGTGAGTCTAGATTATCGAATGGGTCGAAAAACTGATAGTGAATTGTAACGTTCAGGGCCACCTAATGACGATGGATCTCTCAAATTGCGTCCCGATTCAATACATCGTCCTCCAGCCGACTTGACTCCTTGGGTCTATTGCTGCCTCGGGCACCTTATGGCCGTTCTGCTGTGAGTCTAGATTATCGAATGGGACGAAAAACTGATAGTGAATTGTAACGTTCAGGGCCTCCTAATGACGATGGATCACTCAAATTGCGTCCCGATTCAATACATCGTCCTCCAGCCGACTTGACTCCATGGGTCTATTGCTGCCTCGGGCACCTTATGGCCGTTCTGCTGTGAGTCTAGATTATCGAATGGGACGAAAAACTGAAGGTGAATTGTAACGTTCAGGGCCTCCTAATGACGATGGATCACTCAAATTGCGTCCCGATTCAATATATCGTCCTCCAGCAGACTCTTTTCCATGGGTCTATTGTTGCCTCGGGCACCTTATGGCCGTTCTGCTGTGAGTCAAAGATTTTCGAATCGGACGAAAAACTGATAGTGAATTGTAACTTTCAGGGCAACCTAATGACGGTGGATCACTCAAATTGCGTCCCGATTCAATACATCGTCCTCCAGCCGACTTGTCTCCATGGGTCTAATGCTGCCTCGGGCACCTTATGGCCGTTCTGCTGTGAGTCAAAGATTTTCGAATCGGACGAAAAACTGATAGTAAATTGGAACGTTCAGGGCCTCCTAATGACGATGGAACACTCAAATTGCGTCCCGATTCAATACATCGTCCTCCAGCGGACTTGTCTCCATTGGTCTATTGCTGCTTCGGGCACCTAATGGCCGTTCTGCTGTGAGTCAAAGACTTTCGAATCGGACGAAAAACTGAAAGTGAAATGTAACACTCAGTGCCACCTAATGACGATTGACCACGCAAATTGCGTCCCGATTCAATAATTCGTCCTCCAGCCGAGTTGACTCCATGGGTCTATTGCTGCCTCGGGCACCTTATGGCCGTTCTGCTGTGAATCTAGATTATCGAATGGGACGAAAAACTGGTAGTGAATTGTAACGTTCAGGGCCACCTAATGACGATGGATCACTCAAATTGCGTCCCGATTCAATACATCGTCCTCCAGCCGACTTGTCTCCATGGGTCTATTGCTGCCTCGGGCACTTTATGGCCGTTCTGCTGTGAGTCTAGATTATCGAATGGGACGAAAAACTGATAGTGAATTGTAACTTTCAGCGCCACCTAATGACGATGGATCACTCAAATTGCGTCCCGATTCAATACATCGTCCTCCAGCAGACTTGTCTCCATGGGTCGATTGCTGCCTCGGGCACCTTATGGCAGGCCTGCTGTGAGTCAAAGATTTTCGAATCGGACGAAAAACCTGATAGTGATTTGTAACATTCAGGGCCACCTAATGACGATGGACCACACAAATTGCGTCCCGATTCAGTACATCATCCACTAGGCGACTTGACTCCATGGGACTATTGCTGCCTCGGGCACCTTATGGCCGTTCTGCTGTGAGTCTAGATTATCGAATGGGATGAAAAACTGATAGTGAATTGTAACGTTCAGAGCCACCTAATGACGATGGATCACTCAAATTGTGTCCCGATTCAATACATCGTCCTCCAGCAGACTTGTCTCCATGGGTCTATTGCTGCCTCGGGCACCTTACGGCAGTCCTGTTGTGACTCAAAGATTTTCGAATCGGACGAAAAACTGATAGTGAATTGTAACGTTCAGGGCCTCCTAATGACGATGGAACACTCAAATTGCGTCCCGATTCAATACATCGTCCTCCAGCAGACTTGTCTCCATGGGTCTATTGCTGCCTCGGGCACCTTATGGCCGTTCTGCTGTGAGTCAAAGACTTTCGAATCGGACGAAAAACTGATAGTGAATTGTAACATTCAGCGCCACCTAATGACGATGGACCACACAAATTGCGTCCCGATTCAGTACATCGTCCTCCAGCCGATCTGACTCCATGGGTCTATTGCTGCCTCGGGCACCTTATGGCCGTTCTGCTGTGAGTCTAGATTATCGAATGGGACGAAAAACTGATAGTGAATTGTAACTTTCAGGGCCACCTAATGACGATGGATCACTCAAATTGCGTCCCGATTCAATACATCGTCCACCAGCCGACTTGTCTCCATGGGTCTATTGCTGCCTCGGGCACCTTATGGCCGTTCTGCTGTGAGTCAAAGATTTTCGAATCGGACGAAAAACTGATAGTGAATTGTAACGTTCAGGGCCTCCTAATGACGATGGAACAGTCAAATTGCGTCCCGATTCAATACATCGTCCTCCAGCAGACTTGTCTCCATGCGTCTATTGCTGCCTCGGGCACCTCATGGCCGTTCTGCTGTGAGTCTAGATTATCGAATGGGTCGAAAAACTGATAGTGAATTGTAACGTTCAGGGCCACCTAATGACGATGGATCTCTCAAATTGCGTCCCGATTCAATACATCGTCCTCCAGCCGACTTGACTCCTTGGGTCTATTGCTGCCTCGGGCACCTTATGGCCGTTCTGCTGTGAGTCTAGATTATCGAATGGGACGAAAAACTGATAGTGAATTGTAACGTTCAGGGCCTCCTAATGACGATGGATCACTCAAATTGCGTCCCGATTCAATACATCGTCCTCCAGCCGACTTGACTCCATGGGTCTATTGCTGCCTCGGGCACCTTATGGCCGTTCTGCTGTGAGTCTAGATTATCGAATGGGACGAAAAACTGATAGTGAATTGTAACGTTCAGGGCCTCCTAATGACGATGGATCACTCAAATTGCGTCCCGATTCAATACATCGTCCTCCAGCAGACTTGTCTCCATGGGTCGATTGCTGCCTCGGGCACCTTATGGCCGTTCTGCTGTGAGTCAAAAATTTTCGAATCGGACGAAAAACTGATAGTGAATTATAACTTTCAGGGCCACCTACTGACGATGGATCACTCAAATTGCGTCCCGATTCAATACATCGTCCTCCAGCAGACTTGTCTCCATGGGTCGATTGCTGCCTCGGGCACATTATGGCCGTTCTGCTGTGAGTCAAAGATTTTCGAATCGGACGTAAAACTGATAGTGATTTGTAACATTCAGGGCCCCTAATGACGATGGACTACACAAATTGCGTCCCGATTCAGTACTTCGTCCACTAGCCGACTTGACTAAATGGGACTATTGCTGCCTCGGGCACCTTATGACCGCTCTGCTGTGAGTCTAGATTATAGAATGGGATGAAAAACTGATAGTGAATTGTAACGTTCAGGGCCACCTAATGACGATGGATCACTCAAATTGCGTCCCGATTCAATACATCGTCCTCCAGCAGACTTGTCTCCATGGGTCTATTGCTGCTTCGGGCACCTTATGGCAGGCCTGCAGTGACTCAAAGATTTTCGAATCGGACGAAAAACTGATAGTGAATTGTAACTTTCAGGGCCACCTAATGACGATGGATCAGTCAAATTGCGTCCCGATTCAGTACATCGTCCTCCAGCCGACCTGACTCCATGGGTCTATTGCTGCCTCAGGCACCTTATGGCCGTTCTGCTGTGAGTCTAGATTATCGAATGGGACGAAAAACTGATAGTGAATTGTAACGTTCAGGGCCACCTAATGACGATGGATCACTCAAATTGCGTCCCGATTGAATATATCGTCCTCCAGCAGACTTGTTTCCATGGGTCTATTGTTGCCTCGGGCACCTTATGGCCGTTCTGCTGTGAGTCAAAGATTTTCGAATCGGACGAAAAACTGATAGTGAATTGTAACTTTCAGGGCAACCTAATGACGATGGATCACTCAAATTGCGTCCCGATTCAATACATCGTCCTCCAGCCGACTTGTCTCCATGGGTCTAATGCTGCCTCGGGCACCTTATGGCCGTTCTGCTGTGAGTCAAAGATTTTCGAATCGGACGAAAAACTGATAGTAAATTGGAACGTTCAGGGCCTCCTAATGACGATGGAACACTCAAATTGCGTCCCGATTCAAAACATCGTCCTCCAGCGGACTTGTCTCCATTAGTCTATTGCTGCTTCCTGCACCTAATGGCCGTTCTGCTGTGAGTCAAAGACTTTCGAATCGGACGAAAAACTGAAAGTGAAATGTAACACTCAGTGCCACCTAATGACGATTGACCACGCAAATTGCGTCCCGATTCAATACATCGTCCTCCAGCCGACTTGTCTCCATGGGTCTATTGCTGCCTAGGGCACTTTATGGCCGTTCTGCTGTGAGTCTAGATTATCGAATGGGACGAAAAACTGATAGTGAATTGTAACTTTCAGGGCCACCTAATGACGATGGATCACTCAAATTGCGTCCCGATACAATACATCGTCCTCCAGCAGACTTGTCTCCATGGGTCGATTGCTGCCTCGGGCACCTTATGGCAGGCCTGCTGTGAGTCAAAGATTTTCGAATCGGACGAAAAACCTGATAGTGATTTGTAACATTCAGGGCCACCTAATGACGATGGACCACACAAATTGCGTCCCGATTCAGTACATCATCCACTAGCCGACTTGACTCCATGGGACTATTGCTGCCTCGGGCACCTTATGGCCGTTCTGCTGTGAGTCTAGATTATCGAATGGGATGAAAAACTGATAGTGAATTGTAACGTTCAGGGCCTCCTAATGACGATGGAACACTCAAATTGCGTCCCGATTCAATACATCGTCCTCCAGCAGACTTGTCTCCATGGGTCTATTGCTGCCTCGGGCACATTATGGCCGTTCTGCTGTGAGTCAAAGATTTTCGAATCGGACGAAAAACTGATAGTGAATTGTAACATTCAGCGCCACCTAATGACGATGGACCACACAAATTGCGTCCCGATTCAGTACATCGTCCTCCAGCCGATCTGACTCCATGGGTCTATTGCTGCCTCGGGCACCTTATGGCCGTTCTGCTGTGAGTCTAGATTATCGAATGGGACGAAAAACTGATAGTGAATTGTAACGTTCAGGGCCACCTAATGACGATGGATCACTCAAATTGCGTCCCGATTCAATACATCGTCCTCCAGCAGACTTGTCGCCATGGGTCTATTGCTGCCTCGGGCGCCTTATGGCCGTTCTGCTGTGAGTCAAAGATTTTCGAATCGGACGAAAAACTGATAGTGAATTGTAACTTTCAGGGCCACCTAATGACGATGGATCACTCAAATTGCGTCCCGATTCAATACATCGTCCACCAGCCGACTTGTCTCCATGGGTCTATTGCTGCCTCGGGCACCTTATGGCCGTTCTGCTGTGAGTCTAGATTATCGAATGGGACGAAAAACTGATAGTGAATTGTAACGTTCAGGGCCTCCTAATGACGATGGATCACTCAAATTGCGTCCCGATTCAATACATCGTCCTCCAGCCGACTTGACTCCATGGGTCTATTGCTGCCTCGGGCACCTTATGGCCGTTCTGCTGTGAGTCTAGATTATCGAATGGGACGAAAAACTGATAGTGAATTGTAACGTTCAGGGCCTCCTAATGACGATGGATCACTCAAATTGCGTCCCGATTCAATACATCGTCCTCCAGCAGACTTGTCTCCATGGGTCGATTGCTGCCTCTGGCACCTAATGGCCGTTCTGCTGTGAGTCAAAGATTTTCGAAGCGGACGAAAAACTGATAGTGAATTGTAACATTCAGGGCCACCTAATGACGATGGACCACGCAAATTGCGTCCCGATTCAATACATCGTCCTCCAGCCGAGTTGACTCCATGGGTCTATTGCTGCCTCGGGCACCTTATGGCCGATCTGCTGTGAATCTAGATTATCGTATGGGACGATAAACTGATACTGAATTGTAACGTTCAGGGCCACCTAATGACGATGGATCACTCAAATTGCGTCCCGATTCAATACATCGTCCCCAGCCGACTTGTCTCCATGGGTCTATTGCTGCCTCGGGCACCTTATGGCCGTTCTGCTGTGAGACTAGATTATCGAATGGGACGAAAAACTGATAGTGAATTGAAACGTTCAGGGCCACCTAATGACGATGGATCACTCAAATTGCGTCCCGACTCAATACATCGTCCCCAGCCGACTTGTCTCCATGGGTCTATTGCTGCCTCGGGCACCTTATGGCCGTTCTGCTGTGAGTCAAAGATTTTCGAATCGGACGAAAAACTGATACTGAATTGTAACTTTCAGGGCCACCTAATGACGATGGATCACTCAAATTGCGTCCCGATTCAATACATCGTCCTCCAACAGACTTGTCTCCATGGGTCTATTGCTGCCTCGGGCACCTTATGGCCATTCTGCTGTGAGTCAAAGATTTTCGAATCGGACGAAAAACTGATAGTGATTTGTAACATTCAGGGCCACCTAATGACGATGGACCACACAAATTGCGTCCCGATTCAGTACATCGTCCACTACCTGACTTGACTCCATGGGACTATTGCTGCCTCGGGCACCTTATGGCCGTTCTGCTGTGAGTCTAGATAATATAATGGGATGAAAAACTGATAGTGAATTGTAACGTTCAGGGCCACCTAATGACGATGGATCACTCAAATTGCGTCCCGATTCAATACATCGTCCTCCAGCAGACTTGTCTCCATGGGTCTATTGCTGCCTCGGGCACCTTATGGCAGGCCTGCTGTGACTCAAAGATTTTCTAATCGGACGAAAAACTGATAGTGAATTGTAACGTTCAGGGTCTCCTAATGACGATGGAACACTCAAATTGCGTCCCGATTTAATACATCGTCCTCCAGCGGACTTGTCTCCATTAGTCTATTGCTGCTTCCTGCACCTAATGGCCGTTCTGCTGTGAGTCAAAGACTTTCGAATCGGACGAAAAACTGAAAGTGAAATGTAACACTCAGTGCCACCTAATGACGATTGACCACGCAAATTGCGTCCCGATTCAATACATCGTCCTCCAGCCGAGTTGACTCCATGGGTCTATTGCTGCCTCGGGCACCTTATGGCCGTTCTGCTGTGAATCTACATTATCGAATGGGACGAAAAACTGGTAGTGAATTGTAACGTTCAGGGCCACCTAATGACGATGGATCACTCAAATTGCGTCCCGATTCAATACATCGTCCTCCAGCCGACTTGTCTCCATGGGTCTATTGCTGCCTAGGGCACTTTATGGCCGTTCTGCTGTGAGTCTAGATTATCGAATGGGACGAAAAACTGATAGTGAATTGTAACTTTCAGGGCCACCTAATGACGATGGATCACTCAAATTGCGTCCCGATACAATACATCGTCCTCCAGCAGACTTGTCTCCATGGGTCGATTGCTGCCTCGGGCACCTTATGGCAGGCCTGCTGTGAGTCAAAGATTTTCGAATCGGACGAAAAACCTGATAGTGATTTGTAACATTCAGGGCCACCTAATGACGATGGACCACACAAATTGCGTCCCGATTCAGTACATCATCCACTAGCCGACTTGACTCCATGGGACTATTGCTGCCTCGGGCACCTTATGGCCGTTCTGTTGTGAGTCTAGATTATCGAATGGGATGAAAAACTGATAGTGAATTGTAACGTTCAGGGCCTCCTAATGACGATGGAACACTCAAATTGCGTCCCGATTCAATACATCGTCCTCCAGCAGACTTGTCTCCATGGGTCTATTACTGCCTCGGGCACCTTATGGCCGTTCTGCTGTGAGTCAAAGATTTTCGAATCGGACGAAAAACTGATAGTGAATTGTTACATTCAGCGCCACCTAATGACGATGGACCACACAAATTGCGTCCCGATTCAGTACATCGTCCTCCAGCCGATCTGACTCCATGGGTCTATTGCTGCCTCGGGCACCTTATGGCCGTTCTGCTGTGAGTCTAGATTATCGAATGGGACGAAAAACTGATAGTGAATTGTAACGTTCAGGGCCACCTAATGACGATGGATCACTCAAATTGCGTCCCGATTCAATACATCGTCCTCCAGCAGACTTGTCTCCATGGGTCTATTGCTGCCTCGGGCGCCTTATGGCCGTTCTGCTGTGAGTCAAAGATTATCGAATGGGACGAAAAACTGATAGTGAATTGTAACTGTCAGGGCCACCTAATGACGATGGATCACTCAAATTGCGTCCCGATTCAATACATCGTCCACCAGCCGACTTGTCTCCATGGGTCTATTGCTGCCTCGGGCACCTTATGGCCGTTCTGCTGTGAGACTAGATTATCGAATGGGACGAAAAACTGATAGTGAATTGAAACGTTCAGGGCCACCTAATGACGATGGATCACTCAAATTGCGTCCCGACTCAATACATCGTCCCCAGCCGACTTGTCTCCATGGGTCTATTGCTGCCTCGGGCACCTTATGGCCGTTCTGCTGTGAGTCAAAGATTTTCGAATCGGACGAAAAACTGATAGTGAATTGTAACTTTCAGGGCCACCTAATGACGATGGAACACTCAAATTGCGTCCCGATTCAATACATCGTCCTCCAACAGACTTGTCTCCATGGGTCTATTGCTGCCTCGGGCACCTTATGGCCATTCTGCTGTGAGTCAAAGATTTTCGAATCGGACGAAAAACTGATAGTGATTTGTAACATTCAGGGCCACCTAATGACGATGGACCACACAAATTGCGTCCCGATTCAGTACATCGTCCACTACCCGACTTGACTCCATGGGACTATTGCTGCCTCGGGCACCTTATGGCCGTTCTGCTGTGAGTCTAGATAATATAATGGGATGAAAAACTGATAGTGAATTGTAACGTTCAGGGCCACCTAATGACGATGGATCACTCAAATTGCGTCCCGATTCAATACATCGTCCTCCAGCAGACTTGTCTCCATGGGTCTATTGCTGCCTCGGGCACCTTATGGCAGGCCTGCTGTGACTCAAAGATTTTCTAATCGGACGAAAAACTGATAGTGAATTGTAACGTTCAGGGACTCCTAATGACGATGGAACACTCAAATTGCGTCCCGATTTAATACATCGTCCTCCAGCGGACTTGTCTCCATTAGTCTATTGCTGCTTCCTGCACCTAATGGCCGTTCTGCTGTGAGTCAAAGACTTTCGAATCGGACGAAAAACTGAAAGTGAAATGTAACACTCAGTGCCACCTAATGACGATTGACCACGCAAATTGCGTCCCGATTCAATACATCGTCCTCCAGCCGAGTTGACTCCATGGGTCTATTGCTGCCTCGGGCACCTTATGGCCGTTCTGCTGTGAATCTACATTATCGAATGGGACGAAAAACTGGTAGTGAATTGTAACGTTCAGGGCCACCTAATGACGATGGATCACTCAAATCGCGTCCCGATTCAATACATCGTCCTCCAGCCGACTTGTCTCCATGGGTCTATTGCTGCCTAGGGCACTTTATGGCCGTTCTGCTGTGAGTCTAGATTATCGAATGGGACGAAAAACTGATAGTGAATTGTATCTTTCAGGTCCACCTAATGACGATGGATCACTCAAATTGCGTCCCGATACAATACATCGTCCTCCAGCAGACTTGTCTCCATGGGTCGATTGCTGCCTCGGGCACCTTATGGCAGGCCTGCTGTGAGTCAAAGATTTTCGAATCGGACGAAAAACCTGATAGTGATTTGTAACATTCAGGGCCACCTAATGACGATGGACCACACAAATTGCGTCCCGATTCAGTACATCATCCACTAGCCGACTTGACTCCATGGGACTATTGCTGCCTCGGTCACCTTATGGCCGTTCTGTTGTGAGTCTAGATTATCGAATGGGATGAAAAACTGATAGTGAATTGTAACGTTCAGGGCCTCCTAATGACGATGGAACACTCAAATTGCGTCCCGATTCAATACATCGTCCTCCAGCAGACTTGTCTCCATGGGTCTATTACTGCCTCGGGCACCTTATGGCCATTCTGCTGTGAGTCAAAGATTTTCGAATCGGACGAAAAACTGATAGTGAATTGTAACATTCAGCGCCACCTAATGACGATGGACCACACAAATTGCGTCCCGATTCAGTACATCGTCCTCCAGCCGATCTGACTCCATGGGTCTATTGCTGCCTCGGGCACCTTATGGCCGTTCTGCTGTGAGTCTAGATTATCGAATGGGACGAAAAACTGATAGTGAATTGTAACGTTCAGGGCCACCTAATGACGATGGATCACTCAAATTGCGTCCCGATTCAATACATCGTCCTCCAGCAGACTTGTCTCCATGGGTCTATTGCTGCCTCGGGCGCCTTATGGCCGTTCTGCTGTGAGTCAAAGATTTTCGAATCGGACCAAAAACTGATAGTGAATTGTAACTTTCAGGGCCACCTAATGACGATGGATCACTCAAATTGCGTCCCGATTCAATACATCGTCCACCAGCCGACTTGTCTCCATGGGTCTATTGCTGCCTCGGGCACCTTATGGCCGTTCTGCTGTGAGTCTAGATTATCGAATGGGACGAAAAACTGATAGTGAATTGTAACTTTCAGGGCCTCCTAATGACGATGGATCACTCAAATTGCGTCCCGATTCAATACATCGTCCTCCAGCCGACTTGACTCCATGGGTCTATTGCTGCCTCGGGCACCTTATGGCCGTTCTGCTGTGAGTCTAGATTATCGAATGGGACGAAAAACTGATAGTGAATTGTAACGTTCAGGGCCTCCTAATGACGATGGATCACTCAAATTGCGTCCCGATTCAATACATCGTCCTCCAGCAGACTTGTCTCCATGGGTCGATTGCTGCCTCTGGCACCTAATGGCCGTTCTGCTGTGAGTCAAAGATTTTCGAAGCGGACGAAAAACTGATAGTGAATTGTAACATTCAGGGCCACCTAATGACAATGGACCACGCAAATTGCGTCCCGATTCAATACATCGTCCTCCAGCCGAGTTGACTCCATGGGTCTATTGCTGCCTCGGGCACCTTATGGCCGATCTGCTGTGAATCTAGATTATCGTATGGGACGATAAACTGATACTGAATTGTAACGTTCAGGGCCACCTAATGACGATGGATCACTCAAATTGCGTCCCGATTCAATACATCGTCCCCAGCCGACTTGTCTCCATGGGTCTATTGCTGCCTCGGGCACCTTATGGCCGTTCTGCTGTGAGACTAGATTATCGAATGGGACGAAAAACTGATAGTGAATTGAAACGTTCAGGGCCACCTAATGACGATGGATCACTCAAATTGCGTCCCGACTCAATACATCGTCCCCAGCCGACTTGTCTCCATGGGTCTATTGCTGCCTCGGGCACCTTATGGCCGTTCTGCTGTGAGTCAAAGATTTTCGAATCGGACGAAAAACTGATAGTGAATTGTAACTTTCAGGGCCACCTAATGACGATGGATCACTCAAATTGCGTCCCGATTCAATACATCGTCCTCCAACAGACTTGTCTCCATGGGTCTATTGCTGCCTCGGGCACCTTATGGCCATTCTGCTGTGAGTCAAAGATTTTCGAATCGGACGAAAAACTGATAGTGATTTGTAACATTCAGGGCCACCTAATGACGATGGACCACACAAATTGCGTCCCGATTCAGTACATCGTCCACTACCCGACTTGACTCCATGGGACTATTGCTGCCTCGGGCACCTTATGGCCGTTCTGCTGTGAGTCTAGATAATATAATGGGATGAAAAACTGATAGTGAATTGTAACGTTCAGGGCCACCTAATGACGATGGATCACTCAAATTGCGTCCCGATTCAATACATCGTCCTCCAGCAGACTTGTCTCCATGGGTCTATTGCTGCCTCGGGCACCTTATGGCAGGCCTGCTGTGACTCAAAGATTTTCTAATCGGACGAAAACCTGATAGTGAATTGTAACGTTCAGGGACTCCTAATGACGATGGAACACTCAAATTGCGTCCCGATTTAATACATCGTCCTCCAGCGGACTTGTCTCCATTAGTCTATTGCTGCTTCCTGCACCTAATGGCCGTTCTGCTGTGAGTCAAAGACTTTCGAATCGGACGAAAAACTGAAAGTGAAATGTAACACTCAGTGCCACCTAATGACGATTGACCACGCAAATTGCGTCCCGATTCAATACATCGTCCTCCAGCCGAGTTGACTCCATGGGTCTATTGCTGCCTCGGGCACCTTATGGCCGTTCTGCTGTGAATCTACATTATCGAATGGGACGAAAAACTGGTAGTGAATTGTAACGTTCAGGGCCACCTAATGACGATGGATCACTCAAATTGCGTCCCGATTCAATACATCCTGCTCCAGCCGACTTGTCTCCATGGGTCTATTGCTGCCTAGGGCACTTTATGGCCGTTCTGCTGTGAGTCTAGATTATCGAATGGGACGAAAAACTGATAGTGAATTGTAACTTTCAGGGCCACCTAATGACGATGGATCACTCAAATTGCGTCCCGATACAATACATCGTCCTCCAGCAGACTTGTCTCCATGGGTCGATTGCTGCCTCGGGCACCTTATGGCAGGCCTGCTGTGAGTCAAAGATTTTCGAATCGGACGAAAAACCTGATAGTGATTTGTAACATTCAGGGCCACCTAATGACGATGGACCACACAAATTGCGTCCCGATTCAGTACATCATCCACTAGCCGACTTGACTCCATGGGACTATTGCTGCCTCGGGCACCTTATGGCCGTTCTGTTGTGAGGCTAGATTATCGAATGGGATGAAAAACTGATAGTGAATTGTAACGTTCAGGGTCTCCTAATGACGATGGAACACTCAAATTGCGTCCCGATTCAATACATCGTCCTCCAGCAGACTTGTCTCCATGGGTCTATTACTGCCTCGGGCACCTTATGGCCGTTCTGCTGTGAGTCGAAGATTTTCGAATCGGACGAAAAACTGATAGTGAATTGTAACATTCAGCGCCACCTAATGACGATGGACCACACAAATTGCGTCCCGATTCAGTACATCGTCCTACAGCCGATCTGACTCCATGGGTCTATTGCTGCCTCGGGCACCTTATGGCCGTTCTGCTGTGAGTCTAGATTATCGAATGGGACGAAAAACTGATAGTGAATTGTAACGTTCAGGGCCACCGAATGACGATGGATCACTCAAATTGCGTCCCGATTCAATACATCGTCCTCCAGCAGACTTGTCTCCATGGGTCTATTGCTGCCTCGGGCGCCTTATGGCCGTTCTGCTGTGAGTCAAAGATTTTCGAATCGGACGAAAAACTGATAGTGAATTGTAACTTTCAGGGCCACCTAATGACGATGGATCACTCAAATTGCGTCCCGATTCAATACATCGTCCACCAGCCGACTTGTCTCCATGGGTCTATTGCTGCCTCGGGCACCTTATGGCCGTTCTGCTGTGAGTCAAAGATTTTCGAATCGGACGAAAAACTGATAGTGAATTGTAACGTTCAGGGCCTCCTAATGACGATGGAGCACTCAAATTGCGTCCCGATTCAATACATCGTCCTCCAGCAGACTTGTCTCCATGCGTCTATTGCTGCCTCGGGCACCTCATGGTCGTTCTGCTGTGAGTCTAGATTATCGAATGGGTCGAATAACTGATAGTGAATTGTAACGTTCAGGGCCACCTAATGACGATGGATCTCTCAAATTGCGTCCCGATTCAATACATCGTCCTCCAGCCGACTTGACTCCTTGGGTCTATTGCTGCCTAGGGCACTTTATGGCCGTTCTGCTGTGAGTCAAAGATTTTCGAAGCGGACGAAAAACTGATAGTGAATTGTAACATTCAGGGCCACCTAATGACGATGGACCACGCAAATTGCGTCCCGATTCAATACATCGTCCTCCAGCCGAGTTGACTCCATGGGTCTATTGCTGCCTCGGGCACCTTATGGCCGATCTGCTGTGAATCTAGATTATCGTATGGGACGATAAACTGATACTGAATTGTAACGTTCAGGGCCACCTAATGACGATGGATCACTCAAATTGCGTCCCGATTCAATACATCGTCCCCAACCGACTTGTCTCCATGGGTCTATTGCTGCCTCGGGCACCTTATGGCCGTTCTGCTGTGAGACTAGATTATCGAATGGGACGAAAAACTGATAGTGAATTGTAACGTTCAGAGCCACCTAATGACGATGGATCACTCTAATTGCGTCCCGACTCAATACATCGTCCCCAGCCGACTTGTCTCCATGGGTCTATTGCTGCCTCGGGCACCTTATGGCCGTTCTGCTGTGAGTCAAAGATTTTCGAATCGGACGAAAGACTGATAATGAATTGTAACTTTCAGGGCCACCTAATGACGATGGATCACTCAAATTGCGTCCCGATTCAATACATCGTCCTCCAACAGACTTGTCTCCATGGGTCTATTGCTGCCTCGGGCACCTTATGGCCGTTCTGCTGTGAGTCAAAGATTTTCGAATCGGACGAAAAACTGATAGTGATTTGTAACATTCAGGGCCACCTAATGACGATGGACCACACAAATTGCGTCCCGATTCAGTACATCGTCCACTACCCGACTTGACTCCATGGGACTATTGCTGCCTCGGGCACCTTATGGCCGTTCTGCTGTGAGTCTAGATAATATAATGGGATGAAAAACTGATAGTGAATTGTAACGTTCAGGGCCACCTAATGACGATGGATCACTCAAATTGCGTCCCGATTCAATACATCGTCCTCCAGCAGACTTGTCTCCATGGGTCTATTGCTGCCTCGGGCACCTTATGGCAGGCCTGCTGTGACTCAAAGATTTTCTAATCGGACGAAAAACTGATAGTGAATTGTAACGTTCAGGGACTCCTAATGACGATGGAACACTCAAATTGCGTCCCGATTTAATACATCGTCCTCCAGCAGACTTGTCTCCATGGGTCTATTGCTGCCTCGGGCACCTTATGGCCGTTCTGCTGTGAGTCAAAGATTTTCGAATCGGACGAAAAACTGATAGTGAATTGTAACGTTCAGGGCCTCCTAATGACGATGGATCACTCAAATTGCGTCCCGATTCAATACATCGTCCTCCAGCCGACTTGACTCCATGGGTCTATTGCTGCCTCGGGCACCTTATGGCCGTTCTGCTGTGAGTCTAGATTATCGAATGGGACAAAAAACTGATAGTGAATTGTAACGTTCAGGGCCTCCTAATGACGATGGATCACTCAAATTGCGTCCCGATTCAATACATCGTCCTCCAGCGGACTTGTCTCCATGGGTCTATTGCTGCCTCGGGCACCTTATGGCCGTTCTGCTGTGAGTCTAGATTATCGAATGGGACGAAAAACTGATAGTGAATTGTAACGTTCAGGGCCTCCTAATGACGATGGATCATTCAAATTGCGTCCCGATTCAATACATCGTCCTCCAGCCGACTTGACTCCATGGGTATATTGCTGCCTCGGGCACCCTATGGCCGTTCTGCTGTGAGTCTAGATTATCGAATGGGACGAAAAACTGATAGTGAATTGTAACGTTCAGGGCCACCTAATGACGATGGATCACTCAAATTGCGTCCCGATTCAATACATCGTCCCCAGCCGACTTGACTCCATGGGACTATTACTGCCTCGGGCACCCTATGGCCGTTCCGCTGTGAGTCTAGATTATAGATTGGGATGAAAAACTGACAGTGAATTGTAACGTTCAGGGCCACCTAATGACGATGGATCACTCAAATTGCGTCCCGATTCAATACATCGTCCTCCAGCAGATTTGTCTCCATGGGTCTATTGCTGCCTCGGGCACCTTATGGCAGGCCTGCTGTGACTCAAAGATTTTCGAATCGGACGAAAAACTGATAGTGAATTGTAACGTTCAGGGCGTCCTAATGACGATGGAACACTCAAATTGCGTCCCGATTCAATACATCGTTCTCCAGCAGACTTGTCTCCATGCATCTATTGCTGCCTCGGGCACCTTATTGCCGTTCTGCTGTGAGTCAAAGATTTTCGAATCGGACGAAAAACTGATAGTGAATTGTAACGTTCAGGGCCACCTAATGACGATGGATCACTCAAATTGCGTCCCGATTCAATTCATCGTCCTCCAGCCGACTTGACTCCATGGGTCTATTGCTGCCTCGGGCACCTTATGGCCGTGCTGCTGTGAGTCTAGATTATCGAATGGGACAAAAAACTGATAGTGAATTGTAACGTTCAGGGCCTCCTAATGACGATGGATCACTCAAATTGCGTCCCGATTCAATACATCGTCCTCCAGCAGACTTGTCTCCATGGGTCTATTGCTGCCTCGGGCATCTTATGGCCGTTCTGCTGTGAGTCTAGATTATCGAATGGGACGAAAAACTGATAGTGAATTGTAACGTTCAGGGCCACCTAATGACGATGGATCTCTCAAATTGCGTCCCGATTCAATACATCGTCCTCCAGCCGACTTGACTCCATGGGTCTATTTCTGCCTCGGGCACCTTATGGCCGTTCTGCTGTGAGTCTAGATTATCGAATGGGACGAAAAACTGATAGTGAATTGTAACGTTCAGGGCCTCCTAATGACGATGGATCACTCAAATTGCGTCCTGATTCAATACATCGTCCTCCAGCCGACTTGACTCCATGGGTCTATTGCTGCCTCGGGCACCTTATGGCCGTTCTGCTGTGAGTCTAGATTATCGAATGGGACGAAAAGCTGGTAGTGAATTGTAACGTTCAGGGCCTCCTAATGACGATGGATCACTCAAATTGCGTCCCGATTCAATACATCGTCCTCCAGCAGAATTGTCTCCATGGGTCGATTGCTGCCTCGGGCACCTAATGGCCGTTCTGCTGTGAGTCAAAGATTTTCGAATCGGACGAAAAACTGATAGTGAATTGTAACATTCAGGGCCACCTAATGACGATGGACCCCTGCAAATTGCGTCCCGATTCAATACATCGTCCTCCAGCCGAGTTGATTCCATGGGTCTATTGCTGCCTCGGGCACCTTATGGCCGTTCTGCTGTGAGTCTAGATTATCGAATGGGACGAAAAACTGATAGTGAATTGTAACGTTCAGGGCCACCTAATGACGATGGATCACTCAAATTGCGTCCTGATTCAATACATCGTCCTCCTTCATGGGTCTATTGCTGCCTCGGGCACCTTATGGCCGTTCTGCTGTGAGTCTAGATTATCGAATGGGACGAAATACTGATAGTGAATTGTAACTTTCAGGGCCACCTAATGACGATGGATCACTCAAATTGCGTCCCGATTCAATACATCGTCCTCCAGCAGACTAGTCTCCATGGGTCGATTGCTGCCTCGGGCACCTTATGGCTGTTCTGCTGTGAGTCAAGGATTTTCGAATCGGACGAAAAACTGATAGTGATTTGTAACATTCAGGGCCACCTAATGACGATGGACCACACAAATTGCGTCCCGATTCAGTACTTCGTTCACTAGCCGACTTGACTCCATGGGACTATTGCTGCCTCGGGCACCTTATGGCCGCTCTGCTGTGAGTCTAGATTATAGAATGGGATGAAAAACTGATAGTGAATTGTAACGTTCAGGGCCACCTAATGACGATGGATCACTCAAATTGCGTCCCGATTCAATACATCGTCCTCCAGCAGACTTGTCTCCATGGGTCTATTGCTGCCTCGGGCACCTTATGGCCGTTCTGCTGTGAGTCAAAGATTTTCGAATCGGACGAAAAACTGATAGTGAATTGTAACTTTCAGGGCAACCTAATGACGATGGATCACTCAAATTGCGTCCCGATTCAATACATCGTCCTCCAGCCGACTTGTCTCCATGGGTCTATTGCTGCCTCGGGCACCTAATGGCCGTTCTGCTGTGAGTCAAAGATTTTCGAATCGCACGAAAAACTGATAGTAAATTGGAACGTTCAGGGCCTCCTAATGACGATGGAACACTCAAATTGCGTCCCGATTCAATACATCGTCCTCCAGCGGACTTGTCTCCATTGGTCTATTGTTGCTTCGGGCACCTAATGGCCGTTCTGCTGTGAGTCAAAGACTTTCGAATCGGACGAAAAACTGAAGGTGAATTGTAACATTCAGGGCCACCTAATGACGATTGACCACGCAAATTGCGTCCCGATTCAATACATCGTCCTCCAGCCGAGTTGACTCCATGGGTCTATTGCTGCCTCGGGCACCTTATGGCCGTTCTGCTGTGAATCTAGATTATCGAAGGGGACGAAAAACTGGTAGTGAATTGTAACGTTCAGGGCCACCTAATGACGATGGATCACTCAAATTGCGTCCCGATCCAATACATCGTCCTCCAGCAGACTTGTCTCCATGGGTCGATTGCTGCCTCGGGCACCTAATGGCCGTTCTGCTGTGAGTCAAAGATTTTCGGATCGGACGAAAAACTGATAGTGAATTGTAACATTCAGGGCCACCTAATGACGATGGACCCCGCAAATTGCGTCCCGATTCAATACATCGTCCTCCAGCCGAGTTGACTCCATGGGTCTATTGCTGCCTCGGGCACCTTATGGCCGTTCTGCTGTGAGTCTAGATTATCGAATGGGACGAAAAACTGATAGTGAATTGTAACGTTCAGGGCCACCTAATGACGATGGATCACTCAAATTGCGTCCTGATTCAATACATCGTCCTCCTTCATGGGTCTATTGCTGCCTCGGGCACCTTATGGCCGTTCTGCTGTGAGTCAAAGATTTTCGAATCGGACGAAAAACTGATAGTGAATTGTAACTTTCAGGGCAACCTAATGACGATGGATCACTCAAATTGCGTCCCGATTCAATACATCGTCCTCCAGCCGACTTGTCTCCATGGGTCTATTGCTGCCTCGGGCACCTTATGGCCGTTCTGCTGTGAGTCAAAGATTTTCGAATCGCACGAAAAACTGATAGTAAATTGGAACGTTCAGGGCCTCCTAATGACGATGGAACACTCAAATTGTGTCCCGATTCAATACATCGTCCTCCAGCGGACTTGTCTCCATTGGTCTATTGTTGCTTCGGGCACCTAATGGCCGTTCTGCTATGAGTCAAAGACTTTCGAATCGGACGAAAAACTGTAGGTGAATTGTAACATTCAGGGCCACCTAATGACGATTGACCACGCAAATTGCGTCCCGATTCAATACATCGTCCTCCAGCCGACTTGTCTCCATGGGTCTATTGCTGCCTCGGGCACCTTATGGCCGTTCTGCTGTGAGTCTAGATTATCGAATGGGACGAAAAACTGATAGTGAATTGTAACTTTCAGGGCCACCTAATGACGATGGATCACTCAAATTGCGTCCCGATTCAATACATCGTCCTCCAGCCGACTTGTCTCCATGGGTCTATTGCTGCCTCGGGCACCTTATGGCCGTTCTGCTGTGAGTCTAGATTATCGAATGGGACGAAAAACTGATAGTGAATTGTAACTTTCAGGGCCACCTAATGACGATGGATCACTCAAATTGCGTCGCGATTCAATATATCGTCCTCCAGCAGATTTGTCTCCATGGGTCGATTGCTGCCTCGGGCACCTTATGGCCGTACTGCTGTGAGTCAAAGATTTTCGAATCGGACGAAAAACCTGATAGTGATTTGTAACATTCAGGGCCACCTAATGACGATGGACCACACAAATTGCGTCCCGATTCAGTACATCGTCCACTAGCCGACTTGACTCCATGGGACTATTGCTGCCTCGGGCACCTTATGGCCGTACTGCTGTGAGTCTAGATTATCGAATGGGATGAAAAACTGATAGTGAATTGTAACGTTCAGGGCCACCTAATGACGTTGGATCACTCAAATTGCGTCCCGATTCAATACATCGTCCTCCAGCAGACTTGTCTCCATGGGTCTATTGCTGCCTCGGGCACCTTATGGCAGTCCAGTTGTGACTCAAAGATTTTCGAATCGGACGAAAAACTGATAGTGAATTGTAACGTTCAGGGCCTCCTAATGACGATGGAACACTCAAATTGCGTCCCGATTCAATACATCGTTCTCCAGCAGACTTGTCTCCATGGGTCTATTGCTGCCTCGGGCACCTTATGGCCGTTCTGCTGTGAGTCAAAGATTTTCGAATCGGACGAAAAACTGATAGTGAATTGTAACGTTCAGGGCCTCCTAATGACGATGGAACACTCAAAATGCGTCCCGATTCATTACATCGCCCTCCAGCAGACTTGTCTCCATGCGTCTATTGCTGCCTCGGGCACCTTATGGCCGTTCTACTGTGAGTCAAAGATTTTCGAATCGGACGAAAAACTGATAGTGAATTGTAACTTTCAGGGCCTCCTAATGACGATGGATCACTCAAATTGCGTCCCGATTCAATACATTGTCCTCCAGCAGACTGTCTCCATGGGTCTATTGCTGCCTCGGGCAACTTATGGCCGTTCAGCTGTGACTCAAAGATTTTCGAATCGGACGAAAAACTGATAGTGAATTGTAACGTTCAGGGCCACCTAATGACGATGGATCACTCAAATTGCGTCCCGATTAAATACATCGTCCTCCAGCCGACTTGTCTCCATGGGTCTATTGCTGCCTGGGGCACCTTATGGCCGTTCTGCTGTGAGTCAAAGATTTTCGAATCGGACGAAAAACTGATAGTGAATTGTAACGTTTAGGGCCTCCTAATGACGATGGAACACTCAAATTGCGTCCCGATTCAATACATCGTCCTCCAGCAGACTTGTCTCCATGGGTCTATTGCTGCCTCGGGCACCTTATGGCCGTTCTGCTGTGAGTCAAAGATTTTCGAATCGGACGAAAATCTGATAGTGAATTGTAACGTTCGGGGCCACCTAATTACGATGGATCACTCATATTGCGTCCCGATTCAATACATCGTCCTCCAGCCCACATGTCTCCATAGGTCTATTGCTGCCTTGGCACCTTATGGCCGTTCTGCTGTGAGTCAAAGATTTTCGAATCGGACGAAAAACTGATAGTGAATTGTAACGTTCAGGGCCACCTAATGACGATGGATCACTCAAATTGCGTCCCGATTCAATACATTGTCCTCCAGCAGACTGTCTCCATGGGTGTATTGCTGCCTCGGGCACTTTATGGCCGTTCAGCTGTGACTCAAAGATTTTCGAATCGGACGAAAAACTGATAGTGAATTGTAACGTTCAGGGCCTCCTAATGACGATGGAACACTCAAATTGCGTCCCGATTCAATACATCGTCCTCCAGCCGACTTGTCTCCATGGGTCTATTGCTGCCTTGGGCACCTTATGGCCGTACTGCTGTGAGTCAAAGATTTTCGAATCGGACGAAAAACCTGATAGTGATTTGTAACATTCAGGGCCACGTAATGACGATGGACCACACAAATTGCGTCCAGATTCAGTACATCGTCCACTAGCCGACTTGACTCCATGGGACTATTGCTGCCTCGGGCACCTTATGGCCGTTCTGCTGTGAGTCTAGATTATCGAATGGGATGAAAAACTGATAGTGAATTGTAACGTTCAGGGCCACCTAATGACGTTGGATCACTCAAATTGCGTCCCGATTCAATACATCGTCCTCCAGCAGACTTGTCTCCATGGGTCTATTGCTGCCTCGGGCACCTTATGGCAGTCCTGTTGTGACTCAAAGATTTTCGAATTGGACGAAAAACTGATAGTGAATTGTAACGTTCAGGGCCTCCTAATGACGATGGAACACTCATATTGCGTCCCGATTCAATACATCGTCCACCAGCCGACTTGTCTCCATGGGTCTATTGCTGCCTCGGGCACCTTATGGCCGTTCTGCTGTGAGTCAAAGATTTTCGAGTCGGACGAAAAACTGATAGTGAATTGTAACGTTCAGGGCCTCCTAATGACGATGGAACACTCAAATTGCGTCCCGATTCAATACATCGTCCTCCAGCAGACTTGTCTCCATGCGTCTATTGCTGCCTCGGGCACCTTATGGCCGTTCTGCTGTGAGTCAAAGATTTTCGAATCGGACGAAAAACTGATAGTGAATTGTAACGTTCAGGGCCACCTAATGACGATGGATCACTCAAATTGCGTCCCGATTCAATACATTGTCCGCCAGCAGACTGTCTCCATGGGTCTATTGCTGCCTCGGGCACCTTATGGCCGTTCAGCTGTGACTCAAAGATTTTCGAATCGGACGAAAAACTGATAGTGAATTGTAACGTTCAGGGCCTCCTAATGACGGTGGATCACTCAAATTGCGTCCCGATTCAATACATCGTCCTCCAGCCGACTTGTCTCCATGGGTCTATTGCTGCCTCGGGCACCTTATGGCCGTTCTGCTGTGAGTCAAAGATTTTCGAATCGGACGAAAAACTGATAGTGAATTGTAACGTTCAGGGCCTCCTAATGACGATGGAACACTAAAATTGCGTCCCGATTCAATACATCGTCCTCCAGCAGACTTGACTTCATGGGTCTATTGCTGCCTCGGGCACCTTATGGCCGTTCTGCTGTGAGTCAAAGATTTTCGAATCGGACGAAAAACTGATAGTGAATTGTAACATTCAGGGCCACCTAATGACGATGGACCACACAAATTGCGTCCCGATTCAGTACATCGTCCTCCAGCCGACCTGACTCCATGGGTCTATATCTGCCTCAGGCACCTTATGGCCGTTCTGCTGTGAGTCTAGATTATCGAATGGGATGAAAAACTGATAGTGAATTGTAACGTTCAGGGCCTCCTAATGACGATGGATCACTCTAATTGCGTCCCGATTCAATATATCGTCCTCTAGCAGACTTGTTTCCATGGATCTATTGTTGCCTCGGGCACCTTATTGCCTTTCTGCTGTGAGTCAAAGATTTTCGAATCGGACGAAAAACTTATAGTGAATTGTAACTTTCAGGGCAACCTAATGACGATGGATCACTCAAATTGCATCCCGATTCAATACATCGTCCTCCAGCCGACTTGTCTCCATGGGTCTATTGCTGCCTCGGGCACCTTATGGCCGTTCTGCTGTGTGTCAAATATTTTCGAATCGGACGAAAAACTGATGGTGAATTGTAACATTCAGGGCCACCTAATGACGATGGACCACGCAAATTGCGTCCCGATACAATACATCGTCCTCCAGCCGAGTTGACTCCATGGGTCTATTGCTGCCTCGGGCACCTTATGGCCGTTCTGCTGTGAATCTAGATTATCGAATGGGACGAAAAACTGGTAGTGAATTGTAACATTCAGGGCCACCTAATGACGATGGATCACTCAAATTGTGTCCCGATTGAATACATCGTCCTCCAGTCGACTTGTCTCCATGGGTCTATTGCTGCCTCGGGCACCTTATGGCCGTTCTGCTGTGAGTCTAGATTATCGAATGGGACGAAAAACTGATAGTGAATTGTAACTTTCAGGGCCACCTAATGACGATGGATCACTCAAATTGCGTTCCGATTCAATACATCGTCCTCCAGCATACTTGTCTCCATGGGTCTATTGCTGCCTCGGGCACCTTATGGCAATCTTGCTGTGACTCAAAGATTTTCGAATCGGACGAAAAACTGATAGTGAATTGTAACGTTCAGGGCCTCCTAATGACGATGGAACACTCAAATTGCGTCCCGATTCAATACATCGTCCTCCAGCAGACTTGGCACCATGGGTCTATTGCTGCCTCGGGCACCTTATGGCCGTTCTGCTGTGAGTCAAAGATTTTCGAATCGGACGAAAAACTGATAGTGAATTGTAACTTTCAGGGCCTCCTAATGACGATGGAACACTCAAATTGCGTCCCGATTCAATACATCGTCCTCCAGCAGACTTGTCTCCATGGGTCTATTGCTGCCTCGGGCACCTTATGGCCGTTCTGCTGTGAGTCAAAGATTTTCGAATCGGACGAAAAACAGATAGTGAATTGTAACGTTCAGGGCCTCCTAATGACGATGGAACACTCAAATTGCGTCCCGATTCAATACATCGTCCTCCAGCCGACTTGTCTCCATGGGGACTATTGCTGCCTCGGGCACCTTATGGCCGTTCTGCTGTGAGTCAAAGATTTTCGAATCGGACGAAAAACTGATAGTGAATTGTAACTTTCAGGGCCACCTAATGACGATGGATCACTCAAATTGCGTCCCGATTAAATACATCGTCCTCCAGCCGACTTGTCTCCATGGGTCTATTGCTGCCTCGGGCACCTTATGGCCGTTCTGCTGTGAGTCAAAGATTTTCGAATCGGACGAAAAACTGATAGCGAATTGTAACGTTCAGGGCCTCCTAATGACGATGGAACACTAAAATTGCGTCCCGATTCAATACATCGTCCTCCAGCAGACTTGACTTCATGGGTCTATTGCTGCCTCGGGCACCTTATGGCAGGCCTGCTGTGACTCAAAGATTTTCGAATCGGACGAAAAACTGATAGTGAATTGTAACATTCAGGGCCACCTAATGACGATGGACCACACAAATTGCGTCCCGATTCAGTACATTGTCCTCCAGCCGACCTGACTCCATGGGTCTATTGCTGCCTCAGGCACCTTATGGCCGTTCTGCTGTGAGTCTAGATTATCGAATGGGACGAAAAACTGATAGTGAATTGTAACGTTCAGGGCCACCTAATGACGATGGATCACTCAAATTGCGTCCCGATTCAATATATCGTCCTCCAGCAGACTTGTTTCCATGGGTCTATTGTTGCCTCGGGCACCTTATGGCCGTTCTGCTGTGATTCAAAGATTTTCGAATCGGACGAAAAACTTATAGTGAATTGTAACTTTCAGGGCAACCTAATGACGATGGATCACTCAAATTGCGTCCCGATTCAATACATCGTCCTCCAGCCGAGTTGACTCCATGGGTCTATTGCTGCCTCGGGCACCTTATGGCCGTTCTGCTGTGAATCTAGATTATCGAATGGGACGAAAAACTGGTAGTGAATTGTAACGTTCAGGGCCACCTAATGACGATGGATCACTCAAATTGTGTCCCGATTGAATACATCGTCCTCCAGCCGACTTGTCTCCATGGGTCTATTGCTGCCTCGGGCAACTTATGGCCGTTCTGCTGTGAGTCTAGATTATCGAATGGGACGAAAAACTGATAGTGAATTGTTACTTTCAGGGCCACCTAATGAAGATGGATCACTTAAATTGCGTCCCGATTCAATACATCGTCCCCAGCCGACTTGTCTCCATGGGTCTATTGCTGCCTCGGGCACCTTATGGCCGTTCTGCTGTGAGTCAAAGATTTTCGAATCGGACGAAAAACCTGATAGTGATTTCTAACATTCAGGGCCACCTAATGACGATTGACCACACAAATTGCGTCCCGATTCAGTACATCGTCCACTAGCCGACTTGACTCCATGGGACTATTGCTGCCTCGGGCACCTTATGGCCGTTCTGCTGTGAGTCTAGATTATCGAATGGGATGAAAAACTGATAGTGAATTGTAACGTTCAGGGCCACCTAATGACGATGGATCACTCAAATTGCATTCCGATTCAATACATCGTCCTCCAGCAGACTTGTCTCCATGGGTCTATTGCTGCCTCGGGCACCTTATGGCAATCTTGCTGTGACTCAAAGATTTTCGAATCGGACGAAAAACTGATAGTGAATTGTAACGTTCAGGGCCTCCTAATGACGATGGAACACTCAAATTGCGTCCCGATTCAATACATCGTCCTCCAGCCGACTTGTCTCTATGGGGTCTATTGCTGCCTCGGGCACCTTATGGCCGTTCTGCTGTGAGTCAAAGATTTTCGAATCGGACGAAAAACTGATAGTGAATTGTAACTTTCAGGGCCACCTAATGACGATGGATCACTCAAATTGCGTCCCGATTAAATACATCGTCCTCCAGCCGACTTGTCTCCATGGGTCTATTGCTGCTTCGGGCACCTTATGGCCGTTCTGCTGTGAGTCAAAGATTTTCGAATCGGACGAAAAACTGATAGTGAATTGTAACGTTCAGGGCCTCCTAATGACGATGGAACACTAAAATTGCGTCCCGATTCAATACATCGTCCTCCAGCAGACTTGACTTCATGGGTCTATTGCTGCCTCGGGCACCTTATGGCAGGCCTGCTGTGACTCAAAGATTTTCGAATCGGACGAAAAACTGATAGTGAATTGTAACATTCAGGGCCACCTAATGACGATGGACCACACAAATTGCGTCCCGATTCAGTACATCGTCCTCCAGCCGACCTGACTCCATGGGTCTATTGCTGCCTCAGGCACCCTATGGCCGTTCTGCTGTGAGTCTAGATTATCGAAAGGGACGAAAAACTGATAGTGAATTGTAACGTTCAGGGCCACCTAATGACGATGGATCACTCAAATTGCGTCCCGATTCAATATATCGTCCTCCAGCAGACTTGTTTCCATGGGTCTATTGTTGCCTCGGGCACCTTATGGCCGTTCTGCTGTGATTCAAAGATTTTCGAATCGGACGAAAAATTTATAGTGAATTGTAACTTTCAGGGCAACGTAATGACGATGGATCACTCAAATTGCGTCCCGATTCAATACATCGTCCTCCAGCCGACTTGTCTCCATGGGTCTATTGCTGCCTCGGGCACCTTATGGTCGTTCTGCTGTGAATCTAGATTATCGAATGGGACGAAAAACTGGTAGTGAATTGTAACGTTCAGATCCACCTATGGACGATGGATCACTCAAATTGTGTCCCGATTCAATACATCGTCCTCCAGCCGACATGTCTCCGTGGGTCTATTGCTGCTTCGGGCACCTTATGGCCGTTCTGCTGTGAGTCTAGATTATCGAATCTGACGAAAAACTGATAGTGAATTGTAACTTTCAGGGCCACCTAATGACGATGGATCACTTAAATTGCGTCCCGATTCAATACATCGTCCCCAGCCGAGTGGCTCCATGGGTCTATTGCTGCCTCGGGCACCTTATGGCCGTTCTGCTGTGAGTCAAAGATTTTCGAATCGGACGAAAAACCTGATAGTGATTTGTAACATTCAGGGCCACCTAATGACGATTGACCACGCAAATTGCGTCCCGATTCAGTAAATCGTCCTCTAGCAGACTTGTTTCCATGGATCTATTGTTGCCTCGGGCACCTTATGGCCGTTCTGCTGTGAGTCAAAGATTTTCGAATCGGACGAAAAACTTATAGTGAATTGTAACTTTCAGGGCAACCTAATGACGATGGATCACTCAAATTGCGTCCCGATTCAATACATCGTCCTCCAGCCGACTTGTCTCCATGGGTCTATTGCTGCCTCGGGCACCTTATGGCCGTTCTGCTGTGTGTCAAATATTTTCGAATCGGACGAAAAACTGATAGTAAATTGGAACGTTCAGGGCCTCCTAATGACGATGGAACACTCAAATTGCGTCCCGATTCAATACATCGTCCTCCAGCGGACTTGTCTCCATTGGACTATTGCTGCCTCGGTCACCTAATGGCCGTTCTGCTGTGAGTCAAAGACTTTCGAATCGGACGAAAAACTGATGGTGAATTGTAACATTCAGGGCCACCTAATGACGATGGACCACGCAAATTGCGTCCCGATTCAATACATCGTCCTCCAGCCGAGTTGACTCCATGGGTCTATTGCTGCCTCGGGCACCTTATGGCCGTTCTGCTGTGAATCTAGATTATCGAATGGGACGAAAAACTGGTAGTGAATTGTAACGTTCAGGGCCACCTAATGACGATGGATCACTCAAATTGTGTCCCGATTGAATACATCGTCCTCCAGCCGACTTGTCTCCATGGGTCTATTGCTGCCTCGGGCACCTTATGGCCGTTCTGCTGTGAGTCTAGATTATTGAATGGGACGAAAAACTGATAGTGAATTGTAACTTTCAGGGCCACCTAATGACGATGGATCACTCAAATTGCGTCCCGATTCAATACATCGTCCCCAGCCGACTTGTCTCCATGGGTCTATTGCTGCCTCGGGCACCTTATGGCCGTTCTGCTGTGAGTCAAAGATTTTCGAATCGGACGAAAAACCTGATAGTGATTTCTAACATTCAGGGCCACCTAATGACGATTGACCACACAAATTGCGTCCCGATTCAGTACATCGTCCACTAGCCGACTTGACTCCATGGGACTATTGCTGCCTCGGGCACCTTATGGCCGTTCTGCTGTGAGTCTAGATTATCGAATGGGATGAAAAACTGATAGTGAATTGTAACGTTCAGGGCCACCTAATGACGATGGATCACTCAAATTGCGTTCCGATTCAATACATTGTCCTCCAGCAGACTTGTCTCCATGGGTATATTGCTGCCTCGGGCACCTTATGGCAATCTTGCTGTGACTCAAAGATTTTCGAATCGGACGAAAAACTGATAGTGAATTGTAACGTTCAGGGCCTCCTAATGACGATGGAACACTCAAATTGCGTCCCGATTCAATACATCGTCCTCCAGCAGACTTGGCTCCATGGGTCTATTGCTGCCTCGGGCACCTTATGGCCGTTCTGCTGTGAGTCAAAGATTTTCGAATCGGACGAAAAACTGATAGTGAATTGTAACTTTCAGGGCCTCCTAATGACGATGGAACACTCAAATTGCGTCCCGATTCAATACATCGTCCTCCAGCAGACTTGTCTCCATGGGTCTATTGCTGCCTCGGGCACCTTATGGCCGTTCTGCTGTGAGTCAAAGATTTTCGAATCGGACGAAAAACTGATAGTGAATTGTAACGTTCAGGGCCTCCTAATGACGATGGAACACTCAAATTGCGTCCCGATTCAATACATCGCCCTCCAGCCGACTTGTCTCCATGGGGTCTATTGCTGCCTCGGGCACCTTATGGCCGTTCTGCTGTGAGTCAAAGATTTTCGAATCGGACGAAAAACTGATAGTGAATTGTAACTTTCAGGGCCACCTAATGACGATGGATCACTCAAATTGCGTCCCGATTAAATACATCGTCCTCCAGCCGACTTGTCTCCATGGGTCTATTGCTGCCTCGGGCACCTTATGGCCGTTCTGCTGTGAGTCAAAGATTTTCGAATCGGACGAAAAACTGATAGTGAATTGTAACGTTCAGGGCCTCCTAATGACGATGGAACACTAAAATTGCGTCCCGATTCAATACATCGTCCTCCAGCAGACTTGACTTCATGGGTCTATTGCTGCCTCGGGCACCTTATGGCAGGCCTGCTGTGACTCAAAGATTTTCGAATCGGACGAAAAACTGATAGTGAATTGTAACATTCAGGGCCACCTAATGACGATGGACCACACAAATTGCGTCCCGATTCAGTACATCGTCCTCCAGCCGACCTGACTCCATGGGTCTATTGCTGCCTCAGGCACCTTATGGCCGTTCTGCTGTGAGTCTAGATTATCGAATGGGACGAAAAACTGATAGTGAATTGTAACGTTCAGGGCCACCTAATGACGATGGATCACTCAAATTGCGTCCCGATTCAATATATCGTCCTTCAGCAGTCTTGTTTCCATGGGTCTATTGTTGCCTCGGGCACCTTATGTCCGTTCTGCTGTGATTCAAAGATTTTCGAATCGGACGAAAAACTTATAGTGAATTGTAACTTTCAGGGCAACCTAATGACGATGGATCACTCAAATTGCGTCCCGATTCAATACATCGTCCTCCAGCCGACTTGTCTCCATGGGTCTATTGCTGCCTCGGGCACCTTATGGCCGTTCTGCTGTGAATCTAGATTATCGAATGGGACGAAAAACTGGTAGTGAATTGTAACTTTCAGGGCCACCTAATGACGATGGATCACTTAAATTGCGTCCCGATTCAATACATCGTCCCCATCCGACTTGTCTCCATGGGTCTATTGCTGCCTCGGGCACCTTATGGCCGTTCTGCTGTGAGTCAAAGATTTTCGAATCGGACGAAAAACCTGATAGTGATTTGTAACATTCAGGGCCACCTAATGACGATTGACCACGCAAATTGCGTCCCGATTCAGTACATCGTCCACTAGCCGACTTGACTCCATGGCACTATTGCTGCCTCGGGCACCTTATGGCCGTTCTGCTGTGAGTCTAGATTATCGAATGGGATGAAAAACTGATAGTGAATTGTAACGTTCAGGGCCACCTAATGACGATGGATCACTCAAATTGCGTTCCGATTCAATACATCGTCCTCCAGCAGACTTGTCTCCATGGGTCTATTGCTGCCTCGGGCACCTTATGGCAGTCTTGCTGTGACTCAAAGATTTTCGAATCGGACGAAAAACTGATAGTGAATTGTAACGTTCAGGGCCTCCTAATGACGATGGAACACTCAAATTGCGTCCCGATTCAATACATCGTCCCCATCCGACTTGTCTCCATGGGTCTATTGCTGCCTCGGGCACCTTATGGCCGTTCTGCTGTGAGTCAAAGATTTTCGAATCGGACGAAAAACCTGATAGTGATTTGTAACATTCAGGGCCACCTAATGACGATTGACCACGCAAATTGCGTCCCGATTCAGTACATCGTCCACTAGCCGACTTGACTCCATGGCACTATTGCTGCCTCGGGCACCTTATGGCCGTTCTGCTGTGAGTCTAGATTATCGAATGGGACGAAAAACTGATAGTGAATTGTAACTTTCAGGGCCTCCTAATGACGATGGATCACTCAAATTGCGTCCCGATTCAATACATCGTCCTCCAGCAGACTTGTCTCCATGGGTCTATTGCTGCCTCGGGCACCTTATGGCCGTTCTGCTGTGAGTCAAAGTTTTCGAATCGGACGAAAAACCTGATAGTGATTTGTAACATTCAGGGCCACCTAATGACGATTGACCACACAAATTGCGTCCCGATTCAGTACATCGTCCACTAGCCGACTTGACTCCATGGGACTATTGCTGCCTCGGGCACCTTATGGCCGTTCTGCTGTGAGTCTAGATTATCGAATGGGACGAAAAACTGATAGTGAATTGTAACGTTCAGGGCCACCTAATGACGATGGATCACTCAAATTGCGTCCCGATTCAATACATCCGTCCTCCAGCAGACTTGTCTCCATGGGTCTATTGCTGCCTCGGGCACCTTATGGCCGTTCTGCTGTGAGTCAAAGATTTTCGAATCGGACGAAAAACTGATAGTGAATTGTAACGTTCAGGGCCACCTAATGACGATGGATCACTCAAATTGCGTCCCGATTCAATACATCGTCCTCCAGCCGACATGTCTCCATGGGTCTATTGCTGCCTTGGCACCTTATGGCCGTCCTGCTGTGAGTCAAAGATTTTCGAATCGGACGAAAAACTGATAGTGAATTGTAACGTTCAGGGCCACCTAATGACGATGGATCACTCAAATTGCGTCCCGATTCAATACATTGTCCTCCAGCAGACTGTCTCCATGGGTCTATTGCAGCCTCGGGCACCTTATGGCCGTTCAGCTGTGACTCAAAGATTTTCGAATCGGCCGAAAAACTGATAGTGAATTGTAACGTTCAGGGCCTCCTAATGACGATGGAACACTCAAATTGCGTCCCGATTCAATACATCGTCCTCCAGCAGACTTGTCTCCATGTGTCTATTGCTGCCTCGGGCACCTTATGGCCGTTCTGCTGTGAGTCAAAGATTTTCGAATCGGACGAAAAACTGATAGTGAATCGTAACATTCAGGGCCACCTAATGACGATGGACCACACAAATTGCGTCCCGATTTAGTATATCGTCCTCCAGCCGACCTGACTCCATGGGTCTATTGCTGCCTCGGGCACCTTATGGCCGTTCTGCTGTGAGTCTAGATTATCGAATGGGACGAAAAACTGATAGTGAATTGTAACTTTCAGGGCCTCCTAATGACGATGGATCACTCAAATTGCGTCCCGATTCAATACATCGTCCTCCAGCAGACTTGTCTCCATGGGTCGATTGCTGCCTCGAACACCTAATGGCCGTTCTGCTGTGAGTCAAAGATTTTCGAATCGGACGAAAAACTGATAGTGAATTGAAACATTCAGGGCCACCTAATGACGATGGACCACGCAAATTGCGTCCCGATTCAATGCATCGTCCTCCAGCCGATTTGACTCCATGGGTCTATTGCTGCCTCGGGCACCTTATGGCCGTTCTGTTGTGAAATTAGATTATCGAATGGGACGAAAAACTGATAGTGAATTGTAACGTTCAGGGCCACCTAATGCTGATGGATCACTCAAATTGCGTCCCGATTCAATACATCGTCCCCAGCCGACTTGTCTCCATGGGTCTATTGCTGCCTCGGGCACCTTATGGCCGTTCTGCTGTGAGTCTAGATTATCGAATGGGACGAAAAACTGATAGTGAATTGTAACGTTCAGGGCCACCTAATGACGATGGATCACTCAAATTGCGTCCTGATTCAATACATCGTCCTCCAGCAGACTTGACTTCATGGGTCTATTTCTGCCTCGGGCACCTTATGGCCGTTCTGCTGTGAGTCAAAGATTTTCGAATCGGACGAAAAACCTGATAGTGATTTGTATCATTCAGGCCACCTAATGACGATGGACCACACAAATTGCGTCCCGATTCAGTACATCGTCCACTAGGCGACTTGACTCCATGGGACTATTGCTGCCTCGGGCACGTTATGGCCGTTCTGCTGTGAGTCTAGATTATAGAATGGGATGAAAAACTGATAGTGAATTGTAACGTTCAGGGCCACCTAATGACGATGGATCACTCAAATTGCGTCCCGATTCAATACATCGTCCTCCAGCAGACTTGTCTCCATGGGTCTATTGCTGCCTCGGGCACCTTATGGCAGGCCTGCTGTGACTCAAAGATTTTCGAATCGGACGAAAAACTGATAGTGAATTGTAACGTTCAGGGCCTCCTAATGACGATGGAACACTCAAATTGCGTCCCGATTCAATACATCGTCCTCCAGCAGACTTGTCTCCATGCGTCTATTGCTGCCTCGGGCATCTTATGGCCGTTCTGATGTGAGTCAAAGATTTTCGAATCGGACGAAAAACTGATAGTGAATTGTAACGTTCAGGGCCACCTAATGACGATGGATCACTCAAATTGCGTCCCGATTCAATACATCGTCCTCCAGCCGACTTGACTCCATGGGTCTATTTCTGCCTCGGGCACCTTATGGCCGTTCTGCTGTGAGTCTAGATTATCGAATGGGACAAAAAACTGATAGTGAATTGTAACGTTCAGGGCCTCCTAATGACGATGGATCACTCAAATTGCGTCCCGATTCAATACATCGTCCTCCAGCAGACTTGTCTCCATGGGTCGATTGCTGCCTCGGGCACCTAATGGCCGTTCTGCTGTGAGTCAATGATTTTCGAATCGGACGAAAAACTGATAGTGAATTGTAACATTCAGGGCCACCTAATGACGATGGACCACGCAAATTGCGTCCCGATTCAATACATCGTCCACTAGCCGACTTGACTCCATGGGAATATTGCTGCCTCGGGCACCTTATGGCCGTTCTGCTGTGAGTCTAGGTTATAGAATGGGATGAAAAACTGATAGTGAATTGTAACGTTCAGGGCCACCTAATGACGATGGATCACTCAAATTGCGTCCCGATTCAATACATCGTCCTCCAGCCGACATGTCTCCATGGGTCTATTGCTGCTTCGGGCACCTTATGGCCGTTCTGCTGTGAGTCTAGATTATCGAATGGGACGGAAAACTGATAGTGAATTGTAACTTTCAGGGCAACCTAATGACGATGGATCACTTAAATTGCGTCCCGATTCAATACATCGTCCCCAGCCGACTTGTCTCCATGGGTCTATTGCTGCCTCGGGCACCTTATGGCCGTTCTGCTGTGAGTCTAGATTATCGAATGGGAATAAAAACTGATAGTGAATTGTAACGTTCAGGGCCACCTAATGACGATGGATCACTCAAATTGCGTCCTGATTCAATACATAATCCTCCAGCAGACTTGACTTCATGGGTCTATTTCTGCCTCGGGCACCTTATGGCCGTTCTGCTGTGAGTCAAAGATTTTCGAATCGGACGAAAAACCTGATAGTGATTTGTAACATTCAGGCCACCTAATGACGATGGACCACACAAATTGCGTCCCGATTCAGTACATCGTCCACTAGCCGACTTGACTCCATGGGACTATTGCTGCCTCGGGCACCTTATGGCCGTTCTGCTGTGAGTCTAGATTATAGAATGGGATGAAAAACTGATAGTGAATTGTAACGTTCAGGGCCACCTAATGACGATGGATCACTCAAATTGCGTCCCGATTCAATACATCGTCCTCCAGCAGACTTGTCTCCATGGGTCTATTGCTGCCTCGGGCACCTTATGGCAGGCCTGCTGTGAGTCAAAGATTTTCGAATCGGACGAAAAACTGATAGTGAATTGTAACGTTCAGGGCCTCCTAATGACGATGGAACACTCAAATTGCGTCCCGATTCAATACATCGTCCTCCAGCAGACTTGTCTCCATGCGTCTATTGCTGCCTCGGGCACCTTATGGCCGTTCCGATGTGAGTCAAAGATTTTCGAATCGGACGAAAAACTGATAGTGAATTGTAACGTTCAGGGCCACCTAATGACGATGGATCACTCAAATTGCGTCCCGATTCAATACATCGTCCTCCAACCGACTTGACTCCATGGGTCTATTTCTGCCTCGGGCACCCTATGGCCGTTCTGCTGTGAGTCTAGATTATCGAATGGGACAAAAAACTGATAGTGAATTGTAACGTTCAGGGCCTCCTAATGACGATGGATCACTCAAATTGCGTCCCGATTCAATACATCGTCCTCCAGCAGACTTGTCTCCATGGGTCGATTGCTGCCTCGGGCACCTAATGGCCGTTCTGCTGTGAGTCAATGATTTTCGAATCGGACGAAAAACTGATAGTGAATTGTAACATTCAGGGCCACCTAATGACGATGGACCACGCAAATTGCGTCCCGATTCAATACATCGTCCACTAGCCGACTTGACTCCATGGGACTATTGCTGCCTCGGGCACCTTATGGCCGTTCTGCTGTGAGTCTAGGTTATAGAATGGGATGAAAAACTGATAGTGAATTGTAACGTTCAGGGCCACCTAATGACGATGGATCACTCAAATTGCGTCCCGATTCAATACATCGTCCTCCAGCCGACATGTCTCCATGGGTCTATTGCTGCTTCGGGCACCTTATGGCCGTTCTGCTGTGAGTCTAGATTATCGAATGGGACGAAAAACTGATAGTGAATTGTAACTTTCAGGGCCACCTAATGACGATGGATCACTTAAATTGCGTCCCGATTCAATACATCGTCCCCAGCCGACTTGTCTCCATGGGTCTATTGCTGCCTCGGGCACCTTATGGCCGTTCTGCTGTGAGTCAAAGATTTTCGAATCGGACGAAAAACCTGATAGTGATTTGTAACATTCAGGGCCACCTAATGACGATTGACCACACAAATTGCGTCCCGATTCAGTACATCGTCCACTAGCCGACTTCACTCCATGGGACTATTGCTGCCTCGGGCACCTTATGGCCGTTCTGCTGTGAGTCTAGATTATCGAATGGGATGAAAAACTGATAGTGAATTGTAACGTTCAGGGCCACCTAATGACGATGGATCACTCAAATTGCGTTCCGATTCAATACATCGTCCTCCAGCAGACTTGTCTCCATGGGTCTATTGCTGCCTCGGGCACCTTATGGCAGTCTTGCTGTGACTCAAAGATTTTCGAATCGGACGAAAAACTGATAATGAATTGTAACGTTCAGGGCCTCCTAATGACGATGGAACACTCAAATTGCGTCCCGATTCAATACATCGTCCTCCAGCAGACTTGTCTCCATGGGTCTATTGCTGCCTCGGGCACCTTATGGCCGTTCTGCTGTGAGTCAAAGATTTTCGAATCGGACGAAAAACTGATAGTGAATTGTAACATTCAGGGCCACCTAATGACGATGGACCACACAAATTGCGTCCCGATTTAGTATATCGTCCTCCAGCCGACCTGACTCCATGGGTCTATTGCTGCCTCGGGCACCTTACGGCCGTTCTGCTGTGAGTCTAGATTATCGAATGGGACGAAAAACTGATAGTGAATTGTAACGTTCAGGGCCACCTAATGACGATGGATCACTCAAATTGCGTCCCGATTCAATACATCGTCCTCCAGCAGACTTGTCTCCATGGGTCTATTGCTGCCTCGGGCACCTTATGGCCGTTCTGCTGTGAGTCAAAGATTTTCGAATCGGACGAAAAACTCATAGTGAATTGTAACTTTCAGGGCCACCTAATGACGATGGAACACTCAAATTGCGTCCCGAATCAATACATCGTCCTCCAGCAGACTTGTCTCCATGGGTCTATTGCTGCCTCGGGCACCTTATGGCCGTTCTGCTGTGAGTCAAAGATTTTCGAATCGGACGAAAAACCTGATAGTGATTTGTAACATTCAGGGCCACCTAATGACGATTGACCACGCAAATTGCGTCCCGATTCAGTACATCGTCCACTAGCCGACTTGACTCCATGGGACTATTGCTGCCTCGGGCACCTTATGGCCGTTCTGCTGTGAGTCTAGATTATCGAATGGGATGAAAAACTGATAGTGAATTGTAACGTTCAGGGCCACCTAATGACGATGGATCACTCAAATTGCGTTCCGATTCAATACATCGTCCTCCAGCAGACTTGTCTCCATGGGTCTATTGCTGCCTCGGGCACCTTATGGCAGTCTTGCTGTGACTCAAAGATTTTCGAATCGGACGAAAAGCTGATAGTGAATTGTAACGTTCAGGGCCTCCTAATGACGATGGAACAACCAAATTGCGTCCCGATTCAATACATCGTCCTCCAGCAGACTTGTCTCCATGGGTCTATTGCTGCCTCGGGCACCTTATGGCCGTTCTGCTGTGAGTCAAAGATTTTCGAAACGGACGAAAAACCTGATAGTGATTTGTAACATTCAGGGCCACCTAATGACGATTGACCACACAAATTGCGTCCCGATTCAGTACATCGTCCACTAGCCGACTTGACTCCATGGGACTATTACTGCCTCGGGCACCTTATGGCCGTTCTGCTGTGAGTCTAGATTATCGAATGGGACGAAAAACTGATAGTGAATTGTAACGTTCAGGGCCACCTAATGACGATGGATCACTCAAATTGCGTCCCGATTCAATACATCGTCCTCCAGCAGACTTGTCTCCATGGGTCTATTGCTGCCTCGGGCACCTTATGGCCGTTCTGCTGTGAGTCAAAGATTTTCGAATCGGACGAAAAACTGATAGTGAATTGTAACTATCAGGGCCTCCTAATGACGATGGAACACTCAAATTGCGTCCCGATTCAATACATCGTCCTCCAGCAGACTTGTCTTCATGGGTCTATTGCTGCCTCGGGCACCTTATGGCCGTTCTGCTGTGAGTCAAAGATTTTCGAATCGGACGAAAAACTGATAGTGAATTGTAACGTTCAGGGCCACCTAATGACGATGGATCACTCAAATTGCGTCCCGATTCAATACATCGTCCTCCAGCCGACATGTCTCCATGGGTCTATTGCTGCCTTGGCACCTTATGGCCGTTCTGCTGTGAGTCAAAGATTTTCGAATCGGACGAAAAACTGATAGTGAATTGTAACGTTCAGGGCCACCTAATGACGATGGATCACTCAAATTGCGTCCCGATTCAATACATTGTCCTCCAGCAGACTGTCTCCATGGGTCTATTGCAGCCTCGGGCACCTTATGGCCGTTCAGCTGTGACTCAAAGATTTTCGAATCGGCCGAAAAACTGATAGTGAATTGTAACGTTCAGGGCCTCCTAATGACGATGGATCACTCAAATTGCGTCCCGATTCAATACATCGTCCTCCAGCAGACTTGTCTCCATGGGTCGATTGCTGCCTCGAACACCTAATGGCCGTTCTGCTGTGAGTCAAAGATTTTCGAATCGGACGGAAAACTGATAGTGAATTGAAACATTCAGGGCCACCTAATGACGATGGACCACGCAAATTGCGTCCCGATTCAATACATCGTCCTCCAGCCGATTTGACTCCATGGGTCTATTGCTGCCTCGGGCACCTTATGGCCGTTCTGTTGTGAATCTAGATTATCGAATGGGACGAAAAACTGATAGTGAATTGTAACGTTCAGGGCCACCTAATGCCGATGGATCACTCAAATTGCGTCCCGATTCAATACATCGTCCCCAGCCGACTTGTCTCCATGGGTCTATTGCTGCCTCGGGCACCTTATGGCCGTTCTGCTGTGAGTCTAGATTATCGAATGGGTCGAAAAACTGATAGTGAATTGTAACGTTCAGGGCCACCTAATGACGATGGATCACTCAAATTGCGTCCTGATTCAATACATCGTCCTCCAGCAGACTTGACTTCATGGGTCTATTTCTGCCTCGGGCACCTTATGGCCGTTCTGCTGTGAGTCAAAGATTTTCGAATCGGACGAAAAACCTGATAGTGATTTGTAACATTCAGGCCACCTAATGACGATGGACCACACAAATTGCGTCCCGATTCAGTACATCGTCCACTAGCCGACTTGACTCCATGGGACTATTGCTGCCTCGGGCACGTTATGGCCGTTCTGCTGTGAGTCTAGATTATAGAATGGGATGAAAAACTGATAGTCAATTGTAACGTTCAGGGCCACCTAATGACGATGGATCACTCAAATTGCGTCCCGATTCAATACATCGTCCTCCAGCAGACTTGTCTCCATGGGTCTATTGCTGCCTCGGGCACCTTTTGGCAGGCCTGCTGTGACTGAAAGATTTTCGAATCGGACGAAAAACTGATAGTGAATTGTAACGTTCAGGGCCTCCTAATGACGATGGAACACTCAAATTGCGTCCCGATTCAATACATCGTCCTCCAGCAGACTTGTCTCCATGCGTCTATTGCTGCCTCGGGCATCTTATGGCCGTTCTGATGTGAGTCAAAGATTTTCGAATCGGACGAAAAACTGATAGTGAATTGTAACGTTCAGGGCCACCTAATGACGATGGATCACTCAAATTGCGTCCCGATTCAATACATCGTCTTCCAGCCGACTTGACTCCATGGGTCTATTTCTGCCTCGGGCACCTTATGGCCGTTCTGCTGTGAGTCTAGATTATCGAATGGGACGAAAAACTGATAGTGAATTGTAACTTTCAGGGCCTCCTAATGACGATGGATCACTCAAATTGCGTCCCGATTCAATACATCGTCCTCCAGCAGACTTGTCTCCATGGGTCGATTGCTGCCTCGGGCACCTAATGGCCGTTCTGCTGTGAGTCAATGATTTTCGAATCGGACGAAAAACTGATAGTGAATTGTAACATTCAGGGCCACCTAATGACGATGGACCACGCAAATTGCGTCCCGATTTAATACATCGTCCACTAGCCGACTTGACTCCATGGGACTATTGCTGCCTCGGGCACCTTATGGCCGTTCTGCTGTGAGTCTAGGTTATAGAATGGGATGAAAAACTGATAGTGAATTGTAACGTTCAGGGCCACCTAATGACGATGGATCACTCAAATTGCGTCCCGATTCAATACATCGTCCTCCAGCCGACATGTCTCCATGGGTCTATTGCTGCTTCGGGCACCTTATGGCCGTTCTGCTGTGAGTCTAGATTATCGAATGGGACGAAAAACTGATAGTGAATTGTAACTTTCAGGGCCACCTAATGACGATGGATCACTTAAATTGCGTCCCGATTCAATACATCGTCCCCAGCCGACTTGTCTCCATGGGTCTATTGCTGCCTCGGGCACCTTATGGCCGTTCTGCTGTGAGTCTAGATTATCGAATGGGACGAAAAACTGATAGTGAATTGTAACGTTCAGGGCCACCTAATGACGATGGATCACTCAAATTGCGTCCTGATTCAATACATCGTCCTCCAGCAGACTTGACTTCATGGGTCTATTTCTGCCTCGGGCACCTTATGGCCGTTCTGCTGTGAGTCAAAGATTTTCGAATCGGACGAAAAACCTGATAGTGATTTGTAACATTCAGGCCACCTAATGACGATGGACCACACAAATTGCGTCCCGATTCAGTACATCGTCCACTAGCCGACTTGACTCCATGGGACTATTGCTGCCTCGGGCACCTTATGGCCGTTCTGCTGTGAGTCTAGATTATAGAATGGGATGAAAAACTGATAGTGAATTGTAACGTTCAGGGCCACCTAATGACGATGGATCACTCAAATTGCGTCCCGATTCAATACATCGTCCTCTATCAGACTTGTCTCCATGGGTCTATTGCTGCCTCGGGCACCTTATGGCAGGCCTGCTGTGAGTCAAAGATTTTCGAATCGGACGAAAAACTGATAGTGAATTGTAACGTTCAGGGCCTCCTAATGACGATGGAACACTCAAATTGCGTCCCGATTCAATACATCGTCCTCCAGCAGACTTTTCTCCATGCGTCTATTGCTGCCTCGGGCACCTTATGGCCGTTCTGATGTGAGTCAAAGATTTTCGAATCGGACGAAAAACTGATAGTGAATTGTAACGTTCAGGGCCACCTAATGACGATGGATCACTCAAATTGCGTCCCGATTCAATACATCGTCCTCCAGCCGACTTGACTCCATGGGTCTATTTCTGCCTCGGGCACCTTATGGCCGTTTTGCTGTGAGTCTAGATTATCGAATGGGACAAAAAAACTGATAGTGAATTGTAACGTTCAGGGCCTCCTAATGACGATGGATCACTCAAATTGCGTCCCGATTCAATACATCGTCCTCCAGCAGACTTGTCTCCATGGGTCGATTGCTGCCTCGGGCACCTAATGGCCGTTCTGCTGTGAGTCAATGATTTTCGAATCGGACGAAAAACTGATAGTGAATTGTAACATTCAGGGCCACCTAATGACGATGGACCACGCAAATTGCGTCCCGATTCAATACATCGTCCACTAGCCGACTTGACTCCATGGGACTATTGCTGCCTCGAGCACCTTATGGCCGTTCTGCTGTGAGTCTAGGTTATAGAATGGGATGAAAAACTGATAGTGAATTGTAACGTTCAGGGCCACCTAATGACGATGGATCACTCAAATTGCGTCCCGATTCAATACATCGTCCTCCAGCCGACATGTCTCCATGGGTCTATTGCTGCTTCGGGCACCTTATGGCCGTTCTGCTGTGAGTCTAGATTATCGAATGGGACGAAAAACTGATAGTGAATTGTAACTTTCAGGGCCACCTAATGACCATGGATCACTTAAATTGCGTCCCGATTCAATACATCGTCCCCAGCCGACTTGTCTCCATGGGTCTATTGCTGCCTCGGGCACCTTATGGCCGTTCTGCTGTGAGTCAAAGATTTTCGAATCGGACGAAAAACCTGATAGTGATTTGTAACATTCGGGGCCACCTAATGACGATTGACCACACAAATTGCGTCCCGATTCAGTACATCGTCCACTAGCCGGCTTGACTCCATGGGACTATTGCTGCCTCGGGCACCTTATGGCCGTTCTGCTGTGAGTCTAGATTATCGAATGGGATGAAAAACTGATAGTGAATTGTAACGTTCAGGGCCACCTAATGACGATGGATCACTCAAATTGCGTTCCGATTCAATACATCGTCCTCCAGCAGACTTGTTTCCATGGGTCTGTTGCTGCCTCGGGCACCTTATGGCAGTCTTGCTGTGACTCAAAGATTTTCGAATCGGACGAAAAACTGATAGTTAATTGTAACGTTCAGGGCCTCCTAATGACGATGGAACACTCAAATTGCGTCCCGATTCAATACATCGTCCTCCAGCAGACTTGTCTCCATGGGTCTATTGCTGCCTCGGGCACCTTATGGCCGTTCTGCTGTGAGTCAAAGATTTTCGAATCGGACGAAAAACTGATAGTGAATTGTAACATTCAGGGCCACCTAATGACGATGGACCACACAAATTGCGTCCCGATTTAGTATATCGTCCTCCAGCCGACCTGACTCCATGGGTCTATTGCTGCCTCGGGCACCTTATGGCCGTTCTGCTGTGAGTCTAGATTATCGAATGGGACGAAAAACTGATAGTGAATTGTAACGTTCAGGGCCACCTAATGACGATGGATCACTCAAATTGCGTCCCGATTCAATACATTGTCCTCCAGCAGACTGTCTCCATGGGTCTATTGCAGCCTCGGGCACCTTATGGCCGTTCAGCTGTGACTCAAAGATTTTCGAATCGGCCGAAAAACTGATAGTGAATTGTAACGTTCAGAGCCACCTAATGACGATGGATCACTCAAATTGCGTCCCGATTCAATACATCGTCCTCCAGCCGACTTGACTCCATGGGTCTATTGCTGCCTCGGGCACCTTATGGCCGTTCTGCTGTGAGTCTAGATTATCGAATGGGACGAAAAACTGATAGTGAATTGTAACGTTCAGGGCCTCCTAATGACGATGGATCACTCAAATTGCGTCCCGATTCAATACATCGTCCTCCAGCAGACTTGTCTCCATGGGTCGATTGCTGCCTCGAACACCTAATGGCCGTTCTGCTGTGAGTCAAAGATTTTCGAATCGGACGAAAAACTGATAGTGAATTGAAACATTCAGGGCCACCTAATGACGATGGACCACGCAAATTGCGTCCCGATTCAATACATCGTCCTCCAGCCGATTTGACTCCATGGGTCTATTGCTGCCTCGGGCACCTTATGGCCGTTCTGTTGTGAATCTAGATTATCGAATGGGACGAAAAACTGATAGTGAATTGTAACGTTCAGGGCCACCTAATGCCGATGGATCACTCAAATTGCGTCCCGATTCAATACATCGTCCCCAGCCGACTTGTCTCCATGGGTCTATTGCTGCCTCGGGCACCTTATGGCCGTTCTGCTGTGAGTCTAGATTATCGAATGGGACGAAAAACTGATAGTGAATTGTAACGTTCAGGGCCACCTAATGACGATGGATCACTCAAATTGCGTCCTGATTCAATACATCGTCCTCCAGCAGACTTGACTTCATGGGTCTATTTCTGCCTCGGGCACCTTATGGCCGTTCTGCTGTGAGTCAAAGATTTTCGAATCGGACGAAAAACCTGATAGTGATTTGTAACATTCAGGCCACCTAATGACGATGGACCACACAAATTGCGTCCCGATTCAGTACATCGTCCACTAGCCGACTTGACTCCATGGGACTATTGCTGCCTCGGGCACGTTATGGCCGTTCTGCTGTGAGTCTAGATTATAGAATGGGATGAAAAACTGATAGTGAATTGTAACGTTCAGGGCCACCTAATGACGATGGATCACTCAAATTGCGTCCCGATTCAATACATCGTCCTCCAGCAGACTTGTCTCCATGGGTCTATTGCTGCCTCGGGCACCTTATGGCCGTTCTGCTGTGAGTCTAGATTATCGAATGGGACGAAAAACTGATAGTGAATTGTAACGTTCAGGACGACCTAATGACGATGGATCTCTCAAATTGCGTCCCGATTCAATACATCGTCCTCCAGCCGACTTGACTCCATGGGTCTACTGCTGCCTCGGGCACCTTATGACCGTTCTGCTGTGAGTCTAGATTATGGAATGGGACGAAAAACTGATAGAGAATTGTAACGTTCAGGGCCTCCTATTGACGATGGATCACTCAAATTGCGTCCCGATTCAATACATCGTCCTCCAGCCGACTTGACTCCATGGGTCTATTTCTGCCTCGGGCACCTTATGGCCGTTCTGCTGTGAGTCTAGATTATCGAATGGGACAAAAAACTGATAGTGAATTGTAACGTTCAGGGCCTCCTAATGACGATGGATCACTCAAATTGCGTCCCGATTCAATACATCGTCCTCCAGCAGACTTGTCTCCATGGGTCGATTGCTGCCTCGGGCACCTAATGGCCGTTCTGCTGTGAGTCAATGATTTTCGAATCGGACGAAAAACTGATAGTGAATTGTAACATTCAGGGCCACCTAATGACGATGGACCACGCAAATTGCGTCCCGATTCAATACATCGTCCACTAGCCGACTTGACTCCATGGGACTATTGCTGCCTCGGGCACCTTATGGCCGTTCTGCTGTGAGTCTAGGTTATAGAATGGGATGAAAAACTGATAGTGAATTGTAACGTTCAGGGCCACCTAATGACGATGGATCACTCAAATTGCGTCCCGATTCAATACATCGTCCTCTAGCAGACTTGTCTCCATGGGTCTATTGCTGCCTCGGGCACCTTATGGCAGGCCTGCTGTGAGTCAAAGACTTTCGAATCGGACGAAAAACTGATAGTGAATTGTAACGTTCAGGGCCACCTAATGACGATGGATCACTCAAATTGCGTCCCGATTCAATACATCTTCCTCCAGCCGACTTGACTCCATGGGTCTATTTCTGCCTCGGGCACCTTATGGCCGTTCTGCTGTGAGTCTAGATTATCGAATGGGACAAAAAACTGATAGTGAATTGTAACGTTCAGGGCCTCCTAATGACGATGGATCACTCAAATTGCGTCCCGATTCAATACATCGTCCTCCAGCAGACTTGTCTCCATGGGTCGATTGCTGCCTCGGGCACCTAATGGCCGTTCTGCTGTGAGTCAATGATTTTCGAATCGGACGAAAAACTGATAGTGAATTGTAACATTCAGGGCCACCTAATGACGATGGACCACGCAAATTGCGTCCCGATTCAATACATCGTCCACTAGCCGACTTGACTCCATGGGACTATTGCTGCCTCGGGCACCTTATGGCCGTTCTGCTGTGAGTCTAGGTTATAGAATGGGATGAAAAACTGATAGTGAATTGTAACGTTCAGGGCCACCTAATGACGATGGATCACTCAAATTGCGTCCCGATTCAATACATCGTCCTCCAGCCGACATGTCTCCATGGGTCTATTGCTGCTTCGGGCACCTTATGGCCGTTCTGCTGTGAGTCTAGATTATCGAATGGGACGAAAAACTGATAGTGAATTCTTTCAGGGCCACCTAATGACGATGGATCACTTAAATTGCGTCCCGATTCAATACATCGTCCCCAGCCGACTTGTCTCCATGGGTCTATTGCTGCCTCGGGCACCTTATGGCCGTTCTGCTGTGAGTCAAAGATTTTCGAATCGGACGAAAAACCTGATAGTGATTTGTAACATTCAGGGCCACCTAATGATGATTGACCACACAAATTGCCTCCCGATTCAGTACATCATCCACTAGCCGACTTGACTCCATGGGACTATTGCTGCCTCGGGCACCTTATGGCCGTTCTGCTGTGAGTCTAGATTATCGAATGGGATGAAAAACTGATAGTGAATTGTAACGTTCAGGGCCACCTAATGACGATGGATCACTCAAATTGCGTTCCAATTCAATACATCGTCCTCCAGCAGACTTGTCTCCATGGGTCTATTGCTGCCTCGGGCACCTTATGGCAGTCTTGCTGTGACTCAAAGATTTTCGAATCGGACGAAAAACTGATAGTTAATTGTAACGTTCAGGGCCTCCTAATGACGATGGAACACTCAAATTGCGTCCCGATTCAATATATCGTCCTCCAGCAGACTTGTCTTCATGGGTCTATTGCTGCCTCGGGCACCTTATGGCCGTTCTGCTGTGAGTCAAAGATTTTCGAATCGGACGAAAAACTGATAGTGAATTGTAACGTTCAGGGCCACCTAATGACGATGGATCACTCAAATTGCGTCCCGATTCAATACATCGTCCTCCAGCCGACATGTCTCCATGGGTCTATTGCTGCCTTGGCACCTTATGGCCGTTCTGCTGTGAGTCAAAGATTTTCGAATCGGACGAAAAACTGATAGTGAATTGTAACGTTCAGGGCCACCTAATGACGATGGATCACTCAAATTGCGTCATGATTCAATACATTGTCCTCCAGCAGACTGTCTCAATGGGTCTATTGCAGCCTCGGGCACCTTATGGCCGTTCAGCTGTGACTCAAAGATTTTCGAATCGGCCGAAAAACTGATAGTGAATTGTAACGTTCAGGGCCTCCTAATGACGATGGAACACTCAAATTGCGTCCCGATTCAATACATCGTCCTCCAGCAGACTTGTCTCCATGGGTCTATTGCTGCCTCGGGCACCTTATGGCCGTTTTGCTGTGAGTCAAAGATTTTCGAATCGGACGAAAAACTGATAGTGAATCGTAACATTCAGGGCCACCTAACGACGATGGACCACACAAATTGCGTCCCGATTTAGTATATCGTCCTCCAGCCGACCTGACTCCATGGGTCTATTGCTGCCTCGGGCACCTTATGGCCGTTCTGCTGTGAGTCTAGATTATCGAATGGGACGAAAATCTGATAGTGAATTGTAACGTTCAAAGCCACCTAATGACGATGGATCACTCAAATTGCGTCCCGATTCAATACATCGTCCTCCAGCCGACTTGACTCCATGGGTCTATTGCTGCGTCGGGCACCTTATGGCCGTTCTGCTGTGAGTCTAGATTATCGAATGGGACGAAAAACTGATAGTGAATTGTAACGTTCAGGGCCTCCTAATGACGATGGATCACTCAAATTGCGTCCCTATTAAATACATCGTCCTTCAGCCGATTTGACTCCATGGGTCTATTGCTGCCTCGGGCACCTTATGGCCGTTCTGCTGTGAGTCTAGATTATCGAATGGGACGAAAAACTGATAGTGAATTGTAACGTTCAGGGCCTCCTAATGACGATGGATCACTCAAATTGCGTCCCGATTCAATACATCGTCCTCCAGCAGACTTGTCTCCATGGGTCGATTGCTGCCTCGAACACCTAATGGCCGTTCTGCTGTGAGTCAAAGATTTTCGAATCGGACGAAAAACTGATAGTGAATTGAAACATTCAGGGCCACCTAATGACGATGGACCACGCAAATTGCGTCCCGATTCAATACATCGTCCTCCAGCCGATTTGACTCCATGGGTCTATTGCTGCCTCGGGCACCTCATGGCCGTTCTGTTGTGAATCTAGATTATCGAATGGGACGAAAAACTGATAGTGAATTGTAACGTTCAGGGCCACCTAATGCCGATGGATCACTCAAATTGCGTCCCGATTCAATACATCGTCCCCAGCCGACTTGTCTCCATGGGTCTATTGCTGCCTCGGGCACCTTATGGCCGTTCTGCTGTGAGTCTAGATTATCGAATGGGACAAAAAACTGATAGTGAATTGTAACGTTCAGGGCCACCTAATGACGATGGATCACTCAAATTGCGTCCTGATTCAATACATCGTCCTCCAGCAGACTTGACTTCATGGGTCTATTTCTGCCTCGGGCACCTTATGGCCGTTCTGCTGTGAGTCAAAGATTTTCGAATCGGACGAAAAACCTGATAGTGATTTGTAACATTCAGGCCACCTAATGACGATGGACCACACAAATTGCGTCCCGATTCAGTACATCGTCCACTAGCCGACTTGACTCCATGGGACTATTGCTGCCTCGGGCACCTTATGGCCGTTCTGCTGTGAGTCTAGATTATAGAATGGGATGAAAAACTGATAGTGAATTGTAACGTTCAGGGCCACCTAATGACGATGGATCACTCAAATTGCGTCCCGATTCAATACATCGTCCTCCAGCAGACTTGTCTCCATGCGTCTATTGCTGCCTCGGGCATCTTATGGCCGTTCTGATGTGAGTCAAAGATTTTCGAATCGGACGAAAAACTGATAGTGAATTGTAACGTTCAGGGCCACCTAATGACGATGGATCACTCAAATTGCGTCCTGATTCAATACATCGTCCTCCAGCAGACTTGACTTCATGGGTCTATTTCTGCCTCGGGCACCTTATGGCCGTTCTGCTGTGAGTCAAAGATTTTCGAATCGGACGAAAAACCTGATAGTGATTTGTAACATTCAGGCCACCTAATGACGATGGACCACACAAATTGCGTCCCGATTCAGTACATCGTCCACTAGCCGACTTGACTCCATGGGACTATTGCTGCCTCGGGCACGTTATGGCCGTTCTGCTGTGAGTCTAGATTATAGAATGGGATGAAAAACTGATAGTGAATTGTAACGTTCAGGGCCACCTAATGACGATGGATCACTCAAATTGCGTCCCGATTCAATACATCGTCCTCCAGCAGACTTGTCTCCATGGGTCTATTGCTGCCTCGGGCACCTTATGGCAGGCCTGCTGTGACTCAAAGATTTTCAAATCGGACGAAAAACAGATAGTGAATTGTAACGTTCAGGGCCTCCTAATGACGATGGAACACTCAAATTGCGTCCCGATTCAATACATCGTCCTCCAGCAGACTTGTCTCCATGCGTCTATTGCTGCCTCGGGCATCTTATGGCCGTTCTGATGTGAGTCAAAGATTTTCGAATCGGACGAAAAACTGATAGTGAATTGTAACGTTCAGGGCCACCTAATGACGATGGATCACTCAAATTGCGTCCCGATTCAATACATCGTCATCCAGCCGACTTGACTCCATGGGTCTATTTCTGCCTCGGGCACCTTATGGCCGTTCTGCTGTGAGTCTAGATTATCGAATGGGACAAAAAACTGATAGTGAATTGTAACGTTCAGGGCCTCCTAATGACGATGGATCACTCAAATTGCGTCCCGATTCAATACATCGTCCTCCAGCAGACTTGTCTCCATGGGTCGATTGCTGCCTCGGCACCTAATGGCCGTTCTGCTGTGAGTCAATGATTTTCGAATCGGACGAAAAACTGATAGTGAATTGTAACATTCAGGGCCACCTAATGACGATGGACCACGCAAATTGCGTCCCGATTCAATACATCGTCCACTAGCCGACTTGACTCCATGGGACTATTGCTGCCTCGGGCACCTTATGGCCGTTCTGCTGTGAGTCTAGGTTATAGAATGGGATGAAAAACTGATAGTGAATTGTAACGTTCAGGGCCACCTAATGACGATGGATCACTCAAATTGCGTCCCGATTCAATACATCGTCCCCAGCCGACTTGTCTCCATGGGTCTATTGCTGCCTCGGGCACCTTATGGCCGTTCTGCTGTGAGTCTAGATTATCGAATGGGACGAAAAACTGATAGTGAATTGTAACGTTCAGGGCCACCTAATGACGATGGATCACTCAAATTGCGTCCTGATTCAATACATCGTCCTCCAGCAGACTTGACTTCATGGGTCTATTTCTGCCTCGGGCACCTTATGGCCGTTCTGCTGTGAGTCAAAGATTTTCGAATCGGACGCAAAACCTGATAGTGATTTGTAACATTCAGGCCACCTAATGACGATGGACCACACAAATTGCGTCCCGATTCAGTACATCGTCCACTAGCCGACTTGACTCCATGGGACTATTGCTGCCTCGGGCACCTTATGGCCGTTCTGCTGTGAGTCTAGATTATAGAATGGGATGAAAAACTGATAGTGAATTGTAACGTTCAGGGCCACCTAATGACGATGGATCACTCAAATTGCGTCCCGATTCAATACATTGTCCTCCAGCAGACTTGTCTCCATGGGTCTATTGCTGCCTCGGGCACCTTATGGCAGTCTTGCTGTGACTCAAAGATTTTCGAATCGGACGAAAAACTGATAGTGAATTGTAACGTTCAGGGCCTCCTAATGACGATGGAACACTCAAATTGCGTCCCGATTCAATACATCGTCCTCCAGCAGACTTGTCTCCATGCGTCTATTGCTGCCTCGGGCACCTTATGGCCGTTCTGATGTGAGTCAAAGATTTTCGAATCGGACGAAAAACTGATAGTGAATTGTAACGTTCAGGGCCACCTAATGACGATGGATCACTCAAATTGCGTCCCGATTCAATACATCGTCCTCCAGCCGACTTGACTCCATGGGTCTATTTCTGACTCGGGCACCTTATGGCCGTTCTGCTGTGAGTCTAGATTATCGAATGGGACAAAAATCTGATAGTGAATTGTAACGTTCAGGGCCTCCTAATGACGATGGAACACTCAAATTGCGTCCCGATTCAATACATCGTCCTCCAGCAGACTTGTCTCCAAGGGTCGATTGCTGCCTCGGGCACCTAATGGCCGTTCTGCTGTGAGTCAATGATTTTCGAATCGGACGAAAAACTGATAGTGAATTGTAACATTCAGGGCCACCTAATGACGATGGACCACGCAAATTGCGTCCCGATTCAATACATCGTCCACTAGCCGACTTGACTCCATGGGACTATTGCTGCCTCGGGCACCTTATGGCCGTTCTGCTGTGAGTCTAGGTTATAGAATGGGATGAAAAACTGATAGTGAATTGTAACGTTCAGGGCCACCTAATGACGATGGATCACTCAAATTGCGTCCCGATTCAATACATCGTCCTCCAGCCGACATGTCTCCATGGGTCTATTGCTGCTTCGGGCACCTTATGGCCGTTCTGCTGTGAGTCTAGATTATCGAATGGGACGAAAAACTGATAGTGAATTCTAACTTTCAGGGCCACCTAATGACGATGGATCACTTAAATTGCGTCCCGATTCAATACATCGTCCCCAGCCGACTTGTCTCCATGGGTCTATTGCTGCCTCGGGCACCTTATGGCCGTTCTGCTGTGAGTCAAAGATTTTCGAATCGGACGAAAAACCTGATAGTGATTTGTAACATTCAGGGCCACCTAATGACGATTGACCACACAAATTGCGTCCCGATTCAGTACATCGTCCACTAGCCGACTTGACTCCATGGGACTATTGCTGCCTCGGGCACCTTATGGCCGTTCTGCTGTGAGTCAAAGATTTTCGAATCGGACGAAAAACTGATAGTGAATTGTAACATTCAGGGCCACCTAATGACGATGGACCACACAAATTGCGTCCCGATTTAGTATATCCTCCTCCAGCCGACCTGACTCCATGGGTCTATTGCTGCCTCGGGCACCTTATGGCCGTTCTGCTGTGAGTCTAGATTATCGAATGGGACGAAAAACTGATAGTGAATTGTAACGTTCAGGGCCACCTAATGACGATGGATCACTCAAATTGCGTCCCGATTCAATACATCGTCCTCCAGCAGACTTGTCTCCATGGGTCTATTGCTGCCTCGGGCACCTTATGGCCGTTCTGCTGTGAGTCAAAGATTTTCGAATCGGACGAAAAACTGATAGTGAATTGTAACTTTCAGGGCCACCTAATGACGATGGAACACTCAAATTGCGTCCCGATTCAATACATCGTCCTCCAGCAGACTTGTCTCCATGGGTCTATTGCTGCCTCGGGCACCTTATGGCCGTTCTGCTGTGAGTCAAAGATTTTCGAATCGGACGAAAAACTGATAGTGGATTGTAACGTTCAGGGCCACCTAATGACGATGGATCACTCAAATTGCGTCCCGATTCAATACATCGCCCTCCAGCCGACATGTCTCCATGGGTCTATTGCTGCCTTGGCACCTTATGGCCGTTCTGCTGTGAGTCAAAGATTTTCGAATCGGACGAAAAACTGATAGTGAATTGTAACGTTCAGGGCCACCTAATGACGATGGATCACTCAAATTGCGTCCCGATTCAATACATTGTCCTCCAGCAGACTGTCTCCATGGGTCTATTGCAGCCTCGGGCACCTTATGGCCGTTCAGCTTTGACTCAAAGATTTTCGAATCGGACGAAAAACTTTGTAACGAATGGGATGAAAAACTGATAGTGAATTGTAACGTTCAGGGCCTCCTAATGACGATGGAACACTCAAATTGCGTCCCGATTCAATACATCGTCCTCCAGCAGACTTGTCTCCATGGGTCTATTGCTGCCTCGGGCACCTTATGGCCGTTCTGCTGTGAGTCAAAGATTTTCGAATCGGACGAAAAACTGATAGTTAATCGTAACATTCAGGGCCACCTAATGACGATGGACCACACGAATTGCGTCCCGATTTAGTATATCGTCCTCCAGCCGACCTGACTCCATGGGTCTATTGCTGCCTCGGGCACCTTATGGCCGTTCTGCTGTGAGTCTAGATTATCGAATGGGACGAAAAACTGATAGTGAATTGTAACGTTCAGGGCCACCTAATGACGATGGATCACTCAAATTGCGTCCCGATTCAATAAATCGTCCTCCAGCCGACTTGACTCCATGGGTCTATTGCTGCCTCGGGCACCTTATGGCCGTTCTGCTGTGAGTCTAGATTATCGAATGGGACGAAAAACTGATAGTGAATTGTAACGTTCAGGGCCTCCTAATGACGATGGATCACTCAAATTGCGTCCCGATTAAATACATCGTCCTCCAGCCGACTTGACTCCATGGGTCTATTGCTGCCTCGGGCACCTTATGGCCGTTCTGCTGTGAGTCTAGATTATCGAATGGGACGAAAAACTGATAGTGAATTGTAACGTTCAGGGCCTCCTAATGACGATGGATCACTCAAATTGCGTCCCGATTCAATACATCGTCCTCCAGCAGACTTGTCTCCATGGGTCGATTGCTGCCTCGAACACCTAATGGCCGTTCTGCTGTGAGTCAAATGTTTTCGAATCGGACGAAAAACTGATAGTGAATTGAAACATTCAGGGCCACCTAATGACGATGGACCACGCAAATTGCGTCCCGATTCAATACATCGTCCTCCAGCCGATTTGACTCCATGGGTCTATTGCTGCCTCGGGCACCTTATGGCCGTTCTGTTGTGAGTCTAGATTATCGAATGGGACGAAAAACTGATAGTGAATTGTAACGTTCAGGGCCACCTAATGACGATGGATCACTCAAATTGCGTCCTGATTCAATACATCGTCCTCCAGCAGACTTGACTTCATGGGTCTATTTCTGCCTCGGGCACCTTATGGCCGTTCTGCTGTGAGTCAAAGATTTTCGAATCGGACGAAAAACCTGATAGTGATTTGTAACATTCAGGCCACCTAATGACGATGGACCACACAAATTGTGTCCCGATTCAGTACATCGTCCACTAGCCGACTTGACTCCATGGGACTATTGCTGCCTCGGGCACCTTATGTGCGTTCTGCTGTGAGTCTAGATTATAGAATGGGATGAAAAACTGATAGTGAATTGTAACATTCAGGGCCACCTAATGACGATGGATCACTCAAATTGCGTCCCGATTCAATACATCGTCCTCCAGCAGACTTGTCTCCATGGGTCTATTGCTGCCTCGGGCACCTTATGGCAGGCCTGCTGTGACTCAAAGATTTTCGAATCGGACGAAAGACTGATAGTGAATTGTAACGTTCAGGGCCTCCTAATGACGATGGAACACTCAAATTGCGTCCCGATTCAATACATCGTCCTCCAGCAGACTTGTCTCCATGCGTCTATTGCTGCCTCGGGCACCTTATGACCGTTCTGATGTGAGTCAAAGATTTTCGAATCGGACGAAAAACTGATAGTGAATTGTAACGTTCAGGGCCACCTAATGACGATGGATCACTCAAATTGCGTCCCGATTCAATACATCGTCCTCCAGCCGACTTGACTCCATGGGTCTATTGCTGCCTCGGGCACCTTATGGCCGTTCTGCTGTGAGTCTAGATTATCGAATGGGACAAAAAACTGATAGTGAATTGTAACGTTCAGGGCCTCCTAATGACGATGGATCACTCAAATTGCGTCCCGATTCAATACATCGTCCTCCAGCAGACTTGTCTCCATGGGTCGATTGCTGCCTCGGGCACCTAATGGCCGTTCTGCTGTGAGTCAAAGATTTTCGAATCGGACGAAAAACTGATAGTGAATTGTAACATTCAGGGCCACCTAATGACGATGGACCACGCAAATTGCGTCCCGATTCAATACATCGTCCTCCAGCCGAGTTGACTCCATGGGTCTATTGCTGCCTCGGGCACCTTATGGCCGTTCTGCTGTGAATCTAGATTATCGAATGGGACGAAAAACTGATAGTGAATTGTAACGTTCAGGGCCACCTAATGACGATGGATCACTCAAATTGCGTCCCGATTCAATACATCGTCCCCAGCCGACTTGACTCCATGGGTCTATTGCTGCCTCGGGCACCTTATGGCCGTTCTGCTGTGAGTCTAGATTATCGAATGGGACGAAAAACTGATAGTGAATTGTAACGTTCAGGGCCACCTAATGACGATGGATCACTCAAATTGCGTCCTGATTCAATACATCGTCCTCCGGCAGACTTGACTTCATGGGTCTATTGCTGCCTCGGGAACCTTATGGCCGTTCTGCTGTGAGTCAAAGATTTTCGAATCGGACGAAAAACCTGATAGTGATTTGTAACATTCAGGCCACCTAATGACGATGGACCACACAAATTGCGTCCCGATTCAGCACATCGTCCACTAGCCGACTCGACTCCATGGGACTATTGCTGCCTCGGGCACCTTATGGCCGTTCTGCTGTGAGTCTAGGTTATAGAATGGGATGAAAAACTGATAGTGAATTGTAACGTTCAGGGCCACCTAATGACGATGGATCACTCAAATTGCGTCCCGATTCAATACATCGTTCTCCAGCAGACATGTCTCCATGCGTCTATTGCTGCCTCGGGCACCCTATGGCCGTTCTGCTGTGAGTCAAAGATTTTCGAATCGGACGAAAAACTGATAGTGAATTGTAACGTTCTGTGCCACCTAATGACGATGGATCACTCAAATTGCATCCCGATTCAATACATCGTCCTCCAGCCGACTTGACTCCATGGGTCTATTGCTGCCTCGGGCACCTTATGGCCGTTCTGCTGTGAGTCTAGATTATCGAATGGGACGAAAAACTGATAGTGAATTGTAACGTTCAGGGCCTCCTAATGACGATGGATCACTCAAATTGCGTCCCGATTCAATACATCGTCCTCCAGCCGACTTGACTCCGTGGGTCTATTGCTGCCTCGGGCACCTTATGGCCGTTCTGATGTGAGTCTAGATTATCAAATGGGACGAAAAACTGATAGTGAATTGTAACGTTCAGGGCCTCCTAATGACGATGGATCACTCAAATTGCGTCCCGATTCAATACATCGTCCTCCAGCAGACATGTCTCCATGCGTCTATTGCTGCCTCGGGCACCTTATGGCCGTTCTGCCGTGAGTCAAAGATTTTCGAATCGAACGAAAAACTGATAGTGAATTGCAACTTTCAGGGCCACCTAATGACGATGGAACACTCAAATTGGGTCCCGATTCAATACATCGTCCTCCAGCAGACTTGTCTCCATGGGTCGATTGCTGCCTCGGGCACCTTATGGCCGTTCTGCTGTGAGTCAAAGGTTTTCGAATCGGACGAAAAACTGACAGTGATTTGCAACATTCAGGGCCACCTAATGACGATGGACCACACAAATTGCGTCCCGATTCAGTACATCGTCCACTAGCCGACTTGACTCCATGGGACTATTGCTGCCTCGGGCACCTTATGGCCGTTCTGCTGTGAGTCTAGATTATAGAATGGGATGAAAAACTGATAGTGAATTGTAACGTTCAGGGCCACCTAATGACGATGGATCACTCAAATTGCGTCCCGATTCAATATATCGTCCTCCAGCAGACTTGTTTCCATGGGTCTATTGTTGCCTCGGGCACCTTATGGCCGTTCTGCTGTGAGTCACAGATTTTCGAATCGGACGAAAAACTGATAGTGAATTGTCACATTCAGGGCAACCTAATGACGATGGATCACTCAAATTGCGTCCCGATTCAATACATCGTCCACCAGCCGACTTGTCTCCATGGGTCTATTGCTGCCTCGGGCACCTTATGGCCGTTCTGCTGTGAGTCTAGATTATCGAATGGGACAAAAAACTGATAGTGAATTGTAACGTTCAGGGCCTCCTAATGACGATGGAACACTCAAATTGCGTCCCGATTCAATACATCTTCCTCCAGCGGACTTGTCTCCATTGGTCTATTGCTGCCTCGGGCACCTAATGGCCGTTCTGCTGTGAGTCAAAGACTTTCGAATCGGACGAAAAACTGATAGTGAATTGTAACATTCAGGGCCACCTAATGACGATGGACCACGCAAATTGCGTCCCGATTCAATACATCGTCCTTCAGCCGAGTTGACTCCATGGGTCTATTGCTGCCTTGGCACCTTATGGCCGTTCTGCTGTGAATCTAGATTATCGAATGGGACGAAAAACTGGTAGTGAATTGTAACGTTCAGGGCCACCTAATGACGATGGATCACTCAAATTGCGTCCCGATTCAATACATCGTCCTCCAGCCGACTTGTCTCCATGGGTCTATTGCTGCCTCGGGCACCTTATGGCCATTCTGCTGTGAGTCTACATTATCGAATGGGACGAAAAACTGATAGTGAATTGTAACTTTCAGGGCCACCTAATGACGATGGATCACTCAAATTGCGTCCCGATTCAATACATCGTCCTCCAGCAGACTTGTCTCCATGGGTCTATTGCTACCTCGGGCACCTTATGGCAGTCCTGCTGTGACTCAAAGATTTTCGAATCGGACGAAAAACTGATAGTGAATTGTAACGTTCAGGGCCTCCTAATGACGATGGAACACTCAAATTGCGTCCCGATTCAATACATCGTCCTCCAGCAGACTTGTCTCCATGGGTCTATTGCTGCCTCGGGCACCTTATGGCCGTTCTGCTGTGAGTCAAAGATTTTCGAATCGGACGAAAAACTGATAGTGAATTGTAACAGTCAGGGGCACCTAATGACGATGGACCACACAAATTGCGTCCCGATTCAGTAAATCGTCCTCCAGCCGACCTGACTCCATGGGTCGATTGCTGCCTCGGGCACCTTATGGCCGTTCTGCTGTGAGTCTAGATTATCGAATGGGACGAAAAACTGATAGTGAATTGTAACGTTCAGGGCCACCTAATGACAATGGATCACTCAAATTGCGTCCCGATTCAATACATCGTCCTCCAGCAGACTTGTCTCCATGGGTCTATTGCTGCCTCGGGCACCTTATGGCCGTTCTGCTGTGAGTCAAAGATTTTCGAATCGGACGAAAAACTGATAGTGAATTGTAACTTTCAGGGCAACCTAATGACGATGGATCACTCAAATTCCGTCCCGATTCAATACATCGTCCACCAGCCGACTTGTCTCCATGGGTCTATTGCTGCCTCGGGCACCTTATGGCCGTTCTGCTGTGAGTCAAAGATTTTCGAATCGGACGAAAAACTGATAGTGAATTGTAACTTTCAGGGCAACCTAATGACGATGGATCACTCAAATTCCGTCCCGATTCAATACATCGTCCACCAGCCGACTTGTCTCCATGGGTCTATTGCTGCCTCGGGCACCTTATGGCCGTTCTGCTGTGAGTCAAAGATTTTCGAATCGGACGAAAAACTAATAGTGAATTGTAACGTTCGGGCCACCTAATGACGATGGATCACTCAAATTGCGTCCCGATTCAGTAAATCGTCCTCCAGCCGACCTGACTCCATGGGTCTATTGCTGCCTCGGGCACCTTATGGCCGTTCTGCTGTGAGTCTAGATTATCGAATGGGACGAAAAACTGATAGTGAATTGTAACGTTCAGGGCCACCTAATGACGATGGATCACTCAAATTGCGTCCCGATTCAATACATCGTCCTCCAGCAGACTTGTCTCCATGGGTCTATTGCTGCCTCGGGCACCTTATGGCCGTTCTGCTGTGAGTCTAGATTATCGAATGGGACAAAAAACTGATAGTGAATTGTAACGTTCAGGGCCTCCTAATGACGATGGAACACTCAAATTGCGTCCCGATTCAATACATCTTCCTCCAGCGGACTTGTCTCCATTGGTCTATTGCTGCCTCGGGCACCTAATGGCCGTTCTGCTGTGAGTCAAAGACTTTCGAATCGGACGAAAAACTGATAGTGAATTGTAACATTCAGGGCCACCTAATGACGACGGACCACGCAAATTGCGTCCCGATTCAATACATCGTCCTTCAGCCGAGTTGACTCCATGGGTCTATTGCTGCCTTGGCACCTTATGGCCGTTCTGCTGTGAATCTAGATTATCGAATGGGACGAAAAACTGGTAGTGAATTGTAACGTTCAGGGCCACCTAATGACGATGGATCACTCAAATTGCGTCCCGATTCAATACATCTTCCTCCAGCCGACTTGTCTCCATGGGTCTATTGCTGCCTGGGGCACCTTATGGCCATTCTGCTGTGAGTCTACATTATCGAATGGGACGAAAAACTGATAGTGAATTGTAACTTTCAGGGCCACCTAATGACGATGGATCACTCAAATTGCGTCCCGATTCAATACATCGTCCTCCAGCAGACTTGTCTCCATGGGTCTATTGCTGCCTCGGGCACCTTATGGCAGTCCTGCTGTGACTCAAAGATTTTCGAATCGGACGAAAAACTGATAGTGAATTGTAACGTTCAGGGCCTCCTAATGACGATGGACCACGCAAATTGCGTCCCGATTCAATACATCGTCCTTCAGCCGAGTTGACTCCATGGGTCTATTGCTGCCTTGGCACCTTATGGCCGTTCTGCTGTGAATCTAGATTATCGAATGGGACGAAAAACTGGTAGTGAATTGTAACGTTCAGGGCCACCTAATGACGATGGATCACTCAAATTGCGTCCCGATTCAATACATCGTCCTCCAGCAGACTTGTCTCCATGGGTCTATTGCTGCCTCGGGCACCTTATGGCAGTCCTGCTGTGACTCAAAGATTTTCGAATCGGACGAAAAACTGATAGTGAATTGTAACGTTCAGGGCCTCCTAATGACGATGGAACACTCAAATTGCGTCCCGATTCAATACATCGTCCTCCAGCAGACTTGTCTCCACGGGTCTATTGCTGCCTCGGGCACCTTATGGCCGTTCTGCTGTGAGTCAAAGATTTTCGAATCGGACGAAAAACTGATAGTGAATTGTAACAGTCAGGGGCACCTAATGACGATGGACCACACAAATTGCGTCCCGATTCAGTAAATCGTCCTCCAGCCGACCTGACTCCATGGGTCGATTGCTGCCTCGGGCACCTTATGGCCGTTCTGCTGTGAGTCTAGATTATCGAATGGGACGAAAAACTGATAGTGAATTGTAACGTTCAGGGCCACCTAATGACAATGGATCACTCAAATTGCGTCCCGATTCAATACATCGTCCTCCAGCAGACTTGTCTCCATGGGTCTATTGCTGCCTCGGGCACCTTATGGCCGTTCTGCTGTGAGTCAAAGATTTTCGAATCGGACGAAAAACTGATAGTGAATTGTAACTTTCAGGGCAACCTAATGACGATGGATCACTCAAATTCCGTCCCGATTCAATACATCGTCCACCAGCCGACTTGTCTCCATGGGTCTATTGCTGCCTCGGGCACCTTATGGCCGTTCTGCTGTGAGTCAAAGATTTTCGAATCGGACGAAAAACTGATAGTGAATTGTAACGTTCAGGGCCTCCTAATGACGATGGAACACTAAAATTGCGTCCCGATTCAATACATCGTCCTCCAGCAGACTTGGCTTCATGGGTCTATTGCTGCCTCGGGCACCTTATGGCCGTTCTGCTGTGAGTCAAAGATTTTCGAATCGGACGAAAAACTAATAGTGAATTGTAACGTTCGGGCCACCTAATGACGATGGATCACTCAAATTGCGTCCCGATTCAATACATCGTCCTCCAGCCGACTTGTCTCCATGGGTCTATTGCTGCCTCGGGCACCTTATGGCCGTTCTGCTGTGAGTCTAGATTATCGAATGGGACGGAAAACTGATAGTGAATTGTAACTTTCAGGGCCACCTAATGACGATGGATCACTCAAATTGCGTCCCGATTCAATACATCGTCCTCCAGCAGACTTGTCTCCATGTGTCGATTGCTGCCTCGGGCACCTTATAGCCGTTCTGCTGTGAGTCAAAGATTTTCGAATCGGACGAAAAACCTGATAGTGATTTGTAACATTCAGGGCCACCTAATGACGATGGACCACACAAATTGCGTCCCGATTCAGTACATCGTCCACTAGCCGACTTGACTCCATGGGACTATTGCTGCCTCGGGCACCTTATGGCCGTTCTGCTGTGAGTCTAGATTATCGAATGGGATGAAAAACTGATAGTGAATTGTAACGTTCAGGGCCACCTAATGACGATGGATCACTCAAATTGCGTCCCGATTCAATACATCGTCCTCCAGCAGACTTGTCTCCAAGGGTCTATTGCTGCCTCGGGCACCTTATGGCAGTCCTGCTGTGACTCAAAGATTTTCGAATCGGAAGAAAATCTGATAGTGAATTGTAACGTTCAGGCCCTCCTAATGACGATGGAACACTCAAATTGCGTCCCGATTCAATACATCGTCCTCCAGCAGACTTGTCTCCATGGGTCTATTGCTGCCTCGGGCACCTTATGGCCGTTCTGCTGTGAGTCAAAGATTTTCGAATCGGACGAAAAACTGATAGTGAATTGTAACGTTCAGGGCCACCTAATGACGATGGATCACTCAAATTGCGTCCCGATTCAATACATCGTCCTCCAGCAGACTTGTCTCCATGGGTCTATTGCTGCCTCGGGCACCTTATGGCCGTTCTGCTGTGAGTCAAAGATTTTCGAATCGGACGAAAAACTGATAGTGAATTGTAACTTTCAGGGCCACCTAATGACGATGGATCACTCAAATTGCGTCCCGATTCAATACATCGTCCACCAGCCGACTTGTCTCCATGGGTCTATTGCTGCCTCGGGCACCTTATGGCCGTTCTGCTGTGAGTCAAAGATTTTCGAATCGGACGAAAAACTGATAGTGAATTGTAACGTTCAGGGCCTCCTAATGACGATAGAACACTCAAATTGCGTCCCGATTCAATACATCGTCCTCCAGCAGACTTGTCTCCATGCGTCTATTGCTGCCTCGGGCACCTTATGGCCGTTCTGCTGTGAGTCAAAGATTTTCGAATCGGACGAAAAACTGATAGTGAATTGTAACTTTCAGGGCCTCCTAATGACGATGGAACACTCAAATTGCGTCCAGATTCAATACATCGTCCTCCAGCAGACTTGTCTCCATGGGTCTATTGCTGCCTCGGGCACCTTATGGCCGTTCTGCTGTGAGTCTAGATTATCGAGTGGGACGAAAAACTGATAGTGAATTGTAACGTTCAGGGCCTCCTAATGACGATGGATCACTCAAATTGCGTCCCGATTCAATACATCGTCCTCCAGCAGACTTGTCTCCATGGGTCGATTGCTGCCTCGAACACCTAACGGCCGTTCTGCTGTGAGTCAAAGATTTTCGAATCGGACGAAAAACTGATAGTGAATTGAAACATTCAGGGCCACCTAATGACGATGGACCACGCAAATTGCGTCCCGATTCAATACATCGTCCTCCAGCCGATTTGACTCCATGGGTCTATTGCTGCCTCGGGCACCTTATGGCCGTTCTGCTGTGAATCTAGATTATCGAATGGGACGAAAAACTGATAGTGAATTGTAACGTTCAGGGCCACCTAATGACGATGGATCACTCAAATTGCGTCCCGATTCAATACATCGTCCCCAGCCGAATTGTCTCCATGGGTCTATTGCTGCCTCGGGCACCTTATGGCCGTTCTGCTGTGAGTCTAGATTATCGAATGGGACGAAAAACTGATAGTGAATTGTAACGTTCAGGGCCACCTAATGACGATGGATCACTCAAATTGCGTCCTGATTCAATACATCGTCCTCCAGCAGACTTGACTTCATGGGTCTATTTCTGCCTCGGGCACCTTATGGCCGTTCTGCTGTGAGTCAAAGATTTTCGAATCGGACGAAAAACCTGATAGTGATTTGTAACATTCAGGCCACCTAATGACGATGGACCACACAAATTGCGTCCCGATTTAGTACATCGTCCACTAGCCGACTTGACTCCATAGGACTACTGCTGCCTCGGGCACCTTATGGCCGTTCTGCTGTGAGTCTAGATTATAGAATGGGATGAAAAACTGATAGTGAATTGTAACGTTCAGGTCCACCTAATGACGATGGATCACTCAAATTGCGTCCCGATTCAATACATCGTCCTCCAGCAGACTTGTCTCCATGGGTCTATTGCTGCCTCGGGCACCTTATGGCAGGCCTGCTGTGACTCAAAGATTTTCGAATCGGGCGAAAAACTGATAGTGAATTGTAACGTTCAGGGCCTCCTAATTACGATGGAACACTAAAATTGCGTCCCGATTCAATACATCGTCCTCCAGCAGACTTGACTTCTTGGGTCTATTGCTGCCTCGGGCACCTTATGGCCGTTCTGCTGTGAGTCTAGATTATCGAATGGGACAAAAAACTGAGAGTGAATTGTAACGTTCAGGGCCTCCTAATGACGATGGAACACTCAAATTGCGTCCCGATTCAATACATCTTCCTCCAGCGGACTTGTCTCCATTGGTCTATTGCTGCCTCGGGCACCTAATGGCCGTTCTGCTGGGAGTCAAAGACTTTCGAATCGGACGAAAAACTGATAGTGAATTGTAACATTCAGGGCCACCTAATGACGATGGACCACGCAAATTGCGTCCCGATTCAATACATCGTCCTTCAGCCGAGTTGACTCCATGGGTCTATTGCTGCCTTGGCACCTTATGGCCGTTCTGCTGTGAATCTAGATTATCGAATGGGACGAAAAACTGGTAGTGAATTGTAACGTTCAGGGCCACCTAATGACGATGGATCACTCAAATTGCGTCCCGATTCAATACATCGTCCTCCAGCCGACTTGTCTCCATGGGTCTATTGCTGCCTCGGGCACCTTATGGCCGTTCTGCTGTGAGTCTAGATTATCGAATGGGACGAAAAACTGATAGTGAATTGTAACTTTCAGGGCCACCTAATGACGATGGATCACTCAAATTGCGTCCCGATTCAATACATCGTCCTCCAGCAGACTTGTCTCCATGGGTCTATTGCTGCCTCGGGCACCTTATGGCAGTCCTGCTGTGACTCAAAGATTTTCGAATCGGACGAAAAACTGATAGTGAATTGTAACGTTCAGGGCCTCCTAATGACGATGGAACACTCAAATTGCGTCCCGATTCAATACATCGTCCTCCAGCAGACTTGTCTCCATGGGTCTATTGCTGCCTCGGACACCTTATGGCCGTTCTGCTGTGAGTCAAAGATTTTCGAATCGGACGAAAAACTGATAGTGAATTGTAACAGTCAGGGGCACCTAATGACGATGGACCACACAAATTGCGTCCCGATTCAGTAAATCGTCCTCCAGCCGACCTGACTCCATGGGTCTATTGCTGCCTCGGGCACCTTATGGCCGTTCTGCTGTGAGTCTAGATTATCGAATGGGACGAAAAACTGATAGTGAATTGTAACGTTCAGGGCCACCTAATGACGATGGATTACTCAAATTGCGTCCCGATTCAATACATCGTCCTCCAGCAGACATGTCTCCATGGGTCTATTGCTGCCTCGGGCACCTTATGGCCGTTCTGCTGTGAGTCAAAGATTTTCGAATCGGACGAAAAACTGATAGTGAATTGTAACTTTCAGGGCAACCTAATGACGATGGATCACTCAAATTCCGTCCCGATTCAATACATCGTCCACCAGCCGACTTGTCTCCATGGGTCTATTGCTGCCTCGGGCACCTTATGGCCGTTCTGCTGTGAGTCAAAGATTTTCGAATCGGACGAAAAACTGATAGTGAATTGTAACTTTCAGGGCCTCCTAATGACGATGGAACACTCAAATTGCGTCCCGATTCAATACATCGTCCTCCAGCAGACTTGTCTCCATGGGTCTATTGCTGCCTCGGGCACCTTATGGCCGTTCTGCTGTGAGTCTAGATTATCGAATGGGACGAAAAACTGAAAGTGAATTGTAACGTTCAGGGCCTCCTAATGACGATGGATCACTCAAATTGCGTCCCGATTCAATACATCGTCCTCCAGCAGACTTGTCTCCATGGGTCGATTGCTGCCTCGAACACCTAATGGCCGTTCTGCTGTGAGTCAAAGATTTTCGAATCGGACGAAAAACTGATAGTGAATTGAAACATTCAGGGCCACCTAATGACGATGGACCACGCAAATTGCGTCCCGATTCAATACATCGTCCTCCAGCCGATTTGACTCCATGGGTCTATTGCTGCCTCGGGCACCTTATGGCCGTTCTGCTGTGAATCTAGATTATCGAATGGGACGAAAAACTGATAGTGAATTGTAACGTTCAGGGCCACCTAATGACGATGGATCACTCAAATTGCGTCCCGATTCAATACGTCGTCCCCAGCCGAATTGTCTCCATGGGTCTATTGCTGCCTCGGGCACCTTATGGCCGTTCTGCTGTGAGTCTAGATTATCGAATGGGACGAAAAACTGATAGTGAATTGTAACGTTCAGGGCCACCTAATGACGATGGATCACTCAAATTGCGTCCTGATTCAATACATCGTCCTCCAGCACACTTGACTTCATGGGTCTATTTCTGCCTCGGGCACCTTATGGCCGTTCTGCTGTGAGTCAAAGATTTTCGAATCGGACGAAAAACCTGATAGTGATTTGTAACATTCAGGCCACCTAATGACGATGGACCACACAAATTGCGTCCCGATTTAGTACATCGTCCACTAGCCGACTTGACTCCATAGGACTATTGCTGCCTCGGGCACCTTATGGCCGTTCTGCTGTGAGTCTAGATTATAGAATGGGATGAAAAACTGATAGTGAATTGTAACGTTCAGGTCCACCTAATGACGATGGATCACTCAAATTGCGTCCCGATTCAATACATCGTCCTCCAGCAGACTTGTCTCCATGGGTCTATTGCTGCCTCGGGCACCTTATGGCCGTTCTGCTGTGAGTCAAAGATTTTCGAATCGGACGAAAAACTGATAGTGAATTGTAACAGTCAGGGGCACCTAATGACGATGGACCACACAAATTGCGTCCCGATTCAGTAAATCGTCCTCCAGCCGACCTGACTCCATGGGTCTATTGCTGCCTCGGGCACCTTATGGCCGTTCTGCTGTGAGTCTAGATTATCGAATGGGACGAAAAACTGATAGTGAATTGTAACGTTCAGGGCCACCTAATGACGATGGATTACTCAAATTGCGTCCCGATTCAATACATCGTCCTCCAGCAGACATGTCTCCATGGGTCTATTGCTGCCTCGGGCACCTTATGGCCGTTCTGCTGTGAGTCAAAGATTTTCGAATCGGACGAAAAACTGATAGTGAATTGTAACTTTCAGGGCAACCTAATGACGATGGATCACTCAAATTCCGTCCCGATTCAATACATCGTCCACCAGCCGACTTGTCTCCATGGGTCTATTGCTGCCTCGGGCACCTTATGGCCGTTCTGCTGTGAGTCAAAGATTTTCGAATCGGACGAAAAACTGATAGTGAATTGTAACGTTCAGGGCCTCCAAATGACGATGGATCACTAAAATTGCGTCCCGATTCAATACATCGTCCTCCAGCAGACTTGACTTCATGGGTCTATTGCTGCCTCGGGCACCTTATGGCCGTTCTGCTGTGAGTCAAAGATTTTCGAATCGGACGTAAAACTGATAGTGAATTGTAACGTTCAGGGCCACCTAATGACGATGGATCACTCAAATTGCGTCCCGATTCAATACATCGTCCTCCAGCAGACTTGTCTCCATGGGTCTATTGCTGCCTCGGGCACCTTATGGCCGTTCTGCTGTGAGTCAAAGATTTTCGAATCGGACGAAAAACTGATAGTGAATTGTAACTTTCAGGGCCACCTAATGACCATGGATCACTCAAATTGCGTCCCGATTCAATACATCGTCCACCAGCCGACTTGTCTCCATGGGTCTATTGCTGCCTCGGGCACCTTATGGCCGTTCTGCTGTGAGTCAAAGATTTTCGAATCGGACGTAAAACTGATAGTGAATTGTAACGTTCAGGGCCACCTAATGACGATGGATCACTCAAATTGCGTCCCGATTCAATACATCGTTCTCCAGCAGACTTGTCTCCATGGGTCTATTGCTGCCTCGGGCACCTTATGGCCGTTCTGCTGTGAGTCAAAGATTTTCGAATCGGACGAAAAACTGATAGTGAATTGTAACTTTCAGGGCCACCTAATGACCATGGATCACTCAAATTGCGTCCCGATTCAATACATCGTCCACCAGCCGACTTGTCTCCATGGGTCTATTGCTGCCTCGGGCACCTTATGGCCGTTCTGCTGTGAGTCAAAGATTTTCGAATCGGACGAAAAACTGATAGTGAATTGTAACGTTCAGGGCCACCTAATGACGATAGAACACTCAAATTGCGTCCCGATTCAATACATCGTCCTCCAGCAGACTTGTCTCCATGCGTCTATTGCTGCCTCGGGCACCTTATGGCCGTTCTGCTGTGAGTCAAAGATTTTCGAATCGGACGAAAAACTGATAGTGAATTGTAACTTTCAGGGCCTCCTAATGACGATGGAACACTCAAATTGCGTCCCGATTCAATACATCGTCCTCCAGCAGACTTGTCTCCATGGGTCTATTGCTGCCTCGGGCACCTTATGGCCGTTCTGCTGTGAGTCTAGATTATCGAATGGGACGAAAAACTGAAAGTGAATTGTAACGTTCAGGGCCTCCTAATGACGATGGATCACTCAAATTGCGTCCCGATTCAATACATCGTCCTCCAGCAGACTTGTCTCCATGGGTCGATTGCTGCCTCGAACACCTAATGGCCGTTCTGCTGTGAGTCAAAGATTTTCGAATCGGACGAAAAACTGATAGTGAATTGAAACATTCAGGGCCACCTAATGACGATGGACCACGCAAATTGCGTCCCGATTCAATACATCGTCCTCCAGCCGATTTGACTCCATGGGTCTATTGCTGCCTCGGGCACCTTATGGCCGTTCTGCTGTGAATCTAGATTATCGAATGGGACGAAAAACTGATAGTGAATTGTAACGTTCAGGGCCACCTAATGACGATGGATCACTCAAATTGCGTCCCGATTCAATACATCGTCCCCAGCCGAATTGTCTCCATGGGTCTATTGCTGCCTCGGGCACCTTATGGCCGTTCTGCTGTGAGTCTAGATTATCGAATGGGACGAAAAACTGATAGTGAATTGTAACGTTCAGGGCCACCTAATGACGATGGATCACTCAAATTGCGTCCTGATTCAATACATCGTCCTCCAGCACACTTGACTTCATGGGTCTATTTCTGCCTCGGGCACCTTATGGCCGTTCTGCTGTGAGTCAAAGATTTTCGAATCGGACGAAAAACCTGATAGTGATTTGTAACATTCAGGCCACCTAATGACGATGGACCACACAAATTGCGTCCCGATTTAGTACATCGTCCACTAGCCGACTTGACTCCATAGGACTATTGCTGCCTCGGGCACCTTATGGCCGTTCTGCTGTGAGTCTAGATTATAGAATGGGATGAAAAACTGATAGTGAATTGTAACGTTCAGGTCCACCTAATGACGATGGATCACTCAAATTGCGTCCCGATTCAATACATCGTCCTCCAGCAGACTTGTCTCCATGGGTCTATTGCTGCCTCGGGCACCTTATGGCAGGCCTGCTGTGACTCAAAGATTTTCGAATCGGGCGAAAAACTGATAGTGAATTGTAACGTTCAGGGCCTCCTAATTACGATGGAACACTCAAATTGAGTCCCGATTATATACATCGTCCTCCAGCAGACTTGTCTCCATGCGTCTATTGCTGCCTCGGGCACCTTATGGCCGTTCTGCTGTGAGTCAAAGATTTTCGAATCGGACGAAAAACTGATAGTGAATTGTAACGTTCAGGGCCACCTAATGACGATGGATCACTCAAATTGCGTCCCGATTCAATACATCGTCCTCCAGCCGACTTGACTCCATGGGTCTATTGCTGCCTCGGGCACCTTATGGCCGTTCTGCTGTGAGTCTAGATTATCGAATGGGACAAAAAACTGATAGTGAATTGTAACGTTCAGGGCCTCCTAATGACGATGGATCACTCAAATTGCGTCCCGATTCAATACATCGTCCTCCAGCAGACTTGTCTCCATGGGTCGATTGCTGCCTCGGGCACCTAAAGGCCGTTCTTCTGTGAGTCAATGATTTTCGAATCGGACGAAAAACTGATAGTGAAGTGTAACATTCAGAGCCACCTAATGACGATGGACCACGCAAATTGCGTCCCGATTCAATACATCGTCCTCTAGCCGAGTTGACTCCATGGGTCTATTGCTGCCTCGGGCACCTTATGGCCGTTCTGCTGTGAATCTAGATTATCGAATGGGACGAAACACTGATAGTGAATTGTAACGTTCAGGGCCTCCTAATGACGATGGATCACTCAAATTGCGTCCCGATTCAATACATCGTCCCCAGCCGACTTGACTCCATGGGTCTATTGCTGCCTCGGGCACCTTATGGCCGTTCTGCTGTGAGTCTAGATTATCGAATGGGACGAAAAACTGATAGTGAATTGTAACGTTCAGGGCCACCTAATGACGATGGATCACTCAAATTGCGTCCTGATTCAATACATCGTCCTCCAGCAGACTTGACTTCATGGGTCTATTGCTGCCTCGGGAACCTTATGGCCGTTCTGCTGTGAGTCAAATATTTTCGAATCGGACGAAAAACCTGATAGTGATTTGTAACATTCAGGCCACCTAATGACGATGGACCACACAAATTGCGTCCCGATTCAGTACATCGTCCACTAGCCGACTTGACTCCATGGGACTATTGCTGCCTCGGGCACCTTATGGCCGTTCTGCTGTGAGTCTAGGTTATAGAATGGGATGAAAAACTGATAGTGAATTGTAACGTTCAGGGCCACCTAATGACGATGGATCACTCAAATTGCGTCCCGATTCAATACATCGTCCTCCAGCAGACTTGTCTCCATGGGTCTATTGCTGCCTCGGGCACCTTATGGCCGTTCTGCTGTGAGTCAAAGATTTTCGAATCGGACGAAAAACTGATAGTGAATTGTAACGTTCAGGGCCACCTAATGACGATGGATCACTCAAATTGCGTCCCGATTCAATACATCGTCCTCCAGCCGACTTGACTCCATGGGTCTATTGCTGCCTCGGGCTCCTTATGGCCGTTCTGCTGTGAGTCTAGATTATCGAATGGGACAAAATACAGATAGTGAATTGTAACGTTCAGGGCCTCCTAATGACGATGGATCACGCAAATTGCGTCCCGATTCAATACATCGTCCCCCAGCCGAGTTGACTCCATGGGTCTATTGCTGCCTCGGGCACCATATGGCCGTTCTGCTGTGAATCTAGATTATCGAATGGGACGAAAAACTGATAGTGAATTGTAACGTTCAGGGCCACCTAATGACGATGGATCACTCAAATTGCGTCCCGATTCAATACATCGTCCCCAGCCGACTTGTCTCCATGAGTCTATTGCTGCCTCGGGCACCTTATGGCCGTTCTGCTGTGAGTCTAGATTATCGAATGGGACGAAAAACTGATAGTGAATTGTAACGTTCAGGGCCACCTAATGACAATGGATCACTCAAATTGCGTCCTGATTCAATACATCGTCATCCAGCAGACTTGACTTCATGGGTCTATTGCTGCCTCGGGCACCTTATGGCCGTTCTGCTGTGAGTCAAAGATTTTCGAATCGGACGAAAAACTGATAGTGAATTGTAATTTTCAGGGCCACCTAATGACGATGGACCACACAAATTGCGTCCCGATTCAGTACATCGTCCACTATCCGACTTGACTCCATGGGACTATTGCTGCCTCGGGCACCTTATGGCCGTTCTGCTGTGAGTCTAGATTATAGAATGGGATGAAAAACTGATAGTGAATTGTAACGTTCGGGGCCACCTAATGACGATGGATCACTCAAATTGCGTCCCGAGTCAATACATCGTCCTCCAGCAGACTGGTCTCCATGGGTCTATTGCTGCCTCGGGCACCTTATGGCAGGCCTGTTGTGACTCAAAGATTTTCGAATCGGACGAAATACTGATGGTGAATTGTAACGTTCAGGGCCACCTAATGACGATGGATCACTCAAATTGCATCCCGATTCAATACATTGTCCTCCAGCCGACTTGACTCCATGGGTCTATTGCTGCCTCGGGCACCTTATGGCCGATCTGCTGTGAGTCTAGATTATCGAATGGGACGAAAAACTGATAGTGAATTGTAACGTTCAGGGCCTCCTAATGACGATGGATCACTCAAATTGCGTCCCGATTCAATACATCGTCCTCCAGCGGGCTTGACTCCATGGGTCTATTGCTGCCTCGGGCACCTTATGGCCGTTCTGATGTGAGTCTAGATTATCGAATGGGACGAAAAACTGATAGTGAATTGTAACGTTCAGGGCCACCTAATGACGATGGATCACTCAAATTGCGTCCCGATTCAATACATCGTCCTCCAGCAGACTTGTCTCCATGGGTCTATTGCTGCCTCGGGCACCTTACGGCAGGCCTGCTGTGACTCAAAGATTTTCGAATCGGACGAAAAACTGATGGTGAATTGTAACGTTCAGGGCCTCCTAATGACGATGGAACAATCAAATTGCGTCCCGATTCAATACATCGTCCTCCTGCAGACATGTCTCCATGCGTCTATTGCTGCTCCGGGCACCATATGGCCGTTCCGCTGTGAGTCAAAGATTATCGAATCGGACGAAAAACTGATAGTGAATTGTAACATTCAGGGTCACCTAATGACGCTGGTCCACTCAAATTGCGTCCCGATTCAGTACATCGTCCTCCAGCCGACCTGACTCCATGGGTCTATTGCTGCCTCAGGCACCTTATGGCCGTTCTGCTGTGAGTCTAGATTATCGAATGGGACGAAAAACTGATAGTGAATTGTAACGTTCAGGGCCACCTAATGACGATGGATCACTCAAATTGCGTCCCGATTCAATATATCGTCCTCCAGCAGACTTGTTTCCATGGGTCTATTGTTGCCTCGGGCACCTTATGGCCGTTCTGCTGTGAGTCAAAGATTTTCGAATCGGACGAAAAACTGATAGTGAATTGTAACATTCAGGGCAACCTAATGACGATGGATCACTCAAATTGCGTCCCGATTCAATACATCGCCCACCAGCCGACTTGTCTCCATGGGTCTATTGCTGCCTCGGGCACCTTATGGCCGTTCTGCTGTGAGTCAAAGATTTTCGAATCGGACGAAAAACTGATAGTGAATTGTAACGTTCAGGGCCTCCTAATGACGATGGAACACTAAAATTACGTCCCGATTCAATACATCGTCCTCCAGCAGACTTGACATCTTGGGTCTATTGCTGCCTCGGGCACCTTATGGCCGTTCTGCTGTGAGTCTAGATTATCGAATGGGACAAAAAACTGATAGTGAATTGTAACGTTCAGGGCCTCCTAAATGACGATGGAACACTCAAATTGCGTCCCGATTCAATACATCTTCCTCCAGCGGACTTGTCTCCATTGGTCTATTGCTGCCTCGGGCACCTAATGGCCGTTCTGCTGTGAGTCAAAGACTTTCGAATCGGACGAAAAACTGATAGTGAATTGTAACATTCAGGGCCACCTAATGACGATGGACCACGCAAATTGCGTCCCGATTCAATACATCGTCCTTCAGCCGAGTTGACTCCATGGGTCTATTGCTGCCTTGGCACCTTATGGCCGTTCTGCTGTGAATCTAGATTATCGAATGGGACGAAAAACTGGTAGTGAATTGTAACGTTCAGGGCCACCTAATGACGATGGATCACTCAAATTGCGTCCCGATTCAATACATCGTCCTCCAGCCGACTTGTCTCCATGGGTCTATTGCTGCCTCGGGCACCTTATGGCCGTTCTGCTGTGAGTCTAGATTATCGAATGGGACGAAAAACTGATAGTGAATTGTAACGTTCAGGGCCACCTAATGACGATGGATCACTCAAATTGCGTCCTGATTCAATACATCGTCCTCCAGCACACTTGACTTCATGGGTCTATTTCTGCCTCGGGCACCTTATGGCCGTTCTGCTGTGAGTCAAAGATTTTCGAATCGGACGAAAAACCTGATAGTGATTTGTAACATTCAGGCCACCTAATGACGATGGACCACACAAATTGCGTCCCGATTTAGTACATCGTCCACTAGCCGACTTGACTCCATAGGACTATTGCTGCCTCGGGCACCTTATGGCCGTTCTGCTGTGAGTCTAGATTATAGAATGGGATGAAAAACTGATAGTGAATTGTAACGTTCAGGTCCACCTAATGACGATGGATCACTCAAATTGCGTCCCGATTCAATACATCGTCCTCCAGCAGACTTGTCTCCATGGGTCTATTGCTGCCTCGGGCACCTTATGGCAGGCCTGCTGTGACTCAAAGATTTTCGAATCGGGCGAAAAACTGATAGTGAATTGTAACGTTCAGGGCCTCCTAATTACGATGGAACACTCAAATTGAGTCCCGATTATATACATCGTCCTCCAGCAGACTTGTCTCCATGCGTCTATTGCTGCCTCGGGCACCTTATGGCCGTTCTGCTGTGAGTCAAAGATTTTCGAATCGGACGAAAAACTGATAGTGAATTGTAACGTTCAGGGCCACCTAATGACGATGGATCACTCAAATTGCGTCCCGATTCAATACATCGTCCTCCAGCCGACTTGACTCCATGGGTCTATTGCTGCCTCGGGCACCTTATGGCCGTTCTGCTGTGAGTCTAGATTATCGAATGGGACAAAAAACTGATAGTGAATTGTAACGTTCAGGGCCTCCTAATGACGATGGATCACTCAAATTGCGTCCCGATTCAATACATCGTCCTCCAGCAGACTTGTCTCCATGGGTCGATTGCTGCCTCGGGCACCTAAAGGCCGTTCTTCTGTGAGTCAATGATTTTCGAATCGGACGAAAAACTGATAGTGAAGTGTAACATTCAGAGCCACCTAATGACGATGGACCACGCAAATTGCGTCCCGATTCAATACATCGTCCTCTAGCCGAGTTGACTCCATGGGTCTATTGCTGCCTCGGGCACCTTATGGCCGTTCTGCTGTGAATCTAGATTATCGAATGGGACGAAACACTGATAGTGAATTGTAACGTTCAGGGCCTCCTAATGACGATGGATCACTCAAATTGCGTCCCGATTCAATACATCGTCCCCAGCCGACTTGACTCCATGGGTCTATTGCTGCCTCGGGCACCTTATGGCCGTTCTGCTGTGAGTCTAGATTATCGAATGGGACGAAAAACTGATAGTGAATTGTAACGTTCAGGGCCACCTAATGACGATGGATCACTCAAATTGCGTCCTGATTCAATACATCGTCCTCCAGCAGACTTGACTTCATGGGTCTATTGCTGCCTCGGGAACCTTATGGCCGTTCTGCTGTGAGTCAAATATTTTCGAATCGGACGAAAAACCTGATAGTGATTTGTAACATTCAGGCCACCTAATGACGATGGACCACACAAATTGCGTCCCGATTCAGTACATCGTCCACTAGCCGACTTGACTCCATGGGACTATTGCTGCCTCGGGCACCTTATGGCCGTTCTGCTGTGAGTCTAGGTTATAGAATGGGATGAAAAACTGATAGTGAATTGTAACGTTCAGGGCCACCTAATGACGATGGATCACTCAAATTGCGTCCCGATTCAATACATCGTCCTCCAGCAGACTTGTCTCCATGGGTCTATTGCTGCCTCGGGCACCTTATGGCCGTTCTGCTGTGAGTCAAAGATTTTCGAATCGGACGAAAAACTGATAGTGAATTGTAACGTTCAGGGCCACCTAATGACGATGGATCACTCAAATTGCGTCCCGATTCAATACATCGTCCTCCAGCCGACTTGACTCCATGGGTCTATTGCTGCCTCGGGCTCCTTATGGCCGTTCTGCTGTGAGTCTAGATTATCGAATGGGACAAAATACAGATAGTGAATTGTAACGTTCAGGGCCTCCTAATGACGATGGATCACGCAAATTGCGTCCCGATTCAATACATCGTCCCCCAGCCGAGTTGACTCCATGGGTCTATTGCTGCCTCGGGCACCATATGGCCGTTCTGCTGTGAATCTAGATTATCGAATGGGACGAAAAACTGATAGTGAATTGTAACGTTCAGGGCCACCTAATGACGATGGATCACTCAAATTGCGTCCCGATTCAATACATCGTCCCCAGCCGACTTGTCTCCATGAGTCTATTGCTGCCTCGGGCACCTTATGGCCGTTCTGCTGTGAGTCTAGATTATCGAATGGGACGAAAAACTGATAGTGAATTGTAACGTTCAGGGCCACCTAATGACAATGGATCACTCAAATTGCGTCCTGATTCAATACATCGTCCTCCAGCAGACTTGACTTCATGGGTCTATTGCTGCCTCGGGCACCTTATGGCCGTTCTGCTGTGAGTCAAAGATTTTCGAATCGGACGAAAAACTGATAGTGAATTGTAATTTTCAGGGCCACCTAATGACGATGGACCACACAAATTGCGTCCCGATTCAGTACATCGTCCACTATCCGACTTGACTCCATGGGACTATTGCTGCCTCGGGCACCTTATGGCCGTTCTGCTGTGAGTCTAGATTATAGAATGGGATGAAAAACTGATAGTGAATTGTAACGTTCGGGGCCACCTAATGACGATGGATCACTCAAATTGCGTCCCGAGTCAATACATCGTCCTCCAGCAGACTGGTCTCCATGGGTCTATTGCTGCCTCGGGCACCTTATGGCAGGCCTGTTGTGACTCAAAGATTTTCGAATCGGACGAAATACTGATGGTGAATTGTAACGTTCAGGGCCACCTAATGACGATGGATCACTCAAATTGCATCCCGATTCAATACATTGTCCTCCAGCCGACTTGACTCCATGGGTCTATTGCTGCCTCGGGCACCTTATGGCCGATCTGCTGTGAGTCTAGATTATCGAATGGGACGAAAAACTGATAGTGAATTGTAACGTTCAGGGCCTCCTAATGACGATGGATCACTCAAATTGCGTCCCGATTCAATACATCGTCCTCCAGCGGGCTTGACTCCATGGGTCTATTGCTGCCTCGGGCACCTTATGGCCGTTCTGATGTGAGTCTAGATTATCGAATGGGACGAAAAACTGATAGTGAATTGTAACGTTCAGGGCCACCTAATGACGATGGATCACTCAAATTGCGTCCCGATTCAATACATCGTCCTCCAGCAGACTTGTCTCCATGGGTCTATTGCTGCCTCGGGCACCTTACGGCAGGCCTGCTGTGACTCAAAGATTTTCGAATCGGACGAAAAACTGATGGTGAATTGTAACGTTCAGGGCCTCCTAATGACGATGGAACAATCAAATTGCGTCCCGATTCAATACATCGTCCTCCTGCAGACATGTCTCCATGCGTCTATTGCTGCTCCGGGCACCATATGGCCGTTCCGCTGTGAGTCAAAGATTATCGAATCGGACGAAAAACTGATAGTGAATTGTAACATTCAGGGTCACCTAATGACGCTGGACCACTCAAATTGCGTCCCGATTCAGTACATCGTCCTCCAGCCGACCTGACTCCATGGGTCTATTGCTGCCTCAGGCACCTTATGGCCGTTCTGCTGTGAGTCTAGATTATCGAATGGGACGAAAAACTGATAGTGAATTGTAACGTTCAGGGCCACCTAATGACGATGGATCACTCAAATTGCGTCCCGATTCAATATATCGTCCTCCAGCAGACTTGTTTCCATGGGTCTATTGTTGCCTCGGGCACCTTATGGCCGTTCTGCTGTGAGTCAAAGATTTTCGAATCGGACGAAAAACTGATAGTGAATTGTAACATTCAGGGCAACCTAATGACGATGGATCACTCAAATTGCGTCCCGATTCAATACATCGCCCACCAGCCGACTTGTCTCCATGGGTCTATTGCTGCCTCGGGCACCTTATGGCCGTTCTGCTGTGAGTCAAAGATTTTCGAATCGGACGAAAAACTGATAGTGAATTGTAACGTTCAGGGCCTCCTAATGACGATGGAACACTAAAATTACGTCCCGATTCAATACATCGTCCTCCAGCAGACTTGACATCTTGGGTCTATTGCTGCCTCGGGCACCTTATGGCCGTTCTGCTGTGAGTCTAGATTATCGAATGGGACAAAAAACTGATAGTGAATTGTAACGTTCAGGGCCTCCTAAATGACGATGGAACACTCAAATTGCGTCCCGATTCAATACATCTTCCTCCAGCGGACTTGTCTCCATTGGTCTATTGCTGCCTCGGGCACCTAATGGCCGTTCTGCTGTGAGTCAAAGACTTTCGAATCGGACGAAAAACTGATAGTGAATTGTAACATTCAGGGCCACCTAATGACGATGGACCACGCAAATTGCGTCCCGATTCAATACATCGTCCTTCAGCCGAGTTGACTCCATGGGTCTATTGCTGCCTTGGCACCTTATGGCCGTTCTGCTGTGAATCTAGATTATCGAATGGGACGAAAAACTGGTAGTGAATTGTAACGTTCAGGGCCACCTAATGACGATGGATCACTCAAATTGCGTCCCGATTCAATACATCGTCCTCCAGCCGACTTGTCTCCATGGGTCTATTGCTGCCTCGGGCACCTTATGGCCGTTCTGCTGTGAGTCTAGATTATCGAATGGGACGAAAAACTGATAGTGAATTGTAACTTTCAGGGCCACCTAATGACGATGGATCACTCAAATTGCGTCCCGATTCAATACATCGTCCTCCAGCAGACTTGTCTCCATGGGTCTATTGCTGCCTCGGGCACCTTAGGGCCGTTCTGCTGTGAGTCAAAGATTTTCGAATCGGACGAAAAACTGAAAGTGAATTGTAACATTCAGGGCCACCTAATGACGATGGACCACACAAATTGCGTCCTGATTCAGTAAATCGTCCTCCAGCCGACCTGACTCCATGGGTCTATTGCTGCCTCGGGCACCTTATGGCCGTTCTGCTGTGAGTCTAGATTATCGAATGGGACGAAAAACTGATAGTGAATTGTAACGTTCAGGGCCACCTAATGACGATGGATCACTCAAATTGCGTCCCGATTCAATACATCGTCCTCCAGCAGACTTGTCTCCATGGGTCTATTGCTGCCTCGGGCACCTTATGGCCGTTCTGCTGTGAGTCAAAGATTTTCGAATCGGACGAAAAACTGATAGTGAATTGTAACGTTCGGGCCACCTAATGACGATGGATCACTCAAATTCCGTCCCGATTCAATACGTCGTCCTCCAGCCGACTTGTCTCCATGGGTCTATTGCTGCCTCGGGCACCTTATGGCCGTTCTGCTGTGAGTCTAGATTATCGAATGGGACGAAAAACTGATAGTGAATTGTAACTTTCAGGGCCACCTAATGACGATGGATCACTCAAATTGCGTCCCGATTCAATACATCGTCCTCCAGCAGACTTGTCTCCATGTGTCGATTGCTGCCTCGGGCACCTTATAGCCGTTCTGCTGTGAGTCAAAGATTTTCGAATCGGACGAAAAACCTGATAGTGATTTGTAACATTCAGGGCCACCTAATGACGATGGACCACACAAATTGCGTCCCGATTCAGTACATCGTCCACTAGCCGACTTGACTCCATGGGACTATTGCTGCCTCGGGCACCTTATGGCCGTTCTGCTGTGAGTCTAGATTATCGAATGGGATGAAAAACTGATAGTGAATTGTAACGTTCAGGGCCACCTAATGACGATGGATCACTCAAATTGCGTCCCGATTCAATACATCGTCCTCCAGCAGACTTGTCTCCAAGGGTCTATTGCTGCCTCGGGCACCTTATGGCAGTCCTGCTGTGACTCAAAGATTTTCGAATCGGACGAAAAACTGATAGTGAATTGTAACGTTCAGGCCCTCCTAATGACGATGGAACACTCAAATTGCGTCCCGATTCAATACATCGTCCTCCAGCAGACTTGTCTCCATGGGTCTATTGCTGCCTCGGGCACCTTAGGGCCGTTCTGCTGTGAGTCAAAGATTTTCGAATCGGACGAAAAACTGATAGTGAATTGTAACGTTCAGGGCCACCTAATGACGATGGATCACTCAAATTGCGTCCCGATTCAATACATCGTCCTCCAGCAGACTTGTCTCCATGGGTCTATTGCTGCCTCGGGCACCTTATGGCCGTTCTGCTGTGAGTCAAAGATTTTCGAATCGGACGAAAAACTGATAGTGAATTGTAACGTTCAGGGCCTCCTAATGACGATGGAACACTCAAATTGCGTCCCGATTCAATACATCGTCCTCCAGCAGACTTGTCTCCATGCGTCTATTGCTGCCTCGGGCACCTTATGGCCGTTCTGCTGTGAGTCAAAGATTTTCGAATCGGACGAAAAACTGATAGTGAATTGTAACTTTCAGGGCCTCCTAATGACGATGGAACAGTCAAATTGCGTCCCGATTCAATACATCGTCCTCCAGCCGACTTGTCTCCATGGGTCTATTGCTGCCTCGGGCACCTTATGGCCGTTCTGCTGTGAGTCAAAGATTTTCGAATCGGACGAAAAACTGATAGTGAATTGTAACTTTCAGGGCCACCTAATGACGATGGACCACGCAAATTGCGTCCCGATTCAATACATCGTCCTTCAGCCGAGTTGACTCCATGGGTCTATTGCTGCCTTGGCACCTTATGGCCGTTCTGCTGTGAATCTAGATTATCGAATGGGACGAAAAACTGGTAGTGAATTGTAACGTTCAGGGCCACCTAATGACGATGGATCACTCAAATTGCGTCCCGATTCAATACATCGTCCTCCAGCCGACTTGTCTCCATGGGTCTATTGCTGCCTCGGGCACCTTATGGCCGTTCTGCTGTGAGTCTAGATTATCGAATGGGACGAAAAACTGATAGTGAATTGTAACTTTCAGGGCCACCTAATGACGATGGATCACTCAAATTGCGTCCCGATTCAATACATCGTCCTCCAGCAGACTTGTCTCCATGGGTCTATTGCTGCCTCGGGCACCTTAGGGCCGTTCTGCTGTGAGTCAAAGATTTTCGAATCGGACGAAAAACTGATAGTGAATTGTAACATTCAGGGCCACCTAATGACGATGGACCACACAAATTGCGTCCTGATTCAGTAAATCGTCCTCCAGCCGACCTGACTCCATGGGTCTATTGCTGCCTCGGGCACCTTATGGCCGTTCTGCTGTGAGTCTAGATTATCGAATGGGACGAAAAACTGATAGTGAATTGTAACGTTCAGGGCCACCTAATGACGATGGATCACTCAAATTGCGTCCCGATTCAATACATCGTCCTCCAGCAGACTTGTCTCCAAGGGTCTATTGCTGCCTCGGGCACCTTATGGCAGTCCTGCTGTGACTCAAAGATTTTCGAATCGGACGAAAAACTGATAGTGAATTGTAACGTTCAGGCCCTCCTAATGACGATGGAACACTCAAATTGCGTCCCGATTCAATACATCGTCCTCCAGCAGACTTGTCTCCATGGGTCTATTGCTGCCTCGGGCACCTTAGGGCCGTTCTGCTGTGAGTCAAAGATTTTCGAATCGGACGAAAAACTGATAGTGAATTGTAACGTTCAGGGCCACCTAATGACGATGGATCACTCAAATTGCGTCCCGATTCAATACATCGTCCTCCAGCAGACTTGTCTCCATGGGTCTATTGCTGCCTCGGGCACCTTATGGCCGTTCTGCTGTGAGTCAAAGATTTTCGAATCGGACGAAAAACTGATAGTGAATTGTAACGTTCAGGGCCTCCTAATGACGATGGAACACTCAAATTGCGTCCCGATTCAATACATCGTCCTCCAGCAGACTTGTCTCCATGCGTCTATTGCTGCCTCGGGCACCTTATGGCCGTTCTGCTGTGAGTCAAAGATTTTCGAATCGGACGAAAAACTGATAGTGAATTAATAACTTTCAGGGCCTCCTAATGACGATGGAACACTCAAATTGCGTCCCGATTCAATACATCTTCCTCCAGCGGACTTGTCTCCATTGGTCTATTGCTGCCTCGGGCACCTAATGGCCGTTCTGCTGTGAGTCAAAGACTTTCGAATCGGACGAAAAACTGATAGTGAATTGTAACATTCAGGGCCACCTAATGACGATGGACCACGCAAATTGCGTCCCGATTCAATACATCGTCCTTCAGCCGAGTTGACTCCATGGGTCTATTGCTGCCTTGGCACCTTATGGCCGTTCTGCTGTGAATCTAGATTATCGAATGGGACGAAAAACTGGTAGTGAATTGTAACGTTCAGGGCCACCTAATGACGATGGATCACTCAAATTGCGTCCCGATTCAATACATCGTCCTCCAGCCGACTTGTCTCCATGGGTCTATTGCTGCCTCGGGCACCTTATGGCCGTTCTGCTGTGAGTCTAGATTATCGAATGGGACGAAAAACTGATAGTGAATTGTAACTTTCAGGGCCACCTAATGACGATGGATCACTCAAATTGCGTCCCGATTCAATACATCGTCCTCCAGCAGACTTGTCTCCATGGGTCTATTGCTGCCTCGGGCACCTTAGGGCCGTTCTGCTGTGAGTCAAAGATTTTCGAATCGGACGAAAAACTGATAGTGAATTGTAACATTCAGGGCCACCTAATGACGATGGACCACACAAATTGCGTCCTGATTCAGTAAATCGTCCTCCAGCCGACCTGACTCCATGGGTCTATTGCTGCCTCGGGCACCTTATGGCCGTTCTGCTGTGAGTCTAGATTATCGAATGGGACGAAAAACTGATAGTGAATTGTAACGTTCAGGGCCACCTAATGACGATGGATCACTCAAATTGCGTCCCGATTCAATACATCGTCCTCCAGCAGACTTGTCTCCATGGGTCTATTGCTGCCTCGGGCACCTTATGGCCGTTCTGCTGTGAGTCAAAGATTTTCGAATCGGACGAAAAACTGATAGTGAATTGTAACGTTCGGGCCACCTAATGACGATGGATCACTCAAATTCCGTCCCGATTCAATACATCGTCCTCCAGCCGACTTGTCTCCATGGGTCTATTGCTGCCTCGGGCACCTTATGGCCGTTCTGCTGTGAGTCTAGATTATCGAATGGGACGAAAAACTGATAGTGAATTGTAACTTTCAGGGCCACCTAATGACGATGGATCACTCAAATTGCGTCCCGATTCAATACATCGTCCTCCAGCAGACTTGTCTCCATGTGTCGATTGCTGCCTCGGGCACCTTATAGCCGTTCTGCTGTGAGTCAAAGATTTTCGAATCGGACGAAAAACCTGATAGTGATTTGTAACATTCAGGGCCACCTAATGACGATGGACCACACAAATTGCGTCCCGATTCAGTACATCGTCCACTAGCCGACTTGACTCCATGGGACTATTGCTGCCTCGGGCACCTTATGGCCGTTCTGCTGTGAGTCTAGATTATCGAATGGGATGAAAAACTGATAGTGAATTGTAACGTTCAGGGCCACCTAATGACGATGGATCACTCAAATTGCGTCCCGATTCAATACATCGTCCTCCAGCAGACTTGTCTCCAAGGGTCTATTGCTGCCTCGGGCACCTTATGGCAGTCCTGCTGTGACTCAAAGATTTTCGAATCGGACGAAAAACTGATAGTGAATTGTAACGTTCAGGCCCTCCTAATGACGATGGAACACTCAAATTGCGTCCCGATTCAATACATCGTCCTCCAGCAGACTTGTCTCCATGGGTCTATTGCTGCCTCGGGCACCTTAGGGCCGTTCTGCTGTGAGTCAAAGATTTTCGAATCGGACGAAAAACTGATAGTGAATTGTAACGTTCATGGCCACCTAATGACGATGGATCACTCAAATTGCGTCCCGATTCAATACATCGTCCTCCAGCAGACTTGTCTCCATGGGTCTATTGCTGCCTCGGGCACCTTATGGCCGTTCTGCTGTGAGTCAAAGATTTTCGAATCGGACGAAAAACTGATAGTGAATTGTAACGTTCAGGGCCTCCTAATGACGATGGAACACTCAAATTGCGTCCCGATTCAATACATCGTCCTCCAGCAGACTTGTCTCCATGCGTCTATTGCTGCCTCGGGCACCTTATGGCCGTTCTGCTGTGAGTCAAAGATTTTCGAATCGGACGAAAAACTGATAGTGAATTAATAACTTTCAGGGCCTCCTAATGACGATGGAACACTCAAATTGCGTCCCGATTCAATACATCGTCCTCCAGCCGACTTGTCTCCATGGGTCTATTGCTGCCTCGGGCACCTTATGGCCGTTCTGCTGTGAGTCAAAGTTTTGGAATCGGACGAAAAACTGATAGTGAATTGTAACTTTCAGGGCCACCTAATGACGATGGATCACTCAAATTCCGTCCCTATTAAATACATCGTCCTCCAGCCGACTTGTCTCCATTGGTCTATTGCTGCCTCGGGCACCTTATGGCCGTTCTGCTGTGAGTCTAGATTATCGAATGGGACGAAAAACTGATAGTGAATTGTAACGTTCAGGGCCACCTAATGACGATGGATCACTCAAATTGCGTCCCGATTCAGTACATCGTCCACTAGCCGACTTGACTCCATGGGACTATTGCTGCCTCGGGCACCTTATGGCCGTTCTGCTGTGAGTCTAGATTATAGAATGGGACGAAAAACTGATAGTGAATTGTAACGTTCAGGGCCACCTAATGACGTTGGATCACTCAAATTGCGTCCCGATTCAATACATCGTCCTCCAGCAGACTTGTCCCCATGGGTCTATTGCTGCCTCGGGCACCTTATGGCCGTTCTGCTGTGAGTCAAAGATTTTCGAATCGGACGAAAAACTGATAGTGAATTGTAACGTTCAGGGCCTCCTAATGACGATGGAACACTCAAATTGCGTCCCGATTCAATACATCGTCCTCCAGCAGACTTGTCTCCATGCGTCTATTGCTGCCTCGGGCACCTTATGGCCGTTCTGCTGTGAGTCAAAGATTTTCGAATCGGACGAAAAACTGATAGTGAATTGTAACTTTCAGGGCCTCCTAATGACGATGGAACACTCAAATTGCGTCCCGATTCAATACATCGTCCTCCAGCCGACTTGTCCCCATGGGTCTATTGCTGCCTCGGGCACCTTATGGCCGTTCTGCTGTGAGTCAAAGATTTTCGAATCGGACGAAAAACTGATAGTGAATTGTAACTTTCAGGGCCACCTAATGACGATGGACCACGCAAATTGCGTCCCGATTCAATACATCGTCCTTCAGCCGAGTTGACTCCATGGGTCTATTGCTGCCTTGGCACCTTATGGCCGTTCTGCTGTGAATCTAGATTATCGAATGGGACGAAAAACTGGTAGTGAATTGTAACGTTCAGGGCCACCTAATGACGATGGATCACTCAAATTGCGTCCCGATTCAATACATCGTCCTCCAGCCGACTTGTCTCCATGGGTCTATTGCTGCCTCGGGCACCTTATGGCCGTTCTGCTGTGAGTCTAGATTATCGAATGGGACGAAAAACTGATAGTGAATTGTAACTTTCAGGGCCACCTAATGACGATGGATCACTCAAATTGCGTCCCGATTCAATACATCGTCCTCCAGCAGACTTGTCTCCATGGGTCTATTGCTGCCTCGGGCACCTTAGGGCCGTTCTGCTGTGAGTCAAAGATTTTCGAATCGGAAGAAAAACTGATAGTGAATTGTAACATTCAGGGCCACCTAATGACGATGGACCACACAAATTGCGTCCTGATTCAGTAAATCGTCCTCCAGCCGACCTGACTCCATGGGTCTATTGCTGCCTCGGGCACCTTATGGCCGTTCTGCTGTGAGTCTAGATTATCGAATGGGACGAAAAACTGATAGTGAATTGTAACGTTCAGGGCCACCTAATGACGATGGATCACTCAAATTGCGTCCCGATTCAATACATCGTCCTCCAGCAGACTTGTCTCCATGGGTCTATTGCTGCCTCGGGCACCTTATGGCCGTTCTGCTGTGAGTCAAAGATTTTCGAATCGGACGAAAAACTGATAGTGAATTGTAACGTTCGGGCCACCTAATGACGATGGATCACTCAAATTCCGTCCCGATTCAATACATCGTCCTCCAGCCGACTTGTCTCCATGGGTCTATTGCTGCCTCGGGCACCTTATGGCCGTTCTGCTGTGAGTCTAGATTATCGAATGGGACGAAAAACTGATAGTGAATTGTAACTTTCAGGGCCACCTAATGACGATGGATCACTCAAATTGCGTCCCGATTCAATACATCGTCCTCCAGCAGACTTGTCTCCATGTGTCGATTGCTGCCTCGGGCACCTTATAGCCGTTCTGCTGTGAGTCAAAGATTTTCGAATCGGACGAAAAACCTGATAGTGATTTGTAACATTCAGGGCCACCTAATGACGATGGAGCACACAAATTGCGTCCCGATTCAGTACATCGTCCACTAGCCGACTTGACTCCATGGGACTATTGCTGCCTCGGGCACCTTATGGCCGTTCTGCTGTGAGTCTAGATTATCGAATGGGATGAAAAACTGATAGTGAATTGTAACGTTCAGGGCCACCTAATGACGATGGATCACTCAAATTGCGTCCCGATTCAATACATCGTCCTCCAGCAGACTTGTCTCCAAGGGTCTATTGCTGCCTCGGGCACCTTATGGCAGTCCTGCTGTGACTCAAAGATTTTCGAATCGGACGAAAAACTGATAGTGAATTGTAACGTTCAGGCCCTCCTAATGACGATGGAACACTCAAATTGCGTCCCGATTCAATACACCGTCCTCCAGCAGACTTGTCTCCATGGGTCTATTGCTGCCTCGGGCACCTTAGGGCCGTTCTGCTGTGAGTCAAAGATTTTCGAATCGGACGAAAAACTGATAGTGAATTGTAACGTTCAGGGCCACCTAATGACGATGGATCACTCAAATTGCGTCCCGATTCAATACATCGTCCTCCAGCAGACTTGTCTCCATGGGTCTATTGCTGCCTCGGGCACCTTATGGCCGTTCTGCTGTGAGTCAAAGATTTTCGAATCGGACGAAAAACTGATAGTGAATTGTAACGTTCAGGGCCTCCTAATGACGATGGAACACTCAAATTGCGTCCCGATTCAATACATCGTCCTCCAGCAGACTTGTCTCCATGCGTCTATTGCTGCCTCGGGCACCTTATGGCCGTTCTGCTGTGAGTCAAAGATTTTCGAATCGGACGAAAAACTGATAGTGAATTGTAACTTTCAGGGCCTCCTAATGACGATGGAACACTCAAATTGCGTCCCGATTCAATACATCGTCCTCCAGCCGACTTGTCTCCATGGGTCTATTGCTGCCTCGGGCACCTTATGGCCGTTCTGCTGTGAGTCAAAGATTTTCGAATCGGACGAAAAACTGATAGTGAATTGTAACTTTCAGGGCCACCTAATGACGATGGATCACTCAAATTCCGTCCCTATTAAATACATCGTCCTCCAGCCGACTTGTCTCCATGGGTCTATTGCTGCCTCGGGCACCTTATGGACGTTCTGCTGTGAGTCTAGATTATCGAATGGGACGAAAAACTGATAGTGAATTGTAACGTTCAGGGCCACCTAATGACGATGGATCACTCAAATTGCGTCCCGATTCAGTACATCGTCCACTAGCCGACTTGACTCCATGGGACTATTGCTGCCTCGGGCACCTTATGGCCGTTCTGCTGTGAGTCTAGATTATAGAATGGGACGAAAAACTGATAGTGAATTGTAACGTTCAGGGCCACCTAATGACGTTGGATCACTCAAATTGCGTCCCGATTCAATACATCGTCCTCCAGCAGACTTGTCTCCATGGGTCTATTGCTGCCTCGGGCACCTTATGGCCGTTCTGCTGTGAGTCAAAGATTTTCGAATCGGACGAAAAACTGATAGTGAATTGTAACGTTCAGGGCCTCCTAATGACGATGGAACACTCAAATTGCGTCCCGATTCAATACATCGTCCTCCAGCAGACTTGTCTCCATGCGTCTATTGCTGCCTCGGGCACCTTATGGCCGTTCTGCTGTGAGTCAAAGATTTTCGAATCGGACGAAAAACTGATAGTGAATTGTAACTTTCAGGGCCTCCTAATGATGATGGAACACTCAAATTGCGTCCCGATTCAATACATCGTCCTCCAGCCGACTTGTCTCCATGGGTCTATTGCTGCCTCGGGCACCTTATGGCCGTTCTGCTGTGAGTCAAAGATTTTCGAATCGGACGAAAAACTGATAGTGAATTGTAACTTTCAGGGCCACCTAATGACGATGGATCACTCAAATTCCGTCCCTATTAAATACATCGTCCTCCAGCCGACTTGTCTCCATGGGTCTATTGCTGCCTCGGGCACCTTATGGCCGTTCTGCTGTGAGTCTAGATTATCGAATGGGACGAAAAACTGATAGTGAATTGTAACGTTCAGGGCCACCTAATGACGATGGATCACTCGAATTGCGTCCCGATTCAGTACATCGTCCACTAGCCGACTTGACTCCATGGGACTATTGCTGCCTCGGGCACCTTATGGCCGTTCTGCTGTGAGTCTAGATTATAGAATGGGACGAAAAACTGATAGTGAATTGTAACGTTCAGGGCCACCTAATGACGTTGGATCACTCAAATTGCGTCCCGATTCAATACATCGTCCTCCAGCCGACATGTCTCCATGGGTCTATTGCTTCCTTGGCACCTTATGGCCGTTCTGCTGTGAGTCAAAGATTTTCGAATCGGACGAAAAACTGATAGTGAATTGTAACGATCAGGGCCACCTAATGACGATGGATCACTCAAATTGCGTCCCGATTCAATACATTGTCCTCCAGCAGACTGTCTCCATGGGTCAATTGCAGCCTCGGGCACCTTATGGCCGTTCAGCTGTGCCTCAAAGATTTTCGAATCGGACGAAAAACTGATAGTGAATTGTAACGTTCAGGGCCTCCTATTGACGATGGAACACTCAAATTGCGTCCCGATTCAATACATCGTCCTCCAGCCGACTTGTCTCCATGGGTCTATTGCTGCCTCGGGCACCTTATGGCCGTTCTGCTGTGAGTCAAAGATTTTCGAATCGGACGAAAAACTGATAGTGAATTGTAACTTTCAGGGCCACCTAATGACGATGGATCACTCAAATTCCGTCCCGATTAAATACATCGTCCTCCAGCCGACTTGTCTCCATGGGTCTATTGCTGCCTCGGGCACCTTATGGCCGTTCTGCTGTGAGTCTAGATTATCGAATGGGACGAAAAACTGATAGTGAATTGTAACGTTCAGGGCCACCTAATGACGATGGATCACTCAAATTGCGTCCCGATTCAATACATCGTCCTCCAGCAGTCTTGTCTCCATGTGTCTATTGCTGCCTCGGGCACCTTATGGCGGGCCTGCTGTGACTCAAAGATTTTCGAATCGGACGATAAACTGATAGTGAATTGTAACGTTCAGGGCCACGTAATGACGATGGATCACTCAAATTGCGTCCCGATTCAATACATCGTCCTCCAGCCGACTTGACTCCATGGGTCTATTGCTGCCTCGGGCACCTTATGGCCGTTCTGCTGTGAGTCTAGATTATCGAATGGGACAAAAAACTGATAGTGAATTGTAACGTTCAGGGCCTCCTAATGACGATGGATCACTCAAATTGCGTCCCGATTCAATACATCGTCCTCCAGCAGACATGTCACCATGCGTCTATTGCTGCCTCGGGCACCTTATGGCCGTTCTGCTGTGAGTCAAAGATTTTCGAATCGGACGAAAAACTGATAGTGAATTGTAACGTTCAGGGCCAACCAATGACGATGGATCACTCAAATTGCGTCCCGATTCAATACATCGTCCTCCAGTCGACTTGACTTCATGGGTCTATTGCTGCCTCGGGCACCTTATGGCCGTTCTGCTGTGAGTCTAGATTATCGAATGGGACAAAAAACTGATAGTGACTTGTAACGTTCAGGGCCTCCTAATGACGATGGATCACTCAATTTGCGTCCCGATTCAATACATCGTCCTCCAGCAGACTTGTCTCCATGGGTCGATTGCTGCCTCGGGCACCTAATGGCCGTTCTGCTGTGAGTCAAAGATTTTCGAATCGGACGAAAAACTGATAGTGAATTGTAACATTCAGGGCCACCTAATGACGATGGACCACGCAAATTGCGTCTCGATTCAATACATCGTCCTCCAGCCGATTTGACTCCATGGGTCTATTGCTGCCTCGGGCACCTTATGGCCGTTCTGCTGTGAATCTAGATTATCGAATGGGACGAAAAACTGATAGTGAATTGTAACGTTCAGGGCCACCTAATGACGATGGATCACTCAAATTGCGTCCCGATTCAATACATCGTCCCCAGCCGACTTGTCTCCATGGGTCTATTGCTGCCTCGGGCACCTTATGGCCGTTCTGTTGTGAGTCTAGATTATCGAATGGGACGAAAAACTGATAGTGAATTGTAACGTTCAGGGCCACCTAATGACGATGGATAACTCAAATTGCGTCCTGATTCAATACATCGTCCTCCAGCAGACTTGACTTGATGGGTCTATTGCTTCCTCGGGCACCTTATGGCCGTTCTGCTGTGAGTCAAAGATTTTCGAATCGGACGAAAAACTGATAGTGAATTGTAACTTTCAGGGCCACCTAATGACGATGGAACACTCAAATTCCGTCCCGATTAAATACATCGTCCTCCAGCCGACTTGTCTCCATGGGTCTATTGCTGCCTCGGGCACCTTATGGCCTTCTGCTGTGAGTCTAGATTATCGAATGGGACGAAAAACTGATAGTGAATTGTAACGTTCAGGGCCACCTAATGACGATGGATCACTCAAATTGCGTCCCGATTCAGTACATCCTCCACTAGCCGACTTGACTCCATGGGACTATTGCTGCCTCGGGCACCTTATGGCCGTTCTGCTGTGAGTCTAGATTATAGAATGGGACGAAAAACTGATAGTGAATTGTAACGTTCAGGGCCACCTATTGACGTTGGATCACTCAAATTGCGTCCCGATTCAATACATCGTCCTCCAGCCGACATGTCTCCATGGGTCTATTGCTTCCTTGGCACCTTATGGCCGTTCTGCTGTGAGTCAAAGATTTTCGAATCGGACGAAAAACTGATAGTGAATTGTAACGATCAGGGCCACCTAATGACGATGGATCACTCAAATTGCGTCCCGATTCAATACATTGTCCTCCAGCAGACTGTCTCCATGGGTCAATTGCAGCCTCGGGCACCTTATGGCCGTTCAGCTGTGCCTCAAAGATTTTCGAATCGGACGAAAAACTGATAGTGAATTGTAACGTTCAGGGCCTCCTAATGACGATGGAACACTCAAATTGCGTCCCGATTCAATACATCGTCCTCCAGCCGACTTGTCTCCATGGGTCTATTGCTGCCTCGGGCACCTTATGGCCGTTCTGCTGTGAGTCAAAGATTTTCGAATCGGACGAAAAACTGATAGTGAATTGTAACTTTCAGGGCCACCTAATGACGATGGATCACTCAAATTCCGTCCCGATTAAATACATCGTCCTCCAGCCGACTTGTCTCCATTGGTATATTGCTGCCTCGGGCACCTTATGGCCTTCTGCTGTGAGTCTAGATTATCGAATGGGACGAAAAACTGATAGTGAATTGTAACGTTCAGGGCCACCTAATGACGATGGATCACTCAAATTGCGTCCCGATTCAGTACATCCTCCACTAGCCGACTTGACTCCATGGGACTATTGCTGCCTCGGGCACCTTATGGCCGTTCTGCTGTGAGTCTAGATTATCGAATGGGACAAAAAACTGATAGTGACTTGTAACGTTCAGGGCCTCCTAATGACGATGGATCACTCAAATTGCGTCCCGATTCAATACATCGTCCTCCAGCAGACTTGTCTCCATGGGTCGATTGCTGCCTCGGGCACCTAATGGCCGTTCTGCTGTGAGTCAAAGATTTTCGAATCGGACGAAAAACTGATAGTGAATTGTAACATTCAGGGCCACCTAATGACGATGGACCACGCAAATTGCGTCTCGATTCAATACATCGTCCTCCAGCCGATTTGACTCCATGGGTCTATTGCTGCCTCGGGCACCTTATGGCCGTTCTGCTGTGAATCTAGATTATCGAATGGGACGAAAAACTGATAGTGAATTGTAACGTTCAGGGCCACCTAATGACGATGGATCACTCAAATTGCGTCCCGATTCAATACATCGTCCCCAGCCGACTTGTCTCCATGGGTCTATTGCTGCCTCGGGCACCTTATGGCCGTTCTGTTGTGAGTCTAGATTATCGAATGGGACGAAAAACTGATAGTGAATTGTAACGTTCAGGGCCACCTAATGACGATGGATAACTCAAATTGCGTCCTGATTCAATACATCGTCCTCCAGCAGACTTGACTTGATGGGTCTATTGCTGCCTCGGGCACCTTATGGCCGTTCTGCTGTGAGTCAAAGATTTTCGAATCGGACGAAAAACTGATAGTGAATTGTAACTTTCAGGGCCACCTAATGACGATGGATCACTCAAATTCCGTCCCTATTAAATACATCGTCCTCCAGCCGACTTGTCTCCATGGGTCAATTGCTGCCTCGGGCACCTTATGGCCGTTCTGCTGTGAGTCTAGATTATCGAATGGGACGAAAAACTGATAGTGAATTGTAACTTTCAGGGCCACCTAATGACGATGGATCACTCAAATTGCGTCCCGATTCAGTACATCGTCCACTAGCCGACTTGACTCCATGGGACTATTGCTGCCTCGGGCACCTTATGGCCGTTCTGCTGTGAGTCTAGATTATAGATTGGGACGAAAAACTGATAGTGAATTGTAACGTTCAGGGCCACCTAATGACGTTGGATCACACAAATTGCGTCCCGATTCAATACATCGTCCTCCAGCCGACATGTCTCCATGGGTCTATTGCTTCCTTGGCACCTTATGGCCGTTCTGCTGTGAGTCAAAGATTTTCGAATCGGACGAAAAACTGATAGTGAATTGTAACGTTCAGGGCCACCTAATGACGATGGATCACTCAAATTGCGTCCCGATTCAATACATTGTCCTCCAGCAGACTGTCTCCATGGGTCAATTGCAGCCTCGGGCACCTTATGGCCGTTCAGCTGTGCCTCAAAGATTTTCGAATCGGACGAAAAACTGATAGTGAATTGTAACGTTCAAGGCCTCCTAATGACAATGGAACACTCAAATTGCGTCCCGATTCAATACATCGTCCTCCAGCCGACTTGTCTCCATGGGTCTATTGCTGCCTCGGGCACCTTATGGCCGTTCTGCTGTGAGTCAAAGATTTTCGAATCGAACGAAAAACTGATAGTGAATTGTAACTTTCAGGGCCACCTAATGACGATGGATCACTCAAATTCCGTCCCGATTAAATACATCGTCCTCCAGCCGACTTGTCTCCATGGTTCTATTGCTGCCTCGGGCACCTTATGGCCGTTCTGCTGTGAGTCTAGATTATCGAATGGGACGAAAAACTGATAGTGAATTGTAACGTTCAGGGCCACCTAATGACGATGGATCACTCAAATTGCGTCCCGATTCAATACATCGTCCTCCAGCAGTCTTGTCTCCATGGGTCTATTGCTGCCTCGGGCACCTTATGGCAGGCCTGCTGTGACTCAAAGATTTTCGAATCGGACGAAAAACTGATAGTGAATTGTAACGTTCAGGGCCACGTAATGACGATGGATCACTCAAATTGCGTCCCGATTCAATACATCGTACTCCAGCCGACTTGACTCCATGGGTCTATTGCTGCCTCGGGCACCTTATGGCCGTTCTGCTGTGAGTCTAGATTATCGAATGGGACAAAAAACTGATAGTGAATTGTAACGTTCAGGGCCTCCTAATGACGATGGATCACTCAAATTGCGTCCCGATTCAATACATCGTCCTCCAGCAGACATGTCTCCATGCGTCTATTGCTGCCTCGGGCACCTTATGGCCGTTCTGCTGTGAGTCAAAGATTTTCGAATCGGACGAAAAACTGATAGTGAATTGTAACGTTCAGGGCCACCTAATGACGATGGATCACTCAAATTGCGTCCCGATTCAATACATCGTCCTCCAGTCGACTTGACTTCATGGGTCTATTGCTGCCTCGGGCACCTTATGGCCGTTCTGCTGTGAGTCTAAATTATCGAATGGGACAAAAAACTGATAGTGACTTGTAACGTTCAGGGCCTCCTAATGACGATGGATCACTCAAATTGCGTCCCGATTCAATACATCGTCCTCCAGCAGACTTGTCTCCATGGGTCGATTGCTGCCTCGGGCACCTAATGGCCGTTCTGCTGTGGGTCAAAGATTTTCGAATCGGACGAAAAACTGATAGTGAATTGTAACATTCAGGGCCACCTAATGACGATGGACCACGCAAATTGCGTCTCGATTCAATACATCGTCCTCCAGCCGATTTGACTCCATGGGTCTATTGCTGCCTCGGGCACCTTATGGCCGTTCTGCTGTGAATCTAGATTATCGAATGGGACGAAAAACTGATAGTGAATTGTAACGTTCAGGGCCACCTAATGACGATGGATCACTCAAATTGCGTCCCGATTCAATACATCGTCCCCAGCCGACTTGTCTCCATGGGTCTATTGCTGCCTCGGGCACCTTATGGCCGTTCTGCTGTGAGTCTAGATTATCGAATGGGACGAAAAACTGATAGTGAATTGTAACGTTCAGGGCCACCTAATGACGATGGATAACTCAAATTGCGTCCTGATTCAATACATCGTCCTCCAGCAGACTTGACTTGATGGGTCTATTGCTGCCTCGGGCACCTTATGGCCGTTCTGCTGTGAGTCAAAGATTTTCGAATCGGACGAAAAACTGATAGTGAATTGTAACTTTCAGGGCCACCTAATGACGATGGATCACTAAAATTGCGTCCCGATTCAATACATCGTCCTCCAGCAGCCTTGTCTCCATGGGTCGGTTGCTGCCTTGGGCACCTTATGGCCGTTCTGCTGTGAGTCAAAGATTTTCGAATCGGACGAAAAACTGATAGTGATTTGTAACATTAAGGGCCACCTAATGACGATGGACCACACAAATTGCGTCCCGTTTCAGTACATCGTCCACTAGCCGACTTGACTCCATGGGACTATTGCTGCCCCGGGCACCTTATGGCCGTTCTGCTGTGAGTCTAGATTATAGAATGGGATGAAAAACTGATAGTGAATTGTAACGTTCAGGGCCACCTAATGACGATGGATCACTCAAATTGCGTCCCGATTCAATACATCGTCCCCAGCCGACTTGTCTCCATGGGTCTATTGCTGCCTCGGGCACCTTATGGCCGTTCTGCTGTGAGTCTAGATTATCGAATGGGACGAAAAACTGATAGTGAATTGTAACGTTCAGGGCCACCTAATGACGATGGATAACTCAAATTGCGTCCTGATTCAATACATCGTCCTCCAGCAGACTTGACTTGATGGGTCTATTGCTGCCTCGGGCACCTTATGGCCGTTCTGCTGTGAGTCAAAGATTTTCGAATCGGACGAAAAACTGATAGTGAATTGTAACTTTCAGGGCCACCTAATGACGATGGATCACTAAAATTGCGTCCCGATTCAATACATCGTCCTCCAGCAGCCTTGTCTCCATGGGTCGGTTGCTGCCTTGGGCACCTTATGGCCGTTCTGCTGTGAGTCAAAGATTTTCGAATCGGACGAAAAACTGATAGTGATTTGTAACATTAAGGGCCACCAAATGACGATGGACCACACAAATTGCGTCCCGTTTCAGTACATCGTCCACTAGCCGACTTGACTCCATGGGACTATTGCTGCCCCGGGCACCTTATGGCCGTTCTGCTGTGAGTCTAGATTATAGAATGGGATGAAAAACTGATAGTGAATTGTAACGTTCAGGGCCACCTAATGACGATGGATCACCCAAATTGCGTCCCGATTCAATACATCGTCCTCCAGCAGACTTGTCTCCATGGGTCTATTGCTGCCTCGGGCACCTTATGGCAGGCCTGCTGTGTCTCAAAGATTTTCGAATCGGACGAAAAACTGATAGTGAATTGTAACGTTCAGGGCCACCTAATGACGATGGATCACTCAAATTTGCGTCCCGATTCAATACATCGTCCTCCAGCCGACTTGACTCCATGGGTCTATTGCTGCCTCGGGCACCTTATGGCCGTTCTGCTGTGAGTCTAGATTATCGAATGGGACAAAAAACTGATAGTGAATTGTAACGTTCAGGGCCTCCTAATGACGATGGATCACTCAAATTGCGTCCCGATTCAATACATCGTCCTCCAGCAGACTTGTCTCCATGGGTCGATTGCTGCCTCGGGCACCTAATGGCCGTTCTGCTGTGAGTCAAAGATTTTCGAATCGGACGAAAAACTGATAGTGAATTGTAACATTCAGGGCCACCTAATGACGATGGACCACGCAAATTGCGTCCCGATTCAATACATCGTCCTCCAGCCGAGTTGACTCCATGGGTCTATTGCTGCCTCGGGCACCTTATGGCCGTTCTGCTGTGAATCTAGATTATCGAATGGGACGAAAAACTGATAGTGAATTGTAACGTTCAGGGCCACCTAATGACGATGGATCACTCAAATTGCGTCCCGATTCAATACATCGTCCATAGCCGACTTTTCTCCATGGGTCTATATCTGCCTCGGGCACCTTATGGCCGTTCTGCTGTGAGTCTAGATTATCGAATGGGACGAAAAACTGATAGTGAATTGTAACGTTCAGGGCCACCTAATGACGATGGATCACTCAAATTGCGTCCTGATTCAATACATCGTCCTCCAGCAGACTTGTCTCCTTGGGTCGATTGCTGCCTCGGGCACCTAATGCCCGTTCTGCTGTGAGTCAAAGATTTTCGAATCGGACGAAAAACTGATAGTGAATTGTAACGTTCAGGGCCACGTAATGACGATGGATCACTCAAATTGCGTCCCGATTCAATACATCGTCCTCCAGCCGACTTGACTCCATGGGTCTATTGCTGCCTCGGGCACCTTATGGCCGTTCTGCTGTGAGTCTAGATTATCGAATGGGACAAAAACTGATAGTGAATTGTAACGTTCAGGGCCTCCTAATGACGATGGATCACTCAAATTGCGTCCCGATTCAATACATCGTCCTCCAGCAGACATGTCTCCATGCGTCTATTGCTGCCTCGGGCACCTTATGGCCGTTCTGCTGTGAGTCAAAGATTTTCGAATCGGACGAAAAACTGATAGTGAATTGTAACGTTCAGGGCCACCTAATGACGATGGATCACTCAAATTGCGTCCCGATTCAATACATCGTCCTCCAGTCGACTTGACTTCATGGGTCTATTGCTGCCTCGGGCACCTTATGGCCGTTCTGCTGTGAGTCTAGATTATCGAATGGGACAAAAAACTGATAGTGACTTGTAACGTTCAGGGCCTCCTAATGACGATGGATCACTCAAATTGCGTCCCGATTCAATACATCGTCCTCCAGCAGACTTGTCTCCATAGGTCGATTGCTGCCTCGGGCACCTAATGGCCGTTCTGCTGTGAGTCAAAGATTTTCGAATCGGCCGAAAAACTGATAGTGAATTGTAACATTCAGGGCCACCTAATGACGATGGACCACGCAAATTGCGTCTCGATTCAATACATCGTCCTCCAGCCGATTTAACTCCATGGGTCTATTGCTGCCTCGGGCATCTTATGGCCGTTCTGCTGTGAATCTAGATTATCGAATGGGACGAAAAACTGATAGTGAATTGTAACGTTCAGGGCCACCTAATGACGATGGATCACTCAAATTGCGTCCCGATTCAATACATCGTCCCCAGCCGACTTGTCTCCATGGGTCTATTGCTGCCTCGGACACCTTATGGCCGTTCTGTTGTGAGTCTAGATTATCGAATGGGACGAAAAACTGATAGTGAATTGTAACGTTCAGGGCCACCTAATGACGATGGATCACTCAAATTGCTTCCTGATTCAATACATCGTCCTCCAGCAGACTTGACTTGATGGGTCTATTGCTGCCTCGGGCACCTTATGGCCGTTCTGCTGTGAGTCAAAGATTTTCGAATCGGACGAAAAACTGATAGTGAATTGTAACTTTCAGGGCCACCTAATGACGATGGATCACTCAAATTGCGTCCCGATTCAATACATCGTCCTCCAGCAGCCTTGTCTCCATGGGTCGGTTGCTGCCTTGGGCACCTTATGGCCGTTCTGCTGTGAGTCAAAGATTTTCGAATCGGACGAAAAACTGATAGTGATTTGTAACATTAAGGGCCACCTAATGACGATGGACCACACAAATTGCGTCCCGTTTCAGTACATCGTCCACTAGCCGACTTGACTCCATGGGACTATTGCTGCCTCGGGCACCTTATGGCCGTTCTGCTGTGAGTCTAGATTATAGAATGGGATGAAAAACTGATAGTGAATTGTAACGTTCAGGGCCACCTAATGACGATGGATCACCCAAATTGCGCCCCGATTCAATACATCGTCCTCCAGCAGACTTGTCTCCATGGGTCTATTGCTGCCTCGGGCACCTTATGGCAGGCCTGCTGTGTCTCAAAGATTTTCGAATCGGACGAAAAACTGATAGTGAATTGTAACGTTCAGGGCCTCCTAATGACGATGGAACACTAAAATTGCGTCCCGATTCAATACATCGTCCTCCAGCAGACTTGTCTCCATGCGTCTATTGCTGCCTCGGGCACCTTATGGCCGTTCTGCTGTGAGTCAAAGATTTTCGAATCGGACGAAAAACTGATAGTGAATTGTAACGTTCACGGCCACCTAATGACGATGGATCACTCAAATTGCGTCCCGATTCAATACATCGTCCTCCAGCCGACTTGACTCCATGGGTCTATTGCTGCCTCGGGCACCTAATGGCCGTTCTGCTGTGAGTCAAAGATTTTCGAATCGGACGAAAAACTGATAGTGAATTGTAACATTCAGGGTCACCTAATGACGATGGACCACGCAAATTGCGTCTCGATTCAATACATCGTCCTCCAGCCGATTTGACTCCATGGGTCTATTGCTGCCTCGGGCACCTTATGGCCGTTCTGCTGTGAATCTAGATTATCGAATGGGACGAAAAACTGATAGTGAATTGTAACGTTCAGGGCCACCTAATGACGATGGATCACTCAAATTGCGTCCCGATTCAATACATCGTCCCCAGCCGACTTGTCTCCATGGGTCTATTGCTGCCTCGGGCACCTTATGGCCGTTCTGTTGTGAGTCTATTTTATCGAATGGGACGAAAAACTGATAGTGAATTGTAACGTTCAGGACCACCTAATGACGATGGATCACTCAAATTGCGTCCTGATTCAATACATCGTCCTCCAGCAGACTTGACTTGATGGGTCTATTGCTGCCTCGGGCACCTTATGGCCGTTCTGCTGTGAGTCAAAGATTTTCGAATCGGACGAAAAACTGATAGTGAATTGTAACTTTCAGGGCCACCTAATGACGATGGATCACTCAAATTGCGTCCCGATTCAATACATCGTCCTCCAGCAGCCTTGTCTCCATGGGTCGGTTGCTGCCTTGGGCACCTTATGGCCGTTCTGCTGTGAGTCAAAGATTTTCGAATCGGACGAAAAACTGATAGTGATTTGTAACATTAAGGGCCACCTAATGACGATGGACCACACAAATTGCGTCCCGTTTCAGTACATCGTCCACTAGCCGACTTGACTCCATGGGACTATTGCTGCCTCGGGCACCTTATGGCCGTTCTGCTGTGAGTCTAGATTATAGAATGGGATGAAAAACGGATAGTGAATTGTAACGTTCAGGGCCACCTAATGACGATGGATCACCCAAATTGCGCCCCGATTCAATACATCGTCCTCCAGCAGACTTGTCTCCATGGGTCTATTGCTGCCTCGGGCACCTTATGGCAGGCCTGCTGTGTCTCAAAGATTTTCGAATCGGACGAAAAACTGATAGTGAATTGTAACGTTCAGGGCCTCCTAATGACGATGGAACACTAAAATTGCGTCCCGATTCAATACATCGTCCTCCAGCAGACTTGTCTCCATGCGTCTATTGCTGCCTCGGGCACCTTATGGCCGTTCTGCTGTGAGTCAAAGATTTTCGAATCGGACGAAAAACTGATAGTGAATTGTAACGTTCAGGGCCACCTAATGACGATGGATCACTCAAATTGCGTCCCGATTCAATACATCGTCCTCCAGCCGACTTGACTCCATGGGTCTATTGCTGCCTCGGGCACCTAATGGCCGTTCTGCTGTGAGTCAAAGATTTTCGAATCGGACGAAAAACTGATAGTGAATTGTAACATTCAGGGTCACCTAATGACGATGGACCACGCAAATTGCGTCTCGATTCAATACATCGTCCTCCAGCCGATTTGACTCCATGGGTCTATTGCTGCCTCGGGCACCTTATGGCCGTTCTGCTGTGAATCTAGATTATCGAATGGGACGAAAAACTGATAGTGAATTGTAACGTTCAGGGCCACCTAATGACGATGGATCACTCAAATTGCGTCCCGATTCAATACATCGTCCCCAGCCGACTTGTCTCCATGGGTCTATTGCTGCCTCGGGCACCTTATGGCCGTTCTGTTGTGAGTCTATTTTATCGAATGGGACGAAAAACTGATAGTGAATTGTAACGTTCAGGACCACCTAATGACGATGGATCACTCAAATTGCGTCCTGATTCAATACATCGTCCTCCAGCAGACTTGACTTGATGGGTCTATTGCTGCCTCGGGCACCTTATGGCCGTTCTGCTGTGAGTCAAAGATTTTCGAATCGGACGAAAAACTGATAGTGAATTGTAACTTTCAGGGCCACCTAATGACGATGGATCACAAAAAATTGCGTCCCGATTCAATACATCGTCCTCCAGCAGCCTTGTCTCCATGGGTCGGTTGCTGCCTTGGGCACCTTATGGCCGTTCTGCTGTGAGTCAAAGATTTTCGAATCGGACGAAAAACTGATAGTGATTTGTAACATTAAGGGCCACCTAATGACGATGGACCACACAAATTGCGTCCCGTTTCAGTACATCGTCCACTAGCCGACTTGACTCCATGGGTCTATTGCTGCCTCGGGCACCTTATGGCCGTTCTGCTGTGAGTCTAGATTATAGAATGGGATGAAAAACTGATAGTGAATTGTAACGTTCAGGGCCACCTAATGACGATGGATCACCCACATTGCGTCCCGATTCAATACATCGTCCTCCAGCAGACTTGTCTCCATGGGTCTATTGCTGCCTCGGGCACCTTATGGCAGGCCTGCTGTGTCTCAAAGATTTTCGAATCGGACGAAAAACTGATAGTGAATTGTAACGTTCAGGGCCTCCTAATGACGATGGAACACTCAAATTGCGTCCCGATTCAATACATCGTCCTCCAGCAAACTTGTCTCCATGCGTCTATTGCTGCCTCGGGCACCTTATGGCCGTTCTGCTGTGAGTCAAAGATTTTCGAATCGGACGAAAAACTGATAGTGAATTGTAACGTTCAGGGCCACCTAATGACGATGGATCACTCAAATTGCGTCCCGATTCAATACATCGTCCTCCAGCCGACTTGACTCCATGGGTCTATTGCTGCCTCGGGCACCTTATGGCCGTTCTGCTGTGAGTCTAGATTATCGAATGGGACAAAAAACTGATAGTGAATTGTAACTTTCAGGGCCTCCTAATGACGATGGATCACTCAAATTGCGTCCCGATTCAATACATCGTCCTCCAGCAGACTTGTCTCCATGGGTCGATTGCTGCCTCGGGCACCTAATGGCCGTTCTGCTGTGAGTCAAAGATTTTCGAATCGGACGAAAAACTGATAGTGAATTGTAACGTTCAGGGCCACCTAATGACGATGGATCACTCAAATTGCGTCCCGATTCAATACATCGTCCATAGCCGACTTTTCTCCATGGGTCTATTTCTGCCTCGGGCACCTTATGGCCGTTCTGCTGTGAGTCTAGATTATCGAATGGGACGAAAACCTGATAGTGAATTGTAACGTTCAGGGCCACCTAATGACGATGGATCACTCTAATTGCGTCCTGATTCAATACATCGTCCTCCAGCAGACTTGTCTCCATGGGTCGATTGCTGCCTTGGGCACCTAATGGCCGTTCTGCTGTGAGTCAAAGATTTTCGAATCGGACGAAAAACTGATAGTGAATTGTAACATTCAGGGCCACCTAATGACGATGGACCACGCAAATTGCGTCTCGATTCAATACATCATCCTCCAGCCGATTTGACTCCATGGGTCTATTGCTGCCTCGGGCACCTTATGGCCGTTCTGCTGTGAATCTAGATTATCGAATGGGACGAAAAACTGATAGTGAATTGTAACGTTCAGGGCCACCTAATGACGATGGATCACTCAAATTGCGTCCTGATTCAATACATCGTCCTCCAGCAGACTTGACTTGATGGGTCTATTGCTGCTTCGGGCACCTTATGGCCGTTCTGCTGTGAGTCAAAGATTTTCGAATCGGACGAAAAACTGATAGTGAATTGTAACTTTCAGGGCCACCTAATGACGATGGATCACTCAAATTGCGTCCCGATTCAATACATCGTCCTCCAGCAGCCTTGTCTCCATGGGTCGGTTGCTGCCTTGGGCACCTTATGGCCGTTCTGCTGTGGGTCAAAGATTTTCGAATCGGACGAAAAACTGATAGCGATTTGTAACATTGAGGGCCACCTAATGACGATGGACCACACAAATTGCGTCCCGTTTCAGTACATCGTCCGCTAGCCGACTTGACTCCATGGGACTATTGCTGCCTCGGGCACCTTATGGCCGTTCTGCTGTGAGTCTAGATTATAGAATGGGATGAAAAACTGATAGTGAATTGTAACGTTCAGGGCCACCTAATGACGATGGATCACCCAAATTGCGTCCCGATTCAATACATCGTCCTCCAGCAGACTTGTCTCCATGGGTCTATTGCTGCCTCGGGCACCTTATGGCAGGCCTGCTGTGTCTCAAAGATTTTCGAATCGGACGAAAAACTGATAGTGAATTGTAACGTTCAGGGCCTCCTAATGACGATGGAACACTCAAATTGCGTCCCGATTCAATACATCGTCCTCCAGCAGACTTGTCTCCATGCGTCTATTGCTGCCTCGGGCACCTTATGGCCGTTCTGCTGTGAGTCAAAGATTTTCGAATCGGACGAAAAACTGATAGTGAATTGTAACGTTCAGGGCCACCTAATGACGATGGATCACTCAAATTGCGTGCCGATTCAATACATCGTCCTCCAGCCGACTTGACTCCATGGGTCTATTGCTGCCTCGGGCACCTTATGGCCGTTCTGCTGTGAGTCTAAATTATCGAATGGGACAAAAAACTGATAGTGAATTGTAACGTTCAGGGCCTCCTAATGACGATGGATCACTCAAATTGCGTCCCGATTCAATACATCGTCCTCCAGCAGACTTGTCTCCATGGGTCGATTGCTGCCTCGGGCACCTAATGGCCGTTCTGCTGTGAGTCAAAGATTTTCGAATGGGACGAAAAACTGATAGTGAATTGTAACGTTCAGGGCCACCTAATGACGATGGATCACTCAAATTGCGTCCCGATTCAATACATCGTCCCCAGCCGACTTGTCTCCATGGGTCTATTGCTGCCTCGGGCACCTTATGGCCGTTCTGTTGTGAGTCTAGATTATCGAATGGGACGAAAAACTGATAGTGAATTGTAACGTTCAGGGCCACCTAATGACGATGGATCACTCAAATTGCGTCCTGATTCAATACATCGTCCTCCAGCAGACTTGACTTGATTGGTCTATTGCTGCCTCGGGCACCTTATGGCTGTTCTGCTGTGAGTCAAAGATTTTCGAATCGGACGAAAAACTGATAGTGAATTGTAACTTTCAGGGCCACCTAATGACGATGGATCACTCAAATTGCGTCCCGATTCAATACATCGTCTTCCAGCAGCCTTGTCTCCATGGGTCGGTTGCTGCCTTGGGCACCTTATGGCCGTTCTGCTGTGAGTCAAAAATTTTCGAATCGGACGAAAAACTGATAGTGATTTGTAACATTAAGGGCCACCTAATGACGATGGACCACACAAATTGCGTCCCGTTTCAGTACATCGTCCACTAGCCGACTTGACTCCATGGGACTATTGCTGCCTCGGGCACCTTATGGCCGTTCTGCTGTGAGTCTAGATTATAGAATGGGATGAAAAACTGATAGTGAATTGTAACGTTCAGGGCCACCTAATGACGATGGATCACCCAAATTGCGTCCCGATTCAATACATCGTCCTCCAGCAGACTTGTCTCCATGGGTCTATTGCTGCCTCGGGCAGCTTATGGCAGGCCTGCTGTGTATCAAAGATTTTCGAATCGGACGAAAAACTGATAGTGAATTGTAACGTTCAGGGCCTCCTAATGACGATGGAACACTAAAATTGCGTCCCGATTCAATACATCGTCCTCCAGCAGACTTGTCTCCATGCGTCTATTGCTGCCTCGGGCACCTTATGGCCGTTCTGCTGTGAGTCAAAGATTTTCGAATCGGACGAAAAACTGATAGTGAATTGTAACGTTCAGGGCCACCTAATGACGATGGATCACTCAAATTGCGTCCCGATTCAATACATCGTCCTCCAGCCGACTTGACTCCATGGGTCTATTGCTGCCTCGGGCACCTAATGGCCGTTCTGCTGTGAGTCAAAGATTTTCGAATCGGACGAAAAACTGATAGTGAATTGTAACATTCAGGGCCACCTAATGACGATGGACCACGCAAATTGCGTCTCGATTCAATACATCGTCCTCCAGCCGATTTGACTCCATGGGTCTATTGCTGCCTCGGGCACCTTATGGCCGTTCTGCTGTGAATCTAGATTATCGAATGGGACGAAAAACTGATAGTGAATTGTAACGTTCAGGGCCACCTAATGACGATGGATCACTCAAATTGCGTCCCGATTCAATACATCGTCCCCAGCCGACTTGTCTCCATGGGTCTATTGCTGCCTCGGGCACCTTATGGCCGTTCTGTTGTGAGTCTAGATTATCGAATGGGACGAAAAACTGATAGTGAATTGTAACGTTCAGGACCACCTAATGACGATGGATCACTCAAATTGCGTCCTGATTCAATACATCGTCCTCCAGCAGACTTGACTTGATGGGTCTATTGCTGCCTCGGGCACCTTATGGCCGTTCTGCTGTGAGTCAAAGATTTTCGAATCGGACGAAAAACTGATAGTGAATTGTAACTTTCAGGGCCACCTAATGACGATGGATCACTCAAATTGCGTCCCGATTCAATACATCGTCCTCCAGCAGCCTTGTCTCCATGTGTCGGTTGCTGCCTTGGGCACCTTATGGCCGTTCTGCTGTGAGTCAAAGATTTTCGAATCGGACGAAAAACTGATAGTGATTTGTAACATTAAGGGCCACCTAATGACGATGGACCACACAAATTGCGTCCCGTTTCAGTACATCGTCCACTAGCCGACTTGACTCCATGGGTCTATTGCTGCCTCGGGCACCTTATGGCCGTTCTGCTGTGAGTCTAGATTATAGAATGGGATGAAAAACTGATAGTGAATTGTAACGTTCAGGGCCACCTAATGACGATGGATCACCCACATTGCGTCCCGATTCAATACATCGTCCTCCATCAGACTTGTCTCCATGGGTCTATTGCTGCCTCGGGCACCTTATGGCAGGCCTGCTGTGTCTCAAAGATTTTCGAATCGGACGAAAAACTGATAGTGAATTGTAACGTTCAGGGCCTCCTAATGACGATGGAACACTCAAATTGCGTCCCGATTCAATACATCGTCCTCCAGCAGACTTGTCTCCATGCGTCTATTGCTGCCTCGGGCACCTTATGGCCGTTCTGCTGTGAGTCAAAGATTTTCGAATCGGACGAAAAACTGATAGTGAATTGTAACGTTCAGGGCCACCTAGTGACGATGGATCACTCAAATTGCGTCCCGATTCAATACATCGTCCTCCAGCCGACTTGACTCCATGGGTCTATTGCTGCCTCGGGCACCTTATGGCCGTTCTGCTGTGAGTCTAGATTATCGAATGGGACAAAAAACTGATAGTGAATTGTAACGTTCAGGGCCTCCTAATGACGATGGATCACTCAAATTGCGTCCCGATTCAATACATCGTCCTCCAGCAGACTTGTCTCCATGGGTCGATTGCTGCCTCGGGCACCTAATGGCCGTTCTGCTGTGAGTCAAAGATTTTCGAATCGGACGAAAAACTGATAGTGAATTGTAACATTCAGGGCCACCTAATGACGATGGACCACGCAAATTGCGTCCCGATTCAATACATCGTCCTCCAGCCGAGTTGACTCCATGGGTCTATTGCTGCCTCGGGCACCTTATGGCCGTTCTGCTGTGAATCTAGATTATCGAATGGGACGAAAAACTGATAGTGAATTGTAACGTTCAGGGCCACCTAATGACGATGGATCACTCAAATTGCGTCCCGATTCAATACATCGTCCATAGCCGACTTTTCTCCATGGGTCTATTTCTGCCTCGGGCACCTTATGGCCGTTCTGCTGTGAGTCTAGATTATCGAATGGGACGAAAAACTGATAGTGAATTGTAACGTTCAGGGCCACCTAATGACGATGGATCACTCAAATTGCGTCCTGATTCAATACATCGTCCTCCAGCAGACTTGTCTCCATGGGTCGATTGCTGCCTCGGGCACCTAATGGCCGTTCTGCTGTGAGTCAAAGATTTTCGAATCGGACGAAAAACTGATAGTGAATTGTAACATTCAGGGCCACCTAATGACGATGGACCGCGCAAATTGCGTCTCGATTCAGTACATCGTCCTCCAGCCGATTTGACTCCATGGGTCTATTGCTGCCTCGGGCACCTTATGGCCGTTCTGCTGTGAATCTAGATTATCGAATGGGACAAAAAACTGATAGTGAATTGTAACGTTCAGGGCCACCTAATGACGATGGAACACTCAAATTGCGTCCCGATTCAATACATCGTCCTCAGGCGGACTTGTCTCCATTGGTCTATTGCTGCCTCGGGCACCTAATGGCCGTTCTGCTGTGAGTCAAAGATTTTCGAATGGGACGAAAAACTGATAGTGAATTGTAACGTTCAGGGCCACCTAATGACGATGGATCACTCAAATTGCGTCCCGATTCAATACATCGTCCCCAGCCGACTTGTCTCCATGGGTCTATTGCTGCCTCGGGCACCTTATGGCCGTTCTGTTGTGAGTCTAGATTATCGAATGGGACGAAAAACTGATAGTGAATTGTAACGTTCAGGGCCACCTAATGACGATGGATCACTCAAATTGCGTCCTGATTCAATACATCGTCCTCCAGCAGACTTGACTTGATTGGTCTATTGCTGCCTCGGGCACCTTATGGCTGTTCTGCTGTGAGTCAAAGATTTTCGAATCGGACGAAAAACTGATAGTGAATTGTAACTTTCAGGGCCACCTAATGACGATGGATCACTCAAATTGCGTCCCGATTCAATACATCGTCTTCCAGCAGCCTTGTCTCCATGGGTCGGTTGCTGCCTTGGGCACCTTATGGCCGTTCTGCTGTGAGTCAAAAATTTTCGAATCGGACGAAAAACTGATAGTGATTTGTAACATTAAGGGCCACCTAATGACGATGGACCACACAAATTGCGTCCCGTTTCAGTACATCGTCCACTAGCCGACTTGACTCCATGGGACTATTGCTGCCTCGGGCACCTTATGGCCGTTCTGCTGTGAGTCTAGATTATAGAATGGGATGAAAAACTGATAGTGAATTGTAACGTTCAGGGCCACCTAATGACGATGGATCACCCAAATTGCGTCCCGATTCAATACATCGTCCTCCAGCAGACTTGTCTCCATGGGTCTATTGCTGCCTCGGGCAGCTTATGGCAGGCCTGCTGTGTATCAAAGATTTTCGAATCGGACGAAAAACTGATAGTGAATTGTAACGTTCAGGGCCTCCTAATGACGATGGAACACTAAAATTGCGTCCCGATTCAATACATCGTCCTCCAGCAGACTTGTCTCCATGCGTCTATTGCTGCCTCGGGCACCTTATGGCCGTTCTGCTGTGAGTCAAAGATTTTCGAATCGGACGAAAAACTGATAGTGAATTGTAACGTTCAGGGCCACCTAATGACGATGGATCACTCAAATTGCGTCCCGATTCAATACATCGTCCTCCAGCCGACTTGACTCCATGGGTCTATTGCTGCCTCGGGCACCTAATGGCCGTTCTGCTGTGAGTCAAAGATTTTCGAATCGGACGAAAAACTGATAGTGAATTGTAACATTCAGGGCCACCTAATGACGATGGACCACGCAAATTGCGTCTCGATTCAATACATCGTCCTCCAGCCGATTTGACTCCATGGGTCTATTGCTGCCTCGGGCACCTTATGGCCGTTCTGCTGTGAATCTAGATTATCGAATGGGACGAAAAACTGATAGTGAATTGTAACGTTCAGGGCCACCTAATGACGATGGATCACTCAAATTGCGTCCCGATTCAATACATCGTCCCCAGCCGACTTGTCTCCATGGGTCTATTGCTGCCTCGGGCACCTTATGGCCGTTCTGTTGTGAGTCTAGATTATCGAATGGGACGAAAAACTGATAGTGAATTGTAACGTTCAGGACCACCTAATGACGATGGATCACTCAAATTGCGTCCTGATTCAATACATCGTCCTCCAGCAGACTTGACTTGATGGGTCTATTGCTGCCTCGGGCACCTTATGGCCGTTCTGCTGTGAGTCAAAGATTTTCGAATCGGACGAAAAACTGATAGTGAATTGTAACTTTCAGGGCCACCTAATGACGATGGATCACTCAAATTGCGTCCCGATTCAATACATCGTCCTCCAGCAGCCTTGTCTCCATGTGTCGGTTGCTGCCTTGGGCACCTTATGGCCGTTCTGCTGTGAGTCAAAGATTTTCGAATCGGACGAAAAACTGATAGTGATTTGTAACATTAAGGGCCACCTAATGACGATGGACCACACAAATTGCGTCCCGTTTCAGTACATCGTCCACTAGCCGACTTGACTCCATGGGTCTATTGCTGCCTCGGGCACCTTATGGCCGTTCTGCTGTGAGTCTAGATTATAGAATGGGATGAAAAACTGATAGTGAATTGTAACGTTCAGGGCCACCTAATGACGATGGATCACCCACATTGCGTCCCGATTCAATACATCGTCCTCCAGCAGACTTGTCTCCATGGGTCTATTGCTGCCTCGGGCACCTTATGGCAGGCCTGCTGTGTCTCAAAGATTTTCGAATCGGACGAAAAACTGATAGTGAATTGTAACGTTCAGGGCCTCCTAATGACGATGGAACACTCAAATTGCGTCCCGATTCAATACATCGTCCTCCAGCAGACTTGTCTCCATGCGTCTATTGCTGCCTCGGGCACCTTATGGCCGTTCTGCTGTGAGTCAAAGATTTTCGAATCGGACGAAAAACTGATAGTGAATTGTAACGTTCAGGGCCACCTAGTGACGATGGATCACTCAAATTGCGTCCCGATTCAATACATCGTCCTCCAGCCGACTTGACTCCATGGGTCTATTGCTGCCTCGGGCACCTTATGGCCGTTCTGCTGTGAGTCTAGATTATCGAATGGGACAAAAAACTGATAGTGAATTGTAACGTTCAGGGCCTCCTAATGACGATGGATCACTCAAATTGCGTCCCGATTCAATACATCGTCCTCCAGCAGACTTGTCTCCATGGGTCGATTGCTGCCTCGGGCACCTAATGGCCGTTCTGCTGTGAGTCAAAGATTTTCGAATCGGACGAAAAACTGATAGTGAATTGTAACATTCAGGGCCACCTAATGACGATGGACCACGCAAATTGCGTCCCGATTCAATACATCGTCCTCCAGCCGAGTTGACTCCATGGGTCTATTGCTGCCTCGGGCACCTTATGGCCGTTCTGCTGTGAATCTAGATTATCGAATGGGACGAAAAACTGATAGTGAATTGTAACGTTCAGGGCCACCTAATGACGATGGATCACTCAAATTGCGTCCCGATTCAATACATCGTCCATAGCCGACTTTTCTCCATGGGTCTATTTCTGCCTCGGGCACCTTATGGCCGTTCTGCTGTGAGTCTAGATTATCGAATGGGACGAAAAACTGATAGTGAATTGTAACGTTCAGGGCCACCTAATGACGATGGATCACTCAAATTGCGTCCTGATTCAATACATCGTCCTCCAGCAGACTTGTCTCCATGGGTCGATTGCTGCCTCGGGCACCTAATGGCCGTTCTGCTGTGAGTCAAAGATTTTCGAATCGGACGAAAAACTGATAGTGAATTGTAACATTCAGGGCCACCTAATGACGATGGACCGCGCAAATTGCGTCTCGATTCAGTACATCGTCCTCCAGCCGATTTGACTCCATGGGTCTATTGCTGCCTCGGGCACCTTATGGCCGTTCTGCTGTGAATCTAGATTATCGAATGGGACGAAAAACTGATAGTGAATTGTAACGTTCAGGGCAACCTAATGACGATGGATCACTCAAATTGCGTCCTGATTCAATACATCGACCTCCAGCAGACTTGACTTGATGGGTCTATTGCTGCCTCGGGCACCTTATGGCCGTTCTGCTGTGAGTCAAAGATTTTCGAATCGGACGAAAAACTGATAGTGAATTGTAACTTTCAGGGCCACCTAATGACGATGGATCACTCAAATTGCGTCCCGATTCAATACATCGTCCTCCAGCAGCCTTGTCTCCATGGGTCGGTTGCTGCCTTGGGCACCTTATGGCCGTTCTGCTGTGGGTCAAAGATTTTCGAATCGGACGAAAAACTGATAGTGATTTGTAACATTAAGGGCCACCTAATGACGATGGACCACACAAATTGCGTCCCGTTTCAGTACATCGTCCACTAGCCGACTTGACTCCATGGGACTATTGCTGCCTCGGGCACCTTATGGCCGTTCTGCTGTGAGTCTAGATTATAGAATGGGATGAAAAACTGATAGTGAATTGTAACGTTCAGGGCCACCTAATGACGATGGATCACCCAAATTGCGTCCCGATTCAATACATCGTCCTCCAGCAGACTTGTCTCCATGGGTCTATTGCTGCCTCGGGCACCTTATGGCAGGCCTGCTGTGTCTCAAAGATTTTCGAATCGGACGAAAAACTGATAGTGAATTGTAACGTTCAGGGCCTCCTAATGACGATGGAACACTCAAATTGCGTCCCGATACAATACATCGTCCTCCAGCAGACTTGTCTCCATGCGTCTATTGCTGCCTCGGGCACCTTATGGCCGTTCTGCTGTGAGTCAAAGATTTTCGAATCGGACGAAAAACTGATAGTGAATTGTAACGTTCAGGGCCACCTAATGACGATGGATCACTCAAATTGCGTGCCGATTCAATACATCGTCCTCCAGCCGACTTGACTCCATGGGTCTATTGCTGCCTCGGGCACCTTATGCCGTTCTGCTGTGAGTCTAGATTATCGAATGGGACAAAAAACTGATAGTGAATTGTAACGTTCAGGGCCTCCTAATGACGATGGATCACTCAAATTGCGTCCCGATTCAATACATCGTCCTCCAGCAGACTTGTCTCCATGGGTCGATTGCTGCCTCGGGCACCTAATGGCCGTTCTGCTGTGAGTCAAAGATTTTCGAATCGGACGAAAAACTGATAGTGAATTGTAACATTCAGGGCCACCTAATGACGATGGACCACGCAAATTGCGTCCCGATTCAATACGTCGTCCTCCAGCCGAGTTGACTCCATGGGTCTATTGCTGCCTCGGGCACCTTATGGCCGTTCTGCTGTGAATCTAGATTATCGAATGGGACGAAAAACTGATAGTGAATTGTAACGTTCAGGGCCACCTAATGACGATGGATCACTCAAATTGCGTCCCGATTCAATACATCGTCCATAGCCGACTTTTCTCCATGGGTCTATTTCTGCCTCGGGCACCTTATGGCCGTTCTGCTGTGAGTCTAGATTATCGAATGGGACGAAAAACTGATAGTGAATTGTAACGTTCAGGGCCACCTAATGACGATGGATCACTCAAATTGCGTCCTGATTCAATACATCTTCCTCCAGCAGACTTGACTTCATGGGTCTATTGCTGCCACGGGCACCTTATGGCCGTTCTGCTGTGAGTCATAGATTTTCGAATCGGACGAAAAACTGATAGTGAATTGTAACTTTCAGGGCCACCTAATGACGATGTACCACACAAATTGCGTCCCGATTCAGTACATCGTCCACTAGCCGACTTGACTCCATGGGACTATTGCTGCCTCGGACACTTTATGGCCGTTCTGCTGTGAGTCTAGATTATAGAATGGGATGAAAAACTGATAGTGAATTGTAACGTTCAGGGCCACCTAATGACGATGGATTAATCAAATTGCGTCCCGATTCAATACATCGTCCTCCAGCAGACTTGTCTCCATGGGTCTATTGCTGCCTCGGGCACCTTATGGCAGGCCTGCTGTGACTCAAAGATTTTCGAATCGGACGAAAAACTGATAGTGAATTGTAACGTTCAGGGCCTCCTAATGACGATGGAACACTCAAATTGCGTCCCGATTCAATACATCGTCCTCCAGCCGACTTGACTTGATGGGTCTATTGCTGCCTCGGGCACCTTATGGCCGTTCTGCTGTGAGTCTAGATTATCGAATGGGACGAAAAACTGATAGTGAATTGTAACGTTCAGGGCCTCCTAATGACGATGGATCACTCAAATTGCGTCCCGATTCAATACATCGTCCTCCAGCCGACTTGACTCCATGGGTCTATTGCTGCCTCGGGCACCTTATGGCCGTTCTGCTGTGAGTCTAGATTATCGAATGGGACGAAAAACTGATAGTGAATTGTAACGTTCAGGGCCTCCTAATGACGATGGATCACTCAAATTGCGTCCCGATTCAATACATCGTCCTCCAGCAGACATGTCTCCATGCGTCTATTGCTGCCTCGGGCACCTTATGGCCGTTCTGCTGTGAGTCAAAGATTTTCGAATCGGACGAAAAACTGATAGTGAATTGTAACTTTCAGGGCCACCTAATGACGATGGAACACTCAAATTGCGTCCCGATTCAATACATCGTCCTCCAGCAGACTTGTCTCCATGGGTCGATTGCTGCCTCGGGCACCTTATGGCCGTTCTGCTGTGAGTCAAAGATTTTCGAATCGGACGAAAAACTGAAAGTGATTTGTAACATTCAGGGCCACCTAATGACGATGGACCACACAAATTGCGTCCCGATTCAGTACATCGTCCACTAGCCGACTTGACTCCATGGGACTATTGCTGCCTCGGGCACCTTATGGCCGTTCTGCTGTGAGTCTAGATTATAGTATGGGATGACAAACTGATAGTGAATTGTAACGTTCAGGGCCTCCTAAAGACGATGGAACACTCAAATTGCGTCCCGATTCAATACATCGTCCTCCAGCAGACTTGTCTCCATGGGTCTATTGCTGCCTTGGTCACCTTATGGCCGTTCTGCTGTGAGTCAAAGATTTTCGAATCGGACGAAAAACTGATAGTGAATTGTAACATTCAGGGCCACCTAATGACGATGGACCACACAAATTGCGTCCCGATTCAGTACATCGTCCTCCAGCCGACCTGACTCCATGGGTCTATTGCTGCCTCTGGCAACTTATGGCCTTTCTGCTGTGAGTCTAGATTATCGAATGGGACGAAAAACTGATAGTGAATTGTAACGTTCAGGGCCACCTAATGACGATGGATCACTCAAATTGCGTCCCGATTCAATACATCGTCCTCCAGCACACTTGTTTCCATGGGTCTATTGTTGCCTCGGGCACCTTATGGCCGTTCTGCTGTGAGTCAAAGATTTTCGAATCGGACGAAAAACTGATAGTGAATTGTAACTTTCAGGGCAACCTAATGACGATGGATCACTCAAATTGCGTCCCGATTCAGTACATCGTCCACCAGCCGACTTGCCTCCATGGGTCTATTGCTGCCTCGATCACCTTATGGCCGTTCTGCTGTGAGTCAAAGATTTTCGAATCGGACGAAAAACTGATAGTGAATTGTAACGTTCAGGGCCTCCTAATGACGATGGAACACTAAAATTGCGTCCCGATTCAATACATCGTCCTCCAGCAGACTTGACTTCATGGGTCTATTGCTGCCTCGGGCACCTTATGGCCGTTCTGCTGTGAGTCAAAGATTTTCGAATCGGACGAAAAACTGATAGTGAATTGTAACGTTCGGGCCACCTAATGACGATGGATCACTCAAATTGCGTCCCGATTCAATACATCGTCCTCCAGCCGACTTGACTCCATGGGTCTATTGCTGCCTCGGGCACCTTATGGCCGTTCTGCTGTGAGTCTAGATTATCGAATGGGACAGAAAACTGATAGTGCCTCCTAATGACGATGGAACACTGAAATTGCGTCCCGATTCAATACATCGTCCTCCAGCGGACTTGTCTCCATTGGTCTATTGCTGCCTCGGGCACCTAATGGCCGTTCTGCTGTGAGTCAAAGACTTTCGAATCGGACGAAAAACTGATAGTGAATTGTAACATTCAGGGCCACCTAATGACGATGGACCACGCAAATTGCGTCCCGATTCAATACATCGTCCTCCAGCCGAGTTGACTCCATGGGTCTATTGCTGCCTTGGCACCTTATGGCCGTTCTGCTGTGAATCTAGATTATCGAATGGGACGAAAAACTGGTAGTGAATTGTAACGTTCAGGGCCACCTAATGACGATGGATCACTCAAATTGCGTCCCGATTCAATACATCGTCTTCCAGCCGACATGTCTCCATGGGTCTATTGCTGCCTTGGCACCTTATGGCCGTTCTGCTGTGAGTCAAAGATTTTCGAATCGGACGAAAAACTGATAGTGAATTGTATCGTTCAGGGCCACCTAATGACGATGGATCATTCAAATTGCGTCCCGATTCAATACAATGTCCTCCAGCAGACTGTCTCCATGGGTCTATTGCAGCCTCGGGCACCTTATGGCCGTTCAGCTGTGACTCAAAGATTTTCGAATCGGACGAAAAACTGATAGTGAATTGTAACATTCAGGGCCACCTAATGACGATGGACCACGCAAATTGCGTCCCGATTCAATACATCGTCCTCCAGCCGATTTGACTCCATGGGTCTATTGCTGCCTCGGGCACCTTATGGCCGTTCTGCTGTGAATCTAGATTATCGAATGGGACGAAAAACTGATAGTGAATTGTAACGTTCAGGGCCACCTAATGACGATGGAACACTCAAATTGCGTCCCGATTCAATACATCGTCCCCAGCCGACTTGTCTCCATGGGTCTATTGCTGCCTCGGGCAACTTATGGCCGTTCTGCTGTGAGTCTAGATTATCGAATGGGACGAAAAACTGATAGTGAATTGTAACGTTCAGGTCCTCCTAATGACGATGGATCACTCAAATTGCGTCCCGATTAAATACATCGTCCTCCAGCCGACTTGACTCCATGGGTCTATTGCTGCCTCGGGCACCTTATGGCCGTTCTGCTGTGAGCCTAGATTATCGAATGGGACGAAAAACTGATAGTGAATTGTAACGTTCAGGGCCTCCTAATGACGATGGATCACTCAAATTGCGTCCCGATTCAATACATCGTCCTCCAGCAGACTTGTCTCCATGGGTCGATTGCTGCCTCGGGCACCTAATGGCCGTTCTGCTGTGAGTCAAAGATTTTCGAATCGGACGAAAAACTGATAGTGAATTGTAACATTCAGGGCCACCTAATGACGATGGACCACGCAAATTGCGTCCCGATTCAATACATCGTCCTCCAGCCGATTTGACTCCATGGGTCTATTGCTGCCTCGTGCACCGTATGGCCGTTCTGCTGTGAATCTAGATTATCGAATGGGACGAAAAACTGATAGTGAATTGTAACGTTCAGGGCCACCTAATGACGATGGATCACTCAAATTGCGTCCCGATTCAATACATCGTCCCCAGCCGACTTGTCTCCATGGGTCTATTGCTGCCTCGGGCACTTATGGCCGTTCTGCTGTGAGTGTAGATTATCGAATGGGACGAAAAGCTGATAGTGAATTGTAACGTTCAGGGCCACCTAATGACGATGGATCACTCAAATTGCGTCCTGATTCAATACATCGTCCTCCAGCAGACTTGACTTCATAGGTCTATTGCTGCCTCGGGCACCTTATGGCCGTTCTGCTGTGAGTCAAAGATTTTCGAATCGGACGAAAAACTGATAGTGAATTGTAACTTTCAGGGCCACCTAATGACGATGGATCACTCAAATTGCGTCCCGATTCAATACATCGTCCTCCAGCAGACTTGTCTCCATGGGTCGATTGCTGCCTCGGGCACCTTATGGCCGTTCTGCTGTGAGTCAAAGATTATCGAATCGGACGAAAAACTGATAGTGATTTGTAACATTAAGGACCACCTAATGACGATGGACCACACAAATTGCGTCCCGATTCAGTACATCGTCCACTAGCCGACTTGACTCCATGGGACTATTGCTGCCTCCTGCACCTTATGGCCGTTCTGCTGTGAGTCTAGATTATAGAATGGGATGAAAAACTGATAGTGAATTGTAACGTTCAGGGCCACCTAATGACGATGGATTACTCAAATTGCGTCTCTATTCAATACATCGTCCTCCAGCAGACTTGTCTCCATGGGTCTATTGCTGCCTCGGGCACCTTATGGCAGGCCTGCTGTGACTCAAAGATTTTCGAATCGGACGAAAAACTGATAGTGAATTGTAACGTTCAAGGCCTCCTAATGACGATGGAACACTCAAATTGCGTCCCGATTCAATACATCGTCCTCCAGCAGACATGTCTCCATGCGTCTATTGCAGCCTCGGGCACCTTATGGCCGTTCTGCTGTGAGTCAAAGATTTTCGAATCGGACGAAAAACTGATAGTGAATTGTAACGTTCTGGGCCACCTAATGACGATGGATCACTCAAATTGCGTCCCGATTCAATACATCGTCCTCCAGCCGACTTGACTCCATGGGTCTATTGCTGCCTCGGGCACCTTATGGCCGTTCTGCTGTGAGTCTAGATTATCGAATGGGACGAAAAACTGATAGTGAATTGTAACGTTCAGGGCCTCCTAATGACGATGGATCACTCAAATTGCGTCCCGATTCAATACATCGTCCTCCAGCCGACTTGACTCCATGGGTCTATTGCTGCCTCGGGCACCTTATGACCGTTCTGCTGTGAGTCTAGATTATCGAATGGGACGAAAAACTGATAGTGAATTGTAACGTTCAGGGCCTCCTAATGACGATGGATCACTCAAATTGCGTCCCGATTCAATACATCGTCCTCCAGCAGACATGTCTCCATGCGTCTATTGCTGCCTCGGGCACCTTATGGCCGTTCTGCTGTGAGTCAAAGATTTTCGAATCGGACGAAAAACTGATAGTGAATTGTAACTTTCAGGGCCACCTAATGACGATGGAACACTCAAATTGCGTCCCGATTCAATACATCGTCCTCCAGCAGACTTGTCTCCATGGGTCGATTGCTGCCTCGGGCACCTTATGGCCGTTCTGCTGTGAGTCAAAGATTTTCGAATCGGACGAAAAACTGATAGTGATTTGTAACATTCAGGGCCACCTAATGACGATGGACCACACAAATTGCGTCCCGATTCAGTACATCGTCCACTAGCCGACTTGACTCCATGGGACTATTGCTGCCTCGGGCACCTTATGGCCGTTCTGCTGTGAGTCTAGATTATAGAATGGGATGAAAAACTGATAGTGAATTGTAACGTTCAGGGCCTCCTAATGACGATGGAACACTCAAATTGCGTCCCGATTCAATACATCGTCCTCCAGCCGACTTGACTCCATGGGTCTATTGCTGCCTCGGGCACCTTATGGCCGTTCTGCTGTGAGTCTAGATTATCGAATGGGACGAAAAACTGATAGTGAATTGTAACGTTCAGGGCCACCTAATGACGATGGATCACTCAAATTGCGTCCTGATTCAATACATCTTCCTCCAGCAGACTTGACTTCATGGGTCTATTGCTGCCACGGGCACCTTATGGCCGTTCTGCTGTGAGTCATAGATTTTCGAATCGGACGAAAAACTGATAGTGAATTGTAACTTTCAGGGCCACCTAATGACGATGTACCACACAAATTGCGTCCCGATTCAGTACATCGTCCACTAGCCGACTTGACTCCATGGGACTATTGCTGCCTCGGACACTTTATGGCCGTTCTGCTGTGAGTCTAGATTATAGAATGGGATGAAAAACTGATAGTGAATTGTAACGTTCAGGGCCACCTAATGACGATGGATTAATCAAATTGCGTCCCGATTCAATACATCGTCCTCCAGCAGACTTGTCTCCATGGGTCTATTGCTGCCTCGGGCACCTTATGGCAGGCCTGCTGTGACTCAAAGATTTTCGAATCGGACGAAAAACTGATAGTGAATTGTAACGTTCAGGGCCTCCTAATGACGATGGAACACTCAAATTGCGTCCCGATTCAATACATCGTCCTCCAGCCGACTTGACTTGATGGGTCTATTGCTGCCTCGGGCACCTTATGGCCGTTCTGCTGTGAGTCTAGATTATCGAATGGGACGAAAAACTGATAGTGAATTGTAACGTTCAGGGCCTCCTAATGACGATGGATCACTCAAATTGCGTCCCGATTCAATACATCGTCCTCCAGCCGACTTGACTCCATGGGTCTATTGCTGCCTCGGGCACCTTATGGCCGTTCTGCTGTGAGTCTAGATTATCGAATGGGACGAAAAACTGATAGTGAATTGTAACGTTCAGGGCCTCCTAATGACGATGGATCACTCAAATTGCGTCCCGATTCAATACATCGTCCTCCAGCAGACATGTCTCCATGCGTCTATTGCTGCCTCGGGCACCTTATGGCCGTTCTGCTGTGAGTCAAAGATTTTCGAATCGGACGAAAAACTGATAGTGAATTGTAACTTTCAGGGCCACCTAATGACGATGGAACACTCAAATTGCGTCCCGATTCAATACATCGTCCTCCAGCAGACTTGTCTCCATGGGTCGATTGCTGCCTCGGGCACCTTATGGCCGTTCTGCTGTGAGTCAAAGATTTTCGAATCGGACGAAAAACTGAAAGTGATTTGTAACATTCAGGGCCACCTAATGACGATGGACCACACAAATTGCGTCCCGATTCAGTACATCGTCCACTAGCCGACTTGACTCCATGGGACTATTGCTGCCTCGGGCACCTTATGGCCGTTCTGCTGTGAGTCTAGATTATAGTATGGGATGACAAACTGATAGTGAATTGTAACGTTCAGGGCCTCCTAAAGACGATGGAACACTCAAATTGCGTCCCGATTCAATACATCGTCCTCCAGCAGACTTGTCTCCATGGGTCTATTGCTGCCTTGGTCACCTTATGGCCGTTCTGCTGTGAGTCAAAGATTTTCGAATCGGACGAAAAACTGATAGTGAATTGTAACATTCAGGGCCACCTAATGACGATGGACCACACAAATTGCGTCCCGATTCAGTACATCGTCCTCCAGCCGACCTGACTCCATGGGTCTATTGCTGCCTCTGGCAACTTATGGCCTTTCTGCTGTGAGTCTAGATTATCGAATGGGACGAAAAACTGATAGTGAATTGTAACGTTCAGGGCCACCTAATGACGATGGATCACTCAAATTGCGTCCCGATTCAATACATCGTCCTCCAGCACACTTGTTTCCATGGGTCTATTGTTGCCTCGGGCACCTTATGGCCGTTCTGCTGTGAGTCAAAGATTTTCGAATCGGACGAAAAACTGATAGTGAATTGTAACTTTCAGGGCAACCTAATGACGATGGATCACTCAAATTGCGTCCCGATTCAGTACATCGTCCACCAGCCGACTTGCCTCCATGGGTCTATTGCTGCCTCGATCACCTTATGGCCGTTCTGCTGTGAGTCAAAGATTTTCGAATCGGACGAAAAACTGATAGTGAATTGTAACGTTCAGGGCCTCCTAATGACGATGGAACACTAAAATTGCGTCCCGATTCAATACATCGTCCTCCAGCAGACTTGACTTCATGGGTCTATTGCTGCCTCGGGCACCTTATGGCCGTTCTGCTGTGAGTCAAAGATTTTCGAATCGGACGAAAAACTGATAGTGAATTGTAACGTTCGGGCCACCTAATGACGATGGATCACTCAAATTGCGTCCCGATTCAATACATCGTCCTCCAGCCGACTTGACTCCATGGGTCTATTGCTGCCTCGGGCACCTTATGGCCGTTCTGCTGTGAGTCTAGATTATCGAATGGGACAGAAAACTGATAGTGCCTCCTAATGACGATGGAACACTGAAATTGCGTCCCGATTCAATACATCGTCCTCCAGCGGACTTGTCTCCATTGGTCTATTGCTGCCTCGGGCACCTAATGGCCGTTCTGCTGTGAGTCAAAGACTTTCGAATCGGACGAAAAACTGATAGTGAATTGTAACATTCAGGGCCACCTAATGACGATGGACCACGCAAATTGCGTCCCGATTCAATACATCGTCCTCCAGCCGAGTTGACTCCATGGGTCTATTGCTGCCTTGGCACCTTATGGCCGTTCTGCTGTGAATCTAGATTATCGAATGGGACGAAAAACTGGTAGTGAATTGTAACGTTCAGGGCCACCTAATGACGATGGATCACTCAAATTGCGTCCCGATTCAATACATCGTCTTCCAGCCGACATGTCTCCATGGGTCTATTGCTGCCTTGGCACCTTATGGCCGTTCTGCTGTGAGTCAAAGATTTTCGAATCGGACGAAAAACTGATAGTGAATTGTATCGTTCAGGGCCACCTAATGACGATGGATCATTCAAATTGCGTCCCGATTCAATACAATGTCCTCCAGCAGACTGTCTCCATGGGTCTATTGCAGCCTCGGGCACCTTATGGCCGTTCAGCTGTGACTCAAAGATTTTCGAATCGGACGAAAAACTGATAGTGAATTGTAACATTCAGGGCCACCTAATGACGATGGACCACGCAAATTGCGTCCCGATTCAATACATCGTCCTCCAGCCGATTTGACTCCATGGGTCTATTGCTGCCTCGGGCACCTTATGGCCGTTCTGCTGTGAATCTAGATTATCGAATGGGACGAAAAACTGATAGTGAATTGTAACGTTCAGGGCCACCTAATGACGATGGAACACTCAAATTGCGTCCCGATTCAATACATCGTCCCCAGCCGACTTGTCTCCATGGGTCTATTGCTGCCTCGGGCAACTTATGGCCGTTCTGCTGTGAGTCTAGATTATCGAATGGGACGAAAAACTGATAGTGAATTGTAACGTTCAGGTCCTCCTAATGACGATGGATCACTCAAATTGCGTCCCGATTAAATACATCGTCCTCCAGCCGACTTGACTCCATGGGTCTATTGCTGCCTCGGGCACCTTATGGCCGTTCTGCTGTGAGCCTAGATTATCGAATGGGACGAAAAACTGATAGTGAATTGTAACGTTCAGGGCCTCCTAATGACGATGGATCACTCAAATTGCGTCCCGATTCAATACATCGTCCTCCAGCAGACTTGTCTCCATGGGTCGATTGCTGCCTCGGGCACCTAATGGCCGTTCTGCTGTGAGTCAAAGATTTTCGAATCGGACGAAAAACTGATAGTGAATTGTAACATTCAGGGCCACCTAATGACGATGGACCACGCAAATTGCGTCCCGATTCAATACATCGTCCTCCAGCCGATTTGACTCCATGGGTCTATTGCTGCCTCGTGCACCGTATGGCCGTTCTGCTGTGAATCTAGATTATCGAATGGGACGAAAAACTGATAGTGAATTGTAACGTTCAGGGCCACCTAATGACGATGGATCACTCAAATTGCGTCCCGATTCAATACATCGTCCCCAGCCGACTTGTCTCCATGGGTCTATTGCTGCCTCGGGCACTTATGGCCGTTCTGCTGTGAGTGTAGATTATCGAATGGGACGAAAAGCTGATAGTGAATTGTAACGTTCAGGGCCACCTAATGACGATGGATCACTCAAATTGCGTCCTGATTCAATACATCGTCCTCCAGCAGACTTGACTTCATAGGTCTATTGCTGCCTCGGGCACCTTATGGCCGTTCTGCTGTGAGTCAAAGATTTTCGAATCGGACGAAAAACTGATAGTGAATTGTAACTTTCAGGGCCACCTAATGACGATGGATCACTCAAATTGCGTCCCGATTCAATACATCGTCCTCCAGCAGACTTGTCTCCATGGGTCGATTGCTGCCTCGGGCACCTTATGGCCGTTCTGCTGTGAGTCAAAGATTATCGAATCGGACGAAAAACTGATAGTGATTTGTAACATTAAGGACCACCTAATGACGATGGACCACACAAATTGCGTCCCGATTCAGTACATCGTCCACTAGCCGACTTGACTCCATGGGACTATTGCTGCCTCCTGCACCTTATGGCCGTTCTGCTGTGAGTCTAGATTATAGAATGGGATGAAAAACTGATAGTGAATTGTAACGTTCAGGGCCACCTAATGACGATGGATTACTCAAATTGCGTCTCTATTCAATACATCGTCCTCCAGCAGACTTGTCTCCATGGGTCTATTGCTGCCTCGGGCACCTTATGGCAGGCCTGCTGTGACTCAAAGATTTTCGAATCGGACGAAAAACTGATAGTGAATTGTAACGTTCAAGGCCTCCTAATGACGATGGAACACTCAAATTGCGTCCCGATTCAATACATCGTCCTCCAGCAGACATGTCTCCATGCGTCTATTGCAGCCTCGGGCACCTTATGGCCGTTCTGCTGTGAGTCAAAGATTTTCGAATCGGACGAAAAACTGATAGTGAATTGTAACGTTCTGGGCCACCTAATGACGATGGATCACTCAAATTGCGTCCCGATTCAATACATCGTCCTCCAGCCGACTTGACTCCATGGGTCTATTGCTGCCTCGGGCACCTTATGGCCGTTCTGCTGTGAGTCTAGATTATCGAATGGGACGAAAAACTGATAGTGAATTGTAACGTTCAGGGCCTCCTAATGACGATGGATCACTCAAATTGCGTCCCGATTCAATACATCGTCCTCCAGCCGACTTGACTCCATGGGTCTATTGCTGCCTCGGGCACCTTATGACCGTTCTGCTGTGAGTCTAGATTATCGAATGGGACGAAAAACTGATAGTGAATTGTAACGTTCAGGGCCTCCTAATGACGATGGATCACTCAAATTGCGTCCCGATTCAATACATCGTCCTCCAGCAGACATGTCTCCATGCGTCTATTGCTGCCTCGGGCACCTTATGGCCGTTCTGCTGTGAGTCAAAGATTTTCGAATCGGACGAAAAACTGATAGTGAATTGTAACTTTCAGGGCCACCTAATGACGATGGAACACTCAAATTGCGTCCCGATTCAATACATCGTCCTCCAGCAGACTTGTCTCCATGGGTCGATTGCTGCCTCGGGCACCTTATGGCCGTTCTGCTGTGAGTCAAAGATTTTCGAATCGGACGAAAAACTGATAGTGATTTGTAACATTCAGGGCCACCTAATGACGATGGACCACACAAATTGCGTCCCGATTCAGTACATCGTCCACTAGCCGACTTGACTCCATGGGACTATTGCTGCCTCGGGCACCTTATGGCCGTTCTGCTGTGAGTCTAGATTATAGAATGGGATGAAAAACTGATAGTGAATTGTAACGTTCAGGGCCTCCTAATGACGATGGAACACTCAAATTGCGTCCCGATTCAATACATCGTCCTCCAGCAGACTTGTCTCCATGGGTCTATTGCTGCGTAGGGCACCTTATGGCCGTTCTGCTGTGAGTCAAAGATTTTCGAATCGGACGAAAAACTGATAGTGAATTGTAACATTCAGGGCCACCTAATGACGATGGATCACTCAAATTGCGTCCCGATTCAGTATATCGTCCTCCAGCAGACTTGTTTCCATGGGTCTATTGTTGCCTCGGGCACCTTATGGCCGTTCTGCTGTGAGTCAAAGATTTTCGAATCGGACGAAAAACTGATAGTGAATTATAACTTTCAGGGCAACCTAATGACGATGGATCACTCAAATTGCGTCCCGATTCAATACATCGTCCACCAGCCGACTTGTCTCCATGGGTCTATTGCTGCCTCGATCACCTTATGGCCGTTCTGCTGTGAGTCAAAGATTTTCGAATCGGACGAAAAACTGATAGTGAATTGTAACGTTCAGGGCCTCCTAATGACGATGGAACACTAAAATTGCGTCCCGATTCAATACATCGTCCTCCAGCCGAGTTGACTCCATGGGTCTATTGCTGCCTTGGCACCTTATGGCCGTTCTGCTGTGAATCTAGATTATCGAATGGGACGAAAAACTGGTAGTGAATTGTAACGTTCAGGGCCACCTAATGACGATGGATCACTCAAATTGCGTCCCGATTCAATACATCGTCTTCCAGCCGACATGTCTCCATGGGTCTATTGCTGCCTTTGCACCTTATGGCCGTTCTGCTGTGAGTCAAAGATTTTCGAATCGGACAAAAAACTGATAGTGAATTGTATCGTTCAGGGCCACCTAATGACGATGGATCACTCAAATTGCGTCCCGATTCAATACAATGTCCTCCAGCAGACTGTCTCCATGGGTCTATTGCAGCCTCGGGCACCTTATGGCCGTTCAGCTGTGACTCAAAGATTTTCGAATCGGACGAAAAACTGATAGTGAATTGTAACATTCAGGGCCACCTAATGACGATGGACCACGCAAATTGCGTCCCGATTCAATACATCGTCCTCCAGCCGATTTGACTCCATGGGTCTATTGCTGCCTCGGGCACCTTATGGCCGTTCTGCTGTGAATCTAGATTATCGAATGGGACGAAAAACTGATAGTGAATTGTAACGTTCAGGGCCACCTAATGACGATGGATCACTCAAATTGCGACCCGATTCATTACATCGTCCCCAGCCGACTTGTCTCCATGGGTCTATTGCTGCCTCGGGCACCTTATGGCCGTTCTGCTGTGAGTCTAGATTATCGAATGGGACGAAAAACTGATAGTGAATTGTAACGTTCAGGGCCTCCTAATGACGATGGATCACTCAAATTGCGTCCCGATTCAATACATCGTCCTCCAGCAGACTTGTCTCCATGGGTCGATTGCTGCCTCGGGCACCTAATGGCCGTTCTGCTGTGAGTCAAAGATTTTCGAATCGGACGAAAAACTGATAGTGAATTGTAACATTCAGGGCCACCTAATGACGATGGACCACGCAAATTGCGTCCCGATTCAATACATCGTCCTCCAGCCGATTTGACTCCATGGGTCTATTGCTGCCTCGGGCACCTTATGGCCGTTCTGCTGTGAATCTAGATTATCGAATGGGACGAAAAACTGATAGTGAATTGTAACGTTCAGGGCCACCTAATGACGATGGATCACTCAAATTGCGTCCTGATTCAATACATCGTCCCCAGCCGACTTGTCTCCATGGGTCTATTGCTGCCTCGGGCACCTTATGGCCGTTCTGCTGTGAGTCTAGATTATCGAATGGGACGAAAAACTGATAGTGAATTGTAACGTTCAGGGCCACCTAATGACGATGGATCACTCAAATTGCGTCCTGATTCAATACATCGTCCTCCAGCAGACTTGACTTCATGGGTCTATTGCTGCCTCGGGCACCTTATGGCCGTTCTGCTGTGAGTCAAAGATTTTCGAATCGGACGAGAAACTGATAGTGAATTGTAACGTTCAGGGCCACCTAATGACGATGGATCACTCAAATTGCGTCCCGATTCAATACATCCTCCTCCAGCAGACTTGTCTCCATGGGTCTATTGCTGCCTCGGGCACCTTATGGCAGGCCTGCTGTGACTCAAAGATTTTCGAATCGGACGAAAAACTGATAGTGAATTGTAACGTTCAGGGCCTCCTAATGACGATGGAACACTCAAATTGCGTCCCGATTCAATACATCGTCCTCCAGCAGACATGTCTCCATGCGTCTATTGCTGCCTCGGGCACCTTATGGCCGTTCTGCTGTGAGTCAAAGATTTTCGAATCGGACGAGAAACTGATAGTGAATTGTAACGTTCAGGGCCACCTAATGACGATGGATCACTCAAATTGCGTCCCGATTCAATACATCGTCCTCCAGCCGACTTGACTCCATGGGTCTATTGCTGCCTCGAGCACGTTATGGCCGTTCTGCTGTGAGTCTAGATTATCGAATGGGACGAAAAACTGATAGTGAATTGTAACGTTCAGGGCCTCCTAATGACGATGGATCACTCAAATTGCGTCCCGATTCAATACATCGTCCTCCAGCCGACTTGACTCTATGGGTCTATTGCTGCCTCGGGCACCTTATGGCCGTTCTGCTGTGAGTCTAGTTTATCGAATGGGACGAAAAACTGATAGTGAATTGTAACGTTCAGGGGCTCCTAATGACGATGGATCACTCAAATTGCGTCCTGATTCAATACATCGTCCTCCAGCAGACTTGACTTCTTGGGTCTATTGCTGCCTCGGGCACCTTATGGCCGTTCTGCTGTGAGTCAAAGATTTTCGAATCGGACGAAAAACTGATAGTGAATTGTAACTTTCAGGGCCACCTAATGACGATGGATCACTCAAATTGCGTCCCGATTCAATACATCGTCCTCCAGCAGACTTGTCTCCATGGGTCGATTGCTGCCTCGGGCACCTTATGGCCGTTCTGCTGTGAGTCAAAGATTTTCGAATCGGACGAAAAACTGATAGTGATTTGTAACATTAAGGGCCACCTAATGACGATGGACCACACAAATTGCGTCCCGATTCAGTACATCGTCCTCCAGCCGACTTGACTCCATGGGTCTATTGCTGCCTCGGGCACCTTATGGCCGTTCTGCTGTGAGTCTAGATTATCGAATTTGACGAAAAACTGATAGTGAATTGTAACGTTCAGGGCCTCCTAATGACGATGGATCACTCAAATTGCGTCCCGATTCAATACATCGTCCTCCAGCAGACATGTCTCCATGCGTCTATTGCTGCCTCGGGCACCTTATGGCCGTTCTGCTGTGAGTCAAAGATTTTCGAATCGGACGAAAAACTGATAGTGAATTGTAACTTTCAGGGCCACCTAATGACGATGGAACACTCAAATTGCGTCCCGATTCAATACGTCGTCCTCCAGCAGAATTGTCTCCATGGGTCGATTGCTGCCTCGGGCACCTTATGGCCGTTCTGCTGTGAGTCAAAGATTTTCGAATCGGACGAAAAACTGATAGTGAATTGTAACGTTCAGGGCCTCCTAATGACGATGGAACACTAAAATTGCGTCCCGATTCAATACATCGTCCTCCAGCAGACTTGACTTCATGGGTCTATTGCTGCCTCGGGCACCTTATGGCCGTTCTGCTGTGAGTCAAAGATTTTCGAATCGGACGAAAAACTGATAGTGAATTGTAACGTTCGGGCCACCTAATGACGATGGATCACTCAAATTGCGTCCCGATTCAATACATCGTCCTCTAGCCGACTTGACTCCATGGGTCTATTGCTGCCTCGGGCACCTTGTGGCCGTTCTGCTGTGAGTCTAGATTATCGAATGGGACAAAAAACTGATAGTGAATTGTAACGTTCAGGGCCTCCTAATGACGATGGAACACTCAAATTGCGTCCCGATTCAATACATCGTCCTCAGGCGGACTTGTCTCCATTGGTCTATTGCTGCCTCGGGCACCTAATGGCCGTTCTGCTGTGAGTCAAAGACTTTCGAATCGGACGAAAAACTGATAGTGAATTGTAACATTCAGGGCCACCTAATGACGATGGACCACGCAAATTGCGTCCCGATTCAATACATCGTCCTCCAGCCGAGTTGACTCCATGGGTCTATTGCTGCCTTGGCACCTTATGGCCGTTCTGCTGTGAATCTAGATTATCGAACGGGACGAAAAACTGGTAGTGAATTGTAACGTTCAGGGCCACCTAATGACGATGGATCACTCAAATTGCGTCCCGATTCAATACATCGTCCTCCAGCCGACATGTCTCCATGGGTCTATTGCTGCCTTGGCACCTTATGGCCGTTCTGCTGTGAGTCAAAAATTTTCGAATCGGACGAAAAACTGATAGTGAATTGTAACGTTCAGGGCCACCTAATGACAATGGATCACTCAAATTGCGTCCCGATTCAATACATTGTCCTCCAGCAGACTGTCTCCATGGGTCTATTGCAGCCTCGGGCACCTTATGGCCGTTCAGCTGTGACTCAAATATTTTCGAATCGGACGAAAAACTGATAGTGAATTGTAACGTTCAGGGCCTCCTAATGACGATGGAACACTCAAATTGCGTCCCGATTCAATACATCGTCCTCCAGCCGACTTGTCTCCATGGGTCTATTGCTGCCTCGGGCACCTTATGGCCGTTCTGCTGTGAGTCAATGATTTTCGAATCGGACGAAAAACTGATAGTGAATTGTAACTTTCAGGGCCACCTAATGACGATGGATCACTCAAATTCCGTCCCGATTAAATACATCGTCCTCCAGCCGACTTGTCTCTTGTTACCTCGGGCACCTTATGGCCGTTCTGCTGTGAGTCTAGATTATCGAATGGGACGAAAAACTGATAGTGAATTGTAACTTTCAGGGCCACCTAATGACGATGGATCACTCAAATTGCGTCCTGATTCGATACATCGTCCTCCAGCAGACTTGACTTCATGGGTCTATTTCTGCCTCGGGCACCTTATGGCCGTTCTGCTGTGAGTCAAAGATTTTCGAATCGGACGAAAAGCTGAAAGTGAATTGTAACATTCAGGGCCACCTAATGACGATGGACCACGCAAATTGCGTCCCGATTCAATACATCGTCCTCCAGCCGATTTGACTCCATGGGTCTATTGCTGCCTCGGGCACCTTATGGCCGTTCTGCTGTGAATCTAGATTATCGAAAGGGACGAAAAACTGATAGTGAATTGTAACGTTCAGGGCCACCTAATGACGATGGATCACTCAAATTGCGTCCCGATTCAATACATCGTCCCCAGCCGACTTGACTCCATGGGTCTATTGCTGCCTCGGGCACCTTATGGCCGTTCTGCTGTGAGTCTAGATTATCGAATGGGACGAAAAACTGATAGTGAATTGTAACGTTCAGAGCCACCTAATGACGATGGATCACTCAAATTGCGTCCTGATTCGATACATCGTCCTCCAGCAGACTTGACTTCATGGGTCTATTGCTGCCTCGGGCACCTTATGGCCGTTCTGCTGTGAGTCAAAGATTTTCGAATCGGACGAAAATCTGATAGTGAATTGTAACGTTCAGGGCCACCTAATGACGATGGACCACACAAATTGCGTCCCGATTCAGTACATCGTCCACTAGCCGACTTGACTCCATGGGACTATTGCTGCCTCGGGCACCTTATGGCCGTTCTGCTGTGAGTCTAGATTATAGAATGGGACGAAAAACTGATAGTGAATTGTAACGTTCAGGGGCTCCTAATGACGATGGATCACTCAAATTGCGTCCTGATTCAATACATCGTCCTCCAGCAGACTTGACTTCATGGGTCTATTGCTGCCTCGGGCACCTTATGGCCGTTCTGCTGTGAGTCAAAGATTTTCGAATCGGACGAAAAACTGATAGTGAATTGTAACTTTCAGGGCCACCTAATGACGATGGATCACTCAAATTGCGTCCCGATTCAATACATCGTCCTCCAGCCGACTTGACTCCATGGGTCTATTGCTGCCTCGGGCACCTTATGGCCGTTCTGCTGTGAGTCAAAAATTTTCGAATCGGACGAAAAACTGATAGTGAATTGTAACTTTCAGGGCCACCTAATGACGATGGATCACTCAAATTGCGTCCCGATTCAATACATCGTCCTCCAGCAGACTTGTCTCCATGGGTCGATTGCTGCCTCGGGCACCTTATGGCCGTTCTGCTGTGAGTCAAAGATTTTCGAATCGGACGAAAAACTGATAGTGATTTGTAACTTTAAGGGCCACCTAATGACGATGGACCACACTAATTGCGTCCCGATTCAGTACATCGTCCACTAGCCGACTTGACTCCATGGGACTATTGCTGCCTCGGGCACCTTATGGCCGTTCTGCTGTGAGTCTAGATTATAGAATGGGATGAAAAACTGATAGTGAATTGTAACGTTCAGGTCCACCTAATGACGATGGATCACTCAAATTGCGTCGCGATTCAATACATCGTCCTCCAGCAGACTTGTCTCCATGGGTCTATTGCTGCCTCGGGCACCTTATGGCAGGCCTGCTGTGACTTAAAGATTTTCGAATCGGACGAAAAACTGATAGTGAATTGTAACGTTCAGGGCCTCCTAATGACGATGGAACACTCAAATTGCGTCCCGAATCAATACATCGTCCTCCAGCAGACATGTATCCATGCGTCTATTGCTGCCTCGTGCACCTTATGGCCGTTCTGCTGTGAGTCAAAGGTTTTCGAATCGGACGAAAAACTGATAGTTAATTGTAACGTTCAGGGCCACCTAATGACGATGGATCACTCAAATTGCGTCCCGATTCAATACATCGTCCTCCAGCCGACTTGACTCCATGGGTCTATTGCTGCCTCGGGCACCTTATGGCCGTTCTGCTGTGAGTCTAGATTATCGAATGGGACGAAAAACTGATAGTGAATTGTAACGTTCAGGGCCTCCTAATGACGATGGATCACTCAAATTGCGTCCCGATTCAATACATCGTCCTCCAGCAGACATGTCTCCATGCGTCTATTGCTGCCTCGGGCACCTTATGGCCGTTCTGCTGTGAGTCAAAGATTTTCGAATCGGACGAAAAACTGATAGTGATTTGTAACATTCAGGGCCACCTAATGACGATGGACCACACAAATTGCGTCCCGATTCAATACATCGTCCACTAGCCGACTTGACTCCATGGGACTATTGCTGCCTCGGGCACCTTATGGCCGTTCTGCTGTGAGTCTAGATTATAGAATGGGATGAAAAACTGATAGTGAATTGTAACGTTCAGGGCCACCTAATGACGATGGATCACTCAAATTGCGTTCCGATTCAATACATCGACCTCCAGCAGACTTGTCTCCATGGGTCTATTGCTGCCTCGGGCACCTTACGGCAGGCCTGCTGTGACTCAAAGATTTTCGAATCGGACGAAAAACTGATAGTGAATTGTAACTTTCAGGGCCACCTAATGACGATGGATCACTCAAATTGCGTCCCGATTCAATACATCGTCCACCAGCCGACTTGTCTCCATGGGTCTATTGCTGCCTCGGGCACCTTATGGCCGTTCTGCTGTGAGTCAAAGATTTTCGAATCGGACGAAAAACTGATAGTGAATTGTAACGTTCAGGGCCTCCTAATGACGATGGAACACTAAAATTGCGTCCCGATTCAATACATCGTCCTCCAGCAGACTTGACTTCATGGGTCTATTGCTGCCTCGGGCACCTTATGGCCGTTCTGCTGTGAGTCAAAGATTTTCGAATCGGACGAAAAACTGATAGTGAATTGTAACGTTCGGGCCACCTAATGACGATGGATCACTCAAATTGCGTCCCGATTCAATACATCGTCCTCCAGCCGACTTGACTCCATGGGTCTATAGCTGCCTCGGGCACCTTATGGCCGTTCTGCTGTGAGTCTAGATTATCGAAAGGGGACATAAAACTGATAGTGAATTGTAACGTTCAGGGCCTCCTAATGACGATGGAACACTCAAATTGCGTCCCGATTCAATACATCGTCCTCAGGCGGACTTGTCTCCATTGGTCTATTGCTGCCTCGGGCACCTAATGGCCGTTCTGCTGTGAGTCAAAGACTTTCGAATCGGACGAAAAACTGATAGTGAATTGTAACATTCAGGGCCACCTAATGACGATGGACCACGCAAATTGCGTCCCGATTCAATACATCGTCCTCCAGCCGAGTTGACTCCATGGGTCTATTGCTGCCTTGGCACCTTATGGCCGTTCTGCTGTGAATCTAGATTATCGAACGGGACGAAAAACTGGTAGTGAATTGTAACGTTCAGGGCCACCTAATGACGATGGATCACTCAAATTGCGTCCCGATTCAATACATCGTCCTCCAGCCGACATGTCTCCATGGGTCTATTGCTGCCTTGGCACCTTATGGCCGTTCTGCTGTGAGTCAAAAATTTTCGAATCGGACGAAAAACTGATAGTGAATTGTATCGTTCAGGGCCACCTAATGACAATGGATCACTCAAATTGCGTCCCGATTCAATACATTGTCCTCCAGCAGACTGTCTCCATGGGTCTATTGCAGCCTCGGGCACCTTATGGCCGTTCAGCTGTGACTCAAAGATTTTCGAATCGGACGAAAAACTGATAGTGAATTGTAACGTTCAGGGCCTCCTAATGACGATGGAACACTCAAATTGCGTCCCGATTCAATACATCGTCCTCCAGCCGACTTGTCTCCATGGGTCTATTGCTGCCTCGGGCACCTTATGGCCGTTCTGCTGTGAGTCAAAGATTTTCGAATCGGACGAAAAACTGATAGTGAATTGTAACTTTCAGGGCCACCTAATGACGATGGATCACTCAAATTCCGTCCCGATTAAATACATCGTCCTCCAGCCGACTTGTCTCTTGTTACCTCGGGCACCTTATGGCCGTTCTGCTGTGAGTCTAGATTATCGAATGGGACGAAAAACTGATAGTGAATTGTAACTTTCAGGGCCACCTAATGACGATGGATCACTCAAATTGCGTCCTGATTCGATACATCGTCCTCCAGCAGACTTGACTTCATGGGTCTATTTCTGCCTCGGGCACCTTATGGCCGTTCTGCTGTGAGTCAAAGATTTTCGAATCGGACGAAAAACTGAAAGTGAATTGTAACATTTAGGGCCACCTAATGACGATGGACCACGCACATTGCGTCCCGATTCAATACATCGTCCTCCAGCCGATTTGACTCCATGGGTCTATTGCTGCCTCGGGCACCTTATGGCCGTTCTGCTGTGAATCTAGATTATCGAATGGGACGAAAAACTGATCGTGAATTGTAACGTTCAGGGCCACCTAATGACGATGGATCACTCAAATTGCGTCCCGATTCAATACATCGTCCCCAGCCGACTTGTCTCCATGGGTCTATTGCTGCCTCGGGCACCTTATGGCCGTTCTGCTGTGAGTCTAGATTATCGAATGGGACGAAAAACTGATAGTGAATTGTAACGTTCAGGGCCACCTAATGACGATGGATCACTCTAATTGCGTCCTGATTCGATACATCGTCCTCCAGCAGACTTGACTTCATGGGTCTATTGCTGCCTCGGGCACCTTATGGCCGTTCTGCTGTGAGTCAAAGATTTTCGAATCGGACGAAGAACTGATAGTGAATTGTTACTTTCAGGGCCACCTAATGACGATGGATCACTCAAATTGCGTCCCGATTCAATACATCGTCCTCCATCAGACTTGTCTCCATGGGTCGATTGCTGCCTCGGGCACCTTATGGCCGTTCTGCTGTGAGTCAAAGTTTTTCGAATCGGACGAAAAACTGATAGTGATTTGTAACATTAAGGGCCACCTAATGACGATGGACCACACAAATTGCGTCCCGATTCAGTACATCGTCCACTAGCCGACTTGACTCCATGGGACTATTGCTGCCTCGGGCACCTTATGGCCGTTCTGCTGTGAGTCTAGATTATAGAATGGGATGAAAAACTGATAGTGAATTGTAACGTTCAGGGCCACCTAATGACGATGGATCACTCAAAATGCGTCCCGATTCAATACATCGTCCTCCAGCAGACTTGTCTCCATGGGTCTATTGCTGCCTCGGGCACCTTATGGCAGGCCTGCTGTGACTCAAAGATTTTCGAACCGGACGAAAAACTGATAGTGAATTGTAACGTTCAGGGCCTCCTAATGACGATGGAACACTCAAATTGCGTCCCGATTCAATACATCGTCCTCCAGCAGACTTGTCTCGATGCGTCTATTGCTGCCTCGGGCACCTTATGGCCGTTCTGCTGTGAGTCAAAGATTTTCGAATCGGACGAAAAACTGATAGTGAATTGTAACGTTCAGGGCCACCTAATGACGATGGAACACTCAAATTGCGTCCCGATTCAATACATCGTCCTCCAGCCGACTTCACTCCATGGGGCTATTGCTGCCTCGGGCACCTTATGGCCGTTCTGCTGTGAGTCTAGATTATCGAATGGGACAAAAAACTGATAGTGAATTGTAACGTTCAGGGCCTCCTAATGACGATGGATCACTCAAATTGCGTCCCGATTCAGTACATCGTCCTCCAGCCGACCTGACTCCATGGGACTATTGCTGCCTCGGGCACCTTATGGCCGTTCTGCTGTGAGTCTAGATTATAGAATGGGATGAAAAACTGATAGTGAATTGTAACGTTCAGGTCCACCTAATGACGATGGATCACTCAAATTGCGTCGCGATTCAATATATCGTCCTCCAGCAGACTTGTCTCCATGGGTCTATTGCTGCCTCGGGCACCTTATGGCAGGGCTGCTGTGACTCAAAGATTTTCGAATCGGACGAAAAACTGATAGTGAATTGTAACGTTCAGGGCCTCCTAATGACGATGGAACACTCAAATTGCGTCCCGATTCAATACATCGTCCTCCAGCAGACATGTATCCATGCGTCTATTGCTGCCTCGTGCACCTTATGGCCGTTCTGCTGTGAGTCAAAGATTTTCGAATCGGACGAAAAACTGATAGTTAATTGTAACGTTCAGGGCCACCTAATGACGATGGATCACTCAAATTGCGTCCCGATTCAATACATCGTCCTCCAGCCGACTTGACTCCATGGGTCTATTGCTGCCTCGGGCACCTTATGGCCGTTCTGCTGTGAGTCTAGATTATCGAATGGGACGAAAAACTGATAGTGAATTGTAACGTTCAGGGCCTCCTAATGACGATGGATCACTCAAATTGCGTCCCGATTCAATACATCGTCCTCCAGCAGACATGTCTCCATGCGTCTATTGCTGCCTCGGGCACCTTATGGCCGTTCTGCTGTGAGTCAAAGATTTTCGAATCGGACGAAAAACTGATAGTGAATTGTAACTTTCAGGGCCACCTAATGACGATGGAACACTCAAATTGCGTCCCGATTCAATACGTCGTCCTCCAGCAGACTTGTCTCCATGGGTCGATTGCTGCCTCGGGCACCTTATGGCCGTTCTGCTGTGAGTCAAAGATTTTCGAATCGGACGAAAAACTGATAGTGATTTGTAACATTCAGGGCCACCTAATGACGATGGACCACACAAATTGCGTCCCGATTCAGTACATCGTCCACTAGCCGACTTGACTCCATGGGACTATTGCTGCCTCGGGCACCTTATGGCCGTTCTGCTGTGAGTCTAGATTATAGAATGGGACGAAAAACTGATAGTGAATTGTAACGTTCAGGGCCACCTAATGAGGATGGATCACTCAAATTGCGTCCCGATTCAATACATCGACCTCCAGCAGACTTGTCTCCATGGGTCTATTGCTGACTCGGGCACCTTACGGCAGGCCTGCTGTGACTCAAAGATTTTCGAATCGGACGAAAAACTGATAGTGAATTGTAACTTTCAGGGCCACCTAATGACGATGGATCACTCAAATTGCGTCCCGATTCAATACATCGTCCACCAGCCGACTTGTCTCCATGGGTCTATTGCTGCCTCGGGCACCTTATGACCGTTCTGCTGTGAGTCAAAGATTTTCGAATCGGACGAAAAACTGATAGTGAATTGTAACGTTCAGGGCCTCCTAATGACGATGGAACACTAAAATTGCGTCCCGATTCAATACATCGTCCTCCAGCAGACTTGACTTCATGGGTCTATTGCTGCCTCGGTCACCTTATGGCCGTTCTGCTGTGAGTCAAAGATTTTCGAATCGGACGAAAAACTGATAGTGAATTGTAACGTTCGGGCCACCTAATGACGATGGATCACTCAAATTGCGTCCCGATTCAATACATCGTCCTCCAGCCGACTTGACTCCATGGGTCTATAGCTGCCTCGGGCACCTTATGGCCGTTCTGCTGTGAGTCTAGATTATCGAATGGGACAAAAAACTGATAGTGAATTGTAACGTTCAGGGCCTCCTAATGACGATGGAACACTCAAATTGCGTCCCGATTCAATACATTGGCCTCCAGCAGACTGTCTCCATGGGTCTATTGCAGCCTCGGGCACCTTATGGCCGTTCAGCTGTGACTCAAAGATTTTCGAATCGGACGAAAAACTGATAGTGAATTGTAACGTTCGGGCCACCTAATGACGATGGATCACTCAAATTGCGTCCCGATTCAATACATCGTCCTCCAGCCGACTTGACTCCATGGGTCTATAGCTGCCTCGGGCACCTTATGGCCGTTCTGCTGTGAGTCTAGATTATCGAATGGGACAAAAAACTGATAGTGAATTGTAACGTTCAGGGCCTCCTAATGACGATGGAACACTCAAATTGCGTCCCGATTCAATACATCGTCCTCAGGCGGACTTGTCTCCATTGGTCTATTGCTGCCTCGGGCACCTAATGGCCGTTCTGCTGTGAGTCAAAGACTTTCGAATCGGACGAAAAACTGATAGTGAATTGTAACATTCAGGGCCACCTAATGACGATGGACCACGCAAATTGCGTCCCGATTCAATACATCGTCCTCCAGCCGAGTTGACTCCATGAGTCTATTGCTGCCTTGGCACCTTATGGCCGTTCTGCTGTGAATCTAGATTATCGAACGGGACGAAAAACTGATAGTGAATTGTAACGTTCAGGGCCTCCTAATGACGATGGAACACTCAAATTGCGTCCCGATTCAATACATCGTCCTCCAGCCGACTTGTCTCCATGGGTCTATTGCTGCCTCGGGCACCTTATGGCCGTTCTGCTGTGAGTCAAAGATTTTCGAATCGGACGAAAAACTGATAGTGAATTGTAACTTTCAGGGCCACCTAATGACGATGGATCACTCAAATTCCGTCCCGATTAAATACATCGTCCTCCAGCCGACTTGTCTCTTGTTACCTCTAGCACCTTATGGCCGTTCTGCTGTGAGTCTAGATTATCGAATGGGACGAAAAACTGATAGTGAATTGTAACTTTCAGGGCCACCTAATGACGATGGATCACTCAAATTGCGTCCTGATTCGATACATCGTCCTCCAGCAGACTTGACTTCATGGGTCTATTTCTGCCTCGGGCACCTTATGGCCGTTCTGCTGTGAGTCAAAGATTTTCGAATCGGACGAAAAACTGAAAGTGAATTGTAACATTCAGGGCCACCTAATGACGATGGACCACGCAAATTGCGTCCCGATTCAATACATCGTCCTCCAGCCGATTTGACTCCATGGGTCTATTGCTGCCTCGGGCACCTTATGGCCGTTCTGCTGTGAATCTAGATTATCGAATTGGACGAAAAACTGATAGTGAATTGTAACGTTCAGGGCCACCTAATGACGATGGATCACTCAAATTGCGTCCCGATTCAATACGTCGTCCCCAGCCGACTTGTCTCCATGGGTCTATTGCTGCCTCGGGCACCTTATGGCCGTTCTGCTGTGAGTCTAGATTATCGAATGGGACGAAAAACTGATAGTGAATTGTAACGTTCAGGGCCACCTAATGACGATGGATCACTCAAATTGCGTCCTGATTCGATACATCGTCCTCCAGCAGACTTGACTTCATGGGTCTGTTGCTGCCTCGGGCACCTTATGGCCGATCTGCTGTGAGTCAAAGATTTTCGAATCGGACGAAGAACTGATAGTGAATTGTAACTTTCAGGGCCACCTAATGACGATGGATCACTCAAATTGCGTCCCGATTCAATACATCGTCCTCCATCAGACTTGTCTCCATGGGTCGATTGCTGCCTCGGGCACCTTATGGCCGTTCTGCTGTGAGTCAAAGATTTTCGAATCGGACGAAAAACTGATAGTGATTTGTAACATTCAGGGCCACCTAATGACGATGGACCACACAAATTGCGTCCCGATTCAGTACATCGTCCACTAGCCGACTTGACTCCATGGGACTATTGCTGCCTCGGGCACCTTATGGCCGTTCTGCTGTGAGTCTAGATTATAGAATGGGATGAAAAACTGATAGTGAATTGTAACGTTCAGGGCCACCTAATGACGATGGATCACTCAAATTGCGTCCCGATTCAATACATCGACCTCCAGCAGACTTGTCTCCATGGGTCTATTGCTGCCTCGGGCACCTTACGGCAGGCCTGCTGTGACTCAAAGATTTTCGAATCGGACGAAAAACTGATAGTGAATTGTAACTTTCAGGGCCACCTAATGACGATGGATCACTCAAATTGCGTCCCGATTCAATACATCGTCCACCAGCCGACTTGTCTCCATGGGTCTATTGCTGCCTCGGGCACCTTATGGCCGTTCTGCTGTGAGTCTAGATTATCGAATGGGACGAAAAACTGATAGTGAATTGTAACTTTCAGGGCCACCTAATGACGATGGATCACTCAAATTGCGTCCTGATTCGATACATCGTCCTCCAGCAGACTTGACTTCATGGGTCTATTTCTGCCTCGGGCACCTTATGGCCGTTCTGCTGTGAGTCAAAGATTTTCGAATCGGACGAAAAACTGAAAGTGAATTGTAACATTCAGGGCCACCTAATGACGATGGACCACGCACATTGCGTCCCGATTCAATACATCGTCCTCCTGCCGATTTGACTCCATGGGTCTATTGCTGCCTCGGGCACCTTATGGCCGTTCTGCTGTGAATCTAGATTATCGAATGGGACGAAAAACTGATAGTGAATTGTAACGTTCAGGGCCACCTAATGACGAAGGATCACTCAAATTGCGTCCCGATTCAATACATCGTCCCCAGCCGACTTGTCTCCATGGGTCTATTGCTGCCTCGGGCACCTTATGGCCGTTCTGCTGTGAGTCTAGATTATCGAATGGGACGAAAAACTGATAGTGAATTGTAACGTTCAGGGCCACCTAATGACGATGGATCACTCTAATTGCGTCCTGATTCGATACATCGTCCTCCAGCAGACTTGACTTCATGGGTCTATTGCTGCCCCGGGCACCTTATGGCCGTTCTGCTGTGAGTCAAAGATTTTCGAATCGGACGAAGAACTGATAGTGAATTGTTACTTTCAGGGCCACCTAATGACGATGGATCACTCAAATTGCGTCCCGATTCAATACATCGTCCTCCATCAGACTTGTCTCCATGGGTCGATTGCTGCCTCGGGCACCTTATGGCCGTTCTGCTGTGAGTCAAAGATTTTCGAATCGGACGAAAAACTGATAGTGATTTGTAACATTAAGGGCCACCTAATGACGATGGACCACACAAATTGCGTCCCGATTCAGTACATCGTCCACTAGCCGACTTGACTCCATGGGACTATTGCTGCCTCGGGCACCTTATGGCCGTTCTGCTGTGAGTCTAGATTATAGAATGGGATGAAAAACTGATAGTGAATTGTAACGTTCAGGGCCACCTAATGACGATGGATCACTCAAATTGCGTCCCGATTCAATACATCGTCCTCCAGCAGACTTGTCTCCATGGGTCTATTGCTGCCTCGGGCACCTTATGGCAGGCCTGCTGTGACTCAAAGATTTTCGAATCGGACGAAAAACTGATAGTGAATTGTAACGTTCAGGGCCTCCTAATGACGATGGAACACTCAAATTGCGTCCCGATTCAATACATCGTCCTCCAGCAGACTTGTCTCGATGCGTCTATTGCTGCCTCGGGCACCTTATGGCCGTTCTGCTGTGAGTCAAAGATTTTCGAATCGGACGAAAAACTGATAGTGAATTGTAACGTTCAGGGCCACCTAATGACGATGGATCACTCAAATTGCGTCCCGATTCAATACATCGTCCTCCAGCCGACTTCACTCCATGGGGCTATTGCTGCCTCGGGCACCTTATGGCCGTTCTGCTGTGAGTCTAGATTATCGAATGGGACAAAAAACTGATAGTGAATTGTAACGTTCAGGGCCTCCTAATGACGATGGATCACTCAAATTGCGTCCCGATTCAGTACATCGTCCTCCAGGCGACCTGACTCCATGGGACTAGTGCTGCCTCGGGCACCTTATGGCCGTTCTGCTGTGAGTCTAGATTATATAATGGGATGAAAAACTGATAGTGAATTGTAACGTTCAGGTCCACCTAATGACGATGGATCACTCAAATTGCGTCGCGATTCAATACATCGTCCTCCAGCAGACCTGTCTCCATGGGTATATTGCTGCCTCGGGCACCTTATGGCAGGGCTGCTGTGACTCAAAGAATTTCGAATCGGACGAAAAACTGATAGTGAATTGTAACGTTCAGGGCCTCCTAATGACGATGGAACACTCAAATTGCGTCCCGATTCAATACATCGTCCTCCAGCAGACATGTATCCATGCGTCTATTGCTGCCTCGTGCACCTTATGGCCGTTCTGCTGTGAGTCAAAGATTTTCGAATCGGACGAAAAACTGATAGTTAATTGTAACGTTCAGGGCCACCTAATGACGATGGATCACTCAATTTGCGTCCCGATTCAATACATCGTCCTCCAGCCGACTTGACTCCATGGGTCTATTGCTGCCTCGGGCACCTTATGGCCGTTCTGCTGTGAGTCTAGATTATCGAATGGGACGAAAAACTGATAGTGAATTGTAACGTTCAGGGCCTCCTAATGACGATGGATCACTCAAATTGCGTCCCGATTCAATACATCGTCCTCCAGCAGACATGTCTCCATGCGTCTATTGCTGCCTCGGGCACCTTATGGCCGTTCTGCTGTGAGTCAAAGATTTTCGAATCGGACGAAAAACTGATAGTGAATTGTAACTTTCAGGGCCACCTAATGACGATGGAACACTCAAATTGCGTCCCGATTCAATACGTCGTCCTCCAGCAGACTTGTCTCCATGGGTCGATTGCTGCCTCGGGCACCTTATGGCCGTTCTGCTGTGAGTCAAAGATTTTCGAATCGGACGAAAAACTGATAGTGATTTGTAACATTCAGGGCCACCTAATGACGATGGACCACACAAATTGCGTCCCGATTCAGTACATCGTCCACTAGCCGACTTGACTCCATGGGACTATTGCTGCCTCGGGCACCTTATGGCCGTTCTGCTGTGAGTCTAGATTATAGAATGGGATGAAAAACTGATAGTGAATTGTAACGTTCAGGGCCACCTAATGACGATGGATGACTCAAATTGCGTCCCGATTCAATACATCGACCTCCAGCAGACTTGTCTCCATGGGTCTATTGCTGCCTCGGGCACCTTACGGCAGGCCTGCTGTGACTCAAAGATTTTCGAATCGGACGAAAAACTGATAGTGAATTGTAACTTTCAGGGCCACCTAATGACGATGGATCACTCAAATTGCGTCCCGATTCAATACATCGTCCACCAGCCGACTTGTCTCCATGGGTCTATTGCTGCCTCGGGCACCTTATGACCGTTCTGCTGTGAGTCAAAGATTTTCGAATCGGACGAAAAACTGATAGTGAATTGTAACGTTCAGGGCCTCCTAATGACGATGGAACACTAAAATTGCGTCCCGATTCAATACATCGTCCTCCAGCAGACTTGACTTCATGGGTCTATTGCTGCCTCGGGCACCTTATGGCCGTTCTGCTGTGAGTCAAAGATTTTCGAATCTGACGAAAAACTGATAGTGAATTGTAACGTTCGGGCCACCTAATGACGATGGATCACTCAAATTGCGTCCCGATTCAATACATCGTCCTCCAGCCGACTTGACTCCATGGGTCTATAGCTGCCTCGGGCACCTTATGGCCGTTCTGCTGTGAGTCTAGATTATCGAATGGGACAAAAAACTGATAGTGAATTGTAACGTTCAGGGCCTCCTAATGACGATGGAACACTCAAATTGCGTCCCGATTCAATACATCGTCCTCAGGCGGACTTGTCTCCATTGGTCTATTGCTGCCTCGGGCACCTAATGGCCGTTCTGCTGTGAGTCAAAGACTTTCGAATCGGACGAAAAACTGATAGTGAATTGTAACATTCAGGGCCACCTAATGACGATGGACCACGCAAATTGCGTCCCGATTCAATACATCGTCCTCCAGCCGAGTTGACTCCATGAGTCTATTGCTGCCTTGGCACCTTATGGCCGTTCTGCTGTGAATCTAGATTATCGAACGGGACGAAAAACTGATAGTGAATTGTAACGTTCAGGGCCTCCTAATGACGATGGAACACTCAAATTGCGTCCCGATTCAATACATCGTCCTCCAGCCGACTTGTCTCCATGGGTCTATTGCTGCCTCGGGCACCTTATGGCCGTTCTGCTGTGAGTCAAAGATTTTCGAATCGGACGAAAAACTGATAGTGAATTGTAACTTTCAGGGCCACCTAATGACGATGGATCACTCAAATTCCGTCCCGATTAAATACATCGTCCTCCAGCCGACTTGTCTCTTGTTACCTCGGGCACCTTATGGCCGTTCTGCTGTGAGTCTAGATTATCGAATGGGACGAAAAACTGATAGTGAATTGTAACTTTCAGGGCCACCTAATGACGATGGATCACTCAAATTGCGTCCTGATTCGATACATCGTCCTCCAGCAGACTTGACTTCATGGGTCTATTTCTGCCTCGGGCACCTTATGGCCGTTCTGCTGTGAGTCAAAGATTTTCGAATCGGACGAAAAACTGAAAGTGAATTGTAACATTCAGGGCCACCTAATGACGATGGACCACGCAAATTGCGTCCCGATTCAATACATCGTCCTCCAGCCGATTTGACTCCATGGGTCTATTGCTGCCTCGGGCACCTTATGGCCGTTCTGCTGTGAATCTAGATTATCGAATTGGACGAAAAACTGATAGTGAATTGTAACGTTCAGGGCCACCTAATGACGATGGATCACTCAAATTGCGTCCCGATTCAATACGTCGTCCCCAGCCGACTTGTCTCCATGGGTCTATTGCTGCCTCGGGCACCTTATGGCCGTTCTGCTGTGAGTCTAGATTATCGAATGGGACGAAAAACTGATAGTGAATTGTAACGTTCAGGGCCACCTAATGACGATGGATCACTCAAATTGCGTCCTGATTCGATACATCGTCCTCCAGCAGACTTGACTTCATGGGTCTATTGCTGCCTCGGGCACCTTATGGCCGATCTGCTGTGAGTCAAAGAGTTTCGAATCGGACGAAGAACTGATAGTGAATTGTAACTTTCAGGGCCACCTAATGACGATGGATCACTCAAATTGCGTCCCGATTCAATACATCGTCCTCCATCAGACTTGTCTCCATGGGTCGATTGCTGCCTCGGGCACCTTATGGCCGTTCTGCTGTGAGTCAAAGATTTTCGAATCGGACGAAAAACTGATAGTGATTTGTAACATTCAGGGCCACCTAATGACGATGGACCACACAAATTGCGTCCCGATTCAGTACATCGTCCACTAGCCGACTTGACTCCATGGGACTATTGCTGCCTCGGGCACCTTATGGCCGTTCTGCTGTGAGTCTAGATTATAGAATGGGATGAAAAACTGATAGTGAATTGTAACGTTCAGGGCCACCTAATGACGATGGATCACTCAAATTGCGTCCCGATTCAATACATCGACCTCCAGCAGACTTGTCTCCATGGGTCTATTGCTGCCTCGGGCACCTTACGGCAGGCCTGCTGTGACTCAAAGATTTTCGAATCGGACGAAAAACTGATAGTGAATTGTAACTTTCAGGGCCACCTAATGACGATGGATCACTCAAATTGCGTCCCGATTCAATACATCGTCCACCAGCCGACTTGTCTCCATGGGTCTATTGCTGCCTCGGGCACCTTATGACCGTTCTGCTGTGAGTCAAAGATTTTCGAATCGGACGAAAAACTGATAGTGAATTGTAACGTTCAGGGCCTCCTAATGACGATGGAACACTAAAATTGCGTCCCGATTCAATACATCGTCCTCCAGCAGACTTGACTTCATGGGTCTATTGCTGCCTCGGGCACCTTATGGCCGTTCTGCTGTGAGTCAAAGATTTTCGAATCGGACGAAAAACTGATAGTGAATTGTAACGTTCGGGCCACCTAATGACGATGGATCACTCAAATTGCGTCCCGATTCAATACATCGTCCTCCAGCCGACTTGACTCCATGGGTCTATAGCTGCCTCGGGCACCTTATGGCCGTTCTGCTGTGAGTCTAGATTATCGAATGGGACAAAAAACTGATAGTGAATTGTAACGTTCAGGGCCACCTAATGACGATGGAACACTCAAATTGCGTCCCGATTCAATACATCGTCCTCAGGCGGACTTGTCTCCATTGGTCTATTGCTGCCTCGGGCACCTAATGGCCGTTCTGCTGTGTGTCAAAGACTTTCGAATCGGACGAAAAACTGATAGTGAATTGTAACATTCAGGGCCACCTAATGACGATGGACCACGCAAATTGCGTCCCGATTCAATACATCGTCCTCCAGCCGAGTTGACTCCATGGGTCTAATGCTGCCTTGGCACCTTATGGCCGTTCTGCTGTGAGTCAAAAATTTTCGAATCGGACGAAAAACTGATAGTGAATTGTAACGTTCAGGGCCACCTAATGACAATGGATCACTCAAATTGCGTCCCGATTAAATACATGGTCCTCCAGCAGACTGTCTCCATGGGTCTATTGCAGCCTCGGGCACCTTATGGCCGTTCAGCTGTGACTCAAAGATTTTCGAATCGGACGAAAAACTGATAGTGAATTGTAACGTTCAGAGCCTCCTAATGACGATGGAACACTCAAATTGCGTCCCGATTCAATACATCGTCCTCCAGCCGACTTGTCTCCATGGGTCTATTGCTGCCTCGGGCACCTTATGGCCGTTCTGCTGTGAGTCAAAGATTTTCGAATCGGACGAAAAACTGATAGTGAATTGTAACTTTCAGGGCCACCTAATGACGATGGATCACTCAAATTCCGTCCCGATTAAATACATCGTCCTCCAGCCGACTTGTCTCTTGTTACCTCGGGCACCTTATGGCCGTTCTGCTGTGAGTCTAGATTATCGAATGGGACGAAAAACTGATAGTGAATTGTAACTTTCAGGGCCACCTAATGACGATGGATCACTCAAATTGCGTCCTGATTCGATACATCGTCCTCCAGCAGACTTGACTTCATGGGTCTATTTCTGCCTAGGGCACCTTATGGCCGTTCTGCTGTGAGTCAAAGATTTTCGAATCGGACGAAAAACTGAAAGTGAATTGTAACATTCAGGGCCACCTAATGACGATGGACCACGGAAATTGCGTCCCGATTCAATACATCGTCCTCCAGCCGATTTGACTCCATGGGTCTATTGCTGCCTCGGGCACCTTATGGCCGTTCTGCTGTGAATCTAGATTATCGAATCGGACGAAAAACTGATAGTGATTTGTAACATTAAGGGCCACCTAATGACGATGGACCACACAAATTGCGTCCCGATTCAGTACATCGTCCACTAGCCGACTTGACTCCATGGGACTATTGCTGCCTCGGGCACCTTATGGCCGTTCTGCTGTGAGTCTAGATTATCGAATGGGACAAAAAACTGATAGTGAATTGTAACGTTCAGGGCCTCCTAATGACGATGGATCACTCAAATTGCGTCCCGATTCAATACATCGTCCTCCAGCAGACTTGTCTCCATGGGTCGATTGCTGCCTCGGGCACCTAATGGCCGTTCTGCTGTGAGTCAAAGAATTTCGAATCGGACGAAAAACTGATAGTGAATTGTAACATTCAGGGCCTCCTAATGACGATGGACCACGCAAATTGCGTCCCGATTCAATACATCGTCCTCCAGCCGAGTTGACTCCATGGGACTATTGCTGCCTCGGGCACCTTATGGCCGTTCTGCTGTGAGTCTAGATTATAGAATGGGATGAAAAACTGATAGTGAATTGTAACGTTCAGGGCCACCTAATGACGATGGATCACTCAAATTGCGTCCCGATTCAATACATCGTCCTCCAGCAGACTTGTCTCCATGGGTCTATTGCTGCCTCGGGCACCTTATGGCAGGCCTGCTGTGACTCAAAGATTTTCGAATCGGACGAAAAACTGATAGTGAATTGTAACTTTCAGGGCCACCTAATGACGATGGATCACTCAAATTCCGTCCCGATTAAATACATCGTCCTCCAGCCGACTTCCGATTTGACTCCATGGGTCTATTGCTGCCTCGGGCACCTTATGGCCGTTCTGCTGTGAATCTAGATTATCGAATGGGACGAAAAACTGATAGTGAATTGTAACGTTCAGGGCCACCTAATGACGATGGATCACTCAAATTGCGTCCTGATTCGATACATCGTCCTCCAGCAGACTTGACTTCATGGGTCTATTGCTGCCTCGGGCACCTTATGGCCGTTCTGTTGTGAGTCAAAGATTTTCGAATCGGACGAAAAACTGATAGTGAATTGTAACTTTCAGGGCCACCTAATGACGATGGATCACTCAAATTGCGTCCCGAGTTAATACATCGTCCTCCAGCAGACTTGTCTCCATGGGTCGATTGCTGCCTCGGGCACCTTATGGCCGTTCTGCTGTGAGTCAAAGATTTTCGAATCGGACGAAAAACTGATAGTGATTTGTAACATTAAGGGCCACCTAATGACGATGGACCACACAAATTGCGTCCCGATTCAGTACATCGTCCACTAGCCGACTTGACTCCATGGGACTATTGCTGCCTCGGGCACCTTATGGCCGTTCTGCTGTGAGTATAGATTATAGAATGGGATGAAAAACTGATAGTGAATTGTAACGTTCAGGGCCACCTAATGACGATGGATCACTCAAATTGCGTCCCGATTCAATACATCGTCCTCCAGCAGACTTGTCTCCATGGGTCTATTGCTGCCTCGGGCACCTTATGGCAGGCCTGCTGTGACTCAAAGATTTTCGAATCGGACGAAAAACTGATAGTGAATTGTAACGTTCAGGGCCTCCTAATGACGATGGGGCACACAAATTGCGTCCCGATTCAATACATCGTCCTCCAGCAGACTTGTCTCCATGCGTCTATTGCTGCCTCGGGCACCTTATGGCCGTTCTGCTGTGAGTCAAAGATTTTCGAATCGGACGAAAAACTGATAGTGAATTGTAACGTTCAGGGCCACCTAATGACGATGGATCACTCAAATTGCGTTCCGATTCAATACATCGTCCTCCAGCCGACTTCACTCCATGGGTCTATTGCTGCCTCGGGCACCTTATGGCCGTTCTGCTGTGAGTCTAGATTATCGAATGGGACAAAAAACTGATAGTGAATTGTAACGTTCAGGGCCTCCTAATGACGATGGATCACTCAAATTGCGTCCCGATTCAATACATCGTCCTCCAGCCGACTTCACTCCATGGGTCTATTGCTGCCTCGGGCACCTTATGGCCGTTCTGCTGTGAGTCTAGATTATCGAATGGGACAAAAAACTGATAGTGAATTGTAACGTTCAGGGCCTCCTAATGACGATGGATCACTCAAATTGCGTCCCGATTCAATACATCGTCCTCCAGCAGACTTGTCTCCATGGGTCGATCGCTAACTCGGGCACCTAATGGCCGTTCTGCTGTGAGTCATAGATTTTCGAATCGGACGAAAAACTGATAGTGAATTGTAACATTCAGGGCCTCCTAATGACGATGGACCACGCAAATTGCGTCCCGATTCAATACATCGTCCTCCAGCCGAGTTGACTCCATGGGTCTATTGCTGCCTCGGGCACCTTATGGCCGTTCTGCTGTGAGTCTAGATTATCGAATGGGACGAAAAACTGATAGTGAATTGTAACGTTCAGGGCCTCCTAATGACGATGGATCACTCAAATTTCGTCCCGATTCAATACATCGTCCTCCAGCAGACATGTCTCCATGCGTCTATTGCTGCCTCGGGCACCTTATGGCCGTTCTGCTGTGAGTCAAAGATTTTCGAATCGGACGAAAAACTGATAGTGAATTGTAACTTTCAGGGCCAGCTAATGACGATGGAACACGCAAATTGCGTCCCGATTCAATACATCGTCCTCCAGCAGACTTGTCTCCATGGGTCGATTGCTGCCTCGGGCACCTTATGGCAGTTCAGCTGTGACTCAAAGATTTTCGAATCGGACGAAAAACTGATAGTGATTTGTAATATTCAGGGCCACCTAATGACGATGGACCACACAAATTGCGTCCCGATTCAGAACATCGTCCACTAGCCGACTTGACTCCATGGGACTATTGCTGCCTCGGGCACCTTATGGCCGTTCTGCTGTGAGTCTAGATTATAGAATGGGATGAAAAACTGATAGTGAATTGTAACGTTCAGGGCCACCTAATGACGATGGATCACTCAAATTGCGTCCCGATTCAATATATCGTCCTCCAGCAGACTTGTTTAAATGGGTCAATTGTTGCCTCGGGCACCTTATGGCCGTTGTGCTGTGAGTCAAAGATTTTCGAATCGGACGAAAAACTGATAGTGAATTGTAACTTTCAGGGCCACCTAATGACGATGGACCACACAAATTGCGTCCCGATTCAGTACATCGTCCTCCAGCCGACCTGACTCCATGGGTCTATTGCTGCCTCAGGCACCTTATGGCCGTTCTGCTGTGAGTCTAGATTATCGAATGGGACGAAAAACTGATAGTGAATTGTAACGTTCAAGGCCACCTAATGACGATGGATCACTCAAATTGCGTCCCGATTCAATATATCGTCCTCCAGCAGACTTGTTTCCATGGGTCTATTGTTGCCTCGGGCACCTTATGGCCGTTCTGCTGTGAGTCAAAAATTTTCGAATCGGACGAAAAACTGATAGTGAAGTGTAACTTTCAGGGCAACCTAATGACGATGGATCACTCAAATTGCGTCCCGATTCAATACATCGTCCACCAGCCGACTTGTCTCCATGGGTCTATTGCTGCCTCGGGCACCTTATGGCCGTTCTGCTGTGAGTCAAAGATTTTCGAATCGGACGAAAAACTGATAGTGAATTGTAACGTTCAGGGCCTCCTAATGACGATTGAACACTAAAATTGCGTCCCGATTCAATACATCGTCCTCCAGCAGACTTGACTTCATGGGTCTATTGCTGCCTCGGGCACCTTATGGCCGTTCTGCTGTGAGTCAAAGATTTTCGAATCGGACGAAAAACTGATAGAGAATTGTAACGTTCGGGCCACCTAATGACGATGGATCACTCAAATTGCGTCCCGATTCAATACATCGTCCTCCAGCCGACTTGACTCCATGGGTCTATTGCTGCCTCGGGCACCTTATGGCCGTTCTGCTGTGAGTCTAGATTATCGAATGGGACAAAAAACTGATAGTGAATTGTAACGTTCAGGGCCTCCTAATGACGATGGAACACTCAAATTGCGTCCCGATTCAATACATCGTCCTCCAGCGGAGTTGTCTCCATTGGTCTATTGCTGCCTCGGGCACCTAATGGCCGTTCTGCTGTGAGTCAAAGACTTTCGAATCGGACGAAAAACTGATAGTGAATTGTAACATTCAGGGCCACCTAATGACGATGGACCACGCAAATTGCGTCCCGATTCAATACATCGTCCTCCAGCCGAGTTGACTCCATTGGTCTATTGCTGCCTTGGCACTGTATGGCCGTTCTGCTGTGATTCTAGATTATCGAATGGGACGAAAAACTGGTAGTGAATTGTAACGTTCAGGGCCACCTAATGACGATGGATCACTCAAATTGCGTCCCGATTCAATACATCGTCCTCCAGCCGACTTGTCTCCATGGGTCTATTGCTGCCTCGGGCACCTTATGGCCGTTCTGCTGTGAGTCTAGATTATCGAATGGGACGAAAAACTGATAGTGAATTGTAACTTTCAGGGCCACCTAATGACGATGGATGACTCAAATTGCGTCCCGATTCAATACATCGTCCTCCAGCAGACTTGTCTCCATGGGTCGATTGCTGCCTCGGGCACCTTATGGCCGTTCTGTTGTGAGTCAAAGATTTTCGAATCAGACGAAAAACCTGATAGTGATTTGTAACATTCAGGGCCACCTAATGACGATGGACCACACAAATTGCGTCCCGATTCAGTACATCGTCCACTAGCCGACTTGACTTCATGGGACTATTGCTGCCTCGGGCACCTTATGGCCGTTCTGTTGTGAGTCAAAGATTTTCGAATCGGACGAAAAACTGATAGTGAATTGTAACGTTCAGGGCCTCCTAATGACGATGGATCACTCAAATTGCGTCCCGATTCAATACATCGTCCTCCAGCAGACTTGTCTCCATGGGTCTATTGCTGCCTCGGGCACCTTATGGCAGTCCTGCTGTGACTCAAAGATTTTCGAATCGGACGAAAAACTGATAGTGAATTGTAACGTTCAGGGCCTCCTAATGACGATGGAACACTAAAATTGCGTCCCGATTCAATACATCGTCCTCCAGCAGACTTGTCTCCATGGGTCTATTGCTGCCTCGGGCACCTTACGGCCGTTCTGCTGTGAGTCAAAGATTTTCGAATCGGACGAAAAACTGATAGTGAATTGTAACGTTCAGGGCCACCTCATGTCGATGGACCACACAAATTGCGTCCCGATTCAGTACATCGTCCTCCAGCCGACCTGACTCCATGGGTCTATTGCTGCCTCGGGCACCTTATGGCCGTTCTGCTGTGAGTCAAAGATTTTCGAATCGGACGAAAAACTGATAGTGAATTGTAACTTTCAGGGCCACCTAATGACGATGGACCACACAAATTGCGTCCCGATTCAGTACATCGTCCTCCAGCCGACCTGACTCCATGGGTCTATTGCTGCCTCAGGCACCTTATGGCCGTTCTGCTGTGAGTCTAGATTATCGAATGGGACGAAAAACTGATAGTGAATTGTAACGTTCAGGGCCTCCTAATGACGATTGAACACTAAAATTGCGTCCCGATTCAATACATCGTCCTCCAGCAGACTTGACTTCATGGGTCTATTGCTGCCTCGGGCACCTTATGGCCGTTCTGCTGTGAGTCAAAGATTTTCGAATCGGACGAAAAACTGATAGAGAATTGTAACGTTCGGGCCACCTAATGACGATGGATCACTCAAATTGCGTCCCGATTCAATACATCGTCCTCCAGCCGACTTGACTCCATGGGTCTATTGCTGCCTCGGGCACCTTATGGCCGTTCTGCTGTGAGTCTAGATTATCGAATGGGACAAAAAACTGATAGTGAATTGTAACGTTCAGGGCCTCCTAATGACGATGGAACACTCAAATTGCGTCCCGATTCAATACATCGTCCTCCAGCGGAGTTGTCTCCATTGGTCAATTGCTGCCTCGGGCACATAATGGCCGTTCTGCTGTGAGTCAAAGACTTTCGAATCGGACGAAAAACTGATAGTGAATTGTAACATTCAGGGCTACCTAATGACGATGGACCACGCAAATTCCGTCCCGATTCAATACATCGTCCTCCAGCCGAGTTGACTCCATTGGTCTATTGCTGCCTTGGCACTGTATGGCCGTTCTGCTGTGATTCTAGATTATCGAATGGGACGAAAAACTGGTAGTGAATTGTAACGTTCAGGGCCACCTAATGACGATGGATCACTCAAATTGCGTCCCGATTCAATACATCGTCCTCCAGCCGACTTGTCTCCATGGGTCTATTGCTGCCTCGGGCACCTTATGGCCGTTCTGCTGTGAGTCTAGATTATCGAATGGGACGAAAAACTGATAGTGAATTGTAACTTTCAGGGCCACCTAATGACGATGGATGACTCAAATTGCGTCCCGATTCAATACATCGTCCTCCAGCAGACTTGTCTCCATGGGTCGATTGCTGCCTCGGGCACCTTATGGCCGTTCTGTTGTGAGTCAAAGATTTTCGAATCAGACGAAAAACCTGATAGTGATTTGTAACATTCAGGGCCACCTAATGACGATGGACCACACAAATTGCGTCCCGATTCAGTACATCGTCCACTAGCCGACCTGACTCCATGGGACTATTGCTGCCTCGGGCACCTTATGGCCGTTCTGCTGTGAGTCTAGATTATCGAATGGGATGAAAAACTGATAGTGAATTGTAACGTTCAGGGCCTCCTAATGACGATGGAACACTCAAATTGCGTCCCGATTCAATACATCGTCCTCCAGCAGACTTGTCTCCATGGGTCTATTGCAGCCTCGGGCACCTTATGGCCGTTCTGCTGTGAGTGAAAGATTTTCGAATCGGACGAAAAACTGATAGTGAATTGTAACTTTCAGGGCAACCTAATGACGATGGATCACTAAAATTGCGTCCCGATTCAATACATCGTCCACCAGCCGACTTGTCTCCATGGGTCTATTGCTGCCTCGGGCACCTTATGGCCGTTCTGCTGTGAGTCAAAGATTTTCGAATCGGACGAAAAACTGATAGTGAATTGTAACGTTCAGGGCCTCCTAATGACGATTGAACACTAAAATTGCGTCCCGATTCAATACATCGTCCTCCAGCAGACTTGACTTCATGGGTCTATTGCTGCCTCGGGCACCTTATGGCCGTTCTGCTGTGAGTCAAAGATTTTCGAATCGGACGAAAAACTGATAGAGAATTGTAACGTTCGGGCCACCTAATGACGATGGATCACTCAAATTGCGTCCCGATTCAATACATAGTCCTCCAGCCGACTTGACTCCATGGGTCTATTGCTGCCTCGGGAACCTTATGGCCGTTCTGCTGTGAGTCTAGATTATCGAATGGGACAAAAAACTGATAGTGAATTGCAACGTTCAGGGCCTCCTAATGACGATGAAACACTCAAATTGCGTCCCGAGTCAATACATCGTCCTCCAGCGGAGTTGTCTCCATTGGTCTATTGCTGCCTCGGGCACCAAATGGCCGTTCTGCTGTGAGTCAAAGACTTTCGAATCGGACGAAAAACTGATAGTGAATTGTAACTTTCAGGGCCACCTAATGACGATGGATGACTCAAATTGCGTCCCGATTCAATACATCGTCCTCCAGCAGACTTGTCTCCATGGTTCGATTGCTGCCTCGGGCACCTTATGGCCGTTCTGTTGTGAGTCAAAGATTTTCGAATCAGACGAAAAACCTGATAGTGATTTGTAACATTCAGGGCCACCTAATGACGATGGACCACACAAATTGCGTCCCGATTCAGTACATCGTCCACTAGCCGACTTGACTCCATGGGACTATTGCTGCCTCGGGCACCTTATGGCCGTTCTGCTGTGAGTCTAGATTATCGAATGGGATGAAAAACTGATAGTGAATTGTAACGTTCAGGGCCTCCTAATGACGATGGATCACTCAAATTGCGTCCCGATTCAATACATTGGCCTCCAGCAGACTGTCTCCATGGGTCTATTGCAGCCTCGGGCACCTTATGGCCGTTCAGCTGTGACTCAAAGATTTTCGAATCGGACGAAAAACTGATAGTGAATTGTAACGTTCAGGGCCTCCTAATGACGATGGATCACTCAAATTGCGTCCCGATTCAATACATCGTCCTCCAGCAGACTTGTCTCCATGGGTCTATTGCTGCCTCGGGCACCTTATGGCAGTCCTGCTGTGACTCAAAGATTTTCGAATCGGACGAAAAACTGATAGTGAATTGTAACGTTCAGGGCCTCCTAATGACGATGGAACACTCAAATTGCGTCCCGATTCAATACATCGTCCTCCAGCAGACTTGTCTCCATGGGTCTATTGCTGCCTCGGGCACCTTACGGCCGTTCTGCTGTGAGTCAAAGATTTTCGAATCGGACGAAAAACTGATAGAGAATTGTAACGTTCGGGCCACCTAATGACGATGGATCACTCAAATTGCGTCCCGATTCAATACATCGTCCTCCAGCCGACTTGACTCCATGGGTCTATTGCTGCCTCGGGCACCTTATGGCCGTTCTGCTGTGAGTCTAGATTATCGAATGGGACAAAAAACTGATAGTGAATTGTAACGTTCAGGGCCTCCTAATGACGATGGAACACTCAAATTGCGTCCCGATTCAATACATCGTCCTCCAGCGGAGTTGTCTCCATTGGTCAATTGCTGCCTCGGGCACATAATGGCCGTTCTGCTGTGAGTCAAAGACTTTCGAATCGGACGAAAAACTGATAGTGAATTGTAACATTCAGGGCTACCTAATGACGATGGACCACGCAAATTCCGTCCCGATTCAATACATCGTCCTCCAGCCGAGTTGACTCCATTGGTCTATTGCTGCCTTGGCACTGTATGGCCGTTCTGCTGTGATTCTAGATTATCGAATGGGACGAAAAACTGGTAGTGAATTGTAACGTTCAGGGCCACCTAATGACGATGGATCACTCAAATTGCGTCCCGATTCAATACATCGTCCTCCAGCCGACTTGTCTCCATGGGTCTATTGCTGCCTCGGGCACCTTATGGCCGTTCTGCTGTGAGTCTAGATTATCGAATGGGACGAAAAACTGATAGTGAATTGTAACTTTCAGGGCCACCTAATGACGATGGATGACTCAAATTGCGTCCCGATTCAATACATCGTCCTCCAGCAGACTTGTCTCCATGGGTCGATTGCTGCCTCGGGCACCTTATGGCCGTTCTGTTGTGAGTCAAAGATTTTCGAATCAGACGAAAAACCTGATAGTGATTTGTAACATTCAGGGCCACCTAATGACGATGGACCACACAAATTGCGTCCCGATTCAGTACATCGTCCACTAGCCGACTTGACTCCATGGGACTATTGCTGCCTCGGGCACCTTATGGCCGTTCTGCTGTGAGTCTAGATTATCGAATGGGATGAAAAACTGATAGTGAATTGTAACGTTCAGGGCCTCCTAATGACGATGGAACACTCAAATTGCGTCCCGATTCAATACATCGTCCTCCAGCAGACTTGTCACCATGGGTCTATTGCAGCCTCGGGCACCTTATGGCCGTTCTGCTGTGAGTGAAAGATTTTCGAATCGGACGAAAAACTGATAGTGAATTGTAACTTTCAGGGCAACCTAATGACGATGGATCACTAAAATTGCGTCCCGATTCAATACATCGTCCACCAGCCGACTTGTCTCCATGGGTCTATTGCTGCCTCGGGCACCTTATGGCCGTTCTGCTGTGAGTCAAAGATTTTCGAATCGGACGAAAAACTGATAGTGAATTGTAACGTTCAGGGCCTCCTAATGACGATTGAACACTAAAATTGCGTCCCGATTCAATACATCGTCCTCCAGCAGACTTGACTTCATGGGTCTATTGCTGCCTCGGGCACCTTATGGCCGTTCTGCTGTGAGTCAAAGATTTTCGAATCGGACGAAAAACTGATAGAGAATTGTAACGTTCGGGCCACCTAATGACGATGGATCACTCAAATTGCGTCCCGATTCAATACATAGTCCTCCAGCCGACTTGACTCCATGGGTCTATTGCTGCCTCGGGAACCTTATGGCCGTTCAGCTGTGAGTCTAGATTATCGAATGGGACAAAAAACTGATAGTGAATTGCAACGTTCAGGGCCTCCTAATGACGATGAAACACTCAAATTGCGTCCCGAGTCAATACATCGTCCTCCAGCGGAGTTGTCTCCATTGGTCTATTGCTGCCTCGGGCACCAAATGGCCGTTCTGCTGTGAGTCAAAGACTTTCGAATCGGACGAAAAACTGATAGTGAATTGTAACTTTCAGGGCCACCTAATGACGATGGATGACTCAAATTGCGTCCCGATTCAATACATCGTCCTCCAGCAGACTTGTCTCCATGGTTCGATTGCTGCCTCGGGCACCTTATGGCCGTTCTGTTGTGAGTCAAAGATTTTCGAATCAGACGAAAAACCTGATAGTGATTTGTAACATTCAGGGCCACCTAATGACGATGGACCACACAAATTGCGTCCCGATTCAGTACATCGTCCACTAGCCGACTTGACTCCATGGGACTATTGCTGCCTCGGGCACCTTATGGCCGTTCTGCTGTGAGTCTAGATTATCGAATGGGATGAAAAACTGATAGTGAATTGTAACGTTCAGGGCCTCCTAATGACGATGGAACACTCAAATTGCGTCCCGATTCAATACATCGTCCTCCAGCAGACTTGTCTCCATGGGTCTATTGCAGCCTCGGGCACCTTATGGCCGTTCTGCTGTGAGTCAAAGATTTTCGAATCGGACGAAAAACTGATAGTGAATTGTAACTTTCAGGGCCACATAATGACGATGGATCACTCAAATTGCGTCCCGATTCAATACATCGTCCACCAGCCGACTTGTCTCCATGGGTCTATTGCTGCCTCGGGCACCTTATGGCCGTTCTGCTGTGAGTGAAAGATTTTCGAATCGGACGAAAAACTGATAGTGAATTGTAACTTTCAGGGCCTCCTAATGACGATGGAACACTCAAATTGCGTCCCGATTCAATACATCGTCCCCAGCCGACTTTTCTCCATGGGTCTATTGCTGCCTCGGGCACCTTATGGCAGTCCTGCTGTGACTCAAAGATTTTCGAATCGGACGAAAAACTGATAGTGAATTGTAACGTTCAGGGCCTCCTAATGACGATGGATCACTCAAATTGCGTCCCGATTCAATACATTGGCCTCCAGCAGACTGTCTCCATGGGTCTATTGCAGCCTCGGACACCTTATGGCCGTTCAGCTGTGACTCAAAGATTTTCGAATCGGACGAAAAACTGATAGTGAATTGTAACGTTCAGGGCCTCCTAATGACGATGGATCACTCAAATTGCGTCCCGATTCAATACATCGTCCTCCAGCAGACTTGTCTCCATGGGTCTATTGCTACCTCGGGCACCTTATGGCAGTCCTGCTGTGACTCAAAGATTTTCGAATCGGACGAAAAACTGATAGTGAATTGTAACGTTCAGGGCCTCCTAATGACGATGGAACACTCAAATTGCGTCCCGATTCAATACATCGTCCTCCAGCAGACTTGTCTCCATGGGTCTATTGCTGCCTCGGGCACCTTACGGCCGTTCTGGTGTGAGTCAAAGATTTTCGAATCGGACGAAAAACTGATAGTGAATTGTAACATTCAGGGCCACCTAATGACGATGGACCACACAAATTGCGTCCCGATTCAGTACATCGTCCTCCAGCCGACCTGACTCCATGGGTCTATTGCTGCCTCGGGCACCTTATGGCCGTTCTGCTGTGAGTCTAGATTATCGAATGGGACGAAAAACTGATAGTGAATTGTAACGTTCAAGGCCACCTAATGACGATGGATCACTCAAATTGCGTCCCGATTCAATACATCGTCCTCCAGCAGACTTGTCTCCATGGGTCTATTGCTGCCTCGGGCACCTTATGGCCGTTCTGCTGTGAGTCAAAGATTTTCGAATCGGACGAAAAACTGATAGTGATTTGTAACTTTCAGGGCCACCTAATGACGATGGATCACTCAAATTGCGTCCCGATTCAATACATCGTCCTCCAGCAGACTTGTCTCCATGGGTCTATTGCTGCCTCGGGCACCTTATGGCCGTTCTGCTGTGAGTCAAAGATTTTCGAATCGGACGAAAAACTGATAGTGAATTGTAACGTTCAGGGCCACCTAATGACGATGGATCACTCTAATTGCGTCCCGATTCAATACATTGTCCTCCAGCAGACTGTCTCCATGGGTCTATTGCAGCCTCGGGCACCTTATGGCCGTTCAGCTGTGACTCAAAGATTTTCGAATCGGACGAAAAAATGATAGTGAATTGTAACGTTCAGGGCCTCCTAATGACGATGGATCACTCAAATTGCGTCCCGATTCAATACATCGTCCTCCAGCCGACATGTCTCCATAGGTCTATTGCTGCCTCGGGCACCTTATGGTCGTTCTGCTGTGAGTCAAAGATTTTCGAATCGGACGAAAAACTGATAGTGAATTGTAACATTCAGGGCCACCTAATGACGATGGACCACACAAATTGCGTCCCGATTCAGTACATCGTCCTCCAGCAGACTTGTTTCCATGGATCTATTGTTGCCTCGGGCACCTTATGGCCGTTCTGCTGTGAGTCAAAGATTTTCGAATCGGACGAAAAACTGATAGTGAATTATAATTTCAGGGCAACCTAATGACGATGGATCACTCAAATTGCGTCCCGATTCAATACATCGTCCTCCAGCAGACTTGTCTCCATGGGTCTATTGCTGCCTCGGGCACCTTACGGCCGTTCTGCTGTGAGTCTAGATTATCGAATGGGACGAAAAACAGATAGTGAATTGTAACGTTCAGGGCCACCTAATGACGATGGATCACCCAAATTGCGTCCCGATTCAATACATCGTCCTCCAGCAGACTTGTCTCCATAGGTCTATTGCAGCCTCGGGCACCTTATGGCCGTTCTGCTGTGAGTCAAAGATTTTCGAATCGGACGAAAAACTGATAGTGAATTATAATTTTCAGGGCAACCTAATGACGATGGATCACTCAAATTGTGTCCCGATTCAATACATCGTCCTCCAGCCGACTTGACTTCATGGCTCTATTGCTGCCTCGGGCACCTTATGGCCGTTCTCCTGTGAGTCAAAGATTTTCGAATCGGACGAAAAACTGATAGTGAATTGTAACGTTCAGGGCCACCTAATGACGATGGATCACTCAAATTGCGTCCCGATTCAATACATCGTCCTCCAGCAGACTTGTCTCCATGGGTCTATTGCTGCCTCGGGCACCTTATGGCAGTCCTGCTGCGACTCAAAGATTTTCGAATCGGACGAAAAACTGATAGTGAATTGTAACGTTCAGGGCCTCCTAATGACGATGGAACACTCAAATTGCGTCCCGATTCAGTACATCGTCCTCCAGCCGACCTGACTCCATGGGTCTATTGCTGCCTCGGGCACCTTATGGCCGTTCTGCTGTGAGTCTAGATTATCGAATGGGACGAAAAACTGATAGTGAATTGTAACGTTCAGGGCCACCTAATGCCGATGGATCACTCAAATTGCGTCCCGATTCAATACATTGTCCTCCAGCAGACAGTCTCCATGGGTCTATTGCAGCCTCGGGCACCTTATGGCCGTTCAGCTGTGACTCAAAGATTTTCGAATCGGACGAAAAACTGATAGCGAATTGTAATGTTCAGGGCCTCCTAATGACGATGGAACACTCAAATTGCGTCCCGATTCAATACATCGTCCTCCAGCCGACTTGTCTCCATGGGTCTATTGCTGCCTCGGGCACCTTATGGCCGTTCTGCTGTGAGGCAAAGATTTTCGAATCGGACGAAAAACTGATAGTGAATTGTAACATTCAGGGCCACCTAATGACGATGGAACACTCAAATTGCGTCCCGATTCAATACATTGTCCTCCAGCAGACTGTCTCCATGGGTCTATTGCTGCCTCGGGCACCTTAGGCCGTTCAGCTGATAGTGAATTGTAACGTTCAGGGCCTCCTAATGACGATGGAACACTCAAATTGCGTCCCGATTCAGTACGTCGTCCTCCAGCCGACTTGTCTCCATGGGTCTATTGCTGCCTCGGGCACCTTATGGCCGTTCTGCTGTGAGTCAAAGATTTTCGAATCGGACGAAAAACTAATAGAGAATTGTAACTTTCAGGACCACCTAATGACGATGGATCACTCAAATTGCGTCCCGATTAAATACATCGTCCTCCAGCCGACTTGTCTCCATGGGTCTATTGCTGCCTCGGGCACCTTATGGCCGTTCAGCTGTGAGTCAAAGATTTTCGAATCGGACGAAAAACTGATAGTGAATTGTAACGCTCAGGGCCTCCTAATGACGATGGAACACTAAAATTGCGTCCCGATTCAATACATCGTCCTCCAGCAGACTTGACTTCATGGGTCTATTGCTGCCTCGGGCACCTTATGGCAGGCCTACTGTGACTCAAAGATTTTCGAATCGGACGAAAAACTGATTGTGAATTGTAACGTTCAGGGCCTCCTAATGACGATGGAACACTCAAATTGCGTCCCGATTCAATACATCGTCCTCCAGCAGACTTGTCTCCATGGGTCTATTGCTGCTTCGGGCACCTTATGGCCGTTCTGCTGTGAGTCAAAGATTTTCGAATCGGACGAAAAACTGATAGTGAATTGTAACATTCAGGGCCACCTAATATCGATGGACCACACAAATTGCGTCCCGATTCAGTACATCGTCCTCCAGCCGACCTGACTCCATGGGTCTATTGCTGCCTCAGGCACCTTATGGCCGTTCTGCTGTGAGTCTAGATTATCGAATGGGACGAAAAACTGATAGTGAATTTTAACGTTCAGGGCCACCTAATGACGATGGATCACTCAAATTGCGTCCCGATTCAATATATCGTCCTCCAGCAGACTTGTTTCCATGGGTCTATTGTTGCCTCGGGCAGCTTATGGCCGTTCTGCTGTGAGTAAAAGATTTTCGAATCGGACGAAAAACTGATAGTGAATTGTAACTTTCAGGGCAACCTAATGACGATGGATCACTCAAATTGCGTCCCGATTCAATACATCGTCCTCCAGCCGACTTGTCTCCATGGGTCTATTGCTGCCTCGGGCACCTTATGTACGTTCTGCTGTGAGTCAAAGATTTTCGAATCGGACGAAAAACTGATAGTAAATTGGAACGTTCAGGGCCTCCTAATGACGATGGAACACTCAAATTGCGTCCCGATTCAATACATCGTCCTCCAGCGGACTTGTCTCCATTGGACTATTGCTGCCTCGGGCACCTAATGGCCGTTCTGCTGTGAGTCAAAGACTTTCGAATCGGACGAAAAACTGATAGTGAATTGTAACATTCAGGGCCACCTAATGACTATGGACCACGCAAATTGCGTCCCGATTCAATACATCGTCCTCCAGCCGAGTTGACTCCATGGGTCTATTGCTGCCTCGGGCACCTTATGGCCGTTCTGCTGTGAATCTAGATTATCGAATGGGACGAAAAACTGGTAGTGAATTGTAACGTTCAGGGCCACCTAATGACGATGGATCACTCAAATTGCGTCCCGATTCAATACATCGTCCTCCAGCCGACTTGTCTCCATGGGTCTATTGCTGCCTCGGGCTCCTTATGGCCGTTCTGCTGTGAGTCAAAGATTTTCGAATCGGACGAAAAACTGATAGTGAATTGTAACTTTCAGGGCAACCTAATGACGATGGATCACTCAAATTGCGTCCCGATTCAATACATCGTCCACCAGCCGACTTGTCTCCATGGGTCTATTGCTGCCACGGGCACCTTATGGCCGTTCTGCTGTGAGTCAAAGATTTTCGAATCGGACGAAAAACTGATAGTGAATTGTAACATTCAGGGCCACCTAATGACGATGGATCACTCAAATTGCGTCCCGATTCAATACATCGTCCTCCAGCCGACATGTCTCCATGGGTCTATTGCTGCCTTGGCACCATATGGCCGTTCTGCTGTGAGTCAAAGATTTTCGAATCGGACGAAAAACTGATAGTGAATTGTAACGTTCAGGGCCACCTAATGACGATGGATCACTCAAATTGCGTCCCGATTAAATACATTGTCCTCCAGCAGACTGTCTCCATGGGTCTATTGCTGCCTCGGGCACCTTATGGCCGTTCAGCTGTGAGTCAAAGATTTTCGAATCGGACGAAAAACTGATAGTGAATTGTAACATTCAGGGCCACCTAATGACGATGGAACACTCAAATTGCGTCCCGATTCAATACATTGTCCTCCAGCAGACTGTCTCCATGGGTCTATTGCTGCCTCGGGCACCTTATGGCCGTTCAGCTGATAGTGAATTGTAACGTTCAGGGCCTCCTAATGACGATGGAACACTCAAATTGCGTCCCGATTCAGTACATCGTCCTCCAGCAGACTTGTCTCCATGGGTCTATTGCTGCCTCGGGCACCTTATGGCCGTTCTGCTGTGAGTCAAAGATTTTCGAATCGGACGAAAAACAAATAGAGAATTGTAACTTTCAGGACAACCTAATGACGATGGATCACTCAAATTGCGTCCCGATTAAATACATCGTCCTCCAGCCGACTTGTCTCCATGGGTCTATTGCTGCCTCGGGCACCTTATGGCCGTTCTGCTGTGAGTCTAGATTATCGAATGGGATGAAAAACTGATAGTGAATTGTAACGTTCAGGGCCTCCTAATGACGATGGAACACTCAAATTGCGTCCCGATTCAATACATCGTCCTCCAGCGGAGTTGTCTCCATTGGTCTATTGCTGCCTCGGGCACCTAATGGCCGTTCTGCTGTGAGTCAAAGACTTTCGAATCGGACGAAAAACTGATAGTGAATTGTAACATTCAGGGCCACCTAATGACGATGGACCACGCAAATTGCGTCCCGATTCAATACATCGTCCTCCAGCCGAGTTGACTCCATGGGTCTACTGCTGCCTCGGGCACCTTATGGCCGTTCTGCTGTGAATCTAGATTATCGAATGGGACGAAAAACTGGTAGTGAATTGTAACGTTCAGGGCCACCTAATGACGATGGATCACTCAAATTGCGTCCCGATTCAATACATCGTCCTCCAGCCGACTTGTCTCCATGGGTCTATTGCTGCCTCGGGCACCTTATGGCCGTTCTGCTGTGAGTCTAGATTATCGAATGGGACGAAAAACTGATAGCGAATTGTAACTTTCAGGGCCACCTAATGACGATGGATGACTCAAATTGCGTCCCGATTCAATACATCGTCCTCCAGCAGACTTGTCTCCATGGGTCGATTGCTGCCTCGGGCACCTTATGGCCGTTCTGTTGTGAGTCAAAGATTTTCGAATCAGACGAAAAACCTGATAGTGATTTGTAACATTCAGGGCCACCTAATGACGATGGACCACACAAATTGCGTCCCGATTCAGTACATCGTCCTCCAGCCGACCTGACTCCATGGGTCTATTGCTGCCTCGGGCACCTTATGGCCGTTCTGCTGTGAGTCTAGATTATCGAATGGGACGAAAAACTGATAGTGAATTGTAACGTTCAGGGCCACCTAATGACGATGGATCACTCAAATTGCGTCCCGATTCAATACATCGTCCTCCAGCAGACTTGTCTCCATGGGTCTATTGCAGCCTCGGGCACCTTATGGCCGTTCTGCTGTGAGTCAAAGATTTTCGAATCGGACGAAAAACTGATAGTGAATTGTAACTTTCAGGGCCACATAATGACGATGGATCACTCAAATTGCGTCCCGATTCAATACATCGTCCACCAGCCGACTTGTCTCCATGGGTCTATTGCTGCCTCGGGCACCTTATGGCCGTTCTGCTGTGAGTCAAAGATTTTCGAATCGGACGAAAAACTGATAGTGAATTGTAACTTTCAGGGCCTCCTAATGACGATGGAACACTCAAATTGCGTCCCGATTCAATACATCGTCCTCCAGCACACTTGTCTCCATGGGTCTATTGCTGCCTCGGGCACCTTATGGCAGTCCTGCTGTGACTCAAAGATTTTCGAATCGGACGAAAAACTGATAGTGAATTGTAACGTTCAGGGCCTCCCAATGACGATGGAACACTCAAATTGCGTCCCGATTCAATACATCGTCCTCCAGCAGACTTGTCTCCATGGGTCTATTGCTGCCTCGGGCACCTTACGGCCGTTCTGCTGTGAGTCAAAGATTTTCGAATCGGACGAAAAACTGATAGTGAATTGTAACATTCAGGGCCACCTAATGACGATGGACCACACAAATTGCGTCCCGATTCAGTACATCGTCCTCCAGCCGACCTGACTCCATGGGTCTATTGCTGCCTCGGGCACCTTATGGCCGTTCTGCTGTGAGTCTAGATTATCGAATGGGACGAAAAACTGATAGTGAATTGTAACGTTCAGGGCCACCTAATGACGATGGATCACTCAAATTGCGTCCCGATTCAATACATCGTCCTCCAGCAGACTTGTCTCCATGGGTCTATTGCTGCCTCGGGCACCTTATGGCCGTTCTGCTGTGAGTCAAAGATTTTCGAATCGGACGAAAAACTGATAGTGAATTGTAACTTACAGGGCCACCTAATGACGATGGATCACTCAAATTGCGTCCCGATTCAATACATCGTCCTCCAGCAGACTTGTCTCCATGGGTCTATTGCTGCCTCGGGCACCTTATGGCCGTTCTGCTGTGAGTCAAAGATTTTCGAATCGGACGAAAAACTGATAGTGAATTGTAACGTTCAGGGCCACCTAATGACGATGGATCACTCAAATTGCGTCCCGATTCAATACATTGTCCTCCAGCAGACTGTCTCCATGGGTCTATTGCAGCCTCGGGCACCTTATGGCCGTTCAGCTGTGAGTCAAAGATTTTCGAATCGGACGAAAAAATGATAGTGAATTGTAACGTTCAGGGCCTCCTAATGACGATGGATCACTCAAATTGCGTCCCGATTCAATACATCGTCCTCCAGCCGACATGTCTCCATAGGTCTATTGCTGCCTCGGGCACCTTATGGCCGGTCTGCTGTGAGTCAAAGATTTTCGAATCGGACGAAAAACTGATAGTGAATTGTAACATTCAGGGCCACCTAATGACGATGGACCACACAAATTGCGTCCCGATTCAGTACATCGTCCTCCAGCAGACTTGTCTCCATGGGTCTATTGCTGCCTCGGGCACCTTATGGCCGTTCTGCTGTGAGTCAAAGATTTTCGAATCGGACGAAAAACTGATAGTGAATTATAATTTTCAGGGCAACCTAATGACGATGGATCACTCAAATTGCGTCCCGATTCAATACATCGTCCTCCAGCAGACTTGTCTCCATGGGTCTATTGCTGCCTCGGGCACCTTACGGCCGTTCTGCTGTGAGTCTAGATTATCGAATGGGACGCAAAACTGATAGTGAATTGTAACGTTCAGGGCCACCTAATGACGATGGATCACTCAAATTGCGTCCCGATTCAATACATCGTCCTCCAGCAGACTTGTCTCCATAGGTCTATTGCTGCCTCGGGCACCATATGGCCGTTCTGCTGTGAGTCAAAGATTTTCGAATCGGACGAAAAACTGATAGTGAATTATAATTTTCAGGGCAACCTAATGACGATGGATCACTCAAATTGTGTCCCGATTCAATACATCGTCCTCCAGCCGACTTGTCTCCATGGGTCTATTGCTGCCTCGGGCACCTTATGGCCGTTCTGCTGTGAGTCAAAGATTTTCGAATCGGACGAAAAACTGATAGTGAATTGTAACTTTCAGGGCCACCTAATGACGATGGATCACTCAAATTGCGTCCCGATTCAATACATCGTCCTCCAGCAGACTTGTCTCCATGGGTCTATTGCTGCCTCGGGCACCTTATGGCCGTTCTGCTGTGAGTCAAAGATTTTCGAATCGGACGAAAAACTGATAGTGAATTGTAACGTTCAGGGCCACCTAATGACGATGGATCACTCAAATTGCGTCCCGATTCAATACATTGTCCTCCAGCAGACTGTCTCCATGGGTCTATTGCAGCCTCGGGCACCTTACGGCCGTTCTGCTGTGAGTCAAAGATTTTCGAATCGGACGAAAAACTGATAGTGAATTGTAACATTCAGGGCCACCTAATGACGATGGACCACACAAATTGCGTCCCGATTCAGTACATCGTCCTCCAGCCGACCTGACTCCATGGGTCTATTGCTGCCTCGGGCACCTTATGGCCGTTCTGCTGTGAGTTTAGATTATCGAATGGGACGAAAAACTGATAGTGAATTGTAACGTTCAGGGCCACCTAATGCCGATGGATCACTCAAATTGCGTCCCGATTCAATACATTGTCCTCCAGCAGACTGTCTCCATGGGTCTATTGCAGCCGCGGGCACCTTATGGCCGTTCAGCTGTGACTCAAAGATTTTCGAATCGGACGAAAAACTGATAGTGAATTGTAACGCTCAGGGCCTCCTAATGACGATGGAACACTCAAATTGCGTCCCGATTCAATACATCGTCCTCCAGCCGACTTGTCTCCATGGGTCTATTGCTGCCTCGGGCACCTTATGGCCGTTCTGCTGTGAGTCAAAGATTTTCGAATCGGACGAAAAACTGATAGTGAATTGTAACGTTCAGGGCCACCTAATGACGATGGATCACTCAAATTGCGTCCCGATTCAATACATCGTCCTCCAGCAGACTTGTCTCCATAGGTCTATTGCTGCCTCGGGCACCTTATGGCCGTTCTGCTGTGAGTCAAAGATTTTCGAATCGGACGAAAAACTGATAGTGAATTATAATTTTCAGGGCAACCTAATGACGATGGATCACTCAAATTGTGTCCCGATTCAATACATCGTCCTCCAGCCGACTTGTCTCCATGGGTCTATTGCTGCCTCGGGCACCTTATGGCCGTTCTGCTGTGAGTCAAAGATTTTCGAATCGGACGAAAAACTGATAGTGAATTGTAACGTTCAGGGCCTCCTAATGACGATGGAACACTAAAATTGCGTCCCGATTCAATACATCGTCCTCCAGCAGACTTGACTTCATGGGTCTATTGCTGCCTCGGGCACCTTATGGCCGTTCTGCTGTGAGTCAAAGATTTTCGAATCGGACGAGAAACTGATAGTGAATTGTAACGTTCAGGGCCACCTAATGACGATGGATCACTCAAATTGCGTCCCGATTCAATACATCGTCCTCCAGCAGACTTGTCTCCATGGGTCTATTGCTGCCTCGGGCACCTTATGGCAGTCCTGCTGTGACTCAAAGATTTTCGAATCGGACGAAAAACTGATAGTGAATTGTAACGTTCAGGGCCTCCTAATGACGATGGAACACTCAAATTGCGTCCCGATTCAATACATCGTCCTCCAGCAGACTTGTCTCCATGGGTCTATTGCTGCCTCGGGCACCTTACGGCCGTTCTGCTGTGAGTCAAAGATTTTCGAATCGGACGAAAAACTGATAGTGAATTGTAACATTCAGGGCCACCTAATGACGATGGACCACACAAATTGCGTCCCGATTCAGTACATCGTCCTCCAGCCGACCTGACTCCATGGGTCTATTGCTGCCTCGGGCACCTTATGGCCGTTCTGCTGTGAGTCTAGATTATCGAATGGGACGGAAAACTGATAGTGAATTGTAACGTTCAGGGCCACCTAATGCCGATGGATCACTCAAATTGCGTCCCGATTCAATACATTGTCCTCCAGCAGACTGTCTCCATGGGTCTATTGCAGCCTCGGGCACCTTATGGCCGTTCAGCTGTGACTCAAAGATTTTCGAATCGGACGAAAAACTGATAGTGAATTGTAACGCTCAGGGCCTCCTAATGACGATGGAACACTCAAATTGCGTCCCGATTCAATACATCGTCCTCCAGCCGACTTGTCTCCATGGGTCTATTGCTGCCTCGGGCACCTTATGGCCGTTCTGCTGTGAGTCAAAGATTTTCGAATCGGACGAAAAACTGATAGTGAATTGTAACATTCAGGGCCACCTAATGACGATGGAACACTCAAATTGCGTCCCGATTCAATACATTGTCCTCCAGCAGACTGTCTCCATGGGTCTATTGCTGCCTCGGGCACCTTATGGCCGTTCAGCTGATAGTGAATTGTAACGTTCAGGGCCTCCTAATGACGATGGAACACTCAAATTGCGTCCCGATTCAGTACATCGTCCTCCAGCCGACTTGTCTCCATGGGTCTATTGCTGCCTCGGGCACCTTATGGCCGTTCTGCTGTGAGTCAAAGATTTTCGAATCGGACGAAAAACAAATAGAGAATTGTAACTTTCAGGACCACCTAATGACGATGGATCACTCAAATTGCGTCCCGATTAAATACATCGTCCTCCAGCCGACATGTCTCCATGGGTCTATTGCTGCCTTGGCACCATATGGCAGTTCTGCTGTGAGTCAAAGATTTTCGAATCGGACGAAAAACTGATAGTGAATTGTAACGTACAGGGCCACCTAATGACGATGGATCACTCAAATTCCGTCCCGATTAAATACATTGTCCTCCAGCAGACTGTCTCCATGGGTCTATTGCTGCCTCGGGCACCTTATGGCCGTTCAGCTGTGACTCAAAGATTTTCGAATCGGACGAAAAACTGATAGTGAATTGTATCGTTCAGGGCCTCCTAATGACGATGGAACACTCAAATTGCGTCCCGATTCAGTACATCGTCCTCCAGCCGACCTGACTCCATGGGTCTATTGCTGCCTCGGGCACCTTATGGCCGTTCTGCTGTGAGTCTAGATTATCGAATGGGACGAAAAACTGATAGTGAATTGTAACGTTCAGGGCCACCTAATGACGATGGATCACTCAAATTGCGTCCCGATTCAATACATCGTCCTCCAGCAGACTTGTCTCCATGGGTCTATTGCAGCCTCGGGCACCTTATGGCCGTTCTGCTGTGAGTCAAAGATTTTCGAATCGGACGAAAAACTGATAGTGAATTGTAACTTTCAGGGCCACATAATGACGATGGATCACTCAAATTGCGTCCCGATTCAATACATCGTCCACCAGCCGACTTGTCTCCATGGGTCTATTGCTGCCTCGAGCACCTTATGGCCGTTCTGCTGTGAGTCAAAGATTTTCGAATCGGACGAAAAACTGATAGTGAATTGTAACTTTCAGGGCCTCCTAATGACGATGGAACACTCAAATTGCGTCCCGATTCAATACATCGTCCTCCAGCACACTTGTCTCCATGGGTCTATTGCTGCCTCGGGCACCTTATGGCAGTCCTGCTGTGACTCAAAGATTTTCGAATCGGACGAAAAACTGATAGTGAATTGTAACGTTCAGGGCCTCCTAATGACGATGGATCACTCAAATTGCGTCCCTATTCAATACATTGGCCTCCAGCAGACTGTCTCCATGGGTCTATTGCAGCCTCGGGCACCTTATGGCCGTTCAGCTGTGACTCAAAGATTTTCGAATCGGACGAAAAACTGATAGTGAATTGTAACATTCAGGGCCTCCTAATGACGATGGATCACTCAAATTGCGTCCCGATTCAATACATCGTCCTCCAGCAGACTTGTCTCCACGGGTCTATTGCTGCCTCGGGCACCTTATGGCAGTCCTGCTGTGACTCAAAGATTTTCGAATCGGACGAAAAACTGATAGTGAATTGTAACGTTCAGGGCCTCCTAATGACGATGGAACACTCAAATTGCGTCCCGATTCAATACATCGTCCTCCAGCAGACTTGTCTCCATGGGTCTATTGCTGCCTCGGGCACCTTACGGCCGTTCTGCTGTGAGTCAAAGATTTTCGAATCGGACGAAAAACTGTTAGTGAATTGTAACATTCAGGGCCACCTAATGACGATGGACCACACAAATTGCGTCCCGATTCAGTACATCGTCCTCCAGCCGACCTGACTCCATGGGTCTATTGCTGCCTCGGGCACCTTATGGCCGTTCTGCTGTGAGTCTAGATTATCGAATGGGACGAAAAACTGATAGTGAATTGTAACGTTCAGGGCCACCTAATGACGATGGATCACTCAAATTGCGTCCCGATTCAATACATCGTCCTCCAGCAGACTTGCCTCCATGGGTCTATTGCTGCCTCGGGCACCTTATGGCCGTTCTGCTGTGAGTCAAAGATTTTCGAATCGGACGAAAAACTGATAGTGAATTGTAACTTTCAGGGCCACCTAATGACGATGGATCACTCAAATTGCGTCCCGATTCAATACATCGTCCTCCAGCAGACTTGTCTCCATGGGTCTATTGCTGCCTCGGGCACCTTATGGCCGTTCTGCTGTGAGTCAAAGATTTTCGAATCGGACGAAAAACTGATAGTGAATTGTAACGTTCAGGGCCACCTAATGACGATGGATCACTCAAATTGCGTCCCGATTCAATACATTGTCCTCCAGCAGACTGTCTCCATGGGTCTATTGCAGCCTCGGTCACCTTATGGCCGTTCAGCTGTGAGTCAAAGATTTTCGAATCGGACGAAAAAATGATAGTGAATTGTAACGTTCAGGGCCTCCTAATGACGATGGATCACTCAAATTGCGTCCCGATTCAATACATCGTCCTCCAGCCGACATGTCTCCATAGGTCTATTGCTGCCTCGGGCACCTTATGGCCGTTCTGCTGTGAGTCAAAGATTTTCGAATCGGACGAAAAACTGATAGTGAATTGTAACATTCAGGGCCACCTAATGACGATGGACCACACAAATTGCGTCCCGATTCAGTACATCGTCCTCCAGCAGACTTGTCTCCATGGGTCTATTGCTGCCTCGAGCACCTTATGGCCGTTCTGCTGTGAGTCAAAGATTTTCGAATCGGACGAAAAACTGATAGTGAATCATAATTTTCAGGGCAACCTAATGACGATGGATCATTCAAATTGCGTCCCGATTCAATACATCGTCCTCCAGCAGACTTGTCTCCATGGGTCTATTGCTGCCTCGGGCACCTTACGGCCGTTCTGCTGTGAGTCTAGATTATCGAATGGGACGAAAAACTGATAGTGAATTGTAACGTTCAGGGCCACCTAATGACGATGGATCACTCAAATTGCGTCCCGATTCAATACATCGTCCTCCAGCAGACTTGTCTCCATAGGTCTATTGCTGCCTCGGGCACCTTATGGCCGTTCTGCTGTGAGTCAAAGATTTTCGAATCGGACGAAAAACTGATAGTGAATTATAATTTTCAGGGCAACCTAATGACGATGGATCACTCAAATTGTGTCCCGATTCAATACATCGTCCTCCAGCCGACTTTTCTCCATGGGTCTATTGCTGCCTCGGGCACCTTATGGCCGTTCTGCTGTGAGTCAAAGATTTTCGAATCGGACGAAAAACTGATAGTGAATTGTAACGTTCAGGGCCTCCTAATGACGATGGAACACTAAAATTGCGTCCCGATTCAATACATCGTCCTCCAGCAGACTTGACTTCATGGGTCTATTGCTGCCTCGGGCACCTTATGGCCGTTCTGCTGTGAGTCAAAGATTTTCGAATCGGACGAGAAACTGATAGTGAATTGTAACGTTCAGGGCCACCTAATGACGATGGATCACTCAAATTGCGTCCCGATTCAATACATCGTCCTCCAGCAGACTTGTCTCCATGGGTCTATTGCTGCCTCGGGCACCTTATGGCAGTCCTGCTGTGACTCAAAGATTTTCGAATCGGACGAAAAACTGATAGTGAATTGTAACGTTCAGGGCCTCCTAATGACGATGGAACACTCAAATTGCGTCCCGATTCAATACATCGTCCTCCAGCAGACTTGTCTCCATGGGTCTATTGCTGCCTCGGGCACCTTACGGCCGTTCTGCTGTGAGTCAAAGATTTTCGAATCGGACGAAAAACTGATAGTGAATTGTAACATTCAGGGCCACCTAATGACGATGGACCACACAAATTGCGTCCCGATTCAGTACATCGTCCTCCAGCCGACCTGACTCCATGGGTCTATTGCTGCCTCGGGCACCTTATGGCCGTTCTGCTGTGAGTCTAGATTATCGAATGGGACGAAAAACTGATAGTGAATTGTAACGTTCAGGGCCACCTAATGCCGATGGATCACTCAAATTGCGTCCCGATTCAATACATTGTCCTCCAGCAGACTGTCTCCATGGGTCTATTGCAGCCTCGGGCACCTTATGGCCGTTCAGCTGTGACTCAAAGATTTTCGAATCGGACGAAAAACTGATAGTGAATTGTAACGTTCAGGGCCTCCTAATGACGATGGAACACTCAAATTGCGTCCCGATTCAATACATCGTCCTCCAGCCGACTTGTCTCCTAGGGTATATTGCTGCCTCGGGCACCTTATGGCCGTTCTGCTGTGAGTCAAAGATTTTCGAATCGGACGAAAAACTGATAGTGAATTGTAACATTCAGGGCCACCTAATGACGATGGAACACTCAAATTGCGTCCCGATTCAATACATTGTCCTCCAGCAGACTGTCTCCATGGGTCTATTGCTGCCTCGGGCACCTTATGGCCGTTCTGCTGTGAGTCAAAGATTTTCGAATCGGACGAAAAACTGATAGTGAATTGTAACTTTCAGGGCCACATAATGACGATGGATCACTCAAATTGCGTCCCGATTCAATACATCGTCCACCAGCCGACTTGTCTCCATGGGTCTATTGCTGCCTCGGGCACCTTATGGCCGTTCTGCTGTGAGTCAAAGATTTTCGAATCGGACGAAAAACTGATAGTGAATTGTAACTTTCAGGGCCTCCTAATGACGATGGAACACTCAAATTGCGTCCCGATTCAATACATCGTCCTCCAGCACACTTGTCTCCATGGGTCTATTGCTGCCTCGGGCACCTTATGGCAGTCCTGCTGTGACTCAAAGATTTTCGAATCGGACGAAAAACTGATAGTGAATTGTAACGTTCAGGGCCTCCTAATGACGATGGATCACTCAAATTGCGTCCCGATTCAATACATTGGCCTCCAGCAGACTGTCTCCATGGGTCTATTGCAGCCTCGGGCACCTTATGGCCGTTCAGCTGTGACTCAAAGATTTTCGAATCGGACGAAAAACTGATAGTGAATTGTAACGTTCAGGGCCTCCTAATGACGATGGATCACTCAAATTGCGTCCCGATTCAATACATCGTCCTCCAGCAGACTTGTCTCCATGGGTCTATTGCTGCCTCGGGCACCTTATGGCAGTCCTGCTGTGACTCAAAGATTTTCGAATCGGTCGAAAAACTGATAGTGAATTGTAACATTCAGGGCCACCTAATGACGATGGACCACACAAATTGCGTCCCGATTCAGTACATCGTCCTCCAGCCGACCTGACTCCATGGGTCTATTGCTGCCTCGGGCACCTTATGGCCGTTCTGCTGTGAGTCTAGATTATCGAATGGGACGAAAAACTGATAGTGAATTGTAACGTTCAGGGCCACCTAATGACGATGGATCACTCAAATTACGTCCCGATTCAATACATCGTCCTCCAGCAGACTTGTCTCCATGGGTCTATTGCTGCCTCGGGCACCTTATGGCCGTTCTGCTGTGAGTCAAAGATTTTCGAATCGGACGAAAAACTGATAGTGAATTGTAACTTTCAGGGCCACCTAATGACGATGGATCACTCAAATTGCGTCCCGATTCAATACATCGTCCTCCAGCAGACTTGTCTCCATGGGTCTATTGCTGCCTCGGGCACCTTATGGCCGTTTTGCTGTGAGTCAAAGATTTTCGAATCGGACGAAAAACTGATAGTGAATTGTAACGTTCAGGGCCACCTAATGACGATGGATCACTCAAATTGCGTCCCGATTCAATACATTGTCCTCCAGCAGACTGTCTCCATGGGTCTATTGCAGCCTCGGGCACCTTATGGCCGTTCAGCTGTGAGTCAAAGATTTTCGAATCGGACGAAAAAATGATAGTGAATTGTAACGTTCAGGGCCTCCTAATGACGATGGATCACTCAAATTGCGTCCCGATTCAATACATCGTCCTCCAGCCGACATGTCTCCATAGGTCTATTGCTGCCTCGGGCACCTTATGGCCGTTCTGCTGTGAGTCAAAGATTTTCGAATCGGACGAAAAACTGATAGTGAATTGTAACATTCAGGGCCACCTAGGAACGATGGACCACACAAATTGCGTCCCGATTCAGTACATCGTCCTCCAGCAGACTTGTCTCCATGGGTCTATTGCTGCCTCGGGCACCTTATGGCCGTTCTGCTGTGAGTCAAAGATTTTCGAATCGGACGAAAAACTGATAGTGAATTATAATTTTCAGGGCAACCTAATGACGATGGATCACTCAAATTGTGTCCCGATTCAATACATCGTCCTCCAGCCGACTTGTCTCCATGGGTCTATTGCTGCCTCGGGCACCTTATGGCCGTTCTGCTGTGAGTCAAAGATTTTCGAATCGGACGAAAAACTGATAGTGAATTGTAACGTTCAGGGCCTCCTAATGACGATGGAACACTCAAATTGCGTCCCGATTCAATACATCGTCCTCCAGCCGACTTGTCTCCTAGGGTCTATTGCTGCCTCGGGCACCTTATGGCCGTTCTGCTGTGAGTCAAAGATTTTCGAATCGGACGAAAAACTGATAGTGAATTGTAACATTCAGGGCCACCTAATGACGATGGAACACTCAAATTGCGTCCCGATTCAATACATTGTCTCCAGTAGACTGTCTCCATGGGTCTATTGCTGCCTCGGGCACCTTATGGCCGTTCTGCTGTGAGTCAAAGATTTTCGAATCGGACGAAAAACTGATAGTGAATTGTAACGTTCAGGGCCTCCTAATGACGATGGAACACTAAAATTGCGTCCCGATTCAATACATCGTCCTCCAGCAGACTTGACTTCATGGGTCTATTGCTGCCTCGGGCACCTTATGGCCGTTCTGCTGTGAGTCAAAGATTTTCGAATCGGACGAAAAACTGATAGTGAATTGTAACTTTCAGGGCCTCCTAATGACGATGGAACACTCAAATTGCGTCCCGATTCAATACATCGTCCTCCAGCACACTTGTCTCCATGGGTCTATTGCTGCCTCGGGCACCTTATGGCAGTCCTGCTGTGACTCAAAGATTTTCGAATCGGACGAAAAACTGATAGTGAATTGTAACGTTCAGGGCCTCCTAATGACGATGGATCACTCAAATTGCGTCCCGATTCAATACATTGGCCTCCAGCAGACTGTCTCCATGGGTCTATTGCAGCCTCGGGCACCTTATGGCCGTTCAGCTGTGACTCAAAGATTTTCGAATCGGACGAAAAACTGATAGTGAATTGTAACGTTCAGGGCCTCCTAATGACGATGGATCACTCAAATTGCGTCCCGATTCAATACATCGTCCTCCAGCAGACTTGTCTCCATGGGTCTATTGCTGCCTCGGGCACCTTATGGCAGTCCTGCTGTGACTCAAAGATTTTCGAATCGGTCGAAAAACTGATAGTGAATTGTAACATTCAGGGCCACCTAATGACGATGGACCACACAAATTGCGTCCCGATTCAGTACATCGTCCTCCAGCCGACCTGACTCCATGGGTCTATTGCTGCCTCGGGCACCTTATGGCCGTTCTGCTGTGAGTCTAGATTATCGAATGGGACGAAAAACTGATAGTGAATTGTAACGTTCAGGGCCACCTAATGACGATGGATCACTCAAATTGCGTCCCGATTCAATACATCGTCCTCCAGCAGACTTGTCTCCATGGGTCTATTGCTGCCTCGGGCACCTTATGGCCGTTCTGCTGTGAGTCAAAGATTTTCGAATCGGACGAAAAACTGATAGTGAATTGTAACTTTCAGGGTCACCTAATGACGATGGATCACTCAAATTGCGTCCCGATTCAATACATCGTCCTCCAGCAGACTTGTCTCCATGGGTCTATTGCTGCCTCGGGCACCTTATGGCCGTTTTGCTGTGAGTCAAAGATTTTCGAATCGGACGAAAAACTGATAGTGAATTGTAACGTTCAGGGCCACCTAATGACGATGGATCACTCAAATTGCGTCCCGATTCAATACATTGTCCTCCAGCAGACTGTCTCCATGGGTCTATTGCAGCCTCGGGCACCTTATGGCCGTTCAGCTGTGAGTCAAAGATTTTCGAATCGGACGAAAAAATGATAGTGAATTGTAACGTTCAGGGCCTCCTAATGACGATGGATCACTCAAATTGCGTCCCGATTCAATACATCGTCCTCCAGCCGACATGTCTCCATAGGTCTATTGCTGCCTCGGGCACCTTATGGCCGTTCTGCTGTGAGTCAAAAATTTTCGAATCGGACGAAAAACTGATAGTGAATTGTAACATTCAGGGCCACCTAATGACGATGGACCACACAAATTGCGTCCCGATTCAGTACATCGTCCTCCAGCAGACTTGTCTCCATGGGTCTATTGCTGCCTCGGGCACCTTATGGCCGTTCTGCTGTGAGTCAAAGATTTTCGAATCGGACGAAAAACTGATAGTGAATTATAATTTTCAGGGCAACCTAATGACGATGGATCACTCAAATTGTGTCCCGATTCAATACATCGTCCTCCAGCCGACTTGTCTCCATGGGTCTATTGCTGCCTCGGGCACCTTATGGCCGTTCTGCTGTGAGTCAAAGATTAACGAATCGGACGAAAAACTGATAGTGAATTGTAACGTTCAGGGACTCCTAATGACGATGGAACACTCAAATTGCGTCCCGATTCAATACATCTTCCTCCAGCCGACTTGTCTCCTAGGGTCTATTGCTGCCTCGGGCACCTTATGGCCGTTCTGCTGTGAGTCAAAGATTTTCGAATCGGACGAAAAACTGATAGTGAATTGTAACATTCAGGGCCACCTAATGACGATGGAACACTCAAATTGCGTCCCGATTCAATACATTGTCCTCCAGCAGACTGTCTCCATGGGTCTATTGCTGCCTCGGGCACCTTATGGCCGTTCTGCTGTGAGTCAAAGATTTTCGAATCGGACGAAAAACTGATAGTGAATTGTAACGTTCAGGGCCTCCTAATGACGATGGAACACTCAAATTGCGTCCCGATTCAATGCATCGTCCTCCAGCAGACGACTTCATGGGTCTATTGCTGCCTCGGGCACCTTATGGCCGTTCTGCTGTGAGTCAAAGATATTCGAATCGGACGAGAAACTGATAGTGAATTGTAACGTTCAGGGCCACCTAATGACGATGGATCACTCAAATTGCGTCCCGATTCAATACATCGTCCTCCAGCAGACTTGTCTCCATGGGTCTATTGCTGCCTCGGGCACCTTATGGCAGTCCTGCTGTGACTCAAAGCTTTTCGAATCGGACGAAAAACTGATAGTGAATTGTAACGTTCAGGGCCTCCTAATGACGATGGAACACTCAAATTGCGTCCCGATTCAATACATCGTCCTCCAGCAGACTTGTCTCCATGGGTCTATTGCTGCCTCGGGCACCTTACGGCCGTTCTGCTGTGAGTCAAAGATTTTCGAATCGGACGAAAAACTGATAGTGAATTGTAACATTCAGGGCCACCTAATGACGATGGACCACACAAATTGCGTCCCGATTCAGTACATCGTCCTCCAGCCGACCTGACTCCATGGGTCTATTGCTGCCTCGGGCACCTTATGGCCGTTCTGCTGTGAGTCTAGATTATCGAATGGGACGAAAAACTGATAGTGAATTGTAACGGTCAGGGCCACCTAATGCCGATGGATCACTCAAATTGCGTCCCGATTCAATACATTGTCCTCCAGCAGACTGTCTCCATGGGTCTATTGCAGCCTCGGGCACCTTATGGCCGTTCAGCTGTGACTCAAAGATTTTCGAATCGGACGAAAAACTGATAGTGAATTGTAACGTTCAGGGCCTCCTAATGACGATGGAACACTCAAATTGCGTCCCGATTCAATACATCGTCCTCCAGCCGACTTGTCTCCATGGGTCTATTGCTGCCTCGGGCACCTTATGGCCGTTCTGCTGTGAGTCAAAGATTTTCGAATCGGACGAAAAACTGATAGTGAATTGTAACATTCAGGGCCACCTAATGACGATGGAACACTCAAATTGCGTCCCGATTCAATACATTGTCCTCCAGCAGACTGTCTCCATGGGTCTATTGGTGCCTCGGGCACCTTATGGCCGTTCAGCTGATAGTGAATTGTAACGTTCAGGGCCTCCTAATGACGATGGAACACTCAAATTGCGTCCCGATTCAGTACATCGTCCTCCAGCCGACTTGTCTCCATGGGTCTATTGCTGCCTCGGGCACCTTATGGCCGTTCTGCTGTGAGTCAAAGGTTTTCGAATCGGACGAAAAACAAATAGAGAATTGTAACTTTCAGGACCACCTAATGACGATGGATCACTCAAATTGCGTCCCGATTAAATACATCGTCCTCCAGCCGACATGTCTCCATGGGTCTATTGCTGCCTTGGCACCATATGGCCGTTCTGCTGTGAGTCAAAGATTTTCGAATCGGACGAAAAACTGATAGTGAATTGTAACGTTCAGGGCCACCTAATGACGATGGATCACTCAAATTGCGTCCCGATTAAATACATTGTCCTCCAGCAGACTGTCTCCATGGGTCTATTGCTGCCTCGGGCACCTTATGGCCGTTCAGCTGTGACTCAAAGATTTTCGAATCGGACGAAAAACTGATAGTGAATTGTAACGTTCAGGGCCTCCTAATGACGATGGAACACTCAAATTGCGTCCCGATTCAATACATCGTCCTCCAGCCGACTTGTCTCCATGGGTCTATTGCTGCCTCGGGCACCTTATGGCCGTTCTGCTGTGAGTCTAGATTATCGAATGGGATGAAAAACTGATAGTGAATTGTAACGTTCAGGCCCTCCTAATGACGATGGAACACTCAAATTGCGTCCCGATTCAATACATCGTCCTCCAGCGGAGTTGTGTCCATTGGTCTATTGCTGCCTCGGGCACCTAATGGCCGTTCTGCTGTGAGTCAAAGACTTTCGAATCGGACGAAAAACTGATAGTGAATTGTAATATTCAGGGCCACCTAATGACGATGGACCACGCAAATTGCGTCCCGATTCAATACATCGTCCTCCAGCCGAGTTGACTCCATTGGTCTATTGCTGCCTTGGCACTGTATGGCCGTTCTGCTGTGAATCTAGATTATCGAATGGGACGAAAAACTGGTAGTGAATTGTAACGTTCAGGGCCACCTAATGACGATGGATCACTCAAATTGCGTCCCGATTCAATACATCGTCCTCCAGCCGACTTGTCTCCATGGGTCTATTGCTGCCTCGGTCACCTTATGGCCGTTCTGCTGTGAGTCTAGATTATCGAATGGGACGAAAAACTGATAGTGAATTGTAACTTTCAGGGCCACCTAATGACGATGGATGACTCAAATTGCGTCCCGATTCAATACATCGTCCTCCAGCAGACTTGTCTCCATGGGTCGATTGCTGCCTCGGGCACCGTATGGCCGTTCTGTTGTGAGTCAAAGATTTTCGAATCAGACGAAAAACCTGATAGTGATTTGTAACATTCAGGGCCACCTAATGACGATGGACCACACAAATTGCGTCCCGATTCAGTACATCGTCCACTAGCCGACTTGACTCCATGGGACTATTGCTGCCTCGGGCACCTTATGGCCGTTCTGCTGTGAGTCTAGATTATCGAATGGGATGAAAAACTGATAGTGAATTGTAACGTTCAGGGCCTCCTAATGACGATGGAACACTCAAATTGCGTCCCGATTCAATACATCGTCCTCCAGCAGACTTGTCTCCATGGGTCTATTGCTGCCTCGGGCACCTTACGGCCGTTCTGCTGTGAGTCTAGATTATCGAATGGGACGAAAAACTGATAGTGAATTGTAACGTTCAGGGCCACCTAATGACGATGGATCACTCAAATTGCGTCCCGATTCAATACATCGTCCTCCAGCAGACTTGTCTCCATGGGTCTATTGCTGCCTCGGGCACCTTATGGCAGTCCTGCTGTGACTCAAAGATTTTCGAATCGGACGAAAAACTGATAGTGAATTGTAACGTTCAGGGCCTCCTAATGACGATGGAACACTCAAATTGCGTCCCGATTCAATACATCGTCCTCCAGCAGACTTGTCTCCATGGGTCTATTGCTGCCTCGGGCACCTTACGGCCGTTCTGCTGTGAGTCAAAGATTTTCGAATCGGACGAAAAACTGATAATGAATTGTAACATTCAGGGCCACCTAATGACGATGGACCACACAAATTGCGTCCCGATTCAGTACATCGTCCTCCAGCCGACCTGACTCCATGGGTCTATTGCTGGCTCGGGCACCTTATGGCCGTTCTGCTGTGAGTCTAGATTATCGAATGGGACGAAAAACTGATAGTGAATTGTAACGTTCAGGGCCACCTAATGCCGATGGATCACTCAAATTGCGTCCCGATTCAATACATTGTCCTCCAGCAGACTGTCTCCATTGGTCTATTGCAGCCTCGGGCACCTTATGGCCGTTCAGCTGTGACTCAAAGATTTTCGAATCGGACGAAAAACTGATAGTGAATTGTAACGTTCAGGGCCTCCTAATGACGATGGAACACTCAAATTGCGTCCCGATTCAATACATCGTCCTCCAGGCGACTTGTCTCCATGGGTCTATTGCTGCCTCGGGCACCTTATGGCCGTTCTGCTGTGAGTCAAAGATTTTCGAATCGGACGAAAAACTGATAGTGAATTGTAACATTCAGGGCCACCTAATGACGATGGAACACTCAAATTGCGTCCCGATTCAATACATTGTCCTCCAGCAGACTGCCTCCATGGGTCTATTGCTGCCTCGGGCACCTTATGGCCGTTCAGCTGATAGTGAATTGTAACGTTCAGGGCTTCCTAATGACGATGGAACACTCAAATTGCGTCCCGATTCAGTACATCGTCCTCCAGCCGACTTGTCTCCATGGGTCTATTGCTGCCTCGGGCACCTTATGGCCGTTCTGCTGTGAGTCAAAGATTTTCGAATCGGACGAAAAACAAATAGAGAATTGTAACTTTCAGGACCACCTAATGACGATGGATCACTCAAATTGCGTCCCGATTAAATACATCGTCCTCCAGCCGACATGTCTCCATGGGTCTATTGCTGCCTTGGCACCATATGGCCGCTCTGCTGTGAGTCAAAGATTTTCGAATCGGACGAAAAACTGATAGTGAATTGTAACGTTCAGGGCCACCTAATGACGATGGATCACTCAAATTGCGTCCCGATTAAATACATTGTCCTCCAGCAGACTGTCTCCATGGGTCTATTGCTGCCTCGGGCACCTTATGGCCGTTCTGCTGTGAGTCAAAGATTTTCGAATCGGACGAAAAACTGATAGTGAATTGTAACTTTCAGGGCCACATAATGACGATGGATCACTCAAATTGCGTCCCGATTCAATACATCGTCCACCAGCCGACTTGTCTCCATGGGTCTATTGCTGCCTCGGGCACCTTATGGCCGTTCTGCTGTGAGTCAAAGATTTTCGAATCGGACGAAAAACTGATAGTGAATTGTAACTTTCAGGGCCTCCTAATGACGATGGAACACTCAAATTGCGTCCCGATTCAATACATCGTCCTCCAGCACACTTGTCTCCATGGGTCTATTGCTGCCTCGGGCACCTTATGGCAGTCCTGCTGTGACTCAAAGATTTTCGAATCGGACGAAAAACTGATAGTGAATTGTAACGTTCAGGGCCTCCTAATGACGATGGATCACTCAAATTGCGTCCCGATTCAATACATTGGCCTCCAGCAGACTGTCTCCATGGGTCTATTGCAGCCTCGGGCACCTTATGGCCGTTCAGCTGTGACTCAAAGATTTTCGAATCGGACGAAAAACTGATAGTGAATTGTAACGTTCAGGGCCTCCTAATGACGATGGATCACTCAAATTGCGTCCCGATTCAATACATCGTCCTCCAGCAGACTTGTCTCCATGGGTCTATTGCTGCCTCGGGCACCTTATGGCAGTCCTGCTGTGAGTCAAAGATTTTCGAATCGGACGAAAAACTGATAGTGAATTGTAACGTTCAGGGCCTCCTAATGACGATGGAACACTCAAATTGCGTCCCGATTCAATACATCGTCCTCCAGCAGACTTGTCTCCATGGGTCTATTGCTGCCTCGGGCACCTTACGGCCGTTCTGCTGTGAGTCAAAGATTTTCGAATCGGACGAAAAACTGATAGTGAATTGTAACATTCAGGGCCACCTAATGACGATGGACCACACAAATTGCGTCCCGATTCAATACATCGTCCTCCAGCCGACCTGACTCCATGGGTCTATTGCTGCCTCGGGCACCTTATGGCCGTTCTGCTGTGAGTCTAGATTATCGAATGGGACGAAAAACTGATAGTGAATTGTAACGTTCAGGGCCACCTAATGCCGATGGATCACTCAAATTGCGTCCCGATTCAATACATTGTCCTCCAGCAGACTGTCTCCATGGGTCTATTGCAGCCTCGGGCACCTTATGGCCGTTCAGCTGTGACTCAAAGATTTTCGAATCGGACGAAAAACTGATAGTGAATTGTAACGTTCAGGGCCTCCTAATGACGATGGAACACTCAAATTGCGTCCCGATTCAATACATCGTCCTCCAGCCGACTTGTCTCCATGGGTCTATTGCTGCCTCGGGCACCTTATGGCCGTTCTGCTGTGAGTCAAAGATTTTCGAATCGGACGAAAAACTGATAGTGAATTGTAACATTCAGGGCCACCTAATGACGATGGAACACTCAAATTGCGTCCCGATTCAATACATTGTCCTCCAGCAGACTGTCTCCATGGGTCTATTGCTGCCTCGGGCACCTTATGGCCGTTCAGCTGATAGTGAATTGTAACGTTCAGGGCCTCCTAATGACGATGGAACACTCAAATTGCGTCCCGATTCAGTACATCGTCCTCCAGCCGACTTGTCTCCATGGGTCTATTGCTGCCTCGGGCACCTTATGGCCGTTCTGCTGTGAGTCAAAGATTTTCGAATCGGACGAAAAACAAATAGAGAATTGTAACTTTCAGGACCACCTAATGACGATGGATCACTCAAATTGCGTCCCGATTAAATACATCGTCCTCCAGCCGACATGTCTCCATGGGTCTATTGCTGCTTTGGCACCATATGGCCGTTCTGCTGTGAGTCAAAGATTTTCGATTCGGACGAAAAACTGATAGTGAATTGTAACGTTCAGGGCCACCTAATGACGATGGATCACTCAAATTGCGTCCCGATTAAATACATTGTCCTCCAGCAGACTGTCTCCATGGGTCTATTGCTGCCTCGGGCACCTTATGGCCGTTCAGCTGTGACTCAAAGATTTTCGAATCGGACGAAAAACTGATAGTGAATTGTAACGTTCAGGGCCTCCTAATGACGATGGAACACTCAAATTGCGTCCCGATTCAATACATCGTCCTCCAGCGGAGTTGTCTCCATTGGTCTATTGCTGCCTCGGGCACCTAATGGCCGTTCTGCTGTGAGTCAAAGACTTTCGAATCGGACGAAAAACTGATAGTGAATTGTAATATTCAGGGCCACCTAATGACGATGGACCACGCAAATTGCGTCCCGATTCAATACATCGTCCTCCAGCCGAGTTGACTCCATTGGTCTATTGCTGCCTTGGCACTGTATGGCCGTTCTGCTGTGAATCTAGATTATCGAATGGGACGAAAAACTGGTAGTGAATTGTAACGTTCAGGGCCACCTAATGACGATGGATCACTCAAATTGCGTCCCGATTCAATACATCGTCCTCCAGCCGACTTGTCTCCATGGGTCTATTGCTGCCTCGGTCACCTTATGGCCGTTCTGCTGTGAGTCTAGATTATCGAATGGGACGAAAAACTGATAGTGAATTGTAACTTTCAGGGCCACCTAATGACGATGGATGACTCAAATTGCGTCCCGATTCAATACATCGTCCTCCAGCAGACTTGTCTCCATGGGTCGATTGCTGCCTCAGGCACCTTATGGCCGTTTTGTTGTGAGTCAAAGATTTTCGAATCAGACGAAAAACCTGATAGTGATTTGTAACAATCAGGGCCACCTAATGACGATGGACCACACAAATTGCGTCCCGATTCAGTACATCGTCCACTAGCCGACTTGACTCCATGGGACTATTGCTGCCTCGGGCACCTTATGGCCGTTCTGCTGTGAGTCTAGATTATCGAATGGGATGAAAAACTGATAGTGAATTGTAACGTTCAGGGCCTCCTAATGACGATGGAACACTCAAATTGCGTCCCGATTCAATACATCGTCCTCCAGCAGACTTGTCTCCATGGGTCTATTGCTGCCTTGGGCACCTTATGGCAGTCCTGCTGTGACTCAAAGATTTTCGAATCGGACGAAAAACTGATAGTGAATTGTAACGTTCAGGGCCTCCTAATGACGATGGAACACTCAAATTGCGTCCCGATTCAATACATCGTCCTCCAGCAGACTTGTCTCCATGGGTCTATTGCTGCCTCGGGCAACTTATGGCCGTTCTGCTGTGAGTCAAATATTTTCGAATCGGACGAAAAACTGATAGTGAATTGTAACATTCAGGGCCACCTAATGACGATGGACTACACAAATTGCGTCCCGATTCAGTACATCGTCCTCCAGCCGACCTGACTCCATGGGTCTATTGCTGCCTCCGGCACCTTATGGCCGTTCTGCTGTGAGTCTAGATTATCGAATGGGACGAAAAACTGATAGTGAATTGTAACGTTCAGGGCCACCTAATGACGATGGATCACTCAAATTGCGTCCCGATTCAATACATCGTCCTCCAGCAGACTTGTCTCCATGGGTCTATTGCAGCCTCGGGCACCTTATGGCCGTTCTGCTGTGAGTCAAAGATTTTCGAATCGGACGAAAAACTGATAGTGAATTGTAACTTTCAGGGCCACATAATGACGATGGATCACTCATATTGCGTCCCGATTCAATACATCGTCCACCAGCCGACTTGTCTCCATGGGTCTATTGCTGCCTCGGGCACCTTATGGCCGTTCTGCTGTGAGTCAAAGATTTTCGAATCGGACGAAAAACTGATAGTGAATTGTAACTTTCAGGGCCTCCTAATGACGATGGAACACTCAAATTGCGTCCCGATTCAATACATCGTCCTCCAGCAGACTTGTCTCCATGGGTCTATTGCTGCCTCGGGCACCTTATGGCAGTCCTGCTGTGACTCAAAGATTTTCGAATCGGACGAAAAACTGATAGTGAATTGTAACGTTCAGGGCCTCCTAATGACGATGGATCACTCAAATTGCGTCCCGATTCAATACATTGGCCTCCAGCAGACTGTCTCCATGGGTCTATTGCAGCCTCGGGCACCTTATGGCCGTTCAGCTGTGACTCAAAGATTTTCGAATCGGACGAAAAACTGATAGTGAATAGTTCGGGGCCTCCTAATGACGATGGATCACTCAAATTGCGTCCCGATTCAATACATCGTCCTCCAGCAGACCCTTCTCCATGGGCCTCGGGCACCTTATGGCAGTCCTGCTGTGACTCAAAGATTTTCGAATCGGACGAAAAACTGATAGTGAATTGTAACGTTCAGGGCCTCCTAATGACGATGGAACACTCAAATTGCGTCCCGATTCAATACATCGTCCTCCAGCAGACTTGTCTCCATGGGTCTATTGCTGCCTCGGGCACCTTACGGCCGTTCTGCTGTGAGTCAAAGATTTTCGAATCGGACGAAAAACTGATAGTGAATTGTAACATTCAGGGCCACCTAATGACGATGGACCACACAAATTGCGTCCCGATTCAGTACATCGTCCTCCAGCCGACCTGACTTCATGGGTCTATTGCTGCCTCGGGCACCTTATGGCCGTTCTGCTGTGAGTCTAGATTATCGAATGGGACGAAAAACTGATAGTGAATTGTAACGTTCAGGGCCACCTAATGACGATGGATCACTCAAATTGCGTCCCGATTCAATACATCGTCCTCCAGCAGACTTGTCTCCATGGGTCTATTGCTGCCTCGGGCACCTTATGGCCGTTCTGCTGTGAGTCAAAGGTTTTCGAATCGGACGAAAAACTGATAGTGAATTGTAACTTTCAGGGCCACCTAATGACGATGGATCACTCAAATTGCGTCCCGATTCAATACATCGTCCTCCAGCAGACTTGTCTCCATGGGTCTATTGCTGCCTCGGGCACCTTATGGCCGTTCTGCTGTGAGTCAAAGATTTTCGAATCGGACGAAAAACTGATAGTGAATTGTAACGTTCAGGGCCACCTAATGACGATGGATCACTCAAATTGCGTCCCGATTCAATACATTGTCCTCCAGCGGACTGTCTCCATGGGTCTATTGCAGCCTCGGGCACCTTATGGCCGTTCAGCTGTGACTCAAAGATTTTCGAATCGGACGAAAAAATGATAGTGAATTGTAACGTTCAGGGCCTCCTAATGACGATGGATCACTCAAATTGCGTCCCGATTCAATACATCGTCCTCCAGCCGGCATGTCTCCATAGGTCTATTGCTGCCTCGGGCACCTTATGGCCGTTCTGCTGTGAGTCAAAGATTTTCGAATCGGACGAAAAACTGATAGTGAATTGTAACATTCAGGGCCACCTAATGACGATGGACCACACAAATTGCGTCCCGATTCAGTACATCGTCCTCCAGCAGACTTGTTTCCATGGGTCTATTGTTGCCTCGGGCACCTTATGGCCGTTCGGCTGTGAGTCAAAGATTTTCGAATCGGACGAAAAACTGATAGTGAATTATAATTTTCAGGGCAACCTAATGACGATGGATCACTCAAATTGCGTCCCGATTCAATACATCGTCCTCCAGCAGACTTGTCTCCATGGGTCTATTGCTGCCTCGGGCACCTTACGGCCGTTCTGCTGTGAGTCTAGATTATCGAATGGGACGAAAAATTGATAGTGAATTGTAACGTTCAGGGCCACCTAATGACGATGGATCACTCAAATTGCGTCCCGATTCAATACATCGTCCTCCAGCAGACTTGTCTCCATAGGTCTATTGCTGCCTCGGGCACCTTATGGCCGTTCTGCTGTGAGTCAAAGATTTTCGAATCGGACGAAAAACTGATAGTGAATTATAATTTTCAGGGCAACCTAATGACGATGGATCACTCAAATTGTGTCCCGATTCAATACATCGTCCTCCAGCCGACTTGTCTCCATGGGTCTATTGCTGCCTCGGGCACCTTATGGCCTTTCTGCTGTGAGTCAAAGATTTTCGAATCGGACGAAAAACTGATAGTGAATTGTAACGTTCAGGGCCTCCTAATGACGATGGAACACTAAAATTGCGTCCCGATTCAATACATCGTCCTCCAGCAGACTTGACTTCATGGGTCTATTGCTGTCTCGGGCACCTTATGGCCGTTCTGCTGTGAGTCAAAGATTTTCGAATCGGACGAAAAACTGATAGTGAATTGTAACGTTCAGGGCCACCTAATGACGATGGATCACTCAAATTGCGTCCCGATTCAATACATCGTCCTCCAGCAGACTTGTCTCCATGGGTCTATTGCTGCCTCGGGCACCTTATGGCAGTCCTGCTGTGACTCAAAGATTTTCGAATCGGACGAAAAACTGATAGTGAATTGTAACATTCAGGGCCACCTAATGACGATGGACCACACAAATTGCATCCCGATTCAGTACATCGTCCTCCAGCCGACCTGACTCCATGGGTCTATTGCTGCCTCGGGCACCTTATGGCCGTTCTGCTGTGAGTCTAGATTATCGAATGGGACGAAAAACTGATAGTGAATTGTAACGTTCAGGGCCACCTAATGCCGATGGATCACTCATATTGCGTCCCGATTCAATACATTGTCCTCCAGCAGACTGTCTCCATGGGTCTATTGCAGCCTCGGGCACCTTATGGCCGTTCAGCTGTGACTCAAAGATTTTCGTATCGGACGAAAAACTGATAGTGAATTGTAACGTTCAGGGCCTCCTAATGACGATGGAACACTCAAATTGCGTCCCGATTCAATACATCGTCCTCCAGCCGACTTGTCTCCATGGGTCTATTGCTGCCTCGGGCACCTTATGGCCGTTCTGCTGTGAGTCAAAGATTTTCGAATCGGACGAAAAACTGATAGTGAATTGTAACACTCAGGGCCACCTTTAGACGATGGAACACTCAAATTGCGTCCCGATTCAATACATTGTCCTCCAGCAGACTGTCTCCATGGGTCTATTGCTGCCTCGGGCACCTTATGGCCGTTCAGCTGATAGTGAATTGTAACGTTCAGGGCCACCTAATGACGATGGATCACTCAAATTGCGTCCCGATTCAATATATCGTCCTCCAGCAGACTTGTTTCCATGGGTCTATTGTTGCCTCGGGCACCTTATGTACGTTCTGCTGTGAGTCAAAGATTTTCGAATCGGACGAAAAACTGATAGTAAATTGGAACGTTCAGGGCCTCCTAATGACGATGGAACACTCAAATTGCGTCCCGATTCAATACATCGTCCTCCAGCGGACTTGTCTCCATTGGACTATTGCTGCCTCGGGCACCTAATGGCCGTTCTGCTGTGAGTCAAAGACTTTCGAATCGGACGAAAAACTGATAGTGAATTGTAACATTCAGGGCCACCTAATGACGATGGACCACGCAAATTGCGTCCCGATTCAATACATCGTCCTCCAGCCGAGCTGACTCCATGGGACTATTGCTGCCTCGGGCACCTTATGGCCGTTCTGCTGTGAATCTAGATTATCGAATGGGGCGAAAAACTGGTAGTGAATTGTAACGTTCAGGGCCACCTAATGACGATGGATCACTCAAATTGCGTCCCGATTCAATACATCGTCCTCCAGCCGACTTGTCTCCATGGGTCTATTGCTGCCTCGGGCTCCTTATGGCCGTTCTGCTGTGAGTCAAAGATTTTCGAATCGGACGAAAAACTGATAGTGAATTGTAACTTTCAGGGCAACCTAATGACAATGGATCACTCAAATTGCGTCCCGATTCAATACATCGTCCACCAGCCGACTTGTCTCCATGGGTCTATTGCTGCCACGGGCACCTTATGGCCGTTCTGCTGTGAGTCAAAGATTTTCGAATCGGACGAAAAACTGATAGTGAATTGTAACATTCAGGGCCACCTAATGACGATGGATCACTCAAATTGCGTCCCGATTCAATACATCGTCCTCCAGCCGACATGTCTCCATGGGTCTATTGCTGCCTTGGCACCATATGGCCGTTCTGCTGTGAGTCAAAGATTTTCGAATCGGACGAAAAACTGATAGTGAATTGTAACGTTCAGGGCCACCTAATGACGATGGATCACTCAAATTGCGTCCCGATTCAATACATCGTCCTCCAGCCGACTTGTCTCCATGGGTCTATTGCTGCCTCGGGCACCTTATGGCCGTTCTGCTGTGAGTCAAAGATTTTCGAATCGGACGAAAAACTGATAGTGAATTGTAACATTCAGGGCCACCTAATGACGATGGAACACTCAAATTGCGTCCCGATTCAATACATTGTCCTCCAGCAGACTGTCTCCATGGGTCTATTGCTGCCTCGGGCACCTTATGGCCGTTCAGCTGATAGTGAATTGTAACGTTCAGGGCCTCCTAATGACGATGGAACACTCAAATTGCGTCCCGATTCAGTACATCGTCCTCCAGCCGACTTGTCTCCATGGGTCTATTGCTGCCTCGGGCACCTTATGGCCGTTCTGCTGTGAGTCAAAGATTTTCGAATCGGACGAAAAACAAATAGAGAATTGTAACTTTCAGGACCACCTAATGTCGATGGATCACTCAAATTGCGTCCCGATTAAATACATCGTCCTCCAGCCGACTTGTCTCCATGGGTCTATTGCTGCCTCGGGCACCTTATGGCCGTTCTGCTGTGAGTCAAAGATTTTCGAATCGGACGAAAAACTGATAGTGAATTGTAACGCTCAGGGCCTCCTAATGACGATGGAACACTAAAATTGCGTCCCGATTCAATACATCGTCCTCCAGCAGACTTGACTTCATGGGTCTATTGCTGCCTCGGGCACCTTATGGCAGGCCTGCTGTGACTCAAAGATTTTTGAATCGGACGAAAAACTGATTGTGAATTGTAACGTTCAGGGCCTCCTAATGACGATGGAACACTCAAATTGCGTCCCGATTCAATACATCGTCCTCCAGCAGACTTGTCTCCATGGGTCTATTGCTGCCTCGGGCACCTTATGGCCGTACTGCTGTGAGTCAAAGATTTTCGAATCGGACGAAAAACTGATAGTGAATTGTAACATTCAGGGCCACCTAATATCGATGGACCACACAAATTGCGTCCCGATTCAGTACAACGTCCTCCAGCCGACCTGACTCCATGGGTCTATTGCTGCCTCAGGCACCTTATGGCCGTTCTGCTGTGAGTCTAGATTATCGAATGGGACGAAAAACTGATAGTGAATTGTAACGTTCAGGGCCACCTAATGACGATGGATCACTCAAATTGCGTCCCGATTCAATATATCGTCCTCCAGCAGACTTGTTTCCATGGGTCTATTGTTGCCTCGGGCACCTTATGGCCGTTCTGCTGTGAGTCAAAGATTTTCGAATCGGACGAAAAACTGATAGTGAATTGTAACTTTCAGGGCAACCTAATGACGATGGATCACTCAAATTGCGTCCCGATTCAATACATCGTCCTCCAGCCGACTTGTCTCCATGGGTCTATTGCTGCCTCGGGCACCTTATGGCCGTTCTGCTGTGAATCTAGATTATCGAATGGGACGAAAAACTGGTAGTGAATTGTAACGTTCAGGGCCACCTAATGACGATGGATCACTCAAATTGCGTCCCGATTCAATACATCGTCCTCCAGCCGACTTGTCTCCATGGGTCTATTGCTGCCTCGGGCTCCTTATGGCCGTTCTGCTGTGAGTCAAAGATTTTCGAATCGGACGAAAAACTGATAGTGAATTGTAACTTTCAGGGCAACCTAATGACGATGGATCACTCAAATTGCGTCCCGATTCAATACATCGTCCACCAGCCGACTTGTCTCCATGGGTCTATTGCTGCCACGGGCACCTTATGGCCGTTCTGCTGTGAGTCAAAGATTTTCGAATCGGACGAAAAACTGATAGTGAATTGTAACATTCAGGGCCACCTAATGACGATGGATCACTCAAATTGCGTCCCGATTCAATACATCGTCCTCCAGCCGACATGTCTCCATGGGTCTATTGCTGCCTTGGCACCATATGGCCGTTCAGCTGTGAGTCAAAGATTTTCGAATCGGACGAAAAACTGATAGTGAATTGTAACGTTCAGGGCCACCTAATGACGATGGATCACTCAAATTGCGTCCCGATTAAATACATCGTCCTCCAGCCGACATGTCTCCATGGGTCTATTGCTGCCTTGGCACCATATGGCCGTTCTGCTGTGAGTCAAAGATTTTCGAATCGGACGAAAAACTGATAGTGAATTGTAACGCTCAGGGCCTCCTAATGACGATGGAACACTAAAATTGCGTCCCGATTCAATACATCGTCCTCCAGCAGACTTGACTTCATGGGTCTATTGCTGCCTCGGGCACCTTATGGCCGTACTGCTGTGAGTCAAAGATTTTCGAATCGGACGAAAAACTGATAGTGAATTGTAACATTCAGGGCCACCTAATATTGATGGACCACACAAATTGCGTCCCGATTCAGTACATCGTCCTCCAGCCGACCTGACTCCATGGGTCTATTGCTGCCTCAGGCACCTTATGGCCGTTCTGCTGTGAGTCTAGATTATCGAATGGGACGAAAGACTGATAGTGAATTGTAACGTTCAGGGCCACCTAATGACGATGGATCACTCAAATTGCGTCCCGATTCAATATATCGTCCTCCAGCAGACTTGTTTCCATGGGTCTATTGTTGCCTCGGGCACCTTATGGCCGTTCTGCTGTGAGTCAAAGATTTTCGAATCGGACGAAAAACTGATAGTGAATTGTAACTTTCAGGGCAACCTAATGACGATGGATCACTCAAATTGCGTCCCGATTCAATACATCGTCCTCCAGCCGACTTGTCTCCATGGGTCTATTGCTGCCTCGGGCACCTAATGGCCGTTCTGCTGTGAGTCAAAGACTTTCGAATCGGACGAAAAACTGATAGTGAATTGTAACATTCAGGGCCACCTAATGACGATGGACCACGCAAATTGCGTCCCGATTCAATACATCGTCCTCCAGCCGAGTTGACTCCATGGGTCTATTGCTGCCTCGGGCACCTTATGGCCGTTCTCCTGTGAATCTAGATTATCGAATGGGACGAAAAACTGGTAGTGAATTGTAACGTTCAGGGCCACCTAATGACGATGGATCACTCAAATTGCGTCCCGATTCAATACATCGTACTCCAGCCGACTTGTCTCCATGGGTCTATTGCTGCCTCGGGCTCCTTATGGCCGTTCTGCTGTGAGTCAAAGATTTTCGAATCGGACGAAAAACTGATAGTGAATTGTAACTTTCAGGGCAACCTAATGACGATGGATCACTCAAATTGCGTCCCGATTCAATACATCGTCCTCCAGCAGACTTGACTTCATGGGTCTATTGCTGCCTCGGGCACCTTATGGCCGTACTGCTGTGAGTCAAAGATTTTCGAATCGGACGAAAAACTGATAGTGAATTGTAACATTCAGGGCCACCTAATATCGATGGACCACACAAATTGCGTCCCGATTCAGTACATCGTCCTCCAGCCGACCTGACTCCATGGGTCTATTGCTGCCTCAGGCACCTTATGGCCGTTCTGCTGTGAGTCTAGATTATCGAATGGGACGAAAAACTGATAGTGAATTGTAACGTTCAGGGCCACCTAATGACGATGGATCACTCAAATTGCGTCCCGATTCAATATATCGTCCTCCAGCAGACTTGTTTCCATGGGTCTATTGTTGCCTCGGGCACCTTATGGCCGTTCTGCTGTGAGTCAAAGATTTTCGAATCGGACGAAAAACTGATAGTGAATTGTAACTTTCAGGGCAACCTAATGACGATGGATCACTCAAATTGCGTCCCGATTCAATACATCGTCCTCCAGCCGACTTGTCTCCATGGGTCTATTGCTGCCTCGGGCACCTAATGGCCGTTCTGCTGTGAGTCAAAGACTTTCGAATCGGACGAAAAACTGATAGTGAATTGTAACATTCAGGGCCACCTAATGACGATGGACCACGCAAATTGCGTCCCGATTCAATACATCGTCCTCCAGCCGAGTTGACTCCATGGGTCTATTGCTGCCTCGGGCACCTTATGGCCGTTCTGCTGTGAATCTAGATTATCGAATGGGACGAAAAACTGGTAGTGAATTGTAACGTTCAGGGCCACCTAATGACGATGGATCACTCAAATTGCGTCCCGATTCAATACATCGTCCTCCAGCCGACTTGTCTCCATGGGTCTATTGCTGCCTCGGGCTCCTTATGGCCGTTCTGCTGTGAGTCAAAGATTTTCGAATCGGACGAAAAACTGATAGTGAATTGTAACTTTCAGGGCAACCTAATGACGATGGATCACTCAAATTGCGTCCCGATTCAATACATCGTCCACCAGCCGACTTGTCTCCATGGATCTATTGCTGCCACGGGCACCTTATGGCCGTTCTGCTGTGAGTCAAAGATTTTCGAATCGGACGAAAAACTGATAGCGAATTGTAACATTCAGGACCACCTAATGACGATGGATCACTCAAATTGCGTCCCGATTCAATACATCGTCCTCCAGCCGACATGTCTCCATGGGTCTATTGCTGCCTTGGCACCATATGGCCGTTCTGCTGTGAGTCAAAGATTTTCGAATCGGACGAAAAACTGATAGTGAATTGTAACGTTCAGGGCCACCTAATGACGATGGATCACTCAAATTGCGTCCCGATTAAATACATTGTCCTCCAGCAGACTGTCTCCATGGGTCTATTGCTGCCTCGGGCACCTTATGGCCGTTCAGCTGTGACTCAAAGATTTTCGAATCGGACGAAAAACTGATAGTGAATTGTAACGTTCAGGGCCTCCTAATGACGATGGAACACTCAAATTGCGTCCCGATTCAATACATCGTCCTCCAGCCGACTTGTCTCCATGGGTCTATTGCTGCCTCGGGCACCTTATGGCCGTTCTGCTGTGAGTCAAAGATTTTCGAATCGGACGAAAAACAAATAGAGAATTGTAACTTTCAGGACCACCTAATGACGATGGATCACTCAAATTGCGTCCCGATTAAATACATCGTCCTCCAGCCGACTTGTCTCCATGGGTCTATTGCTGCCTCGGGCACCTTATGGCCGTTCTGCTGTGAGTCAAAGATTTTCGAATCGGACGAAAAACTGATAGTGAATTGTAACGTTCAGGGCCACCTAATGACGATGGATCACTCAAATTGCGTCCCGATTAAATACATTGTCCTCCAGCAGACTGTCTCCATGGGTCTATTGCTGCCTCGGGCACCCTATGGCCGCTCTGCTGTGAGTCAAAGATTTTCGAATCGGACGAAAAACTGATAGTGAATTGTAACATTCAGGGCCACCTAAAATCGATGGACCACACAAATTGCGTCCCGATTCAATACATCGTCCTCCAGCCGACCTGACTACATGGGTCTATTGCTGCCTCAGGCACCTTATGGCCGTTCTGCTGTGAGTCTCGATTATCGAATGGGACGAAAAACTGATAGTGAATTGTAACGTTCAGGGCCACCTAATGACGATGGATCACTCAAATTGCGTCCCGATTCAATATATCGTCCTCCAGCAGACTTGTTTCCATGGGTCTATTGTTGCCTCGGGCACCTTATGGCCGTTCTGCTGTGAGTCAAAGATTTTCGAATCGGACGAAAAACTGATAGTGAATTGTAACTTTCAGGGCAACCTAATGACGATGGATCACTCAAATTGCGTCCCGATTCAATACATCGTCCTCCAGCCGACTTGTCTCCATGGGTCTATTGCTGCCTCGGGCACCTTATGTACGTTCTGCTGTGAGTCAAAGATTTTCGAATCGGACGAAAAACTGATAGTAAATTGGAACGTTCAGGGCCTCCTAATGACGATGGAACACTCAAATTGCGTCCCGATTCAATACATCGTCCTCCAGCGGACTTGTCTCCATTGGACTATTGCTGCCTCTGTCACCTAATGGCCGTTCTGCTGTGAGTCAAAGACTTTCGAATCGGACGAAAAACTGATAGTGAATTGTAACATTCAGGGCCACATAATGACGATGGACCACGCAAATTGTGTCCCGATTCAATACATCGTCCTCCAGCCGAGTTGACTCCATGGGTCTATTGCTGCCACGGGCACCTTACGGCCGTTCTGCTGTGAGTCAAAGATTTTCGAATCGGACGAAAAACTGATAGTGAATTGTAACGCTCAGGGCCTCCTAATGACGATGGAACACTAAAATTGCGTCCCGATTCAATACATCGTCCTCCAGCAGACTTGACTTCATGGGTCTATTGCTGCCTCGGGCACCTTATGGCAGGCCTGCTGTGACTCAAAGATTTTCGAATCGGACGAAAAACTGATTGTGAATTGTAACGTTCAGGGCCTCCTAATGACGATGGAACACTCAAATTGCGTCCCGATTCAATACATCGTCCTCCAGCAGGCTTGTCTCCATGGGTCTATTGCTGCCTCGGGCACCTTATGGCCGTACTGCTGTGAGTCAAAGATTTTCGAATCGGACGAAAAACTGATAGTGAATTGTAACATTCAGGGCCACCTAATATCGATGGACCACACAAATTGCGTCCCGATTCAGTACATCGTCCTCCAGCCGACCTGACTCCATGGGTCTATTGCTGCCTCAGGCACCTTATGGCCGTTCTGCTGTGAGTCTAGATTATCGAATGGGACGAAAAACTGATAGTGAATTGTAACGTTCAGGGCCACCTAATGACGATGGATCACTCAAATTGCGTCCCGATTCAATATATCGTCCTCCAGCAGACTTGTTTCCATGGGTCTATTGTTGCCTCGGGCACCTTATGGCCGTTCTGCTGTGAGTCAAAGATTTTCGAATCGGACGAAAAACTGATAGTGAATTGTAACTTTCAGGGCAACCTAATGACGATGGATCACTCAAATTGCGTCCCGATTCAATACATCGTCCTCCAGCCGACTTGTCTCCATGGGTCTATTGCTGCCTCGGGCACCTTATGTACGTTCTGCTGAGAGTCAAAGATTTTCGAATCGGACGAAAAACTGATAGTAAATTGGAACGTTCAGGGCCTCCTAATGACGATGGAACACTCAAATTGCGTCCCGATTCAATACATCGTCCTCCAGCGGACTTGTCTCCATTGGACTATTGCTGCCTCGGGCACCTAATGGCCGTTCTGCTGTGAGTCAAAGACTTTCGAATCGGACGAAAAACTGATAGTGAATTGTAACATTCAGGGCCACCTAATGACGATGGACCACGCAAATTGCGTCCCGATTCAATACATCGTCCTCCAGCCGAGTTGACTCCATGGGTCTATTGCTGCCTCGGGCACCTTATGGCCGTTCTGCTGTGAATCTAGATTATCGAATGGGACGAAAAACTGGTAGTGAATTGTAACGTTCAGGGCCACCTAATGACGATGGATCACTCAAATTGCGTCCCGATTCAATACATCGTCCTCCAGCCGACTTGTCTCCATGGGTCTATTGCTGCCTCGGGCTCCTTATGGCCGTTCTGCTGTGAGTCAAAGATTTTCGAATCGGACGAAAAACTGATAGTGAATTGTAACTTTCAGGGCAACCTAATGACGATGGATCACTCAAATTGCGTCCCGATTCAATACATCGTCCACCAGCCGACTTGTCTCCATGGGTCTATTGCTGCCACGGGCACCTTATGGCCGTTCTGCTGTGAGTCAAAGATTTTCGAATCGGACGAAAAAGTGATAGTGAATTGTAACATTCAGGGCCACCTAATGACGATGGATCACTCAAATTGCGTCCCGATTCAATACATCGTCCTCCAGCCGACATGTCTCCATGGGTCTATTGCTGCCTTGGCACCATATGGCCGTTCTGCTGTGAGTCAAAGATTTTCGAATCGGACGAAAAACTGATAGTGAATTGTAACGTTCAGGGCCACCTAATGACGATGGATCACTCAAATTGCGTCCCGATTAAATACATTGTCCTCCAGCAGACTGTCTCCATGGGTCTATTGCTGCCTCGGGCACCTTATGGCCGTTCAGCTGTGACTCAAAGATTTTCGAATCGGACGAAAAACTGATAGTGAATTGTAACGTTCAGGGCCTCCTAATGACGATGGAACACTCAAATTGCGTCCCGATTCAATACATCGTCCTCCAGCCGACTTGTCTCCATGGGTCTATTGCTGCCTCGGGCACCTTATGGCCGTTCTGCTGTGAGTCAAAGATTTTCGAATCGGACGAAAAACAAATAGAGAATTGTATCTTTCAGGACCACCTAATGACGATGGATCACTCAAATTGCGTCCCGATTAAATACATCGTCCTCCAGCCGACTTGTCTCCATGGGTCTATTGCTGCCTCGGGCACCTTATGGCCGTTCTGCTGTGAGTCAAAGATTTTCGAATCGGACGAAAAACTGATAGTGAATTGTAACGCTCAGGGCCTCCTAATGACGATGGAACACTAAAATTGCGTCCCGATTCAATACATCGTCCTCCAGCAGACTTGACTTCATGGGTCTATTGCTGCCTCGGGCACCTTATGGCAGGCCTGCTGTGACTCAAAGATTTTCGAATCGGACGAAAAACTGATTGTGAATTGTAACGTTCAGGGCCTCCTAATGACGATGGAACACTCAAATTGCGTCCCGATTCAATACGTCGTCCTCCAGCAGACTTGTCTCCATGGGTCTATTGCTGCCTCGGGCACCTTATGGCCGCTCTGCTGTGAGTCAAAGATTTTCGAATCGGACGAAAAACTGATAGTGAATTGTAACATTCAGGGCCACCTAATATCGATGGACCACACAAATTGCGTCCCGATTCAGTACATCGTCCTCCAGCCGACCTGACTCCATGGGTCTATTGCTGCCTCAGGCACCTTATGGCCGTTCTGCTGTGAGTCTAGATTATCGAATGGGACGAAAAACTGATAGTGAATTGTAACGTTCAGGGCCACCTAATGACGATGGAACACTCAAATTGCGTCCCGATTCAATATATCGTCCTCCAGCAGACTTGTTTCCATGGGTCTATTGTTGCCTCGGGCACCTTATGGCCGTTCTGCTGTGAGTCAAAGATTTTCGAATCGGACGAAAAACTGATAGTGAATTGTAACTTTCAGGGCAACCTAATGACGATGGATCACTCAAATTGCGTCCCGATTCAATACATCGTCCTCCAGCCGACTTGTCTCCATGGGTCTATTGCTGCCTCGGGCACCTTATGTACGTTCTGCTGTGAGTCAAAGATTTTCGAATCGGACGAAAAACTGATAGTAAATTGGAACGTTCAGGGCCTCCTAATGACGATGGAACACTCAAATTGCGTCCCGATTCAATACATCGTCCTCCAGCGGACTTGTCTCCATTGGACTATTGCTGCCTCGGGCACCTAATGGCCGTTCTGCTGTGAGTCAAAGACTTTCGAATCGGACGAAAAACTGATAGTGAATTGTAACATTCAGGGCCACCTAATGACGATGGACCACGCAAATTGCGTCCCGATTCAGTACATCGTCCTCCAGCCGAGTTGACTCCATGGGTCTATTGCTGCCTCGGGCACCTTATGGCCGTTCTGCTGTGAATCTAGATTATCGAATGGGACGAAAAACTGGTAGTGAATTGTAACGTTCAGGGCCACCTAATGACGATGGATCACTCAAATTGCGTCCCGATTCAATACATCGTCCTCCAGCCGACTTGTCTCCATGGGTCTATTGCTGCCTCGGGCTCCTTATGGCCGTTCTGCTGTGAGTCAAAGATTTTCGAATCGGACGAAAAACTGATAGTGAATTGTAACTTTCAGGGCAACCTAATGACGATGGATCACTCAAATTGCGTCCCGATTCAATACATCGTCCACCAGCCGACTTGTCTCCATGGGTCTATTGCTGCCACGGGCACCTTATGGCCGTTCTGCTGTGAGTCAAAGATTTTCGAATCGGACGAAAAACTGATAGTGAATTGTAACATTGAGGGCCACCTAATGACGATGGATCACTCAAATTGCGTCCCGATTCAATACATCGTCCTCCAGCCGACATGTCTCCATGGGTCTATTGCTGCCTTGGCACCATATGGCCGTTCTGCTGTGAGTCAAAGATTTTCGAATCGGACGAAAAACTGATATTGAATTGTAACGTTCAGGGCCACCTAATGACGATGGATCACTCAAATTGCGTCTCGATTAAATACATTGTCCTCCAGCAGACTGTCTCCATGGGTCTATTGCTGCCTCGGGCACCTTATGGCCGTTCAGCTGTGACTCAAAGATTTTCGAATCGGACGAAAAACTGATAGTGAATTGTAACGCTCAGGGCCTCCTAATGACGATGGAACACTAAAATTGCGTCCCGATTCAATACATCGTCCTCCAGCAGACTTGACTTCATGGGTCTATTGCTGCCTCGGGCACCTTATGGCAGGCCTGCTGTGACTCAAAGATTTTCGAATCGGACGAAAAACTGATTGTGAATTGTAACGTTCAGGGCCTCCTAATGACGATGGAACACTCAAATTGCGTCCCGATTCAATACATCGTCCTCCAGCAGGCTTGTCTCCATGGGTCTATTGCTGCCTCGGGCACCTTATGGCCGTACTGCTGTGAGTCAAAGATTTTCGAATCGGACGAAAAACTGATAGTGAATTGTAACATTCAGGGCCACCTAATATCGATGGACCACACAAATTGCGTCCCGATTCAGTACATCGTCCTCCAGCCGACCTGACTCCATGGGTCTATTGCTGCCTCAGGCACCTTATTGCCGTTCTGCTGTGAGTCTAGATTATCGAATGGGACGAAAAACTGATAGTGAATTGTAACGTTCAGGGCCACCTAATGACGATGGATCACTCAAATTGCGTCCCGATTCAATATATCGTCCTCCAGCAGACTTGTTTCCATGGGTCTATTGTTGCCTCGGGCACCTTATGGCCGTTCTGCTGTGAGTCAAAGATTTTCGAATCGGACGAAAAACTGATAGTGAATTGTAACTTTCAGGGCAACCTAATGACGATGGATCACTCAAATTGCGTCCCGATTCAATACATCGTCCTCCAGCCGACTTGTCTCCATGGGTCTATTGCTGCCTCGGGCACCTTATGTACGTTCTGCTGAGAGTCAAAGATTTTCGAATCGGACGAAAAACTGATAGTAAATTGGAACGTTCAGGGCCTCCTAATGACGATGGAACACTCAAATTGCGTCCCGATTCAATACATCGTCCTCCAGCGGACTTGTCTCCATTGGACTATTGCTGCCTCGGGCACCTAATGGCCGTTCTGCTGTGAGTCAAAGACTTTCGAATCGGACGAAAAACTGATAGTGAATTGTAACATTCAGGGCCACCTAATGACGATGGACCACGCAAATTGCGTCCCGATTCAATACATCGTCCTCCAGCCGAGTTGACTCCATGGGTCTATTGCTGCCTCGGGCACCTTATGGCCGTTCTGCTGTGAATCTAGATTATCGAATGGGACGAAAAACTGGTAGTGAATTGTAACGTTCAGGGCCACCTAATGACGATGGATCACTCAAATTGCGTCCCGATTCAATACATCGTCCTCCAGCCGACTGGTCTCCATGGGTCTATTGCTGCCTCGGGCTCCTTATGGCCGTTCTGCTGTGAGTCAAAGATTTTCGAATCGGACGAAAAACTGATAGTGAATTGTAACTTTCAGGGCAACCTAATGACGATGGATCACTCAAATTGCGTCCCGATTCAATACATCGTCCACCAGCCGACTTGTCTCCATGGGTCTATTGCTGCCACGGGCACCTTATGGCCGTTCTGCTGTGAGTCAAAGATTTTCGAATCGGACGAAAAAGTGATAGTGAATTGTAACATTCAGGGCCACCTAATGACGATGGATCACTCAAATTGCGTCCCGATTCAATACATCGTCCTCCAGCCGACATGTCTCCATGGGTCTATTGCTGCCTTGGCACCATATGGCCGTTCTGCTGTGAGTCAAAGATTTTCGAATCGGACGAAAAACTGATAGTGAATTGTAACGTTCAGGGCCACCTAATGACGATGGATCACTCAAATTGCGTCCCGATTAAATACATTGTCCTCCAGCAGACTGTCTCCATGGGTCTATTGCTGCCTCGGGCACCTTATGGCCGTTCAGCTGTGACTCAAAGATTTTCGAATCGGACGAAAAACTGATAGTGAATTGTAACGTTCAGGGCCTCCTAATGACGATGGAACACTCAAATTGCGTCCCGATTCAATACATCGTCCTCCAGCCGACTTGTCTCCTTGGGTCTATTGCTGCCTCGGGCACCTTATGGCCGTTCTGCTGTGAGTCAAAGATTTTCGAATCGGACGAAAAACAAATAGAGAATTGTATCTTTCAGGACCACCTAATGACGATGGATCACTCAAATTGCGTCCCGATTAAATACATCGTCCTCCAGCCGACTTGTCTCCATGGGTCTATTGCTGCCTCGGGCACCTTATGGCCGTTCTGCTGTGAGTCAAAGATTTTCGAATCGGACGAAAAACTGATAGTGAATTGTAACGCTCAGGGCCTCCTAATGACGATGGAACACTAAAATTGCGTCCCGATTCAATACATCGTCCTCCAGCAGACTTGACTTCATGGGTCTATTGCTGCCTCGGGCACCTTATGGCAGGCCTGCTGTGACTCAAAGATTTTCGAATCGGACGAAAAACTGATTGTGAATTGTAACGTTCAGGTCCTCCTAATGACGATGGAACACTCAAATTGCGTCCCGATTCAATACGTCGTCCTCCAGCAGACTTGTCTCCATGGGTCTATTGCTGCCTCGGGCACCTTATGGCCGCTCTGCTGTGAGTCAAAGATTTTCGAATCGGACGAAAAACTGATAGTGAATTGTAACATTCAGGGCCACCTAATATCGATGGACCACACAAATTGCGTCCCGATTCAGTACATCGTCCTCCAGCCGACCTGACTCCATGGGTCTATTGCTGCCTCAGGCACCTTATGGCCGTTCTGCTGTGAGTCTAGATTATCGAATGGGACGAAAAACTGATAGTGAATTGTAACGTTCAGGGCCACCTAATGACGATGGAACACTCAAATTGCGTCCCGATTCAATATATCGTCCTCCAGCAGACTTGTTTCCATGGGTCTATTGTTGCCTCGGGCACCTTATGGCCGTTCTGCTGTGAGTCAAAGATTTTCGAATCGGACGAAAAACTGATAGTGAATTGTAACTTTCAGGGCAACCTAATGACGATGGATCACTCAAATTGCGTCCCGATTCAATACATCGTCCTCCAGCCGACTTGTCTCCATGGGTCTATTGCTGCCTCGGGCACCTTATGTACGTTCTGCTGTGAGTCAAAGATTTTCGAATCGGACGAAAAACTGATAGTAAATTGGAACGTTCAGGGCCTCCTAATGACGATGGAACACTCAAATTGCGTCCCGATTCAATACATCGTCCTCCAGCGGACTTGTCTCCATTGGACTATTGCTGCCTCGGGCACCTAATGGCCGTTCTGCTGTGAGTCAAAGACTTTCGAATCGGACGAAAAACTGATAGTGAATTGTAACATTCAGGGCCACCTAATGACGATGGACCACGCAAATTGCGTCCCGATTCAATACATCGTCCTCCAGCCGAGTTGACTCCATGGGTCTATTGCTGCCTCGGGCACCTTATGGCCGTTCTGCTGTGAATCTAGATTATCGAATGGGACGAAAAACTGGTAGTGAATTGTAACGTTCAGGGCCACCTAATGACGATGGATCACTCAAATTGCGTCCCGATTCAATACATCGTCCTCCAGCCGACTTGTCTCCATGGGTCTATTGCTGCCTCGGGCTCCTTATGGCCGTTCTGCTGTGAGTCAAAGATTTTCGAATCGGACGAAAAACTGATAGTGAATTGTAACTTTCAGGGCAACCTAATGACGATGGATCACTCAAATTGCGTCCCGATTCAATACATCGTCCACCAGCCGACTTGTCTCCATGGGTCTATTGCTGCCACGGGCACCTTATGGCCGTTCTGCTGTGAGTCAAAGATTTTCGAATCGGACGAAAAACTGATAGTGAATTGTAACATTCAGGGCCACCTAATGACGATGGATCACTCAAATTGCGTCCCGATTCAATACATCGTCCTCCAGCCGACATGTCTCCATGGGTCTATTGCTGCCTTGGCACCATATGGCCGTTCTGCTGTGAGTCAAAGATTTTCGAATCGGACGAAAAACTGATAGTGAATTGTAACGTTCAGGGCCACCTAATGACGATGGATCACTCAAATTGCGTCTCGATTAAATACATTGTCCTCCAGCAGACTGTCTCCATGGGTCTATTGCTGCCTCGGGCACCTTATGGCCGTTCAGCTGTGACTCAAAGATTTTCGAATCGGACGAAAAACTGATAGTGAATTGTAACGTTCAGGGCCTCCTAATATCGATGGACCACACAAATTGCGTCCCGATTCAGTACATCGTCCTCCAGCCGACCTGACTCCATGGGTCTATTGCTGCCTCAGGCACCTTATGGCCGTTCTGCTGTGAGTCTAGATTATCGAATGGGACGAAAAACTGATAGTGAATTGTAACGTTCAGGGCCACCTAATGACGATGGATCACTCAAATTGCGTCCCGATTCAATATATCGTCCTCCAGCAGACTTGTTTCCATGGGTCTATTGTTGCCTCGGGCACCTTATGGCCGTTCTGCTGTGAGTCAAAGATTTTCGAATCGGACGAAAAACTGATAGTGAATTGTAACTTTCAGGGCAACCTAATGACGATGGATCACTCAAATTGCGTCCCGATTCAATACATCGTCCTCCAGCCGACTTGTCTCCATGGGTCTATTGCTGCCTCGGGCACCTTATGTACGTTCTGCTGTGAGTCAAAGATTTTCGAATCGGACGAAAAACTGATAGTAAATTGGAACGTTCAGGGCCTCCTAATGACGATGGAACACTCAAATTGCGTCCCGATTCAATACATCGTCCTCCAGCGGACTTGTCTCCATTGGACTATTGCTGCCTCGGGCACCTAATGGCCGTTCTGCTGTGACTCAAAGACTTTCGAATCGGACGAAAAACTGATAGTGAATTGTAACATTCAGGGCCACCTAATGACGATGGACCACGCAAATTGCGTCCCGATTCAATACATCGTCCTCCAGCCGAGTTGACTCCATGGGTCTATTGCTGCCTCGGGCACCTTATGGCCGTTCTGCTGTGAATCTAGATTATCGAATGGGACGAAAAACTGGTAGTGAATTGTAACGTTCAGGGCCACCTAATGACGATGGATCACTCAAATTGCGTCCCGATTCAATACATCGTCCTCCAGCCGACTTGTCTCCATGGGTCTATTGCTGCCTCGGGCACCTTATGGCCGTTCTGCTGTGAGTCTAGATTATCGAATGGGACGAAAAACTGATAGTGAATTGTAACTTTCAGGGCCACCTAATGACGATGGATCACTCAAATTGCGTCCCGATGCAATACATCGTCCTCCAGCAGACTTGTCTCCATGGGTCGATTGCTGCCTCGGGCACCTTGTGGCCGTTCTGCTGTGAGTCAAAGATTTTCGAATCGGACGAAAAACCTGATAGTGATTTGTAACATTCAGGGCCACCTAATGACGATGGACCACAGAAATTGCCTCCCGATTCACTACATCGTCCACTAGCCGACTTGACTCCATGGGACTATTCTGCCTCGGGCACCTTATGGCCGTTCTGCTGTGAGTCTAGATTATCGAATGGGATGAAAAACTGATAGTGAATTGTAACGTTCAGGGCCACCTAATGACGATGGATCACTCAAATTGCGTCCCGATTCAATACATCGTCCTCCAGCAGACTTGTCTTCATGGGTCTATTGCTGCCTCGGGCACCTTATGGCAGTCCTGCTGTGACTCAAAGATTTTCGAATCGGACGAAAAACTGATAGTGAATTGTAACGTTCAGGGCCTCCTAATGACGATGGAACAATCAAATTGCGTCCCGATTCAATACATCGTCCTCCAGCAGACTTGTCTCAATGGGTCTATTGCTGCCTCGGGCACCTTATGGCCGTTCTGCTGTGAGTCAAAGATTTTTGAATCGGACGAAAAACTGATAGTGAATTGTAACATTCAGTGCCACCTAATGACGATGGACCACACAAATTGCGTCACGATTCAGTACTTCGTCCTCCAGCCGACCTGACTCCATGGGTCTATTGCTGCCTCGGGCACCTTATGGCCGTTCTGCTGTGAGTCTAGATTATCGAATGGGACGAAAAACTGATAGTGAATTGTAACGTTCAGGGCCACCTAATGACGATTGATCACTCAAATTGCGTCCCGATTCAATACATCGTCCTCCAGCAGACTTGTCTCCATGGGTCTATTGCTGCCTCGGGCCCCCTATGGCCGTTCTGCTGTGAGTCAAAGATTTTCGAATCGGACGAAAAACTGATAGTGAATTGTAACTTTCAGGGCCACCTAATGACGATGGATCACTCAAATTGCATCCCGATTCAATACATCGTCCACCAGCCGACTTGTCTCCATGGGTCTATTGCTGCCTCGGGCACCTTATGGCCGTTCTGCTGTGAGTCAAAGATTTTCGAATCGGACGAAAAACTGATAGTGAATTGTAACGTTCAGGGCCTCCTAATGACGATGGAACACTCAAATTGCGTCCCGATTCAATACATCGTCCTCCAGCAGACTTGTCTCCATGCGTCTATTGCTGCCTCGGGCACCTTATGGCCGTTCAGCTGTGACTCAAAGATTTTCGAATCGGACGATAACTGATAGTGAATTGTAACGTTCAGGGCCTCCTAATGACGATGGAACACTCAAATTGCGTCCCGATTCAATACATCGTCCTCCAGCCGACTTGTCTCCATGGGTCTATTGCTGCCTCGGGCACCTTATGGCCGTTCTGCTGTGAGTCAAAGATTTTCGAATCGGACGAAAAACTGATAGTGAATTGTAACATTCAGGGCCACCTAATGACGATGGATCACTCAAATTGCGTCCCGATTCAATACATCGTCCTCCAGCCGACATGTCTCCATGGGTCTATTGCTGCCTCGGGCACCTTATGGCCGTTCAGCTGTGACTCAAACATTTTCGAATCGGACGAAAAACTGATAGTGAATTGGAACGTTCAGGGCCTCCTAATGACGATGGAACACTCAAATTGCGTCCCGATTCAATACATCGTCCACCAGCCGACTTGTCTCCATGGGTCTATTGCTGCCTCGGGCACCTTACGGCCGTTCTGCTGTGAGTCAAAGATTTTCGAATCGGACGAAAAACAAATAGAGAATTGTAACTTTCAGGACCACCTAATGACGATGGATCACTCAAATTGCGTCCCGATTAAATACATCGTCCTCCAGCCGACTTGTCTCCATGGGTCTATTGCTGCCTCGGGCACCTTATGGCCGTTCTGCTGTGAGTCAAAGATTTTAGAATCGGACGAAAAACTGATAGTGAATTGTAACGTTCAGGGACGCCTAATGACGATGGAACACTAAAATTGCGTCCCAATTCAATACATCGTCCTCCAGCAGACTTGACTTCATGGGTCTATTGCTGCCTCGGGCACCTTATGGCAGGCCTGCTGTGACTCAAAGATTTTCGAATCGGACGAAAAACTGATTGTGAATTGTAACGTTCAGGGCCTCCTAATGACGATGGAACACTCAAATTGCGTCCCGATTCAATACATCGTCCTCCAGCCGACTTGTCTCCATGGGTCTATTGCTGCCTCGGGCACCTTACGGCCGTTCTGCTGTGAGTCAAAGATTTTCGAATCGGACGAAAAACCTGATAGTGATTTGTAACATTCAGGGCCACCTAATGACGATGGACCACACAAATTGCGTCCCGATTCAGTACATCGTCCACTAGCCGACTTGACTCCATGGGACTATTGCTGCCTCGGGCACCTTATGGCCGTTCTGCTGTGAGTCTAGATTATCGAATGGAATGAAAAACTGATAGTGAATTGTAACGTTCAGGGCCACCTAATGACGATGGATCACTCAAATTGCGTCCCGATTCAATACATCGTCCTCCAGCAGACTTGTCTCCATGGGTCTATTGCTGCCTCGGGCACCTTATGGCAGTCCTGCTGTGACTCAAAGATTTTCGAATCGGACGAAAAACTGATAGTGAATTGTAACGTTCAGGGCCTCCTAATGACGATGGAACACTCAAATTGCGTCCCGATTCAATACATCGTCCTCCAGCAGACTTGTCTCCATGGGTCTATTGCTGCCTCGGGCACCTTATGGCCGTTCTGCTGTGAGTCAAAGATTTTCGAGTCGGACGAAAAACTGATTGTGAATTGTAACGTTCAGGGCCTCCTAATGACGATGGAACACTCAAATTGCGTCCCGATTCAATACATCGTCCTCCAGCAGACTTGTCTCCATGGGTCTATTGCTGCCTCTGGCACCTTATGGCCGTTCTGCTGTGAGTCAAAGATTTTCGAATCGGACGAAAAACTGATAGTGAATTGTAACGTTCAGGGCCTCCTAATGACGACGGAACACTCAAATTGTGTCCCGATTCAATACATCGTCCTCCAGCAGACTTGTCTCCATGCGTCTATTGCTGCCTCGGGCACCTTATGGCCGTTCTGCTGTGAGTCAAAGATTTTTGAATCGGACGAAAAACTGATAGTGAATTGTAACTTTCAGGGCCTCCTAATGACGATGGAACACTGAAATTGCGTCCCGATTAAATACATCGTCCTCCAGCAGACTTGTCTCCATGGGTCTATTGCTGCCTCGGGCACCTTATGGCCGTTCTGCTATGAGTCAAAGATTTTCGAATCGGACGAAAAACTCATAGTGAATTGTAACTTTCAGGGCAACCTAATGACGATGGATCACTCAAATTGCGTCCCGATTCAATACATCGTCCTCCAGCCGCCTTGTCTCCATGGGTCTATTGCTGCCTCGGGCACCTTATGGCCGTTCTGCTGTGAATCTAGATTATCGAATGGGACGAAAAACTGGTAGTGAATTGTAACGTTCAGGGCCACCTAATGACGATGGATCACACAAATTGCGTCCCGATTCAATACATCGTCCCCAGGCGACTTGTCTCCATGGGTCTATTGCTGCCTCGGGCACCTTATGGCCGTTCTGCTGTGAGTCAAAGATTTTCGAATCGGACGAAAAATCTGATAGTGATTTGTAACATTCAGGGCCACCTAATGACGATGGACCACACAAATTGCGTCCCGATTCAGTACATCGTCCACTAGCCGACTTGACTCCATGGGACTATTGCTGCCTCGGGCACCTAATGGCCGTTCTGCTGTGAGTCAAAGATTTTCGAATCGGACGAAAAACTGATAGTGAATTGTAACATTCAGGGCCACCTAATGACGATGGACCACACAAAATGCGTCCCGATTCAGTACATCGTCCTCCAGCCGACCTGACTCCATGGGTCTATTGCTGCCTCGGGCACCTTATGGCCGTTCTGCTGTGAGTCTAGATTATCGAATGGGACGAAAAACTGATAGTGAATTGTAACGTTCAGGGCCACCTAATGACGATGGATCACTCAAATTGCGTCCCGATTCAATACATCGTCCTCCAGCAGACTTGTCTCCATGGGTCTATTGCTGCCTCGGGCACATTATGGCAGGCCTGCTGTGACTCAAAGATTTTCGAATCGGACGAGAAACTGATAGTGAATTGTAACGTTCAGGGCCTCCTAATGACGATGAAACACTCAAATTGCGTCCCGATTCAATACATCGTCCTCCAGCAGACATGTCTCCATGCGTCTATTGCTGCCTCGGGCACCTTATGGCCGTTCTGCTGTGAGTCAAAGATTTTCGAATCGGACGAAAAACTGATAGTGAATTGTAACGTTCAGGGCCACCTAATGACGATGGATCACTAAAATTGCGTCCCGATTCAATACATCGTCCTCCAGCCGACTTGACTCCATGGGTCTATTGCTGCCTCGGGCACCCAATGGCCGTTCTGCTGTGAGTCTAGATTATCGAATGGGACGAGAAACTGATAGTGAATTGTAACGTTCAGGGCCTCCTAATGACGATGGATCACTCAAATTGCGTCCCGATTCAATACATCGTCCTCCTGCCGACTTGACTCCATGGGTCTATTGCTGCCTCGGGCACCTTATGGCCGTTCTGCTGTGAGTCTAGATTATCGAATGGGACGAAATACTGATAGTGAATTGTAACGTTCAGGGCTTCCTAATGACGATGGATCACTCAAATTGCGTCCCGATTCAATACATCGTCCTCCAGCAGACTTGTCTCCATGGGTCGATTGCTGCCTCGGGTACCTAATGGCCGTTCTGCTGTGAGTCAAAGATATTCGAATCGGACGAAAGACTGATAGTGAATTGTAACTTTCAGGGCCACCTAATGACGATGGAACACTCAAATTGCGTCCCGATTCAATACATCGTCCTCCAGCAGAGTTGTCTCCATGGGTCGATTGCTGCCTCCGGCACCTTATGGCCGTTCTGCTGTGAGTCATAGATTTTCGAATCGGACGAAAAACTGATAGTGATTTGTATCATTCAGGGCCACCTAATGACGATGGACCACACAAATTGCGTCCCGATTCAGTATATCGTCCACTAGCCGACTTGACTCCATGGGTCTATTGCTGCCTCGGGCACCTTATGGCCGTTCTGCTGTGAGTCTAGATTATCGAATGGGACGAAAAACTGATAGTGAATTGTAACGTTCAGGGCCACCTAATGACGATGGATCACTCAAATTGCGTCCCGATTCAATACATCGTCCTCCAGCAGACTTGTCTCCATGGGTCTATTGCTGCCTCGGGCACCTTATGGCCGTTCTGCTGTGAGTCATAGATTTTCGAATCGGACGAAAAACTGATAGTGAATTGTAACTTTCAGGGCCACCTAATGACGATGGATCACTCAAAGTACGTCCCGATTCAATACATCGTCCACCAGCCGACTTGTCTCCATGGGTCTATTGCTGCCTCGGGCACCTTATGGCCGTTCTGCTGTGAGTCAAAGATTTTCGAATCGGACGAAAAACTGATAGTGAATTGTAACGTTCAGGGCCTCCTAATGACGATGGAACACTCAAATTGCGTCCCGATTCAATACATCGTCCTCCAGCCGAGTTGTCTCCATGGGTCTATTGCTGCCTCGGGCACCTTATGGCCGTTCTGCTGTGAGTCAAAGATTTTCGAGTCGGACGAAAAACTGATTGTGAATTGTAACGTTCAGGGCCTCCTAATGACGATGGAACACTCAAATTGCGTCCCGATTAAATACATCGTCCTCCAGCCGACTTGTCTCCATGGGTCTATTGCTGCCTCGGGCACCTTATGGCCGTTCTGCTGTGAGTCAAAGATTTTAGAATCGGACGAAAAACTGATAGTGAATTGTAACGTTCAGGGACGCCTAATGACGATGGAACACTAAAATTGCGTCCCAATTCAATACATCGTACTCCAGCAGACTTGACTTCATGGGTCTATTGCTGCCTCGGGCACCTTATGGCAGGCCTGCTGTGACTCAAAGATTTTCGAATCGGACGAAAAACTGATTGTGAATTGTAACGTTCAGGGCCTCCTAATGACGATGGAACACTCAAATTGCGTCCCGATTCAATACATCGTCCTCCAGCCGACTTGTCTCCATGGGTCTATTGCTGCCTCGGGCACCTTACGGCCGTTCTGCTGTGAGTCAAAGATTTTCGAATCGGACGAAAAACCTGATAGTGATTTGTAACATTCAGGGCCACCTAATGACGATGGACCACACAAATTGCGTCCCGATTCAGTACATCGTCCACTAGCCGACTTGACTCCATGGGACTATTGCTGCCTCGGGCACCTTATGGCCGTTCTGCTGTGAGTCTAGATTATCGAATGGAATGAAAAACTGATAGTGAATTGTAACGTTCAGGGCCACCTAATGACGATGGATCACTCAAATTGCGTCCCGATTCAATACATCGTCCTCCAGCAGACTTGTCTCCATGGGTCTATTGCTGCCTCGGGCACCTTATGGCAGTCCTGCTGTGACTCAAAGATTTTCGAATCGGACGAAAAACTGATAGTGAATTGTAACGTTCAGGGCCTCCTAATGACGATGGAACACTCAAATTGCGTCCCGATTCAATACATCGTCCTCCAGCAGACTTGTCTCCATGGGTCTATTGCTGCCTCGGGCACCTTATGGCCGTTCTGCTGTGAGTCAAAGATTTTCGAGTCGGACGAAAAACTGATTGTGAATTGTAACGTTCAGGGCCTCCTAATGACGATGGAACACTCAAATTGCGTCCCGATTCAATACATCGTCCTCCAGCAGACTTGTCTCCATGGGTCTATTGCTGCCTCTGGCACCTTATGGCCGTTCTGCTGTGAGTCAAAGATTTTCGAATCGGACGAAAAACTGATAGTGAATTGTAACGTTCAGGGCCTCCTAATGACGACGGAACACTCAAATTGTGTCCCGATTCAATACATCGTCCTCCAGCAGACTTGTCTCCATGCGTCTATTGCTGCCTCGGGCACCTTATGGCCGTTCTGCTGTGAGTCAAAGATTTTTGAATCGGACGAAAAACTGATAGTGAATTGTAACTTTCAGGGCCTCCTAATGACGATGGAACACTGAAATTGCGTCCCGATTAAATACATCGTCCTCCAGCAGACTTGTCTCCATGGGTCTATTGCTGCCTCGGGCACCTTATGGCCGTTCTGCTATGAGTCAAAGATTTTCGAATCGGACGAAAAACTCATAGTGAATTGTAACTTTCAGGGCAACCTAATGACGATGGATCACTCAAATTGCGTCCCGATTCAATACATCGTCCTCCAGCCGCCTTGTCTCCATGGGTCTATTGCTGCCTCGGGCACCTTATGGCCGTTCTGCTGTGAATCTAGATTATCGAATGGGACGAAAAACTGGTAGTGAATTGTAACGTTCAGGGCCACCTAATGACGATGGATCACACAAATTGCGTCCCGATTCAATACATCGTCCCCAGGCGACTTGTCTCCATGGGTCTATTGCTGCCTCGGGCACCTTATGGCCGTTCTGCTGTGAGTCAAAGATTTTCGAATCGGACGAAAAATCTGATAGTGATTTGTAACATTCAGGGCCACCTAATGACGATGGACCACACAAATTGCGTCCCGATTCAGTACATCGTCCACTAGCCGACTTGACTCCATGGGACTATTGCTGCCTCGGGCACCTAATGGCCGTTCTGCTGTGAGTCAAAGATTTTCGAATCGGACGAAAAACTGATAGTGAATTGTAACATTCAGGGCCACCTAATGACGATGGACCACACAAAATGCGTCCCGATTCAGTACATCGTCCTCCAGCCGACCTGACTCCATGGGTCTATTGCTGCCTCGGGCACCTTATGGCCGTTCTGCTGTGAGTCTAGATTATCGAATGGGACGAAAAACTGATAGTGAATTGTAACGTTCAGGGCCACCTAATGACGATGGATCACTCAAATTGCGTCCCGATTCAATACATCGTCCTCCAGCAGACTTGTCTCCATGGGTCTATTGCTGCCTCGGGCACATTATGGCAGGCCTGCTGTGACTCAAAGATTTTCGAATCGGACGAGAAACTGATAGTGAATTGTAACGTTCAGGGCCTCCTAATGACGATGAAACACTCAAATTGCGTCCCGATTCAATACATCGTCCTCCAGCAGACATGTCTCCATGCGTCTATTGCTGCCTCGGGCACCTTATGGCCGTTCTGCTGTGAGTCAAAGATTTTCGAATCGGACGAAAAACTGATAGTGAATTGTAACGTTCAGGGCCACCTAATGACGATGGATCACTAAAATTGCGTCCCGATTCAATACATCGTCCTCCAGCCGACTTGACTCCATGGGTCTATTGCTGCCTCGGGCACCCAATGGCCGTTCTGCTGTGAGTCTAGATTATCGAATGGGACGAGAAACTGATAGTGAATTGTAACGTTCAGGGCCTCCTAATGACGATGGATCACTCAAATTGCGTCCCGATTCAATACATCGTCCTCCTGCCGACTTGACTCCATGGGTCTATTGCTGCCTCGGGCACCTTATGGCCGTTCTGCTGTGAGTCTAGATTATCGAATGGGACGAAATACTGATAGTGAATTGTAACGTTCAGGGCTTCCTAATGACGATGGATCACTCAAATTGCGTCCCGATTCAATACATCGTCCTCCAGCAGACTTGTCTCCATGGGTCGATTGCTGCCTCGGGTACCTAATGGCCGTTCTGCTGTGAGTCAAAGATTTTCGAATCGGACGAAAGACTGATAGTGAATTGTAACTTTCAGGGCCACCTAATGACGATGGAACACTCAAATTGCGTCCCGATTCAATACATCGTCCTCCAGCAGACTTGTCTCCATGGGTCGATTGCTGCCTCCGGCACCTTATGGCCGTTCTGCTGTGAGTCATAGATTTTCGAATCGGACGAAAAACTGATAGTGATTTGTATCATTCAGGGCCACCTAATGACGATGGACCACACAAATTGCGTCCCGATTCAGTATATCGTCCACTAGCCGACTTGACTCCATGGGTCTATTGCTGCCTCGGGCACCTTATGGCCGTTCTGCTGTGAGTCTAGATTATCGAATGGGACGAAAAACTGATAGTGAATTGTAACGTTCAGGGCCACCTAATGACGATGGATCACTCAAATTGCGTCCCGATTCAATACATCGTCCTCCAGCAGACTTGTCTCCATGGGTCTATTGCTGCCTCGGGCACCTTATGGCCGTTCTGCTGTGAGTCATAGATTTTCGAATCGGACGAAAAACTGATAGTGAATTGTAACTTTCAGGGCCACCTAATGACGATGGATCACTCAAAGTACGTCCCGATTCAATACATCGTCCACCAGCCGACTTGTCTCCATGGGTCTATTGCTGCCTCGGGCACCTTATGGCCGTTCTGCTGTGAGTCAAAGATTTTCGAATCGGACGAAAAACTGATAGTGAATTGTAACGTTCAGGGCCTCCTAATGACGATGGAACACTCAAATTGCGTCCCGATTCAATACATCGTCCTCCAGCCGAGTTGTCTCCATGGGTCTATTGCTGCCTCGGGCACCTTATGGCCGTTCTGCTGTGAGTCAAAGATTTTCGAATCGGACGAAAAACAAATAGAGAATTGGAACTTTCAGGACCACCTAATGACGATGGATCACTCAAATTGCGTCCCGATTAAATACATCGTCCTCCAGCCGACTTGTCTCCATGGGTCTATTGCTGCCTCGGGCACCTTATGGCCGTTCTGCTGTGAGTCAAAGATTATCGAATCGGACGAAAAACTGATTGTGAATTGTAACGATCAGGGCCTCCTAATGACGATGGAACACTCAAATTGCGTCCCGATTCAATACATCGTCCTCCAGCAGACTTGTCTCCATGGGTCTATTGCTGCCTCGGGCACCTTATGGCCGTTCTGCTGTGAGTCAAAGATTTTCGAATCGGACGAAAAACTGATAGTGAATTGTAACATTCAGGGCCACCTAATATCGATGGACCACACAAATTGCGTCCCGATTCAGTACATCGTCCTCCAGCCGACCTGACTCCATGGGTCTATTGCTGCCTCAAGCACCTTATGGCCGTCTGCTGTGAGTCTAGATTATCGAATGGGACGAAAAACTGATAGTGAATTGTAACGTTCAGGGCCACCTAATGACGACAGATCACTCAAATTGCGTCACGATTCAATATATCGTCCTCCAGCAGACTTGTTTCCATGGGTCTATTGTTGCCTCGGGCACCTTATGGACGTTCTGCTGTGAGTCAAAGATTTTCGAATCGGACGAAAAACTGATAGTGAATTGTAACTTTCAGGGCAACCTAATGGCGATGGATCACTCAAATTGCGTCCCGATTCAATACATCGTCCTCCAGCCGACTTGTCTCCATGGGTCTATTGCTGCCTCGGGCACCTTATGGCCGTTCTGCTGTGAGTCAAAGATTTTCGAATCGGACGAAAAACTGATAGTGAATTGTAACATTCAGGGCCACCTAATGACGATGGACCACACAAATTCCGTCCCGATTCAGTACATCGTCCTCCAGCCGACCTGACTCCATGGGTCTATTGCTGCCTCGGGCACCTTATGGCCGTTCTGCTGTGAGTCTAGATTATCGAATGGGACGAAAAACTGATAGTGAATTGTAACGTTCAGGGCCACCTAATGACGATGGATCACTCAAATTGCGTCCCGATTCAATACATCGTCCTCCAGCAGACTTGTCTCCATGGGTCTATTGCTGCCTCGGGCACCTTATGGCCGTTCTGCTGTGAGTCAAAGATTTTCGAATCGGACGAAAAACTGATAGTGAATTGTAACTTTCAGGGCCACCTAATGACGATGGATCACTCAAATTGCATCCCGATTCAATACATCGTCCACCAGCCGACGTGTCTCCATGGGTCTATTGCTGCCTCGGGCACCTTATGGCCGTTCTGCTGTGAGTCAAAGATTTTCGAATCGGACGAAAAACTTATAGTGAATTGTAACATTCAGGGCCTCCTAATGACGATGGAACACTCAAATTGCGTCCCGATTCAATACATCGTCCTCCAGCAGACTTGTCTCCATGCGTCTATTGCTGCCTCGGGCACCTTATGGCCGTTCTGCTGTGAGTCAAAGATTTTCGAATCGGACGAAAAACTGATAGTGAATTGTAACTTTCAGGGCCTCCTAATGACGATGGAACACTCAAATTGCGTCCCGGTTCAATACATCGACCTCCAGCAGACTTGTCTCCATGGGTCTATTGCTGCCTCGGGCACCTTATGGCCGTTCTGCTGTGAGTCAAAGATTTTCGAATCGGACGAAAAACTGATAGTGAATTGGAACGTTCAGGGCCACCTAATGACGATGGATCACTCAAATTGCGTCCCGATTCAATACATCGTCCTCCAGCCGAGTTGACTCCATGGGACTATTGCTGCCTCGGGCACCTTATGGCCGTTCTGCTGTGAGTCTAGATTATCGAATGGGATGAAAAACTGATAGTGAATTGTAACGTTCAGGGCCACCTAATGACGATGGATCACTCAAATTGCGTCCCGATTCAATACATCGTCCTCCAGCAGACTTGTCTCCATGGGTCTATTGCTGCCTCGGGCACCTTATGGCCGTTCTGCTGTGAGTCAAAGATTTTCGAATCGGACGAAAAACTGATAGTGAATTGTAACCTTCAGGGCCACCTAATGACGATGGATCACTCAAATTGCGTCCCGATTCAATACATCGTCCTCCAGCAGACTTGTCTCCATGCGTCTATTGCTGCCTCGGGCACCTTATGGCCGTTCTGCTGTGAGTCAAAGATTTTCGAATCGGACGAAAAACTGATAGTGAATTGTAACTTTCAGGGCCTCCTAATGACGATGGAACACTCAAATTGCGTCCCGGTTCAATACATCGACCTCCAGCAGACTTGTCTCCATGGGTCTATTGCTGCCTCGGGCACCTTATAGCCGTTCTGCTGTGAGTCAAAGATTTTCGAATCGGACGAAAAACTGATAGTGAATTGTAACGTTCAGGGCCACCTAATGACGATGGATCACTCAAATTGCGTCCCGATTCAATACATCGTCCTCCAGCCGACATGTCTCCATGGGTCTATTGCTGCCTTGGCACCTTATGGCCGTTCTGCTGTGAGTCAAAGATTTTCGAATCGGACGAAAAAATGATAGTGAATTGTAACGTTCAGGTCCACCTAATGACGATGGATCACTCAAATTGCGTCCCGATTCAATACATTGTCCTCCAGCAGACTGTCTCCATGGGTCTATTGCAGCCTCGGGCACCTTATGGCCGTTCACCTGTGACTCAAAGATTTTCGAATCGGACGAAAAACAGATAGTGAATTGTAACGTTCAGGGCCTCCTAATGACGATGGAACACTCAAATTGCGTCCCGATTCAATACATCGTCCTCCAGCCGACTTGTCTCCATGGGTCTATTGCTGCCTCGGGCACCTTATGGCCGTTCTGCTGTGAGTCAAAGATTTTCGAATCGGACGAAAAACTGATAGTGAATTGTAACATTCAGGGCCACCTAATGACGATGGATCACTCAAATTGCGTCCCGATTCAATACATCGTCCTCCAGCCGACATGTCTCCATGGCTCTATTGCTGCCTCGGGCACCTTATGGCCGTTCAGCTGTGACTCAAAGATTTTCGAATCGGACGAAAAACTGATAGTGAATTGTAACGTTCAGGGCCTCCTAATGACGATGGAAAACTCAAATTGCGTCCCGATTCAATACATCGTCCTCCAGCCGACTTGTCTCCATGGGTCTATTGCTGCCTCGGGCACCTTATGGCCGTTCTGCTGTGAGTCAAAGATTTTCGAATCGGACGAAAAACAAATAGAGAATTGTAACTTTCAGGACCACCTAATGACGATGGATCACTCAAATTGCGTCCCGATTAAATACATCGTCCTCCAGCAGACTTGTCTCCATGGGTCTATTGCTGCCTCGGGCACCTTATGGCCGTTCTGCTGTGAGTCAAAGATTTTCGAATCGGACGAAAAACTGATAGTGAATTGTAACGTTCAGGTCCTCCTAATGACGATGGAACACTAAAATTGCGTCCCGATTCAATACATCGTCCTCCAGCAGACTTGACTTCATGGGTCTATTGCTGCCTCGGGCACCTTATGGCAGGCCTGCTGTGACTCAATGATTTTCGAATCGGACGAAAAACTGATTGTGAATTGTAACGTTCAGGGCCTCCTAATGACGATGGAACACTCAAATTGCGTCCCGATTCAATACATCGTCCTCCAGCCGACTTGTCTCCATGGGTCTATTGCTGCCTCGGGCACCTTATGGCCGTTCTGCTGTGAGTCAAAGATTTTCGAATCGGACGAAAAACCTGATAGTGATTTGTAACATTCAGGGCCACCTAATGACGATGGACCACAGAAATTGCGTCCCGATTCAGTACATCGTCCACTAGCCGACTTGACTCCATGGGACTATTGCTGCCTCGGGCACCTTATGGCCGTTCTGCTGTGAGTCTAGATTATCGAATGGGATGAAAAACTGATAGTGAATTGTAACGTTCAGGGCCACCTAATGACGTTGGATCACTCAAATTGCGTCCCGATTCAATACATCGTCCTCCAGCAGACGTGTCTCCATGGGTCTATTGCTGCCTCGGGCACCTTATGGCAGTCCTGCTGTGACTCAAAGATTTTCGTATCGGACGAAAAACTGATAGTGAACTGTAACGTTCAGGGCCTCCTAATGACGATGGAACACTCAAATTGCGTCCCGATTCAATACATCGTCCTCCAGCAGACTTGTCTCCATGGGTCTATTGCTGCCTCGGGCACCTTATGGCCGTTCTGCTGTGAGTCAAAGATTTTCGAATCGGACGAAAAACTGATAGTGAATTGTAACGTTCAGGGCCTCCTAATGACGATGGAACACTCAAATTGTGTCCCGATTCAATACATCGTCCTCCAGCAGACTTGTCTCCATGCGTCTATTGCTGCCTCGGGCACCTTATGGCCGTTCTGCTGTGAGTCAAAGATTTTCGAATCGGACGAAAAACTGATAGTGAATTGTAACTTTCAGGGCCTCCTAATGACGATTGAACACTCAAATTGCGTCCCGATTAAATACATCGTCCTCCAGCAGACTTGTCTCCATGGGTCTATTGCTGCCTCGGGCACCTTATGGCCGTTCTGCTATGAGTCAAAGATTTTCGAATCGGACGAAAAACTGATAGTGAATTGTAACGTTCAGGGCCTCCTAATGACGATGGAACACTCAAATTGCGTCCCGATTCAATACATCGTCCTCCAGCAGACTTGTCTCCATGGGTCTATTGCTGCCTCGGGCACCTTATGGCCGTTCTGCTGTGAGTCAAAGATTTTCGAATCGGACGAAAAACTGATAGTGAATTGTAACATTCAGGGCCACCTAATGACGATGGATCACTCAAATTGCGTCCCGATTCAATACATCGTCCTCCAGCCGACTTGTCTCCATGGGTCTATTGCTGCCTCGGGCACCTTATGGCCGTTCTGCTGTGAGTCAAAGATTTTCGAATCGGACGAAAAACCTGATAGTGATTTGTAACATTCAGGGCCACCTAATGACGATGGACCACAGAAATTGCGTCCCGATTCAGTACATCGTCCACTAGCCGACTTGACTCCATGGGACTATTGCTGCCTCGGGCACCTTATGGCCGTTCTGCTGTGAGTCTAGATTATCGAATGGGATGAAAAACTGATAGTGAATTGTAACGTTCAGGGCCACCTAATGACGTTGGATCACTCAAATTGCGTCCCGATTCAATACATCGTCCTCCAGCAGACGTGTCTCCATGGGTCTATTGCTGCCTCGGGCACCTTATGGCAGTCCTGCTGTGACTCAAAGATTTTCGTATCGGACGAAAAACTGATAGTGAACTGTAACGTTCAGGGCCTCCTAATGACGATGGAACACTCAAATTGCGTCCCGATTCAATACATCGTCCTCCAGCAGACTTGTCTCCATGGGTCTATTGCTGCCTCGGGCACCTTATGGCCGTTCTGCTGTGAGTCAAAGATTTTCGAATCGGACGAAAAACTGATAGTGAATTGTAACGTTCAGGGCCTCCTAATGACGATGGAACACTCAAATTGTGTCCCGATTCAATACATCGTCCTCCAGCAGACTTGTCTCCATGCGTCTATTGCTGCCTCGGGCACCTTATGGCCGTTCTGCTGTGAGTCAAAGATTTTCGAATCGGACGAAAAACTGATAGTGAATTGTAACTTTCAGGGCCTCCTAATGACGATTGAACACTCAAATTGCGTCCCGATTAAATACATCGTCCTCCAGCAGACTTGTCTCCATGGGTCTATTGCTGCCTCGGGCACCTTATGGCCGTTCTGCTATGAGTCAAAGATTTTCGAATCGGACGAAAAACTGATAGTGAATTGTAACGTTCAGGGCCTCCTAATGACGATGGAACACTCAAATTGCGTCCCGATTCAATACATCGTCCTCCAGCAGACTTGTCTCCATGGGTCTATTGCTGCCTCGGGCACCTTATGGCCGTTCTGCTGTGAGTCAAAGATTTTCGAATCGGACGAAAAACTGATAGTGAATTGTAACATTCAGGGCCACCTAATGACGATGGATCACTCAAATTGCGTCCCGATTCAATACATCGTCCTCCAGCCGACATGTCTCCATGGGTCTATTGCTGCCTCGGGCACCTTATGGCCGTTCAGCTGTGACTCAAAGATTTTCGAATCGGACGAAAAACTGATAGTGAATTGTAACGTTCAGGGCCTCCTAATGACGATGGAAAACTCAAATTGCGTCCCGATTCAATACATCGTCCTCCAGCCGACTTGTCTCCATGGGTCTATTGCTGCCTCGGGCACCTTATGGCCGTTCTGCTGTGAGTCAAAGATTTTCGAATCGGACGAAAAACAAATAGAGAATTGTAACTTTCAGGACCACCTAATGACGATGGATCACTCAAATAGCGTCCCGATTAAATACATCGTCCTCCAGCAGACTTGTCTCCATGGGTCTATTGCTGCCTCGGGCACCTTATGGCCGTTCTGCTGTGAGTCAAAGATTTTCGAATCGGACGAAAAACTGATTGTGAATTGTAACGTTCAGGGCCTCCTAATGACGATGGAACACTCAAATTGCGTCCCGATTCAATACATCGTCCTCCAGCCGACTTGTCTCCATGGGTCTATTGCTGCCTCGGGCACCTTATGGCCGTTCTGCTGTGAGTCAAAGATTTTCGAATCGGACGAAAAACCTGATAGTGATTTGTAACATTCAGGGCCACCTAATGACGATGGACCACAGAAATTGCGTCCCGATTCAGTACATCGTCCACTAGCCGACTTGACTCCATGGGACTATTGCTGCCTCGGGCACCTTATGGCCGTTCTGCTGTGAGTCTAGATTATCGAATGGGATGAAAAACTGATAGTGAATTGTAACGTTCAGGGCCACCTAATGACGTTGGATCACTCAAATTGCGTCCCGATTCAATACATCGTCCTCCAGCAGACGTGTCTCCATGGGTCTATTGCTGCCTCGGGCACCTTATGGCAGTCCTGCTGTGACTCAAAGATTTTCGTATCGGACGAAAAACTGATAGTGAACTGTAACGTTCAGGGCCTCCTAATGACGATGGAACACTCAAATTGCGTCCCGATTCAATACATCGTCCTCCAGCAGACTTGTCTCCATGGGTCTATTGCTGCCTCGGGCACCTTATGGCCGTTCTGCTGTGAGTCAAAGATTTTCGAATCGGACGAAAAACTGATAGTGAATTGTAACGTTCAGGGCCTCCTAATGACGATGGAACACTCAAATTGTGTCCCGATTCAATACATCGTCCTCCAGCAGACTTGTCTCCATGCGTCTATTGCTGCCTCGGGCACCTTATGGCCGTTCTGCTGTGAGTCAAAGATTTTCGAATCGGACGAAAAACTGATAGTGAATTGTAACTTTCAGGGCCTCCTAATGACGATTGAACACTCAAATTGCGTCCCGATTAAATACATCGTCCTCCAGCAGACTTGTCTCCATGGGTCTATTGCTGCCTCGGGCACCTTATGGCCGTTCTGCTATGAGTCAAAGATTTTCGAATCGGACGAAAAACTGATAGTGAATTGTAACGTTCAGGGCCTCCTAATGACGATGGAACACTCAAATTGCGTCCCGATTCAATACATCGTCCTCCAGCAGACTTGTCTCCATGGGTCTATTGCTGCCTCGGGCACCTTATGGCCGTTCTGCTGTGAGTCAAAGATTTTCGAATCGGACGAAAAACTGATAGTGAATTGTAACATTCAGGGCCACCTAATGACGATGGATCACTCAAATTGCGTCCCGATTCAATACATCGTCCTCCAGCCGACATGTCTCCATGGGTCTATTGCTGCCTCGGGCACCTTATGGCCGTTCAGCTGTGACTCAAAGATTTTCGAATCGGACGAAAAACTGATAGTGAATTGTAACGTTCAGGGCCTCCTAATGACGATGGAAAACTCAAATTGCGTCCCGATTCAATACATCGTCCTCCAGCCGACTTGTCTCCATGGGTCTATTGCTGCCTCGGGCACCTTATGGCCGTTCTGCTGTGAGTCAAAGATTTTCGAATCGGACGAAAAACAAATAGAGAATTGTAACTTTCAGGACCACCTAATGACGATGGATCACTCAAATAGCGTCCCGATTAAATACATCGTCCTCCAGCAGACTTGTCTCCATGGGTCTATTGCTGCCTCGGGCACCTTATGGCCGTTCTGCTGTGAGTCAAAGATTTTCGAATCGGACGAAAAACTGATAGTGAATTGTAACGTTCAGGTCCTCCTAATGACGACGGAACACTAAAATTGCGTCCCGATTCAATACATCGTCCTCCAGCAGACTTGACTTCATGGGTCTATTGCTGCCTCGGGCACCTTATGGCAGGCCTGCTGTGACTCAAAGATTTTCGAATCGGACGAAAAACTGATTGTGAATTGTAACGTTCAGGGCCTCCTAATGACGATGGAACACTCAAATTGCGTCCCGATTCAATACATCGTCCTCCAGCCGACTTGTCTCCATGGGTCTATTGCTGCCTCGGGCACCTTATGGCCGTTCTGCTGTGAGTCAAAGATTTTCGAATCGGACGAAAAACCTGATAGTGATTTGTAACATTCAGGGCCACCTAATGACGATGGACCACACAAATTGCGTCCCGATTCAGTACATCGTCCACTAGCCGACTTGACTCCATGGGACTATTGCTGCCTCGGGCACCTTATGGCCGTTCTGCTGTGAGTCTAGATTATCGAATGGGATGAAAAACTGATAGTGAATTGTAACGTTCAGGGCCACCTAATGACGTTGGATCACTCAAATTGCGTCCCGATTCAATACATCGTCCTCCAGCAGACGTGTCTCCATGGGTCTATTGCTGCCTCGGGCACCTTATGTCAGTCCTGCTGTGACTCAAAGATTTTCGTATCGGACGAAAAACTGATAGTGAACTGTAACGTTCAGGGCCTCCTAATGACGATGGAACACTCAAATTGCGTCCCGATTCAATACATCGTCCTCCAGCAGACTTGTCTCCATGGGTCTATTGCTGCCTCGGGCACCTTATGGCCGTTCTGCTGTGAGTCAAAGATTTTCGAATCGGACGAAAAACTGATAGTGAATTGTAACGTTCAGGGCCTCCTAATGACGATGGAACACTCAAATTGTGTCCCGATTCAATACATCGTCCTCCAGCAGACTTGTCTCCATGCGTCTATTGCTGCCTCGGGCACCTTATGGCCGTTCTGCTGTGAGTCAAAGATTTTCGAATCGGACGAAAAACTGATAGTGAATTGTAACTTTCAGGGCCTCCTAATGACGATTGAACACTCAAATTGCGTCCCGATTAAATACATCGTCCTCCAGCAGACTTGTCTCCATGGGTCTATTGCTGCCTCGGGCACCTTATGGCCGTTCTGCTATGAGTCAAAGATTTTCGAATTGGACGAAAAACTGATAGTGAATTGTAACGTTCAGGGCCTCCTAATGACGATGGAACACTCAAATTGCGTCCCGATTCAATACATCGTCCTCCAGCAGACTTGTCTCCATGGGTCTATTGCTGCCTCGGGCACCTTATGGCCGTTCTGCTGTGAGTCAAAGATTTTCGAATCGGACGAAAAACTGATAGTGAATTGTAACATTCAGGGCCACCTAATGACGATGGATCACTCAAATTGCGTCCCGATTCAATACATCGTCCTCCAGCCGACATGTCTCCATGGGTCTATTGCTGCCTCGGGCACCTTATGGCCGTTCAGCTGTGACTCAAAGATTTTCGAATCGGACGAAAAACTGATAGTGAATTGTAACGTTCAGGGCCTCCTAATGACGATGGAAAACTCAAATTGCGTCCCGATTCAATACATCGTCCTCCAGCCGACTTGTCTCCATGGGTCTATTGCTGCCTCGGGCACCTTATGGCCGTTCTGCTGTGAGTCAAAGATTTTCGAATCGGACGAAAAACAAATAGAGAATTGTAACTTTCAGGACCACCTAATGACGATGGATCACTCAAATTGCGTCCCGATTAAATACATCGTCCTCCAGCAGACTTGTCTCCATGGGTCTATTGCTGCCTCGGGCACCTTATGGCCGTTCTGCTGTGAGTCAAAGATTTTCGAATCGGACGAAAAACTGATAGTGAATTGTAACGTTCAGGTCCTCCTAATGACGATGGAACACTAAAATTGCGTCCCGATTCAATACATCGTCCTCCAGCAGACTTGACTTCATGGGTCTATTGCTGCCTCGGGCACCTTATGGCAGGCCTGCTGTGACTCAAAGATTTTCGAATCGGACGAAAAACTGATTGTGAATTGTAACGTTCAGGGCCTCCTAATGACGATGGAACACTAAAATTGCGTCCCGATTCAATACATCGTTCTCCAGCCGACTTGTCTCCATGGGTCTATTGCTGCCTCGGGCACCTTATGGCCGTTCTGCTGTGAGTCAAAGATTTTCGAATCGGACGAAAAACCTGATAGTGATTTGTAACATTCAGGGCCACCTAATGACGATGGACCACACAAATTGCGTCCCGATTCAGTACATCGTCCACTAGCCGACTTGACTCCATGGGACTATTGCTGCCTCGGGCACCTTATGGCCGTTCTGCTGTGAGTCTAGATTATCGAATGGGATGAAAAACTGATAGTGAATTGTAACGTTCAGGGCCACCTAATGACGTTGGATCACTCAAATTGCGTCCCGATTCAATACATCGTCCTCCAGCAGACGTGTCTCCATGGGTCTATTGCTGCCTCGGGCACCTTATGGCAGTCCTGCTGTGACTCAAAGATTTTCGTATCGGACGAAAAACTGATAGTGAACTGTAACGTTCAGGGCCTCCTAATGACGATGGAACACTCAAATTGCGTCCCGATTCAATACATCGTCCTCCAGCAGACTTGTCTCCATGGGTCTATTGCTGCCTCGGGCACCTTATGGCCGTTCTGCTGTGAGTCAAAGATTTTCGAATCGGACGAAAAACTGATAGTGAATTGTAACGTTCAGGGCCTCCTAATGACGATGGAACACTCAAATTGTGTCCCGATTCAATACATCGTCCTCCAGCAGACTTGTCTCCATGCGTCTATTGCTGCCTCGGGCACCTTATGGCCGTTCTGCTGTGAGTCAAAGATTTTCGAATCGGACGAAAAACTGATAGTGAATTGTAACTTTCAGGGCCTCCTAATGACGATTGAACACTCAAATTGCGTCCCGATTAAATACATCGTCCTCCAGCAGACTTGTCTCCATGGGTCTATTGCTGCCTCGGGCACCTTATGGCCGTTCTGCTATGAGTCAAAGATTTTCGAATCGGACGAAAAACTGATAGTGAATTGTAACGTTCAGGGCCTCCTAATGACGATGGAACACTCAAATTGCGTCCCGATTCAATACATCGTCCTCCAGCAGACTTGTCTCCATGCGTCTATTGCTGTCTCGGGCACCTTATGGCCGTTCTGCTGTGAGTCTAGATTATCGAATGGGACGAAAAACTGATAGTGAATTGTAACGTTCAGGGCCTCCTAATGACGATGGATCACTCAAATTGCGTCCCGATTCAATACATCGTCCTCAAGCAGACTTGTCTCCATGGGTCTATTGCTCCCTCGGGCACCTTATGGCCGTTCTGCTGTGAGTCTAGATTATCGAATGGGACGAAAAACTGATAGTGAATTGTAACGTTCAGGGCCTCCTAATGACGATGGATCACTCAAATAGCGTCCCGATTAAATACATCGTCCTAGAGGCCGACTTGACTACATGGGTCGATTGCTGCCTCGGGCACCTAATGGCCATTCTGCTGTGAGTCAAAGATTTTCGAATCGGACGAAAAACTGATAGTTAATTGTAACATTCAGGGCAACCTAATGACGATGGACCACGCAAATTGTGTCCCGATTCAATACATCGTCCTCCAGCCGATTTGACTCCATGGGTCTATTGCTGCCTCGGGCACCTTATGGCCGTTCTGCTATGAATCTAGATTATCGAATGGGACGAAAAACTGATAGTGAATTGTAACGTTCAGGGCCACCTAATGACGATGGATCACTCAAATTGCGTCCCGATTCAATACATCGTCCTCCAGCAGACTTGTCTCCATGGGTCTACTGCTGCCTCGGGCACCTTATGGCAGGCCTGCTGTGACTCAAAGATTTTCGAATCGGACGAAAAACTGATAGTGAATTGTAACGTTCAGGGCCACCTAATGACGATGGATCACTCAAATTGCGTCCCGATTCAATACATCGTCCTCCAGCCGACTTGACTCCATGGGTCTATTGCTGCCTCGGGCACCTTATGGCCGTTCTGCTGTGAGTCTAGATTATCGAATGGGACGAAAAACTGATAGTGAATTGTAACGTTCAGGGCCACCTAATAACGATGGATCACTCAATTGGCGTCCCGATTCAATACATCGTCCTCCAGCAGACTTGTCTCCATGGGTCTATAGCTGCCTCGGGCACCTTATGGCCGTTCTGCTGTGAGTCATAGATTTTCGAATCGGACGAAAAACTGATAGTGAATTGTAACTTTCAGGGCCACCTAATGACGATGGATCACTCAAAGTACGTCCCGATTCAATACATCGTCCACCAGCCGACTTGTCTCTGTGGGTCTATTGCTGCCTCGGGCACCTTATGGCCGTTCTGCTGTGAATCAAAGATTTTCGAATCGGACGAAAAACTGATAGTGAATTGTAACGTTCAGGGCCTCCTAATGACGATGGAACACTCAAATTGCGTCCCGATTCAATACATCGTCCTCCAGCAGACTTGTCTCCATGCGTCTATTGCTGCCTCGGGCACCTTATGGCCGTCCTGCTGTGAGTCTAGATTATCGAATGGGACGAAAAACTGATAGTGAATTGTAACGTTCAGGGCCTCCTAATGACGATGGATCACTCAAATTGCGTCCCGATTAAACACATCGTCCTCCAGCCGACTTGACTCCATGGGTCTATTGCTGCCTCGGGCACCTTATGGCCGTTCTGCTGTGAGTCTAGATTATCGAATGGGACGAAAAACTGATAGTGAATTGTAACGTTCAGGGCCTCCTAATGACGATGGATCACTCAAATTGCGTCCCGATTCAATACATCGTCCTCCAGCAGACTTGTCTCCATGGGTCGATTGCTGCCTCGGGCACCTAATGGCCGTTCTGCTGTGAGTCAAAGATTTTCGAATCGGACGAAAAACTGATAGTGATTTGTAACATTCAGGGCCACCTAATGACGATGGACCACACAAATTGCGTCCCGATTCAGTACATCGTCCACTAGCCGACTTGACTCCATGGGACTATTGCTGCCTCGGGCACCTTATGGCCGTTCTGCTGTGAGTCTAGATTATCGAATGGGATGAAAAACTGATAGTGAATTGTAACGTTCAGGGCCACCTAATGACAATGGATCACTCAAATTGCGTCCCGATTCAATACATCGTCCTCCAGCAGACTTGTCTCCATGGGTCTATTGCTGCCTCGGGCACCTTATGGCAGTCCTGCTGTGAGTCAAAGATTTTCGAATCGGACGAAAAACTGATTGTGAATTGTAACGTTCAGGGCCTCCTAATGACGATGGAACACTCAAATTGCGTCCCGATTCAATACATCGTCCTCCAGCAGACATGTCTCCATGCGTCTGCTGTGAGTCAAAGATTTTCGAATCGGACGAAAAACTGATAGTGAATTGTAACATTCAGGGCCACCTAATGACGATGGACCACACAAATTGCGTCCCGATTCAGTACATCGTCCTCCAGCCGACCTGACTCCATGGGTCTATTGCTGCCTCAGGCACCTTATGGCCGATCTGCTGTGAGTCTAGATTATCGAATGGGACGAAAAACTGATAGTGTATTGTAACGTTCAGGGCCACCTAATGACGATGGATCACTCAAATTGCGTCCCGATTCAATATATCGTCCTCCAGCAGACTTGTTTCCATGGGTCTATTGTTGCCTCGGGCACCTTATGGCCGTTCTGCTGTGAGTCTAGATTATCGAATGGGACGAAAAACTGATAGTGAATTGTAACGTTCAGGGCCTCCTAATGACGATGGATCACTCAAATTGCGTCCCGATTCAATACATCGTCCTCCAGCAGACTTGTCTCCATGGGTCGATTGCTGCCTCGGGCACCTAATGGCCGTTCTGCTGTGAGTCAAAGATTTTCGAATCGGACGAAAAACTGATAGTGAATTGTAACATTCAGGGCCACCTAATGACGATGGACCACGCAAATTGCGTCCCGATTCAATACATCGTCCTCCAGCCGAGTTGACTCCATGGGTCTATTGCTGCCTCGGGCACCTTATGGCCGTTCTGCTGTGAATCTAGATTATCGAATGGGACGAAAAACAGGTAGTGAATTGTAACGTTCAGGGCCACCTAATGACGATGGATCACTCAAATTGCGTCCCGATTCAATACATCGTCCTCCAGCCGACTTGTCTCCATGGGTCTATTGCTGCCTCGGGCACCTTATGGCCGTTCTGCTGTGAGTCTAGATTATAGAATGGGACGAAAAACTGATAGTGAATTGTAACTTTCAGGGCCACCTAATGACGATGGATCACTTAAATTGCGTCCCGATTCAATACATCGTCCCCAGCCGACTTGTCTCCATGGGTCTATTGCTGCCTCGGGCACCTTATGGCCGTTCTGCTGTGAGTCAAAGATTTTCGAATCGGACGAAAAACCTGATAGTGATTTGTAACATTCAGGGCCACCTAATGACGATGGACCACACAAATTGCGTCCCGATTCAGTACATCGTCCACTAGCCGACTTGACTCCATGGGACTATTGCTGCCTCGGGCACCTTATGGCCGTTCTGCTGTGAGTCTAGATTATCGAATGGGATGAAAAAGTGATAGTGAATTGTAACGTTCAGGGCCACCTAATGACGATGGATCACTCACATTGCGTCCCGATTCAATACATCGTCCTCCAGCAGACTTGTCTCCATGGGTCTATTGCTGCCTCGGGCACCTTATGGCCGTTCTGCTGTGAGTCAAAGATTTTCGAATCGGACGAAAAACTTATAGTGAATTGTAACGTTCAGGGCCTCCTAATGACGATGGAACACTCAAATTGCGTCCCGATTCAATACATCGTCCTCCAGCAGACTTGTCTCCATGGGTCTATTGCTGTCTCGGGCACCTTATGGCCGTTCTGCTGTGAGTCAAAGATTTTCGAATCGGACGAGAAACTGATAGTGAATTGTAACATTCAGGGCCACCTAATGACGATGGACCACACAAATTGCGTCCCGATTCAGTACATCGTCCTCCAGCCGACCTGACTCCATGGGTCTATTGCTGCCTCGGGCACCTTATGGCCGTTCTGCTGTGAGTCTAGATTATCGAATGGGACGAAAAACTGATAGTGAATTGTAACGTTCAGGGCCACCTAATGACGATGGATCACTCAAATTGCGTCCCGATTCAATACATCGTCCTCCAGCAGACTTGTCTCCATGGGTCTATTGCTGCCTCGGGCACCTTATGGCCGTTCTGCTGTGAGTCAAAGATTTTCGAATCGGACGAAAAACTGATAGTGAATTGTAACGTTCAGGGCCTCCTAATGACGATGGAACACTCAAATTGCGTCCCGATTCAATACATCGTCCTCCAGCAGACTTGTCTCTATGCGTCTATTGCTGCCTCGGGCACCTTATGGCCGTTCTGCTATGAATCTAGATTATCGAATGGGACGAAAAACTGATAGTGAATTGTAACGTTCAGGGCCACCTAATGACGATGGATCACTGAAATTGCGTCCCGATTCAATACATCGTCCTCCAGCAGACTTGTCTCCATGGGTCTATTGCTGCCTCGGGCACCTTATGGCAGGCCTGCTGTGACTCAAAGATTTTCGAATCGGACGAAAAACTGATAGTGAATTGTAACGTTCAGGGCCACCTAATGACGATGGATCACTCAAATTGCGTCCCGATTCAATACATCGTCCTCCAGCCGACTTGACTCCATGGGTCTATTGCTGCCTCGGGCACCTTATGGCCGTTCTGCTGTGAGTCTAGATTATCGAATGGGACGAAAAACTGATAGTGAATTGTAACGTTCAGGGCCACCTAATAACGATGGATCACTCAATTGGCGTCCCGATTCAATACATCGTCCTCCAGCAGACTTGTCTCCATGGGTCTATTGCTGCCTCGGGCACCTTATGGCCGTTCTGCTGTGAGTCATAGATTTTCGAATCGGACGAAAAACTGATAGTGAATTGTAACTTTCAGGGCCACCTAATGACGATGGATCACTCAAAGTACGTCCCGATTCAATACATCGTCCACCAGCCGACTTGTCTCCATGGGTCTATTGCTGCCTCGGGCACCTTATGGCCGTTCTGCTGTGAGTCAAAGATTTTCGAATCGGACGAAAAACTGATAGTGAATTGTAACGTTCAGGGCCTCCTAATGACGATGGAACACTCAAATTGCGTCCCGATTCAATACATCGTCCTCCAGCAGACTTATCTCCATGCGTCTATTGCTGCCTCGGGCACCTTATGGCCGTTCTGCTGTGAGTCTAGATTATCGAATGGGACGAAAAACTGATAGTGAATTGTAACGTTCAGGGCCTCCTAATGACGATGGATCACTCAAATTGCGTCCCGATTCAATACATCGTCCTCCAGCAGACTTGTCTCCATGGGTCTATTGCTGCCTCGGGCACCTTATGGCCGTTCTGCTGTGAGTCAAAGATTTTCGAATCGGACGAAAAACTGATAGTGAATTGTAACGTTCAGGGCCTCCTAATGACGATGGAACACTCAAATTGTGTCCCGATTCAATACATCGTCCTCCAGCAGACTTGTCTCTATGCGTCTATTGCTGCCTCGGGCACCTTATGGCCGTTCTGCTGTGAGTCAAAGATTTTCGAATCGGACGAAAAACTGATAGTGAATTGTAACATTCAGGGCCACCTAATGACGATGGACCACGCAAATTGCGTCCCGATTCAATACGTCGTCCTCCAGCCGATTTGACTCCATGGGTCTATTGCTGCCTCGGGCACCTTATGGCCGTTCTGCTATGAATCTAGATTATCGAATGGGACGAAAAACTGATAGTGAATTGTAACGTTCAGGGCCACCTAATGACGATGGATCACTGAAATTGCGTCCCGATTCAATACATCGTCCTCCAGCAGACTTGTCTCCATGGGTCTATTGCTGCCTCGGGCACCTTATGGCAGGCCTGCTGTGACTCAAAGATTTTCGAATCGGACGAAAAACTGATAGTGAATTGTAACGTTCAGGGCCACCTAATGACGATGGATCACTCAAATTGCGTCCCGATTCAATACATCGTCCTCCAGCCGACTTGACTCCATGGGTCTATTGCTGCCTCGGGCACCTTATGGCCGTTCTGCTGTGAGTCTAGATTATCGAATGGGACGAAAAACTGATAGTGAATTGTAACGTTCAGGGCCACCTAATAACGATGGATCACTCAATTGGCGTCCCGATTCAATACATCGTCCTCCAGCAGACTTGTCTCCATGGGTCTATTGCTGCCTCGGGCACCTTATGGCCGTTCTGCTGTGAGTCATAGATTTTCGAATCGGACGAAAAACTGATAGTGAATTGTAACTTTCAGGGCCACCTAATGACGATGGATCACTCAAAGTACGTCCCGATTCAATACATCGTCCACCAGCCGACTTGTCTCCATGGGTCTATTGCTGCCTCGGGCACCTTATGGCCGTTCTGCTGTGAGTCAAAGATTTTCGAATCGGACGAAAAACTGATAGTGAATTGTAACGTTCAGGGCCTCCTAATGACGATGGAACACTCAAATTGCGTCCCGATTCAATACATCGTCCTCCAGCAGACTTGTCTCCATGCGTCTATTGCTGCCTCGGGCACCTTATGGCCGTTCTGCTGTGAGTCTAGATTATCGAATGGGACGAAAAACTGATAGTGAATTGTAACGTTCAGGGCCACCTAATGACGATGGATCACTCAAATTGCGTCCCGATTAAATACATCGTCCTCCAGCCGACTTGACTCCATGGGTCTATTGCTGCCTCGGGCACCTTATGGCCGTTCTGCTGTGAGTCTAGATTATCGAATGGGACGAAAAACTGATAGTGAATTGTAACGTTCAGGGCCTCCTAATGACGATGGATCACTCAAATTGCGTCCCGATTCAATACATCGTCCTCCAGCAGACTTGTCTCCATGGGTCGATTGCTGCCTCGGGCACCTAATGGCCGTTCTGCTGTGAGTCAAAGATTTTCGAATCGGACGAAAAACTGATAGTGATTTGTAACATTCAGGGCCACCTAATGACGATGGCCACACAAATTGCGTCCCGATTCAGTACATCGTCCACTAGCCGACTTGACTCCATGGGACTATTGCTGCCTCGGGCACCTTATGGCCGTTCTGCTGTGAGTCTAGATTATCGAATGGGATGAAAAACTGATAGTGAATTGTAACGTTCAGGGCCACCTAATGACGATGGATCACTCAAATTGCGTCCCGATTCAATACATCGTCCTCCAGCAGACTTGTCTTAATGGGTCTATTGCTGCCTCGGGCACCTTATGGCAGTCCTGCTGTGAGTCAAAGATTTTCGAATCGGACGAAAAACTGATAGTGAATTGTAACGTTCAGGGCCTCCTAATGACGATGGAACACTCAAATTGCGTCCCGATACAATACATCGTCCTCCAGCAGACATGTCTCCATGCGTCTACTGTGAGTCAAAGATTTTCGAATCGGACGAAAAACTGATAGTGAATTGTAACATTCAGGGCCACCTAATGACGATGGACCACACAAATTGCGTCCCGATTCAGTACATCGTCCTCCAGCCGACCTGACTCCATGGGTCTATTGCTGCCTCAGGCACCTTATGGCCGATCTGCTGTGAATCTAGATTATCGAATGGGACGAAAAACAGGTAGTGAATTGTAACGTTCAGGGCCACCTAATGACGATGGATCACTCAAATTGCGTCCCGATTCAATACATCGTCCTCCAGCCGACTTGTCTCCATGGGTCTATTGCTGCCTCGGGCACCTTATGGCCGTTCTGCTGTGAGTCTAGATTATAGAATGGGACGAAAAACTGATAGTGAATTGTAACTTTCGGGGCCACCTAATGACGATGGATCACTTAAATTGCGTCCCGATTCAATACATCGTCCCCAGCCGACTTGTCTCCATGGGTCTATTGCTGCCTCGGGCACCTTATGGCCGTTCTGCTGTGAGTCAAAGATTTTCGAATCGGACGAAAATCCTGATAGTGATTTGTAACATTCAGGGCCACCTAATGACGATGGACCACACAAATTGCGTCCCGATTCAGTACATCGTCCACTAGCCGACTTGACTCCGTGGGACTATTGCTGCCTCGGGCACCTTATGGCCGTTCTGCTGTGAGTCTAGATTATCGAATGGGATGAAAAAGTGATAGTGAATTGTAACGTTCAGGGCCACCTAATGACGATGGATCACTCAAATTGCGTCCCGATTCAATACATCGTCCTCCAGCAGACTTGTCTCCATGGGTCTATTGCTGCCTCGGGCACCTTATGGCCGTTCTGCTGTGAGTCAAAGATTTTCGAATCGGACGAAAAACTTATAGTGAATTGTAACGTTCAGGGCCTCCTAATGACGATGGAACACTCAAATTGCGTCCCGATTCAATACATCGTCCTCCAGCAGACTTGTCTCCATGGGTCTATTGCTGTCTCGGGCACCTTATGGCCGTTCTGCTGTGAGTCAAAGATTTTCGAATCGGACGAGAAACTGATAGTGAATTGTAACATTCAGGGCCACCTAATGACGATGGACCACACAAATTGCGTCCCGATTCAGTACATCGTCCTCCAGCCGACCTGACTCCATGGGTCTATTGCTGCCTCGGGCACCTTATGGCCGTTCTGCTGTGAGTCTAGATTATCGAATGGGACGAAAAACTGATAGTGAATTGTAACGTTCAGGGCCACCTAATGACGATGGATCACTCAAATTGCGTCCCGATTCAATACATCGTCCTCCAGCAGACTTGTCTCCATGGGTCTATTGCTGCCTCGGGCACCTTATGGCCGTTCTGCTGTGAGTCAAAGATTTTCGAATCGGACGAAAAACTGATAGTGAATTGTAACGTTCAGGGCCTCCTAATGACGATGGAACACTCAAATTGTGTCCCGATTCAATACATCGTCCTCCAGCAGACTTGTCTCTATGCGTCTATTGCTGCCTCGGGCACCTTATGGCCGTTCTGCTGTGAGTCAAAGATTTTCGAATCGGACGAAAAACTGATAGTGAATTGTAACATTCAGGGCCACCTAATGACGATGGACCACGCAAATTGCGTCCCGATTCAATACATCGTCCTCCAGCCGATTTGACTCCATGGGTCTATTGCTGCCTCGGGCACCTTATGGCCGTTCTGCTATGAATCTAGATTATCGAATGGGACGAAAAACTGATAGTGAATTGTAACGCTCAGGGCCACCTAATGACGATGGATCACTGAAATTGCGTCCCGATTCAATACATCGTCCTCCAGCAGACTTGTCTCCATGGGTCTATTGCTGCCTCGGGCACCTTATGGCAGGCCTGCTGTGACTCAAAGATTTTCGAATCGGACGAAAAACTGATAGTGAATTGTAACGTTCAGGGCCACCTAATGACGATGGATCACTCAAATTGCGTCCCGATTCAATACATCGTCCTCCAGCCGACTTGACTCCATGGGTCTATTGCTGCCTCGGGCACCTTATGGCCGTTCTGCTGTGAGTCTAGATTATCGAATGGGACGAAAAACTGATAGTGAATTGTAACGTTCAGGGCCACCTAATAACGATGGATCACTCAATTGGCGTCCCGATTCAATACATCGTCCTCCAGCAGACTTGTCTCCATGGGTCTATTGCTGCCTCGGGCACCTTATGGCCGTTCTGCTGTGAGTCATAGATTTTCGAATCGGACGAAAAACTGATAGTGAATTGTAACTTTCAGGGCCACCTAATGACGATGGATCACTCAAAGTACGTCCCGATTCAATACATCGTCCACCAGCCGACTTGTCTCCATGGGTCTATTGCTGCCTCGGGCACCTTATGGCCGTTCTGCTGTGAGTCAAAGATTTTCGAATCGGACGAAAAACTGATAGTGAATTGTAACGTTCAGGGCCTCCTAATGACGATGGAACACGCAAATTGCGTCCCGATTCAATACATCGTCCTCCAGCCGAGTTGACTCCATGGGTCTATTGCTGCCTCGGGCACCTTATGGCCGTTCTGCTGTGAGTCTAGATTATCGAATGGGACGAAAAACTGATAGTGAATTGTAACGTTCAGGGCCTCCTAATGACGATGGATCATTCAAATTGCGTCCCGATTAAATACATCGTCCTCCAGCCGACTTGACTCCATGGGTCTATTGCTGCCGCGGGCACCTTATGGCCGTTCTGCTGTGAGTCTAGATTATCGAATGGGACGAAAAACTGATAGTGAATTGTAACGTTCAGGGCCTCCTAATGACGATGGATCACTCAAATTGCGTCCCGATTCAATACATCGTCCTCCAGCAGACTTGTCTCCATGGGTCGATTGCTGCCTCGGGCACCTAATGGCCGTTCTGCTGTGAGTCAAAGATTTTCGAATCGGACGAAAAACTGATAGTGATTTGTAACATTCAGGGCCACCTAATGACGATGGACCACACAAATTGCGTCCCGATTCAGTACATCGTCCACTAGCCGACTTGACTCCATGGGACTATTGCTGCCTCGGGCACCTTATGGCCGTTCTGCTGTGAGTCTAGATTATCGAATGGGATGAAAAACTGATAGTGAATTGTAACGTTCAGGGCCACCTAATGACGATGGATCACTCAAATTGCGTCCCGATTCAATACATCGTCCTCCAGCAGACTTGTCTCCATGGGTCTATTGCTGCCTCGGGCACCTTATGGCAGTCCTGCTGTGAGTCAAAGATTTTCGAATCCGACGAAAAACTGATTGTGAATTGTAACGTTCAGGGCCTCCTAATGACGATGGAACACTCAAATTGCGTCCCGATTCAATACATCGTCCTCCAGCAGACATGTCTCCATGCGTCTGCTGTGAGTCAAAGATTTTCGAATCGGACGAAAAACTGATAGTGAATTGTAACATTCAGGGCCACCTAATGACGATGGACCACACAAATTGCGTCCCGATTCAGTACATCGTCCTCCAGCCGACCTGACTCCATGGGTCTATTGCTGCCTCAGGCACCTTATGGCCGATCTGCTGTGAGTCTAGATTATCGAATGGGAGGAAAAACAGATAGTGTATTGTAACGTTCAGGGCCACCTAATGACGATGGATCACTCAAATTGCGTCCCGATTCAATATATCGTCCTCCAGCAGACTTGTTTCCATGGGTCTATTGTTGCCTCGGGCACCTTATGGCCGTTCTGCTGTGAGTCTAGATTATCGAATGGGACGAAAAACTGATAGTGAATTGTAACGTTCAGGGCCTCCTAATGACGATGGATCACTCAAATTGCGTCCCGATTCAATACATCGTCCTCCAGCAGACTTGTCTCCATGGGTCGATTGCTGCCTCGGGCACCTAATGGCCGTTCTGCTGTGAGTCAAAGATTTTCGAATCGGACGAAAAACTGATAGTGAATTGTAACATTCAGTGCCACCTAATGACGATGGACCACGCAAATTGCGTCCCGATTCAATACATCGTCCTCCAGCCGAGTTGACTCCATGGGTCTATTGCTGCCTCGGGCACCTTATGGCCGTTCTGCTGTGAATCTAGATTATCGAATGGGACGAAAAACAGGTAGTGAATTGTAACGTTCAGGGCCACCTAATGACGATGGATCACTCAAATTGCGTCCCGATTCAATACATCGTCCTCCAGCCGACTTGTCTCCATGGGTCTATTGCTGCCTCGGGCACCTTATGGCCGTTCTGCTGTGAGTCAAAGATATTCGAATCGGACGAAAAACCTGATAGTGATTTGTAACATTCAGGGCCACCTAATGACGATGGACCACACAAATTGCGTCCCGATTCAGTACATCGTCCACTAGCCGACTTGACTCCATGGGACTATTGCTGCCTCGGGCACCTTATGGCCGTTCTGCTGTGAGTCTAGATTATGGAATGGGATGAAAAAGTGATAGTGAATTGTAACGTTCAGGGCCACCTAATGACGATGGATCACTCAAATTGCGTCCCGATTCAATACATCGTCCTCCAGCAGACTTGTCTCCATGGGTCTATTGCTGCCTCGGGCACCTTATGGCCGTTCTGCTGTGAGTCAAAGATTTTCGAATCGGACGAAAAACTTATAGTGAATTGTAACGTTCAGGGCCTCCTAATGACGATGGAACACTCAAATTGCGTCCCGATTCAATACATCGTCCTCCAGCAGACTTGTCTCCATGGGTCTATTGCTGTCTCGGGCACCTTATGGCCGTTCTGCTGTGAGTCAAAGATTTTCGAATCGGACGAGAAACTGATAGTGAATTGTAACATTCAGGGCCACCTAATGACGATGGACCACACAAATTGCGTCCCGATTCAGTACATCGTCCTCCAGCCGACCTGACTCCATGGGTCTATTGCTGCCTCGGGCACCTTATGGCCGTTCTGCTGTGAGTCTAGATTATCGAATGGGACGAAAAACTGATAGTGAATTGTAACGTTCAGGGCCACCTAATGACGATGGATCACTCAAATTGCGTCCCGATTCAATACATCGTCCTCCAGCAGACTTGTCTCCATGGGTCTATTGCTGCCTCGGGCACCTTATGGCCGTTCTGCTGTGAGTCAAAGATTTTCGAATCGGACGAAAAACTGATAGTGAATTGTAACGTTCAGGGCCTCCTAATGACGATGGAACACTCAAATTTCGTCCCGATTCAATACATCGTCCTCCAGCAGACTTGTCTCTATGCGTCTATTGCTGCCTCGGGCACCTTATGGCCGTTCTGCTGTGAGTCAGAGATTTTCGAATCGGACGAAAAACTGATAGTGAATTGTAACATTCAGGGCCACCTAATGACGATGGACCACGCAAATTGCGTCCCGATTCAATACATCGTCCTCCAGCCGATTTGACTCCATGGGTCTATTGCTGCCTCGGGCACCTTATGGCCGTTCTGCTATGAATCTAGATTATCGAATGGGACGAAAAACTGATAGTGAATTGTAACGTTCAGGGCCACCTAATGACGATGGATCACTGAAATTGCGTCCCGATTCAATACATCGTCCTCCAGCAGACTTGTCTCCATGGGTCTATTGCTGCCTCGGGCACCTTATGGCAGGCCTGCTGTGACTCAAAGATTTTCGAATCGGACGAAAAACTGATAGTGAATTGTAACGTTCAGGGCCACCTAATGACGATGGATCACTCAAATTGCGTCCCGATTCAATACATCGTCCTCCAGCCGACTTGACTCCATGGGTCTATTGCTGCCTCGGGCACCTTATGGCCGTTCTGCTGTGAGTCTAGATTATCGAATGGGACGAAAAACTGATAGTGAATTGTAATGTTCAGGGCCACCTAATAACGATGGATCACTCAATTGGCGTCCCGATTCAATACATCGTCCTCCAGCAGACTTGTCTCCATGGGTCTATTGCTGCCTCGGGCACCTTATGGCCGTTCTGCTGTGAGTCATAGATTTTCGAATCGGACGAAAAACTGATAGTGAATTGTAAGTTTCAGGGCCACCTAATGACGATGGATACCTCAAAGTACGTCCCGATTCAATACATCGTCCACCAGCCGACTTGTCTCCATGGGTCTATTGCTGCCTCGGGCACCTTATGGCCGTTCTGCTGTGAGTCAAAGATTTTCGAATCGGACGAAAAACTGATAGTGAATTGTAACGTTCAGGGCCTCCTAATGACGATGGAACACTCAAATTGCGTCCCGATTCAATACATCGTCCTCCAGCCGACTTGACTCCATGGGTCTATTGCTGCCTCGGGCACCTTATGGCCGTTCTGCTGTGAGTCTAGATTATCGAATGGGACGAAAAACTGATAGTGAATTGTAACGTTCAGGGCCTCCTAATGACGATGGATCACTCAAATTGCGTCCCGATTCAATACATCGTCCTCCAGCAGACTTGTCTCCATGGGTCGATTGCTGCCTCGGGCACCTAATGGCCGTTCTGCTGTGAGTCAAAGATTTTCGAATCGGACGAAAAACTGATAGTGATTTCTAACATTCAGGGCCACCTAATGACGATGGCCACACAAATTGCGTCCCGATTCAGTACATCGTCCACTAGCCGACTTGACTCCATGGGACTATTGCTGCCTCGGGCACCTTATGGCCGTTCTGCTGTGAGTCTAGATTATCGAATGGGATGAAAAACTGATAGTGAATTGTAACGTTCAGGGCCACCTAATGACGATGGATCACTCAAATTGCGTCCCGATTCAATACATCGTCCTCCAGCAGACTTGTCTTAATGGGTCTATTGCTGCCTCGGGCACCTTATGGCAGTCCTGCTGTGAGTCAAAGATTTTCGAATCGGACGAAAAACTGATAGTGAATTGTAACGTTCAGGGCCTCCTAATGACGATGGAACACTCAAATTGCGTCCCGATTCAATACATCGTCCTCCAGCAGACATGTCTCCATGCGTCTACTGTGAGTCAAAGATTTTCGAATCGGACGAAAAACTGATAGTGAATTGTAACATTCAGGGCCACCTAATGACGATGGACCACACAAATTGCGTCCCGATTCAGTATATCGTCCTCCAGCCGACCTGACTCCATGGGTCTATTGCTGCCTCAGGCACCTTATGGCCGATCTGCTGTGAATCTAGATTATCGAATGGGACGAAAAACAGGTAGTGAATTGTAACGTTCAGGGCCACCTAATGACGATGGATCACTCAAATTGCGTCCCGATTCAATACATCGTCCTCCAGCCGACTTGTCTCCATGGGTCTATTGCTGCCTCGGGCACCTTATGGCCGTTCTGCTGTGAGTCTAGATTATAGAATGGGACGAAAAACTGATAGTGAATTGTAACTTTCAGGGCCACCTAATGACGATGGATCACTTAAATTGCGTCCCGATTCAATACATCGTCCCCAGCCGACTTGTCTCCATGGGTCTATTGCTGCCTCGGGCACCTTATGGCCGTTCTGCTGTGAGTCAAAGATTTTCGAATCGGACGAAAAACCTGATAGTGATTTGTAACATTCAGGGCCACCTAATGACGATGGACCACACAAATTGCGACCCGATTCAGTACATCGTCCACTAGCCGACTTGACTCCATGGGACTATTGCTGCCTCGGGCACCTTATGGCCGTTCTGCTGTGAGTCTAGATTATCGAATGGGATGAAAAAGTGATAGTGAATTGTAACGTTCAGGGCCACCTAATGACGATGGATCACTCAAATTGCGTCCCGATTCAATACATCGTCCTCCAGCAGACTTGTCTCCATGGGTCTATTGCTGCCTCGGGCACCTTATGGCCGTTCTGCTGTGAGTCAAAGATTTTCGAATCGGACGAAAAACTTATAGTGAATTGTAACGTTCAGGGCCTCCTAATGACGATGGAACACTCAAATTGCGTCCCGATTCAATACATCGTCCTCCAGCAGACTTGTCTCCATGGGTCTATTGCTGTCTCGGGCACCTTATGGCCGTTCTGCTGTGAGTCAAAGATTTTCGAATCGGACGAGAAACTGATAGTGAATTGTAACATTCAGTGCCACCTAATGACGATGGACCACACAAATTGCGTCCCGATTCAGTACATCGTCCTCCAGCCGACCTGACTCCATGGGTCTATTGCTGCCTCGGGCACCTTATGGCCGTTCTGCTGTGAGTCTAGATTATCGAATGGGACGAAAAACTGATAGTGAATTGTAACGTTCAGGGCCACCTAATGACGATGGATCACTCAAATTGCGTCCCGATTCAATACATCGTCCTCCAGCAGACTTGTCTCCATGGGTCTATTGCTGCCTCGGGCACCTTATGGCCGTTCTGCTGTGAGTCAAAGATTTTCGAATCGGACGAAAAACTGATAGTGAATTGTAACGTTCAGGGCCTCCTAATGACGATGGAACACTCAAATTGTGTCCCGATTCAATACATCGTCCTCCAGCAGACTTGTCTCTATGCGTCTATTGCTGCCTCGGGCACCTTATGGCCGTTCTGCTGTGAGTCAAAGATTTTCGAATCGGACGAAAAACTGATAGTGAATTGTAACATTCAGGGCCACCTAATGACGATGGACCACGCAAATTGCGTCCCGATTCAATACATCGTCCTCCAGCCGATTTGACTCCATGGGTCTATTGCTGCCTCGGGCACCTTATGGCCGTTCTGCTATGAATCTAGATTATCGAATGGGACGAAAAACTGATAGTGAATTGTAACGTTCAGGGCCACCTAATGACGATGGATCACTGAAATTGCGTCCCGATTCAATACATCGTCCTCCAGCAGACTTGTCTCCATGGGTCTATTGCTGCCTCGGGCACCTTATGGCAGGCCTGCTGTGACTCAAAGATTTTCGAATCGGACGAAAAACTGATAGTGAATTGTAACGTTCAGGGCCACCTAATGACGATGGATCACTCAAATTGCGTCCCGATTCAATACATCGTCCTCCAGCCGACTTGACTCCATGGGTCTATTGCTGCCTCGGGCACCTTATGGCCGTTCTGCTGTGAGTCTAGATTATCGAATGGGACGAAAAACTGATAGTGAATTGTAACGTTCAGGGCCACCTAATAACGATGGATCACTCAATTGGCGTCCCGATTCAATACATCGTCCTCCAGCAGACTTGTCTCCATGGGTCTATTGCTGCCTCGGGCACCTTATGGCCGTTCTGCTGTGAGTCATAGATTTTCGAATCGGACGAAAAACTGATAGTGAATTGTAACTTTCAGGGCCACCTAATGACGATGGATCACTCAAAGTACGTCCCGATTCAATACATCGTCCACCAGCCGACTTGTCTCCATGGGTCTATTGCTGCCTCGGGCACCTTATGGCCGTTCTGCTGTGAGTCAAAGATTTTCGAATCGGACGAAAAACTGATAGTGAATTGTAACGTTCAGGGCCTCCTAATGACGATGGAACACTCAAATTGCGTCCCGATTCAATACATCGTCCTCCAGCAGACTTGTCTCCATGCGTCTATTGCTGCCTCGGGCACCTTATGGCCGTTCTGCTGTGAGTCTAGATTATCGAATGGGACGAAAAACTGATAGTGAATTGTAACGTTCAGGGCCTCCTAATGACGATGGATCACTCAAATTGCGTCCCGATTAAATACATCGTCCTCCAGCCGACTTGACTCCATGGGTCTATTGCTGCCTCGGGCACCTTATGGCCGTTCTGCTGTGAGTCTAGATTATCGAATGGGACGAAAAACTGATAGTGAATTGTAACGTTCAGGGCCTCCTAATGACGATGGATCACTCAAATTGCGTCCCGATTCAATACATCGTCCGCCAGCAGACTTGTCTCCATGGGTCGATTGCTGCCTCGGGCACCTAATGGCCGTTCTGCTGTGAGTCAAAGATTTACGAATCGGACGAAAAACTGATAGTGATTTGTAACATTCAGGGCCACCTAATGACGATGGACCACACAAATTGCGTCCCGATTCAGTACATCGTCCACTAGCCGACTTGACTCCATGGGACTATTGCTGCCTCGGGCACCTTATTGCCGTTCTGCTGTGAGTCTAGATTATCGAATGGGATGAAAAACTGATAGTAAATTGTAACGTTCAGGGCCACCTAATGACGATGGATCACTCAAATTGCGTCCCGATTCAATACATCGTCCTCCAGCAGACTTGTCTTAATGGGTCTATTGCTGCCTCGGGCACCTTATGGCAGTCCTGCTGTGAGTCAAAGATTTTCGAATCGGACGAAAAACTGATAGTGAATTGTAACGTTCAGGGCCTCCTAATGACGATGGAACACTCAAATTGCGTCCCGATTCAATACATCGTCCTCCAGCAGACATGTCTCCATGCGTCTGCTGTGAGTCAAAGATTTTCGAATCGGACGAAAAACTGATAGTGAATTGTAACATTCAGGGCCACCTAATGACGATGGACCACACAAATTGCGTCCCGATTCAGTACATCGTCCTCCAGCCGACCTGACTCCATGGGTCTATTGTTGCCTCAGGCACCTTATGGCCGATCTGCTGTGAGTCTAGATTATCGAATGGGACGAAAAACTGATAGTGTATTGTAACGTTCAGGGCCACCTAATGACGATGGATCACTCAAATTGCGTCCCGATTCAATATATCGTCCTCCAGCAGACTTGTTTCCATGGGTCTATTGTTGCCTCGGGCACCTTATGGCCGTTCTGCTGTGAGTCTAGATTATCGAATGGGACGAAAAACTGATAGTGAATTGTAACGTTCAGGGCCTCCTAATGACGATGGATCACTCAAATTGCGTCCCGATTCAATACATCGTCCTCCAGCAGACTTGTCTCCATGGGTCGATTGCTGCCTCGGGCACCTTATGGCCGTTCTGCTGTGAGTCAAAGATTTTCGAATCGGACGAAAAACTGATAGTGAATTGTAACATTCAGGGCCACCTAATGACGATGGACCACGCAAATTGCGTCCCGATTCAATACATCGTCCTCCAGCCGAGTTGACTCCATGGGTCTACTGCTGCCTCGGGCACCTTATGGCCGTTCTGCTGTGAATCTAGATTATCGAATGGGACGAAAAACTGGTAGTGAATTGTAACGTTCAGGGCCACCTAATGACGATGGATCACTCAAATTGCGTCCCGATTCAATACATCGTCCTCCAGCCGACTTGTCTCCATGGGTCTATTGCTGCCTCGGGCACCTTATGGCCGTTCTGCTGTGAGTCTAGATTGTCGAATGGGACGAAAAACTGATAGTGAATTGTAACTTTCAGGGCCACCTAATGACGATGGATCTCTTAAATTGCGTCCCGATTCAATACATCGTCCCCAGCCGGCTTGTCTCCATGGGTCTATTGCTGCCTCGGGCACCTTATGGCCGTTCTGCTGTGAGTCAAAGATTTTCGAATCGGACGAAAAACCTGATAGTGATTTGTAACATTCAGGGCCACCTAATGACGATGGACCACACAAATTGCGTCCCGATTCAGTACATCGTCCACTAGCCGACTTGACTCCATGGGACTATTGCTGCCTCGGGCACCTTATGGCCGTTCTGCTGTGAGTCTAGATTATCGAATGGGATGAAAAACTGATAGTGAATTGTAACGTTCAGGGCCACCTAATGACGATGGATCACTCAAATTGCGTCCCGATTCAATACATCGTCCTCCAGCAGACTTGTCTCCATGGGTCTATTGCTGCCTCGGGCACCTTATGGCCGTTCTGCTGTGAGTCAAAGATTTTCGAATCGGACGAAAAACTTATAGTGAATTGTAACGTTCAGGGCCTCCTAATGACGATGGAACACTCAAATTGCGTCCCGATTCAATACATCGTCCTCCAGCAGACTTGTCTCCATGGGTCTATTGCTGCCTCGGGCACCTTATGGCCGTTCTGCTGTGAGTCAAAGATTTTCGAATCGGACGAGTAACTGATAGTGAATTGTAACATTCAGGGCCACCTAATGACGATGGACCACACAAATTGCGTCCCGATTCAGTACATCGTCCTCCAGCCGACCTGACTCCATGGGTCTATTGCTGCCTCGGGCACCTTATGGCCGTTCTGCTGTGAGTCTAGATTATCGAATGGGACGAAAAACTGATAGTGAATTGTAACGTTCAGGGCCACCTAATGACGATGGATCACTCAAATTGCGTCCCGATTCAATACATCGTCCTCCAGCAGACTTGTCTCCATGGGTCTATTGCTGCCTCGGGCACCTTATGGCCGTTCTGCTGTGAGTCAAAGATTTTCGAATCGGACGAAAAACTGATAGTGAATTGTAACGTTCAGGGCCTCCTTATGACGATGGAACACTCAAATAGTGTCCCGATTCAATACATCGTCCTCCTGCAGACTTGTCTCCATGCGTCTATTGCTGCCTCGGGCACCATATGGCCGTTCTGCTGTGAGTCAAAGATTTTCGAATCGGACGAAAAACTGATAGTGAATTGTAACTTTCAGGGCCTCCTAATGACGATGGAACACTCAAATTGCGTCCCGATTCAATACATCGTCCTCCAGCAGACTTGTCTCCATGGGTCTATTGCTGCCTCGGGCACCTTATGGCCGTTCTGCTATGAGTCAAAGATTTTCGAATCGGACGAAAAACTGATAGTGAATTTTAACTTTCAGGGCAACCTAATGACGATGGATCACTCAAATTGCGTCCCGATTCAATACATCGTCCTCCAGCCGACTTGTCTCCATGGGTCTATTGCTGCCTCGGGCACCTTATGGCCGTTCTGCTGTGAGTCAAAGATTTCCGAATCGGACGAAAAACTGATAGTAAATTGGAACGTTCAGGGCCTCCTAATGACGATGGAACACTCAAATTGCGTCCCGATTCAATACATCGTCCTCCAGCGGACTTGTCTCCATTGGACTATTGCTGCCTCGGGCACCTAATGGCCGTTCTGCTGTGAGTCAAAGACTTTCGAATCGGACGAAAAACTGATAGTGAATTGTAACATTCAGGGCCACCTAATGACGATGGACCACGCAAATTGCGTCCCGATTCAATACATCGTCCTCCAGCCGAGTTGACTCCATGGGTCTATTGCTGCCTCGGGCACCTTATGGCCGTTCTGCTGTGAATCTAGATTATCGAATGGGACGAAAAACTGGTAGTGAATTGTAACGTTCAGGGCCACCTAATGACGATGGATCACTCAAATTGCGTCCCGATTCAATACATCGTCCTCCAGCCGACTTGTCTCCATGGGTCTATTGCTGCCTCGGGCACCTTATGGCCGTTCTGCTGTGAGTCTAGATTATCGAATGGGACGAAAAACTGATAGTGAATTGTAACTTTCAGGGCCACCTAATGACGATGGATCGCTTAAATTGCGTCCCGATTCAATACATCGTCCCCAGCCGACTTGTCTCCATGGGTCTATTGCTGCCTCGGGCACCTTATGGCCGTTCTGCTGTGAGTCAAAGATTTTCGAATCGGACGAAAAACCTGATAGTGATTTGTAACATTCAGGGCCACCTAATGACGATGGACCACACAAATTGCGTCCCGATTCAGTACATCGTCCACTAGCCGACTTGACTCCATGGGACTATTGCTGCCTCGGGCACCTTATGGCCGTTCTGCTGTGAGTCAAAGATTTTCGAATCGGACGAAAAACTGATAGTGAATTGTAACATTCAGGGCCACCTAATGACGATGGACCACACAAAATGCGTCCCGATTCAGTACATCGTCCTCCAGCCGACCTGACTCCATGGGTCTATTGCTGCCTCGGGCACCTTATGGCCGTTCTGCTGTGAGTCTAGATTATCGAATGGGACGAAAAACTGATAGTGAATTGTAACGTTCAGGGCCACCTAATGACGATGGAGCACTCAAATTGCGTCCCGATTCAATACATCGTCCTCCAGCAGACTTGTCTCCATGGGTCTATTGCTGCCTCGGGCACCTTATGGCCGTTCTGCTGTGAGTCAAAGATTTTCGAATCGGACGAAAAACTGATAGTGAATTGTAACTTTCAGGGCCACCTAATGACGATGGATCACTCAAATTGCGTCCCGATTCAATACATCGTCCACCAGCCGACTTGTCTCCATGGGTCTATTGCTGCCTCGGGCACCTTATGGCCGTTCTGCTGTGAGTCAAAGATTTTCGAATCGGACGAAAAACTGATAGTGAATTGTAACGTTCAGGGTCTCCTAATGACGATGGAACACTCAAATTGCGTCCCGATTCAATACATCGTCCTCCAGGAGACTTGTCTCCATGCGTCTATTGCTGCCTCGGGCACCTTATGGCCGTTCTGCTGTGAGTCTAGATTATCGAATGGGACGAAAAACTGATAGTGAATTGTAACGTTCAGGGCCTCCTAATGACGATGGATCACTCAAATTGCGTCCCGATTCAATACATCGTCCTCCAGCAGACTTGTCTCCATGGGTCGATTGCTGCCTCGGGCACCTAATGGCCGTTCTGCTGTGAGTCAAAGATTTTCGAATCGGACGAAAAACTGATAGTGATTTGTAACATTAAGGGCCACCTAATGACGATGGACCACACAAATTGCGTCCCGATTCAGTACATCGTCCACTAGCCGACTTGACTCCATGGGACTATTGCTGCCTGGGGCACCTTATGGCCGTTCTGCTGTGAGTCTAGATTATCGAATGGGATGAAAAACTGATAGTGAATTGTAACGTTCAGGGCCACCTAATGACGATGGATCACTCAAATTGCGTCCCGATTCAATACATCGTCCTCCAGCAGACTTGTCTTAATGGGTCTATTGCTGCCTCGGGCACCTTATGGCAGTCCTGCTGTGAGTCAAAGATTTTCGAATCGGACTAAAAACTGATAGTGAATTGTAACGTTCTGGGCCTCCTAATGACGATGGAAAACTCAAATTGCGTCCCGATTCAATACATCGTCCTCCAGCAGACATGTCTCCATGCGTCTGCTGTGAGTCAAAGATTTTCGAATCGGACGAAAAACTGATAGTGAATTGTAACATTCAGGGCCACCTAATGACGATGGACCACACAAATTGCGTCCCGATTCAGTACATCGTCCTCCAGCCGACCTGACTCCATGGGTCTATTGCTGCCTCAGGCACCTTATGGCCGATCTGCTGTGAGTCTAGATTATCGAATGGGACGAAAAACTGATAGTGTATTGTAACGTTCAGGGCCACCTAATGACGATGGATCACTCAAATTGCGTCCCGATTCAATATATCGTCCTCCAGCAGACTTGTTTCCATGGGTCTATTGTTGCCTCGGGCACCTTATGGCCGTTCTGCTGTGAGTCTAGATTATCGAATGGGACGAAAAACTGATAGTGAATTGTAACGTTCAGGGCCTCCTAATGACGATGGATCACTCAAATTGCGTCCCGATTCAATACATCGTCCTCCAGCAGACTTGTCTCCATGGGTCGATTGCTGCCTCGGGCACCTAATGGCCGTTCTGCTGTGAGTCAAAGATTTTCGAATCGGACGAAAAACTGATAGTGAATTGTAACATTCAGGGCCACCTAATGACGATGGACCACGCAAATTGCGTCCCGATTCAATACATCGTCCTCCAGCCGAGTTGACTCCATGGGTCTACTGCTGCCTCGGGCACCTTATGGCCGTTCTGCTGTGAATCTAGATTATCGAATGGGACGAAAAACTGGTAGTGAATTGTAACGTTCAGGGCCACCTAATGACGATGGATCACTCAAATTGCGTCCCGATTCAATACATCGTCCTCCAGCCGACTTGTCTCCATGGGTCTATTGCTGCCTCGGGCACCTTATGGCCGTTCTGCTGTGAGTCTAGATTATCGAATGGGACGAAAAACTGATAGTGAATTGTAACTTTCAGGGCCACCTAATGACGATGGATCTCTTAAATTGCGTCCCGATTCAATACATCGTCCCCAGCCGACTTGTCTCCATGGGTCTATTGCTGCCTCGGGCACCTTATGGCCGTTCTGCTGTGAGTCAAAGATTTTCGAATCGGACGAAAAACCTGATAGTGATTTGTAACATTCAGGGCCACCTAATGACGATGGACCACACAAATTGCGTCCCGATTCAGTACATCGTCCACTAGCCGACTTGACTCCATGGGACTATTGCTGCCTCGGGCACCTTATGGCCGTTCTGCTGTGAGTCTAGATTATCGAATGGGATGAAAAACTGATAGTGAATTGTAACGTTCAGGGCCACCTAATGACGATGGATCACTCAAATTGCGTCCCGATTCAATACATCGTCCTCCAGCAGACTTGTCTCCATGGGTCTATTGCTGCCTCGGGCACCTTATGGCCGTTCTGCTGTGAGTCAAAGATTTTCGAATCGGACGAGTAACTGATAGTGAATTGTAACATTCAGGGCCACCTAATGACGATGGACCACACAAATTGCGTCCCGATTCAGTACATCGTCCTCCAGCCGACCTGACTCCATGGGTCTATTGCTGCCTCGGGCACCTTATGGCCGTTCTGCTGTGAGTCTAGATTATCGAATGGGACGAAAAACTGATAGTGAATTGTAACGTTCAGGGCCACCTAATGACGATGGATCACTCAAATTGCGTCCCGATTCAATACATCGTCCTCCAGCAGACTTGTCTCCATGGGTCTATTGCTGCCTCGGGCACCTTATGGCCGTTCTGCTGTGAGTCAAAGATTTTCGAATCGGTCGAAAAACTGATAGTGAATTGTAACGTTCAGGGCCTCCTTATGACGATGGAACACTCAAATAGTGTCCCGATTCAATACATCGTCCTCCAGCAGACTTGTCTCCATGCGTCTATTGCTGCCTCGGGCACCTTATGGCCGTTCTGCTGTGAGTCAAAGATTTTCGAATCGGACGAAAAACTGATAGTGAATTGTAACTTTCAGGGCCTCCTAATGACGATGGAACACTCAAATTGCGTCCCGATTCAATACATCGTCCTCCAGCAGACTTGTCTCCATGGGTCTATTGCTGCCTCGGGCACCTTATGGCCGTTCTGCTATGAGTCAAAGATTTTCGAATCGGACGAAAAACTGATAGTGAATTGTAACTTTCAGGGCAACCTAATGACGATGGATCACTCAAATTGCGTCCCGATTCAATACATCGTCCTCCAGCCGACTTGTCTCCATGGGTCTATTGCTGCCTCGGGCACCTTATGGCCGTTCTGCTGTGAGTCAAAGATTTCCGAATCGGACGAAAAACTGATAGTAAATTGGAACGTTCAGGGCCTCCTAATGACGATGGAACACTCAAATTGCGTCCCGATTCAATACATCGTCCTCCAGCGGACTTGTCTCCATTGGACTATTGCTGCCTCGGGCACCTAATGGCCGTTCTGCTGTGAGTCAAAGACTTTCGAATCGGACGAAAAACTGATAGTGAATTGTAACATTCAGGGCCACCTAATGACGATGGACCACGCAAATTGCGTCCCGATTCAATACATCGTCCTCCAGCCGAGTTGACTCCATGGGTCTATTGCTGCCTCGGGCACCTTATGGCCGTTCTGCTGTGAATCTAGATTATCGAATGGGACGAAAAACTGGTAGTGAATTGTAACGTTCAGGGCCACCTAATGACGATGGATCACTCAAATTGCGTCCCGATTCAATACATCGTCCTCCAGCCGACTTGTCTCCATGGGTCTATTGCTGCCTCGGGCACCTTATGGCCGTTCTGCTGTGAGTCTAGATTATCGAATGGGACGAAAAACTGATAGTGAATTGTAACTTTCAGGGCCACCTAATGACGATGGATCGCTTAAATTGCGTCCCGATTCAATACATCGTCCCCAGCCGACTTGTCTCCATGGGTCTATTGCTGCCTCGGGCACCTTATGGCCGTTCTGCTGTGAGTCAAAGATTTTCGAATCGGACGAAAAACCTGATAGTGATTTGTAACATTCAGGGCCACCTAATGACGATGGACCACACAAATTGCGTCCCGATTCAGTACATCGTCCACTAGCCGACTTGACTCCATGGGACTATTGCTGCCTCGGGCACCTTATGGCCGTTCTGCTGTGAGTCAAAGATTTTCGAATCGGACGAAAAACTGATAGTGAATTGTAACATTCAGGGCCACCTAATGACGATGGACCACACAAAATACGTCCCGATTCAGTACATCGTCCTCCAGCCGACCTGACTCCATGGGTCTATTGCTGCCTCGGGCACCTTATGGCCGTTCTGCTGTGAGTCTAGATTATCGAATGGGACGAAAAACTGATAGTGAATTGTAACGTTCAGGGCCACCTAATGACGATGGAGCACTCAAATTGCGTCCCGATTCAATACATCGTCCTCCAGCAGACTTGTCTCCATGGGTCTATTGCTGCCTCGGGCACCTTATGGCCGTTCTGCTGTGAGTCAAAGATTTTCGAATCGGACGAAAAACTGATAGTGAATTGTAACTTTCAGGGCCACCTAATGACGATGGATCACTCAAATTGCGTCCCGATTCAATACATCGTCCACCAGCCGACTTGTCTCCATGGGTCTATTGCTGCCTCGGGCACCTTATGGCCGTTCTGTTGTGAGTCAAAGATTTTCGAATCGGACGAAAAACTGATAGTGAATTGTAACGTTCAGGGTCTCCTAATGACGATGGAACACTCAAATGGCGTCCCGATTCAATACATCGTCCTCCAGCAGACTTGTCTCCATGCGTCTATTGCTGCCTCGGGCACCTTATGGCCGTTCTGCTGTGAGTCTAGATTATCGAATGGGACGAAAAACTGATAGTGAATTGTAACGTTCAGGGCCTCCTAATGACGATGGATCACTCAAATTGCGTCCCGATTAAATACATCGTCCTCCAGCCGACTTGACTCCATGGGTCTATTGCTGCCTCGGGCACCTTATGGCCGTTCTGCTTTGAGTCTAGATTATCGAATGGGACGAAAAACTGATAGTGAATTGTAACGTTCAGGGCCACCTAATGACGATGGATCACTCAAATTGCGTCCCGATTCAATACATCGTCCTCCAGCCGACTTGACTCCATGGGTCTATTACTGCCTCGGGCACCTTATGGCCGTTCTGCTGTGAGTCTAGATTATAGAATGGGATGAAAAACTGATAGTGAATTGTAACGTTCAGGGCCACCTAATGACGATGGATCACCCAAATTGCGTCCCGATTCAATACATCGTCCTCCAGCAGACTTGTCTCCATGGGTCTATTGCTGCCTCGGGCACCTTATGGCAGGCTTGCTGTGAGTCAAAGATTTTCGAATGGGACGAAAAACTGATAGTGAATTGTACCATTCAGGGCCACCTAATGACGATGGACCACACAAATTGCGTCCCGATTCAGTACATCGTCCTCCAGCCGACCTGACTCCATGGGTCTATTGCTGCCTCAGGCACCTTATGGCCGTTCTGCTGTGAGTCTAGATTATCGAATGGGACGAAAAACTGATAGTGAATTGTAACGTTCAGGGCCACCTAATGACGATGGATCACTCAAATTGCGTCCCGATTCAATATATCGTCCTCCAGCAGACTTGTTTCCATGGGTCTATTGTTGCCTCGTTCACCTTATGGCCGTTCTGCTGTGAGTCAAAGATTTTCGAATCGGACGAAAAACTGATAGTGAATTGTAACTTTCAGGGCAACCTAATGACGATGGATCACTCAAATTGCGTCCCGATTCAATACATCGTCCTCCAGCAGACTTGTCTCCATGGGTCTATTGCTGCCTCGGGCACCTTATGGCCGTTCTGCTGTGAATCTAGATTTATCGAATGGGACGAAAAACTGGTAGTGAATTGTAACGTTCAGGGCCACCTAATGACGATCGATCACTCAAATTGCGTCCCGATTCAATAATTCGTCCTCCAGCCGACTTGTCTCCATGGGTCTATTGCTGCCTCAGGCACCTTATGGCCGTTCTGCTGTGAGTCAAAGATTTTCGAATCGGACGAAAAACCTGATAGTGATTTGTAACATTCAGGGCCACCTAATGACGATGGACCACACAAATTGCGTCCCGATTCAGTACATCGTCCACTAGCCGACTTGACTCCATGGGACTATTGCTGCCTCGGGCACCTTATGGCCGTTCTGCTGTGAGTCAAAGATTTTCGAATCGGACGAAAAACTGATAGTGAATTGTAACATTCAGGGCAACCTAATGACGAAGGACCACACAAAATGCGTCCCGATTTAGTACATCGTCCTCCAGCCGACCTGACTCCATGGGTCTATTGCTGCCTCGGGCACCTTATGGCCGTTCTGCTGTGAGTCTAGATTATCGAATGGGACGAAAAACTGATAGTGAATTGTAACGTTCAGGGCCACCTAATGACGATGGAGCACTCAAATTGCGTCCCGATTCAATACATCGTCCTCCAGCAGACTTGTCTCCATGGGTCTATTGCTGCCTCGGGCACCTTATGGTCGTTCTGCTGTGAGTCAAAGATTTTCGAATCGGACGAAAAACTGATAGTGAATGGTAAGTTTCAGGGCCACCTAATGACGATGGATCACTCAAATTGCGTCCCGATTCAATACATCGTCCACCAGCCGACTTGTCTCCATGGGTCTATTGCTGCCTCGGGCACCTTATGGCCGTTCTGCTGTGAGTCAAAGATTTTCGAATCGGACGAAAAACTGATAGTGAATTGTAACGTTAAGGGCCTCCTAATGACGATGGAACACTCAAATTGCGTCCCGATTCAATACATCGTCCTCCAGCAGACTTGTCTCCATGCGTCTATTGCTGCCTCGGGCACCTTATGGCCGTTCTGCTGTGAGTCTAGATTATCGAATGGGACGAAAAACTGATAGTGAATTGTAACGTTCAGGGCCTCCTAATGACGATGGAACACTCAAATTGCGTCCCGATTCAATACATCGTCCTCCAGCGGACTTGTCTCCATTGGACTATTACTGCCTCGGGCACCTAATGGCCGTTCTGCTGTGAGTCAAAGACTTTCGAATCGGACGAAAAACTGATAGTGAATTGTAACATTCAGGGCCACCTAATGACGATGGACCACGCAAATTGCGTCCCGATTCAATACATCGTCCTCCAGCCGAGTTGACTCCATGGGTCTATTGCTGCCTCGGGCACCTTATGGCCGTTCTGCTGTGAATCTAGATTATCGAATGGGACGAAAAACAGGTAGTGAATTGTAACGTTCAGGGCCACCTAATGACGATGGATCACTCAAATTGCGTCCCGATTCAATACATCGTCCTCCAGCCGACTTGTCTCCATGGGTCTATTGCTGCCTCGGGCACCTTATGGCCGTTCTGCTGTGAGTCTAGATTATCGAATGGGACGAAAAACTGATAGTGAATTGTAACTTTCAGGGCCACCTAATGACGATGGATCGCTTAAATTGCGTCCCGATTCAATACATCGTCTCCAGCCAACTTGTCTCCATGGGTCTATTGCTGCCTCGGGCACCTTATGGCCGTTCTGCTGTGAGTCAAAGATTTTCGAATCGGACGAAAAACCTGATAGTGATTTGTAACATTCAGGGCCAACTAATGACGATGGACCACACAAATTGCGTCCCGATTCAGTACATCGTCCACTAGCCGACTTGACTCCATGGGACTATTGCTGCCTCGGGCACCTTATGGCCGTTCTGCTGTGAGTCAAAGATTTTCGAATCGGACGAAAAACTGATAGTGAATTGTAACATTCAGGGCCACCTAATGACGATGGACCACACAAAATGCGTCCCGATTCAGTACATCGTCGTCCAGCCGACCTGACTCCATGGGTCAATTGCTGCCTCGGGCACCTTATGGCCGTTCTGCTGTGAGTCTAGATTATCGAATGGGACGAAAAACTGATAGTGAATTGTAACGTTCAGGGCCACCTAATGACGATGGAGCACTCAAATTGCGTCCCGATTCAATACATCGTCCTCCAGCAGACTTGTCTCCATGGGTCTATTGCTGCCTCGGGCACCTTATGGCCGTTCTGCTGTGAGTCAAAGATTTTCGAATCGGACGAAAAACTGATAGTGAATTGTAACTTTCAGGGCCACCTAATGACGATGGATCACTCAAATTGCGTCCCGATTCAATACATCGTCCACCAGCCGACTTGTCTCCATGGGTCTATTGCTGCCTCGGGCACCTTATGGCCGTTCTGCTGTGAGTCAAAGATTTTCGAATCGGACGAAAAACTGATAGTGAATTGTAACGTTCAGGGCCTCCTAATGACGATGGAACACTCAAATTGCGTCCCGATTCAATACATCGTCCTCCAGCAGACTTGTCTCCATGCGTCTATTGCTGCCTCGGGCACCTTATGGCCGTTCTGCTGTGAGTCTAGATTATCGAATGGGACGAAAAACTGATAGTGAATTGTAACGTTCAGGGCCACCTAATGACGATGGAGCACTCAAATTGCATCCCGATTCAATACATCGTCCTCCAGCAGACTTGTCTCCATGGGTCTATTGCTGCCTCGGGCACCTTATGGCCGTTCTGCTGTGAGTCTAGATTATCGAATGGGACGAAAAACTGATAGTGAATTGTAACGTTCAGGGCCACCTAATGACGATGGATCACTCAAATTGCGTCCCGATTCAATACATCGTCCTCCAGCCGACTTGACTCCATGGGTCTATTACTGCCTCGGGCACCTTAAGGCCGTTCTGCTGTGAGTCTAGATTATCGAATGGGACGAAATACTGATAGTGAATTGTAACGTTCAGGGCCTCATAATGACGATGGATCACTCAAATTGCGTCCCGATTCAATACATCGTCCACCAGCAGACTTGTCTCCATGGGTCGATTGCTGCCTCGGGTACCTAATGGCCGTTCTGCTGTGAGTCAAAGATTTTCGAATCGGACGAAAAACTGATAGTGATTTGTAACATTCAGGGCCACCTAATGACGATGGACCACACAAATTGCGTCCCGATTCAGTACATCGTCCACTAGCCGACTTGACTCCATGGGACTATTGCTGCCTCGGGCACCTTATGGCCGTTCTGCTGTGAGTCTAGATTATAGAATGGGATGAAAAACTGATAGTGAATTGTAACGTTCAGGGCCACCTAATGACGATGGATCACCCAAATTGCGTCCCGATTCAATACATCGTCCTCCAGCAGAGTTGTCTCCATGGGTCTATTGCTGCCTCGGGCACCTTATGGCAGGCATGCTGTGACTCAAAGATTTTCGAATCGGACGAAAAACTGATAGTGAATTGTAACGTTCAGGGCCTTCTTATGACGATGGAACACTCAAATTGCGTCCCGATTCAATACATCGTCCTCCAGCAGACTTGTCTCCATGGGTTATTGCTGCCTCGGGCACCTTATGGCCGTTCTGCTGTGAGTCAAAGATTTTCGAATCGGACGAAAAACTGATAGTGAATTGTAGCATTCAGGGCCACCTAATGACGATGGACCACACAAATTGCGTCCCGATTCAGTACATCGTCCTCCAGCCGACCTGACTCCATGGGTTTATTGCTGCCTCAGGCACCTTATGGCCGTTCTGCTGTGAGTCTAGATTATCGAATGGGACGAAAAACTGATAGTGAATTGTAACGTTCAGGGCCACCTAATGACGATGGATCACTCAAATTGCGTCCCGATTCAATATATCGTCCTCCAGCAGACTTGTTTCCATGGGTCTATTGTTGCCTCGGGCACCTTATGGCCGTTCTGCTGTGAGTCAAAGATTTTCGAATCGGACGAAAAACTGATAGTGAATTGTAACTTTCAGGGCAACCTAATGACGATGGATCACTCAAATTGCGTCCCGATTCAGTACATCGTCCTCCAGCAGACTTGTCTCCATGGGTCTATTGCTGCCTCGGGCACCTTATGGCCGTTCTGCTGTGAATCTAGATTATCGAATGGGACGAAAAACTGGTAGTGAATTGTAACGTTCAGGGCCACCTAATGACGATGGATCACTCAAATTGCCTCCCGATTCAATACATCGTCCTCCAGCCGACTTGTCTCCATGGGTCTATTGCTGCCTCGGGCACCTTATGGCCGTTCTGCTGTGAGTCTAGATTATCGAATGGGACGAAAAACTGATAGTGAATTGTAACTTTCAGGGCCACCTAATGACGATGGATCACTTAAATTACGTCCCGATTCAATACATCGTCCCCAGCCGACTTGTCTCCATGGGTCTATTGCTGCCTCGGGCACCTTATGGCCGTTCTGCTGTGAGTCTAGATTATCGAATGGGACGGAAAACTGATAGTGAATTGTAACGTTCAGGGCCTCCTAATGACGATGGATCACTCAAATTGCGTCCCGATAAATACATCGTCCTCCAGCCGACTTGACTCCATGGGTCTATCTGCCTCGGGCACCTTATGGCCGTTCTGCTGAGAGTCTAGATTATCGAATGGGACGAAAAACTGATAGTGAATTGTAACGTTCAGGGCCACCTAATGACGATGGATCACTCAAATTGAGTCCCGATTCAATACATCGTCCTCCAGCCGACTTGACTCCATGGGTCTATTACTGCCTCGGGCACCTTATGGCCGTTCTGCTGTGAGTCTAGATTATCGAATGGGACTAAATACTGATAGTGAATTGTAACGTTCAGGGCTTCCTAATGACGATGGATCACTCAAATTGCGTCCCGATTCAATACATCGTCCACTAGCAGACTTGTCTCCATGGGTCGATTGCTTCCTCGGGTACCTAATGGCCGTTCTGCTGTGAGTCAAAGATTTTCGAATCGGACGAAAAACTCATAGTGATTTGTAACATTCAGGGCCACCTAATGACGATGGACCACACAAATTGCGTCCCGATTCAGTACATCGTCCACTAGCCGACTTGACTCCATGGGACTATTGCTGCCTCGGGCACCTTATGGCCGTTCTGCTGTGAGTCTAGATTATAGAATGGGATGAAAAACTGATAGTGAATTGTAACGTTGAGGGCCACCTAATGACGATGGATCACCCAAATTGCGTCCCGATTCAATACATCGTCCTCCAGCAGACTTGTCTCCATGGGTCTATTGCTGCCTCGGGCACCTTATGGCCGTTCTGCTGTGACTCAAAGATTTTCGAATCGGACGAAAAACTGATAGTGAATTGTAACGTTCAGGGCCTCCTAATGACGATGGAACACTCAAATTGCGTCCCGATTCAATACATCGTCCTCCAGCCGATTTGTCTCCATGGGTCTATTGCTGCCTCGGGCACCTTATGGCCGTTCTGCTGTGAGTCAAAGATTTTCGAATCGGACGAAAAACTGATAGTCAATTGTAACGTTCAGGGCCACCTAATGACGATGGATCACTCAAATTGCGTCCCGATTCAATACATCGTCCTCCAGCCGACTTGACTCCATGGGTCTAGTGCTGCCTCGGGCACCTTATGGCCGTTCTGCTGTGAGTCTAGATTATCGAATGGGACAAAAAACTGATAGTGTATTGTAACGTTCATGGCCTCCTAATGACGATGGAACACTCAAATTGCGTCCCGATTCAATACATCGTCCTCCAGCGGACTTGTCTCCATTGGTCTATTGCTGCCTCGGGCACCTAATGGCCGTTCTGCTGTGAGTCAAAGACTTTCGAATCGGACGAAAAACAGATAGTGAATTGTAACATTCAGGGCCACCTAATGACGATGGACCACGCAAATTGCGTCCCGATTCAATACATCGTCCTCCAGCCGAGTTGACTCCATGGGTCTATTGCTGCCTCGGGCACCTTATGGCCGTTCTGCTGTGAATCTAGATTATCGAATGGGACGAAAAACTGGTAGTGAATTGTAACGTTCAGAGCCACCTAATGACGATGGATCACTCAAATTGCGTCCCGATTCAATACATCGTCCTCCAGCCGACTTGTCTCCATGGGTCTATTGCTGCCTCGGGCACCTTATGGCCGTTCTGCTGTGAGTCTAGATTATCCAATGGGACGAAAAACTGATAGTGAATTGTAAATTTCAGGGCCACCTAATGACGATGGATCACTCAAATTGCGTCCCGATTCAATACATCGTCCACTAGCCGACTTGACTGCATGGGACTATTGCTGCCTCGGGCACCTTATGGCCGTTCTGCTGTGAGTCTAGATTATCGAATGGGATGAAAAACTGATAGTGAATTGTAACGTTCAGGGCCACCTAATGACGATGGATCACTCAAATTGCGTCCCGATTCAATACATCGTCTTCCAGCAGACTTGTCTCCATGGGTCTATTGCTGCCTCGGGCACCTTATGGCAGTCCTGCTGTGACTCAAAGATTTTCGAATCGGACGAAAAACTGATAGTGAATTGTAACGTTCAGGGCCACCTAATGACGATGGATCACTCAAATTGCGTCCCGATTCAATATATCGTCCTCCAGCAGACTTGTTTCCATGGGTCTATTGTTGCCTCGGGCACCTTATGGTCGTTCTGCTGTGAGTCAAAGATTTTCGAATCGGACGAAAAACTGATAGTGAATTGTAACTTTCAGGGCAACCTAATGACGATGGATCACTCAAATTGCGTCCCGATTCAATACATCGTCCTCCAGCCGATTTGTCTCCATGGGTCTATTGCTGCCTCGGGCACCTTATGGCCGTTCTGCTGTGAGTCAAAGATTTTCGAATCGGACGAAAAACTTATAGTGAATTGTAACGTTCAGGGCCTCCTAATGACGAAGGAACACTAAAATTGCGTCCCGATTCAATACATCGTCCTCCAGCAGACTTGACTTCATGGGTCTATTGCTGCCTCGGGCACCTTATGGCCGTTCTGCTGTGAGTCAAAGATTTTCGAATCGGACGAAAAACTGATAGTGAATTGTAACGTTCAGGGCCACCTAATGACGATGGATCACTCAAATTGCGTCCCGATTCAATACATCGTACTCCAGCCGACTTGTCTCCATGGGTCTATTGCTGCCTCGGGCACCTTATGGCCGTTCTGCTGTGAATCTAGATTATCGAATGGGACGAAAAACTGGTAGTGAATTGTAACGTTCAGGGCCACCTAATGACGATGGATCACTCAAATTGCGTCCCGATTCAATACATCGTCCTCCAGCCGATTTGTCTCCATGGGTCGATTGCTGCCTCAGGCACCTTATGGCCGTTCTGCTGTGAATCAAAGATTTTCGAATCGGACGAAAATCTGATAGTGAATTGTAACTTTCAGGGCAACCTAATGACGATGGATCACTCAAATTGCGTCCCGATTCAATACATCGTCCTCCAGCCGATTTGTCTCCATGGGTCGATTGCTGCCTCAGGCACCTTATGGGCGTTCTGCTGTGAGTCTAGATTATCGAATGGGACGAAAAACTGATAGTGAATTGTAACGTTCAGGGCCACCTAATGACGATGGATCACTCAAATTGCGTCCCGATTCAATACATCGTCCTCCAGCAGACTTGTCTCCATGGGTCTATTGCTGCCTCGGGCACCTTATGGCAGGCATGCTGTGACTCAAAGATTTTCGAATCGGACGAAAAACTGATAGTGAATTGTAACATTCAGGGCCACCTAATGACGATGGACCACACAAATTGCGTCCCGATTCAGTACATCGTCCTCCAGCCGACCTGACTCCATGGGTCTATTGCTGCCTCAGGCACCTTATGGCAGTTCTGCTGTGAGTCTAGATTATCGAATGGGACGAAAAACTGATAGTGAATTGTAACGTTCAGGGCCACCTAATGACGATGGATCACTCAAATTGCGTCCCGATTCAATATATCGTCCTCCAGCAGACTTGTTTCCATGGGTCTATTGTTGCCTCGGGCACCTTATGGCCGTTCTGCTGTGAGTCAAAGATTTTCGAATCGGACGAAAAACTGATAGTGAATTGTAACTTTCAGGGCAACCTAATGACGATGGATCACTCAAATTGCGTCCCGATTCAATACATCGTCCTCCAGCCGATTTGTCTCCATGGGTCTATTGCTGCCTCGGGCACCTTATGGCCGTTCTGCTGTGAGTCAAAGATTTTCGAATCGGACGAAAAACTGATAGTGAATTGTAACGTTCAGGGCCTCCTAATGACGATGGAACACTAAAATTGTGTCCCGATTCAATACATCGTCCTCCAGCAGACTTGACTTCATGGGTCTATTGCTGTCTCGGGCACCTTATGGCCGTTCTGCTGTGAGTCAAAGATTTTCGAATCGGACGAAAAACAGATAGTGAATTGTAACATTCAGGGCCACCTAATGACGATGGACCACGCAAATTGCGTCCCGATTCAATACATCGTCCTCCAGCCGAGTTGACTCCATGGGTCTATTGCTGCCTCGGGCACCTTATGGCCGTTCCGCTGTGAATCTAGATTATCGAATGGGACGAAAAATTGGTATGGAATTGTAACGTTCAGGGCCACCTAATGACGATGGATCACTCAAATTGCGTCCCGATTCAATACATCGTCCTCCAGCCGACTTGTCTCCATGGGTCTATTGCTGCCTCGGGCACCTTATGGCCGTTCTGCTGTGAGTCTAGATTATCGAATGGGACGAAAAACTGATAGTGAATTGTAACATTCAGGGCCACCTAATGACGATGGATCACTCAAATTGCGTCCCGATTCAATACATCGTCCACTAGCCGACTTGACTGCATGGGACTATTGCTGCCTCGGGCACCTTATGGCCGTTCTGCTGTGAGTCTAGATTATCGAATGGGATGAAAAACTGATAGTGAATTGTAACGTTCAGGGCCACCTAATGACGATGGATCACTCAAATTGCGTCCCGATTCAATACATCGTCTTCCAGCAGACTTGTCTCCATGGGTCTATTGCTGCCTCGGGCACCTTATGGCAGTCCTGCTGTGACTCAAAAGTTTTCGAATCGGACGAAAAACTGATAGTGAATTGTAACGTTCAGGGCCTCCTAATGACGATGGAACACTCAAATTGCGTCCCGATTCAATACATCGTCCTCCAGCAGACTTGTCTCCATGGGTCTATTGCTGCCTCGGGCACCTTATGGCCGTTCTGCTGTGAGTCAAAGATTTTCGAATCGGACGAAAAACTGATAGTGAATTGTAACATTCAGGGCCACCTAATGACGATGGACCACACAAATTGCGTCCCGATTCAGTACATCGTCCTCCAGCCGACCTGACTCCATGGGTCTATTGCAGCCTCGGGCACCTTATGGCCGTTCTGCTGTGAGTCTAGATTATCGAATTGGACGAAAAACTGATAGTGAATTGTAACGTTCAGGGCCACCTAATGACGATGGATCACTCAAATTGCGTCCCGATTCAATACATCGTCCTCCAGCACACTTGTCTCCATGGGTCTATTGCTGCCTCGGGCACCTTATGGCCGTTCTGCTGTGAGTCAAAGATTTTCGAATCGGACGAAAAACTGATAGTGAATTGTAACTTTCAGGGCCACCGAATGACGATGGATCACTCAAATTGCGTCCCGATTCAATACATCGTCCACCAGCCGACTTGTCTCCATGGGTCTATTGCTGCCTCGGGCACCTTATGGCCGTTCTGCTGTGAGTCAAAGATTTTCGAATCGGACGAAAAACTGATAGTGAATTGTAACGTTCAGGGCCTCCTAATGATGATGGAACACTCAAATTGCGTCCCGATTCAATACATCGTCCTCCAGCAGACTTGTCTCCATGCGTCTATTGCTGCCTCGGGCACCTTATGGCCGTTCTGCTGTGAGTCAAAGATTTTCGAATCGGACGAAAAACTGATAGTGAATTGTAACTTTCAGGGCCTCCTAATGACGATGGAACACTCAAATTGCGTCCCGTTTCAATACATCGTCCTCCAGCAGACTTGTCTCCATGGGTCTATTGCTGTCTCGGACACCTTATGGCCGTTCTGCTGTGAATCAAAGATTTTCGAATCGGACGAAAAACTGATAGTGAATTGTAACGTTCAGGGCCACCTAATGACGATGGATCACTCAAATTGCGTCCCGATTCAATACATCGTCCTCCAGCCGATATGTCTCCATGGGTCTATTGCTGCCTTGGCACCTTATGGCCGTTCTGCTGTGAGTCAAAGATTTTCGAATCGGACGAAAAACTGATAGTGAATTGTAACGTTCAGGGCCTCCTAATGACGATGGAACACTCAAATTTCGTCCCGATTCAATACATCGTCCTCCAGCAGACTTGTCTTCATGCGTCTATTGCTGCCTCGGGCACCTTATGGCCGTTCTGCTGTGAGTCTAGATTATCGAATGGGACGAAAAACTGATAGTGAATTGTAACGTTCAGGGCCTCCTAATGACGATGGATCACTCAAATTGCGTCCCGATTCAATACATCGTCCTCCAGCAGACTTGTCTCCATGGGTCGATTGCTGCCTCGGGCACCTAATGGCCGTTCTGCTGTGAGTCAAAGATTTTCGAATCGGACGAAAAACTGATAGTGAATTGTAACATTCTGGGCCACCTAATGACGATGGACCACGCAAATTGCGTCCCGATTCAATACATCGTCCTCCAGCCGATTTGACTCCATGGGTCTATTGCTGCCTCGGGCACCTTATGGCCGTTCTGCTGTGAATCTAAATTATCGAATGGTACGAAAAACTGATAGTGAATTGTAACATTCAGGGCCACCTAATGACGATGGATCACTCAAATTGCGTCCCGATTCAATACCTCGTCCTCCAGCAGACTTGTCTCCATGGGTCTATTGCTGCCTCGGGCACCTTATGGCAGGCCTGCTGTGACTCAAAGATTTTCGAATCGGACGAGAAACTGATAGTGAATTGTAACGTTCAGGGCCTCCTAATGACGATGGAACACTCAAATTGCGTCCCGATTCAATACATCGTCCTCCAGCAGACATGTCTCCATGCGTCTATTGCTGCCTCGGGCACCTTATGGCCGTTCTGCTGTGAGTCAAAGATTTTCGAATCGGACGAAAAACTGATAGTGAATTGTAACGTTCAGGGACACCTAATGACGATGGATCACTCAAATTGCGTCCCGATTCAATACATCGTATTCCAGCCGACTTGACTCCATGGGTCTATTGCTGCCTCGGGCACCTTATGGCCGTTCTGCTGTGAGTCTAGATTATCGAATGGGACGAAAAACTCATAGTGAATTGTAACGTTCAGGGCCTCCTAATGACGATGGATCACTCAAATTGCGTCCCGATTCAATACATCGTCCTCCAGCCGACTTGACTCCATGGGTCTATTACTGCCTCGGGCACCTAATGGCCGTTCTGCTGTGAGTCTAGATTATCGAATGGGACGAAATACTGATAGTGAATTGTAACGTTCAGGGCTTCCTAATGACGATGGATCACCAAATTGCGTCCCGATTCAATACATCGTCCTCCAGCAGACTTGTCTCCATGGGTCGATTGCTGCCTCGGGTACCTAATGGCCGTTCTGCTGTGAGTCAAAGATTTTCGAATCGGACGAAAGACTGATAGTGAATTGTAACTTTCAGGGCCACCTAATGACGATGGAACACTCAAATTGCGTCCCGATTCAATACATCGTCCTCCAGCAGACTTGTCTCCATGGGTCGATTGCTGCCTCGGGCACCTTATGGCCGCTCTGCTGTGAGTCAAAGACTTTCGAATGGGACGAAAAACAGATAGTGAATTGTAACATTCAGGGCCACCTAATGACGATGGACCACGCAAATTGCGTCCCGATTCAATACATCGTCCTCCAGCCGAGTTGACTCCATGGGTCTATTGCTGCCTCGGGCACCTTATGGCCGTTCTGCTGTGAATCTAGATTATCGAATGGGACGAAAAACTGGTAGTGAATTGTAACGTTCAGGGCCACCTAATGACGATGGATCACTCAAATTGCGTCCCGATTCAATACATCGTCCTCCAGCAGACTTGTCTCCATGCGTCTATTGCTGCCTCGGGCACCTTATGGCCGTTCTGCTGTGAGTCAAAGATTTTCGAATCGGACGAAAAACTGATAGTGAATTGTAACTTTCAGGGCCTCCTAATGACGATGGAACACTCAAATTGCGTCCCGTTTCAATACATCGTCCTCCAGCAGACTTGTCTCCATGGGTCTATTGCTGTCTCGGACACCTTATGGCCGTTCTGCTGTGAATCAAAGATTTTCGAATCGGACGAAAAACTGATAGTGAATTGTAACGTTCAGGGCCACCTAATGACGATGGATCACTCAAATTGCGTCCCGATTCAATACATCGTCCTCCAGCCGACATGTCTCCATGGGTCTATTGCTGCCTTGGCACCTTATGGCCGTTCTGCTGTGAGTCAAAGATTTTCGAATCGGACGAAAAACTGATAGTGAATTGTAACGTTCAGGGCCTCCTAATGACGATGGAACACTCAAATTTCGTCCCGATTCAATACATCGTCCTCCAGCAGACTTGTCTCCATGCGTCTATTGCTGCCTCGGGCACCTTATGGCCGTTCTGCTGTGAGTCTAGATTATCGAATGGGACGAAAAACTGATAGTGAATTGTAACGTTCAGGGCCTCCTAATGACGATGGATCACTCAAATTGCGTCCCGATTCAATACATCGTCCTCCAGCAGACTTGTCTCCATGGGTCGATTGCTGCCTCGGGCACCTAATGGCCGTTCTGCTGTGAGTCAAAGATTTTCGAATCGGACGAAAAACTGATAGTGAATTGTAACATTCTGGGCCACCTAATGACGATGGACCACGCAAATTGCGTCCCGATTCAATACATCGTCCTCCAGCCGATTTGACTCCATGGGTCTATTGCTGCCTCGGGCACCTTATGGCCGTTCTGCTGTGAATCTAAATTATCGAATGGGACGAAAAACTGATAGTGAATTGTAACATTCAGGGCCACCTAATGACGATGGATCACTCAAATTGCGTCCCGATTCAATACCTCGTCCTCCAGCAGACTTGTCTCCATGGGTCTATTGCTGCCTCGGGCACCTTATGGCAGGCCTGCTGTGACTCAAAGATTTTCGAATCGGACGAGAAACTGATAGTGAATTGTAACGTTCAGGGCCTCCTAATGACGATGGAACACTCAAATTGCGTCCCGATTCAATACATCGTCCTCCAGCAGACATGTCTCCATGCGTCTATTGCTGCCTCGGGCACCTTATGGCCGTTCTGCTGTGAGTCAAAGATTTTCGAATCGGACGAAAAACTGATAGTGAATTGTAACGTTCAGGGACACCTAATGACGATGGATCACTCAAATTGCGTCCCGATTCAATACATCGTATTCCAGCCGACTTGACTCCATGGGTCTATTGCTGCCTCGGGCACCTTATGGCCGTTCTGCTGTGAGTCTAGATTATCGAATGGGACGAAAAACTCATAGTGAATTGTAACGTTCAGGGCCTCCTAATGACGATGGATCACTCAAATTGCGTCCCGATTCAATACATCGTCCTCCAGCCGAATTGACTCCATGGGTCTATTACTGCCTCGGGCACCTAATGGCCGTTCTGCTGTGAGTCTAGATTATCGAATGGGACGAAATACTGATAGTGAATTGTAACGTTCAGGGCTTCCTAATGACGATGGATCACCAAATTGCGTCCCGATTCAATACATCGTCCTCCAGGAGACTTGTCTCCATGGGTCGATTGCTGCCTCGGGTACCTAATGGCCGTTCTGCTGTGAGTCAAAGATTTTCGAATCGGACGAAAGACTGATAGTGAATTGTAACTTTCAGGGCCACCTAATGACGATGGAACACTCAAATTGCGTCCCGATTCAATACATCGTCCTCCAGCAGACTTGTCTCCATGGGTCGATTGCTGCCTCGGGCACCTTATGGCCGCTCTGCTGTGAGTCAAAGACTTTCGAATCGGACGAAAAACAGATAGTGAATTGTAACATTCAGGGCCACCTAATGACGATGGACCACGCAAATTGCGTCCCGATTCAATACATCGTCCTCCAGCCGAGTTGACTCCATGGGTCTATTGCTGCCTCGGGCACCTTATGGCCGTTCTGCTGTGAATCTAGATTATCGAATGGGACGAAAAACTGGTAGTGAATTGTAACGTTCAGGGCCACCTAATGACGATGGATCACTCAAATTGCGTCCCGATTCAATACATCGTCTTCCAGCAGACTTGTCTCCATGGGTCTATTGCTGCCTCGGGCACCTTATGGCAGTCCTGCTGTGACTCAAAGATTTTCGAATCGGACGAAAAACTGATAGTGAATTGTAACGTTCAGGGCCTCCTAATGACGATGGAACACTCAAATTGCGTCCCGATTCAATACATCGTCCTCCAGCAGACTTGTCTCCATGGGTCTATTGCTGCCTCGGGCACCTTATGGCCGTTCTGCTGTGAATCTAGATTATCGAGTGGGACGAAAAACTGGTAGTGAATTGTAACGTTCAGGGCCACCTAATGACGATGGATCACTCAAATTGCGTCCCGATTCAATACATCGTCTTCCAGCAGACTTGTCTCCATGGGTCTATTGCTGCCTCGGGCACCTTATGGCGGTCCTGCTGTGACTCAAAGATTTTCGAATCGGACGAAAAACTGATAGTGAATTGTAACGTTCAGGGCCTCCTAATGACGATGGAACACTCAAATTGCGTCCCGATTCAATACATCGTCCTCCAGCAGACTTGTCTCCATGGGTCTATTGCTGCCTCGGGCACCTTATGGCCGTTCTGCTGTGAGTCAAAGATTTTCGAATCGGACGAAAAACTGATAGTGAATTGTAACATTCAGGGCCACCTAATGACGATGGACCACACAAATTGCGTCCCGATTCAGTACATCGTCCTCCAGCCGACCTGACTCCATGGGTCTATTGCAGCCTCGGGCACCTTATGGCCGTTCTGCTGTGAGTCTAGATTATCGAATGGGACGAAAAACTGATAGTGAATTGTAACGTTCAGGACCACCTAATGACGATGGATCACTCAAATTGCGTCCCGATTCAATACATCGTCCTCCAGCAGACTTGTCTCCATGGGTCTATTGCTGCCTCGGGCACCTTATGGCCGTTCTGCTGTGAGTCAAAGATTTTCGAATCGGACGAAAAACTGATAGTGAATTGTAACTTTCAGGGCCACCTAATGACGATGGATCACTCAAATTGCGTCCCGATTCAATACATCGTCCACCAGCCGACTTGTCTCCATGGGTCTATTGCTGCCTCGGGCACCTAATGGCCGTTCTGCTGTGAGTCAAAGATTTTCGAATCGGACGAAAAACTGATAGTGAATTGTAACATTCAGGGCCACCTAATGACGATGGACCACACAAATTGCGTCCCGATTCAGTACATCGTCCACTAGCCGTCTTGACTCCATGGGACTATTGCTGCCTGGGGCACCTTATGGCCGTTCTGCTGTGAGTCTAGATTATAGAATGGGATGAAAAACTGATAGTGAATTGTAACGTTCAGGGCCACCTAATGACGATGGATCACTCAAATTGCGTCCCGATTCAATACATCGTCCTCCAGCCGACATGTCTCCATGGGTCTATTGCTGCCTTGGCACCTTATGGCCGTTCTGCTGTGAGTCAAAGATTTTCGAATCGGACGAAAAACTGATAGTGAATTGTAACGTTCAGGGCCTCCTAATGACGATGGAACACTCAAATTTCGTCCCGATTCAATACATCGTCCTCCAGCAGACTTGTCTCCATGCGTCTATTGCTGCCTCGGGCACCTTATGGCCGTTCTGCTGTGAGTCTAGATTATCGAATGGGACGAAAAACTGATAGTGAATTGTAACGTTCAGGGCCTCCTAATGACGATGGATCACTCAAATTGCGTCCCGATTCAATACATCGTCCTCCAGCAGACTTGTCTCCATGGGTCGATTGCTGCCTCGGGCACCTAATGGCCGTTCTGCTGTGAGTCAAAGATTTTCGAATCGGACGAAAAACTGATAGTGAATTGTAACATTCAGGGCCACCTAATGACGATGGACCACGCAAATTGCGTCCCGATTCAATACATCGTCCTCCAGCCGATTTGACTCCATGGGTCTATTGCTGCCTCGGGCACCTTATGGCCGTTCTGCTGGGAATCTAAATTATCGAATGGGACGAAAAACTGATAGTGAATTGTAACATTCAGGGCCACCTAATGACGATGGATCACTCAAATTGCGTCCCGATTCAATACCTCGTCCTCCAGCAGACTTGTCTCCATGGGTCTATTGCTGCCTCGGGCACCTTATGGCAGGCCTGCTGTGACTCAAAGATTTTCGAATCGGACGAGAAACTGATAGTGAATTGTAACGTTCAGGGCCTCCTAATGACGATGGAACACTCAAATTGCGTCCCGATTCAATACATCGTCCTCCAGCAGACATGTCTCCATGCGTCTATTGCTGCCTCGGGCACCTTATGGCCGTTCTGCTGTGAGTCAAAGATTTTCGAATCGGACGAAAAACTGATAGTGAATTGTAACGTTCAGGGACACCTAATGACGATGGACCACACAAATTGCGTCCCGATTCAGTACATCGTCCTCCAGCCGACCTGACTCCATGGGTCTATTGCAGCCTCGGGCACCTTATGGCCGTTCTGCTGTGAGTCTAGATTATCGAATGGGACGAAAAACTGATAGTGAATTGTAACGTTCAGGACCACCTAATGACGATGGATCACTCAAATTGCGTCCCGATTCAATACATCGTCCTCCAGCAGACTTGTCTCCATGGGTCTATTGCTGCCTCGGGCACCTTATGGCCGTTCTGCTGTGAGTCAAAGATTTTCGAATCGGACGAAAAACTGATAGTGAATTGTAACTTTCAGGGCCACCTAATGACGATGGATCACTCAAATTGCGTCCCGATTCAATACATCGTCCACCAGCCGACTTGTCTCCATGGGTCTATTGCTGCCTCGGGCACCTAATGGCCGTTCTGCTGTGAGTCAAAGATTTTCGAATCGGACGAAAAACTGATAGTGAATTGTAACATTCAGGGCCACCTAATGACGATGGACCACACAAATTGCGTCCCGATTCAGTACATCGTCCACTAGCCGTCTTGACTCCATGGGACTATTGCTGCCTGGGGCACCTTATGGCCGTTCTGCTGTGAGTTTAGATTATAGAATGGGATGAAAAACTGATAGTGAATTGTAACGTTCAGGGCCACCTAATGACGATGGATCACTCAAATTGCGTCCCGATTCAATACATCGTCCTCCAGCCGACATGTCTCCTTGGGTCTATTGCTGCCTTGGCACCTTATGGCCGTTCTGCTGTGAGTCAAAGATTTTCGAATCGGACGAAAAACTGATAGTGAATTCTAACGTTCAGGGCCTCCTAATGACGATGGAACACTCAAATTTCGTCCCGATTCAATACATCGTCCTCCAGCAGACTTGTCTCCATGCGTCTATTGCTGCCTCGGGCACCTTATGGCCGTTCTGCTGTGAGTCTAGATTATCGAATGGGACGAAAAACTGATAGTGAATTGTAACGTTCAGGGCCTCCTAATGACGATGGATCACTCAAATTGCGTCCCGATTCAATACATCGTCCTCCAGCAGACTTGTCTCCATGGGTCGATTGCTGCCTCGGGCACCTAATGGCCGTTCTGCTGTGAGTCAAAGATTTTCGAATCGGACGAAAAACTGATAGTGAATTGTAACATTCTGGGCCACCTAATGACGATGGACCACGCAAATTGCGTCCCGATTCAATACATCGTCCTCCAGCCGATTTGACTCCATGGGTCTATTGCTGCCTCGGGCACCTTATGGCCGTTCTGCTGTGAATCTAAATTATCGAATGGGACGAAAAACTGATAGTGAATTGTAACATTCAGGGCCACCTAATGACGATGGATCACTCAAATTGCGTCCCGATTCAATACCTCGTCCTCCAGCAGACTTGTCTCCATGGGTCTATTGCTGCCTCGGGCACCTTATGGCAGGCCTGCTGTGACTCAAAGATTTTCGAATCGGACGAGAAACTGATAGTGAATTGTAACGTTCAGGGCCTCCTAATGACGATGGAACACTCAAATTGCGTCCCGATTCAATACATCGTCCTCCAGCAGACATGTCTCCATGCGTCTATTGCTGCCTCGGGCACCTTATGGCCGTTCTGCTGTGAGTCAAAGATTTTCGAATCGGACGAAAAACTGATAGTGAATTGTAACGTTCAGGGACACCTAATGACGATGGATCACTCAAATTGCGTCCCGATTCAATACATCGTATTCCAGCCGACTTGACTCCATGGGTCTATTGCTGCCTCGGGCACCTTATGGCCGTTCTGCTGTGAGTCTAGATTATCGAATGGGACGAAAAACTCATAGTGAATTGTAACGTTCAGGGCCTCCTAATGACGATGGATCACTCAAATTGCGTCCCGATTCAATACATCGTCCTCCAGCCGACTTGACTCCATGGGTCTATTACTGCCTCGGGCACCTAATGGCCGTTCTGCTGTGAGTCTAGATTATCGAATGGGACGAAATACTGATAGTGAATTGTAACGTTCAGGGCTTCCTAATGACGATGGATCACCAAATTGCGTCCCGATTCAATACATCGTCCTCCAGCAGACTTGTCTCCATGGGTCGATTGCTGCCTCGGGTACCTAATGGCCGTTCTGCTGTGAGTCAAAGATTTTCGAATCGGACGAAAGACTGATAGTGAATTGTAACTTTCAGGGCCACCTAATGACGATGGAACACTCAAATTGCGTCCCGATTCAATACATCGTCCTCCAGCAGACTTGTCTCCATGGGTCGATTGCTGCCTCGGGCACCTTATGGCCGCTCTGCTGTGAGTCAAAGACTTTCGAATCGGACGAAAAACAGATAGTGAATTGTAACATTCAGGGCCACCTAATGACGATGGACCACGCAAATTGCGTCCCGATTCAATACATCGTCCTCCAGCCGAGTTGACTCCATGGGTCTATTGCTGCCTCGGGCACCTTATGGCCGTTCTGCTGTGAATCTAGATTATCGAATGGGACGAAAAACTGGTAGTGAATTGTAACGTTCAGGGCCACCTAATGACGATGGATCACTCAAATTGCGTCCCGATTCAATACATCGTCCTCCAGCAGACTTGTCTCCATGCGTCTATTGCTGCCTCGGGCACCTTATGGCCGTTCTGCTGTGAGTCAAAGATTTTCGAATCGGACGAAAAACTGATAGTGAATTGTAACTTTCAGGGCCTCCTAATGACGATGGAACACTCAAATTGCGTCCCGTTTCAATACATCGTCCTCCAGCAGATTTGTCTCCATGGGTCTATTGCTGTCTCGGACACCTTATGGCCGTTCTGCTGTGAATCAAAGATTTTCGAATCGGACGAAAAACTGATAGTGAATTGTAACGTTCAGGGCCACCTAATGACGATGGATCACTCAAATTGCGTCCCGATTCAATACATCGTCCTCCAGCCGACATGTCTCCATGGGTCTATCGCTGCCTTGGCACCTTATGGCCGTTCTGCTGTGAGTCAAAGATTTTCGAATCGGACGAAAAACTGATAGTGAATTGTAACGTTCAGGGCCTCCTAATGACGATGGAACACTCAAATTTCGTCCCGATTCAATACATCGTCCTCCAGCAGACTTGTCTCCATGCGTCTATTGCTGCCTCGGGCACCTTATGGCCGTTCTGCTGTGAGTCTAGATTATCGAATGGGACGAAAAACTGATAGTGAATTGTAACGTTCAGGGCCTCCTAATGACGATGGATCACTCAAATTGCGTCCCGATTCAATACATCGTCCTCCAGCAGACTTGTCTCCATGGGTCGATTGCTGCCTCGGGCACCTAATGGCCGTTCTGCTGTGAGTCAAAGATTTTCGAATCGGACGAAAAACTGATAGTGAATTGTAACATTCTGGGCCACCTAATGACGATGGACCACGCAAATTGCGTCCCGATTCAATACATCGTCCTCCTGCCGATTTGACTCCATGGGTCTATTGCTGCCTCGGGCACCTTATGGCCGTTCTGCTGTGAATCTAAATTATCGAATGGGACGAAAAACTGATAGTGAATTGTAACATTCAGGGCCACCTAATGACGATGGATCACTCAAATTGCGTCCCGATTCAATACCTCGTCCTCCAGCAGACTTGTCTCCATGGGTCTATTGCTGCCTCGGGCACCTTATGGCAGGCCTGCTGTGACTCAAAGATTTTCGAATCGGACGAGAAACTGATAGTGAATTGTAACGTTCAGGGCCTCCTAATGACGATGGAACACTCAAATTGCGTCCCGATTCAATACATCGTCCTCCAGCAGACATGTCTCCATGCGTCTATTGCTGCCTCGGGAACCTTATGGCCGTTCTGCTGTGAGTCAAAGATTTTCGAATCGGACGAAAAAGTGATAGTGAATTGTAACGTTCAGGGACACCTAATGACGATGGATCACTCAAATTGCGTCCCGATTCAATACATCGTATTCCAGCCGACTTGACTCCATGGGTCTATTGCTGCCTCGGGCACCTTATGGCCGTTCTGCTGTGAGTCTAGATTATCGAATGGGACGAAAAACTCATAGTGAATTGTAACGTTCAGGGCCTCCTAATGACGATGGATCACTCAAATTGCGTCCCGATTCAATACATCGTCCTCCAGCCGACTTGACTCCATGGGTCTATTACTGGCTCGGGCACCTAATGGCCGTTCTGCTGTGAGTCTAGATTATCGAATGGGACGAAATACTGATAGTGAATTGTAACGTTCAGGGCTTCCTAATGACGATGGATCACCAAATTGCGTCCCGATTCAATACATCGTCCTCCAGCAGACTTGTCTCCATGGGTCGATTGCTGCCTCGGGTACCTAATGGCCGTTCTGCTGTGAGTCAAAGATTTTCGAATCGGACGAAAGACTGATAGTGAATTGTAACTTTCAGGGCCACCTAATGACGATGGAACACTCAAATTGCGTCCCGATTCAATACATCGTCCTCCAGCAGACTTGTCTCCATGGGTCGATTGCTGCCTCGGGCACCTTATGGCCGCTCTGCTGTGAGTCAAAGACTTTCGAATCGGACGAAAAACAGATAGTGAATTGTAACATTCAGGGCCACCTAATGACGATGGACCACGCAAATTGCGTCCCGATTCAATACATCGTCCTCCAGCCGAGTTGACTCCATGGGTCTATTGCTGCCTCGGGCACCTTATGGCCGTTCTGCTGTGAATCTAGATTATCGAATGGGACGAAAAACTGGTAGTGAATTGTAACGTTCAGGGCCACCTAATGACGATGGATCACTCAAATTGCGTCCCGATTCAATACATCGTCTTCCAGCAGACTTGTCTCCATGGGTCTATTGCTGCCTCGGGCACCTTATGGCAGTCCTGCTGTGACTCAAAGATTTTCGAATCGGACGAAAAACTGATAGTGAATTGTAACGTTCAGGGCCTCCTAATGACGATGGAACACTCAAATTGCGTCCCGATTCAATACATCGTCCTCCAGCAGACTTGTCTCCATGGGTCTATTGCTGCCTCGGGCACCTTATGGCCGTTCTGCTGTGAATCTAGATTATCGAGTGGGACGAAAAACTGGTAGTGAATTGTAACGTTCAGGGCCACCTAATGACGATGGATCACTCAAATTGCGTCCCGATTCAATACATCGTCTTCCAGCAGACTTGTCTCCATGGGTCTATTGCTGCCTCGGGCACCTTATGGCAGTCCTGCTGTGACTCAAAGATTTTCGAATCGGACGAAAAACTGATAGTGAATTGTAACGTTCAGGGCCTCCTAATGACGATGGAACACTCAAATTGCGTCCCGATTCAATACATCGTCCTCCAGCAGACTTGTCTCCATGGGTCTATTGCTGCCTCGGGCACCTTATGGCCGTTCTGCTGTGAGTCAAAGATTTTCGAATCGGACGAAAAACTGATAGTGAATTGTAACATTCAGGGCCACCTAATGACGATGGACCACACAAATTGCGTCCCGATTCAGTACATCGTCCTCCAGCCGACCTGACTCCATGGGTCTATTGCAGCCTCGGGCACCTTATGGCCGTTCTGCTGTGAGTCTAGATTATCGAATGGGACGAAAAACTGATAGTGAATTGTAACGTTCAGGACCACCTAATGACGATGGATCACTCAAATTGCGTCCCGATTCAATACATCGTCCTCCAGCAGACTTGTCTCCATGGGTCTATTGCTGCCTCGGGCACCTTATGGCCGTTCTGCTGTGAGTCAAAGATTTTCGAATCGGACGAAAAACTGATAGTGAATTGTAACTTTCAGGGCCACCTAATGACGATGGATCACTCAAATTGCGTCCCGATTCAATACATCGTCCACCAGCCGACTTGTCTCCATGGGTCTATTGCTGCCTCGGGCACCTAATGGCCGTTCTGCTGTGAGTCAAAGATTTTCGAATCGGACGAAAAACTGATAGTGAATTGTAACATTCAGGGCCACCTAATGACGATGGACCACACAAATTGCGTCCCGATTCAGTACATCGTCCACTAGCCGTCTTGACTCCATGGGACTATTGCTGCCTGGGGCACCTTATGGCCGTTCTGCTGTGAGTCTAGATTATAGAATGGGATGAAAAACTGATAGTGAATTGTAACGTTCAGGGCCACCTAATGACGATGGATCACTCAAATTGCGTCCCGATTCAATACATCGTCCTCCAGCCGACATGTCTCCATGGGTCTATTGCTGCCTTGGCACCTTATGGCCGTTCTGCTGTGAGTCAAAGATTTTCGAATCGGACGAAAAACTGATAGTGAATTGTAACGTTCAGGGCCTCCTAATGACGATGGAACACTCAAATTTCGTCCCGATTCAATACATCGTCCTCCAGCAGACTTGTCTCCATGCGTCTATTGCTGCCTCGGGCACCTTATGGCCGTTCTGCTGTGAGTCTAGATTATCGAATGGGACGAAAAACTGATAGTGAATTGTAACGTTCAGGGCCTCCTAATGACGATGGATCACTCAAATTGCGTCCCGATTCAATACATCGTCCTCCAGCAGACTTGTCTCCATGGGTCGATTGCTGCCTCGGGCACCTAATGGCCGTTCTGCTGTGAGTCAAAGATTTTCGAATCGGACGAAAAACTGATAGTGAATTGTAACATTCAGGGCCACCTAATGACGATGGACCACGCAAATTGCGTCCCGATTCAATACATCGTCCTCCAGCCGATTTGACTCCATGGGTCTATTGCTGCCTCGGGCACCTTATGGCCGTTCTGCTGGGAATCTAAATTATCGAATGGGACGAAAAACTGATAGTGAATTGTAACATTCAGGGCCACCTAATGACGATGGATCACTCAAATTGCGTCCCGATTCAATACCTCGTCCTCCAGCAGACTTGTCTCCATGGGTCTATTGCTGCCTCGGGCACCTTATGGCAGGCCTGCTGTGACTCAAAGATTTTCGAATCGGACGAGAAACTGATAGTGAATTGTAACGTTCAGGGCCTCCTAATGACGATGGAACACTCAAATTGCGTCCCGATTCAATACATCGTCCTCCAGCAGACATGTCTCCATGCGTCTATTGCTGCCTCGGGCACCTTATGGCCGTTCTGCTGTGAGTCAAAGATTTTCGAATCGGACGAAAAACTGATAGTGTATTGTAACGTTCAGGGACAACTAATGACGATGGACCACACAAATTGCGTCCCGATTCAGTACATCGTCCTCCAGCCGACCTGACTCCATGGGTCTATTGCAGCCTCGGGCACCTTATGGCCGTTCTGCTGTGAGTCTAGATTATCGAATGGGACGAAAAACTGATAGTGAATTGTAACGTTCAGGACCACCTAATGACGATGGATCACTCAAATTGCGTCCCGATTCAATACATCGTCCTCCAGCAGACTTGTCTCCATGGGTCTATTGCTGCCTCGGGCACCTTATGGCCGTTCTGCTGTGAGTCAAAGATTTTCGAATCGGACGAAAAACTGATAGTGAATTGTAACTTTCAGGGCCACCTAATGACGATGGATCACTCAAATTGCGTCCCGATTCAATACATCGTCCACCAGCCGACTTGTCTCCATGGGTCTATTGCTGCCTCGGGCACCTAATGGCCGTTCTGCTGTGAGTCAAAGATTTTCGAATCGGACGAAAAACTGATAGTGAATTGTAACATTCAGGGCCACCTAATGACGATGGACCACACAAATTGCGTCCCGATTCAGTACATCGTCCACTAGCCGTCTTGACTCCATGGGACTATTGCTGCCTGGGGCACCTTATGGCCGTTCTGCTGTGAGTCTAGATTATAGAATGGGATGAAAAACTGATAGTGAATTGTAACGTTCAGGGCCACCTAATGACGATGGATCACTCAAATTGCGTCCCGATTCCATACATCGTCCTCCAGCCGACATGTCTCCATGGGTCTATTGCTGCCTTGGCACCTTATGGCCGTTCTGCTGTGAGTCAAAGATTTTCGAATCGGACGAAAAACTGATAGTGAATTGTAACGTTCAGGGCCTCCTAATGACGATGGAACACTCAAATTTCGTCCCGATTCAATACATCGTCCTCCAGCAGACTTGTCTCCATGCGTCTATTGCTGCCTCGGGCACCTTATGGCCGTTCTGCTGTGAGTCTAGATTATCGAATGGGACGAAAAACTGATAGTGAATTGTAACGTTCAGGGCCTCCTAATGACGATGGATCACTCAAATTGCGTCCCGATTCAATACATCGTCCTCCAGCAGACTTGTCTCCATGGGTCGATTGCTGCCTCGGGCACCTAATGGCCGTTCTGCTGTGAGTCAAAGATTTTCGAATCGGACGAAAAACTGATAGTGAATTGTAACATTCAGGGCCACCTAATGACGATGGACCACGCAAATTGCGTCCCGATTCAATACATCGTCCTCCAGCCGATTTGACTCCATGGGTCTATTGCTGCCTCGGGCACCTTATGGCCGTTCTGCTGTGAATCTAAATTATCGAATGGGACGAAAAACTGATAGTGAATTGTAACATTCAGGGCCACCTAATGACGATGGATCACTCAAATTGCGTCCCGATTCAATACCTCGTCCTCCAGCAGACTTGTCTCCATGGGTCTATTGCTGCCTCGGGCACCTTATGGCAGGCCTGCTGTGACTCAAAGATTTTCGAATCGGACGAGAAACTGATAGTGAATTGTAACGTTCAGGGCCTCCTAATGACGATGGAACACTCAAATTGCGTCCCGATTCAATACATCGTCCTCCAGCAGACATGTCTCCATGCGTCTATTGCTGCCTCGGGCACCTTATGGCCGTTCTGCTGTGAGTCAAAGATTTTCGAATCGGACGAAAAACTGATAGTGAATTGTAACGTTCAGGGACACCTAATGACGATGGATCACTCAAATTGCGTCCCGATTCAATACATCGTATTCCAGCCGACTTGACTCCATGGGTCTATTACTGCCTCGGGCACCTAATGGCCGTTCTGCTGTGAGTCTAGATTATCGAATGGGACGAAATACTGATAGTGAATTGTAACGTTCAGGGCTTCCTAATGACGATGGATCACCAAATTGCGTCCCGATTCAATACATCGTCCTCCAGCAGACTTGTCTCCATGGGTCGATTGCTGCCTCGGGTACCTAATGGCCGTTCTGCTGTGAGTCAAAGATTTTCGAATCGGACGAAAGACTGATAGTGAATTGTAACGTTCAGGGCTTCCTAATGACGATGGATCACCAAATTGCGTCCCGATTCAATACATCGTCCTCCAGCAGACTTGTCTCCATGGGTCGATTGCTGCCTCGGGTACCTAATGGCCGTTCTGCTGTGAGTCAAAGATTTTCGAATCGGACGAAAGACTGATAGTGAATTGTAACTTTCAGGGCCACCTAATGACGATGGAACACTCAAATTGCGTCCCGATTCAATACATCGTCCTCCAGCAGACTTGTCTCCATGGGTCGATTGCTGCCTCGGGCACCTTATGGCCGCTCTGCTGTGAGTCAAAGACTTTCGAATCGGACGAAAAACAGATAGTGAATTGTAACATTCAGGGCCACCTAATGACGATGGACCACGCAAATTGCGTCCCGATTCAATACATCGTCCTCCAGCCGAGTTGACTCCATGGGTCTATTGCTGCCTCGGGCACCTTATGGCCGTTCTGCTGTGAATCTAGATTATCGAATGGGACGAAAAACTGGTAGTGAATTGTAACGTTCAGGGCCACCTAATGACGATGGATCACTCAAATTGCGTCCCGATTCAATACATCGTCTTCCAGCAGACTTGTCTCCATGGGTCAATTGCTGCCTCGGGCACCTTATGGCAGTCCTGCTGTGACTCAAAGATTTTCGAATCGGACGAAAAACTGATAGTGAATTGTAACGTTCAGGGCCTCCTAATGACGATGGAACACTCAAATTGCGTCCCGATTCAATACATCGTCCTCCAGCAGACTTGTCTCCATGGGTCTATTGCTGCCTCGGGCACCTTATGGCCGTTCTGCTGTGAATCTAGATTATCGAGTGGGACGAAAAACTGGTAGTGAATTGTAACGTTCAGGGCCACCTAATGACGATGGATCACTCAAATTGCGTCCCGATTCAATACATCGTCTTCCAGCAGACTTGTCTCCATGGGTCTATTGCTGCCTCGGGCACCTTATGGCAGTCCTGCTGTGACTCAAAGATTTTCGAATCGGACGAAAAACTGATAGTGAATTGTAACGTTCAGGGCCTCCTAATGACGATGGAACACTCAAATTGCGTCCCGATTCAATACATCGTCCTCCAGCAGACTTGTCTCCATGGGTCTATTGCTGCCTCGGGCACCTTATGGCCGTTCTGCTGTGATTCAAAGATTTTCGAATCGGACGAAAAACTGATAGTGAATTGTAACATTCAGGGCCACCTAATGACGATGGACCACACAAATTGCGTCCCGATTCAGTTTATCGTCCTCCAGCCGACCTGACTCCATGGGTCTATTGCAGCCTCGGGCACCTTATGGCCGTTCTGCTGTGAGTCTAGATTATCGAATGGGACGAAAAACTGATAGTGAATTGTAACGTTCAGGACCACCTAATGACGATGGATCACTCAAATTGCGTCCCGATTCAATACATCGTCCTCCAGCAGACTTGTCTCCATGGGTCTATTGCTGCCTCGGGCACCTTATGGCCGTTCTGCTGTGAGTCAAAGATTTTCGAATCGGACGAAAAACTGATAGTGAATTGTAACTTTCAGGGCCACCTAATGACGATGGATCACTCAAATTGCGTCCCGATTCAATACATCGTCCACCAGCCGACTTGTCTCCATGGGTCTATTGCTGCCTCGGGCACCTAATGGCCGTTCTGCTGTGAGTCAAAGATTTTCGAATCGGACGAATAACTGATAGTGAATTGTAACATTCAGGGCCACCTAATGACGATGGACCACACAAATTGCGTCCCGATTCAGTACATCGTCCACTAGCCGTCTTGACTCCATGGGACTATTGCTGCCTCGGGCACCTTATGGCCGTTCTGCTGTGAGTCTAGATTATAGAATCGGATGAAAAACTGATAGTGAATTGTAACGTTCAGGGCCACCTAATGACGATGGATCACTCAAATTGCGTCCCGATTCAATACATCGTCCTCCAGCAGACTTGTCTCCATGGGTCTATAGCTGCCTCGGGCACCTTATGGCAGGCATGCTGTGACTCAAAGATTTTCGAATCGGACGAAAAACTGATAGTGAATTGTAACGTTCAGGGCCTCCTAATGACGATGGAACACTCAAATTGCGTCCCGATTCAATACATCGTCCTCCAGCGGACTTGTCTCCATTGGTCTATTGCTGCCTCGGGCACCTAATGGCCGTTCTGCTGTGAGTCAAAGACTTTCGAATCGGACGAAAAACAGATAGTGAATTGTAACATTCAGGGCCACCTAATGACGATGGACCACGCAAATTGCGTCCCGATTCAATACATCGTCCTCCAGCCGAGTTGACTCCATGGGTCTATTGCTGCCTCGGGCACCTTATGGCAGTCCTACTGTGACTCAAAGATTTTCGAATCGGAGGAAAAACTGATAGTGAATTGTAACGTTCAGGGCCTCCTAATGACGATGGAACACTCAAATTGCGTCCCGATTCAATACATCGTCCTCCAGCAGACTTGTCTCCATGGGTCTATTGCTGCCTCGGGCACCTTATGGCCGTTCTGCTGTGAGTCAAAGATTTTCGAATCGGACGAAAAACTGATAGTGAATTGTAACATTCAGGGCCACCTAATGACGATGGACCAAACAAATTGCGTCCCGATTCAGTACATCGTCCTCCAGCCGTCCTGACTCCATGGGTCTATTGCAGCCTCGGGCACCTTATGGCCGTTCTGCTGTGAGTCTAGATTATCGAATGGGACGAAAAACTGATAGTGAATTGTAACGTTCAGGGCCACCTAATGACGATGGATCACTCAAATTGCGTCCCGATTCAATACATCGTCCTCCAGCAGACTTGTCTCCATGGGTCTATTGCTGCCTCGGGCACCTTATGGCCGTTCTGCTGTGAGTCAAAGATTTTCGAATCGGACGAAAAACTGATAGTGAATTGTAACTTTCAGGGCCACATAATGACGATGGATCACTCAAATTGCGTCCCGATTCAATACATCGTCCACCAGCCGACTTGTCTCCATGGGTCTATTGCTGCCTCGGGCACCTAATGGCCGTTCTGCTGTGAGTCAAAGATTTTCGAATCGGACGAAAAACTGATAGTGAATTGTAACATTCAGGGCCACCTAATGACGATGGACCACACAAATTGCGTCCCGATTCAGTACATCGTCCACTAGCCGTCTTGACTCCATGGGACTATTGCTGCCTCGGGCACCTTATGGCCGTTCTGCTGTGAGTCTAGATTATAGAATCGGATGAAAAACTGATAGTGAATTGTAACGTTCAGGGCCACCTAATGACGATGGATCACTCAAATTGCGTCCCGATTCAATACATCGTCCTCCAGCAGACTTGTCTCCATGGGTCTATTGCTGCCTCGGGCACCTTATGGCAGTCCTGCTGTGACTCAAAGATTTTCGAATCGGACGAAAAACTGATAGTGAATTGTAACGTTCAGGGCCTCCTAATGACGATGGAACACTCAAATTGCGTCCCGATTCAATACATCGTCCTCCAGCAGACTTGTCTCCATGGGTCTATTGCTGCCTCGGGCACCTTATGGCCGTTCTGCTGTGAATCTAGATTATCGAGTGGGACGAAAAACTGGTAGTGAATTGTAACATTCAGGGCCACCTAATGACGATGGACCACGCAAATTGCGTCCCGATTCAATACATCGTCCTCCAGCCGAGTTGACTCCATGGGTCTATTGCTGCCTCGGGCACCTTATGGCAGTCCTACTGTGACTCAAAGATTTTCGAATCGGAGGAAAAACTGATAGTGAATTGTAACGTTCAGGGCCTCCTAATGACGATGGAACACTCAAATTGCGTCCCGATTCAATACATCGTCCTCCAGCAGACTTGTCTCCATGGGTCTATTGCTGCCTCGGGCACCTTATGGCCGTTCTGCTGTGAGTCAAAGATTTTCGAATCGGACGAAAAACTGATAGTGAATTGTAACATTCAGGGCCACCTAATGACGATGGACCACACAAATTGCGTCCCGATTCAGTACATCGTCCTCCAGCCGTCCTGACTCCATGGGTCTATTGCAGCCTCGTTCACCTTATGGCCGTTCTGCTGTGAGTCTAGATTATCGAATGGGACGAAAAACTGATAGTGAATTGTAACGTTCAGGGCCATCTAATGACGATGGATCACTCAAATTGCGTCCCGATTCAATACATCGTCCTCCAGCAGACTTGTCTCCATGGGTCTATTGCTGCCTCGGGCACCTTATGGCCGTTCTGCTGTGAGTCAAAGATTTTCGAATCGGACGAAAAACTCATAGTGAATTGTAACTTTCAGGGCCACCTAATGACGATGGATCACTCAAATTGCGTCCCGATTCAATACATCGTCCACCAGCCGACTTGTCTCCATGGGTCTATTGCTGCCTCGGGCACCTTATGGCCGTTCTGCTGTGAGTCAAAGATTTTCGAATCGGACGAAAAACTGATAGTGAATTGTAACGTTCAGGGCCACCTAATGGCGATGGATCACTCAAATTGCGTCCCGATTCAATACATTGTCCTTCAGCAGACTGTCTCCATGGGTCTAATTCAGCCTCGGGCACCTTATGGCCGTTCAGCTGTGACTCAAAGATTTTCGAATGGGACGAAAAACTGATAGTGAATTGTAACGTTCAGGGCCTCCTAATGACGATGGAACACTCAAATTGCGTCCCGATTCTATACATCGTCCTCCAGCCGACTTGTCTCCATGGGTCTATTGCTGCCTCGGCCACCTTATGGCCGTTCTGCTGTGAGTCAACGATTTTCGAATCGGACGAAAAACTGATAGTGAATTGTAACTTTCAGGGCCACCTAATGACGATGGATCACTCAAATTGCGTCCCGATTAAATACATCGTCCTCCAGCCGACTTGACTTCATGGGTCTATTGCTGCCTCGGGCACCTTATGGCCGTTCTGCTGTGAGTCAAAGATATTCGAATCGGACGAAAAACTGATAGTGAATTGTAACGTTCAGGGCCACCTAATGACGATGGATCACTCAAATTGCGTTCCGATTCAATACATCGTCCTCCAGCAGACTTGTCTCCATGGGTCTATTGCTGTCTCGGGCACCTTATGGTCGTTCTGCTCTGAGTCTAGATTATCGAATGGGACGAAAAACTGATAGTGAATTGTAACGTTCAGGGCCACCTAATGACGATGGATCACTCAAATTGCGTCCCGATTCAATACATCGTCCTCCAGCCGACTTGACTCCATGGGTCTATTGCTGCCTCGGGCACCTTATGGCCGTTCTGCTGTGAGTCTAGATTATCGAATGGGACGAAAAACTGATAGTGAATTGTAACGTTCAGGGCCTCCTAATGACGATGGATCACTCAAATTGCGTCCCGATTCAATACATCGTCCTCCAGCAGACTTGTCTCCATGGGTCGATTGCTGCCTCGGGCACCTAATGGCCGTTCTGCTGTGAGTCAAAGATTTTCTAATCGGACGAAAAACTGATAGTGAATTGTAACATTCAGGGCCCCCTAATGACGATGGCCCACGCAAATTGCGTCCCGATTCAATACATCGTCCTCCAGCCGAGTTGACTCCATGGGTCTATTGCTCCCTCGGGCACCTTATGGCCGTTCTGCTGTGAATCTAGATTATCGAATGGGACGAAAAACTGATAGTGATTTGTAACATTCAGAGCCACCTAATGACGATGGACCACACAAATTGCGTCCCGATTCAGTACATCGTCCACTAGCCGACTTGACTCCATGGGACTATTGCTGCCTCGGGCACCTTATGGCCGTTCTGCTGTGAGTCTAGATTATAGAATGGGATGAAAAACTGATAGTGAATTGTAACGTTCAGGGCCACCTAATGACGATGGATCACTCAAATTGCGTCCCGATTCAATACATCGTCCTCCAGCAGACTTGTCTCCATGGGTCTATTGCTGCCTCGGGCACCTTATGGCAGGCCTGCTGTGACTCAAAGATTTTCGAATCGGACGAAAAACTGATAGTGAATTGTAACTTTCAGGGCCTCCTAATGACGATGGAACACTCAAATTGCGTCCCGATTCAATACATCGTCCTCCAGCAGACTTGTCTCCATGCGTCTATTGCTGCCTCCGGCACCTTATGGCCGTTCTGCTGTGAGTCTAAGATTTTCGAATCGGACGAAAAACTGATAGTGAATTGTAACTTTCAGGGCCACCTAATGACGATGGATCACTCAAATTGCGTCTCGATTCAATACATCGTCCACCAGCCGACTTGTCTCCATGGGTCTATTGCTGCCTCGGGCACCTAATGGCCGTTCTGCTGTGAGTCAAAGATTTTCGAATCGGACGAAATACTGATAGTGAATTGTAACGTTCAGGGCCTCCTAATGATGATGGAACACTCAAATTGCGTCCCGATTCAATACATCGTCCTCCAGCAGACTTGTCTCCATGCGTCTATTGCTGCCTCGGGCACCTTATTGCCGTTCTGCTGTGAGTCAAAGATTTTCGAATCGGACGAAAAACTGATAGTGAATTGTAACTTTCAGGGCCTCCTAATGACGATGGAACACTCAAATTGCGTCCCGATTAAATACATCGTCCTCCAGCCGACTTGTCTCCATGGGTCTATTGCTGCCTCGGGCACCTTATGGCCGTTCTGCTGTGAGTCAAAGATTTTCGAATCGGACGAAAAACTGATAGTGAATTGTAACGTTCAGGGCCTCCTAATGACGATGGAACACTAAATTTGCGTCCCGATTCAATACATCGTCCTCCAGCAGACTTGACTTCATGGGTCTATTGCTGCCTCGGGCACCTTATGGCCGTTCTGCTGTGAGTCTAAGATTTTCGAATCGGACGAAAAACTGATAGTGAATTGTAACTTTCAGGGCCACCTAATGACGATGGATCACTCAAATTGCGTCCCGATTCAATACATCGTCCACCAGCCGACTTGTCTCCATGGGTCTATTGCTGCCTCGGGCACCTAATGGCCGTTTTGCTGTGAGTCAAAGATTTTCGAATCGGACGAAAAACTGATAGTGAATTGTAACGTTCAGGGCCTCCTAATGATGATGGAACACTCAAATTGCGTCCCGATTCAATACATCGTCCTCCAGCAGACTTGTCTCCATGCGTCTATTGCTGCCTCGGGCACCTTATTGCCGTTCTGCTGTGAGTCAAAGATTTTCGAATCGGACGAAAAACTGACACTGAATTGTAACTTTCAGGGCCTCCTAATGACGATGGAACACTCAAATTGCGTCCCGATTCAATACATCGTCCTCCAGCGGACTTGTCTCCATTGGTCTATTGCTGCCTCGGGCACCTAATGGCCGTTCTGCTGTGAGTCAAAGACTTTCGAATCGGACGAAAAACAGATAGTGAATTGTAACATTCAGGGCCACCTAATGACGATGGACCACGCAAATTGCGTCCCGATTCAATACATCGTCCTCCAGCCGAGTTGACTCCATGGGTCTATTGCTGCCTCGGGCACCTTATGGCAGTCCTACTGTGACTCAAAGATTTTCGAATCGGAGGAAAAACTGATAGTGAATTGTAACGTTCAGGGCCTCCTAATGACGATGGAACACTCAAATTGCGTCCCGATTCAATACATCGGCCTCCAGCAGACTTGTCTCCATGGGTCTATTGCTGCCTCGGGCACCTTATGACCGTTCTGCTGTGAGTCAAAGATTTTCGAATCGGACGAAAAACTGATAGTGAATTGTAACATTCAGGGCCACCTAATGACGATGGACCACACAAATTGCGTCCCGATTCAGTACATCGTCCTCCAGCCGTCCTGACTCCATGGGTCTATTGCAGCCTCGGGCACCTTAAGGCCGTTCTGCTGTGAGTCTAGATTATCGAATGGGACGAAAAACTGATAGTGAATTGTAACGTTCAGGGCCACCTAATGACGATGGATCACTCAAATTGCGTCCCGATTCAATACATCGTCCTCCAGCAGACTTGTCTCCATGGGTCTATTGCTGCCTCGGGCACCTTATGGCCGTTCTGCTGTGAGTCAAAGATTTTCGAATCGGACGAAAAACTCATAGTGAATTGTAACTTTCAGGGCCACCTAATGACGATGGATCACTCAAATTGCGTCCCGATTCAATACATCGTCCACCAGCCGACTTGACTCCATGGGTCTATTGCTGCCTCGGGCACCTTATGGCCGTTCTGCTGTGAGTCAAAGATTTTCGAATCGGACGAAAAACTGATAGAGAATTGTAACGTTCAGGGCCACCTAATGGCGATGGATCACTCAAATTGAGTCCCGATTCAATACATTGTCCTTCAGCAGACTGTCTCCATGGGTCTATTTCAGCCTCGGGCACCTTATGGCCGTTCAGCTGTGACTCAAAGATTTTCGAATGGGACGAAAAACTGATAGTGAATTGTAACGTTCCGGGCCTCCTAATGACGATGGAACACTCAAATTGCGTCCCGATTCTATACATCGTCCTCCAGCCGACTTGTCTCCATGGGTCTATTGCTGCCTCGGCCACCTTATGGCCGTTCTGCTGTGAGTCAACGATTTTCGAATCGGACGAAAAACTGATAGTGAATTGTAACTTTCAGGGCCACCTAATGACGATGGATCACTCAAATTGCGTCCCGATTAAATACATCGTCCTCCAGCCGACTTGACTTCATGGGTCTATTGCTGCCTCGGGCACCTTATGGCCGTTCTGCTGTGAGTCAAAGATATTCGAATCGGACGAAAAACTGATAGTGAATTGTAACGTTCAGGGCCACCTAATGACGATGGATCACTCAAATTGCGTTCCGATTCAATACATCGTCCTCCAGCAGACTTGTCTCCATGGGTCTCTTGCTGTCTCGGGCACCTTATGGCCGTTCTGCTCTGAGTCTAGATTATCGAATGGGACGAAAAACTGATAGGGAATTGTAACGTTCAGGGCCTCCTAATGACGATGGATCACTCAAATTGCGTCCCGATTCAATACATCGTCCTCCAGCAGACTTGTCTCCATGGGTCGATTGCTGCCTCGGGCACCTAATGGCCGTTCTGCTGTGAGTCAAAGATTTTCTAATCGGACGAAAAACTGATAGTGAATTGTAACATTCAGGGCCCTTTAATGACGATGGCCCACGCAAATTGCGTCCCGATTCAATACATCGTCCTCCAGCCGAGTTGACTCCATGGGTCTATTGCTGCCTCGGGCACCTTATGGCCGTTCTGCTGTGAATCTAGATTATCGAATGGGACGAAAAACTGATAGTGATTTGTAACATTCAGAGCCACCTAATGACGATGGACCACACAAATTGCGTCCCGATTCAGTACATCGTCCACTAGCCGACTTGACTCCATGGGACTATTGCTGCCTCGGGCACCTTATGGCCGTTCTGCTGTGAGTCTAGATTATAGAATGGGATGAAAAACTGATAGTGAATTGTAACGTTCAGGGCCACCTAATGACGATGGATCACTCAAATTGCGTCCCGATTCAATACATCGTCCTCCAGCAGACTTGTCTCCATGGGTCTATTGCTGCCTCGGGCACCTTATGGCAGGCCTGCTGTGACTCAAAGATTTTCGAATCGGACGAAAAACTGATAGTGAATTGTAACGTTCAGGGCCTCCTAATGACGATGGAACACTCAAATTGCGTCCCGATTCAATACATCGTCCTCCAGCAGACTTGTCTCCATGCGTCTATTGCTGCCTCCGGCACCTTATGGCCGTTCTGCTGTGAGTCTAAGATTTTCGAATCGGACGAAAAACTGATAGTGAATTGTAACTTTCAGGGCCACCTAATGACGATGGATCACTCAAATTGCGTCCCGATTCAATACATCGTCCACCAGCCGACTTGTCTCCATGGGTCTATTGCTGCCTCGGGCACCTAATGGCCGTTCTGCTGTGAGTCAAAGATTTTCGAATCGGACGAAAAACTGATAGTGAATTGTAACGTTCAGGGCCTCCTAATGATGATGGAACACTCAAATTGCGTCCCGATTCAATACATCGTCCTCCAGCAGACTTGTCTCCATGCGTCTATTGCTGCCTCGGGCACCTTATTGCCGTTCTGCTGTGAGTCAAAGATTTTCGAATCGGACGAAAAACTGATAGTGAATTGTAACTTTCAGGGCCTCCTAATGACGATGGAACACTCAAATTGCGTCCCGATTCAATACATCGTCCTCCAGCAGACTTGTCTCCATGGGTCTATTGCTGCCTCGGGCACCTTATGGCCGTTCAGCTGTGACTCAAAGATTTTCGAATCGGACGAAAAACTGATAGTGAATTGTAACGTTCAGGGCCTCCTAATGACGATGGATCACTCAAATTGCGTCCCGATTCAATACATCGTCCTCCAGCAGACTTGACTTCATGGGTCTATTGCTGCCTCGGGCACCTTATGGCCGTTCTGCTGTGAGTCTAAGATTTTCGAATCGGACGAAAAACTGATAGTGAATTGTAACTTTCAGGGCCACCTAATGACGATGGATCACTCAAATTGCGTCCCGATTCAATACATCGTCCACCAGCCGACTTGTCTCCATGGGTCTATTGCTGCCTCGGGCACCTAATGGCCGTTCTGCTGTGAGTCAAAGATTTTCGAATCGGACGAAAAACTGATAGTGAATTGTAACGTTCAGGGCCTCCTAATGATGATGGAACACTCAAATTGCGTCCCGATTCAATACATCGTCCTCCAGCAGACTTGCCTCCATGCGTCTATTGCTGCCTCGGGCACCTTATTGCCGTTCTGCTGTGAGTCAAAGATTTTCGAATCGGACGAAAAACTGATAGTGAATTGTAACTTTCAGGGCCTCCTAATGACGATGGAACACTCAAATTGCGTCCCGATTCAATACATCGTCCTCCAGCGGACTTGTCTCCATTGGTCTATTGCTGCCTCGGGCACCTAATGGCCGTTCTGCTGTGAGTCAAAGACTTTCGAATCGGACGAAAAACAGCTAGTGAATTGTAACATTCAGGGCCACCTAATGACGATGGACCACGCAAATTGCGTCCCGATTCAATACATCGTCCTCCAGCCGAGTTGACTCCATGGGTCTATTGCTGCCTCGGGCACCTTATGGCAGTCCTACTGTGACTCAAAGATTTTCGAATCGGAGGAAAAACTGATAGTGAATTGTAACGTTCAGGGCCTCCTAATGACGATGGAACACTCAAATTGCGTCCCGATTCAATACATCGTCCTCCAGCAGACTTGTCTCCATGGGTCTATTGCTGCCTCGGGCACCTTATGACCGTTCTGCTGTGAGTCAAAGATTTTCGAATCGGACGAAAAACTGATAGTGAATTGTAACATTCAGGGCCACCTAATGACGATGGACCACACAAATTGCGTCCCGATTCAGTACATCGTCCTCCAGCCGTCCTGACTCCATGGGTCTATTGCAGCCTCGGGCACCATATGGCCGTTCTGCTGTGAGTCTAGATTATCGAATGGGACGAAAAACTGATAGTGAATTGTAACGTTCAGGGCCACCTAATGACGATGGATCACTCAAATTGCGTCCCGATTCAATACATCGTCCTCCAGCAGACTTGTCTCCATGGGTCTATTGCTGCCTCGGGCACCTTATGGCCGTTCTGCTGTGAGTCAAAGATTTTCGAATCGGACGAAAAACTCATAGTGAATTGTAACTTTCAGGGCCACCTAATGACGATGGATCACTCAAATTGCGTCCCGATTCAATACATCGTCCACCAGCCGACTTGTCTCCATGGGTCTATTGCTGCCTCGGGCACCTTATGGCCGTTCTGCTGTGAGTCAAAGATTTTCGAATCGGACGAAAAACTGATAGTGAATTGTAACGTTCAGGGCCACCTAATGGCGATGGATCACTCAAATTGCGTCCCGATTCAATACATTGTCCTTCAGCAGACTGTCTCCATGGGTCTATTTCAGCCTCGGGCACCTTATGGCCGTTCAGCTGTGACTCAAAGATTTTCGAATGGGACGAAAAACTGATAGTGAATTGTAAAGTTCAGGGCCTCCTAATGACGATGGAACACTCAAATTGCGTCCCGATTCTATACATCGTCCTCCAGCCGACTTGTCTCCATGGGTCTATTGCTGCCTCGGCCACCTTATGGCCGTTCTGCTGTGAGTCAACGATTTTCGAATCGGACGAAAAACTGATAGTGAATTGTAACTTTCAGGGCCACCTAATGACGATGGATCACCCAAATTGCGTCCCGATTAAATACATCGTCCTCCAGCCGACTTGACTTCATGGATCTATTGCTGCCTCGGGCACATTATGGCCGTTCTGCTGTGAGTCAAAGATATTCGAATCGGACGAAAAACTGATAGTGAATTGTAACGTTCAGGGCCACCTAATGACGATGGATCACTCAAATTGCGTTCCGATTCAATACATCGTCCTCCAGCAGACTTGTCTCCATGGGTCTATTGCTGTCTGGGGCACCTTATGGCCGTTCTGCTCTGAGTCTAGATTATCGAATGGGACGAAAAACTGATAGGGAATTGCAACGTTCAGGGCCTCCTAATGACGATGGATCACTCAAATTGCGTCCCGATTCAATACATCGTCCTCCAGCAGACTTGTCTCCATGGGTCGATTGCTGCCTCGGGCACCTAATGGCCGTTCTGCTGTGAGTCAAAGATTTTCTAATCGGAAGAAAAACTGATAGTGAATTGTAACATTCAGGGCCCCCTAATGACGATGGCCCACGCAAATTGCGTCCCGATTCAATACATCGTCCTCCAGCCGAGTTGACTCCATGGGTCTATTGCTGCCTCGGGCACCTTATGGCCGTTCTGCTGTGAATCTAGATTATCGAATGGGACGAAAAACTGATAGTGATTTGTAACATTCAGAGCCACCTAATGACGATGGACCACACAAATTGCGTCCCGATTCAGTACATCGTCCACTAGCCGACTTGACTCCATGGGACTATTGCTGCCTCGGGCACCTTATGGCCGTTCTGCTGTGAGTCTAGATTATAGAATGGGATGAAAAACTGATAGTGAATTGTAACGTTCAGGGCCACCTAATGACGATGGATCACTCAAATTGCGTTCCGATTCAATACATCGTCCTCCAGCAGACTTGTCTCCATGGGTCTATTGCTGCCTCGGGCACCTTATGGCAGGCCTGCTGTGACTCAAAGATTTTCGAATCGGACGAATAACTGATAGTGAATTGTAACGTTCAGGGCCTCCTAATGACGATGGAACACTCAAATTGCGTCCCGATTCAATACATCGTCCTCCAGCAGACTTGTCTCCATGCGTCTATTGCTGCCTCCGGCACCTTATGGCCGTTCTGCTGTGAGTCTAAGATTTTCGAATCGGACGAAAAACTGATAGTGAATTGTAACTTTCAGGGCCACCTAATGACGATGGATCACTCAAATTGCGTCCCGATTCAATACATCGTCCACCAGCCGACTTGTCTCCAAGGGGCTATTGCTGCCTCGGGCACCTAATGGCCGTTCTGCTGTGAGTCAAAGATTTTCGAATCGGACGAAAAACTGATAGTGAATTGTAACGTTCAGGGCCTCCTAATGATGATGGAACACTCAAATTGCGTCCCGATTCAATACATCGTCCTCCAGCAGACTTGTCTCCATGCGTCTATTGCTGCCTCGGGCACCTTATTGCCGTTCTGCTGTGAGTCAAAGATTTTCGAATCGGACGAAAAACTGATAGTGAATTGTAACTTTCAGGGCCTCCTAATGACGATGGAACACTCAAATTGCGTCCCGATTCAATACATCGTCCTCCAGCAGACTTGTCTCCATGGGTCTATTGCTGCCTCGGGCACCTTATGGCCGTTCAGCTGTGACTCAAAGATTTTCGAATCGGACGAAAAACTGATAGTGAATTGTAACGTTCAGGGCCTCCTAATGACGATGGAACACTCAAATTGCATCCCGATTCAATACATCGTCCTCCAGCCGACTTGTCTCCATGGGTCTATTGCTGCCTCGGGCACCTTATGGCCGTTCTGCTGTGAGTCAACGATTTTCGAATCGGACGAAAAACTGATAGTGAATTGTAACTTTCAGGGCCACCTAATGACGATGGATCACTCAAATTGCGTCCCGATTAAATACATCGTCCTCCAGCCGACTTGTCTCCATGGGTCTATTGCTGCCTCGGGCACCTTATGGCCGTTCTGCTGTGAGTCAAAGATTTTCGAATCGGACGAAAAACTGATAGTGAATTGTAACGTTCAGGGCCTCCTAATGACGATGGAACACTAAAATTGCGTCCCGATTCAATACATCGTCCTCCAGCAGACTTGACTTCATGGGTCTATTGCTGCCTCGGGCACCTTATGGCCGTTCTGCTGTGAGTCTAAGATTTTCGAATCGGACGAAAAACTGATAGTGAATTGTAACTTTCAGGGCCACCTAATGACGATGGATCACTCAAATTGCGTCCCGATTCAATACATCGTCCACCAGCCGACTTGTCTCCATGGGTCTATTGCTGCCTCGGGCACCTAATGGCCGTTCTGCTGTGAGTCAAAGATTTTCGAATCGGACGAAAAACTGATAGTGAATTGTAACGTTCAGGGCCTCCGATTGATGATGGAACACTCAAATTGCGTCCCGATTCAATACATCGTCCTCCAGCAGACTTGTCTCCATGCGTCTATTGCTGCCTCGGGCACCTTATTGCCGTTCTGCTGTGAGTCAAAGATTTTCGAATCGGACGAAAAACTGATAGTGAATTGTAACTTTCAGGGCCTCCTAATGACGATGGAACACTCAAATTGCGTCCCGATTCAATACATCGTCCTCCAGCAGACTTGTCTCCATGGGTCTATTGCTGCCTCGGGCACCTTATGGCCGTTCAGCTGTTACTCAAAGATTTTCGAATCGGACGAAAAACTGATAGTGAATTGTAACGTTCAGGGCCTCCTAATGACGATGGAACACTCAAATTGCATCCCGATTCAATACATCGACCTCCAGCCGACTTGTCTCCATGGGTCTATTGCTGCCTCGGGCACCTTATGGCCGTTCTGCTGTGAGTCAACGATTTTCGAATCGGACGAAAAACTGATAGTGAATTGTAACTTTCAGGGCCACCTAATGACGATGGATCACTCAAATTGCGTCCCGATTAAATACATCGTCCTCCAGCCGACTTGTCTCCATGGGTCTATTGCTGCCTCGGGCACCTTATGGCCGTTCTGCTGTGAGTCAAAGATTTTCGAATCGGACGAAAAACTGATAGTGAATTGTAACGTTCAGGGCCTCCTAATGACGATGGAACACTAAAATTGCGTCCCGATTCAATACATCGTCCTCCAGCAGACTTGACTTCATGGGTCTATTGCTGCCTCGGGCACCTTATGGCCGTTCTGCTGTGAGTCAACGATTTTCGAATCGGACGAAAAACTGATAGTGATTTGTAACATTCAGGGCCACCTAATGACGATGGACCACACAAATTGCGTCCCGATTCAGTACATCGTCCACTAGCCGTCTTGACTCCATGGGACTATTGCTGCCTCGGGCACCTTATGGCCGTTCTGCTGTGAGTCTAGATTATAGAATGGGATGAAAAACTGATAGTGAATTGTAACGTTCAGGGCCACCTAATGACGATGGATCACTCAAATAGCGTCCCGATTCAATACATCGTCCTCCAGCAGACTTGTCTCCATGGGTCTATTGCTGCCTCGGGCACCTTATGGCAGGCATGCTGTGACTCAAAGATTTTCGAATCGGACGAAAAACTGATAGTGAATTGTAACGTTCAGGGCCTCCTAATGACGATGGAACACTCAAATTGCGTCCCGATTCAATACATCGTCCTCCAGCGGACTTGTCTCCATTGGTCTATTGCTGCCTCGGGCACCTAATGGCCGTTCTGCTGTGAGTCAAAGACTTTCGAATCGGACGAAAAACAGATAGTGAATTGTAACATTCAGGGCCACCTAATGACGATGGTCCACGCAAATTGCGTCCCGATTCAATACATCGTCCTCCAGCCGTCCTGACTCCATGGGTCTATTGCAGCCTCGGGCACCTTATGGCCGTTCTGCTGTGAGTCAAAGATATTCGAATCGGACGAAAAACTGATAGTGAATTGTAACGTTCAGGGCCACCTAATGACGATGGATCACTCAAATTGCGTTCCGATTCAATACATCGTCCTCCAGCAGACTTGTCTCCATGGGTCTATTGCTGTCTCGGGCACCTTATGGCCGTTCTGCTCTGAGTCTAGATTATCGAATGGGACGAAAAACTGATAGTGAATTGTAACGTTCAGGGCCACCTAATGACGATGGATCACTCAAATTGCGTCCCGATTCAATACATCGTCCTCCAGCCGACTTGACTCCATGGGTCTATTGCTGCCTCGGGCACCTTATGGCCGTTCTGCTGTGAGTCTAGATTATCGAATGGGACGAAAAACTGATAGTGAATTGTAACGTTCAGGGCCTCCTAATGACGATGGATCACTCAAATTGCGTCCCGATTCAATACATTGTCCTCCAGCAGACTGTCTCCATGGGTCTATTTCAGCCTCGGGCACCTTATGGCCGTTCAGCTGTGACTCAAAGATTTTCGAATGGGACGAAAAACTGATAGTGAATTGTAACGTTCAGGGCCTCCTAATGACGATGGATCACTCAAATTGCGTCCCGATTCAATACATCGTCCTCCAGCAGACTTGTCTCCATGCGTCTATTGCTGCCTCCGGCACCTTATGGCCGTTCTGCTGTGAGTCTAAGACTTTCGAATCGGACGAAAAACTGATAGTGAATTGTAACGTTCAGGGCCACCTAATGACGATGGATCACTCAAATTGCGACCCGATGCAATACATCGTCCTCCAGCCGACTTGACTCCATGGGTCTATTGCTGCCTTGGCACCTTATGTCCGTTCTCCTGTGAGTCAAAGATTTTCGAATCGGACGAAAAACAGATAGTGAATTGTAACGTTCAGGGCCACCTAATGGCGATGGATCAGTCAAATTGCGTCCCGATTCAATACATTGGCCTCCAGCAGACTGTCTCCATGGGTCTATTGCAGCCTCGGGCACCTTATGGCCGTTCAGCTGTGACTCAAAGATTTTCGAATCGGACGAAAACTGATAGTGAATTGTAACGTTCAGGGCCTCCTAATGACGATGGAACACTCAAATTGCGTCCCGATTCTATACATCGTCCTCCAGCCGACTTGTCTCCATGGGTCTATTGCTGCCTCGGCCACCTTATGGCCGTTCTGCTGTGAGTCAACGATTTTCGAATCGGACGAAAAACTGATAGTGAATTGTAACTTTCAGGGCCACCTAATGACGATGGATCACTCAAATTGCGTCCCGATTAAATACATCGTCCTCCAGCCGACTTGACTTCATGGGTCTATTGCTGCCTCTGGCACCTTATGGCCGTTCTGCTGTGAGTCAAAGATATTCGAATCGGACGAAAAACTGATAGTGAATTGTAACGTTCAGGGCCACCTAATGACGATCGATCACTCAAATTGCGCTCCGATTCTATACATCGTCCTCCAGCCGACTTGACTCCATGGGTCTATTGCTGCCTCGGGCACCTTATGGCCGTTCTGCTGTGAGTCTAGATTATCGAATGGGACAAAAAACTGATAGTGAATTGTAACGTTCAGGGCCTTCTAATGTCGATGGATCACTCAAATTGCGTCCCGATTCAATACATCGTCCTCCAGCAGACTTGTCTCCATGGGTCTATTGCTGTCTCGGGCACCTTATGGCCGTTCTGCTCTGAGTCTAGATTATCGAATGGGACGAAAAACAGATAGTGAATTGTAACGTTCAGGGCCACCTAATGACGATGGATCACTCAAATTGCGTCCCGATTCAATACATCGTCCTCCAGCCGACTTGACTCCATGGGTCTATTGCTGCCTCGGGCACCTTATGGCCGTTCTGCTGTGGGTCTAGATTATCGAATGGGACGAAAAACTGATAGTGAATTGTAACGTTCAGAGCCTCCTAATGACGATGGATCACTCAAATTGCGTCCCGATTCAATACATCGTCCTCCAGCCGACTTGACTCCATGGGTCTATTGCTGCCTCGGGCACCTTATGGCCGTTCTGCTGTGAGTCTAGATTATCGAATGGGACGAAAAACTGATAGTGAATTGTAACGTTCAGGGCCTCCTAATGACGATGGATCACTCAAATTGCGTCCCGATTCAATACATCGTCCTCCAGCAGACTTGTCTCCATGGGTCGATTGCTGCCTCGGGCACCTAATGGCCGTTCTGCTGTGAGTCAAAGATTTTCTAATCGGACGAAAAACTGATAGTGAATTGTAACATTCAGGGCCACCTAATGACGATGGCCCACGCAAATTGCGTCCCGATTCAATACATCGTCCTCCAGCCGAGTTGACTCCATGGGTCTATTGCTGCCTCGGGCACCTTATGGCCGTTCTGCTGTGAATCTAGATTATCGAATGGGACGAAAAACTGATAGTGATTTGTAACATTCAGAGCCACCTAATGACGATGGACCACACAAATTGCGTCCCAATTCAGTACATCGTCCACTAGCCGACTTGACTCCATGGGACTATTGCTGCCTCGGGCACCTTATGGCCGTTCTGCTGTGAGTCTAGATTATATAATGGGATGAAAAACTGATAGTGAATTGTAACGTTCAGGGCCACCTAATGACGATGGATCACTCAAATTGCGTCCCGATTCAATACATCGTCCTCCAGCAGACTTGTCTCCATGGGTCTATTGCTGCCTCGGGCACCTTATGGCAGGCCTGCTGTGACTCAAAGATTTTCGAATCGGACGAAAAACTGATAGTGAATTGTAACGTTCAGGGTCTCCTAATGACGATGGAACACTCGAATTGCGTCCCGATTCAATACATCGTCCTCCAGCAGACTTGTCTCTATGCGTCTATTGCTGCCTCCGGCACCTTATGGCCGTTCTGCTGTGAGTCTAAGATTTTCGAATCGGACGAAAAACTGATAGTGAATTGTAACGTTCAGGGCCACCTAATGACGATGGATCACTCAAATTGCGTCCCGATTCAATACATCGTCCTCCAGCCGACTTGACTCCATGGGTCTATTGTTGCCTCGGGCACCTTATGGCCGTTCTGCTGTGAGTCTAGATTATCGAATGGGACGAAAAACTGATAGTGAATTGTAACGTTCAGGGCCTCCTAATGACGATGGATCACTCAAATTGCGTCCCGATTCAATACATCGTCCTCCAGCCGACTTGACTCCATGGGTCTATTGCTGCCTCGGGCACCTTATGGCCGTTCTGCTGTGAGTCTAGATTATCGAATGGGACGAAAAACTGATAGTGAATTGTAACGTTGAGGGCCTCCTAATGACGATGGATCACTCAAATTGCGTCCCGATTCAATACATCGTCCTCCAGCAGACTTGTCTCCATGGGTCGATTGCTGCCTCGGGCACCTAATGGCCGTTCTGCTGTGAGTCAAAGATTTTCGAATCGGACGAAAAACTGATAGTGAATTGTAACATTCAGGGCCACCTAATGACGATGGACCACGCAAATTACGTCCCGATTCAATACATCGTCCTCCAGCCGAGTTGACTCCATGGGTCTATTGCTGCCTCGGGCACCTTATGGCCGTACTGCTGTGAATCTAGATTATCGAATGGGACGAAAAACTGATAGTGAATTGTAACGTTCAGGGCCACCTAATGACGATGGATCACTCAAATTGCGTCCCGATTCAATACATCGTCCCCAGCCGACTTGACTCCATGGGACTATTGCTGCCTCGGGCACCTGATGGCCGTTCTGCTGTGAGTCTAGATTATAGAATGGGATGAAAAACTGATAGTGAATTGTAACGTTCAGGGCCACCTAATGACGATGGATCACTCAAATTGCGTCCCGATTCAATACATCGTCCTCCAGCAGACTTGTCTCCATGGGTCTATTGCTGCCTCGGGCACCTTATGGCAGGCCTGCTGTGACTCAAAGATTTTCGAATCGGACGAAAAACTGATAGTGAATTGTAACGTTCAGGGCCTCCTAATGACGATGGAACACTCAAATTGCGTCCCGATTCAATACATCGTCCTCCAGCAGACTTGTCTCTATGCGTCTATTGCTGCCTCCGGCACCTTATGGCCGTTCTGCTGTGAGTCAAAGATTTTCGAATCGGACGAAAAACTGATAGTGAATTGTAACGTTCAGGGCCACCTAATGACGATGGATCACTCAAATTGCGTCCCGATTCAATACATCGTCCTCCAGCCGACTTGACTCCATGGGTCTATTGTTGCCTCGGGCACCTTATGGACGTTCTGCTGTGAGTCTAGATTATTGAATGGGACGAAAAACTGATAGTGAATTGTAACGTTCAGGGCCTCCTAATGACGATGGATCACTCAAATTGCGTCCCGATTCAATACATCGTCCTCCAGCCGACTTGACTCCATGGGTCTATTGCTGCCTCGGGCACCTTATGGCCGTTCTGCTGTGAGTCTAGATTATCGAATGGGACGAAAAACTGATAGTGAATTGTAACGTTGAGGGCCTCCTAATGACGATGGATCACTCAAATTGCGTCCCGATTCAATACATCGTCCTCCAGCAGACTTGTCTCCATGGGTCGATTGCTGCCTCGGGCACCTAATGGCCGTTCTGCTGTGAGTCAAAGATTTTCGAATCGGACGAAAAACTGATAGTGAATTGTAACATTCAGGGCCACCTAATGACGATGGACCACGCAAATTACGTCCCGATTCAATACATCGTCCTCCAGCCGAGTTGACTCCATGGGTCTATTGCTGCCTCGGGCACCTTATGGCCGTACTGCTGTGAATCTAGATTATCGAATGGGACGAAAAACTGATAGTGAATTGTAACGTTCAGGGCCACCTAATGACGATGGATCACTCAAATTGCGTCCCGATTCAATACATCGTCCCCAGCCGACTTGACTCCATGGGACTATTGCTGCCTCGGGCACCTGATGGCCGTTCTGCTGTGAGTCTAGATTATAGAATGGGATGAAAAACTGATAGTGAATTGTAACGTTCAGGGCCACCTAATGACGATGGATCACTCTAATTGCGTCCCGATTCAATACATCGTCCTCCAGCAGACTTGTCTCCATGGGTCTATTGCTGCCTCGGGCACCTTATGGCAGGCCTGCTGTGACTCAAAGATTTTCGAATCGGACGAAAAACTGATAGTGAATTGTAACGTTCAGGGCCTCCTAATGACGATGGAACACTCAAATTGCGTCCCGATTCAATACATCGTCCTCCAGCAGACTTGTCTCCATGCGTCTATTGCTGCCTCGGGCACCTTATGGCCGTTCTGCTGTGAGTCAAAGATTTTCAAATCGGACGAAAAACTGATTGTGAATTGTAACGTTCAGGGCCACCTAATGACGATGGATCTCTCAAATTGCGTCCCGATTCAATACATCGTCCTCCAGCCGACTTGACTCCATGGGTCTATTGCTGCCTCGGGCACCTTATGGCCGTTCTGCTGTGAGTCTAGATTATCGAATGGGACGAAAAACTGATAGTGAATTGTAACGTTCAGGGCCACCTAATGACGATGGATCACTCAAATTGCGTCCCGATTCAATACATCGTCCTCCAGCCGACTTGACTCCATGGGTCTATTGCTGCCTCGGGCACCTTATGGCCGTTCTGCTGTGAATCTAGATTATCGAATGGGACGAAAAACGGATAGTGAATTGTAACGTTCAGGGCCACCTAATGACGATGGATCACTCAAATTGCGTCCCGATTCAATACATCGTCCCCAGCCGACTTGTCTCCATGGGTCTATTGCTGCCTCGGGCACCTTATGGCCGTTCTGCTGTGAGTCTAGATTATCGAATGGGACGAAAAACTGATAGTGAATTCTAACGTTCAGGGCCACCTAATGACGATCGATCACTCAAATTGCGTCCTGATTCAATACATCGTCCTCCAGCAGACTTGACTTCATTGGTCTATTGCTGCCTCGGGCACCCTACGGCCGTTCTGCTGTGAGTCAAAGATTTTCGAATCGGACGAAAAACTGATAGTGAATTGTAACGTTCAGGGCCTCCTAATGACGATGGAACACTCAAATTGCGTCCCGATTCAATACATCGTCCTCCAGCAGACTTGTCTCCATGGGTCTATTGACGCCTCGGGCACCTTATGGCCGTTCTGCTGTGAGTCAAAGATTTTCGAATCGGACGAAAAACTGATAGTGAATTGTAACATTCAGGGCCACCTAATGACGATGGACCACACAAATTGCGTCCCGATTCAGTACATCGTCCTCCAGCCGACCTGACTCCATGGGTCTATTGCTGCCTCGGGCACCTTATGGCCGTTCTGCTGTGAGTCTAGATTATCGAATGGGACGAAAAACTGATAGTGAATTGTAACATTCAGGGCCTCCTAATGTCGATGGATCACTCAAATTGCGTCCCGATTCAATACATCGTCCTCCAGCCGACTTGACTCCATGGGTCTATTGCTGCCTCGGGCACCTAATGGCCGTTCTGCTGTGAGTCAAAGATTTTCGAATCGGACGAAAAACTGATAGTGAATTGTAACATTCAGGGCCACCTAATGACGATGGACCACGCAAATTGCGTCCCGATTCAATACATCGTCCTCCAGCCGAGTTGACTCCATTGGTCTATTGCTGCCTCGGGCACCTTATGGCCGTTCTGCTGTGAATCTAGATTATCGAATGGGACGAAAAACTGATAGTGATTTGTAACATTCAGAGCCACCTAATGACGATGGACCACACAAATTGCGTCCCGATTCAGTACATCGTCCACTAGCCGACTTGACTCCATGGGACTATTGCTGCCTCGGGCACCTTATGGCCGTTCTGCTGTGAGTCTAGATTATAGAATGGGATGAAAAACCGATAGTGAATTGTAACGTTCAGAGCCACCTAATGACGATGGATCACTCAAATTGCGTCCCGATTCAATACATCGTCCTCCAGCAGACTTGTCTCCATGGGACTATTGCTGCCTCGGGCACCTTATGGCCGTTCTGCTGTGAGTCTAGATTATCGAATGGGACGAAAAACTGATAGTGAATTGTAACGTTCAGGGCCACCTAATGACGATTGATCTCTCAAATTGCGTCCCGATTCAATACATCGTCCTCCAGCCGACTTGACTCCATGGGTCTATTGCTGCCTCGGGCACCTTATGGCCGTTCTGCTGTGAGTCTAGATTATCGAATGGGACGAAAAACTGATAGTGAATTGTAACGTTCAGGGCCACCTAATGACGATGGATCACTCAAATTGCGTCCTGATTCAATTCATCGTCCTCCAGCTGACTTGACTTCATTGGTCTATTGCTGCCTCGGGCACCCTATGGCCGTTCTGCTGTGAGTCAAAGATTTTCGAATCGGACGAAAAACTGATAGTGAATTGTAACGTTCAGGGCCTCCTAATGACGATGGATCACTCAAATTGCGTCCCGATTCAATACATCGTCCTCCAGCCGACTTGACTCCATGGGTCTATTGCTGCCTCGGGCACCTTATGGCCGTACTGCTGTGAATCTAGATTATCGAATGGGACGAAAAACTGATAGTGAATTGTAACGTTCATGGCCACCTAATGATGATGGATCTCTCAAATTGCGTCCCGATTCAATACATCGTCCCCAGCCGACTTGTCTCCATGGGTCTATTGCTGCCTCGGGCACCTTATGGCCGTTCTGCTGTGAGTCTAGATTATCGAATGGGACGAAAAACTGATAGTGAATTGTAACGTTCAGGGCCACCTAATGACGATGGATCACTCAAATTGCGTCCTGATTCAATACATCGTCCTCCAGCAGACTTGACTTCATTGGTCTATTGCTGCCTCGGGCACCTTATGGCCGTTCTGCTGTGAGTCAAAGATTTTCGAATCGGACGAAAAACTGATAGTGAATTGTAACTTTCAGGGCCACCTAATGACGATGGATCACTCAAATTGTGTCCCGATTCAATACATCGTCCTCCAGCAGACTTGTCTCCATGGGTCGATTGCTGCCTCGGGCACCTTATGGCCGTTCTGCTGTGAGTCAAAGATTTTCGAATCGGACGAAAAACTGATAGTGATTTGTAACATTCAGGGCCACCTAATGACGATGGACCACACAAATTGCGTCCCGATTCAGTACATCGTCCACTAGCCGACTTGACTCCATGGGACTATTGCTGCCTCGGGCACCTTATGTCCGTTCTGCTGTGAGTCTAGATTATAGAATGGGATGAAAAACTGATAGTGAATTGTAACGTTCAGGGCCACCTAATGACGATGGATCACTCAAATTGCGTCCCGATTCAATACATCGTCCTCCAGCAGACTTGTCTCCATGGGTCTATTGCTGCCTCGGGCACCTTATGGCAGGCCAGCTGTAACTCAAAGATTTTCGAATCGGACGAAAAACTGATAGCGAATTGTAACGTTCAGGGCCTCCTAATGACGATGGAACACTCAAATTGCGTCCCGATTCAATACATCGTCCTCCAGCAGACTTGTCTCCATGGGTCTATTGCCGCCTCGGGCACCTTATGGCCGTTCTGCTGTGAGTCAAGGATTTTCGAATCGGACGAAAAACTGATAGTGAATTGTAACATTCAGGGCCACCTAATGACGATGGACCACACAAATTGCGTCCCGATTCAGTACATCGTCCTCCAGCCGACCTGACTCCATGGGTCTATTGCTGCCTCGGGCACCTTATGGCCGTTGTGCTGTGAGTCTAGATTATTGAATGGGACGAAAAACTGATAGTGAATTGTAACATTCAGGGCCTCCTAATGACGATGGATCACTCAAATTGCGTCCCGATTCAATACATCGTCCTCCAGCCGACATGACTCCATGGGTCTATTGCTGCCTCGGGCACCTAATGGCCGTTCTGCTGTGAGTCAAAGATTTTCGAATCGGACGAAAAACTGATAGTGAATTGTAACATTCAGGGCCACCTAATGACGATGGACCACGCAAATTGCGTCCCGATTCAATACATCGTCCTCCAGCCGAGTTGACTCCATGGGTCTATTGCTGCCTCGGGCACCTTATGGCCGTTCTGCTGTGAATCTAGATTATCGAATGGGACGAAAAACTGATAGTGATTTGTAACATTCAGAGCCACCTAATGACGATGGACCACACAAATTGCGTCCCGATTCAGTACATCGTCCACTAGCCGACTTGACTCCATGGGACTATTGCTGCCTCGGGCAACTTATGGCCGTTCTGCTGTGAGTCTAGATTATAGAATGGGATGAAAAACTGATAGTGAATTGTAACGTTCAGGGCCACCTAATGACGATGGATCACTCAAATTGCGTCCCGATTCAATACATCGTCCTCCAGCAGACTTGTCTCCATGGGTCTATTGCTGCCTCGGGCACCTTATGGCAGGCCTGCTGTGACTCAAAGATTTTCGAATCGGACGAAAAACTGATAGTGAATTGTAACGTTCAGGGCCACCTAATGACGATGGATCACTCAAATTGCGTCCCGATTCAATACATCGTCCTCCAGCCGAGTTGACCCCATGGGTCTATTGCTGCCTCGGGCACCTTATGGCCGTTCTGCTGTGAATCTAGATTATCGAATGGGACGAAAAACTGATAGTGAATTGTAACGTTCAGGGCCACCTAACGACGATGGATCACTCAAATTGCGTCCCGATTCAATACATCGTCCCCAGCCGACTTGACTCCATGGGACTATTGCTGCCTCGGGCACCTTATGGCCGTTCTGCTGTGAGTCTAGATTATAGAATGGGATGAAAAACTGATAGTGAATTGTAACGTTCAGGGCCACCTAATGACGATGGATCACTCAAATTGCGTCCCGATTCAATACATCGTCCTCCAGCAGACTTGTCTCCATGGGTCTATTTCTGCCTCGGGCACCTTACGGCAGGCCTGCTGTGACTCAAAGATTTTCGAATCGGACGGAAAACTGATAGTGAATTGTAACGTTCAGGGCCTCCTAATGACGATGGAACACTCCAATTGCGTCCCGATTCACTACATCGTCCTCCAGCAGACTTGTCTGCATGCGTCTATTGCTGCCTCCGGCACCTTATGGCCGTTCTGCTGTGAGTCAAAGATTTTCGAATCGGACGAAAAACTGATAGTGAATTGTAACGTTCAGGGCCACCTAATGACGATGGATCACTCAAATTGCGTCCCGATTCAATACATCGTCCTCCAGCCGACTTGACTCCATGGGACTATTGCTGCCTCGGACACCTTATGGCCGTTCTGCTGTGAGTCTAGATTATCGAATGGGACGAAAAACTGATAGTGAATTGTAACGTTCAGGGCCACCTAATGACGATGGATCTCTCCTATTGCGTCCCGATTCAATACATCGTCCCATAGCCGACTTGACTCCATGGGTCTATTGCTGCCTCGGGCACCTAATGGCCGTTCTGCTGTGAGTCTAGATTATCGAATGGGACGAAAAACTGATAGTGAATTGTGGATGGATGACGATGGATCACTCAAATTGCGTCCCGATTCAATACATCGTCCTCCAGCCGACTTGACTCCATGGGTCTATTGCTGCCTCGGGCACCTTATGGCCGTTCTGCTGTGAGTCTAGATTATTGAATGGGACGAAAAACTGATAGTGAATTGTAACATTCAGGGCCACCTAATGACGATGGACCACGCAAATTACGTCCAGATTCAATACATCGTCCTCCAGCCGAGTTGACTCCATGGGTCTATTGCTGCCTCGGGCACCTTATGGCCGTTCTGCTGTGAATCTAGATTATCGAATGGGACGAAAAACTGATAGTGAATTGTAACGTTCAGGGCCACCTAACGACGATGGATCACTCAAATTGCGTCCCGATTCAATACATCGTCCCCAGCCGACTTGACTCCAAGGGACTATTGCTGCCTCGGGCACCTTATGGCCGTTCTGCTGTGAGTCTAGATTATAGAATGGGATGAAAAACTGATAGTGAATTGTAACGTTCAGGGACACCTAATGACGATGGATCACTCAAATTGCGTTCTGATTCAGTACATCGTCCTCCAGCAGACTTGTCTCCATGGGTCTATTGCTGCCTCGGGCACCTTATGGCAGGCCTGCTGTGACTCAAAGATTTTCGAATCGGACGAAAAACTGATAGTGAATTGTAACGTTCAGGGCCTCCTATGACGATGGAACACTCAAATTGCGTCCCGATTCAATGCATCGTCCTCCAGCAGACTTGTCTCCATGCGTCTATTGCTGCCTCGGGCACCTTATGGCCGTTCTGCTGTGAGTCAAAGATTTTCGAATCGGACGAAAAACTGATAGTGAATTGTAACGTTCAGGGCCACCTAATGACGATGGATCACTCAAATTGCGTCCCGATTCAATACATCGTCCTCCAGACGACTTGACTCCATGGGTCTATTGCTTCCTCGGGCACCTTATGGCCGTTCTGCTGTGAGTCTAGATTATCGAATGGGACGAAAAACTGATAGTGAATTGTAACGTTCAGGGCCACCTAATGACGATGGATCTCTCAAATTGCATCCCGATTCAATACATCGTCCTACAGCCGACTTGACTACATGGGTCTAGTGCTGCCTCGGGCACCTTATGGCCGTTCTGCTGTGAGTCTAGATTATCGAATGGGACGAAAAATTGATAGTGAATTGTAACGTTCAGGGCCTCCTAATGACGATGGATCACTCAAATTGCGTCCCGATTCAATACATCGTCCTCCAGCCGACTTGACTCCATGGGTCTATTGCTGCCTCGGGCACCTTATGGCCGTTCTGCTGTGAATCTAGATTATCGAATGGGACGAAAAACTGATAGTGAATTGTAACGTTCAGGGCCACCTAATGACGATGGATCACTCAAATTGTGTCCCGATTCAATACATCGTCCCTAGCCGACTTGTCTCCATGGGTCTATTGCTGCCTCGGGCACCTTATGGCTGTTCTGCTGTGAGTCTAGATTATCGAATGGGACGAAAAACTGATAGTGAATTGTAACGTTCAGGGCCACCTAATGACGATGGATCACTCAAATTGCGTCCTGATTCAATACATCGTCCTCCAGCAGACTTGACTTCATTGGTCAATTGCTGCCTCGGGCACCTTATGGCCGTTCTGCTGTGAGTCAAAGATTTTCGAATCGGACGAAAAACTGATAGTGAATTGTAACTTTCAGGGCCACCTAATGACGATGGATCACTCAAATTGTGTCCCGATTCAATACATCGTCCTCCAGCAGACTTGTCTCCATGGGTCGATTGCTGCCTAGGGCACCTTAGGGCCGTTCTGCTGTGAGTCAAAGATTTTCGAATCGGCAGAAAAACTGATAGTGATTTGTAACATTCAGGGCCACCTAATGACGATGGACCACACAAAATGCGTCCCGATTCAGTACATCGTCCACTAGCCGACTTGACTCCATGGGACTATTGCTGCCTCGGGCACCTTATGGCCGTTCTGCTGTGAGTCTAGATTATCGAATGGGATGAAAAACTGATAGTGAATTGTAACGTTCAGGGCCACCTAATGACGATGGATCACTCAAATTGCGTCCCGATTCAATACATCGTCCTCCAGCAGACTTGTCTCCATGGGTCTATTGCTGCCTCGGGCACCTTATGGCCGTTCTGCTGTGACTCAAAGATTTTCGAATCGGACGAAAAACTGATAGTGAATTGTAACGTTCAGGGCCTCCTAATGACGATGGAACACTCAAATTGCGTCCCGATTCAATACATCGTCCTCCAGCAGACTTGTCTCCATGCGTCTATTGCTGCCTCGGGCACCTTATGGCCGTTCTGCTGTGAGTCAAAGATTTTCGAATCGGACGAAAAACTGATAGTGAATTGTAAATTTCAGGGCCTCCTAATGACGATGGAACACTCAAATTTCGTCCGGATTCAATACATCGTCCTCCAGCAGACTTGTCTCGATGGGTCTATTGCTGCCTCGGGCACCTTAAGGCCGTTCTGCTGTGAGTCAAAGATTTTCGAATCGGACGAAAAACTGATAGTGAATTGTAACGTTCAGGGCCACCTAATGACGATGGATCACTCAAATTGCGTCCCGATTCAATACATCGTCCTCCAGCAGACATGTCTCAATGGGTCTATTGCTGCCTTGGCACCTTATGGCCGTTCTGCTGTGAGTCAAAGATTTTCGAATCGGACGAAAAACTGATAGTGAATTGTAACGTTCAGGGCCTCCTAATGACGATGGAACACTCAAATTGCGTCCCGATTCAATACATCGTCCTCCAGCCGACTTGTCTCCATGGGTCTATTGCTGCCTCGGGCACCTTATGGCCGTTCTGCTGTGAGTCAAAGATTTTAGAATCGGACGAAAAACTGATAGTGAATTGTAACATTCAGGGCCACCTAATGACGATGGACCACGCAAATTGCGTCCCGATTCAATACATCGTCCTCCAGCCGAGTTGACTCCATGGGTCTATTGCTGCCTCGGGCACCTTATGGCCGTTCTGCTGTGAATCTAGATTATCGAATGGGACGAAAAACTGATAGTGATTTGTAACATTCAGAGCCACCTAATGACGATGGACCACACAAATTGCGTCCCGATTCAGTACATCGTCCACTAGCCGACTTGACTCCATGGGACTATTGCTGCCTCGGGCAACTTATGGCCGTTCTGCTGTGAGTCTAGATTATAGAATGGGATGAAAAACTGATAGTGAATTGTAACGTTCAGGGCCACCTAATGACGATGGATCACTCAAATTGCGTCCCGATTCAATACATCGTCCTCCAGCAGACTTGTCTCCATGGGTCTATTGCTGCCTCGGGCACCTTATGGCAGGCCTGCTGTGACTCAAAGATTTTCGAATCGGACGAAAAACTGATAGTGAATTGTAACGTTCAGGGCCACCTAATGACGATGGATCACTCAAATTGCGTCCCGATTCAATACATCGTCCTCCAGCCGAGTTGACCCCATGGGTCTATTGCTGCCTCGGGCACCTTATGGCCGTTCTGCTGTGAATCTAGATTATCGAATGGGACGAAAAACTGATAGTGAATTGTAACGTTCAGGGCCACCTAACGACGATGGATCACTCAAATTGCGTCCCGATTCAATACATCGTCCCCAGCCGACTTGACTCCATGGGACTATTGCTGCCTCGGGCACCTTATGGCCGTTCTGCTGTGAGTCTAGATTATAGAATGGGATGAAAAACTGATAGTGAATTGTAACGTTCAGGGCCACCTAATGACGATGGATCACTCAAATTGCGTCCCGATTCAATACATCGTCCTCCAGCAGACTTGTCTCCATGGGTCTATTTCTGCCTCGGGCACCTTACGGCAGGCCTGCTGTGACTCAAAGATTTTCGAATCGGACGGAAAACTGATAGTGAATTGTAACGTTCAGGGCCTCCTAATGACGATGGAACACTCCAATTGCGTCCCGATTCACTACATCGTCCTCCAGCAGACTTGTCTGCATGCGTCTATTGCTGCCTCCGGCACCTTATGGCCGTTCTGCTGTGAGTCAAAGATTTTCGAATCGGACGAAAAACTGATAGTGAATTGTAACGTTCAGGGCCACCTAATGACGATGGATCACTCAAATTGCGTCCCGATTCAATACATCGTCCTCCAGCCGACTTGACTCCATGGGACTATTGCTGCCTCGGGCACCTTATGGCCGTTCTGCTGTGAGTCTAGATTATCGAATGGGACGAAAAACTGATAGTGAATTGTAACGTTCAGGGCCACCTAATGACGATGGATCTCTCCTATTGCGTCCCGATTCAATACATCGTCCCATAGCCGACTTGACTCCATGGGTCTATTGCTGCCTCGGGCACCTTATGGCCGTTCTGCTGTGAGTCTAGATTATCGAATGGGACGAAAAACTGATAGTGAATTGTGGATGGATGACGATGGATCACTCAAATTGCGTCCCGATTCAATACATCGTCCTCCAGCCGACTTGACTCCATGGGTCTATTGCTGCCTCGGGCACCTTATGGCCGTTCTGCTGTGAGTCTAGATTATTGAATGGGACGAAAAACTGATAGTGAATTGTAACATTCAGGGCCACCTAATGACGATGGACCACGCAAATTACGTCCAGATTCAATACATCGTCCTCCAGCCGAGTTGACTCCATGGGTCTATTGCTGCCTCGGGCACCTTATGGCCGTTCTGCTGTGAATCTAGATTATCGAATGGGACGAAAAACTGATAGTGAATTGTAACGTTCAGGGCCACCTAACGACGATGGATCACTCAAATTGCGTCCCGATTCAATACATCGTCCCCAGCCGACTTGACTCCAAGGGACTATTGCTGCCTCGGGCACCTTATGGCCGTTCTGCTGTGAGTCTAGATTATAGAATGGGATGAAAAACTGATAGTGAATTGTAACGTTCAGGGACACCTAATGACGATGGATCACTCAAATTGCGTTCTGATTCAGTACATCGTCCTCCAGCAGACTTGTCTCCATGGGTCTATTGCTGCCTCGGGCACCTTATGGCAGGCCTGCTGTGACTCAAAGATTTTCGAATCGGACGAAAAACTGATAGTGAATTGTAACGTTCAGGGCCTCCTATGACGATGGAACACTCAAATTGCGTCCCGATTCAATGCATCGTCCTCCAGCAGACTTGTCTCCATGCGTCTATTGCTGCCTCGGGCACCTTATGGCCGTTCTGCTGTGAGTCAAAGATTTTCGAATCGGACGAAAAACTGATAGTGAATTGTAACGTTCAGGGCCACCTAATGACGATGGATCACTCAAATTGCGTCCCGATTCAATACATCGTCCTCCAGACGACTTGACTCCATGGGTCTATTGCTTCCTCGGGCACCTTATGGCCGTTCTGCTGTGAGTCTAGATTATCGAATGGGACGAAAAACTGATAGTGAATTGTAACGTTCAGGGCCACCTAATGACGATGGATCTCTCAAATTGCATCCCGATTCAATACATCGTCCTACAGCCGACTTGACTACATGGGTCTAGTGCTGCCTCGGGCACCTTATGGCCGTTCTGCTGTGAGTCTAGATTATCGAATGGGACGAAAAATTGATAGTGAATTGTAACGTTCAGGGCCTCCTAATGACGATGGATCACTCAAATTGCGTCCCGATTCAATACATCGTCCTCCAGCCGACTTGACTCCATGGGTCTATTGCTGCCTCGGGCACCTTATGGCCGTTCTGCTGTGAATCTAGATTATCGAATGGGACGAAAAACTGATAGTGAATTGTAACGTTCAGGGCCACCTAATGACGATGGATCACTCAAATTGTGTCCCGATTCAATACATCGTCCCTAGCCGACTTGTCTCCATGGGTCTATTGCTGCCTCGGGCACCTTATGGCTGTTCTGCTGTGAGTCTAGATTATCGAATGGGACGAAAAACTGATAGTGAATTGTAACGTTCAGGGCCACCTAATGACGATGGATCACTCAAATTGCGTCCTGATTCAATACATCGTCCTCCAGCAGACTTGACTTCATTGGTCAATTGCTGCCTCGGGCACCTTATGGCCGTTCTGCTGTGAGTCAAAGATTTTCGAATCGGACGAAAAACTGATAGTGAATTGTAACTTTCAGGGCCACCTAATGACGATGGATCACTCAAATTGTGTCCCGATTCAATACATCGTCCTCCAGCAGACTTGTCTCCATGGGTCGATTGCTGCCTAGGGCACCTTAGGGCCGTTCTGCTGTGAGTCAAAGATTTTCGAATCGGACGAAAAACTGATAGTGATTTGTAACATTCAGGGCCACCTAATGACGATGGACCACACAAAATGCGTCCCGATTCAGTACATCGTCCACTAGCCGACTTGACTCCATGGGACTATTGCTGCCTCGGGCACCTTATGGCCGTTCTGCTGTGAGTCTAGATTATCGAATGGGATGAAAAACTGATAGTGAATTGTAACGTTCAGAGCCACCTAATGACGATGGATCACTCAAATTGCGTCCCGATTCAATACATCGTCCTCCAGCAGACTTGTCTCCATGGGTCTATTGCTGCCTCGGGCACCTTATGGCCGTTCTGCTGTGACTCAAAGATTTTCGAATCGGACGAAAAACTGATAGTGAATTGTAACGTTCAGGGCCTCCTAATGACGATGGAACACTCAAATTGCGTCCCGATTCAATACATCGTCCTCCAGCAGACTTGTCTCCATGCGTCTATTGCTGCCTCGGGCACCTTATGGCCGTTCTGCTGTGAGTCAAAGATTTTCGAATCGGACGAAAAACTGATAGTGAATTGTAAATTTCAGGGCCTCCTAATGACGATGGAACACTCAAATTTCGTCCGGATTCAATACATCGTCCTCCAGCAGACTTGTCTCGATGGGTCTATTGCTGCCTCGGGCACCTTAAGGCCGTTCTGCTGTGAGTCAAAGATTTTCGAATCGGACGAAAAACTGATAGTGAATTGTAACGTTCAGGGCCACCTAATGACGATGGATCACTCAAATTGCGTCCCGATTCAATACATCGTCCTCCAGCAGACATGTCTCAATGGGTCTATTGCTGCCTTGGCACCTTATGGCCGTTCTGCTGTGAGTCAAAGATTTTCGAATCGGACGAAAAACTGATAGTGAATTGTAACGTTCAGGGCCTCCTAATGACGATGGAACACTCAAATTGCGTCCCGATTCAATACATCGTCCTCCAGCCGACTTGTCTCCATGGGTCTATTGCTGCCTCGGGCACCTTATGGCCGTTCTGCTGTGAGTCAAAGATTTTAGAATCGGACGAAAAACTGATAGTGAATTGTAACGTTCAGGGCCTCCTAATGACGATGGATCACTAAAATTGCGTCCCGATTCAATACATCGTCCTCCAGCCGACTTGACTCCATGGGTCTATTGCTGCCTCGGGCACCTTATGGCCGTTCTGCTGTGAGTATAGATTATCGAATGGCACAAAAAACTGATAGTGAATTGTAACGTTCAGGGCCTCCTAATGACAATGGATCACTCAAATTGCGTCCCGATTCAATACATCGTCCTCCAGCAGACTTGTCTCCATGGGTCTATTGCTGCCTCGGGCACCTCATGGCCGTTCTGCTGTGAGTCTAGATTATCGAATGGGACGAAAAACTGATAGTGAATTGTAACTTTCAGGGCCACCTAATGACGATGGATCACTCAAATTGCGTCCCGAATCAATACATCGTCCTCCAGCCGACTTGACTCCATGGGTCTATTGCTGCCTCGGGCACCTTATGGCCGTTCTGCTGTGAGTCTAGATTATCGAATGGAACGAAAAACTGATAGTGAATTGTAACGTTCAGGGCCTCCTAATGACGATGGATCACTCAAATTGCGTCCCGATTCAATACATCGTCCTCCAGCCGAATTGACTCCATGGGTCTATTGCTGCCTCGGGCACCTTATGGCCGTTCTGCTGTGAGTCTTGATTATCGAATGGGACGAAAAACTGATAGTGATTTGTAACGTTCAGGGCCTCCTAATGACGATGGATCACTCAAATTGCGTCCCGATTCAATACATCGTCCTCCAGCAGACTTGTCTCCATGGGTCGATTGCTACCTCGGGCACCTAATGGCCGTTCTGCTGTGAGTCAAAGATTTTCGAATCGGACGAAAAACTGATAGTGAATTGTAACATTCAGGGCCACCTAATGACGATGACCACGCAAATTGCGTCCCGATTCAATACATCGTCCTCCAGCCGAGTTGACTCCATGGGTCTATTGCTGCCTCGGGCACCTTATGGCCGTTCTGCTGTGAATCTAGATTATCGAATGGGACGAAAAACTGATAGTGAATTGTAACGTTCAGGGCCACCTAATGACGATGGTTCACTCAAATTGCTTCCCGATTCAATACATCGTCCTCCAGCCGACTTGACTCCATGGGTCTATTGCTGCCTCGGGCACCTTATGGCCGTTCTGCTGTGAGTATAGATTATCGAATGGCACAAAAAACTGATAGTGAATTGTAACGTTCAGGGCCTCCTAATGACAATGGATCACTCAAATTGCGTCCCGATTCAATACATCGTCCTCCAGCAGACTTGTCTCCATGGGTCTATTCTGCCTCGGGCACCTTATGGCCGTTCTGCTGTGAGTCTAGATTATCGAATGGGACGAAAAACTGATAGTGAATTGTAACTTTCAGGGCCACCTAATGACGATGGATCACTCAAATTGCGTCCCGATTCAATACATCGTCCTCCAGCCGACTTGACTCCATGGGTCTATTGCTGCCTCGGGCACCTTATGGCCGTTCTGCTGTGAGTCTAGATTATCGAATGGGACGAAAAACTGATAGTGAATTGTAACGTTCAGGGCCTCCTAATGACGATGGATCACTCAAATTGCGTCCCGATTCAATACATCGTCCTCCAGCCGACTTGACTCCATGGGTCTATTGCTGCCTCGGGCACCTTATGGCCGTTCTGCTGTGAGTCTTGATTATCGAATGGGACGAAAAACTGATAGTGATTTGTAACGTTCAGGGCCTCCTAATGACGATGGATCACTCAAATTGCGTCCCGATTCAATACATCGTCCTCCAGCAGACTTGTCTCCATGGGTCTATTGCTACCTCGGGCACCTAATGGCCGTTCTGCTGTGAGTCAAAGATTTTCGAATCGGACGAAAAACTGATAGTGAATTGTAACATTCAGGGCCACCTAATGACGATGACCACGCAAATTGCGTCCCGATTCAATACATCGTCCTCCAGCCGAGTTGACTCCATGGGTCTATTGCTGCCTCGGGCACCTTATGGCCGTCCTGCTGTGAATCTAGATTATCGAATGGGACGAAAAACTGATAGTGAATTGTAACGTTCAGGGCCACCTAATGACGATGGATCACTCAAATTGCGTCCAGATTCAATACATCGTCCCCAGCCGACTTGTCTCCATGTGTCTATTGCTGCCTCGGGCACCTTATGGCCGTTCTGCTGTGAGTCTAGATTATCGAATGGGACGAAAAACTGATAGTGAATTGTAACGTTCAGGGCCACCTAATGACGATGGATCACTCAAATTGCGTCCTGATTCAATACATCGTCCTCCAGCAGACTTGACTTCATGGGTCTATTGCTGCCTAGGGCACCTTATGGACGTCCTGCTGTGAGTCAAAGATTTTCGAATCGGACGAAAAACTGATAGTGAATTGTAACTTTCAGGGCCACCTAATGACGATGGATCACTCAAATTGCGTCCCGATTCAATACATCGTCCTCCAGCAGACTTGTCTCCATGGGTCGATTGCTGCCTCGGGCACCTTATGGCCGTTCTGCTGTGAGTCAAAGATTTTCGAATCGGACGAAAAACTGATAGTGATTTGTAACATTCAGGGCCACCTAATGACGATGGACCACACAAATTGCGTCCCGATTCAGTACATCGTCCACTAGCCGACTTGACTCCATGGGACTATTGCTGCCTCGGGCACCTTATGGCCGTTCTGCTGTGAGTCTAGATTATAGAATGGGATGAAAAACTGATAGTGAATTGTAACGTCCAGGGCCACCTAATCACGATGGATCACTCAAATTGCGTCCCGATTCAATACATCGTCCTCCAGCAGACTTGTCTCCATGGGTCTATTGCTGCCTCGGGCACCTTATGGCAGGCCTGCTGTGACTCAAAGATTTTCGAATCGGACGAAAAACTGATAGTGAATTGTAACGTTCAGGGCCACCTAATGACGATGACCACGCAAATTGCGTCCCGATTCAATACATCGTCCTCCAGCCGAGTTGACTCCATGGGTCTATTGCTGCCTCGGGCACCTTATGGCCGTTCTGCTGTGAGTCTAGATTATCGAATGGGACGAAAAACTGATAGTGAATTGTAACGTTCAGGGCCTCCTAATGACGATGGATCACTCAAATTGCGTCCCGATTCAATACATCGTCCTCCAGCCGACTTGACTCCATGGGTCTATTGCTGCCCCGGGCGCCTTATGGCCGTTCTGCTGTGAGTCTTGATTATCGAATGGGACGAAAAACTGATAGTGATTTGTAACGTTCAGGGCCTCCTAATGACGATGGATCACTCAAATTGCGTCCCGATTCAATACATCGTCCTCCAGCAGACTTGTCTCCATGGGTCGATTGCTACCTCGGGCACCTAATGGCCGTTCTGCTGTGAGTCAAAGATTTTCGAATCGGACGAAAAACTGATAGTGAATTGTAACATTCAGGGCCACCTAATGACGATGGACCACGCAAATTGCGTCCCGATTCAATACATCGTCCTCCAGCCGAGTTGACTCCATGGGTCTATTGCTGCCTCGGGCACCTTATGGCCGTTCTGCTGTGAATCTAGATTATCGAATGGGACGAAAAACTGATAGTGAATTGTAACGTTCAGGGCCACCTAATGACGATGGATCACTCAAATTGCGTCCTGATTCAGTACATCGTCCTCCAGCAGACTCGACTTCATGGGTCTATTGCTGCCTCGGGCACCTTATGGACGTCCTGCTGTGAGTCAAAGATTTTCGAATCGGACGAAAAACTGATAGTGAATTGTAACTTTCAGGGCCACCTAATGACGATGGATCACTCAAATTGCGTCCCGATTCAATTCATCGTCCTCCAGCAGACTTGTCTCCATGGGTCGATTGCTGCCTCGGGCACCTTATGGCCGTTCTGCTGTGAGTCAAAGATTTTCGAATCGGACGAAAAACTGATAGTGATTTGTAACATTCAGGGCCACCTAATGACGATGGACCACACAAATTCCGTCCCGATTCAGTACATCGTCCACTAGCCGACATGACTCCATGGGACTATTGCTGCCTCGGGCACCTTATGGCCGTTCTGCTGTGAGTCTAGATTATAGAATGGGATGAAAAACTGATAGTGAATTGTAACGTTCAGGGCCACCTAATGACGATGGATCACTCAAATTGCGTCCCGATTCAATACATCGTCCTCCAGCAGACTTGTCTCCATGGGTCTATTGCTGCCTCGGGCACCTTATGGCCGTTCTGCTGTGAGTCTAGATTATCGAATGGGACGAAAAACTGATAGTGAATTGTAACGTTCAGGGCCACCTAATGACGATAGATCTCTCAAATTGCGTCCCGATTCAATACATCGTCCTCCAGCAGACTTGACTCCATGGGTCTATCGCTGCCTCGGGCACCTTATGGCCGTTCTGCTGTGAGTCTAGATTATCGAATGGGACGAAAAACTCATAGTGAATTGTAACGTTCAGGGCGTCCTAATGACGATGGATCACTCAAATTGCGTCCCGATTCAATACATCGTCCTCCAGCAGACTTGTCTCCATGGGTCTATTGCTGCCTCGGGCACCTTATGGCCGTTCTGCTGTGAGTCAAAGATTTTCGAATCGGACGAAAAACTGATAGTGAATTGTAACGTTCAGGGCCTCCTAATGACGATGGAACACTCAAATTGCGTCCCGATTCAATACATCGTCCTCCAGCAGACTTGTCTCCATGCGTCTATTGCTGCCTCGGGCACCTTATGGCCGTTCTGCTGTGAGTCAAAGATTTTCGAATCGGACGAAAAACTGATAGTGAATTGTAACTTTCAGGGCCTCCTAATGACGATGGAACACTCAAATTGCGTCCCGATTCAATACATCGTCCTCCAGCAGACTTGTCTCCATGGGTCTATTGCTGCCTCGGGCACCTTAAGGCCGTTCTGCTGTGAGTCAAAGATTTTCGAATCGGACGAAAAACTGATAGTGAATTGTAACGTTCAGGGCCACCTAATGACGATGGATCACTCAAATTGCGTCCCGATTCAATACATCGTCCTCCAGCAGACATGTCTCCATGGGTCTATTGCTGCCTTGGCACCTTATGGCCGTTCTGCTGTGAGTCAAAGATTTTCGAATCGGACGAAAAACTGATAGTGAATTGTAACGTTCAGGGCCTCCTAATGACGATGGAACACTCAAATTGCGTCCCGATTCAATACATCGTCCTCCAGCCGACTTGTCTCCATGGGTCTATTGCTGCCTCGGGCACTTTATGGCCGTTCTGCTGTGAGTCAAAGATTTTCGAATCGGACGAAAAACTGATAGTGAATTGTAACTTTCAGGGCCACCTAATGACGATGGATCACTCAAATTGCGTCCGGATTAAATACATCGTCCTCCAGCCGATTTGTCTCCATGGGTCTATTGCTGCCTCGGGCACCTTATGGCCGTTCTGCTGTGAGTCAAAGATTTTCGAATCGGACGAAAAACTGATAGTGAATTGTAACGTTCAGGGCCTCCTAATGACGATGGATCACTAAAATTGCGTCTCGATTCAATACATCGTCCTCCAGCCCACTTGACTCCATGGGTCTATTGCTGCCTCGGGCACCTTATGGCCGTTCTGCTGTGAGTCTAGATTATCGAATGGGACAAAAAACTGATAGTGAATTGCAACGTTCAGGGCCTCCTAATGACGATGGATCACTCAAATTGCGTCCCGATTCAATACATCGTCCTCCAGCAGACTTGTCTCCATGGGTCTATTGCTGCCTCGGGCACCTTATGGCCGTTCTGCTGTGAGTCAAAGATTTTCGAATCGGACGAAAAACTGATAGTGAATTGTAACGTTCAGGGCCACCTAATGACGATGGATCACTCAAATTGCGTCCCGATTCAATACATCGTCCTCCAGCCGACTTGACTCCATGGGTCTATTGCTGCCTCGGGCACCTTATGGCCGTTCTGCTGTGAGTATAGATTATCGAATGGGACAAAAAACTGATAGTGAATTGTAACGTTCAGGGCCTCCTAATGACAATGGATCACTCAAATTGCGTCCCGATTCAATACATCGTCCTCCAGCCGACTTGACTCCATGGGTCTATTGCTGCCTCGGGCACCTTATGGCCGTTCTGCTGTGAGTCTTGATTATCGAATGGGACGAAAAACTGATAGTGATTTGTAACGTTCAGGGCCTCCTAATGACGATGGATCACTCAAATTGCGTCCCGATTCAATACATCGTCCTCCAGCATACTTGTCTCCATGGGTCGATTGCTACCTCGGGCACCTAATGGCCGTTCTGCTGTGAGTCAAACATTTTCGAATTGGACGTAAAACTGATAGTGAATTGTAACATTCAGGGCCACCTAATGACGATGACCACGCAAATTGCGTCCCGATTCAATACATCGTCCTCCAGCCGAGTTGACTCCATGGGTCTATTGCTGCCTCGGGCACCTTATGGCCGTTCTGCTGTGAATCTAGATTATCGAATGGGACGAAAAACTGATAGTGAATTGTAACGTTCAGGGCCACCTAATGACGATGGATCACTCAAATTGCGTCCTGATTCAATACATCGTCCCCAGCCGACTTGTCTCCGTGGGTCTATTGCTGCCTCGGGCACCTTATGGCCGTTCTGCTGTGAGTCTAGATTATCGAATGGGACGAAAAACTGATAGTGAATTGTAACGTTCAGGGCCACCTAATGACGATGGATCACTCAAATTGCGTCCTGATTCAATACATCGTCCTCCAGCAGACTTGACTTCATGGGTCTATTGCTGCCTCGGGCACCTTATGGACGTCCTGCTGTGAGTCAAAGATTTTCGAATCGGACGAAAAACTAATAGTGAATTGTAACTTTCAGGGCCACCTAAGACGATGGATCACTCAAATTGCGTCCCGATTCAATACATCGTCCTCCAGCAGACGTGTCTCCATGGGTCGATTGCTGCCTCGGGCACCTTATGGCCGTTCTGCTGTGAGTCAAAGATTTTCGAATCTGACGAAAAACGGATAGTGATTTGTAACATTCAGGGCCACCTAATGACGATGGACCACACAAATTGCGTCCCGATTCAGTACATCGTCCACTAGCCGACTTGACTCCATGGGACTATTGCTGCCTCGGGCACCTTATGGCCGTTCTGCTGTGAGCCTAGATTATAGAATGGGATGAAAAACTGATAGTGAATTGTAACGTTCAGGGCCACCTAATGACGATGGATCACTCAAATTGCGTCCCGATTCAATACATCGTCCTCCAGCAGACTTGTCTCCATGGGTCTATTGCTGCCTCGGGCACCTTATGGCAGGCCTGCTGTGACTCAAAGATTTTCGAATCGGACGAAAAACTGATAGTGAATTGTAACGTTCAGGGCCACCTAATGACGATGGATCACTCAAATTGCTCCCGACTTGTCTCCATGGGTCTATTGCTGCCTCGGGCACCTTATGGCCGTTCTGCTGTGAGTCTAGATTATCGAATGGGACGAAAAACTGATAGTGAATTGTAACGTTCAGGGCCACCTAATGACGATGGATCTCTCAAATTGCGTCCCGATTCAATACATCGTCCTCCAGCAGACTTGACTCCATGGGTCTATTGCTGCCTCGGGCACCTTATGGCCGTTCTGCTGTGAGTCTAGATTATCGAATGGGACGAAAAACTGATAGTGAATTGTAACGTTCAGGGCCTCCTAATGACGATGGATCACTCAAATTGCGTCCCGATTCAATACATCGTCCTCCAGCAGACTTGTCTCCATGGGTCTATTGCTGCCTCGGGCACCTTATGGCCGTTCTGCTGTGAGTCAAAGATTTTCGAATCGGACGAAAAACTGATAGTGAATTGTAACGTTCAGGGCCTCCTAATGACGATGGATCACTAAAATTGCGTCTCGATTCAATACATCGTCCTCCAGCCCACTTGACTCCATGGGTCTATTGCTGCCTCGGGCACCTTATGGCCGTTCTGCTGTGAGTCTAGATTATCGAATGGGACAAAAAACTGATAGTGAATTGTAACGTTCAGGGCCTCCTAATGACGATGGATCACTCAAATTGCGTCCCGATTTAATACATCGTCCTCCAGCAGACTTGTCTCCATGGGTCTATTGCTGCCTCGGGCACCTTATGGCCGTTCTGCTGTGAGTCAAAGATTTTCGAATCGGACGAAAAACTGATAGTGAATTGTTACGTTCAGGGCCACCTAATGACGATGGATCACTCAAATTGCGTCCCGATTCAATACATCGTCCTCCAGCCGACTTGACTCCATGGGTCTATTGCTGCCTCGGGCACCTTATGGCCGTTCTGCTGTGAGTATAGATTATCGAATGGGACAAAAAACTGATAGTGAATTGTAACGTTCAGGGCCTAATAATGACAATGGATCACTCAAATTGCGTCCCGATTCAATACATCGTCCTCCAGCAGACTTGTCTCCATGGGTCTATTGCTGCCTCGGGCACCTTATGGCCGTTCTGCTGTGAGTCTAGATTATCGAATGGGACGAAAAACTGATAGTGAATTGTAACTTTCAGGGCCACCTAATGACGATGGATCACTCAAATTGCGTCCCGATTCAATACATCGTCCTCCAGCCGACTTGACTCCATGGGTCTATTGCTGCCTCGGGCACCTTATGGCCGTTTTGCTGTGAGTCTAGATTATCGAATGGGACGAAAAGCTGATAGTGAATTGTAACGTTCAGGGCCTCCTAATGACGATGGATCACTCAAATTGCGTCCCGATTCAATACATCGTCCTCCAGCCGACTTGACTCCATGGGTCTATTGCTGCCTCGGGCACCTTATGGCCGTTCTGCTGTGAGTCTTGATTATCGAATGGGACGAAAAACTGATAGTGATTTGTAACGTTCAGGGCCTCCTAATGACGATGGATCACTCAAATTGCGTCCCGATTCAATACATCGTCCTCCAGCATACTTGTCTCCATGGGTCAATTGCTACCTCGGGCACCTAATGGCCGTTCTGCTGTGAGTCAAACATTTTCGAATCGGACGAAAAACTGATAGTGAATTGGAACATTCAGGGCCACCTAATGACGATGACCACGCAAATTGCGTCCCGATTCAATACATCGTCCTCCAGCCGAGTTGACTCCATGGGTCTATTGCTGCCTCGGGCACCTTATGGCCGTTCTGCTGTGAATCTAGATTATCGAATGGGACGAAAAACTGATAGTGAATTGTAACGTTCAGGGCCACCTAATGACGATGGATCACTCAAATTGCGTCCCGATTCAATACATCTTCCTCCAGCAGACTTGTCTCCATGGGTCTATTGCTGCCTCGGGCACCTAATGGCAGGCCTGCTGTGACTCAAAGATTTTCGAATCGGACGAAAAACTGATAGTGAATTGTAACGTTCAGGGCCACCTAATGACGATGGATCACTCAAATTGCGTCCCGATTCAATACATCGTCCTCCAGCAGACTTGTCTCCATGGGTCGATTGCTGCCTCGGGCACCTTACGGCCGTTCTGCTGTGAGTCAAAGATTTTCGAATCGGACGAAAAACTGATAGTGATTTGTAACATTCAGGGCCACCTAATGACGATGGACCACACAAATTGCGTCCCGATTCAGTACATCGTCCACTAGCCGACTTGACTCCATGGGACTATTGCTGCCTCGGGCACCTTATGGCCGTTCTGCTGTGAGTCTAGATTATAGAATGGGATGAAAAACTGATAGTGAATTGTAACGTTCAGGGCCACCTAATGACGATGGATCACTCAAATTGCGTCCCGATTCAATACATCGTCCTCCAGCAGACTTGTCTCCATGGGTCTATTGCTGCCTCGGGCACCTTATGGCAGGCCTGCTGTGACTCAAAGATTTTCGAATCGGACGAAAAACTGATAGTGAATTGTAACGTTCAGGGCCTCCTAATGACGATGGAACACTCAAATTGCGTCCCGATTCAATACATCGTCCTCCAGCAGACTTGTCTCCATGCGTCTATTGCTGCCTCGGGCACCTTATGGCCGTTCTGCTGTGAGTCAAAGATTTTCGAATCGGACGAAAAACTGATAGTGAATTGTAACGTTCAGGGCCTCCTAATGACGATGGATCACTCAAATTGCGTCCCGATTCAATACATCGTCCTCCAGCCGACTTGACTCCATGGGTCTATTGCTGCCACGGGCATCTTATGGCCGTTCTGCTGTGAGTCTAGATTATCGAATGGGACGAAAAACTGATAGTGAATTGTAACGTTCAGGGCCTCCTAATGACGATGGATCACTAAAATTGCGTCCCGATTCAATACATCGTCCTCCAGCAGACTTGTCTCCATGGGTCGATTGCTGCCTCGGGCACCTAATGGCCGTTCTGCTGTGAGTCAAAGATTTTCGAATCGGACGAAAAACTGATAGTGAATTGTAACATTCAGGGCCACCTAATGACGATGACCACGCAAATTGCGTCCCGATTCAATACATCGTCCTCCAGCCGAGTTGACTCCATGGGTCTATTGCTGCCTCGGGCACCTTATGGCCGTTCTGCTGTGAATCTAGATTATCGAATGGGACGAAAAACTGATAGTGAATTGTAACGTTCAGGGCCACCTAATGACGATGGATCACTCAAATTGCGTCCCGATTCAATACATCGTCCCCAGCCGACTTGTCTCCATGGGTCTATTGCTGCCTCGGGCACCTTATGGCCGTTCTGCTGTGAGTCTAGATTATCGAATGGGACGAAAAACTGATAGTGAATTGTAACGTTCAGGGCCACCTAATGACGATGGATCACTCAAATTGCGTCCTGATTCAATACATCGTCCTCCAGCAGACTTGACTTCATGGGTCTATTGCTGCCTCGGGCACCTTATGGCCGTTCTGCTGTGAGTCAAAGATTTTCGAATCGGACGAAAAACTGATAGTTAATTGTAACTTTCAGGGCCACCTAATGACGATGGATCACTCAAATTGCGTCCCGATTCAATACATCGTCCTCCAGCAGACTTGTCTCCATGGGTCGATTGCTGCCTCGGGCACCTTATGGCCGTTCTGCTGTGAGTCAAAGATTTTCGAATCGGACGAAAAACTGATAGTGAATTGTAACGTTCAGGGCCACCTAATGACGATGGATCACTCAAATTGCGTCCCGATTCAATTCATCGTCCTCCAGCCGACTTGACTCCATGGGTCTATTGCTGCCTCGGGCACCTTATGGCCGTTCTGCTGTGAGTCTAGATTATCGAATGGGACAAAAAACTGATAGTGAATTGTAACGTTCACGGCCTCCTAATGACAATGGATCACTCAAATTGCGTCCCGATTCAATACATCGTCCTCCAGCAGACTTGTCTCCATGGGTCTATTGCGGCCTCGGGCACCTAATGGCCGTTCTGCTGTGAGTCTAGATTATCCAATCGGACGAAAAACTGATAGTGAATTGTAACGTTCAGGGCATCCTAATGACGATGGATCACTCAAATTGCGTCCCGATTCAATACATCGTCCTCCAGCCGACTTGACTCCATGGGTCTATTGCTGCCTCGGGCACCTTATGGCCGTTCTGCTGTGAGTCTTGATTACCGAATGGGACGAAAAACTGATAGTGATTTGTAACGTTCAGGGCCACCTAATGACGATGGATCACTCAAATTGCGTCCCGATTCAATACATCGTCCTCCAGCAGACTTGTCTCCATGGGTCGATTGCTACCTCGGGCACCTAATGGCCGTTCTGCTGTGAGTCAAAGATTTTCGAATCGGACGAAAAACTGATAGTGAATTGTAACATCCAGGGCCACCTAATGACGATGGGCCACGCAAATTGCGTCCCGATTCAATACATCGTCCTCCAGCCGAGTTGACTCCATGGGTCTATTGCTGCCTCGGGCACCTTATGGCCGTTCTGCTGTGAATCTAGATTATCGAATGGGACGAAAAACTGATAGTGAATTGTAACGTTCAGGGCCACCTAATGACGATGGATCACTCAAATTGCGTCCAGATTCAATACATCGTCCCCAGCCGACTTGTCTCCATGGGTCTATTGCTGCCTCGGGCACCTTATGGCCGTTCTGCTGTGAGTCTAGATTATCGAATGGGACGAAAAACTGATAGTGAATTGTAACGTTCAGGGCTACCTTATGACGATGGATTACTCAAATTGCGTCCTGATTCAATACATCGTCCTCCAGCAGACTTGACTTCATGGGTCTATTGCTGCCTCGGGCACCTTATGGACGTCCTGCTGTGAGTCAAAGATTTTCGAATCGGACGAAAAACTGATAGTGAATTGTAACTTTCAGGGCCACCTAATGACGATGGATCACTCAAATTGCGTCCCGATTCAATACATCGTCCTCCAGCAGACTTGTCTCCATGGGTCGATTGCTGCCTCGGGCACCTTATGGCCGTTCTGCTGTGAGTCAAAGATTTTCGAATCGGACGAAAAACTGATAGTGATTTGTAACATTCAGGGCCACCTAATGACGATGGACCACACAAATTGCGTCCCGATTCAGTACATCGTCCACTAGCCGACTTGACTCCATGGGACTATTGCTGCCTCGGGCACCTTATGGCCGTTCTGCTGTGAGTCTAGATTATAGAATGGGATGAAAAACTGATAGTGAATTGTAACGTTCAGGGCCACCTAATGACGATGGATCACTCAAATTGCGTCCCGATTCAATACATCGTCCTCCAGCAGACTTGTCTCCATGGGTCTATTGCTGCCTCGGGCACCTTATGGCAGGCCTGCTGTGACTCAAAGATTTTCGAATCGGACGAAAAACTGATAGTGAATTGTAACGTTCAGGGCCTCCTAATGACGATGGAACACTCAAATTGCGTCCCGATTCAATACATCGTCCTCCAGCAGACTTGTCTCCATGCGTCTATTGCTGCCTCGGGCACCTTATGGCCGTTCTGCTGTGAGTCTAGATTATCGAATGGGACAAAAAACTGATAGTGAATTGTAACGTTCAGGGCCACCTAATGACGATGGATCACTCAAATTGCGTCCTGATTCAATACATCGTCCTCCAGCAGACTTGACTTCATGGGTCTATTGCTGCCTCGGGCACCTTATGGCCGTTCTGCTGTGAGTCAAAGATTTTCGAATCGGACGAAAAACTGATAGTGAATTGTAACTGTCAGGGCCACCTAATGACGATGGATCACTCAAATTGCGTCCCGATTCAACACATCGTCCTCCAGCAGACTTGTCTCCATGGGTCGATTGCTGCCTCGGGCACCTAACGGCCGTTCTGCTGTGAGTCAAAGATTTTCGAATAGGACGAAAAACTGATGGTGATTTGTAACACTCAGGGCCACCTAATGACGATGGAACACTCAAATTGCGTCCCGATTCAATACATCGTCCTCCAGCAGACTTGTCTCCATGGGTCTATTGCTGCCTCGGGCACCTTATGGCCGTTCTGCTGTGAGTCAAAGATTTTCGTATCGGACGAAAAACTGATAGTGAATTGTAACATTCAGGGCCACCTAATGACGATGGACCACACAAATTGCGTCGCGATTCAGTACATCGTCCTCCAGCCGACCTGACTCCATGGGTCTATTGCTGCCTCGGGCACCTTATGGCCGTTCTGCTGTGAGTCTAGATTATCGAATCGGACGAAAAACTGATAGTGAATTGTAACGTTCAGGGCATCCTAATGACGATGGATCACTCAAATTGCGTCCCGATTCAATACATCGTCCTCCAGCCGACTTGACTCCATGGGTCTATTGCTGCCTCGGGCACCTTATGGCCGTTCTGCTGTGAGTCTTGATTATCGAATGGGACGAAAAACTGATAGTGATTTGTAACGTTCAGGGCCACCTAATGACGATGGATCACTCAAATTGCGTCCCGATTCAATACATCGTCCTCCAGCAGACTTGTCTCCATGGGTCGATTGCTACCTCGGGCACCTAATGGCCGTTCAACTGTGAGTCAAAGATTTTCGAATCGGACGAAAAACTGATAGTGAATTGTAACATTCAGGGCCACCTAATGACGATGGGCCACGCAAATTGCGTCCCGATTCAATACATCGTCCTGCAGCCGAGTTGACTCCATGGGTCTATTGCTGCCTCGGGCACCTTATGGCCGTTCTGCTGTGAATCTAGATTATCGAATGGGACAAAAAACTGATAGTGAATTGTAACGTTCAGGGCCACCTAATGACGATGGATCACTCAAATTGCGTCCAGATTCAATACATCGTCCCCAGCCGACTTGTCTCCATGGGTCTATTGCTGCCTCGGGCACCTTATGGCCGTTCTGCTGTGAGTCTAGATTATCGAATGGGACGAAAAACTGATAGTGAATTGTAACGTTCAGGGCTACCTTATGACGATGGATTACTCAAATTGCGTCCTGATTCAATACATCGTCCTCCAGCAGACTTGACTTCATGGGTCTATTGCTGCCTCGGGCACCTTATGGACGTCCTGCTGTGAGTCAAAGATGTTCGAATCGGACGAAAAACTGATAGTGAATTGTAACGTTCAGGGCCACCTAATGACGATGGATCACTCAAATTGCGTCCCGATTCAATACATCGTCCTCCAGCCGACTTGACTCCATGGGTCTATTGCTGCCTCGGGCACCTTATGGCCGTTCTGCTGTGAGTCTAGATTATCGAATGGGACAAAAAACTGATAGTGAATTGTAACGTTCAGGGCCTCCTAATGACAATGGATCACTCAAATTGCGTCCCGATTCAATACATCGTCCTCCAGCAGACTTGTCTCCATGGGTCTATTGCTGCCTCGGGCACCTTATGGCCGTTCTGCTGTGAGTCTAGATTATCGAATGGGACGAAAAACTGATAGTGAATTGTAACTTTCAGGGCCACCTAATGACGATGGATCACTCAAATTGCGTCCCGATTCAATAAATCGTCCTCCAGCCGACTTGACTCCATGGGTCTATTGCAGCCTCGGGCACCTTATGGCCGTTCTGCTGTGAGTCTAGATTATCCAATCGGACGAAAAACTGATAGTGAATTGTAACGTTCAGGGCATGCTAATGACGATGGATCACTCAAATTGCGTCCCGATTCAATACATCGTCCTCCAGCCGACTTGACTCCATGGGTCTATTGCTGCCTCGGGCACCTTATGGCCGTTTTGCTGTGAGTCTTGATTACCGAATGGGACGAAAAACTGATAGTGATTTGTAACGTTCAGGGCCACCTAATGACGAAGGATCACTCAAATTGCGTCCCGATTCAATACATCGTCCTCCAGCAGACTTGTCTCCATGGGTCGATTGCTACCTCCGGCACCTAATGGCCGTTCTGCTGTGAGTCAAAGATTTTCGAATCGGACGAAAAACTGATAGTGAATTGTAACATCCAGGGCCACCTAATGACGATGGGCCACGCAAATTGCGTCCCGATTCAATACATCGTCCTCCAGCCGAGTTGACTCCATGGGTCTATTGCTGCCTCGGGCACCTTATGGCCGTTCTGCTGTGAATCTAGATTATCGAATGGGACGAAAAACTGATAGTGAATTGTAACGTTCAGGGCCACCTAATGACGATGGATCACTCAAATTGCGTCCAGATTCAATACATCGTCCCCAGCCGACTTGTCTCCATGGGTCTATTGCTGCCTCGGGCACCTTATGGCCGTTCTGCTGTGAGTCTAGATTATCGAATGGGACGAAAAACTGATAGTGAATTGTAACGTTCAGGGCTACCTTATGACGATGGATTACTCAAATTGCGTCCTGATTCAATACATCGTCCTCCAGCAGACTTGACTTCATGGGTCTATTGCTGCCTCGGGCACCTTATGGACGTCCTGCTGTGAGTCAAAGATTTTCGAATCGGACGAAAAACTGATAGTGAATTGTAACTTTCAGGGCCACCTAATGACGATGGATCACTCAAATTGCGTCCCGATTCAATACATCGTCCTCCAGCAGACTTGTCTCCATGGGTCGATTGCTGCCTCGGGCACCTTATGGCCGTTCTGCTGTGAGTCAAAGATTTTCGAATCGGACGAAAAACTGATAGTGATTTGTAACATTCAGGGCCACCTAATGACGATGGACCACACAAATTGCGTCCCGATTCAGTACATCGTCCACTAGCCGACTTGACTCCATGGGACTATTGCTGCCTCGGGCACCTTATGGCCGTTCTGCTGTGAGTCTAGATTATAGAATGGGATGAAAAACTGATAGTGAATTGTAACGTTCAGGGCCACCTAATGACGATGGATCACTCAAATTGCGTCCCGATTCAATACATCGTCCTCCAGCAGACTTGTCTCCATGGGTCTATTGCTGCCTCGGGCACCTTATGGCAGGCCTGCTGTGACTCAAAGATTTTCGAATCGGACGAAAAACTGATAGTGAATTGTAACGTTCAGGGCCTCCTAATGACGATGGAACACTCAAATTGCGTCCCGATTCAATACATCGTCCTCCAGCAGACTTGTCTCCATGCGTCTATTGCTGCCTCGGGCACCTTATTGCCGTTCTGCTGTGAGTCTAGATTATCGAATGGGACAAAAAACTGATAGTGAATTGTAACGTTCAGGGCCACCTAATGACGATGGATCACTCAAATTGCGTCCTGATTCAATACATCGTCCTCCAGCAGACTTGACTTCATGGGTCTATTGCTGCCTCGGGCACCTTATGGCCGTTCTGCTGTGAGTCAAAGATTTTCGAATCGGACGAAAAACTGATAGTGAATTGTAACTGTCAGGGCCACCTAATGACGATGGATCACTCAAATTGCGTCCCGATTCAACACATCGTCCTCCAGCAGACTTGTCTCCATGGGTCGATTGCTGCCTCGGGCACCTAATGGCCGTTCTGCTGTGAGTCAAAGATTTTCGAATAGGACGAAAAACTGATGGTGATTTGTAACACTCAGGGCCACCTAATGACGATGGACCACACAAATTGCGTCCCGATTCAGTACATCGTCCGCTAGCCGACTTGACTCCATGGGACTATTGCTGCCTCGGGCACCTTATGGCCGTTCTGCTGTGAGTCTAGATTATAGAATGGGATGAAAAACTGATAGTGAATTGTAACGTTCAAGGCCACCTAATGACGATGGATCACTCAAATTGCTTCCCGATTCAATACATCGTCCTCCAGCAGACTTGTCTCCATGGGTCTATTGCTGCCTCGGGCACCTTACGGCAGGCCTGCTGTGACTCAAAGATTTTCGAATCGGACGAAAAACTGATAGTGAATTGTAACGTTCAGGGCCTCCTAATGACGATGGAACACTCAAATTGCGTCCCGATTCAATACATCGTCCTCCAGCAGACTTGTCTCCATGGGTCTATTGCTGCCTCGGGCACCTTATGGCCGTTCTGCTGTGAGTCAAAGATTTTCGTATCGGACGAAAAACTGATAGTGAATTGTAACATTCAGGGCCACCTAATGACGATGGACCACACAAATTGCGTCCCGATTCAGTACATCGTCCTCCAGCCGACCTGACTCCATGGGTCTATTGCTGCCTCAGGCACCTTATGGCCGTTCTGCTGTGAGTCTAGATTATCGAATGGGACGAAAAACTGATAGTGAATTGTAACTTTCAGGGCAACCAAATGACGATGGATCACTCAAATTGCGTCCCGATTCAATACATCGTCCTCCAGCCGACTTGTCTCCAAAGGATCTATTGCTGCCTCGGGCACCTTATGGCCTTATTGCTGTGAGTCAAAGATTTTCGAATCGGACGAAAAACTGATAGTAAATTGTAACGTTCAGGGCCTCCTAATGACTATGGAACACTCAAATTGCGTCCCGATTCAATACATCGTCCTCCAGCGGACTTGTCTCCATTGGTCTATAGCTGCCTCGGGCACCTAATGGCCGTTCTGCTGTGAGTCAAAGACTTTCGAATCGGACGAAAAACTGATAGTGAATTGTAACATTCAGGGCCACCTAATGACGATGGACCACGCAAATTGCGTCCCGATTCAATACATCGTCCTCCAGCCGAGTTGACTCCATGGGTCTATTGCTGCCTCGGGCACCTTATGGCCGTTCTGCTGTGAATCTAGATTATCGAATGGGACGAAAAACTAGTAGTGACTTGTAACGTTCAGGGCCACCTAATGACGATGGATCACTCAAATTGCGTCCCGATTCAATACATCGTCCTCCAGCAGACTTGTCTCCATGGGTCTATTGCTGCCTCGGGCACCTTATGGCCGTTCTGCTGTGAGTCTAGATTATCGAATGGGACGAAAAACTGATAGTGAATTGTAACTTTCAGGGCCACCTAATGACGATGGATCACTCAAATTGCGTCCCGATTCAATACATCGTCCTCCGGCAGACTTGTCTCCATGGGTCGATTGCTGCCTCGGGCACCTTATGGCCGTTCTGCTCTGAGTCAAAGATTTTCGAATCGGACGAAAAGCCTGATAGTGATTTGTAACATTCAGGGCCACCTAATGACGATGGACCCCACAAATTGCGTCCCGATTCAGTACATCGTCCACTAGCCGACTTGACTCCATGGGACTATTGCTGCCTCGGGCACCTTATGGCCGTTCTGCTGTGAGTCTAGATTATCGAATGGGATGAAAAACTGATAGTGAATTGTTACGTTCAGGGCCACCTAATGACGATGGATCACTCAAATTGCGTCCCGATTCAATACATCGTCCTCCAGCAGACTTGTCTCCATGGGTCTATTGCTGCCTCGGGCACCTTATGGCAGTCCTGCTGTGATTTTCGAATCAGACGAAAAACTAATAGTGAATTGTAACGTTCAGGGCCTCCTAATGACGATGGAACACTCAAATTGCGTCCCGATTCAATACATCGTCCTCCAGCAGACTTGTCTCCATTCGTCTATTGCTGCCTCGGGCACCTTATGGCCGTTCTGCTGTGAGTCAAAGATTTTCGAATCGGACGAAAAACTGATAGTGAATTGTAACGTTCAGGGCCACCTAATGACGATGGATCACTCAAATTGGGTCCCGATTCAATACATCGTCCTCCAGCCGACTTGACTCCATGGGTCTATTGCTGCCTCGGGCTTCTTATGGCCGTTCTGCTGTGAGTCTAGATTATCGAATGGGACAAAAAACTGATAGTGAATTGTAACGTTCAGGGCCTCCTAATGACGATGGATCACTCAAATTGCGTCCCGATTCAATACATCGTCCTCCAGCAGACTTGACTCCATGGGTCTATTGCTGCCTCGGGCACCTTATGGCCGTTCTGCTGTGAGTCTAGATTATCGAATGGGACGAAAAACTGATAGTGAATTGTAACGTTCAGGGCCTCCTAATGACGATGGATCACTCAAATTGCGTCCCGATTCAATACATCGTCCTCCAGCCGACTTGACTCCATGGGTCTATTGCTGCCTCGGGCATCTTATGGCCGTTCTGCTGTGAGTCTAGATTATCGAATGGGACGAAAAACTGATAGTGAATTGTAACGTTCAGAGCCTCGTAATGACGATGGATCACTCAAATTGCGTCCCGATTCAATACATCGTCCTCCAGCAGACTTGTCTCCATGGGTCGATTGCTGCCTCGGGCACCTAATGGCCGTTCTGCTGTGAGTCAAAGATTTTCGAATCGGACGAAAAACTGATAGTGAATTGTAACATTCAGGGCCACCTAATGACGATGGACCACGCAAATTGCGTCCCGATTCAATACATCGTCCTCCAGCCGAGTTGACTCCATGGGTCTATTGCTGCCTCGGGCACCTTATGGCCGTTCTGCTGTGAGTCTAGATTATCGAATGGGACGAAAAACTGATAGTGAATTGTAACTTTCAGGGCCTCCTAATGACGATGGATCACTCAAATTGCGTCCCGATTCAATACATCGTCCTCCAGCCGACTTGACTCCATGGGTCTATTGCTGCCTCGGGCACCTTATGGCCGTTCTGCTGTGGGTCTAGATTATCGAATGGGACGAAAAACTGATAGTGATTTGTAACGTTCAGGGCCTCCTAATGACAATGGATCACTCAAATTGCGTCCCGATTCAATACATCGTCCTCCAGCAGACTTGTCTCCATGGGTCGATTGCTACCTCGGGCACCTAATGGCCGTTCTGCTGTGAGTCAAAGATTTTCGAATCGGACGAAAAACTGATAGTGAATTGTAACATTCAGGGCCACCTAATGACGATGGACCACGCAAATTGCGTCCCGATTCAATACATCGTCCTCCAGCCGAGTTGACTCCATGGGTCTATTGCTGCCTCGGGCACCTTATGGCCGTTCTGCTGTGAGTCTAGATTATAGAATGGGATGAAAAACTGATAGTGAATTGTAACGTTCAGGGCCACCTAATGACGATGGATCACTCAAATTGCGTCCCGATTCAATAGATCGTCCTCCAGCAGACTTGTCTCCATGGGTCTATTGCTGCCTCGGGCACCTTATGGCAGGCCTGCTGTGACTCAAAGATTTTCGAATCGGACGAAAAACTGATAGTGAATTGTAACGTTCAGGGCCACCTAATGACGATGGATCACTCAAATTGCGTCCCGATTCAATACATCGTCCCCAGCCGACTTGTCTCCATGGGTCAATTGCTGCCTCGGGCACCTTATGGCCGTTCTGCTGTGAGTCAAAGATTTTCGAATCGGACGAAAAACTGATAGTGAATTGTAACTTTCAGGGCCACCTAATGACGATGGATCACTCAAATTGCGTCCCGATTCAATACATCGTCCTCCAGCAGACTTGTCTCCATGGGTCGATTGCTGCCTCGGGCACCTTATGGCCGTTCTGCTGTGAGTCAAAGATTTTCGAATCGGACGAAAAACTGATAGTGAATTGTAACGTTCAGGGCCACCTAATGACGATGGATCACTCAAATTGCGTCCCGATTCAATACATCGTCCTCCAGCCGACTTGACTCCATGGGTCTATTGCTGCCTCGGGCACCTTATGGCCGTTCTGCTGTGAGTCTAGATTATCGAATGGGACAAAAAACTGATAGTGAATTGTAACGTTCAGGGCCTCCTAATGACAATGGATCACTCAAATTGCGTCCCGATTCAATACATCGTCCTCCAGCAGACTTGTCTCCATGGGTCTATTGCTGCCTCGGGCACCTTATGGCCGTTCTGCTGTGAGTCTAGATTATCGAATGGGACGAAAAACTGATAGTGAATTCTAACTTTCAGGGCCACCTAATGACGATGGATCACTCAAATTGCGTCCCGATTCAATACATCGTCCTCCAGCCGACTTGACTCCATGGGTCTATTGCTGCCTCGGGCACCTTATGGCCGTTCTGCTGTGAGTCTAGATTATCGAATGGGACGAAAAACTGATAGTGAATTGTAACGTTCAGGGCCTCCTAATGACGATGGAACACTCAAATTGCGTCCCGATTCAATACATCGTCCTCCAGCCGACTTGACTCCATGGGTCTATTGCTGCCTCGGGCACCTTATGGCCGTTCTGCTGTGAGTCTTGATTATTGAATGGGACGAAAAACTGATAGTGATTTGTAACGTTCAGGGCCTCCTAATGACAATGGATCACTCAAATTGCGTCCCGATTCAATACATCGTCCTCCAGCAGACTTGTCTCCATGGGTCGATTGCTACCTCGGGCACCTAATGGCCGTTCTGCTGTGAGTCAAAGATTTTCGAATCGGACGAAATACTGATAGTGAATTGTAACATTCAGGGCCACCTAATGATGATGGACCACGCAAATTGCGTCCCGATTCAATACATCGTCCTCCAGCCGAGTTGACTCCATGGGCCTATTGCTGCCTCGGGCACCTTATGGCGGTTCTGCTGTGAATCTAGATTATCGAATGGGACGAAAAACTGATAGTGAATTGTAACATTCAGGGCCACCTAATGACGATGGATCACTCAAATTGCGTCCAGATTCAATACATCGTCCCCAGCCGACTTGTCTCCATAGGTCTATTGCTGCCTCGGGCACGTTATGGCCGTTCTGCTGTGAGTCTAGATTATCGAATGGGACGAAAAACTGATAGTGAATTGTAACGTTCAGGGCCACCTAATGACGATGGATCACTCAAATTGCGTCCCGATTCAATACATCGTCCCCAGCCGACTTGTCTCCATGGGTCTATTGCTGCCTCGGGCACCTTATGGCTGTTCTGCTGTGAGTCTAGATTATCGAATGGGACGAAAAACTGATAGTGAATTGTAACTTTCAGGGCCACCTAATGACGATGGATCACTCAAATTGCGTCCCGATTCAACACATCGTCCTCCAGCAGACTTGTCTCCATGGGTCGATTGCTGCCTCGGGCACCTTATGGCCGTTCTGCTGTGAGTCAAAGATTTTCGAATCGGACGAAAAACTGATAGTGATTTGTAACACTCAGGGCCACCTAATGACGATGGACCACACAAATTGCGTCCCGATTCAGTACATCGTCCGCTAGCCGACTTGACTCCATGGGACTATTGCTGCCTTGGGCACCTTATGGCCGTTCTGCTGTGAGTCTAGATTATAGAATGGGATGAAAAACTGATAGTGAATTGTAACGTTCAAGGCCACCTAATGACGATGGATCACTCAAATTGCGTCCCGATTCAATACATCGTCCTCCAGCAGACTTGTCTCCATGGGTCTATTGCTGCCTCGGGCACCTTACGGCAGGCCTGCTGTGACTCAAAGATTTTCGAATCGGACGAAAAACTGATAGTGAATTGTAACGTTCAGGGCCTCCTAATGACGATGGAACACTCAAATTGCGTCCCGATTCAATACATCGTCCTCCAGCAGACTTGTCTCCATGGGTCTATTGCTGCCTCGGGCACCTTATGTCCGTTCTGCTGTGAGTCAAAGATTTTCGAATCGGACGAAAAACTGATAGTGAATTGTAACATTCAGGGCCACCTAATGACGATGGACCACACAAATTGCGTCCCGATTCAGTACATCGTCCTCCAGCCGACCTGACTCCATGGGTCTATTGCTGCCTCAGGCACCGAATGGCCGTTCTGCTGTGAGTCTAGATTATCGAATGGGACGAAAAACTGATAGTGAATTGTAACTTTCAGGGCAACCTAATGACGATGGATCACTCAAATTGCGTCCCGATTCAATACATCGTCCTCCAGCCGACTTGTCTCCAAAGGGTCTATTGCTGCCTCGGGCACCTTATGGCCGTATTGCTGTGAGTCAAAGATTTTCGAATCGGACGAAAAACTGATAGAAAATTGTAACGTTCAGGGCCTCCTAATGACTATGGAACACTCAAATTGCGTCCCGATTCACTACATCGTCCTCCAGCGGACTTGTCTCCATTGGTCTATAGCTGCCTCGGGCACCTAATGGCCGTTCTGCTGTGAGTCAAAGACTTTCGAATCGGACGAAAAACTGATAGTGAATTGTAACATTCAGGGCCACCTAATGACGATGGACCACGCAAATTGTGTCCCGATTCAATTCATCGTCCTCCAGCCGAGTTGACTCCATGGGTCTATTGCTGCCTCGGGCACCTTATGGCCGTTCTGCTGTGAATCTAGATTATCGAATGGGACGAAAAACTGGTAGTGACTTGTAACGTTCAGGGCCACCTAATGACGATGGATCACTCAAATTGCGTCCCGATTCAATACATCGTCCTCCAGCAGACTTGTCTCCATGGGTCTATTGCTGCCTCGGGCACCTTATGGCCGTTCTGCTGTGAGTCTAGATTATCGAATGGGACGAAAAACTGATAGTGAATTGTAACTTTCAGGGCCACCTAATGACGATGGATCACTCAAATTGCGTCCCGATTCAATACATCGTCCTCCAGCAGACTTGTCTCCATGGGTCGATTGCTGCCTCGGGCACCTTATGGCCGTTCTGCTGTGAGTCAAAGATTTTCGAATCGGACGAAAAACCTGATAGTGATTTGTAACATTCAGGGCCACCTAATGACGATGGACCCCACAAATTGCGTCCCGATTCAGTACATCGTCCACTAGCCGACTTGACTCCATGGGTCTATTGCTGCCTCGGGCACCTTATGGCCGTTCTGCTGTGAGTCTAGATTATCGAATGGGATGAAAAACTGATAGTGAATTGTTACGTTCAGGGCCACCTAATGACGATGGATCACTCAAATTGCGTCCCGATTCAATACATCGTCCTCCAGCAGACTTGTCTCCATGGGTCTATTGCTGCCTCGGGCACCTTATGGCAGTCCTGCTGTGACTCAAAGATTTTCGAATCGGACGAAAAACTGATAGTGAATTGTAACGTTCAGGGCCACCTAATGACGATGGATCACTCAAATTGGGTCCCGATTCAATACATCGTCCTCCAGCCGACTTGACTCCATGGGTCTATTGCTGCCTCGGGCACCTTATGGCCGTTCTGCTGTGAGTCTAGATTATCGAATGGGACGAAAAACTGATAGTGAATTGTAACGTTCAGGGCCTCCTAATGACGATGGATCACTCAAATTGCGTCCCGATTCAATACATCGTCCTCCAGCCACTTGACTCCATGGGTCTATTGCTGCCTCGGGCATCTTATGGCCGTTCTGCTGTGAGTCTAGATTATCGAATGGGACGAAAAACTGATAGTGAATTGTAACGTTCAGGGCCTCGTAATGACGATGGATCACTCAAATTGCGTCCCGATTCAATACATCGTCCTCCAGCAGACTTGTCTCCATGGGTCGATTGCTGCCTCGGGCACCTAATGGCCGTTCTGCTGTGAGTCAAAGATTTTCGAATCGGACGAAAAACTGATAGTGAATTGTAACATTCAGGGCCACCTAATGACGATGGACCACGCAAATTGCGTCCCGATTCAATACATCGTCCTCCAGCCGAGTTGACTCCATGGGTCTATTGCTGCCTCGGGCACCTTATGGCCGTTCTGCTGTGAGTCTAGATTATCGAATGGGACGAAAAACTGATAGTGAATTATAACGTTCAGGGCCTCCTAATGACGATGGATCACTCAAATTGCGTCCCGATTCAATACATCGTCCTCCAGCCGACTTGACTCCATGGGTCTATTGCTGCCTCGGGCACCTTATGGCCGTATTGCTGTGAGTCAAAGATTTTCGAATCGGACGAAAAACTGATAGAAAATTGTAACGTTCAGGGACTCCTAATGACTATGGAACACTCAAATTGCGTCCCGATTCACTACATCGTCCTCCAGCGGACTTGTCTCCATTGGTCTATAGCTGCCTCGGGCACCTAATGGCCGTTCTGCTGTGAGTCAAAGACTTTCGAATCGGACGAAAAACTGATAGTGAATTGTAACATTCAGGGCCACCTAATGACGATGGACCACGCAAATTGTGTCCCGATTCAATACATCGTCCTCCAGCCGAGTTGACTCCATGGGTCTATTGCTGCCTCGGGCACCTTATGGCCGTTCTGCTGTGAATCTAGATTATCGAATGGGACGAAAAACTGGTAGTGACTTGTAACGTTCAGGGCCACCTAATGACGATGGATCACTCAAATTGCGTCCCGATTCAATACATCGTCCTCCAGCAGACTTGTCTCCATGGGTCTATTGCTGCCTCGGGCACCTTATGGCCGTTCTGCTGTGAGTCAAGATTATCGAATGGGACGAAAAACTGAAAGTGAGTGTAACTTTCAGGGCCACCTAATGACGATGGATCACTCAAATTGCGTCCCGATTCAATACATCGTCCTCCAGCAGACTTGTCTCCATGGGTCGATTGCTGCCTCGGGCACCTTATGGCCGTTCTGCTGTGAGTCAAAGATTTTCGAATCGGACGAAAAACCTGATAGTGATTTGTAACATTCAGGGCCACCTAATGACGATGGACCCCACAAATTGCGTCCCGATTCAGTACATCGTCCACTAGCCGACCTGACTCCATGGGACTATTGCTGCCTCGGGCACCTTATGGCCGTTCTGCTGTGAGTCTAGATTATCGAATGGGATGAAAAACTGATAGTGAATTGTTACGTTCAGGGCCACCTAATGACGATGGATCACTCAAATTGCGTCCCGATTCAATACATCGTCCTCCAGCAGACTTGTCTCCATGGGTCTATTGCTGCCTCGGGCACCTTATGGCAGTCCTGCTGTGACTCAAAGATTTTCGAATCAGACGAAAAACTAATAGTGAATTGTAACGTTCAGGGCCTCCTAATGACGATGGAACACTCAAATTGCGTCCCGATTCAATACATCGTCCTCCAGCATACTTGTCTCCATGCGTCTATTGCTGCCTCGGGCACCTTATGGCCGTTCTGCTGTGAGTCAAAGATTTTCGAATCGGACGAAAAACTGATAGTGAATTGTAACGTTCAGGGCCACCTAATGACGATGGATCACTCAAATTGGGTCCCGATTCAATACATCGTCCTCCAGCCGACTTGACTCCATGGGTCTATTGCTGCCTCGGGCACCTTATGGCCGTTCTGCTGTGAGTCTAGATTATCGAATGGGACAAAAAACTGATAGTGAATTGTAACGTTCAGGGCCTCCTAATGACGATGGATCACTCAAATTGCGTCCCGATTCAATACATCGTCCTCCAGCAGACTTGACTCCATGGGTCTATTGCTGCCTCGGGCACCTTATGGCCGTTCTGCTGTGAGTCTAGATTATCGAATGGGACGAAAAACTGATAGTGAATTGTAACGTTCAGGGCCTCCTAATGACGATGGATCACTCAAATTGCGTCCCGATTCAATACATCGTCCTCCAGCCGACTTGACTCCATGGGTCTATTGCTGCCTCGGGCATCTTATGGCCGTTCTGCTGTGAGTCTAGATTATCGAATGGGACGAAAAACTGATAGTGAATTGTAACGTTCAGGGCCTCGTAATGACGATGGATCACTCAAATTGCGTCCCGATTCAATACATCGTCCTCCAGCAGACTTGTCTCCATGGGTCGATTGCTGCCTCGGGCACCTAATGGCCGTTCTGCTGTGAGTCAAATATTTTCGAATCGGACGAAAAACTGATAGTGAATTGTAACATTCAGGGCCACCTAATGACGATGGACCACGCAAATTGCGTCCCGATTCAATACATCGTCCTCCAGCCGACTTGACTCCATGGGTCTATTGCTGCCTCGGGCACCTTATGGCCGTTCTGCTGTGAGTCTAGATTATCGAATGGGACGAAAAACTGATAGTGAATTGTAGCGTTCAGGGCCTCCTAATGACGATGGATCACTCAAATTGCGTCCCGATTCAATACATCGTCCTCCAGCCGACTTGACTCCATGGGTCAATTGCTGCCTCGGGCACCTTATGGCCGTTCTGCTGTGAGTCTAGATTATCGAATGGGACGAAAAACTGATAGTGATTTGTAACGTTCAGGGCCTCCTAATGACAATGGATCACTCAAATTGCGTCCCGATTCAATACATCGTCCTCCAGCAGACTTGTCTCCATGGGTCGATTGCTACCTCGGGCACCTAATTGCCGTTCTGCTGTGAGTCAAAGATTTTCGAATCGGACGAAAAACTGATAGTGAATTGTAACATTCAGGGCCACCTAATGACGATGGACCACGCAAATTGCGTCCCGATTCAATACATCGTCCTCCAGCCGAGTTGACTCCATGGGTCTATTGCTGCCTCGGGCACCTTATGGCCGTTCTGCTGTGAGTCTAGATTATAGAATGGGATGAAAAACTGATAGTGAATTGTAACGTTCAAGGCCACCTAATGACGATGGATCACTCAAATTGCGTCCCGATTCAATACATCGTCCTCCAGCAGACTTGTCTCCATGGGTCTATTGCTGCCTCGGGCACCTTACGGCAGGCCTGCTGTGACTCAAAGATTTTCGAATCGGACGAAAAACTGATAGTGAATTGTAACGTTCAGGGCCTCCTAATGACGATGGAACACTCAAATTGCGTCCCGATTCAATACATCGTCCTCCAGCAGACTTGTCTCCATGGGTCTATTGCTGCCTCGGGCACCTTATGGCCGTTCTGCTGTGAGTGAAAGATTTTCGAATCGGACGAAAAACTGATAGTGATTTGTAACATTCAGGGCCACCTAATGACGATGGACCACACAAATTGCGTCCCGATTCAGTACATCGTCCACTAGCCGACTTGACTCCATGGGACTATTGCTGCCTCGGGCACCTTATGGCCGTTCTGCTGTGAGTCTAGATTATAGAATGGGATGAAAAACTAATAGTGAATTGTAACGTTCAGGGCCACCTAATGACGATGGATCACTCAAATTGCGTCCCGATTCAATACATCGTCCTCCAGCAGACTTGTCTCCATGGGTCTATTGCTGCCTCGGGCACCTTATGGCAGGCCTGCTGTGACTCAAAGATTTTCGAATCGGACGAAAAACTGATAGTGAATTGTAACGTTCAGGGCCACCTAATGACGATGGATCACTCAAATTGCTCCCGATTCAATACATCGTCCCCAGCCGACTTGTCTCCATGGGTCTATTGCTGCCTCGGGCACCTTATGGCCGTTCTGCTGTGAGTCTAGATTATCGAATGGGATGAAAAACTGATAGTGAATTGTAACGTTCAGGGCCACCTAATGACGATGGATCACTCAAATTGCGTCCTGATTCAATACATCGACCTCCAGCAGACTTGACTTCATGGGTCTATTGCTGCCTCGGGCACCTTATAGCCGTTCTGCTGTGAGTCAAAGATTTTCGAATCGGACGAAAAACTGATAGTGAATTGTAACTTTCAGGGCCACCTAATGACGATGGATCACTCAAATTGCGTCCCGATTCAATACATCGTCCTCCAGCAGACTTGTCTCCATGGGTCGATTGCTGCCTCGGGCACCTTATGGCCGTTCTGCTGTGAGTCAAAGATTTTCGAATCGGACGAAAAACTGATAGTGAATTGTAACGTTCAGGGCCACCTAATGACGATGGATCACTCAAATTGCGTCCCGATTCAATACATCGTCCTCCAGCCGACTTGACTCCATGGGTCTATTGCTGCCTCGGGCACCTTATGGCCGTTCTGCTGTGAGTCTAGATTATCGAATGGGACAAAAAACTGATAGTGAATTGTAACGTTCAGGGCCTCCTAATGACAATGGATCACTCAAATTGCGTCCCGATTCAATACATCGTCCTCCAGCAGACTTGTCTCCATGGGTCTATTGCTGCCTCGGGCACCTTATGGCCGTTCTGCTGTGAGTCTAGATTATCGAATGGGACGAAAAGCTGATAGTGAATTGTAACTTTCAGGGCCACCTAATGACGATGGATCACTCAAATTGCGTCCCGATTCAATACATCGTCCTCCAGCCGACTTGACTCCATGGGTCTATTGCTGCCTCGGGCACCTTATGGCCGTTCTGCTGTGAGTCTAGATTATCGAATGGGACGAAAAACTGATAGTGAATTGTAACGTTCAGGGCCTCCTAATGACGATGGATCACTCAAATTGCGTCCCGATTCAATACATCGTCCTCCAGCCGACTTGACTCCATGGGTCTATTGCTACCTCGGGCACCTTATGGCCGTTCTGCTGTGAGTCTTGATTATTGAATGGGACGAAAAACTGATAGTGATTTGTAACGTTCAGGGCCTCCTAATGACAATGGATCACTCAAATTGCGTCCCGATTCAATACATCGTCCTCCAGCAGACTTGTCTCCATGGGTCGATTGCTACCTCGGGCACCTAATGGCCGTTCTGCTGTGAGTCAAAGATTTTCGAATCGGACGAAAAACTGATAGTGATTTGTAACATTCAGGGCCACCTAATGACGATGGACCACGCAAATTGCGTCCCGATTCAATACATCGTCCTCCAGCCGAGTTAACTCCATGGGCCTATTGCTGCCTCGGGCACCTTATGGCCGTTCTGCTGTGAATCTAGATTATCGAATGGGACGAAAAACTGATAGTGAATTGTAACATTCAGGGCCACCTAATGACGATGGATCACTCAAATTGCGTCCAGATTCAATACATCGTCCCCAGCCGACTTGTCTCCATGGGTCTATTGCTGCCTCGGGCACCTTATGGCCGTTCTGCTGTGAGTCTAGATTATCGAATGGGACGAAAAACTGATAGTGAATTGTAACGTTCAGGGCCACCTAATGACGATGGATCACTCAAATTGCGTCCCGATTCAAAACATCGTCCTCCAGCAGACTTGTCTCCATGGGTCTATTGCTGCCTCGGGCACCTTATGGCCGTTCTGCTGTGAGTCTAGATTATCGAATGGGACGAAAAACTGATAGTGAATTGTAACTTTCAGGGCCACCTAATGACGATGGATCACTCAAATTGCGTCCCGATTCAATACATCGTCCTCCAGCCGACTTGACTCCATGGGTCTATTGCTGCCTCGGGCACCTTATGGCCGTTCTGCTGTGAGTCTAGATTATCGAATGGGACGAAAAACTGATAGTGAATTGTAACGTTCAGGGCCTCCTAATGACGATGGATCACTCAAATTGCGTCCCGATTCAATACATCGTCCTCTAGCCGACTTGACTCCATGGGTCTATTGCTGCCTCGGGCACCTTATGGCCGTTCTGCTGTGAGTCTTGATTATTGAATGGGACGAAAAACTGATAGTGATTTGTAACGTTCAGGGCCTCCTAATGACAATGGATCACTCAAATTGCGTCCCGATTCAATACATCGTCCTCCAGCAGACTTGTCTCCATGGGTCGATTGCTACCTCGGGCACCTAATGGCCGTTCTGCTGTGAGTCAAAGATTTTCGAATCGGACGAAAAACTGATAGTGAATTGTAACATTCAGGGCCACCTAATGACGATGGACCACGCAAATTGCGTCCCGATTCAATACATCGTCCTCCAGCCGAGTTGACTCCATGGGCCTATTGCTGCCTCGGGCACCTTATGGCCGTTCTGCTGTGAATCTAGATTATCGAATGGGACGAAAAACTGATAGTGAATTGTAACATTCAGGGCCACCTAATGACGATGGATCACTCAAATTGCGTCCAGATTCAATACATCGTCCCCAGCCGACTTGTCTCCATGGGTCTATTGCTGCCTCGGGCACCTTATGGCCGTTCTGCTGTGAGTCTAGATTATCGAATGGGACGAAAAACTGATAGTGAATTGTAACGTTCAGGGCCACCTAATGACGATGGATCACTCAAATTGCGTCCCGATTCAATACATCGTCCTCCAGCAGACTTGTCTCCATGGGTCTATTGCTGCCTCGGGCACCTTATGGCAGGCCTGCTGTGACTCAAAGATTTTCGAATCGGACGAAAAACTGATAGTGAATTGTAACATTCAGGGCCACCTAATGACGATGGATCACTCAAATTGCGTCCAGATTCAATACATCGTCCCCAGCCGACTTGTCTCCATGGGTCTCTTGCTGCCTCGGGCACCTTATGGCCGTTCTGCTGTGAATCTAGATTATCGAATGGGACGAAAAACTGATAGTGAATTGTAACATTCAGGGCCACCTAATGACGATGGATCACTCAAATTGCGTCCAGATTCAATACATCGTCCCCAGCCGACTTGTCTCCATGGGTCTATTGCTGCCTCGGGCACCTTATGGCCGTTCTGCTGTGAGTCTAGATTATCGAATGGGACGAAAAACTGATAGTGAATTGTAACGTTCAGGGCCACCTAATGACGATGGATCACTCAAATTGCGTCCCGATTCAATACATCGTCCTCCAGCAGACTTGTCTCCATGGGTCTATTGCTGCCTCGGGCACCTTATGGCAGGCCTGCTGTGACTCAAAGATTTTCGAATCGGACGAAAAACTGATAGTGAATTGTAACGTTCAGGGCCTCCTAATGACGATGGAACACTCAAATTGCGTCCCGATTCAATACATCGTCCTCCAGCAGACTTGTCTCCATGCGTCTATTGCTGCCTCGGGCACCTAATGGCCGTTCTGCTGTGAGTCAAAGATTTTCGAATCGGACGAAAAACTGATAGTGAATTGTAACATTCAGGGCCACCTAATGACGATGGACCACGCAACTTGCGTCCCGATTCAATGCAACGTCCTCCAGCCGAGTTGACTCCATGGGTCTATTGCTGCCTCGGGCACCTTATGGCCGTTCTGCTGTGAATCTAGATTATCGAATGGGACGAAAAACTTATAGTGAATTGTAACGTTCAGGGCCACCTAATGACGATGGATCACTCAAATTGCGTCCCGATTCAATACATCGTCCCCAGCCGACTTGTCTCCATGGGTCTATTGCTGCCTCGGGCACCTTATGGCCGTTCTGCTGTGAGTCTAGATTATCGAATGGGACGAAAAACTGATAGTGAATTGTAACGTTCAGGGCCACCTAATGACGATGGATCACTCAAATTGCGTCCTGATTCAATACATCGTCCTCCAGCAGACTTGACTTCATGGGTCTATTGCTGCCTCGGGCACCTTATGGCCGTTCTGCTGTGAGTCAAAGATTTTCGAATCGGACGAAAAACTGATAGTGAATTGTAACTTTCAGGGCCACCTAATGACGATGGATCACTCAAATTGCGTCCCGATTCAACACATCGTCCTCCAGCAGACTTGTCTCCATGGGTCGATTGCTGCCTCGGGCACCTTATGGCCGTTCTGCTGTGAGTCAAAGATTTTCGAATCGGACGAAAAACTGATAGTGATTTGTAACACTCAGGGCCACCTAATGACGATGGACCACACAAATTGCGTCCCGATTCAGTACATCGTCCGCTAGCCGACTTGACTCCATGGGACTATTGCTGCCTCGGGCACCTTATGGCCGTTCTGCTGTGAGTCTAGATTATAGAATGGGATGAAAAACTGATAGTGAATTGTAACGTTCAAGGCCACCTAATGACGATGGATCACTCAAATTGCGTCCCGATTCAATACATCGTCCTCCAGCAGACATGTCTCCATGGGTCTATTGCTGCCTCGGGCACCTTACGGCAGGCCTGCTGTGACTCAAAGATTTTCGAATCGGACGAAAAACTGATAGTGAATTGTAACGTTCAGGGCCTCCTAATGACGATGGACCACGCAAATTGCGTCCCGATTCAATACATCGTCCTCCAGCCGAGTTGACTCCATGGGTCTATTGTTGCCTCGGGCACCTTATGGCCGTTCTGCTGTGAATCTGGATTATCGAATGGGACGAAAAACTGGTAGTGACTTGTAACGTTCAGGGCCACCTAATGACGATGGATCACTCAAATTGCGTCCCGATTCAATACATCGTCCTCCAGCAGACTTGTCTCCATGGGTCTATTGCTGCCTCGGGCACCTTATGGCCGTTCTGCTGTGAGTCTAGATTATCGAATGGGACGAAAAACTGATAGTGAATTGTAACTTTCAGGGCCACCTAATGACGATGGATCACTCAAATTGCGTCCCGATTCAATACATCGTCCTCCAGCAGACTTGTCTCCATGGGTCGATTGCTGCCTCGGGCACCTTATGGCCGTTCTGCTGTGAGTCAAAGATTTTCGAATCGGACGAAAAACCTGATAGTGATTTGTAACATTCAGGGCCACCTAATGACGATGGACCCCACAAATTGCGCCCCGATTCAGTACATCGTCCACTAGCCGACTTGACTCCATGGGACTATTGCTGCCTCGGGCACCTTATGGCCGTTCTGCTGTGAGTCTAGATTATCGAATGGGATGAAAAACTGATAGTGAATTGTTACGTTCAGGGCCACCTAATGACGATGGATCACTCAAATTGCGTCCCGATTCAATACATCGTCCTCCAGCAGACTTGTCTCCATGGGTCTATTGCTGCCTCGGGCACCTTATGGCAGTCCTGCTGTGACTCAAAGATTTTCGAATCAGACGAAAAACTAATAGTGAATTGTAACGTTCAGGGCCTCCTAATGACGATGGAACACTCAAATTGCGTCCCGATTCAATACATCGTCCTCCAGCAGACTTGTCTCTATGCGTCTATTGCTGCCTCGGGCACCTTATGGCCGTTCTGCTGTGAGTCAAAGATTTTCGAATCGGACGAAAAACTGATAGTGAATTGTAACGTTCAGGGCCACCTAATGACGATGGATCACTCAAATTGGGTCCCGATTCAATACATCGTCCTCCAGCCGACTTGACTCCATGGGTCTATTGCTGCCTCGGGCACCTTATGGCCGTTCTGCTGTGAGTCTAGATTATCGAATGGGACAAAAAACTGATAGTGAATTGTAACGTTCAGGGCCTCCTAATGACGATGGATCACTCAAATTGCGTCCCGATTCAATACATCGTCCTCCAGCAGACTTGTCTCCATGGGTCTATTGCTGCCTCGGGCACCTTATGGCCGTTCTGCTGTGTGTCTAGATTATCGAATGGGACGAAAAACTGATAGTGAATTGTAAATTTCAGGGCCACCTAATGACGATGGATCACTCAAATTGCGTCCCGATTCAATACATCGTCCTCCAGCCGACTTGACTCCATGGGTCTATTGCTGCCTCGGGCACCTTATGGCCGTTCTGCTGTGAGTCTAGATTATCGAATGGGACGAAAAACTGATAGTGAATTGTAACGTTCAGGGCCTCCTAATGACGATGGATCACTCAAATTGCGTCCCGATTCAATACATCGTCCTCCAGCCGACTTGACTCCATGGGTCTATTGCTGCCTCGGGCACCTTATGGCCGTTCTGCTGTGGGTCTTGATTATTGAATGGGACGAAAAACTGATAGTGATTTGTAACGTTCAGGGCCTCCTAATGACAATGGATCACTCAAATTGCGTCCCGATTCAATACATCGTCCTCCAGCAGACAAGTCTCCATGGGTCGATTGCTACCTCGGGCACCTAATGGCCATTCTGCTGTGAGTCAAAGATTTTCGAATCGGACGAAAAACTGATAGTGAATTGTAACATTCAGGGCCACCTAATGACGATGGACCACGCAAATTGCGTCCCGATTCAATACATCGTCCTCCAGCCGAGTTGACTCCATGGGCCTATTGCTGCCTCGGGCACCTTATGGCCGTTCTGCTGTGAATCTAGATTATCGAATGGGACGAAAAACTGATAGTGAATTGTAACATTCAGGGCCACCTAATGACGATGGATCACTCAAATTGCGTCCAGATTCAATACAACGTCCCCAGCCGACTTGTCTCCATGGGTCTATTGCTGCCTCGGGCACCATATGGCCGTTCTGCTGTGAGTCTAGATTATCGAATGGGACGAAAAACTGATAGTGAATTGTAACGTTCAGGGCCACCTAATGACGATGGATCACTCAAATTGCGTCCAGATTCAATACATCGTCCCCAGCCGACTTGTCTCCATGGGTCTATTGCTGCCTCGGGCACCTTATGGCCGTTCTGCTGTGAGTCTAGATTATAGAATGGGACGAAAAACTGATAGTGAATTGTAACGTTCAGGGCTACCTTATGACGATGGATTACTCAAATTGCGTCCTGATTCAATACATCGTCCTCCAGCAGACTTGACTTCATGGGTCTATTGCTGCCTCGGGCACCTTATGGACGTCCTGCTGTGAGTCAAAGATTTTCGAATCGGACGAAAAACTGATAGTGAATTGTAACATTCAGGGCCACCTAATGACGATTGACCACACAAATTGCGTCCCGATTCAGTACATCGTCCACTAGCCGACTTGACTCCATGGGACTATTGCTGCCTCGGGCACCTTATGGCCGTTCTGCTGTGAGTCTAGATTATAGAATGGGATGAAAAACTGATAGTGAATTGTAACGTTCAGGGCCACCTAATGACGATGGATCACTCAAATTGCGTCCCGATTCAATACATCGTCCTCCAGCAGACTTGTCTCCATGGGTCTATTGCTGCCTCGGGCACCTTATGGCAGGCCTGCTGTGACTCAAAGATTTACGAATCGGACGAAAAACTGATAGTGAATTGTAACGTTCAGGGCCTCCTAATGACGATGGTACACTCAAATTGCGTCCCGATTCAATACATCGTCCTCCAGCAGACTTGTCTCCATGCGTCTATTGCTGCCTCGGGCACCTTATGGCCGTTCTGCTGTGAGTCTAGATTATCGAATGGGACAAAAAACTGATAGTGAATTGTAACGTTCAGGGCCTCCTAATGACGATGGATCACTCAAATTGCGTCCCGATTCAATACATCGTCCTCCAGCAGACTTGTCTCCATGGGGCTATTGCTGCCTCGGGCACCTTATGGCCGTTCTGCTGTGAGTCTAGATTATCGAATGGGACGAAAAACTGATAGTGAATTGTAACGTTCAGGGCCACCTAATGACGATGGATCTCTCAAATTGCTTCCCGATTCAATACATCGTCCTCCAGCAGACTTGACTCCATGGGTCTATTGCTGCCTCGGGCACCTTATGGCCGTTCTGCTGTAAGTCTAGATTATCGAATGGGACGAAAAACTGATAGTGAATTGTAACGTTCAGGGCCTCCTAATGACGATGGATCACTCAAATTGCGTCCCGATTCAATACATCGTCCTCCAGCCGACTTGACTCCATGGGTCTATTGCTGCCTCGGGGACCTTATGGCCGTTCTGCTGTGAGTCTAGATTATCGAATGGGACGAAAAACTGATAGTGAATTGTAACGTTCAGGGCCTCCTAATGACGATGGATCACTCAAATTGCGTCCCGATTCAATACATCGTCCTCCAGCAGACTTTTCTCCATGGGTCGATTGCTGCCTCGGGCACCTAATGGCCGTTCTGCTGTGAGTCAAAGATTTTCGAATCGGACGAAAAACTGATAGTGAATTGTAACATTCAGGGCCACCTAATGACGATGGACCACGCAACTTGCGTCCCGATTCAATACAACGTCCTCCAGCCGAGTTGACTCCATGGGTCTATTGCTGCCTCGGGCACCTTATGGCCGTTCTGCTGTGAATCTAGATTATCGAATGGGACGAAAAACTTCTAGTGAATTGTAACGTTCAGGGCCACCTAATGACGATGGATCACTCAAATTGCGTCCCGATTCAATACATCGTCCCCAGCCGACTTGTCTCCATGGGTCTATTGCTGCCTCGGGCACCTTATGGCCGTTCTGCTGTGAGTCTAGATTATCGAATGGGACGAAAAACTGATAGTGAATTGTAACGTTCAGGGCCACCTAATGACGATGGATCACTCAAATTGCGTCCTGATTCAATACATCGTCCTCCAGCAGACTTGACTTCATGGGTCTATTGCTGCCTCGGGCACCTTATGGCCGTTCTGCTGTGAGTCAAAGATTTTCGAATCGGACGAAAAACTGATAGTGAATTGTAACTTTCAGGGCCACCTAATGACGATGGATCACTCAAATTGAGTCCCGATTCAACACATCGTCCTCCAGCAGACTTGTCTCCATGGGTCGATTGCTGCCTCGGGCACCTTATGGCCGTTCTGCTGTGAGTCAAAGATTTTCGAATCGGACGAAAAACTGATAGTGATTTGTAACACTCAGGGCCACCTAATGACGATGGACCACACAAATTGCGTCCCGATTCAGTACATCGTCCGCTAGCCGACTTGACTCCATGGGACTATTGCTGCCTCGGGCACCTTATGGCCGTTCTGCTGTGAGTCTAGATTATAGAATGGGATGAAAAACTGATAGTGAATTGTAACGTTCAAGGCCACCTAATGACGATGGATCACTCAAATTGCGTCCCGATTCAATACATCGTCCTCCAGCAGACTTGTCTCCATGGGTCTATTGCTGCCTCGGGCACCTTACGGCAGGCCTGCTGTGACTCAAAGATTTTCGAATCGGACGAAAAACTGATAGTGAATTGTAACGTTCAGGGCCTCCTAATGACGATGGAACACTCAAATTGCGTCCCGATTCAATACATCGTCCTCCAGCAGACTTGTCTCCATGGGTCTATTGCTGCCTCGGGCACCTTATGGCCGTTCTGCTGTGAGTCAAAGATTTTCGAATCGGACGAAAAACTGATAGTGAATTGTAACATTCAGGGCCACCTAATGACGATGGACCACACAAATTGCGTCCCGATTCAGTACATCGTCCTCCAGCCGACCTGACTCCATGGGTCTATTGCTGCCTCAGGCACCTTATGGCCGTTCTGCTGTGAGTCTAGATTATCGAATGGGACGAAAAACTGATAGTGAATTGTAACTTTCAGGGCAACCTAATGACGATGGATCACTCAAATTGCGTCCCGATTCAATACATCGTCCTCCAGCCGACTTGTCTCCAAAGGGTCTATTGCTGCCTCGGGCACTTTATGGCCGTATTGCTGTGAGTCAAAGATTTTCGAATCGGACGAAAAACTGATAGTAAATTGTAACGTTCAGGGCCTCGTAATGACTATGGAACACTCAAATTGCGTCCCGATTCACTACATCGTCCTCCAGCGGACTTGTCTCCATTGGTCTATAGCTGCCTCGGGCACCTAATGGCCGTTCTGCTGTGAGTCAAAGACTTTCGAATCGGACGAAAAACTGATAGTGAATTGTAACATTCAGGGCCACCTAATGACGATGGACCACGCAAATTGCGTCCCGATTCAATACATCGTCCTCCAGCCGAGTTGTCTCCATGGGTCTATTGCTGCCTCGGGCACCTTATGGCCGTTCTGCTGTGAATCTAGATTATCGAATGGGACGAAAAACTGGTAGTGACTTGTAACGTTCAGGGCCACCTAATGACGATGGATCACTCAAATTGCGTCCCGATTCAATACATCGTCCTCCAGCAGACTTGTCTCCATGGGTCCATTGCTGCATCGGGCACCTTATGGCCGTTCTGCTGTGAGTCTAGATTATCGAATGGGACGAAAAACTGATAGTGAATTGTAACTTTCAGGGCCACCTAATGACGATGGATCACTCAAATTGCGTCCCGATTCAATACATCGTCCTCCAGCAGACTTGTCTCCATGGGTCGATTGCTGCCTCGGGCACCTTATGGCCGTTCTGCTGTGAGTCAAAGATTTTCGAATCGGACGAAAAACCTGATAGTGATTTGTAACATTCAGGGCCACCTAATGACGATGGACCCCACAAATTGCGTCCCGATTCAGTACATCGTCCACTAGCCGACTTGACTCCATGGGACTATTGCTGCCTCGGGCACCTTATGGCCGTTCTGCTGTGAGTCTAGATTATCGAATGGGATGAAAAACTGATAGTGAATTGTTACGTTCAGGGCCACCTAATGACGATGGATCACTCAAATTGCGTCCCGATTCAATACATCGTCCTCCAGCAGACTTGTCTCCATGGGTCTATTGCTGCCTCGGGCACCTTATGGCAGTCCTGCTGTGACTCAAAGATTTTCGAATCAGACGAAAAACTAATGGTGAATTGTAACGTTCAGGGCCTCCTAATGACGATGGAACACTCAAATTGCGTCCCGATTCAATACATCGTCCTCCAGCCGACTTGTCTCCAAAGGGTCTATTGCTGCCTCGGGCACCTTATGGCCGTATTGCTGTGAGTCAAAGATTTTCGAATCGGACGAAAAACTGATAGTAATTTGTAACGTTCAGGGCCTCGTAATGACTATGGAACACTCAAATTGCGTCCCGATTCACTACATCGTCCTCCAGCGGACTTGTCTCCATTGGTCTATAGCTGCCTCGGGCACCTAATGGCCGTTCTGCTGTGAGTCAAAGACTTTCGAATCGGACGAAAAACTGATAGTGAATTTGTAAGTAGGCTGTTTAGATTTTTATATGGGTAATGCCACGTAGCGCTCTATATGAAAATCACTGGCTGTGCTGTGTTCAGTCTGTGGCTAGTTTGCATTGTTGTCTGCCATTGTAGAGGGGCAGCTGGATGTTAACAGCGCGTAGCGTTGCGCAGTTGGAGGTGAGCCGCCAGCAGTGGTGGATGTGGAGAGAGAGATGGCGGATTTTTTATAATCTGTAAGACTGAATGTCAATTATGAATATTAAGGTAAATACATTGTTTGTTCTCTATTAATATCTTTCATTTGCTAACTATCCCTATCAGTAGTTAGTACCTTCAGTAGTTTGAATCTTTTATTTAGCTGGCAGTAGAGGCGCTCGCTGTATTGCAGTAGTTCGAGCAACGAAGATTTTTGGTGAGGTAAGTGATTTCTGAAAGGTATAGTTTAATGTTACTCAGGGCCATTCTTTTGCAGGGATTTTTGATAGTCAGATTGCGTTGCGCTAAAATTATTGTGTGCCAGGTTAAGCACAGTCTTGTACAATTGTTCTAAGTGGACGTTTCATATGTATAAATAGTTCTAAGGGGACGTTACATATGTCGACCCTTAGCCTAGGATACCTCACTGGAATCTTCTGATTTTTTCTTGTAGTTTGTGTATTTAGTGTAGCTTTTGTTTATTGCTAGCGCGTAATTGTAGAGAGAATCTCCTTTGTAGTTGCAGTCTTTCATTGTTGCACAGTAAAACAGTTGTGGCATGCATGTAGATTTGCACCAAGTATTTCGCAGCTGCAATTAACTAGATATTATTTTCAGTGCTATGTTAATGTGTTCTCTTATTTTTGCTATTCAAATTGTGCTTTTCTGTGTTATCGTGTGAAATATTGTCACAATAATGGCGTGTGAAAAACGTAACACTCGACTCCAAAGTAAATTGCGAAATGACAGTGAAGACGAAAGCAGTGTGTTGGCCCCACCATGTAATGAATTAACTAATATTCAAAGTAGTAATTTAGTAACTGTGCATAGGGAAATGGAGCGGGCGTCAGACAATGGCGTAGGCAGTGAAACAGGTAGTGAACAGGGAAGCATTATCGATCGATCGGTCGGCAACAGCTCGCCTCAGGAATCCGAAATGATAGGACACAATTTTGCAAATACTGTAGATTCAGGTTTTGCGTCCTCACCGTTTTCTCAAGTAAGTCAAGACACATTTTCAGCTTGTCAAAATGTGAATGTTGCCGGTGCAAATTCACTGTCGAAAAGCACTGAGGAAAGTGTTTCAGACACCAATGCATTGTTATTACAATTAATGCAACAAATGGGAGAAAAGCTTCAGAAGTTAGACACAATGGAACAACACCAGAGACAAACACAGCAACAGTTAGACACAATGGAACAAAATCTTAAAAAGTTAGACACAGTGGAACAAAATCTTAAAAAGTTAGACACAATGGAACAAAATCTTCAAAAGTTAGACTCATTGGAACAAACTCTCGAACAAACACGTGAAGATTTAACTGCTGAGTTACATAACATTGAATCGAAATGTCAAAAGGTCTGTAATGACGTAAAAACACAAATTTGTGAGCATTTTCAGCCTATTTTTTCGCGGCATGAAAATGCATTACAGAATCACGAAGTAGCCATAAAAGAGCTGCGAACCATCGTTCATGAAAATCATGAGACCTTGTGGGCTAAAATTGACTCAGTTGCATCTACCGATTCGGTTACGCAACTTGCAAAAACTCAGGAAAACTTAAAGAACACAGTAGATTCGATTTCAACACAAATGGACACTCTGAAACTTGGTTCAGAAAAACACACTGAGGAAATGTGTTCACTATCGGAGAAAGTGGCTGAACTTTCGGATCAGGTCACTAACTTATCTACAAAGGTAGCTGATGATCTGAATGACACAAGACCCGTAGCCTTCACTGACACAGAAGAGTATGAACAAATAAGAAAATTCAAACAAAATCAAAATCAAATCAATACACAACACCAAAGAGAAATCCGGGAAGTACAAGATCAGCTGACACAGGTAATACAAGAATTACGTATTTCAGAGGCCACTCGCGCTCCAACACGGGAAGAGGAACTTAGAAATACGGAAAAGCCACAAAATAATAACACAGGGCATTTCGGTAATTATGAAAGAAATTGGCAAGGTACACCGAATTTTGAGATGGAACCGCCGAAACGACGTAACAATGACCGACATGCGACTCGCCGACATGATGATTTTGATTATAAGCTGTTCATTACTACACGTAAATTCAAAACATTTAAGAATTCTGGCAACGACATTCATCCACAAGCGTGGCTCCATCAATTCTCTCATTGTTTTCCTCCCAACTGGTCATTAGAACACAGATTAGAATTTATGTGTGGCTACTTGGAGAATGAACCAGCTGTAAGAATGCGATCGGTCATTCACGATTGTCACAGTGAAGGAGAATTTTACCACGCCTTCCTCTCAGCATATTGGTCACAAGCTACACAAGATCGCGTAAAACATAGCATCATGATGATGAAACACTTTGAACAATCTGAATTTTCCAGTCTTGTCAAATATTTTGAAGACATGTTGCACAAGAATCAGTACCTATCAAACCCATACAGCCCCTCAGAACTCATCCGCATTTGCTTAATCAAACTGCCTGAACATTTACGACATATTATTTTGGCAGGACGTTGCAAAGACGACATTGAAGCTTTTCAGGGACTGTTACAAGAACTGGAAATTGACACAGACAGTCGCGGGATGCGAAAACAGGAAAACAATCACTACAGGTCACATCCGTCACAATTCCGTGACGACAGAAACAATAAATGGCCACGACAAACCTATTCTTACAACGTAAATCGTGACCAAAACAGACACCACCCATATGATAACCACTGGCAGAGTAAGAGTTACAGGGAAAGATCACCTTTCCGCGGTAATGACTATCACAGAGACAATCAGAGAAACAGACAATATGGGAACCAAAATAACTATTATCAAGGGAGACAGAATAACTTTAGACGCAACGGTCCAGCGCGTAGTTACGATTCAAGGAGAAATTCTCCACCATGTGACCGACAAGAAAGAAACTATGGAAACTACCGACATGACGACAGACGATATGATCGTAACGACAGACCTGAATTGCATCAGAACTGGCGAGATTTAAATAGAGCAGAGCACTCTCGTCACGATGAATTTGTGGAAGTTAGGCCTCCTAATCCCAGTAACGGCGCGCGCCAACAAAGAAACAGACAATGACTCGCACCGCAGGCAGCTGCGTGCGCCGGCTGGCTCCGAGAAAAATAACATTGACGCTAACCTTGAGCAAAATTCCCGTACTCTTTACGGACGAATACCGCATGATAATTGCATTCAAGTTGAAACTCTGCGTACTAGGAAGAGTAAAGGTTTACACCACATTTCTCATGTAAAACCATTTATTGACAGATAATCTGCTTTTTAACTTAGTCTTTGCAATTTTCACTTCACGCTACTTGTACAATTTGTCAGGCTTAAGAAACTGTTAACATGCAACATTTTGGTTTGCTTACGAGTGGATTCTGGATTTGAGGTACTTTTTGTGAGATACTAGATGACACAGTGGTTAGTTTATGTGACAGCTACGCGATTTTATCTTGACGCTGCTAATGTGTGATAATTTACAATGTTGCTTTTGCGGTGTTTCTGTTTTATATCTGCACAGTTTTTCTGAATTCTTCTGTAAAGTGAGACATGTTTTAGTGGTGACTTTTGTGCTATTGCTACAAGGAGACAGCCTTTTCCGTAGGACAACAATACGTTACAGCACAGTACTTTCCTCATCACGGCAATAAGCGTAATAACTAAGTTATCTATACGCAAAGCATTTCAGTTTTGTGTATCATGAGGTAAGTACATTGACTTCTGCAGAACTTAGCTTTCGGAGGACAATAACTACGACACTTCCCAGAGATTATCTAACAGCAAGACGCATATTTAGCGCTACAGGACACATATTTGAGTGATTAATTTTGTACTTAAAACATTTATTTTTAAGAAGTTTTGAATTACACAGAAAGTTTTTTGTGATACATTTCATTCCATTGTTGTAATCTGTAACACCTGAGGGTATAATTACAATAATCCTCAGGGGGGTACACGCCTACTTTGTGTACCATGTGTTTGGCAAGCACAAGGAGCCCTAGCTAATATGGTATTTGCTTATACAATTTAACACATCGGTACCATATTTCTCTAACACATAAATTACACAGCTATCTGATCATTTAACAGAGAAACAAACATATTTTTACTACGTCAGTGACACATGTTTACGTAATTACACCGTTGGGTAACTTCACACTTATGAAATTGTATTTTGTCTTTACTTTGTGAACTGTTTAATTTTTTCGGAACCATTGTGATACTACGAGAGCTTTGAATGATGTATTTGGTATGAGATCATGATTTTAAAGTACGTTTGAGGCAGATGACACTTTTGACATGAGCAGAGAATTTTGTTAGGTTTTGAAATTATTGGAGGAAGCTACGACGATTTTGAGATTTGACTGAGGTGTTATGATGTTATTATTACTATGACGATGTGTATTATGCTGCTGAGGTATGTTTATGATTAATAGGCTGATGCTATATGAGTTATTTGATTATGCTACTTATCTGTTATGATGCAATATTGAAGAAGTGTCGACGAATAAGGTAAGGAGTAATGAATAGTGGTTAGGGACTCTGATTTATGAAAAGGATGTTGGAAACCAAGAATCGTACTTTAAGAGTTATGAAATGTGTGTAAATGCGTGAATGTATCACAATGCCGGCGAAATATTTTTGGACACAGTTATATTCATAAGATTTTGTTTCTACAGATTTGTAATGCAAATTCTTGACCTGTGAAGACTGTCACTGTAGCGGAAACTGCTGTCGTAAATATTTCCGTAAGAAAGTTAATTGACCACCTGCACGTGCGTCGTCGGGACACAGCTGTGTCAAACACCTGGAGAATAAGCCATTAGGATGTGCCTTTCATCGCTAATGCGACACCCTCGTTACTTAAAAATTTATGATATTTACTGAAATGCCTAACAAAATGACAAGAAATATTTTTACATCTGCACACCTGATTATGACAAGAGTCTTTGTACGAGAGTTGAGAGCAATTAACTTATGAAATGAAATGTCACATGACTACTGAATGACATTTTTATGCTTTGGTTTGCGTAATTGCTTATTTCATTTGATATCTGGTTTCCAGCTGTGTTGCAGCATTGCTTTTATAAAATGAGATGCATTTGCTAATGTGAACTCTTTCTGTCAACAGATCTATTAAATGATAATTTTGTAATCCACATTCTTTAAAAAAGGAGCACTTGGAAAGGAAAGAACAATAAGAAGTAACTAGTAACAGTAACACTTAATTTTCTTTTCAGGTACATGGTAATATTTTTTTACAATCAGTTGTTATGGTGCACCACTTCAATTACATAGACATTAAGATGTGAATATGCATTTCCCTTGTCTGCATTGTTGTTTTTACTGTAATATTTTTTCTGGTTGCGCTATGTCATGTTTAGGTATAAGTTGCTGCTGTTTGTCAGGCATAGTGTTACTGAATTTGACTTTGTGTTACTCTTCTAAGCTAGTTTTTCTTGTTTCCTGCATTGCCTTATATTAGTTGTAATATTGCACTTGCTTTGCTAATTTATGCTGCTTGCTTTGTCATTTCTATTTTTTGTCATTGATGTTTGTGTTAATTATTTTTTTTTTGCTGCATTGCCTCGTCCCTTGGTATATATATCTGAGCTCAGTAGATTTAAGTTAGCTTAAGAGGGGGTAGACTATATAAGAAACTGACTATGGAGAATAGGTAAAGAATGCATTGCGAAGAAAGATTTGGGCCCCAATGAGTGTTGTACAATCAGAAATAATTATTTTGAAAGAAATATGAATAGAATACAGGAACGAGGTATAGGTAGGATTTTCTTGTAAATAAATGATGGGGTAAGCTATATGTGAACATATAAATACAGAAAGCATGCTTAGATAGGATTTTTTTGGTGGAAGCAAAGGTTGAAATAAGACGAACGATCTATGGAATGAAGGGAGATCTCCAAGCAAAATACTGCAGTAAAACAAACCCTGTCCTTTCCTCTTTGCTGTTTTTTCCCAATATGTAATTGTGTGTTGTCCTTTCCTTTTGGTGTTATCCCACTATGTGTTTGTGTACCCTTGTGTATTTGTGTTTTTTTTCCTGTCTTTATGTGTTTAGCTGATGAGAGCTATGTTGTAGAATTTTTCTAATACTCTGTTATTTTCTTTGTAAAGATGCTTAGACATTATTTATTCTGTGTTGTTTTAATGCTCATGTGTGAAGTTGAATTTTTAAAAGTGATTCTGATCTTTTATTTTTGTACTCATGTCATCATTCCTGTAACACTGATGTATATGTTTATTTCTATTCTGTTGTAAAGCCTGTACTACAAATGTTATCTGTATTGTTATGTTTTTAATGATGTATTTTGTACCTTTGTAATCGTATTCTTATGTTATAAAATTGTAATTGACAGCAGTTCATCAAGTAACTTGTAACTTCCATTTCACTGCACACGTTTCTGTTGGTCATAGTATATGGACAATATGTGAGAAGTAGGGACTGTTAGTGTTTGCATGTGTGTTAATAATTCAGCAAGGGACTGGATAACAGCATTGCTGGTTCTAAGGACAATTCCAAAAACTTTGTGAGTGCACAAGTGGTGGTTATGGACTTGCTCTATTCTCCGCAAGACTCTTCAATGGTGATTGTGCACCTGCACAGTCGCAACAGATGGCTGCTGGCCATCTCTACAAGGACTACAGTGGGTCTGCACCTCTGGTGGCCCACCAATACCATACTCTCTACCAGGACTACAGTGGGCCTGTCCACAATTTCTACAAGGACAACAGTGGGTCTGCACCTCTGGTGGCCCACCAATACCACAATCTCTACCAGGACTACAGTGGGTCTACTCTGTGATGACCTACCTACCAATATTCTTCGAAACGTCGACTGACTCTGCTGTGGGTTTGCTCTGTTGTGGCCCATTACCTGTCAGCATGTCAAGAGTCAGCACTGTCTTACCGTTGGAAGGACAATACTACATCTTCAAGACTGCATGGAAATCCACTACTTCCGTGTGCATTGTATTTTACTGCTCAGACTTTGAGCAAACAAACTGCAGGTTTACTCTTATGATGAATGATCAGGACTGTCTTTATTGACTGTGAAAAGTTACTCAGGGCCATTCTTTTGCAGGGATTTTTGATAGTCAGATTGCGTTGCGCTAAAATTATTGTGTGCCAGGTTAAGCACAGTCTTGTACAATTGTTCTAAGTGGACGTTTCATATGTATAAATAGTTCTAAGGGGACGTTTCAAATTGTAACATTCAGGGCCACCTAATGACGATGGACCACGCAAATTGCGTCCCGATTCAATACATCGTCCTCCAGCCGAGTTGACTCCATGGGTCTATTGCTGCCTCGGGCACCTTATGGCCGTTCTGCTGTGAATCTAGATTATCGAATGGGACGAAAAACTGGTAGTGACTTGTAACGTTCAGGGCCACCTAATGACGATGGATCACTCAAATTGTGTCCCGATTCAATACATCGTCCTCCAGCAGACTTGTCTCCATGGGTCTATTGCTGCATCGGGCACCTTATGGCCGTTCTGCTGTGAGTCTAGATTATCGAATGGGACGAAAAACTGATAGTGAATTGTAACTTTCAGGGCCACCTAATGACGATGGATCACTCAAATTGCGTCCCGATTCAATACATAGTCCTCCAGCAGACTTGTCTCCATGGGTCGATTGCTGCCTCGGGCACCTTATGGCCGTTCTGCTGTGAGTCAAAGATTTTCGAATCGGACGAAAAACCTGATAGTGATTTGTAACATTCAGGGCCACCTAATGACGATGGACCCCACAAATTGCGCCCCGATTCAGTACATCGTCCACTAGCCGACTTGACTCCATGGGACTATTGCTGCCTCGGGCACCTTATGGCCGTTCTGCTGTGAGTCTAGATTATCGAATGGGATGAAAAACTGATAGTGAATTGTTACGTTCAGGGCCACCTAATGACGATGGATCACTCAAATTGCGTCCCGATTCAATACATCGTCCTCCAGCAGACTTGTCTCCATGGGTCTATTGCTGCCTCGGGCACCTTATGGCAGTCCTGCTGTGACTCAAAGATTTTCGAATCAGACGAAAAACTAATAGTGAATTGTAACGTTCAGGGCCTCCTAATGACGATGGAACACTCAAATTGCGTCCCGATTCAATACATCGTCCTCCAGCCGACTTGACTCCATGGGTCTATTGCTGCCTCGGGCACCTTATGGCCGTTCTGCTGTGAGTCTAGATTATCGAATGGGACAAAAAACTGATAGTGAATTGTAACGTTCGGGGCCTCCTAATGACGATGGATCACTCAAATTGCGTCCCGATTCAATACATCGTCCTCCAGCAGACTTGACTCCATGGGTCTATTGCTGCCTCGGGCACCTTATGGCCGTTCTGCTGTGAGTCTAGATTATCGAATGGGACGAAAAACTGATAGTGAATTGTAACGTTCAGGGCCTCCTAATGACGATGGATCACTCAAATTGCGTCCCTATTCAATACATCGTCCTCCAGCCGACTTGACTCCATGGGTCTATTGCTGCCTCGGGCATCTTATGGCCGTTCTGCTGTGAGTCAAGATTATCGAATGGGACGAAAAACTGATAGTGAATTGTAACGTTCAGGGCCTCGTAATGACGATGGATCACTCAAATTGCGTCCCGATTCAATACATCGTCCTCCAGCAGACTTGTCTCCATGGGTCGATTGCTGCCTCGGGCACCCAATGGCCGTTCTGCTGTGAGTCAAAGATTTTCGAATCGGACGAAAAACTGATAGTGAATTGTAACATTCAGGGCCACCTAATGACGATGGACCACGCAAATTGCGTCCCGATTCAATACATCGTCCTCCAGCCGAGTTGACTCCATGGGTCTATTGCTGCCTCGGGCACCTTATGGCCGTTCTGCTGTGAGTCTAGATTATCGAATGGGACGAAAAACTGATAGTGAATTGTAACGTTCAGGGCCTCCTAATGATGATGGATCACTCAAATTGCGTCCCGATTCAATACATCGTCCTCCAGCCGACTTGACTCCATGGGTCTATTGCTGCCTCGGGCACCTTATGGCCGTTCTGCTGTGAGTCTAGTTTATCGAATGGGACGAAAAACTGATAGTGATTTGTAACGTTCAGGGCCTCCTAATGACAATGGATCACTCAAATTGCGTCCCGATTCAATACATCGTCCTCCAGCAGACTTGTCTCCATGGGTCTATTGCTGCCTCGGGCACCTTATGGCCGTTCTGCTGTGAGTCTAGATTATCGAATGGGACGAAAAACTGATAGTGAATTGTAACGTTCAGGGCCACCTAATGACGATGGATCTCTCAAATTGCGTCCCCATTCAATACATCGTCCTCCAGCAGACTTGACTCCATGGGTCTATTGCTGCCTCGGGCACCTTATGGCCGTTCTGCTGTGAGTCTAGATTATCGAATGGGACGAAAAACTGATAGTGAATTGTAACGTTCAGGGCCTCCTAATGACGATGGATCACTCAAATTGCGCCCCGATTCATAACATCGTCCTCCAGCCGACTTGACTCCATGGGTCTATTGCTGCCTCGGGGACCTTATGGCCGTTCTGCTGTGAGTCTAGATTATCGAATGGGACGAAAAACTGATAGTGAATTGTAACGTTCAGGGCCTCCTAATGACGATGGATCACTCAAATTGCGTCCCGATTCAATACATCGTCCTCCAGCAGACTTGTCTCCATGGGTCGATTGCTGCCTCGGGCACCTAATGGCCGTTCTGCTGTGAGTCAAAGATTTTCGAATCGGACGAAAAACTGATAGTGAATTGTAACATTCAGGGCCACCTAATGACGATGGACCACGCAACTTGCGTCCCGATTCAATACAACGTCCTCCAGCCGAGTTGACTCCATGGGTCTATTGCTGCCTCGGGCACCTTATGGCCGTTCTGCTGTGAGTCAAAGATTTTCGAATCGGACGAAAAACTGATAGTGATTTGTAACACTCAGGGCCACCTAATGACGATGGACCACACAAATTGCGTCCCGATTCAGTACATCGTCCGCTAGCCGACTTGACTCCATGGGACTATTGCTGCCTCGGGCACCTTATGGCCGTTCTGCTGTGAGTCTAGATTATAGAATGGGATGAAAAACTGATAGTGAATTGTAACGTTCAAGGCCACCTAATGACGATGGATCACTCAAATTGCGTCCCGATTCAATACATCGTCCTCCAGCAGACTTGTCTCCATGGGTCTATTGCTGCCTCGGGCACCTTACGGCAGGCCTGCTGTGACTCAAAGATATTCGAATCGGACGAAAACCGGATAGTGAATTGTAACGTTCAGGGCCTCCTAATGACGATGGAACACTCAAATTGCGTCCCGATTCAATACGTCGTCCTCCAGCAGACTTGTCTCCATGGGTCTATTGCTGCCTCGGGCACCTTATGGCCGTTCTGCTGTGAGTCAAAGATTTTCGAATCGGACGAAAAACTGATAGTGAATTGTAACATTCAGGGCCACCTAATGACGATGGACCACACAAATTGCGTCCCGATTCAGTACATCGTCCTCCAGCCGACCTGACTCCATGGGTCTATTGCTGCCTCAGGCACCTTATGGCCGTTCTGCTGTGAGTCTAGATTATCGAATGGGACGAAAAACTGATAGTGAATTGTAACTTTCAGGGCAACCTAATGACGATGGATCACTCAAATTGCGTCCCGATTCAATACATCGTCCTCCAGCCGACTTGTCTCCAAAGGGTCTATTGCTGCCTCGGGCACCTTATGGCCGTATTGCTGTGAGTCAAAGATTTTCGAATCGGACGAAAAACTGATAGTAAATTGTAACGTTCAGGGCCTCCTAATGACTATGGAACACTCAAATTGCGTCCCGATTCACTACATCGTCCTCCAGCGGACTTGTCTCCATTGGTCTATAGCTGCCTCGGGCACCTAATGGCCGTTCTGCTGTGAGTCAAAGACTTTCGAATCGGACGAAAAACTGATAGTGAATTGTAACATTCAGGGCCACCTAATGACGATGGACCACGCAAATTGCGTCCCGATTCAATACATCGTCCTCCAGCCGAGTTGACTCCATGGGTCTATTGCTGCCTCGGGCACCTTATGGCCGTTCTGCTGTGAATCTAGATTATCGAATGGGACGAAAAACTGGTAGTGACTTGTAACGTTCAGGGCCACCTAATGACGATGGATCACTCAAATTGCGTCCCGATTCAATACATCGTCCTCCAGCAGACTTGTCTCCATGGGTCCATTGCTGCATCGGGCACCTTATGGCCGTTCTGCTGTGAGTCTAGATTATCGAATGGGACGAAAAACTGATAGTGAATTGTAACTTTCAGGGGCACCTAATGACGATGGATCACTCAAATTGCGTCCCGATTCAATACATAGTCCTCCAGCAGACTTGTCTCCATGGGTCGATTGCTGCCTCGGGCACCTTATGGCCGTTCTGCTGTGAGTCAAAGATTTTCGAATCGGACGAAAAACCTGATAGTGATTTGTAACATTCAGGGCCACCTAATGACGATGGACCCCACAAATTGCGTCCCGATTCAGTACATCGTCCACTAGCCGACTTGACTCCATGGGACTATTGCTGCCTCGGGCACCTTATGGCCGTTCTGCTGTGAGTCTAGATTATCGAATGGGATGAAAAACTGATAGTGAATTGTTACGTTCAGGGCCACCTAATGACGATGGATCACTCAAATTGCGTCCCGATTCAATACATCGTCCTCCAGCAGACTTGTCTCCATGGGTCTATTGCTGCCTCGGGCACCTTATGGCAGTCCTGCTGTGACTCAAAGATTTTCGAATCAGACGAAAAACTAATAGTGAATTGTAACGTTCAGGGCCTCCTAATGACGATGGAACACTCAAATTGCGTCCCGATTCAATACATCGTCCACCAGCCGACTTGACTCCGTGGGTCTATTGCTGCCTCGGGCACCTTATGGCCGTTCTGCTGTGAGTCTAGATTATCGAATGGGACAAAAAACTGATAGTGAATTGTAACGTTCAGGGCCTCCAAATGACGATGGATCACTCAAATTGCGTCCCGATTCAATACATCGTCCTCCAGCAGACTTGACTCCATGGGTCTATTGCTGCCTCGGGCACCTTATGGCCGTTCTGCTGTGAGTCTAGATTATCGAATGGGACGAAAAACTGATAGTGAATTGTAACGTTCAGGGCCTCCTAATGACGATGGATCACTCAAATTGCGTCCCGATTCAATACATCGTCCTCCAGCCTACTTGACTCCATGGGTCTATTGCTGCCTCGGGCATCTTATGGCCGTTCTGCTGTGAGTCAAGATTATCGAATGGGACGAAAAACTGATAGTGAATTGTAACGTTCAGGGCCTCGTAATGACGATGGATCACTCAAATTGCGTCCCGATTCAATACATCGTCCTCCAGCAGACTTGTCTCCATGGGTCGATTGCTGCCTCGGGCATCCAATGGCCGTTCTGCTGTGAGTCAAAGATTTTCGAATCGGACGAAAAACTGATAGTGAATTGTAACACTCAGGGCCACCTAATGACGATGGACCACGCAAATTGCGTCCCGATTCAATACATCGTCCTCCAGCCGAGTTGACTCCATGGGTCTATTGCTGCCTCGGGCACCTTATGGCCGTTCTGCTGTGAGTCTAGATTATCGAATGGGACGAAAAACTGATAGTGAATTGTAACGTTCAGGGCCTCCTAATGATGATGGATCACTCAAATTGCGTCCCGATTCAATACATCGGCCTCCAGCCGACTTGACTCCATGGGTCTATTGCTGCCTCGGGCACCTTATGGCCGTTCTGCTGTGAGTCTAGTTTATCGAATGGGACGAAAAACTGATAGTGATTTGTAACGTTCAGGGCCTCCTAATGACAATGGATCACTCAAATTGCGTCCCGATTCAATACATCGTCCTCCAGCAGACTTGTCTCCATGGGTCTATTGCTGCCTCGGGCACCTTATGGCCGTTCTGCTGTGAATCTAGATTATTGAATGGGACGAAAAACTGATAGTGAATTGTAACGTTCAGGGCCACCTAATGACGATGGATCTCTCAAATTGCGTCCCGATTCAATACATCGTCCTCCAGCAGACTTGACTCCATGGGTCTATTGCTGCCTCGGGCACCTTATGGCCGTTCTGCTGTGAGTCTAGATTATCGAATGGGACGAAAAACTGATAGTGAATTGTAACGTTCAGGGCCTCCTAATGACGATGGATCACTCAAATTGCGTCCCGATTCAATACATCGTCCTCCAGCCGACTTGACTCCATGGGTCTATTGCTGCCTCGGGGACCTAATGGCCGTTCTGCTGTGAGTCTAGATTATCGAATGGGACGAAAAACTGATAGTGAATTGTAACGTTCAGGGCCTCCTAATGACGATGGATCACTCAAATTGCGTCCCGATTCAATACATCGTCCTCCAGCAGACTTGTCTCCATGGGTCGATTGCTGCCTCGGGCACCTAATGGCCGTTCTGCTGTGAGTCAAAGATTTTCGAATCGGACGAAAAACTGATAGTGAATTGTAACATTCAGGGCCACCTAATGACGATGGACCACGCAACTTGCGTCCCGATTCAATACAACGTCCTCCAGCCGAGTTGACTCCATGGGTCTATTGCTGCCTCGGGCACCTTATGGCCGTTCTGCTGTGAATCTAGATTATCGAATGGGACGAAAAACTTATAGTGAATTGTAACGTTCAGGGCCACCTAATGACGATGGATCACTCAAATTGCGTCCTGATACAATACATCGTCCTCCAGCAGACTTGACTTCATGGGTCTATTGCTGCCTCGGGCACCTTATGGCCGTTCTGTTGTGAGTCAAAGATTTTCGAATCGGACGAAAAACTGATAGTGAATTGTAACTTTCAGGGCCACCTAATGACGATGGATCACTCAAATTGCGTCCCGATTCAACACATCGTCCTCCAGCAGACTTGTCTCCATGGGTCGATTGCTGCCTCGGGCACCTTATGGCCGTTCTGCTGTGAGTCAAAGATTTTCGAATCGGACGAAAAACTGATAGTGATTTGTAACACTCAGGGCCACCTAATGACGATGGACCACACAAATTGCGTCCCGATTCAGTACATCGTCCGCTAGCCGACTTGTCTCCAAAGGGTCTATTGCTGCCTCGGGCACCTTATGGCCGTATTGCTGTGAGTCAAAGATTTTCGAATCGGACGAAAAACTGATAGTAAATTGTAACGTTCAGGGCCTCCTAATGACTATGGAACACTCAAATTGCGTCCCGATTCACTACATCGTCCTCCAGCGGACTTGTCTCCATTGGTCTATAGCTGCCTCGGGCACCTAATGGCCGTTCTGCTGTGAGTCAAAGACTTTCGAATCGGACGAAAAACTGATAGTGAATTGTAACATTCAGGGCCACCTAATGACGATGGACCACGCAAATTGCGTCCCGATTCAATACATCGTCCTCCAGCCGAGTTGACTCCATGGGTCTATTGCTGCCTCGGGCACCTTATGGCCGTTCTGCTGTGAATCTAGATTATCGAATGGGACGAAAAACTGGTAGTGACTTGTAAAGTTCAGGGCCACCTAATGACGATGGATCACTCAAATTGCGTCCCGATTCAATACATCGTCCTCCAGCAGACTTGTCTCCATGGGTCTATTGCTGCCTCGGGCACCTTATGGCCGTTCTGCTGTGAGTCTAGATTATCGAATGGGACGAAAAACTGATAGTGAATTATAACTTTCAGGGCCACCTAATGACGATGGATCACTCAAATTGCGTCCCGATTCAATACATCGTCCTCCAGCAGACTTGTCTCCATGGGTCGATTGCTGCCTCGGGCACCTTATGGCCGTTCTGCTGTGAGTCAAAGATTTTCGAATCGGACGAAAAACCTGATAGTGGTTTGTAACATTCAGGGCCACCTAATGACGATGGACCCCACAAATTGCGTCCCGATTCAGTACATCGTCCACTAGCCGACTTGACTCCATGGGACTATTGCTGCCTCGGGCACCTTATGGCCGTTCTGCTGTGAGTCTAGATTATCGAATGGGATGAAAAACTGATAGTGAATTGTTACGTTCAGGGACACCTAATGACGATGGATCACTCAAATTGCGTCCCGATTCAATACATCGTCCTCCAGCAGACTTGTCTCCATGGGTCTATTGCTGCCTCGGGCACCTTATGGCAGTCCTGCTGTGACTCAAAGATTTTCGAATCAGACGAAAAACTAATAGTGAATTGTAACGTTCAGGTCCTCCTAATGACGATGGAACACTCAAATTGCGTCCCGATTCAATACATCGTCCTCCAGCAGACTTGTCTCCATGCGTCTATTGCTGCCTCGGGCACCTTATGGCCGTTCTGCTGTGAGTCAAAGATTTTCGAATCGGACGAAAAACTGATAGTGAATTGTAACGTTCAGGGCCACCTAATGACGATGGATCACTCAAATTGGGTCCCGATTCAATACATCGTCCTCCAGCCGACTTGACTCCATGGGTTTATTGCTGCCTCGGGCACCTTATGGCCGTTCTGCTGTGAGTCTAGATTATCGAATGGGACAAAAAACTGATAGTGAATTGTAACGTTCAGGGCCTCCTAATGACGATGGATCACTCAAATTGCGTCCCGATTCAATACATCGTCCTCCAGCAGACTTGACTCCATGGGTCTATTGCTGCCTCGGGCACCTTATGGCCGTTCTGCTGTGAGTCTAGATTATCGAATGGGACGAAAAACTGATAGTGAATTGTAACGTTCAGGGCCTCCTAATGACGATGGATCACTCAAATTTCGTCCCGATTCAATACATCGTCCTCCAGCCGACTTGACTCCATGGGTCTATTGCTGCCTCGGGCATCTTATGGCCGTTCTGCTGTGAGTCTAGATTATCGAATGGGACGAAAAACTGATAGTGAATTGTAACGTTCAGGGCCTCGTAATGACGATGGATCACTCAAATTGCGTCCCGATTCAATACATCGTCCTCCAGCAGACTTGTCTCCATGGGTCGATTGCTGCCTCGGGCACCTAATGGCCGTTCTGCTGTGAGTCAAAGATTTTCGAATCGGACGAAAAACTGATAGTGAATTGTAACATTCAGAGCCACCTAATGACGATGGACCACGCAAATTGCGTCCCGATTCAATACATCGTCCTCCAGCCGAGTTGACTCCATGGGTCTATTGCTGCCTCGGGCACCTTACGGCAGGCCTGCTGTGACTCAAAGATTTTCGAATCGGACGAAAAACTGATAGTGAATTGTAACGTTCAGGGCCTCCTAATGACGATGGAACACTCAAATTGCGTCCCGATTCAATACATCGTCCTCCAGCAGACTTGTCTCCAGGGGTCTATTGCTGCCTGGGGCACCTTATGGCCGTTCTGCTGTGAGTCAAAGATTTTCGAATCGGACGAAAAACTGATAGTGATTTGTAACATTCAGGGCCACCTAATGACGATGGACCACACAAATTGCGTCCCGATTCAGTACATCGTCCACTAGCCGACTTGACTCCATGGGACTATTGCTGCCTCGGGCACCTTATGGCCGTCCTGCTGTGAGTCTAGATTATAGAATGGGATGAAAAACTGATAGTGAATTGTAACGTTCAGGGCCACCTAATGACGATGGATCACTCAAATTGCGTCCCGATTCAATACATCGTCCTCCAGCAGACTTGTCTCCATGGGTCTATTGCTGCCTCGGGCACCTTATGGCAGGCCTGCTGTGACTCAAATATTTTCGAATCGGACGAAAAACTGATAGTGAATTGTAACGTTCAGGGCCACCTAATGACGTTGGATCACTCAAATTGCTCCCGATTCAATACATCGTCCCCAGCCGACTTGTCTCCATGGGTCTATTGCTGCCTCGGGCACCTTATGGCCGTTCTGCTGTGAGTCAAAGATTTTCGAATCGGACGAAAAACTGATAGTGAATTGTAACGTTCAGGGCCTCCTAATGACGATGGATCACTCAAATTGCGTCCCGATTCAATACATCGTCCTCCAGCAGTCTTATCTCCATGGGTCTATTGCTGCCTCGGGCACCTTATGGCCGTTCTGCTGTGAGTCAAGATTATCGAATGGGACGAAAAACTGATAGTGAATTGTAACGTTCAGGGCCACCTAATGACGATGGATCACTCAAATTGCGTCCCGATTCAATAGATCGTCCTCCAGCAGACTTGTCTCCATGGGTCTATTGCTGCCTCGGGCACCTTATGGTCGTTCTCCCGTGAGTCTTGATTATCGAATGGGACGAAAAAGTGATAGTTAATTGTAACATTCAGGGTCTCCTAATGACGATGGAACACTCAAATTGCGTCCCGATTCAATACCTCGTCGTCCAGCAGATTTGTCTCCATGGGTCTATTGCTGCCTCGGGCACCTTATGGCCGTTCAGCTGTGAGTCAACGATTTTCGAATCGGACGAAAAACTGATAGTGAATTGTAACGTTCAGGGCCACCTAATGACGATGGATCACTCAAAGTGCGTCCCGATTCAATACATCGTCCTCCAGCCGACTTGTCTCCATGGGTCTATTGCTGCCGCGGGCACCTTATGGCCGTTCTGCTGTGAGTCAAAGATTTCCGAATCTGACGAAAAACTGATAGTGAATTGTAACATTCTGGGCCACCTAATGACGATGGATCACTCAAATTGCGTCCCAATTCAATACATCGTCCTCCAGCCGACTTGTCTCCATGGGTCTATTGCTGCCTCGGGCACCTTATGGCCGTTCTGCTGTGAGTCAAATATTTTCGAAGCGGACGAAAAACTGATAGTGAATTGTAACGTTCAGGGCCACCTAATGTCGATGGATCACTCAAATTGCGTCCCGATTCAATACACCGTCCTCCAGCAGACTTGTCTCCATGGGTCTATTGCTGCCTCGGGCACCTTACGGCCGTTCTGCTGTGAGTCATAGATTTTCGAATCGGACGAAAAACTGATAGTGAATTGTAACGTTCAGGGCCTCCTAATGACGATGGAACACTCAAATTGCGACCCGATTCAATACATCGTCCTGCAGCAGACTTGTCTCCATGGGTCTATTGCTGCCTTGGGCACCTTATGGCCGTTCTGCTGTGAGTCAAAGATTTTCGAATCTGACGAAAAACTGATAGTGAATTCTAACATTCTGGGCCACCTAATGACGATGGATCACTCAAATTGCGTCCCGATTCAATACATCGTCCTCCAGCCGACTTGTCTCCATGGGTCTATTGCTGCCTCGGGCACCTTATGGCCGTTCTGCTGTGAGTCAAATATTTTCGAATCGGATGAAAAACTGATAGTGACTTGTAACATTCTGGACCACCTAATGTCGATGGATCACTCAAATTGAGTCCCGATTCAATACATCGTCCTCCAGCCGACTTTTCTCCATGGGTCTATTGCTGCCTCGGGCACCTTATGGCCGTTCTGCTGTGAGTCAAAGATTTTCGAATCGGACGAAAAACTGATAGTGAATTGTAACGTTCAGGGCCTCCTAATGACGAAGGAACACTGAAATTGCATCCCGATTCAATACATCGTCCTCCAGCCGACTTGACTCCATGGGTCTATTGCTGCCTCGGGCACCTTATGGCTGTTCTGCTGTGAGTCTAGATTATCGAATGGGACGAAAAACTGATAGTGAATTGTAACGTTCAGGGCCACCTAATGACGATGGATCACTCAAATTGCGTCCCGATTCAATACATCGTCCTCCAGCAGACTTGTCTCCATGGGTCTATTGCTGCCTCGGGCACCTTATGGCCGTTCTGCGGTGAGTCTAGATTATCGAATGCGACGAAAAACTGATAGTGAATTGTAACGTTCAGGGCCTCCTAATGACGATGGAACACTCAAATTGCGACCCGATTCAATACATCGTCCTGCAGCAGACTTGTCTCCATGGGTCTATTGCTGCCTTGGGCACCTTATGGCCTTTCTGCTGTGAGTCAAAGATTTTCGAATCTGACGAAAAACTGATAGTGAATTGTAACATTCTGGGCCACCTAATGACGATGGATCACTCAAATTGCGTCCCGATTCAATACATCGTCCTCCAGCCGACTTGTCTCCATGGGTCTATTGCTGCCTCGGGCACCTTATGGCCGTTCTGCTGTGAGTCAAATATTTTCGAATCGGACGAAAAACTGATAGTGACTAGTAACTTTCAGGGCCACCTAATGTCGATGGATCACTCAAATTGCGTCCCGATTCAATACATCGTCCTCTAGCAGACTTGTCTCCATGGGTCTCTGCTGCCTCGGGCACCTTTTGGCCGTTCTGCTGTGAGTCAACGATTTTCGAATCGGACGAAAAACTGACAGTGAATTGTAACGTTCAGGGCCACCTAATGACGATGGAACACTCAAATAGCGTCCCGATTCAATACATCGTCCTGCAGCAGACTTGTCTCCATGGGTCTATTGCTGCCTCGGGCACCTTATGGCCGTTCTGCAGTGAGTCAAAGATTTTCGAATCGGACGAAAAACTGATAGTGAATTGTAACATTCTGGACCACCTAATGACGATGGATCACTCAAATTGCGTCCAGATTCAATAGATCGTCCTCCAGCCGACTTTTCTCCATGGGTCTATTGCTGCCTCGGGCACCTTATGGCCGTTCTGCTGTGAGTCAAAGATTTTCGAATCGGACGAAAAACTGATAGTGAATTGTAACGTTCAGGGCCTCCTAATGACGATGGAACACTGAAATTGCATCCCGATTCAATACATCGTCCTCCAGCCGACTTGACTCCATGGATCTATTGCTGCCTCGGGCACCTTATGGCTGTTCTGCTGTGAGTCTAGATTATCGAATGGGACGAAAAACTGATAGTGAATTGTAACGTTCAGGGCCACCTAATGACGATGGATCACTCAAATTGCGTCCCGATTCAATACATCGTCCTCCAGCAGACTTGTCTCCATGGGTCTATTGCTGCCTCGGGCACCTTATGGCCGTTCTGCGGTGAGTCTAGATTATCGAATGCGACGAAAAACTGATAGTGAATTGTAACGTTCAGGGCCACCTAATGACGATGGATCACTCAAATTGCGTCCCGATTCAATACATCGTCCTCCAGCAGACTTGTCTCCATGGGTCTATTGCTGCCTTGGGCACCTTTTGGCCGTTCTGATGTGAGTCAACGATTTTCGAATCGGACGAAAAACTGATAGTGAATTGTAACGTTCAGGGCCACCTAATGACGATGGATCACTCAAATTGCGTCCCGATTCAATACATCGTCCTCCAGCAGATTTGTCTCCATGGGTCTATTGCTGCCTCGGACACCTTATGGCCGTTCTGCTGTGAGTCAACGATTTTCGAATCCGACGAAAAACTGATAGTGAATTGTAACGTTCAGAGCCTCCTAATGACGATGGAACACTCAAATTGCGTCCCGATGCAATACATCGTCCTCCAGCAGACTTGTCTCCATGGGTCTATTGCTGCCTCGGGCACCTTATGGCCGTTCTGCTGTGAGTCAGAGATTTTCGAATCGGACGAAAAACTGATAGTGAATTGTAACATTCAGGGCCACCTAATGACGATGGACCTCACAAATTGCGTCCCGATTCAATACATCGTCCTCCAGCCGACTTGACTCCATGGGTCTATAGCTGCCTCGTGCACCTTATGGCCGTTCTGCTGTGAGTCTAGATTATCGAATGGGACGAAAAACTGATAGTGAATTGTAACGTTCAGGGCCACCTAATGACGATGGATCACTCAAATTGCGTCCCGATTCAATACATCGTCCTCCAGCAGACTTGTCTCCATGGGTCTATTGCTGCCTCGGGCACCTTATCGCCGTTCTGCTGTGAGTCAAAGATTCTCGAATCGGAGGAAAGACTGATAGTGAATTGTAACGTTCAGGGCCACCGAATGACGATGGATCACTCAAATTGCGTCCCGATTCAATACATTGTCCTCCAGCAGACTTGTCTCCATGGGTCTATTGCTGCCATGTGCACCTTATGGCCGTTCTGCTGTGACTCAAAGATTTTCGAATCGGACGAAAAACTGATAGTGAATTGTAACGTTCAGGGCCTCCTAATGACGATGGAACACTCAAATTGCGTCCCGATTCAATACATCGTCCTCCAGCCGACTTGTCTCCATGGGTCTATTGCTGCCTCGGGCACCTTATGGTCTTTCTCCCGTGAGTCTTGATTATCGAATGGGACGAAAAAGTGATAGTTAATTGTAACAATCAGGGCCTCCTAATGACGATGGAACACTCTAATTGCGTCCCGATTCAATACCTCGTCCTCCAGCCGACTTGACTCCATGGGTCTATTGCTGCCTCGGGCACCTTATGGCCGTTCTGCTGTGAGTCAAAGATTTTCGAATCGGACGAAAAACTGATAGTGAATTGCAACGATCAGGGCCTCCTAATGTCGATGGAACACTCAAATTACGTCCCGATTCAATACATCGTCCTCCATCCGACTTGACTCCATGGGTCTATTGCTGCCTCGGGCCGTTCTGGTGTGAGTCTAGATTATCGAATGGGATGAAAAACTGATAGTGAATTGTAACGTTCAGGGCCACCTAATGACGATGGATCACTCAAATTGCGTCCCGATTCAATACATCGTCCTCCAGCAGACTTGTCTCCATGGGTCTATTGCTGACTCGGACACCTTATGGCCGTTCTGCTGTGAGTCAACGATTTTCGAATCGGACGAAAAACTGATAGTGAATTGTAACTTTCAGGGCCTCCTAATGACGATGGAACACTCAAATTGCGTCCCGATGCAATACATCGTCCTCCAGCAGACTTGTCTCCATGGGTCTATTGCTGCCTCGGGCACCTTATGGCCGTTCTGCTGTGAGTCAAAGATTTTCGAATCGGACGAATAACTGATAGTGAATTGTAACATTCAGGGCCACCTAATGACGATGGACCTCACAAATTGCGTCCCGATTCAATACATCGTCCTCCAGCCGACTTGACTCCATGGGTCTATAGCTGCCTCGTGCACCTTATGGCCGTTCTGCTGTGAGTCTAGATTATCGAATGGGACGAAAAACTGATAGTGAATTGTAACGTTCAGGGCCACCTAATGACGATGGATCACTCAAATTGCGTCCCGATTCAATACATCGTCCTCCAGCAGACTTGTCTCCATGGGTCTATTGCTGCCTCGGGCACCTTACGGCCGTTCTGCTGTGAGTCAAAGATTCTCGAATCGGAGGAAAGACTGATAGTGAATTGTAACGTTCAGGGCCACCGAATGACGATGGATCACTCAAATTGCGTCCCGATTCAATACATTGTCCTCCAGCAGACTTGTCTCCATGGGTCTATTGCTGCCATGTGCACCTTATGGCCGTTCTGCTGTGACTCAAAGATTTTCGAATCGGACGAAAAACTGATAGTGAATTGTAACGTTCAGGGCCTCCTAATGACGATGGAACACTCAAATTGCGTCCCGATTCAATATATCGTCCTCCAGCCGACTTGTCTCCATGGGTCTATTGCTGCCTCGGGCACCTTATGGTCTTTCTCCCGTGAGTCTTGATTATCGAATGGGACGAAAAAGTGATAGTTAATTGTAACATTCAGGGCCTCCTAATGACGATGGAACACTCTAATTGCGTCCCGATTCAATACCTCGTCCTCCAGCCGACTTGACTCCATGGGTCTATTGCTGCCTCGGGCACCTTATGGCCGTTCTGCTGTGAGTCAAAGATTTTCGAATCGGACGAAAAACTGATAGTGAATTGCAACGATCAGGGCCTCCTAATGTCGATGGAACACTCAAATTACGTCCCGATTCAATACATCGTCCTCCAGCCGACTTGACTCCATGGGTCTATTGCTGCCTCGGGCCGTTCTGGTGTGAGTCTAAATTATCGAATGGGATGAAAAACTGATAGTGAATTGTAACGTTCAGGGCCTCCTAATGACGATGGATCACTCAAATTGCGTCCCGATTCAATACATCGTCCTCCAGCCGACTTGACTCCATGGGTCTATAGCTGCCTCGTGCACCTTATGGCCGTTCTGCTGTGAGTCAACGATTTTCGAATCGGACGAAAAACTGATAGTGAATTGTAACGTTCAGGGCCTCCTAATGACGATGGAACACTCAAATTGCGTCCCGATGCAATACATCGTCCTCCAGCAGACTTGTCTCCATGGGTCTATTGCTGCCTCGGGCACCTTATGGCCGTTCTGCTGTGAGTCAAAGATTTTCGAATCGGACGAAAAACTGATAGTGAATTGTAACATTCAGGGCCACCTAATGACGATGGACCTCACAAATTGCGTCCCGATTCAATACATCGTCCTCCAGCCGACTTGACTCCATGGGACTATAGCTGCCTCGTGCACCTTATGGCCGTTCTGCTGTGAGTCTAGATTATCGAATGGGACGAAAACCTGATAGTGAATTGTAACGTTCAGGGCCACCTAATGACGATGGATCACTCAAATTGCGTCCCGATTCAATACATCGTCCTCCAGCAGACTTGTCTCCATGGGTCTATTGCTGCCTCGGGCACCTTATGGCCGTTCTGCTGTGAGTCAAAGATTCTCGAATCGGAGGAAAGACTGATAGTGAATTGTAACGTTCAGGGTCACCGAATGACGATGGATCACTCAAATTGCGTCCCGATTCAATTCATTGTCCTCCAGCAGACTTGTCTCCATGGGTCTATTGCTGCCATGTGCACCTTATGGCCGTTCTGCTGTGACTCAAAGATTTTCGAATCGGACGAAAAACTGATAGTGAATTGTAACGTTCAGGGCCTCCTAATGACGATGGAACACTCAAATTGCGTCCCGATTCAATACATCGTCCTCCAGCCGACTTGTCTCCATGGGTCTATTGCTGCCTCGGGCCGTTCTGGTGTGAGTCTAGATTATCGAATGGGATGAAAAACTGATAGTGAATTGTAACGTTCAGGGCCACCTAATGACGATGGATCACTCAAATTGCGTCCCGATTCAATACATCGTCCTCCAGTAGACTTGTCTCCATGGGTCTATTGCTGACTCGGACACCTTATGGCCGTTCTGCTGTGAGTCAACGATTTTCGAATCGGACGAAAAACTGATAGTGAATTGTAACGTTCAGGGCCTCCTAATGACGATGGAACACTCAAATTGCGTCCCGATGCAATACATCGTCCTCCAGCAGACTTGTCTCCATGGGTCTATTGCTGCCTCGGGCACCTTATGGCCGTTCTGCTGTGAGTCAAAGATTTTCGAATCGGACGAAAAACTGATAGAGAATTGTAACATTCAGGGCCACCTAATGACGATGGACCACACTAATTGCGTTCCGATTCAATACATCGTCCTCCAGCCGACTTGACTCCATGGGTCTATTGCTGCATCGGGCACCTTATGGCCGTTCTGCTGTGAGTCTAGATTATCGAATGGGACGAAAAACGGATAGTGAATTGTAACGTTCAGGGCCACCTAATGACGATGCATCACTCAAATTGCGTCCCGATTCAATACATCGTCCTCCAGCAGACTTGTCTCCATGGGTCTATTGCTGCCTCGGGCACCCTATGGCCGTTCTGCTGTGAGTCAACGATTTTCGAATCGGACGAAAAACTGATAGTGAATTGTAACGTTCAGGGCCACCTAATGACGATGGATCTCTCAAATTGCGTCCCGATTCAATACATCGTCCTCCAGCCGACTTGTCTCCATGGGTCTATTGCTGCCTCGGGCACCTTATGGCCGTTCTGCTGTGAGTCAAAGATTTCCGAATCGGACGAAAAACTGATAGTGAATTGTAACGTTCAGGGCCTCCTAATGACGATGGAACACTCAAATTGCGTCCCGATTCAATACATCGTCCTGCAGCAGACTTGTCTCCATGGGTCTATTGCTGCCGCGGGCACCTTATGGCCGTTCTGCTGTGAGTCAAAGATTTCCGAATCTGACGAAAAAGTGATAGTGAATTGTAACATTCTGGGCCACCTAATGACGATGGATCACTCAAATTGCGTCCCAATTCAATACATCGTCCTCCAGCCGACTTGTCTCCATGGGTCTATTGCTGCCTCGGGCACCTTATGGCCGTTCTGCTGTGAGTCAAATATTTTCGAATCGGACGAAAAACAGATAGTGAATTGTAACGTTCAGGGCCACCTAATGTCGATGGATCACTCAAATTGCGTCCCGATTCAATACATCGTCCTCCAGCAGACTTGTCTCCATGGGTCTATTGCTGCCTCGTGCACCTTACGGCCGTTCTGCTGTGAGTCATAGATTTTCGAATCGGACGAAAAACTGATAGTGAATTGTAACGTTCAGGGCCTCCTAATGACGATGGAACACTCAAATTGCGACCCGATTCAATACATCGTCCTGCAGCAGACTTGTCTCCATGCGTCTATTGCTGCCTTGGGCACCTTATGGCCGTTCTGCTGTGAGTCAAAGATTTTCGAATCTGACGAAAAACTTATAGTGAATTGTAACATTCTGGGCCACCTAATGACGATGGATCACTCAAATTGCGTCCCGATTCAATACATCGTCCTCCAGCCGACTTGTCTCCATGGGTCTATTGCTGCCTCGGGCACCTTATGGCCGTTCTGCTGTGAGTCAAATATTTTCGAATCGGACGAAAAACTGATAGTGACTTGTAACTTTCAGGGACACCTAATGTCGATGGATCACTCAAATTGCGTCCCGATTCAATACATCGTCCTCTAGCAGACTTGTCTCCATGGGTCTATTGCTGCCTCGGGCACCTTTTGGCCGTTCTGCTCTGAGTCAAAGATTTTCGAATCGGACGAAAAACTGATAGTGAATTGTAACATTCTGGACCACCTAATGACGATGGATCACTCAAATTGCGTCCCGATTCAATACATCGTCCTCCAGCCGACTTTTCTCCATGGGTCTATTGCTGCCTCGGGCACCTTATGGCCATTCTGCTGTGAGTCAAAGATTTTCGAATCGGACGAAAAACTGATAGTGAATTGTAACGTTCAGGGCCTCCTAATGACGATGGAACACTGAAATTGCATCCCGATTCAATACATCGTCCTCCAGCCGACTTGACTCCATGGGTCTATTGCTGCCTCGGGCACCTTATGGCTGTTCTGCTGTGAGTCTAGATTATCGAATGGGACGAAAAACTGATAGTGAATTGTAACGTTCAGGGCCACCTAATGACGATGGATCACTCAAATTGCGTCCCGATTCAATACATCGTCCTCCAGCAGACTTGTCTCCATGGGTCTATTGCTGCCTCGGGCACCTTATGGCCGTTCTGCGGTGAGTCTAGATTATCGAATGCGACGAAAAACTGATAGTGAATTGTAACGTTCAGGGCCTCCTAATGACGATGGAACACTCAAATTGCGACCCGATTCAATACATCGTCCTGCAGCAGACTTGTCTCCATGGGTCTATTGCTGCCTTGGGCACCTTATGGCCGTTCTGCTGTGAGTCAAAGATTTTCGAATCTGACGAAAAACTGATAGTGAATTGTAACATTCTGGGCCACCTAATGACGATGGATCACTCAAATTGCGTCCCGATTCAATACATCGTCCTCCAGCCGACTTGTCTCCATGGGTCTATTGCTGCCTCGGGCACCTTATGGCCGTTCTGCTGTGAGTCAAATATTTTCGAATCGGACGAAAAACTGATAGTGACTTGTAACTTTCAGGGCCACCTAATGTCGATGGATCACTCAAATTGCGTCCCGATTCAATACATCGTCCTCTAGCAGACTTGTCTCCATGGGTCTATTGCTGCCTCGTGCACCTTATGGCCGTTCTGCTGTGAGTCTAGATTATCGAATGGGACGAAAAACTGATAGTGAATTGTAACGTTCAGGGCCACCTAATGACGATGGATCACTCAAATTGCGTCCCGATTCAATACATCGTCCTCCAGCAGACTTGTCTCCATGGGTCTATTGCTGCCTCGGGCACCTTATGGCCGTTCTGCTGTGAGTCAAAGATTCTCGAATCGGAGGAAAGACTGATAGTGAATTGTAACTTTCAGGGTCACCGAATGACGATGGATCACTCAAATTGCGTCCCGATTCAATACATTGTCCTCCAGCAGACTTGTCTCCATGGGTCTATTGCTGCCATGTGCACCTTACGGCCGTTCTGCTGTGACTCAAAGATTTTCGAATCGGACGAAAAACTGATAGTGAATTGTAACGTTCAGGGCCTCCTAATGACGATGGAACACTCAAATTGCGTCCCGATTCAATATATCGTCCTCCAGCCGACTTGTCTCCATGGGTCTATTGCTGCCTCGGGCACCTTATGGTCTTTCTCCCGTTAGTCTTGATTATCGAATGGGACGAAAAAGTGATAGTTAATTGTAACATTCAGGGCCTCCTAATGACGATGGAACACTCTAATTGCGTCCCGATTCAATACCTCGTCCTCCAGCCGACTTGACTCCATGGGTCTATTGCTGCCTCGGGCACCTTATGGCCGTTCTGCTGTGAGTCAAAGATTTTCGAATCGGACGAAAAACTGATAGTGAATTGTAACGATCAGTGCCTCCTAATGTCGATGGAACACTCAAATTACGTCCCGATTCAATACATCGTCCTCCAGCCGACTTGACTCCATGGGTCTATTGCTGCCTCGGGCCGTTCTGGTGTGAGTCTAGATTATCGAATGGGATGAAAAACTGATAGTGAATTGTAACGTTCAGGGCCACCTAATGACGATGGATCACTCAAATTGCGTCCCGATTCAATACATCGTCCTCCAGTAGACTTGTCTCCATGGGTCTATTGCTGCCTCGGGCACCCTATGGCCGTTCTGCTGTGAGTCAACGATTTTCGAATCGGACGAAAAACTGATAGTGAATTCTAACGTTCAGGGCCACCTAATGACGATGGATCTCTCAAATTGCGTCCCGATTCAATACATCGTCCTCCAGCCGACTTGTCTCCATGGGTCTATTGCTGCCTCGGGCACCTTATGGCCGTTCTGCTGTGAGTCAAAGATTTTCGAATCGGACGAAAAACTGATAGTGAATTGTAACGTTCAGGGCCTCCTAATGACGATGGAACACTCAAATTGCGTCCCGATTCAATACATCGTCCTGCAGCAGACTTGTCTCCATGGGTCTATTGCTGCCGCGGGCACCTTATGGCCGTTCTGCTGTGAGTCAAAGATTTCCGAATCTGACGAAAAACTGATAGTGAATTGTAACATTCTGGGCCACCTAATGACGTTGGATCACTCAAATTGCGTCCCAATTCAATACATCGTCCTCCAGCCGACTTGTCTCCATGGGTCTATTGCTGCCTCGGGCACCTTATGGCCGTTCTGCTGTGAGTCAAATATTTTCGAATCGGACGAAAAACAGATAGTGAATTGTAACGTTCAGGGCCACCTAATGTCGATGGATCACTCAAATTGCGTCCCGATTCAATACATCGTCCTCCAGCAGACTTGTCTCCATGGGTCTATTGCTGCCTCGTGCACCTTACGGCCGTTCTGCTGTGAGTCATAGATTTTCGAATCGGACGAAAAACTGATAGTGAATTGTAACGTTCAGGGCCTCCTAATGACGATGGAACACTCAAATTGCGACCCGATTCAATACATCGTCCTGCAGCAGACTTGTCTCCATGGGTCTATTGCTGCCTTGGGCACCTTATGGCCGTTCTGCTGTGAGTCAAAGATTTTCGAATCTGACGAAAAACTGATAGTGAATTGTAACATTCTGGGCCACCTAATGACGATGGATCACTCAAATTGCGTCCCGATTCAATACATCGTCCTCCAGCCGACTTGTCTCCATGGGTCTATTGCTGCCTCGGGCACCTTATGGCCGTTCTGCTGTGAGTCAAATATTTTCGAATCGGACGAAAAACTGATAGTGACTTGTAACTTTCAGGGCCACCTAATGTCGATGGATCACTCAAATTGCGTCCCGATTCAATACATCGTCCTCTAGCAGACTTGTCTCCATGGGTCTATTGCTGCCTCGGGCACCTTTTGGCCGTTCTGCTGTGAGTCAACGATTTTCGAATCGGACGAAAAACTGACAGTGAATTGTAACGTTCAGGGCCACCTAATGACGATGGAACACTCAAATTGCGTCCCGATTCAATACATCGTCCTGCAGCAGACTTGTCTCCATGGGTCTATTGCTGCCTCGGGCACCTTATGGCCGTTCTGCAGTGAGTCAAAGATTTTCGAATCGGACGAAAAACTGATAGTGAATTGTAACATTCTGGACCACCTAATGACGATGGATCACTCAAATTGCGTCCCGATTCAATACATCGTCCTCCAGCCGACTTTTCTCCATGGGTCTATTGCTGCCTCGGGCACCTTAAGGCCGTTCTGCTGTGAGTCAAAGATTTTCGAATCGGACGAAAAACTGATAGTGAATTGTAACGTTCAGGGCCTCCTAATGACGATGGAACACTGAATTTGCATCCCGATTCAATACATCGTCCTCCAGCCGACTTGACTCCATGGGTCTATTGCTGCCTCGGGCACCTTATGGCTGTTCTGCTGTGAGTCTAGATTATCGAATGGGACGAAAAACTGATAGTGAATTGTAACGTTCAGGGCCACCTAATGTCGATGGATCACTCAAATTGCGTCCCGATTCAATACATCGTCCTCCAGCAGACTTGTCTCCATGGGTCTATTGCTGCCTCGGGCACCTTATGGCCGTTCTGCGGTGAGTCTAGATTATCGAATGCGACGAAAAACTGATAGTGAATTGTAACGTTCAGGGCCTCCTAATGACGATGGAACACTCAAATTGCGACCCGATTCAATACATCGTCTTGCAGCAGACTTGTCTCCATGGGTCTATTGCTGCCTTGGGCACCTTATGGCCGTTCTGCTGTGAGTCAAAGATTTTCGAATCTGACGAAAAACTGATAGTGAATTGTAACATTCTGGGCCACCTAATGACGATGGATCACTCAAATTGCGTCCCGATTCAATACATCGTCCTCCAGCCGACTTGTCTCCATGGGTCTATTGCTGCCTCGGGCACCTTATGGCCGTTCTGCTGTGAGTCAAATATTTTCGAATCGGACGAAAAACTGATAGTGACTTGTAACTTTCAGGGCCACCTAATGTCGATGGATCACTCAAATTGCGTCCCGATTCAATACATCGTCCTCTAGCAGACTTGTCTCCATGGGTCTATTGCTGCCTCGGGCACCTTTTGGCCGTTCTGCTGTGAGTCAACGATTTTCGAAGCGGACGAAAAACTGACAGTGAACTGTAACGTTCAGGGCCACCTAATGACGATGGAACACTCAAATTGCGTCCCGATTCAATACATCGTCCTGCAGCAGACTTGTCTCCATGGGTCTATTGCTGCCTCGGGCACCTTATGGCCGTTCTGCAGTGAGTCAAAGATTATCGAATGGGACGAAAAACTTCTAGTGAATTGTAACATTCTGGACCACCTAATGACGATGGATCACTCAAATTGCGTCCCGATTCAATACATCGTCCTCCAGCCGACTTTTCACCATGGGTCTATTGCTGGCTCGGGCACCTTATGGCCGTTCTGCTGTGAGTCAAAGATTTTCGAATCGGACGAAAAACTGATAGTGAATTGTAACGTTCAGGGCCTCCTAATGACGATGGAACACTGAAATTGCATCCCGATTCAATACATCGTCCTCCAGCCGACTTGACTCCATGGGTCTATTGCTGCCTCGGGCACCTTATGGCTGTTCTGCTGTGAGTCTAGATTATCGAATGGGACGAAAAACTGATAGTGAATTGTAACGTTCAGGGCCACCTAATGACGATGGATCACTCAATTTGCGTCCCGATTCAATACATCGTCCTCCAGCAGACTTGTCTCCATGGGTCTATTGCTGCCTCGGGCACCTTATGGCCGTTCTGCGGTGAGTCTAGATTATCGAATGCGACGAAAAACTGATAGTGAATTGTAACGTTCAGGGCCACCTAATGACGTTGGATAACTCAAATTGCGTCTCGATTCAATACATCGTCCTCCAGCAGACTTGTCTCCATGGGTCTATTGCTGCCTCGGGCACCTTTTGGCCGTTCTGATGTGAGTCAACGATTTTCGAATCGGACGAAAAACTGATAGTGAATTGTAACGTTCAGGGCCACCTAATGACGATGGATCACTCAAATTGCGTCCCGATTCAATACATCGTCCTCCAGCAGATTTGTCTCCATGGGTCTATTGCTGCCTCGGACACCTTATGGCCGTTCTGCTGTGAGTCAACGATTTTCGAATCCGACGAAAAACTGATAGTGAATTGTAACGTCCAGAGCCTCCTAATGACGATGGAAACCTCAAATTGCGTCCCGATGCAATACATCGTCCTCCAGCAGACTTGTCTCCATGGGTCTATTGCTGCCTCGGGCACCTTATGGCCGTTCTGCTGTGAGTCAAAGATTTTCGAATCGGACGAAAAACTGATAGTGAATTGTAACATTCAGCGCCACCTAATGACGATGGACCTCACAAATTGCGTCCCGATTCAATACACCGTCCTCCAGCCGACTTGACTCCATGGGTCTATTGCTGCCTCGTGCACCTTATGGCCGTTCTGCTGTGAGTCTAGATTATCGAATGGGACGAAAAACTGATAGTGAATTGTAACGTTCAGGGCCACCTAATGACGATGGATCACTCAAATTGCGTCCCGATTCAATACATCGTCCTCCAGCAGACTTGTCTCCATGGGTCTATTGCTGCCTCGGGCACCCTATGGCCGTTCTGCTGTGAGTCAAAGATTCTCGAATCGGAGGAAAGACTGATAGTGAATTGTAACGTTCAGGGCCACCGAATGACGATGGATCACTCAAATTGCGTCCCGATTCAATACATCGTCCTCCAGCAGATTTGTCTCTATGGGTCTATTGCTGCCTCGGACACCTTATGGCCGTTCTGCTGTGAGTCAACGATTTTCGAATCCGACGAAAAACTGATAGTGAATTGTAACGTCCAGAGCCTCCTAATGACGATGGAACACTCAAATTGCGTCCCGATGCAATACATCGTCCTCCAGCAGACTTGTCTCCATGGGTCTATTGCTGCCTCGGGCACCTTATGGCCGTTCTGCTGTGAGTCAAAGATTTTCGAATCGGACGAAAAACTGATAGTGAATTGTAACATTCAGGGCCACCTAATGACGATGGACCTCACAAATTGCGTCCCGATTCAATACACCGTCCTCCAGCCGACTTGACTCCATGGGTCTATAGCTGCCTCGTGCACCTTATGGCCGTTCTGCTGTGAGTCTAGATTATCGAATGGGACGAAAAACTGATAGTGAATTGTAACGTTCAGGGCCACCTAATGACGATGGATCACTCAAATTGCGTCCCGATTCAATACATCGTCCTCCAGCAGACTTGTCTCCATGGGTCTATTGCTGCCTCGGGCACCCTATGGCCGTTCTGCTGTGAGTCAAAGATTCTCGAATCGGAGGAAAGACTGATAGTGAATTGTAACGTTCAGGGCCACCGAATGACGATGGATCACTCAAATTGCGTCCCGATTCAATACATTGTCCTCCAGCAGACTTGTCTCCATGGGTCTATTGCTGCCATGTGCACCTTATGGCCGTTCTGCTGTGACTCAAAGATTTTCGAATCGGACGAAAAACTGATAGTGAATTGTAACGTTCAGGGCCTCCTAATGACGATGGAACACTCAAATTGCGTCCCGATTCAATACATCGTCCTCCAGCCGACTTGTCTCCATGGGTCTATTGCTGCCTCGGGCACCTTATGGTCTTTCTCCCGTGAGTCTTGATTATCGAATGGGACGAATAAGTGATAGTTAATTGTAACATTCAGGGCCTCCTAATGACGATGGAACACTCTAATTGCGTCCCGATTCAATACCTCGTCCTCCAGCCGACTTGACTCCATGGGTCTATTGCTGCCTCGGGCACCTTATGGCCGTTCTGCTGTGAGTCAAAGATTTTCGAATCGGACGAAAAACTGATAGTGAATTGTAACGATCAGGGCCTCCTAATGTCGATGGAACACTCAAATTACGTCCCGATTCAATACATCGTCCTCCAGCCGACTTGACTCCATGGGTCTATTGCTGCCTCGGGCCGTTCTGGTGTGAGTCTAGATTATCGAATGGGATGAAAAACTGATAGTGAATTGTAACGTTCAGGGCCACCTAATGACGATGGATCACTCAAATTGCGTCCCGATTCAATACATCGTCCTCCAGCAGACTTGTCTCCATGGGTCTATTGCTGACTCGGACACCTTATGGCCGTTCTGCTGTGAGTCAACGATTTTCGAATCGGACGAATAACTGATAGTGAATTGTAACGTTCAGGGCCTCCTAATGACGATGGAACACTCAAATTGCGTCCCGATGCAATACATCGTCCTCCAGCAGACTTGTCTCCATGGGTCTATTGCTGCCTCGGGCACCTTATGGCCGTTCTGCTGTGAGTCAAAGATTTTCGAATCGGACGAAAAACTGATAGAGAATTGTAACATTCAGGGCCACCTAATGACGATGGACCACACAAATTGCGTTCCCATTCAATACATCGTCCTCCAGCCGACTTGACTCCATGGGTCTATTGCTGCATCGGGCACCTTATGGCCGTTCTGCTGTGAGTCTAGATTATCGAATGGGACGAAAAACGGATAGTGAATTGTAACGTTCAGGGCCACCTAATGACGATGCATCACTCAAATTGCGTCCCGATTCAATACATCGTCCTCCAGCCGACTTTTCTCCATGGGTCTATTGCTGCCTCGGGCACCTTATGGCCGTTCTGCTGTGAGTCAAAGATTTTCGAATCGGACGAAAAACTGATAGTGAATTGTAACGTTCAGGGCCTCCTAATGACGATGGAACACTGAATTTGCATCCCGATTCAATACATCGTCCTCCAGCCGACTTGACTCCATGGGTCTAATGCTGCCTCGGGCACCTTATGGCTGTTCTGCTGTGAGTCTAGATTATCGAATGGGACGAAAAACTGATAGTGAATTGTAACGTTCAGGGCCACCTAATGACGATGGATCACTCAAATTGCGTCCCGATTCAATACATCGTCCTCCTGCAGACTTGTCTCCATGGGTCTATTGCTGCCTCGGGCACCTTATGGCCGTTCTGCGGTGAGTCTAGATTATCGAATGCGACGAAAAACTGATAGTGAATTGTAACGTTCAGGGCCTCCTAATGACGATGGAACACTCAAATTGCGACCCGATTCAATACATCGTCCTGCAGCAGACTTGTCTCCATGGGTCTATTGCTGCCTTGGGCACCTTATGGCCGTTCTGCTGTGAGTCAAAGATTTTCGAATCTGACGAAAAACTGATAGTGAATTGTAACATTCTGGGCCACCTAATGACGATGGATCACTCAAATTGCGTCCCGATTCAATACATCGTCCTCCAGCCGACTTGTCTCCATGGGTCTATTGCTGCCTCGGGCACCTTATGGCCGTTCTGCTGTGAGTCAAATATTTTCGAATCGGACGAAAAACTGATAGTGACTTGTAACTTTCAGGGCCACCTAATGTCGATGGATCACTCAAATTGCGTCCCGATTCAATACATCGTCCTCTAGCAGACTTGTCTCCATGGGTCTATTGCTGCCTCGGGCACCTTTTGGCCGTTCTGCTGTGAGTCAACGATTTTCGAATCGGACGAAAAACTGACAGTGAACTGTAACGTTCAGGGCCACCTAATGACGATGGAACACTCAAATTGCGTCCCGATTCAATACATCGTCCTGCAGCAGACTTGTCTCCATGGGTCTATTGCTGCCTCGGGCACCTTATGGCCGTTCTGCAGTGAGTCAAAGATTTTCGAATCGGACGAAAAACTGATAGTGAATTGTAACATTCTGGACCACCTAATGACGATGGATCACTCAAATTGCGTCCCGATTCAATACATCGTCCTCCAGCCGACTTTTCTCCATGGGTCTATTGCTGGCTCGGGCACCTTATGGCCGTTCTGCTGTGAGTCAAAGATTTTCGAATCGGACGAAAAACTGATAGTGAATTGTAACTTTCAGGGCCTCCTAATGACGATGGAACACTGAAATTGCATCCCGATTCAATACATCGTCCTCCAGCCGACTTGACTCCATGGGTCTATTGCTGCCTCGGGCACCTTATGGCTGTTCTGCTGTGAGTCTAGATTATCGAATGGGACGAAAAACTGATAGTGAATTGTAACGTTCAGGGCCACCTAATGACGATGGATCACTCAAATTGCGTCCCGATTCAATACATCGTCCTCCAGCAGACTTGTCTCCATGGGTCTATTGCTGCCTCGGGCACCTTATGGCCGTTCTGCGGTGAGTCTAGATTATCGAATGCGACGAAAAACTGATAGTGAATTGTAACGTTCAGGGCCACCTAATGACGTTGGATCACTCAAATTGCGTCTCGATTCAATACATCGTCCTCCAGCAGACTTGTCTCCATGGGTCTATTGCTGCCTCGGGCACCTTTTGGCCGTTCTGATGTGAGTCAACGATTTTCGAATCGGACGAAAAACTGATAGTGAATTGTAACGTTCAGGGCCACCTAATGACGATGGATCACTCAAATTGCGTCCCGATTCAATACATCGTCCTCCAGCAGATTTGTCTCCATGGGTCTATTGCTGCCTCGGACACCTTATGGCCGTTCTGCTGTGAGTCAACGATTTTCGAATCCGACGAAAAACTGATAGTGAATTGTAACGTCCAGAGCCTCCTAATGACGATGGAACACTCAAATTGCGTCCCGATGCAATACATCGTCCTCCAGCAGACTTGTCTCCATGGGTCTATTGCTGCCTCGGGCACCTTATGGCCGTTCTGCTGTGAGTCAAAGATTTTCGAATCGGACGAAAAACTGATAGTGAATTGTAACATTCAGGGCCACCTAATGACGATGGACCTCACAAATTGCGTCCCGATTCAATACACCGTCCTCCAGCCGACTTGACTCCATGGGTCTATAGCTGCCTCGTGCACCTTATGGCCGTTCTGCTGTGAGTCTAGATTATCGAATGGGACGAAAAACTGATAGTGAATTGTAACGTTCAGGGCCACCTAATGACGATGGATCACTCAAATTGCGTCCCGATTCAATACATCGTCCTCCAGCAGACTTGTCTCCATGGGTCTATTGCTGCCTCGGGCACCCTATGGCCGTTCTGCTGTGAGTCAAAGATTCTCGAATCGGAGGAAAGACTGATAGTGAATTGTAACGTTCAGGGCCACCGAATGACGATGGATCACCCAAATTGCGTCCCAATTCAATACATTGTCCTCCAGCAGACTTGTCTCCATGGGTCTATTGCTGCCATGTGCACCTTATGGCCGTTCTGCTGTGACTCAAAGATTTTCGAATCGGACGAAAAACTGATAGTGAATTGTAACGTTCAGGGCCTCCTAATGACGATGGAACACTCAAATTGCGTCCCGATTCAATACATCGTCCTCCAGCCGACTTGTCTCCATGGGTCTATTGCTGCCTCGGGCACCTTATGGTCTTTCTCCCGTGAGTCTTGATTATCGAATGGGACGAATAAGTGATAGTTAATTGTAACATTCAGGGCCTCCTAATGACGATGGAACACTCTAATTGCGTCCCGATTCAATACCTCGTCCTCCAGCCGACTTGACTCCATGGGTCTATTGCTGCCTCGGGCACCTTATGGCCGTTCTGCTGTGAGTCAAAGATTTTCGAATCGGACGAAAAACTGATAGTGAATTGTAACGATCAGGGACTCCTAATGTCGATGGAACACTCAAATTACGTCCCGATTCAATACATCGTCCTCCAGCCGACTTGACTCCATGGGTCTATTGCTGCCTCGGGCCGTTCTGGTGTGAGTCTAGATTATCGAATGGGATGAAAAACTGATAGTGAATTGTAACGTTCAGGGCCACCTAATGACGATGGATCACTCAAATTGCGTCCCGATTCAATACATCGTCCTCCAGCAGACTTGGCTCCATGGGTCTATTGCTGACTCGGACACCTTATGGCCGTTCTGCTGTGAGTCAACGATTTTCGAATCGGACGAAAAACTGATAGTGAATTGTAACGTTCAGGGCCTCCTAATGACGATGGAACACTCAAATTGCGTCCCGATGTAATACATCGTCTTCCAGCAGACTTGTCTCCATGGGTCTATTGCTGCCTCGGGCACCTTATGGCCGTTCTGCTGTGAGTCAAAGATTTTCGAATCGGACGAAAAACTGATAGAGAATTGTAACATTCAGGGCCACCTAATGACGATGGAACACACAAATTGCGTTCTGATTCAATACATCGTCCTCCAGCCGACTTGACTCCATGGGTCTATTGCTGCATCGGGCACCTTATGGCCGTTCTGCTGTGAGTCTAGATTATCGAATGGGACGAAAAACGGATAGTGAATTGTAACGTTCAGGGCCACCTAATGACGATGCATCACTCAAATTGCGTCCCGATTCAATACATCGTCCTCCAGCAGACTTGTCTCCATGGGTCTATTGCTGCCTCGGGCACCCTATGGCCGTTCTGCTGTGAGTCAACGATTTTCGAATCGGACGAAAAACTGATAGTGAATTGTAACGTTCAGGGCCTCCTAATGACGATGGAACACTCAAATTGCGTCCCGATGCAATACATCGTCCTCCAGCAGACTTGTCTCCACGGGTCTATTGCTGCCTCGGGCACCTTATGGCCGTTCTGCTGTGAGTCAAAGATTTTCGAATCGGACGAAAAACTGATAGTGAATTGTAACATTCAGGGCGTCCTAATGTCGATGGAACACTCAAATTACGTCCCGATTCAATACATCGTCCTCCAGCCGACTTGACTCCATGGGTCTATTGCTGCCTCGGGCCGTTCTGGTGTGAGTCTAGATTATCGAATGGGATGAAAAACTGATAGTGAATTGTAACGTTCAGGGCCACCTAATGACGATGGATCACTCAAATTGCGTCCCGATTCAATACATCGTCCTCCAGCAGACTTGTCTCCATGGGTCTATTGCTGCCTCGGGCACCTTATGGCCGTTCGGCTGTGAGTCTAGATTATCGAATGGGACGAAAAACTGATAGTGAATTGTAACGTTCAGGGCCACCTAATGACGATGGATCACTCAAATTGCGTCCCGATTCAATACATCGTCCTCCAGCAGACTTGTCTCCATGGGTCTATTGCTGCCTCGGGCACCTTTTGGCCGTTCTGCTGTGAGTCAACGATTTTCGAATAGGACGGAAAACTGATAGTGAATTGTAACGTTCAGGGCCACCTAATGACGATGGATCACTCAAATTGCGTTCCGATTCAATACATCGTCCTCCAGCAGTCTTATCTCCATGGGTCTATTGCTGCCTGGGACTCCTTATGGCCGTTCTGCTGTGAGTCAACGATTTTCGAATCGGACGAAAAACTGATAGTGATTTGTAACGTTCAGGGCCTCCTAATGACGATGGAACACTCAAATTGCGTCCCGTTGCAATACATCGTCCTCCAGCAGTCTTGTCTCCATGGGTCTATTGCTGCCTCGGGCACCTTATGGCCGTTCTGCTGTGAGTCAAAGATTTTCTAATCGGACGAAAAACTGATAGTGAATTGTAACATTCAGGGCCACCTAATGACGATGGACCTCACAAATAACGTCCCGATTCAATACATCGTCCTCCAGCAGACTTTTCTCCATGGGTCTATTGCTGCCTCGGGCACCTTATGGCCGTTCTGCTGTGAGTCAAAGATTTTCGAATCGGACGAAAGACTGATAGTGAATTGTAACGTTCAGGGCCACCGAATGACGATGGATCACTCAAATTGCGTCCCGATTCAATACATCGTCCTCCAGCAGACTTGTCTCCATGGGTCTATTGCTGCCTCGTGCACCTTATGGCCGTTCTGCTGTGACTCAAAGATTTTCGAATCGGACGAAAAACTGATAGTGAATTGTAACGTTCAGGGACTCCTAATGACGATGCATCACTCAAATTGCGTCCCGATTCAATACATCGTCCTCCAGCAGACTTGTCTCCATGGGTCTATTGCTGCCTCGGGCACCTTATGGCCGTTCTGCTGTGAGTCAACGATTTTCGAATCGGACGAAAAACTGATAGTGAATTGTAACGTTCAGGGCCTCCTAATGACGATGGAACACTCAAATTGCGTCCCGATGCAATACATCGTCCTCCAGCAGACTTGTGTCCATGGGTCTATTGCTGCCTCGGGCACCTTATGGCCGTTCTGCTGTGAGTCAAAGATTTTCGAATCGGACGAAAAACTGATAGTGAATTGTAACATTCAGGGCGTCCTAATGTCGATGGAACACTCAAATTACGTCCCGATTCAATACATCGTCCTCCAGCCGACTTGACTCCATGGGTCTATTGCTGCCTCGGGCCGTTCTGGTGTGAGTCTAGATTATCGAATGGGATGAAAAACTGATAGTGAATTGTAACGTTCAGGGCCACCTAATGACGATGGATCACTCAAATTGCGTCCCGATTCAAAACATCGTCCTCCAGCAGACTTGTCTCCATGGGTCTATTGCTGCCTCGGGCATCTTATGGCCGTTCGGTTGTGAGTCTAGATTATCGAATGGGACGAAAAACTGATAGTGAATTGTAACGTTCAGGGCCACCTAATGACGATGGATCACTCAAATTGCGTCCCGATTCAATACATCGTCTTCCAGCACACTTGTCTCCATGGGTCTATTGCTGCCTCGGGCACCTTTTGGCCGTTCTGCTGTGAGTCAACGATTTTCGACTAGGACGGAAAACTGATAGTGAATTGTAACGTTCAGGGCCACCTAATGACGATGGATCACTCAAATTGCGTCCCGATTCAATACATCGTCCTCCAGCAGTCTTATCTCCATGGGTCTATTGCTGCCTGGGACTCCTTATGGCCGTTCTGCTGTGAGTCAACGATTTTCGAATCGGACGAAAAACTGATAGTGAATTGTAACGATCATGGCCTCCTAATGACGATGGAACACTCAAATTGCGTCCCGTTGCAATACATCGTCCTCCAGCAGTCTTGTCTCCATGGGTCTATTGCTGCCTCGGGCACCTTATGGCCGTTCTGCTGTGAGTCAAAGATTTTCGAATCGGACGAAAAACTGATAGTGAATTGTAACATTCAGGGCCACCTAATGACGATGGACCTCACAAATAACGTCCCGATTCAATACATCGTCTTCCAGCCGACTTGACTCCATGGGTCTATTGCTGCCTCGTGCACCTTATGGCCGTTCTGCTGTGACTCAAAGATTTTCGAATCGGACGAAAAACTGATAGTGAATTGTAACGTTCAGGGACTCCTAATGACGATGGAACACTCAAATTGCGTCCCGATTCAATACATCGTCCTCCAGCCGACTTGTCTCCATGGGTCTATTTCTGCCTCGGGCACCTTATGATCGTTCTCCCGTGAGTCTTGATTATCGAATGGGACGAAAAAGTGATAGTTAATTGTAACATTCAGGGCCTCCTAATGACGATGGAACACTCAAATTGCGTCCCGATTCAATACCTCGTCGTCCAGCAGACTTGTCTCCATGGGTCTATTGCTGCCTCGGGCACCTTATGGCCGTTCTGCTGTGAGTCTAAGATTTTCGAATCGGACGAAAAACTGATAGTGAATTGTAACATTCAGGGCCACCTAATGACGATGGACCACACAAATTGCGTCCCGATTCAATACATCGTCCTCCAGCCGACTTGTCTCCATGGGACTATTGCTGCCTCGGGCACCTTATGGTCGTTCTCCCGTGGGTCTTGATTATCGAATGGGACGAAAAACTGATAGTTAATTGTAACATTCAGGGCCACCTAATGATGATGGATCACTCAAATTGCGTCCCGATTCAATACATCGTCCTCCAGCAGCCTTGTCTCCATGGGTCTATTGCTGCCTCGGGCACCTTATGGCCGTTCCGCTGTGACTCAAAGATTTTCGAATCGCACGAAAAACTGATAGTGAATTGTAACGATCAGGGCCTCCTAATGTCGATGGAACACTCAAATTACGTCCCGATTCAATACATCGTCCTCCAGCCGACTTGACTCCATGGGTCTATTGCTGCCTCGGGCCGTTCTGGTGTGAGTCTAGATTATCGAATGGGATGAAAAACTGATAGTGAATTGTAACGTTCAGGGCCACCTAATGACGATGGGTCACTAAAATTGCGTCCCGATTAAATACATCTTCCTCCAGCAGACTTGTCTCCATGGGTCTATTGCTGCCTCGGACACCTTATGGCCGTTCTGCTGTGAGTCAACGATTTTCGAATCGGACGAAAAACTGATAGTGAATTGTAACGTTCACGGCCTCCTAATGACGATGGAACACTCAAATTGCGTCCCGATGCAATGCATCGTCCTCCAGCAGACTTGTCTCCATGGGTCTATTGCTGCCTCTGGCACCTTATGGCCGTTCTGCTGTGAGTCAAAGATTTTCGAATCGGACGAAAAACTGATAGTGAATCGTAACATACAGGGCCACCTAATGACGATGGACCACACAAATTGCGTCCCGATTCAATACATCGTCCACCAGCCGACTTGACTCCATGGGTCTATTGCTGCCTCGGGCACCTTATGGCCGTTCTGCTGTGAGTCTAGATTATCGAATGGGACGAAAAACTGATAGTGAATTGTAACGTTCAGGGCCACCTAATGACGATGGATCACTCAAATTGCGTCCCGATTCAATACATCGTCCTCCAGCAGACTTGTCTACATGGCTCTATTGCTGCCTCGGGCACCTTATGGCCGTTCTGCTGTGAGTCAACGATTTTCGAATCGGACGAAAAACTGATAGTGAATTGTAACGTTCAGGGCCTCCTAATGACGATGGATCACTCAAATTGCGTCCCGATGCAATACATCGTCCTCCACCAGACTTGTCTCCATGGGTCTATTGCTGCCTCGGGCACCTTATGGCCGTTCTGCTGTGAGTCAAAGATTTTCGAATCGGACGAAAAACTGATAGTGAATTGTAACATTCAGGGCCACCTAATGACGATGGACCTCACAAATTGCGTCCCGATTCAATACATCGTCCTCCAGCCGAGTTGACTCCATGGGTCTATAGCTGCCTCGTGCACCTTATGGCCGTTCTGCTGTGAGTCTAGATTATCGAATCGGACGAAAAACTGATAGTGAATTGTAACGTTCAGGGCCACCTAATGACGATGGATCACTCAAATTGCGTCCCGATTCAATACATCGTCCTCCAGCAGACTTGTCTCCATGGGTCTATTGCTGCCTCGGGCACCTTATGGCCGTTCTGCTGTGAGTCAAAGATTCTCGAATCGGAGGAAAGACTGATAGTGAATTGTAACGTTCAGGGCCACCGAATGACGATGGATCACTCAAATTACGTCCCGATTCAATACATCGTCCTCCAGCAGACTTGTCTCCGTGGGTCTATTGCTGCCTCGTGCACCTTATGGCCGTTCTGCTGTGACTCAAAGATTTTCGAATCGGACGAAAAACTGATAGTGAATGGTAACGATCAGGGCCTCCTAATGTCGATGGAACACTCAAATTACGTCCCGATTCAATACATCGTCCTCCAGCCGACTTGACTCCATGGGTCTATTGCTGCCTCGGGCCGTTCTGGTGTGAGTCTAGATTATCGAATGGGATGAAAAACTGATAGTGAATTGTAACATTCAGGGCCACCTAATGACGATGGATCACTCAAATTGCGTCCCGATTCAATACATCGTCCTCCAGCAGACTTGTCTCCATGGGTCTATTGCTGCCTCGGACACCTTATGGCCGTTCTGCTGTGAGTCAACGATTTTCGAATCGGACGAAAAACTGATAGTGAATTGTAACGTTCAGGGCCTCCTAATGACGATGGAACACTCAAATTGCGTCCCGATGCAATACATCGACCTCCAGCAGACTTGTCTCCATGGGTCTATTGCTGCCTCGGGCACCTTATGGCCGTACTGCTGTGAGTCAAAGATTTTCGAATCGGACGAAAAACTGATAGTGAATTGTAACATTCAGGGCCACCTAATGACGATGGACCTCACAAATTGCGACCCGATTCAATACATCGTCTTCCAGCCCACTTGACTCCATGGGTCTATTGCTGCCTCGGGCACCTTATGGCCGTTCTGCTGTGAGTCTAGATTATCGAATGGGACGAAAAACTGATAGTGAATTGTAACGTTCACGGCCACCTAATGACGATGGATCACTCAAATTGCGTCCCGATTCAATAGATCGTCCTCCAGCAGACTTGTCTCCATGGGTCTATTGCTGCCTCGGGCACCTTATGGCCGTTCTGCTGTGAGTCAAAGATTATCGAATCGGACGAAAGACTGATAGTGAATTGTAACGTTCAGCGCCACCGAATGACGATGGATCACTCAAATTGCGTCCCGATTCAATACATCGTCCTCCAGCAGACTTGTCTCCATGGGTCTATTGCTGCCTCGTGCACCTTATGGCCGTTCTGCTGTGACACAAAGATTTTCGAATCGGACGAAAAACTGATAGTGAATTGTAACGTTCAGGGCCTCCTAATGACGATGGAACACTCAAATTGCGTCCCGATTCAATACCTCGTCCTCCAGCCGACTTGTCTCCATGGGTCTATTGCTGCCTCGGGCACCTTATGGTCGTTCTCCCGTGAGTCTTGATTATCGAATGGGACCAAAAAGTGGTAGTTAATTGTAACATTCAGGGCCTCCTAATGACGATGGAACACTCAAATTGCGTCCCGATTCAATACCTCGTCGTCCAGCAGACTTGTCTCCATGGGTCTATTGCTGCCTCGGGCACCTTATGGCCGTTCTGCTGTGAGTCTAAGATTTTCGAATCGGACGAAAAACTGATAGTGAATTGTAACATTCAGGGCCACCTAATGACGATGGACCACACAAGTTGCGTCCCGATTCAATACATCGTCCTCCAGCCGACTTGACTCCATGGGACTATTGCTGCCTCGGGCACCTTATGGTCGTTCTCCCGTGGGTCTTGATTATCGAATGGGACGAAAAACTGATAGTTAATTGTAACATTCAGGGCCACCTAATGATGATGGATCACTCAAATTGCGTCCCGATTCAATACAACTTCCTCCAGCAGCCTTGTCTCCATGGGTCTATTGCTGCCTCGGGCACCTTATTACCGTTCTGCTGTGACTCAAAGATTTTCGAATCGGACGAAAAACTGATAGTGAATTGTAACGTTCAGGGCCTCCTAATAGCGATGGAACACTCAAATTACGTCCCGATTCAATACATCGTCCTCCAGCCGACTTGACTCCATGGGTCTATTGCTGCCTCGGGCCGTTCTGGTGTGAGTCTAGATTATCGAATGGGATGAAAAACTGATAGTGATTTGTAACGTTCAGGGCCACCTAATGACGATGGGTCACTCAAATTGCGTCCCGATTCAATACATCTTCCTCCAGCAGACTTGTCTCCGTGGGTCTATTGCTGCCTCGGACACCTTATGGCCGTTCTGCTGTGAGTCAACGATTTTCGAATCGGACGAAAAACTGATAGTGAATTGTAACGTTCAGGGCCTCCTAATGACGATGGAACACTCAAATTGCGTCCCGATGCAATACATCGTCCTCCAGCAGACTTGTCTCCATGGGTCTATTGCTGCCTCGGGCACCTTATGGCCGTTCTGCTGTGAGTCAAAGATTTTCGAATCGGACGAAAAACTGATAGTGAATTGTAACATTCAGGGCGTCCTAATGTCGATGGAACACTCAAATTACGTCCCGATTCAATACATCGTCCTCCAGCCGACTTGACTCCATGGGTCTATTGCTGCCTCGGGCCGTTCTGGTGTGAGTCTAGATTATCGAATGGGATGAAAAACTGATAGTGAATTGTAACGTTCAGGGCCACCTAATGACGATGGATCACTCAAATTGCGTCCCGATTCAAAACATCGTCCTCCAGCAGACTTGTCTCCATGGGTCTATTGCTGCCTCGGGCATCTTATGGCCGTTCGGCTGTGAGTCTAGATTATCGAATGGGACGAAAAACTGATAGTGAATTGTAACGTTCAGGGCCACCTAATGACGATGGATCACTCAAATTGCGTCCCGATTCAATACATCGTCTTCCAGCACACTTGTCTCCATGGGTCTATTTCTGCCTCGGGCACCTTTTGGCCGTTCTGCTGTGAGTCAACGATTTTCGACTAGGACGGAAAACTGATAGTGAATTGTAACGTTCAGGGCCACCTAATGACGATGGATCACTCAAATTGCGTCCCGATTTAATACATCGTCCTCCAGCAGTCTTATCTCCATGGGTCTATTGCTGCCTGGGACTCCTTATGGCCGTTCTGCTGTGAGTCAACGATTTTCGAATCGGACGAAAAACTGATAGTGAATTGTAACGATCATGGCCTCCTAATGACGATGGAACACTCAAATTGCGTCCCGTTGCAATACATCGTCCTCCAGCAGTCTTGTCTCCATGGGTCTATTGCTGCCTCGGGCACCTTATGGCCGTTCTGCTGTGAGTCAAAGATTTTCGAATCGGACGAAAAACTGATAGTGAATTGTAACATTCAGGGCCACCTAATGACGATGGACCTCACAAATAACGTCCCGATTCAATACATCGTCTTCCAGCCGACTTGACTCCATGGGTCTATTGCTGCCTCGGGCACCTTATGTCTGTTCTGCTGTGAGTCTAGATTATCGAATGGGACGAAAAACTGATAGTGAATTGTAACGTTCAGGGCCACCTAATGACGATGGATCACTCAAATTGCGTCCCGATTCAATACATCGTCCTCCAGCAGACTTGTCTCCATGGGTCTATTGCTGCCTCGGGCACCTTATGGCCGTTCTGCTGTGAGTCAAAGATTTTCGAATCGGACGAAAGACTGATAGTGAATTGTAACGTTCAGGGCCACCGAATGACGATGGATCACTCAAATTGCGTCCCGATTCAATACATCGTCCTCCAGCAGACTTGTCTCCATGGGTCTATTGCTGCCTCGTGCACCTTATGGCCGTTCTGCTGTGACTCAAAGATTTTCGAATCGGACGAAAAACTTATAGTGAATTGTAACGTTCAGGGACTCCTAATGACGATGGAACACTCAAATTGCGTCCCGATTCAATACATCGTCCTCCAGCCGACTTGTCTCCATGGGTCTATTGCTGCCTCGGGCACCTTATGATCGTTCTCCCGTGAGTCTTGATTATCGAATGGGACGAAAAAGTGATAGTTAATTGTAACATTCAGGGCCTCCTAATGACGATGGAACACTCAAATTGCGTCCCGATTCAATACCTCGTCGTCCAGCAGACTTGTCTCCATGGGTCTATTGCTGCCTCGGGCACCTTATGGCCGTTCTGCTGTGAGTCTAAGATTTTCGAATCGGACGAAAAACTGATAGTGAATTGTAACATTCAGGGCCACCTAATGACGATGGACCACACAAATTGCGTCCCGATTCAATACATCGTCCTCCAGCCGACTTGTCTCCATGGGACTATTGCTGCCTCGGGCACCTTATGGTCGTTCTCCCGTGGGTCTTGATTATCGAATGGGACGAAAAACTGATAGTTAATTGTAACATTCAGGGCCACCTAATGATGATGGATCACTCAAATTGCGTCCCGATTCAATACATCGTCCTCCAGCAGCCTTGTCTCCATGGGTCTATTGCTGCCTCGGGCACCTTATGGCCGTTCCGCTGTGACTCAAAGATTTTCGAATCGCACGAAAAACTGATAGTGAATTGTAACGATCAGGGCCTCCTAATGTCGATGGAACACTCAAATTACGTCCCGATTCAATACATCGTCCTCCAGCCGACTTGACTCCATGGGTCTATTGCTGCCTCGGGCCGTTCTGGTGTGAGTCTAGATTATCGAATGGGATGAAAAACTGATAGTGAATTGTAACGTTCAGGGCCACCTAATGACGATGGGTCACTAAAATTGCGTCCCGATTAAATACATCTTCCTCCAGCAGACTTGTCTCCATGGGTCTATTGCTGCCTCGGACACCTTATGGCCGTTCTGCTGTGAGTCAACGATTTTCGAATCGGACGAAAAACTGATAGTGAATTGTAACGTTCACGGCCTCCTAATGACGATGGAACACTCAAATTGCGTCCCGATGCAATGCATCGTCCTCCAGCAGACTTGTCTCCATGGGTCTATTGCTGCCTCTGGCACCTTATGGCCGTTCTGCTGTGAGTCAAAGATTTTCGAATCGGACGAAAAACTGATAGTGAATCGTAACATACAGGGCCACCTAATGACGATGGACCACACAAATTGCGTCCCGATTCAATACATCGTCCACCAGCCGACTTGACTCCATGGGTCTATTGCTGCCTCGGGCACCTTATGGCCGTTCTGCTGTGAGTCTAGATTATCGAATGGGACGAAAAACTGATAGTGAATTGTAACGTTCAGGGCCACCTAATGACGATGGATCACTCAAATTGCGTCCCGATTCAATACATCGTCCTCCAGCAGACTTGTCTCCATGGCTCTATTGCTGCCTCGGGCACCTTATGGCCGTTCTGCTGTGAGTCAACGATTTTCGAATCGGACGAAAAACTGATAGTGAATTGTAACGTTCAGGGCCTCCTAATGACGATGGATCACTCAAATTGCGTCCCGATGCAATACATCGTCCTCCAGCAGACTTGTCTCCATGGGTCTATTGCTGCCTCGGGCACCTTATGGCCGTTCTGCTGTGAGTCAAAGATTTTCGAATCGGACGAAAAACTGATAGTGAATTGTAACATTCAGGGCCACCTAATGACGATGGACCTCACAAATTGCGTCCCGATTCAATACATCGTCCTCCAGCCGAGTTGACTCCATGGGTCTATAGCTGCCTCGTGCACCTTATGGCCGTTCTGCTGTGAGTCTAGATTATCGAATCGGACGAAAAACTGATAGTGAATTGTAACGTTCAGGGCCACCTAATGACGATGGATCACTCAAATTGCGTCCCGATTCAATACATCGTCCTCCAGCAGACTTGTCTCCATGGGTCTATTGCTGCCTCGGGCACCTTATGGCCGTTCTGCTGTGAGTCAAAGATTCTCGAATCGGAGGAAAGACTGATAGTGAATTGTAACGTTCAGGGCCACCGAATGACGATGGATCACTCAAATTGCGTCCCGATTCAATACATCGTCCTCCAGCAGACTTGTCTCCGTGGGTCTATTGCTGCCTCGTGCACCTTATGGCCGTTCTGCTGTGACTCAAAGATTTTCGAATCGGACGAAAAACTGATAGTGAATGGTAACGATCAGGGCCTCCTAATGTCGATGGAACACTCAAATTACGTCCCGATTCAATACATCGTCCTCCAGCCGACTTGACTCCATGGGTCTATTGCTGCCTCGGGCCGTTCTGGTGTGAGTCTAGATTATCGAATGGGAATGAAAACTGATAGTGAATTGTAACGTTCAGGGCCACCTAATGACGATGGATCACTCAAATTGCGTCCCGATTCAATACATCGTCCTCCAGCAGACTTGTCTCCATGGGTCTATTGCTGCCTCGGACACCTTATGGCCGTTCTGCTGTGAGTCAACGATTTTCGAATCGGACGAAAAACTGATAGTGAATTGTAACGTTCAGGGCCTCCTAATGACGATGGAACACTCAAATTGCGTCCCGATGCAATACATCGTCCTCCAGCAGACTTGTCTCCATGGGTCTATTGCTGCCTCGGGCACCTTATGGCCGTTCTGCTGTGAGTCAAAGATTTTCGAATCGGACGAAAAACTGATAGTGAATTGTAACATTCAGGGCCACCTAATGACGATGGACCTCACAAATTGCGACCCGATTCAATACATCGTCTTCCAGCCCACTTGACTCCATGGGTCTATTGCTGCCTCGGGCACCTTATGGCCGTTCTGCTGTGAGTCTAGATTATCGAATGGGACGAAAAACTGATAGTGAATTGTAACGTTCACGGCCACCTAATGACGATGGATCACTCAAATTGCGTCCCGATTCAATAGATCGTCCTCCAGCAGACTTGTCTCCATGGGTCTATTGCTGCCTCGGGCACCTTATGGCCGTTCTGCTGTGAGTCAAAGATTTTCGAATCGGACGAAAGACTGATAGTGAATTGTAACGTTCAGCGCCACCGAATGACGATGGATCACTCAAATTGCGTCCCGATTCAATACATCGTCCTCCAGCAGACTTGTCTCCATGGGTCTATTGCTGCCTCGTGCACCTTAATGCCGTTCTGCTGTGACACAAAGATTTTCGAATCGGACGAAAAACTGATAGTGAATTGTAACGTTCAGGGCCTCCTAATGACGATGGAACACTCAAATTGCGTCCCGATTCAATACATCGTCCTCCAGCCGACTTGTCTCCATGGGTCTATTGCTGCCTCGGGCACCTTATGGTCGTTCTCCCGTGAGTCTTGATTATCGAATGGGACCAAAAAGTGGTAGTTAATTGTAACATTCAGGGCCTCCTAATGACGATGGAACACTCAAATTGCGTCCCGATTCAATACCTCGTCGTCCAGCCGACTTGTCTCCATGGGTCTATTGCTGCCTCGGGCACCTTATGGCCGTTCTGCTGTGAGTCTAAGATTTTCGAATCGGACGAAAAACTGATAGTGAATTGTAACATTCAGGGCCACCTAATGACGATGGACCACACAAGTTGCGTCCCGATTCAATACATCGTCCTCCAGCCGACTTGACTCCATGGGACTATTGCTGCCTCGGGCACCTTATGGTCGTTCTCCCGTGGGTCTTGATTATCGAATGGGACGAAAAACTGATAGTTAATTGTAACATTCAGGGCCACCTAATGATGATGGATCACTCAAATTGCGTCCCGATTCAATACAACTTCCTCCAGCAGCCTTGTCTCCATGGGTATATTGCTGCCTCGGGCACCTTATTACCGTTCTGCTGTGACTCAAAGATTTTCGAATCGGACGAAAAACTGATAGTGAATTGTAACGTTCAGGGCCTCCTAATAGCGATGGAACACTCAAATTACGTCCCGATTCAATACATCGTCCTCCAGCCGACTTGACTCCATGGGTCTATTGCTGCCTCGGGCCGTTCTGGTGTGAGTCTAGATTATCGAATGGGATGAAAAACTGATAGTGATTTGTAACGTTCAGGGCCACCTAATGACGATGGGTCACTCAAATTGCGTCCCGATTCAATACATCGTCCACCAGCCGACTTGACTCCATGTGTCTATTGCTGCCTTGGGCACCTTATGGCCGTTCTGCTGTGAGTCAAAGATTTTCGAATCTGACGAAAAACTGATAGTGAATTGTAACGTTCAGGGCCTCCTAATGACGATGGAACACTCAAATTGCGTCCCGATGCAATACATCGTCCTCCAGCAGACTTGTCTCCATGGGTCTATTGCTGCCTCGGGCACCTTATGGCCGTTCTGCTGTGAGTCAAAGATTTTCGAATCGGACGAAAAACTAATTGTGAATTGTAATTTTCAGGGCCTCCTAATGACGATGGAACACTCAAATTGCGTCCCGATTCAATACATCGTCCTGCAGCAGACTTGTCTCCATGGGTCTATTGCTGCCTCGGGCACCTTATGGCCGTTCTTCTGTGAGTCAAAGATTTTCGAATCGGACGAAAAACTGGTAGTGAATTGTAACATTCAGGGCCACCTAATGACGATGGACCACACAAATTGCGTCCCGATTCAATACATCGTCCTCCAGCCGACTTGACTCCATGGGTCTATTGCTGCCTCGGGCTCCTTATGGCTGTTCTGCTGTGAGTCTAGATTATCGAATGGGACGAAGAACTGATAGTGAATTGTAACGTTCAGGGCCACCTAATGACTAGAGATGGGCAAAACTGTTCTTTTCAGAGATTGGATCAGAACTGTTCACTCCCTGAAATGAATTGGCTCTTTTTCATGACTCACCACTCATTTACAATATAAAATAAATGGAAGGCACATTGCCCTTTAAACTTGGTTTATTCCAGTTCTATACCTGTATTTTGATCTTATTTGATCCTATTTTGAAGTAACACAGGTAATGAGTAAGAATTTTGTAGTGTTTATTGAAATTTCCACGATATGACAAAGTTTTTGGTTATTGATTTATTTTGCACTATCGTGGTTTTTTGGGTGATCGGAAAATGTTGTAACTTGAGATTTACATTAACAATATATTTGGCTATAACGTATTAAAATTTCATTAACCTCATATAAATACATCGCAAGCCATATATTTTTAAAGTGAACGTTTCCTTCCGAAGACGCCTAAAATCGCAAAATCCGTACCAGAATAAGAAAAAAAAATATAAATTTGACTGTAAAACGAAAGTGCTGCGTATAGCCTTACGCAGAATAAAACAAGGAAAATATTGGTGTATCACATTTTGCGATACGTTTATCGGTTCGCTCGTAATTAAAGCGTAAATTCGAGTGTCTATAATAAAAATCCTATAGTAAGAGGAGTCATCAATAACCTAATCTAATCAGTTTAAACAAATGAAAATAAAATAAAAACAATTGATGTATACATAACATAATAATGTAATATACATAGCGGCATTACTACGAAGAACAATATCCAGTGGGGACGAACTCCGATGCAGAGGCGCTGAGTCGAGCAGGTCGAGCCGCGAGCTGTATTACTGCGTGAGCTGAGACCGCAGAGACCACAGTGACACCTGAGTCGCTTTGCTCGACGCTCTGGCTAGAGTCGAGACAGTGGGGCGAGCGTTGAGCGGGCGACTTCCGAGGGAGGGGGTAGCGGTGAACTCACCCGCTCCGAGACAAATAGTTCGTTCCCTTGCGAGCGGGTTTTTGCAAGTAGTTCCTATGTTATCCGCTAGGTGGCTCTCAGTCCTGTTGCTCGCATCAACTGCCCAGAGGGCAGGACGTGCGACTGAAACGATCGCCGACAGAGTGCGATGCGAAGTTACGCTGCGCCAGACACTGCGCGGCAGACGACGCACAGAGACGCCACGGCATATGTGAAACACAAAATCCAATGGGGCACTGCACAATGCAGGCAGCCAAAGTAGAAGCAGGGCAGAGACCGGCGCTGGCTGTGTTGTGTGGCGTGCACTGTGCTGTGACCAGCAGAGGCGCTGCTGATATGCTCCGTCTCTCTCTCTCTCTCTCTCTCTCTCTCTCTCTCTCTCTCTATCTGCCGTGGGAAACGTTTGGAGCTACCGTTCTTTTTTTCTGAATCACTGATTGTTCACTCCTTTGAAAGATTGAACTCTATGAATTAGTTCAAGAGCGGATCCCCCATCTCTACTAACGACGATGGATAACTCAAATTGCGTCCCGATTCAGTACATCGTCCTCCAGCAGACTTGTCTCCATGGGTGTATTGCTGCCTAGGACACCTTATGGCCGTTCTGCTGTGAGTCTACGATTTTCGAATCGGACGAAAAACTGATAGTGAATTGTAACGTTCAGGGCCTCCTAATGACGATGGAACACTCAAATTGCGTCCCGATGCAATACATCGTCCTCCAGCAGACTTGTCTCCATGGGTCTATTGCTGCCTCGGGTTCCTTCTGGCCGTTCTGCTGTGAGTCAAAGATTTTCGAATCGGACGAAAGACTGATAGTGAATTGTAACGTTCAGAGCCTCCTAATGACGATGGAACACTCAAATTGCTCCCGATGCAATACATCGTCCTCCAGCAGACTTGTCTCCATGGGTCTATTGCTGCCTCGGGCACCTTATGGCCGTTCTGCTGTGAGTCAAAGATTTTCGAATCGGACGAAAAACTGATAGTGAATTGTAACATTCAGGGCCACCTAATGACGATGGACCTCACAAATTGCGTCCCGATTCAATAAATCGTCCTCCAGCCGACTTGACTCCATGGGTCTATAGCTGCCTCGTGCACCTTATGGCCGTTCTGCTGTGAGTCTAGATTATCGAATGGGACGAAAAACTGATAGTGAATTGTAACGTTCAGGGCCACCTAATGACGATGGATCACTCAAATTGCGTCCCGATTCAATACATCGTCCTCCAGCAGACTTGTCTCCATGGGTCTATTCCTGCCTCGGGCACCTTATGGCCGTTCTGCTGTGAGTCAAAGATTCTCGAATCGGAGGAAAGACTGATAGTGAATTGTAACGTTCAGGGCCACCGAATGACGATGGATCACTCAAATTGCGTCCCGATTCAATACATCGTCCTCCAGCAGACTTGTCTCCATGGGTCTATTGCTGCCTCGTGCACCTTATGGCCGTTCTGCTGTGACTCAAAGATTTTCGAATCGGACGAAAAACTGATAGTGAATTGTAAAGTTCAGGGCCTCCTAATGACGATGGAACACTCAAATTGCGTCCCGATTCAATACATCGTCCTCCAGCCGACTTCTCCATGGGTCTATTGCTGCCTCGGGCACCTTATGGTCTTTCTCCCGTGAGTCTTGATTATCGAATGGGACGAAAAAGTGATAGTTAATTGTAACGTTCAGGGCCACCTAATGACGATGGATCACTCAAATTGCGTCCCGATTCAATACATCGTCCTCCAGCAGACTTGTCTCCATGGGTCTATTCCTGCCTCGGGCACCTTATGGCCGTTCTGCTGTGAGTCAAAGATTCTAGAATCGGAGGAAAGACTGATAGTGAATTGTAACGTTCAGGGCCACCGAATGACGATGGATCACTCAAATTGCGTCCCGATTCAATACATCGTCCTCCAGCAGACTTGTCTCCATGGGTCTATTGCTGCCTCGTGCACCTTATGGCCGTTCTGCTGGGAGTCAAAGATTTTCGAATCGGACGAAAAAGTGATAGTGAATTGTAACATTCAGGGCCACCTAATGACGATGGATCACTCAAATTGCGTCCCGATTCATTACATCGTCCTCCAGCCGAATTGTCTCAATGGGTCTATTGCTGCCTCGGGCACCTTATGGCCGTTCTGCTGTGAGTCAAAGATTTTCGAATCGGACGAAAAACTGATAGTGAATTGTAACGATCAGGGCCTCCTAATGTCGATGGAACACTCAAATTACGTCCCGATTCAATACATCGTCCTCCAGCCGACTTGCCTCCATGGGTCTATTGCTGCCTCGGGCCGTTCTGGTGTGAGTCTAGATTATCGAATGGGATGAAAAACTGATAGTGAATTGTAACGTTCAGGGCCACCTAATGACGATGGATCACTCAAATTGCGTCCCGATTCAATACATCGTCCTCCAGCAGACTTGTCTCCATGGGTCTATTGCTGACTCGGACACCTTATGGCCGTTCTGCTGTGAGTCAACGATTTTCGAATCGGACGAAAAACTGATTGTGAATTGTAACGTTCAGGGCCTCCTAATGACGATGGAACACTCAAATTGCGTCCCGATGCAATACATCGTCCTCCAGCAGACTTGTCTCCATGGGTCTATTGCTGCCTCGGGCACCTTATGGCCGTTCTGCTGTGAGTCAAAGATTTTCGAATCGGACGAAAAACTGATAGAGAATTGTAACATTCAGGGCCACCTAATGACGATGGACCACACAAATTGCGTCCCGATTCAATACATCGTCCTCCAGCCGACTTGATTCCATGGGTCTTTTGCTGCATCGGGCACCTTTTGGCCGTTCTGCTGTGAGTCTAGATTATCGAATGGGACGAAAAACTGATAGTGAATTGTAACGTTCAGGGCCACCTAATGACGATGCATCACTCAAATTGCGTCCCGATTCAATACATCGTCCTCCAGCAGACTTGTCTCCATGGGTCTATTGCTGCCTCGGGCACCTTATGGCCGTTCTGCTGTGAGTCAACGATTTTCGAATCGGAAAAAAAACTGATAGTGAATTGTAACGTTCAGGGCCTCCTAATGACGATGGAACACTCAAATTGCGTCCCGATGCAATACATCGTCCTCCAGCAGACTTGTCTCCATGGGTCTATTGCTGCCTCGGGCACCTTATGGCCGTTCTGCTGTGAGTCAAAGATTTTCGAATCGGACGAAAAACTGATAGTGAATTGTAACATTCAGAGCCTCCTAATGTCGATGGAACACTCAAATTACGTCCCGATTCAATACATCGTCCTCCAGCCGACTTGTCTCCATGGGTCTATTGCTGCCTCGGGCCGTTCTGGTGTGAGTCTAGATTATCGAATGGGATGAAAAACTGATAGTGAATTGTAACGTTCAGGGCCACCTAATGACGATGGATCACTCAAATTGCGTCCCGATGCAATACATCGTCCTCCAGCAGACTTGTCTCCATGGGTCTATTGCTGCCTCGGGTTCCTTCTGGCCGTTCTGCTGTGAGTCAAAGATTTTCGAATCGGACGAAAGACTGATAGTGAATTGTAACGTTCAGAGCCTCCTAATGACGATGGAACACTCAAATTGCTCCCGATGCAATACATCGTCCTCCAGCAGACTTGTCTCCATGGGTCTATTGCTGCCTCGGGCACCTTATGGCCGTTCTGCTGTGAGTCAAAGATTTTCGAATCGGACGAGAAACTGATAGTGAATTGTAACATTCAGGGCCACCTAATGACGATGGACCTCACAAATTGCGTCCCGATTCAATAAATCGTCCTCCAGCCGACTTGACTCCATGGGTCTATAGCTGCCTCGTGCACCTTATGGCCGTTCTGCTGTGAGTCTAGATTATCGAATGGGACGAAAAACTGATAGTGAATTGTAACGTTCAGGGCCACCTAATGACGATGGATCACTCAAATTGCGTCCCGATTCAATACATCGTCCTCCAGCAGACTTGTCTCCATGGGTCTATTCCTGCCTCGGGCACCTTATGGCCGTTCTGCTGTGAGTCAAAGATTCTCGAATCGGAGGAAAGACTGATAGTGATTTGTAACGTTCAGGGCCACCGAATGACGATGGATCACTCAAATTGCGTCCCGATTCAATACATCGTCCTCCAGCAGACTTGTCTCCATGGGTCTATTGCTGCCTCGTGCACCTTATGGCCGTTCTGCTGTGACTCAAAGATTTTCGAATCGGACGAAAAACTGATAGTGAATTGTAACGTTCAGGGCCTCCTAATGACGATGGAACACTCAAATTGCGTCCCGATTCAATACATCGTCCTCCAGCCGACTTCTCCATGGGTCTATTGCTGCCTCGGGCACCTTATGGTCTTTCTCCCGTGAGTCTTGATTATCGAATGGGACGAAAAAGTGATAGTTAATTGTAACGTTCAGGGCCACCTAATGACGATGGATCACTCAAATTGCGTCCCGATTCAATACATCGTCCTCCAGAAGACTTGTCTCCATGGGTCTATTCCTGCCTCGGGCACCTTATGGCCGTTCTGCTGTGAGTCAAAGATTCTCGAATCGGAGGAAAGACTGATAGTGAATTGTAACGTTCAGGGCCACCGAATGACGATGGATCACTCAAATTGCGTCCCGATTCAATACATCGTCCTCCAGCAGACTTGTCTCCATGGGTCTATTGCTGCCTCGTGCACCTTATGGCCGTTCTGCTGGGAGTCAAAGATTTTCGAATCGGACGAAAAAGTGATAGTGAATTGTAACATTCAGGGCCACATAATGACGATGGATCACTCAAATTGCGTCCCGATTCATTACATCGTCCTCCAGCCGAATTGTCTCAATGGGTCTATTGCTGCCTCGGGCACCTTATGGCCGTTCTGCTGTGAGTCAAAGATTTTCGAATCGGACGAAAAACTGATAGTGAATTGTAACGATCAGGGCCTCCTAATGTCGATGGAACACTCAAATTACGTCCCGATTCAATACATCGTCCTCCAGCCGACTTGCCTCCATGGGTCTATTGCTGCCTCGGGCCGTTCTGGTGTGAGTCTAGATTATCGAATGGGATGAAAAACTGATAGTGAATTGTAACGTTCAGGGCCACCTAATGACGATGGATCACTCAAATTGCGTCCCGATTCAATACATCGTCCTCCAGCAGACTTGTCTCCATGGGTCTATTGCTGACTCGGACACCTTATGGCCGTTCTGCTGTGAGTCAACGATTTTCGAATCGGACGAAAAACTGATTGTGAATTGTAACGTTCAGGGCCTCCTAATGACGATGGAACACTCAAATTGCGTCCCGATGCAATACATCGTCCTCCAGCAGACTTGTCTCCATGGGTCTATTGCTGCCTCGGGCACCTGATGGCCGTTCTGCTGTGAGTCAAAGATTTTCGAATCGGACGAAAAACTGATAGAGAATTGTAACATTCAGGGCCACCTAATGACGATGGACCACACAAATTGCGTCCCGATTCAATACATCGTCCTCCAGCCGACTTGATTCCATGGGTCTTTTGCTGCATCAGGCACCTTTTGGCCGTTCTGCTGTGAGTCTAGATTATCGAATGGGACGAAAAACTGATAGTGAATTGTAACGTTCAGGGCCACCTAATGACGATGCATCACTCAAATTGCGTCCCGATTCAATACATCGTCCTCCAGCAGATTTGTCTCCATGGGTCTATTGCTGCCTCGGGCACCTTATGGCCGTTCTGCTGTGAGTCAACGATTTTCGAATCGGAAAAAAAACTGATAGTGAATTGTAACGTTCAGGGCCTCCTAATGACGATGGAACACTCAAATTGCGTCCCGATGCAATACATCGTCCTCCAGCAGACTTGTCTCCATGGGTCTATTGCTGCCTCGGGCACCTTATGGCCGTTCTGCTGTGAGTCAAAGATTTTCGAATCGGACGAAAAACTGATAGTGAATTGTAACATTCAGAGCCTCCTAATGTCGATGGAACACTCAAATTACGTCCCGATTCAATACATCGTCCTCCAGCCGACTTGACTCCATGGGTCTATTGCTGCCTCGGGCCGTTCTGGTGTGAGTCTAGATTATCGAATGGGATGAAAAACTGATAGTGAATTGTAACGTTCAGGGCCACCTAATGACGATGGATCACGCAAATTGCGTCCCGATTCAATACATCGTCCTCCAGCAGACTTGTCTCCATGGGTCTATTGCTGCCTCGGGCACCTTATGGCCGTTCGGCTGTGAGTCTAGATTATCGAATGGGACGAAAAACTGATAGTGAATTGTAACGTTCAGGGCACCTAATGACGATGGATCACTCGAATTGCGTCCCGATTCAATACATCGTCCTCCAGCAGACTTGTCTCCATGGGTCTATTGCTGCCTCGGGCAGCTTTTGGCCGTTCTGCTGTGAGTCAACGATTTTCGAATAGGACGGAAAACTGATAGTGAATTGTAACGTTCAGGGCCACCTAATGACGATGGATCACTCAAATTGCGTCCCGATTCAATACATCGTCCTCCAGCAGTCTTATCTCCATGGGTCTATTGCTGCCTGGGACTCCTTATGGCCGTTCTGCTGTGAGTCAACGATTTTCGAATCGGACGAAAAACTGATAGTGATTTGTAACGTTCAGGGCCTCCTAATGACGATGGAACACTCAAATTGCGTCCCGTTGCAATACATCGTCCTCCAGCAGACTTGTCTCCATGGGTCTATTGCTGCCTCGTGCACCTTATGGTCGTTCTGCTGTGACTCTAAGATTTTCGAATCGGACGAAAAACTGATAGTGAATTGTAACGTTCAGGGACTCCTAATGACGATGGAACACTCAAATTGCGTCCCGATTCAATACATCGTCCTCCAGCCGACTTGTCTCCATGGGTCTATTGCTGCCTCGGGCACCTTATGATCGTTCTCACGTGAGTCTTGATTATCGAATGGGACGAAAAAGTGATAGTTAATTGTAACATTCAGGGCCTCCTAATGACGATGGAACACTCAAATTGCGTCCCGATTCAATACCTCGTCGTCCAGCAGACTTGTCTCCATGGGTCTATTGCTGCCTCGGGCACCTTATGGCCGTTCTGCTGTGAGTCTAAGATTTTCGAATCGGACGAAAAACTGATAGTGAATTGTAACATTCAGGGCCACCTAATGACGATGGACCACACAAATTGCGTCCCGATTCAATACATCGTCCTCCAGCCGACTTGTCTCCATGGGACTATTGCTGCCTCGGGCACCTTATGGTCGTTCTCCCGTGGGTCTTGATTATCGAATGGGACGAAAAACTGATAGTTAATTGTAACATTCAGGGCCACCTAATGATGATGGATCACTCAAATTGCGTCCCGATTCAATACATCGTCCTCCAGCAGCCTTGTCTCCATGGGTCTATTGCTGCCTCGGGCACCTTACGGCCGTTCCGCTGTGACTCAAAGATTTTCGAATCGCACGAAAAACTGATAGTGAATTGTAACGATCAGGGCCTCCTAATGTCGATGGAACACTTAAATTACGTCCCGATTCAATACATCGTCCTCCAGCCGACTTGACTCCATGGGTCTATTGCTGCCTCGGGCCGTTCTGGTGTGAGTCTAGATTATCGAATGGGATGAAAAACTGATAGTGAATTGTAACGTTCAGGGCCACCTAATGACGATGGGTCACTAAAATTGCGTCCCGATTAAATACATCTTCGTCCAGCAGACTTGTCTCCATGGGTCTATTGCTGCCTCGGACACCTTATGGCCGTTCTGCTGTGAGTCAACGATTTTCGAATCGGACGAAAAACTAATAGTGAATTGTAACGCTCAGGGCCTCCTAATGACGATGGAACACTCAAATTGCGTCCCGATGCAATACATCGTCCTCCAGCAGACTTGTCTCCATGTGTCTATTGCTGCCTCTGGCACATTATGGCCGTTCTGCTGTGAGTCAAAGATTTTCGAATCGGACGAAAAACTGATAGTGAATCGTAACATTCAGGGCCACCTAATGACGATGGACCACACAAATTGCGTCCCGATTCAATACATCGTCCACCAGCCGACTTGACTCCATGGGTCTATTGCTGCCTCGGGCACCTTATGGCCGTTCTGCTGTGAGTCTAGATTATCGAATGGGACGAAAAACTGATAGTGAATTGTAACGTTCAGGGCCACCTAATGACGATGGATCACTCAAATTGCGTCCCGATTCAATACATCGTCCTCCAGCAGACTTGTCTCCATGGGTCTATTGCTGCCTCGGGCACCTTATGGCCGTTCTGCTGTGAGTCAACGATTTTCGAATCGGACGAAAAACTGATAGTGAATTGTAACGTTCAGGGCCTCCTAATGACGATGGATCACTCAAATTGCGTCCCGATGCAATACATCGTCCTCCAGCAGACTTGTCTCCATGGGTCTATTGCTGCCTCGGGCACCTTATGGCCGTTCTGCTGTGAGTCAAAGATTTTCGAATCGGACGAAAAACTGATAGTGAATTGTAACATTCAGGGCCACCTTATGACGATGAACCTCACAAATTGCGTCCCGATTCAATACATCGTCCTCCAGCCGACTTGACTCCATGGGTCTATAGCTGCCTCGTGCACCTTATGGCCGTTCTGCTGTGAGTCTAGATTATCGAATCGGACGAAAAACTGATAGTGAATTGTAACGTTCAGGGCCACCTAATGACGATGGATCACTCAAATTGCGTCCCGATTCAATACATCGTCCTCCAGCAGACTTGTCTCCATGGGTCTATTGCTGCCTCGGGCACCTTATGGCCGTTCTGCTGTGAGTCAAAGATTCTCGAATCGGAGGAAAGACTGATAGTGAATTGTAACGTTCAGGGCCACCGAATGACGATGGATCACTCAAATTGCGTCCCGATTCAATACATCGTCCTCCAGCAGACTTGTCTCCGTGGGTCTATTGCTGCCTCGTGCACCTTATGGCCGTTCTGCTGTGACTCAAAGATTTTCGAATCGGACGAAAAACTGATAGTGCATTGTAACGTTCAGGGGCTCCTAATGACGATGGAACACTCAAATTGCGTCCCGATTCAATACATCGTCCTCCAGCCGACTTGTAACCATGGGTTTATTGCTGCCTCGGGCACCTTATGGTCGTTCTCCCGTGAGTCTTGATTATCGAATGGGACGAAAATGTGATAGTTAATTGTAACATTCAGGGCCTCCTAATGACGATGGAACACTCAAATTGCGTCCCGATTCAATACATCGTCCTCCAGCAGACTTGTCTCCATGGGTCTATTGCTGCCTCGGGCACCTTATGGCCGTTCTGCTGTGAGTCAAAGATTCACGAATCGGAGGAAAGACTGATAGTGAATTGTAACGTTCAGGGCCACCGAATGACGATGGATCACTCAAATTGCGTCCCGATTCAATACATCGTCCTCCAGCAGACTTGTCTCCATGGGTCTATTGCTGCCTCGGGCACCTTAAGGCCGTTCTGCTGTGAGTCAAAGATTTTCGATTCGGACGAAAAACTGATAGTGAATTGTAACTTTCAGGGCCACCTAATGACGATGGATCACTCAAATTGCGTCCCGATTCAATACATCGTCCTCCAGCCGACTTGTCTCCATGGGTCTATTGCTGCCTCGGGCACCTTATGGCCGTTCTGCTGTGAGTCAAACATTTTCGAATCGGACGAAAAACTTATAGTGAACTGTAACGTTCAGGGCCACCTAATGACGATGGATCACTCAAATTGCGTCCCGATTCAATACATCGTCCTCCAGCCGACTTGACTCCATGGGTCAATTGCTGCGTCGGGCACCTTATGGCCGTTCTGCTGTGATTCTAGATTATCGAATGGGACGAAAAACTGTTAGTGAATTGTAACGTTCAGGGCCACCTAATGACGATGGATCACTCAAATTGCGTCCCGATTCAATACATCGTCCTCCAGCAGACTTGTCTCCATGGGTCTATTGCTGCCTCGGGCACCTTATGACCGTTCTGCTGTGAGTCAAAGATTTTCGAATCGGACGAAAAACTGATAGTGAATTGTAACTTTCAGGGCCACCTAATGACGATGGATCACTCAAATTGCGTCCCGATTCAATACATCGTCCTCCAGCCGACTTGTCTCCATGGGTCTATTGCTGCCTGGGGCACCTTATGGCCGTTCTGCTGTGAGTCAAACATTTTCGAAGCGAACGAAAAACTGATGGTGAACTGTAACGTTCAGGGCCTCCTAGTTACGATGGAACACTCAAATTGCGTCCCGATTCAATACATCGTCCTCCAGCAGACTTATCTCCATGGGTCTATTGCTGCCTCGGACACCTTATTGCCGTTCTGCTGTAAGTCAACGATTTTCGAATCGGACGAAAAACTGATAGTGAATTGTAACGTTCAGGGCCTCCTAATGACGATGGAACACTCAAATTCCGTCCCGATGCAATACATCGTCCTCCAGCAGACTTGTCTCCATGGGTCTATTGCTGCCTCGGGCACCTTATGGCCGTTCTGCTGTGAGTCAAAGATTTTCGAATCGGATGAAAAACTGATAGTGAATTGTAACATTCAGGGCCACCTAATGACGATGGACCTCACAAATTGCGACCCGATTCAATACATCGTCTTCCATCCGACTTGACTCCATGGGTCTATTGCTGCCTCGGGCACCTTATGGCCGTTCTGCTGTGAGTCTAGATTATCGAATGGGACGAAAAACTGATAGTGAATTGTAACGTTCACGGCCACCTAATGACGATGGATCACTCAAATTGCGTCCCGATTCAATAGATCGTCCTCCAGCAGACTTGTCTCCATGGGTCTATTGCTGCCTCGGGCACCTTATGGCCGTTCTGCTGTGAGTCAAAGATTTTCGAATCGGACGAAAGACTGATAGTGAATTGTAACGTTCAGCACCACCGAATGACGATGGATCACTCAAATTGCGTCCCGATTCAATACATCGTCCTCCAGCAGACTTGTCTCCATGGGTCTATTGCTGCCTCGTGCACCTTATGGCCGTTCTGCTGTGACTCAAAGATTTTCGAATCGGACGAAAAACTGATAGTTAATTGTAATTTCAGGGCCTCCTAATGACGATGGAACACTCAAATTGCGTCCCGATTCAATACATCGTCCTCCAGCCGACTTGTCTCCATGGGTCTATTGCTGCCTCGGGCACCTTATGCTCGTTCTCCCGTGAGTCTTGATTATCGAATGGGACCAAAAAGTGATAGTTAATTGTAACATTCAGGGCTTCCTAATGACGATGGAACACTCAAATTGCGTCCCGATTCAATACCTCGTCGTCCAGCAGACTTGTCTCCATGGGTCTATTGCTGCCTCGGGCACCTTATGGCCGTTCTGCTGTGAGTCTAAGATTTTCGAATCGGACGAAAAACTGATAGTGAATTGTAACATTCAGGGCCACCTAATGACGATGGACCACACAAGTTGCGTCCCGATTCAATACATCGTCCTCCAGCCGACTTGACTCCATGGGACTATTGCTGCCTCGGGCACCTTATGGTCGTTCTCCCGTGGGTCTTGATTATCGAATGGGACGAAAAACTGATAGTTAATTGTAACATTCAGGGCCACCTAATGATGATGGATCACTCAAATTGCGTCCCGATTCAATACATCTTCCTCCAGCAGCCTTGTCTCCATGGGTCTATTGCTGCCTCGGGCACCTTATGGCCGTTCTGCTGTGACTCAAAGATTTTCGAATCGGACGAAAAACTGATAGTGAATTGTAACGTTCAGGGCCTCCTAATAGCGATGGAACACTCAAATTACGTCCCGATTCAATACATCGTCCTCCAGCCGACTTGACTCCATGGGTCTATTGCTGCCTCGGGCCGTTCTGGTGTGAGTCTAGATTATCGAATGGGATGAAAAACTGATAGTGATTTGTAACGTTCAGGGCCACCTAATGACGATGGGTCACTCAAATTGCGTCCCGATTCAATACATCTTCCTCCAGCAGACTTGTCTCCATGGGTCTATTGCTGCCTCGGACACCTTATGGTCGTTCTGCTGTGAGTCAACGATTTTCGAATCGGACGAAAATCTGATAGTGAATTGTAACGTTCAGGGCCTCATAATGACGATGGAACACTCAATTTGCGTCCCGATGCAATACATCGTCCTCCAGCAGACTTGTCTCCATGGGTCTATTGCTGCCTTGGGCACCTTATGGCCGTTCTGCTGTGAGTCAAAGATTTTCGAATCGGACGAAAAACTGATAGTGAATTGTAACATTCAGGGCCACCTAATAACGATGGACCACACAAATTGCGTCCCGATTCAATACATCGTCCACCAGCCGACTTGACTCCATGTGTCTATTGCTGCCTTGGGCACCTTATGGCCGTTCTGCTGTGAGTCAAAGATTTTCGAATCTGACGAAAAACTGATAGTGAATTGTAACGTTCAGGGCCTCCTAATGACGATGGAACACTCAAATTGCGTCCCGATGCAATACATCGTCCTCCAGCAGACTTGTCTCCATGGGTCTATTGCTGCCTCGGGCACCTTATGGCCGTTCTGCTGTGTGTCAAAGATTTTCGAATCGGACGAAAAACTAATTGTGAATTGTAACGTTCAGGGCCTCCTAATGACGATGGAACACTCAAATTGCGTCCCGATTCAATACATCGTCCTGCAGCAGACTTGTCTCCATGGGTCTATTGCTGCCTCGGGCACCTTATGGCCGTTCTGCTGTGAGTCAAAGATTTTCGAATCGGACGAAAAACTGATAGTGAATTGTAACATTCAGGGCCACCTAATGACGATGGACCACACAAATTGCGTCCCGATTCAATACATCGTCCTCCAGCCGACTTGACTCCATGGGTCTATTGCTGCCTCGGGCACCTTATGGCTGTTCTGCTGTGAGTCTAGATTATCGAATGGGACGAAGAACTGATAGTGAATTGTAACGTTCAGGGCCACCTAATGACTAGAGATGGACAAAACTGTTCTTTTCAGAGATTGGATCAGAACTGTTCACTCCCTGAAATGAATTAGCTCTTTTTCATGACTCACCACTTATTTACAATATAAAATAAATGGAAGGCACATTGCCCTTTAAACTTGGTTTATTCCAGTTCTATACCTGTATTTTGATCTTATTTGATCCTATTTTGAAGTAACACAGGTAATGAGTAAGACTTTTGTAGTGTTTATTGAAATTTCCACGATATGACAAAGTTTTTGGTTATTGATTTATTTTGCACTATCGTGGTTTTTTGGGTGATCGGAAAATGTTGTAACTTGAGATTTACATTAACAATATATTTGGCTATAACGTATTAAAATTTCATTAACCTCATATAAATACATCGCAAGCCATATATTTTTAAAGTGAACGTTTCCTTCCGAAGACGCCTAAAATCGCAAAATCCGTACCAGAATAAGAAAAAAAAATATAAATTTGACTGTAAAACGAAAGTGCTGCGTATAGCCTTACGCAGAATAAAACAAGGAAAATATTGGTGTATCACATTTTGCGATACGTTTATCGGTTCGCTCGTAATTAAAGCGTAAATTCGAGTGTCTATAATAAAAATCCTATAGTAAGAGGAGTCATCAATAACCTAATCTAATCAGTTTAAACAAATGAAAATAAAATAAAAACAATTGATGTATACATAACATAATAATGTAATATACATAGCGGCATTACTACGAAGAACAATATCCAGTGGGGACGAACTCCGATGCAGAGGCGCTGAGTCGAGCAGGTCGAGCCGCGAGCTGTATTACTGCGTGAGCTGAGACCGCAGAGACCACAGTGATACCTGAGTCGCTTTGCTCGACGCTCTGGCTAGAGTCGAGACGGTGGGGCGAGCGTTGAGCGGGCGAATTCCGAGGGAGGGGGTAGCGGTGAACTCACCCGCTCCGAGACAAATAGTTCGTTCCCTTGCGAGCGGGTTTTTGCAAGTAGTTCCTATGTTATCCGCTAGGTGGCTCTCAGTCCTGTTGCTCGCATCAACTGCCCAGAGGGCAGGACGTGCGACTGAAACGATCGCCGACAGAGTGCGATGCGAAGTTACGCTGCGCCAGACACTGCGCGGCAGACGACGCACAGAGACGCCACGGCATATGTGAAACACAAAATCCAATGGGGCACTGCACAATGCAGGCAGCCAAGGTAGAAGCAGGGCAGAGGCCGGCGCTGGCTGTGTTGTGTGGCGTGCACTGTGCTGTGACCAGCAGAGGCGCTGCTGATATGCTCCGTCTCTCTATCTCTCTCTCTCTCTCTCTCTCTCTCTCTCTCTCTCTCTCTATATCTGCCGTGGGAAACGTTTGGAGCAACCGTTCTTTTTTTCTGAATCACTGATTGTTCACTCCTTTGAAAGATTGAACTCTATGAATTAGTTCAAGAGCGGATCCCCCATCTCTACTAACGACGATGGATCACTCAAATTGCGTCCCGATTCAATACATCGTCCTCCAGCAGACTTGTCTCCATGGGTGTATTGCTGCCTAGGACACCTTATGGCCGTTCTGCTGTGAGTCAACGATTTTCGAATCGGACGAAAAACTGATAGTGAATTGTAACGTTCAGGGCCTCCTAATGACGATGGAACACTCAAATTGCGTCCCGATGCAATACATCGTCCTCCAGCAGACTTGTCTCCATGGGTCTATTGCTGCCTCGGGTTCCTTCTGGCCGTTCTGCTGTGAGTCAAAGATTTTCGAATCGGACGAAAGACTGATAGTGAATTGTAACGTTCAGGGCCACCGAATGACGATGGATCACTCAAATTGCGTCCCGATTCAATACATCGTCCCCCAGCAGACTTGTCTCCATGGGTCTATTGCTGCCTCGTGCACCTTATGGCCGTTCTGCTGTGACTCAAAGATTTTCGAATCGGACGAAAAACTGATAGTGAATTGTAACGTTCAGGGCCTCCTAATGACGATGGAACACTCAAATTGCGTCCCGATTCAATACATCGTCCTCCAGCCGACTTGTCTCCATGGGTCTATTGCTGCCTCGGGCACCTTATGGTCGTTCTCCCGTGAGTCTTGATTATCGAATGGGACGAAAAAGTGATAGTTAATTGTAACATTCAGGGCCTCCTAATGACGATGGAACACTCAAATTGCGTCCCGATTCAATACCTCGTCGTCCAGCAGACTTGTCTCCATGGGTCTATTGCTGCCTCGGGCACCTTATGGCCGTTCTGCTGTGAGTCAAAGATTTTCGAATCGGACGAAAAACTGATAGTGAATTGTAACATTCAGGACCACCTAATGACGATGGATCACTCAAATTGCGTCCCGATTCAATACATCGTCCTCCAGCCGACTTGTCTCCATGGGTCTATTGCTGCCTCGAGCACCTTATGGCCGTTCTGCTGTGAGTCAAAGATTTTCGAATCGGACGAAAAACTGATAGTGAATTGTAACATTCAGGGCCACCTAATGACGATGGACCACACAAATTGCGTCCCGATTCAATACATCGTCCTCCAGCCGACTTGACTCCATGGGTCTATTGCTGCCTCGGGCACCTTATGGTCGTTCTCCCGTGGGTCTTGATTATCGAATGGGACGAAAAACTGATAGTTAATTGTAACATTCAGGGCCTCCTAATGATGATGGATCACTCAAATTGCGTCCCGATTCAATACATCGTCCTCCAGCAGCCTTGACTCCATGGGTCTATTGCTGCCTCGGGCACCTTATGGTCGTTCTCCCGTGGGTCTTGATTATCGAATGGGACGAAAAACTGATAGTTAATTGTAACATTCAGGGCCTCCTAATGATTATGGATCACTCAAATTGCGTCCCGATTCAATACATCGTCCTCCAGCAGCCTTGTCTCCATGGGTCTATTGCTGCCTCGGGCACCTTATGGCCGTTCCGCTGTGACTCAAAGATTTTCGAATGGGACGAAAAACTGATAGTGAATTGTAACGATCAGGGCCTCCTAATGTCGATGGAACACTCAAATTACGTCCCGATTCAATACATCGTCCTCCAGCCGACTTGACTCCATGGGTCTATTGCTGCCTCGTGCCGTTCTGGTGTGAGTCTAGATTATCGAATGGGATGAAAAACTGATAGTGAATTGTAACGTTCAGGGCCACCTAATGACGATGGATCACTCAAATTGCGTCCCGATTCAATACATCGTCCTCCAGCAGACTTGTCTCCATGGGTCTATTGCTGCCTCGGACACCGTATGGCCATTCTGCTGTGAGTCAAAGATTTTCGAATCGGTCGAAAAACTGATAGTGAATTGTAACATTCAGGGCCACCTAATGACGATGGACCACACAAATTGCGTCCCGATTCAATACATCGTCCTCAAGCCGACTTGACTCCATGGGTCTATTGCTGCCTCGGGCACCTTATGGTCGTTCTCCCGTGGGTCTTGATTATCGAATGCGACGAAAAACTGATAGTTAATTGTAACATTCAGGGCCTCCTAATGGTGATGGATCACTCAAATTGCGTCCCGATTCAATACATCGTCCTCCAGCAGCCTTGTCTCCTTGGGTCTATTGCTGCCTCGGGCACCTTATGGTCGTTCTCCCGTGAGTCTTGATTATCGAATGGGACGAAAAAGTGGGAGTTAATTGTAACATTCAGGGCCTCCTAATGACGATGGAACACTCAAATTGCGTCCCGATTCAATACCTCGTCGTCCAGCAGACTTGTTTCCATGGGTCTATTGCTGCCTCGGGCACCTTATGGCCGTTCTGCTGTGAGTCAAAGATTTTCGAATCGGACGAAAAAGTGATAGTGAATTGTAACATTCAGGGCCACCTAATGACGATGGACCACACAAATTGCGTCCCGATTCAATACATCGTCCTCCAGCCGACTTGACTCCATGGGTCTATTGCTGCCTCGGGCACCTTATGGTCGTTCTCCCGTGGGTCTTGATTATCGAATGGGACGAAAAACTGATAGTTAATTGTAACATTCAGGGCCTCCTAATGATGATGGATCACTCAAATTGCGTCCCGATTCAATACATCGTCCTCCAGCAGCCTTGTCTCCATGGGTCTATTGCTGCCTCGGGCACCTTATGGATGTTCTGCTGTGAGTCTAGATTATCGAATGGGACGAAAAACTGATAGTGAATTGTAACATTCAGGGCCACCTAATGACGCTGGATCACTCAAATTGCGTCCCGATTCAATACATCGTCCTCCAGCAGACTTGTCTCCATGGGTCTATTGCTGCCTCGGGCACCTTATGGCCGTTCTGCTGTGAGCTTAGATTATCGAATGGGACGAAAAACTGATAGTGAATTGTAACGTTCAGGGCCACCTAATGACGATGGATCACTCAAATTGCGTCCCGATTCAATACATCGTCCTCCAGCAGACTAGTCTCCATGGGTCTGTTGCTGCCTCGGGCACCTTTTGGCCGTTCTGCTGTGAGTCAACGATTTTCGAATCGGACGAAAACTGATAGTGAATTGTAACGTTCACGGCCTCCTAATGACGATGGAACACTCAAATTGCGTCCCGATGCAATTCATCGTCCTCCAGCAGACTTGTCTCCATGGGTCTATTGCTGCCTCGGGTTCCTTATGGCCGTTGTGCTGTGAATCAAAGATTTACGAATCGGACGAAAGACTGATAGTGAATTGTAACGTTCAGGGCCACCGAATGACGATGGATCACTCAAATTGCGTCCCGATTCAATAGGGTCTATTGCTGCCCCATCACCTTATGGCCGTTCTGCTGTGACTCAAAGATTTTCGAATCGGACGAAAAACTGATAGTGAATTGTAACATTCAGGGCCACCTAATGACGATGGACCACACAAATTGCGTCCCGATTCAATACATCGTCCTCCAGCCGACTTGACTCCATGGGTCTATTGCTGCCTCGGGCACCTTATGGTCGTTCTCCCGTGGGCCTTGATTATCGAATGGGACGAAAAACTGATAGTTAATTGTAACATTCAGGGCCTCCTAATGATGATGGATCACTCAAATTGCGTCCCGATTCAATACATCGTCCTCCAGCAGCCTTGTCTCCATGGGTCTATTGCTGCCTCGGGCACCTTATGGCCGTTCCGCTGTGACTCAAAGATTTTCGAATGGGACGAAAAACTGATAGTGAATTGTAACGATCAGGGCCTCCTAATTTCGATGGAACACTCAAATTACGTCCCGATTCAATACATCGTCCTCCAGCCGACTTGACTCCATGGGTCTATTGCTGCCTCGTGCCGTTCTGGTGTGAGTCTAGATTATCGAATGGGATGAAAAACTGATAGTGAATTGTAACGTTCAGGGCCACCTAATGACGATGGATCACTCAAATTGCGTCCCGATTCAATACATCGTCCTCCAGCAGACTTGTCTCCATGGGTCTGTTGCTGCCTCGGACACCTTATGGCCGTTCTGCTGTGAGTCAAAGATTTTCGAATCGGTCGAAAAACTGATAGTGAATTGTAACATTCAGGGCCACCTAATGACGATGGACCACACAAATTGCGTCCCGATTCAATACATCGTCCTCCAGCCGACTTGACTCCATGGGTCTATTGCTGCCTCGGGCACCTTATGGCCGTTCTGCTGTGAGTCTAGATTATCGAATGGGACGAAAAACTGATAGTGAATTGTAACATTCAGGGCCACCTAATGACGCTGGATCACTCAAATTGCGTCCCGATTCAATACATCGTCCTCCAGCAGACTTGTCTCCATGGGTCTATTGCTGCCTCGGGCACCTTATGGCCGTTCTGCTGTGAGCTTAGATTATCGAATGGGACGAAAAACTGATAGTGAATTGTAACGTTCAGGGCCACCTAATGACGATGGATCACTCAAATTGCGTCCCGATTCAATACATCGTCCTCCAGCAGACTAGTCTCCATGGGTCTGTTGCTGCCTCGGGCACCTTTTGGCCGTTCTGCTGTGAGTCAACGATTTTCGAATCGGACGAAAACTGATAGTGAATTGTAACGTTCACGGCCTCCTAATGACGATGGAACACTCAAATTGCGTCCCGATGCAATACATCGTCCTCCAGCAGACTTGTCTCCATGGGTCTATTGCTGCCTCGGGTTCCTTATGGCCGTTGTGCTGTGAATCAAAGATTTACGAATCGGACGAAAGACTGATAGTGAATTGTAACGTTCAGGGCCACCGAATGACGATGGATCACTCAAATTGCGTCCCGATTCAATACATCGTCCCCCAGCAGACTTGTCTCCATGGGTCTATTGCTGCCCCATCACCTTATGGCCGTTCTGCTGTGAGCTTAGATTATCGAATGGGACGAAAAACTGATAGTGAATTGTAACGTTCAGGGCCACCTAATGACGATGGATCACTCAAATTGCGTCCCGATTCAATACATCGTCCTCCAGCAGACTAGTCTCCATGGGTCTGTTGCTGCCTCGGGCACCTTATGGCCGTTCTGCTGTGAGTCAACGATTTTCGAATCGGACGAAAACTGATAGTGAATTGTAACGATCAGGGCCTCCTAATGTCGATGGAACACTCAAATTACGTCCCGATTCAATACATCGTCCTCCAGCCGACTTGACTCCATGGGTCTATTGCTGCCTCGTGCCGTTCTGGTGTGAGTCTAGATTATCGAATGGGATGAAAAACTGATAGTGAATTGTAACGTTCAGGGCCACCTAATGACGATGGATCACTCAAATTGCGTCCCGATTCAATACATCGTCCTCCAGCCGACTTGTCTCCATGGGTCTATTGCTGCCTCGGTCACCTTATGGCCGTTCTGCTGTGAGTCAAAGATTTTCGAATCGGACGAAAAACTGATAGTGAATTGTAACGTTCAGGGCCTCCTAATGACGATGGAACACTGAAATTGCATCCCGATTCAATACATCGTCCTCCAGCAGACTTGTCTTCATGGGTCTGTTGCTGCCTCGGGCACCTTATGGCCGTTCTGCTGTGAGTCAAAGAATTTCGAATCTGACGAAAAACTGATAGTGAATTGTAACATTCAGGGCCACCTAATGACGATGAATCACTCAAATTGCGTCCCGATTCAATACATCGTCCTCCAGCCGACTTGTCTCCATGGGTCTATTGCTGCCTCCGGCCCCTTATGGCCGTTCTGCTGTGAGTCAAAGATTTTCGAATCGGACGAAAAACTGATAGTGAATTGTAACATTCAGGGACACCTAATGACGATGGACCACACAAATTGCGTCCCGATTCAATACATCGTCCTCCAGCCGACTTGACTCCATGGGTCTTTTGCTGCCTCGGGCACCTTATGGTCGTTCTCCCGTGGGTCTTGATTATCGAATGGGACGAAAAACTGATAGTTAATTGTAACATTCAGGGCCTCCTAATGATGATGGATCACTCAAATTGCGTCCCGATTCAATACATCGTCCTCCAGCAGCCTTGTCTCCTTGGGTCTATTGCTGCCTCGGGCACCTTATGGTCGTTCTCCCGTGAGTCTTGATTATCGAATGGGACGAAAAAGTGATAGTTAATTGTAACATTCAGGGCCTCCTAATGACGATGGAACACTCAAATTGCGTCCCGATTCAATACCTCGTCGTCCAGCAGACTTGTTTCCATGGGTCTATTGCTGCCTCGGGCACCTTATGGCCGTTCTGCTGTGAGTCAAAGATTTTCGAATCGGACGAAAAAGTGATAGTGAATTGTAACATTCAGGGCCACCTAATGACGATGGATCACTCAAATTGCGTCCCGATTCAATACATCGTCCTCCAGCCGACATGTCTCCATGGGTCTATTGCTGCCTCGAGCACCTTGTGGCCGTTCTGCTGTGAGTCAAAGATTTTCGATTCGGACGAAAAACTGATAGTGAATTGTAACATTCAGGGCCACCTAATGACGATGGACCACACAAATTGCGTCCCGATTCAATACATCGTCCTCCAGCCAACTTGACTCCATGGGTCTATTGCTGCCTCGGGCACCTTATGGTCGTTTTCCCGTGGGTCTTGATTATCGAATGGGACGAAAAACTGATAGTTAATTGTAACATTCAGGGCCTCCTAATGATGATGGATCACTCAAATTGCGTCCCGATTCAATACATCGTCCTCCAGCAGCCTTGTCTCCATGGGTCTATTGCTGCCTCGGGCACCTTATGGATGTTCTGCTGTGAGTCTAGATTATCGAATGGGACGAAAAACTGATAGTGAATTGTATTATTCAGGGCCACCTAATGACGCTGGATCACTCAAATTGCGTCCCGATTCAATACATCGTCCTCCAGCAGACTAGTCTCCATGGGTCTGTTGCTGCCTCGGGCACCTTTTGGCCGTTCTGCTGTGAGTCAACGATTTTCGAATCGGACGAAAACTGATAGTGAATTGTAACGTTCACGGCCTCCTAATGTCGATGGAACACTCAAATTGCGTCCCGATGCAATACATCGTCCTCCAGCAGACTTGTCTCCATGGGTCTATTGCTGCCTCGGGTTCCTTATGGCCGTTCTGCTGTGAATCAAAGATTTACGAATCGGACGAAAGACTGATAGTGAATTGTAACGTTCAGGGCCACCGAATGACGATGGATCACTCAAATTGCGTCCCGATTCAATACATCGTCCCCCAGCAGACTTGTCTCCATGGGTCTATTGCTGCCCCATCACCTTATGGCCGTTCTGCTGTGACTCAAAGATTTTCGAATCGGACGAAAAACTGATAGTGAATTGTAACGTTCAGGGCCTCGTAATGACGATGGAACACTCAAATTGCGTCCCGATTCAATACATAGTCCGCCAGCCGATTTGTCTCCATGGGTCTATTCCTGCCTCGGGCACCTTATGGTCGTTCTCCCGTGAGTCTTGATTATCGAATGGGACGAAAAAGTGATAGTTAATTGTAACATTCAGGGCCACCTAATGACGATGGATCACTCAAATTGCGTCCCGATTCAATACATCGTCCTCCAGCCGACTTGTCTCCATGGGTCTATTGCTGCCTCGAGCACCTTATGGCCGTTCTGCTGTGAGTCAAAGATTTTCGAATCGGACGAAAAACTGATAGTGAATTGTAACATTCAGGGCCACCTAATGACGATGGACCACACAAATTGCGTCCCGATTCAATACATCGTCCTCCAGCCGACTTGACCCCATGGGTCTATTGCTGCCTCGGGCACCTTATGGCCGTTCTGCTGTGAGTCTAGATTATCGAATGGGACGAAAAACTGATAGTGAATTGTAACGTTCAGGGCCACCTAATGACGATGGATCACTCAAATTGCGTCCCGATTCAATACATCGTCCTCCAGCAGACTTGTCTCCATGGGTCTGTTGCTGCCTCGGGCACCTTTTGGCCGTTCTGCTGTGAGTCAACGATTTTCGAATCGGACGAAAAACTGATAGTGAATTGCAACGTTCACGGCCTCCTAATGACGATGGAACACTCAAATTGCGTCCCGATGCAATACATCGTCCTCCAGCAGACTTGTCTCCATGGGTCTATTGCTGCCTCGGGTTCCTTATGGCCGTTCTGCTGTGAGTCAAAGATTTACGAATCGGACGAAAGACTGATAGTGAATTATAACGTTCAGGGCCACCGAATGACGATGGATCACTCAAATTGCGTCCCGATTCAATACATCGTCCCCCAGCAGACTTGTCTCCATGGGTCTATTGCTGCCTCGTGCACCTTATGACCTTTCTGCTGTGACTCAAAAATTTTCGAATCGGACGAAAAACTGATAGTGCATTGTAACGTTCAGGGCCTCCTAATGACGATGGATCACTCAAATTGCGTCCCGATTCAATACATCGTCCTCCAGCAGACTTGTCTCCATGGGTCTATTGCTGCCTCGGACACCTTATGGCCGTTCTGCTGTGACTCAAAGATTTTCGAATCGGTCGAAAAACTGATAGTGAATTGTAACATTCAGGGCCACCTAATGACGATGGACCACACAAATTGCGTCCCGATTCAATACATCGTCCTCCAGCCGACTTGACTCCATGGGTCTATTGCTGCCTCGGGCACCTTATGGCCGTTCTGCTGTGAGTCTAGATTATCGAATGGGACGAAAAACTGATAGTGAATTGTAACGTTCAGGGCCACCTAATGACGATGGATCACTCAAATTGCGTCCCGATTCAATACATCGTCCTCCAGCAGACTTGTCTCCATGGGTCTATTGCTGCCTCGGGCACCTTATGGCCGTTCTGCTGTGAGTCAACGATTTTCGAATCGGACGAAAAACTGATAGTGAATTGTAACGTTCAGGGCCTCCTAATGACGATGGAACACTCAAATTGTGTCCCGATGCAATACTTCGTCCTCCAGCAGACTTGTCTCCATGGGTCTATTGCTGCCTCGGGCACGTTACGGCCGTTCTGCTGTGAGTAAAAGATTTTCGAATCGGACGAAAAACTGATAGTGAATTGTAACATTCTGGACCACCTAATGACGATGGATCACTCAAATTGCGTCCCGATTCAATACATCGTCCTCCAGCCGACTTTTCTCCATGGGTCTATTGCTGCCTCGGGCACCTTATGGCCGTTCTGCTGTGAGTCAAAGATTTTCGAATCGGACGAAAAACTGATAGTGAATTGTAACGTTCAGGGCCTCCTAATGACGATGGAACACTGAAATTGCATCCCGATTCAATACATCGTCCTCCAGCAGACTTGTCTTCATGGGTCTGTTGCTGCCTCGGGCACCTTATGGCCGTTCTGCTGTGAGTCAAAGATTTTCGAATCTGACGAAAAACTGATAGTGAATTGTAACATTCAGGGCCACCTAATGACGATGGATCACTCAAATTGCGTCCCGATTCAATACATCGTCCTCCAGCCGACTTGTCTCCATGGGTCTATTGCTGCCTCCGGCACCTTATGGCCGTTCTGCTGTGAGTCAAAGATTTTCGAATCGGACGAAAAACTGATAGTGAATTGTAACATTCAGGGCCACCTAATGACGATGGACCTCACAAATTGCATCCCGATTCAATACATCGTCCTCCAGCCGACTTGTCTCCATGGGTCTATTGCTGCCTCGGGCACCTTATGGTCGTTCTCCCGCGAGTCTTGATTATCGAATGGGACGAAAAAGTGATAGTTAATTGAAACATTCAGGGCCTCCTAATGACGACAGAACACTCAAATTGCGTCCCGATTCAATACCTCGTCGTCCAGCAGACTTGTCTCCATGCGTCTATTGCTGCCTCGGGCACCTTATGGCAATTCTGCTGAGAGTCAAAGATTTTCGAATCGGACGAAAAACTGATAGTGAATTGTAACATTCAGGGCCACCTAATGACGATGGACCACACAAATTGCGTCCCGATTCAATACATCGTCCTCCAGCCGACTTGACTCCATGGGTCTATTGCTGCCTCGGGCACCTTATGGCCGTTCTGCTGTGAGTCTAGATTATCGAATGGGACGAAAAACTGATAGTGAATTGTAACATTCAGGGCCACCTAATGACGCTGGATCACTCAAATTGCGTCCCGATTCAATACATCGTCCTCCAGCAGACTTGTCTCCATGGGTCTATTGCTGCCTCGGGCACCTTATGGCCGTTCTGCTGTGAGCTTAGATTATCGAATGGGACGAAAAACTGATAGTGAATTGTAACGTTCAGGGCCACCTAATGACGATGGATCACTCAAATTGCGTCCCGATTCAATACATCGTCCTCCAGCAGACTAGTCTCCATGGGTCTGTTGCTGCCTCGGGCACCTTTTGGCCGTTCTGCTGTGAGTCAACGATTTTCGAATCGGACGAAAACTGATAGTGAATTGTAACGTTCACGGCCTCCTAATGACGATGGAACACTCAAATTGCGTCCCGATGCAATACATCGTCCTCCAGCAGACTTGTCTCCATGGGTCTATTGCTGCCTCGGGTTCCTTATGGCCGTTGTGCTGTGAATCAAAGATTTACGAATCGGACGAAAGACTGATAGTGAATTGTAACGTTCAGGGCCACCGAATGACGATGGATCACTCAAATTGCGTCCCGATTCAATACATCGTCCCCCAGCAGACTTGTCTCCATGGGTCTATTGCTGCCCCATCACCTTATGGCCGTTCTGCTGTGAGCTTAGATTATCGAATGGGACGAAAAACTGATAGTGAATTGTAACGTTCAGGGCCACCTAATGACGATGGATCACTCAAATTGCGTCCCGATTCAATACATCGTCCTCCAGCAGACTAGTCTCCATGGGTCTGTTGCTGCCTCGGGCACCTTATGGCCGTTCTGCTGTGAGTCAACGATTTTCGAATCGGACGAAAACTGATAGTGAATTGTAACGATCAGGGCCTCCTAATGTCGATGGAACACTCAAATTACGTCCCGATTCAATACATCGTCCTCCAGCCGACTTGACTCCATGGGTCTATTGCTGCCTCGTGCCGTTCTGGTGTGAGTCTAGATTATCGAATGGGATGAAAAACTGATAGTGAATTGTAACGTTCAGGGCCACCTAATGACGATGGATCACTCAAATTGCGTCCCGATTCAATACATCGTCCTCCAGCCGACTTGTCTCCATGGGTCTATTGCTGCCTCGGTCACCTTATGGCCGTTCTGCTGTGAGTCAAAGATTTTCGAATCGGACGAAAAACTGATAGTGAATTGTAACGTTCAGGGCCTCCTAATGACGATGGAACACTGAAATTGCATCCCGATTCAATACATCGTCCTCCAGCAGACTTGTCTTCATGGGTCTGTTGCTGCCTCGGGCACCTTATGGCCGTTCTGCTGTGAGTCAAAGAATTTCGAATCTGACGAAAAACTGATAGTGAATTGTAACATTCAGGGCCACCTAATGACGATGAATCACTCAAATTGCGTCCCGATTCAATACATCGTCCTCCAGCCGACTTGTCTCCATGGGTCTATTGCTGCCTCCGGCCCCTTATGGCCGTTCTGCTGTGAGTCAAAGATTTTCGAATCGGACGAAAAACTGATAGTGAATTGTAACATTCAGGGACACCTAATGACGATGGACCACACAAATTGCGTCCCGATTCAATACATCGTCCTCCAGCCGACTTGACTCCATGGGTCTTTTGCTGCCTCGGGCACCTTATGGTCGTTCTCCCGTGGGTCTTGATTATCGAATGGGACGAAAAACTGATAGTTAATTGTAACATTCAGGGCCTCCTAATGATGATGGATCACTCAAATTGCGTCCCGATTCAATACATCGTCCTCCAGCAGCCTTGTCTCCTTGGGTCTATTGCTGCCTCGGGCACCTTATGGTCGTTCTCCCGTGAGTCTTGATTATCGAATGGGACGAAAAAGTGATAGTTAATTGTAACATTCAGGGCCTCCTAATGACGATGGAACACTCAAATTGCGTCCCGATTCAATACCTCGTCGTCCAGCAGACTTGTTTCCATGGGTCTATTGCTGCCTCGGGCACCTTATGGCCGTTCTGCTGTGAGTCAAAGATTTTCGAATCGGACGAAAAAGTGATAGTGAATTGTAACATTCAGGGCCACCTAATGACGATGGATCACTCAAATTGCGTCCCGATTCAATACATCGTCCTCCAGCCGACATGTCTCCATGGGTCTATTGCTGCCTCGAGCACCTTGTGGCCGTTCTGCTGTGAGTCAAAGATTTTCGATTCGGACGAAAAACTGATAGTGAATTGTAACATTCAGGGCCACCTAATGACGATGGACCACACAAATTGCGTCCCGATTCAATACATCGTCCTCCAGCCAACTTGACTCCATGGGTCTATTGCTGCCTCGGGCACCTTATGGTCGTTTTCCCGTGGGTCTTGATTATCGAATGGGACGAAAAACTGATAGTTAATTGTAACATTCAGGGCCTCCTAATGATGATGGATCACTCAAATTGCGTCCCGATTCAATACATCGTCCTCCAGCAGCCTTGTCTCCATGGGTCTATTGCTGCCTCGGGCACCTTATGGATGTTCTGCTGTGAGTCTAGATTATCGAATGGGACGAAAAACTGATAGTGAATTGTATTATTCAGGGCCACCTAATGACGCTGGATCACTCAAATTGCGTCCCGATTCAATACATCGTCCTCCAGCAGACTAGTCTCCATGGGTCTGTTGCTGCCTCGGGCACCTTTTGGCCGTTCTGCTGTGAGTCAACGATTTTCGAATCGGACGAAAACTGATAGTGAATTGTAACGTTCACGGCCTCCTAATGTCGATGGAACACTCAAATTGCGTCCCGATGCAATACATCGTCCTCCAGCAGACTTGTCTCCATGGGTCTATTGCTGCCTCGGGTTCCTTATGGCCGTTCTGCTGTGAATCAAAGATTTACGAATCGGACGAAAGACTGATAGTGAATTGTAACGTTCAGGGCCACCGAATGACGATGGATCACTCAAATTGCGTCCCGATTCAATACATCGTCCCCCAGCAGACTTGTCTCCATGGGTCTATTGCTGCCCCATCACCTTATGGCCGTTCTGCTGTGACTCAAAGATTTTCGAATCGGACGAAAAACTGATAGTGAATTGTAACGTTCAGGGCCTCGTAATGACGATGGAACACTCAAATTGCGTCCCGATTCAATACATAGTCCGCCAGCCGATTTGTCTCCATGGGTCTATTCCTGCCTCGGGCACCTTATGGTCGTTCTCCCGTGAGTCTTGATTATCGAATGGGACGAAAAAGTGATAGTTAATTGTAACATTCAGGGCCACCTAATGACGATGGATCACTCAAATTGCGTCCCGATTCAATACATCGTCCTCCAGCCGACTTGTCTCCATGGGTCTATTGCTGCCTCGAGCACCTTATGGCCGTTCTGCTGTGAGTCAAAGATTTTCGAATCGGACGAAAAACTGATAGTGAATTGTAACATTCAGGGCCACCTAATGACGATGGACCACACAAATTGCGTCCCGATTCAATACATCGTCCTCCAGCCGACTTGACTCCATGGGTCTATTGCTGCCTCGGGCACCTTATGGCCGTTCTGCTGTGAGTCTAGATTATCGAATGGGACGAAAAACTGATAGTGAATTGTAACGTTCAGGGCCACCTAATGACGATGGATCACTCAAATTGCGTCCCGATTCAATACATCGTCCTCCAGCAGACTTGTCTCCATGGGTCTGTTGCTGCCTCGGGCACCTTTTGGCCGTTCTGCTGTGAGTCAACGATTTTCGAATCGGACGAAAAACTGATAGTGAATTGCAACGTTCACGGCCTCCTAATGACGATGGAACACTCAAATTGCGTCCCGATGCAATACATCGTCCTCCAGCAGACTTGTCTCCATGGGTCTATTGCTGCCTCGGGTTCCTTATGGCCGTTCTGCTGTGAGTCAAAGATTTACGAATCGGACGAAAGACTGATAGTGAATTATAACGTTCAGGGCCACCGAATGACGATGGATCACTCAAATTGCGTCCCGATTCAATACATCGTCCCCCAGCAGACTTGTCTCCATGGGTCTATTGCTGCCTCGTGCACCTTATGACCTTTCTGCTGTGACTCAAAAATTTTCGAATCGGACGAAAAACTGATAGTGCATTGTAACGTTCAGGGCCTCCTAATGACGATGGATCACTCAAATTGCGTCCCGATTCAATACATCGTCCTCCAGCAGACTTGTCTCCATGGGTCTATTGCTGCCTCGGACACCTTATGGCCGTTCTGCTGTGACTCAAAGATTTTCGAATCGGTCGAAAAACTGATAGTGAATTGTAACATTCAGGGCCACCTAATGACGATGGACCACACAAATTGCGTCCCGATTCAATACATCGTCCTCCAGCCGACTTGACTCCATGGGTCTATTGCTGCCTCGGGCACCTTATGGCCGTTCTGCTGTGAGTCTAGATTATCGAATGGGACGAAAAACTGATAGTGAATTGTAACGTTCAGGGCCACCTAATGACGATGGATCACTCAAATTGCGTCCCGATTCAATACATCGTCCTCCAGCAGACTTGTCTCCATGGGTCTATTGCTGCCTCGGGCACCTTATGGCCGTTCTGCTGTGAGTCAACGATTTTCGAATCGGACGAAAAACTGATAGTGAATTGTAACGTTCAGGGCCTCCTAATGACGATGGAACACTCAAATTGTGTCCCGATGCAATACTTCGTCCTCCAGCAGACTTGTCTCCATGGGTCTATTGCTGCCTCGGGCACGTTACGGCCGTTCTGCTGTGAGTAAAAGATTTTCGAATCGGACGAAAAACTGATAGTGAATTGTAACATTCTGGACCACCTAATGACGATGGATCACTCAAATTGCGTCCCGATTCAATACATCGTCCTCCAGCCGACTTTTCTCCATGGGTCTATTGCTGCCTCGGGCACCTTATGGCCGTTCTGCTGTGAGTCAAAGATTTTCGAATCGGACGAAAAACTGATAGTGAATTGTAACGTTCAGGGCCTCCTAATGACGATGGAACACTGAAATTGCATCCCGATTCAATACATCGTCCTCCAGCAGACTTGTCTTCATGGGTCTGTTGCTGCCTCGGGCACCTTATGGCCGTTCTGCTGTGAGTCAAAGATTTTCGAATCTGACGAAAAACTGATAGTGAATTGTAACATTCAGGGCCACCTAATGACGATGGATCACTCAAATTGCGTCCCGATTCAATACATCGTCCTCCAGCCGACTTGTCTCCATGGGTCTATTGCTGCCTCCGGCACCTTATGGCCGTTCTGCTGTGAGTCAAAGATTTTCGAATCGGACGAAAAACTGATAGTGAATTGTAACATTCAGGGCCACCTAATGACGATGGACCTCACAAATTGCATCCCGATTCAATACATCGTCCTCCAGCCGACTTGTCTCCATGGGTCTATTGCTGCCTCGGGCACCTTATGGTCGTTCTCCCGCGAGTCTTGATTATCGAATGGGACGAAAAAGTGATAGTTAATTGAAACATTCAGGGCCTCCTAATGACGACAGAACACTCAAATTGCGTCCCGATTCAATACCTCGTCGTCCAGCAGACTTGTCTCCATGCGTCTATTGCTGCCTCGGGCACCTTATGGCAATTCTGCTGAGAGTCAAAGATTTTCGAATCGGACGAAAAACTGATAGTGAATTGTAACATTCAGGGCCACCTAATGACGATGGACCACACAAATTGCGTCCCGATTCAATACATCGTCCCCCAGCAGACTTGTCTCCATGGGTCTATTGCTGCCCCATCACCTTATGGCCGTTCTGCTGTGACTCAAAGATTTTCGAATCGGACGAAAAACTGATAGTGAATTGTAACATTCAGGGCCACCTAATGACGATGGACCACACAAATTGCGTCCCGATTCAATACATCGTCCTCCAGCCGACTTGACTCCATGGGTCTATTGCTGCCTCGGGCACCTTATGGTCGTTCTCCCGTGGGCCTTGATTATCGAATGGGACGAAAAACTGATAGTTAATTGTAACATTCAGGGCCTCCTAATGATGATGGATCACTCAAATTGCGTCCCGATTCAATACATCGTCCTCCAGCAGCCTTGTCTCCATGGGTCTATTGCTGCCTCGGGCACCTTATGGCCGTTCCGCTGTGACTCAAAGATTTTCGAATGGGACGAAAAACTGATAGTGAATTGTAACGATCAGGGCCTCCTAATGTCGATGGAACACTCAAATTACGTCCCGATTCAATACATCGTCCTCCAGCCGACTTGACTCCATGGGTCTATTGCTGCCTCGTGCCGTTCTGGTGTGAGTCTAGATTATCGAATGGGATGAAAAACTGATAGTGAATTGTAACGTTCAGGGCCACCTAATGACGATGGATCACTCAAATTGCGTCCCGATTCAATACATCGTCCTCCAGCAGACTTGTCTCCATGGGTCTGTTGCTGCCTCGGACACCTTATGGCCGTTCTGCTGTGAGTCAAAGATTTTCGAATCGGTCGAAAAACTGATAGTGAATTGTAACATTCAGGGCCACCTAATGACGATGGACCACACAAATTGCGTCCCGATTCAATACATCGTCCTCCAGCCGACTTGACTCCATGGGTCTATTGCTGCCTCGGGCACCTTATGGCCGTTCTGCTGTGAGTCTAGATTATCGAATGGGACGAAAAACTGATAGTGAATTGTAACATTCAAGGCCACCTAATGACGCTGGATCACTCAAATTGCGTCCCGATTCAATACATCGTCCTCCAGCAGACTTGTCTCCATGGGTCTATTGCTGCCTCGGGCACCTTATGGCCGTTCTGCTGTGAGCTTAGATTATCGAATGGGACGAAAAACTGATAGTGAATTGTAACGTTCAGGGCCACCTAATGACGATGGATCACTCAAATTGCGTCCCGATTCAATACATCGTCCTCCAGCAGACTAGTCTCCATGGGTCTGTTGCTGCCTCGGGCACCTTTTGGCCGTTCTGCTGTGAGTCAACGATTTTCGAATCGGACGAAAACTGATAGTGAATTGTAACGTTCACGGCCTCCTAATGACGATGGAACACTCAAATTGCGTCCCGATGCAATACATCGTCCTCCAGCAGACTTGTCTCCATGGGTCTATTGCTGCCTCGGGTTCCTTATGGCCGTTGTGCTGTGAATCAAAGATTTACGAATCGGACGAAAGACTGATAGTGAATTGTAACGTTCAGGGCCACCGAATGACGATGGATCACTCAAATTGCGTCCCGATTCAATACATCGTCCCCCAGCAGACTTGTCTCCATGGGTCTATTGCTGCCCCATCACCTTATGACCGTTCTGCTGTGAGCTTAGATTATCGAATGGGACGAAAAAGTGATAGTGAATTGTAACGTTCAGGGCCACCTAATGACGATGGATCACTCAAATTGCGTCCCGATTCAATACATCGTCCTCCAGCAGACTAGTCTCCATGGGTCTGTTGCTGCCTCGGGCACCTTTTGGCCGTTCTGCTGTGAGTCAACGATTTTCGAATCGGACGAAAACTGATAGTGAATTGTAACGATCAGGGCCTCCTAATGTCGATGGAACACTCAAATTACGTCCCGATTCAATACATCGTCCTCCAGCCGACTTGACTCCATGGGTCTATTGCTGCCTCGTGCCGTTCTGGTGTGAGTCTAGATTATCGAATGGGATGAAAAACTGATAGTGAATTGTAACGTTCAGGGCCACCTAATGACGATGGATCACTCAAATTGCGTCCCGATTCAATACATCGTCCTCCAGCCGACTTGTCTCCATGGGTCTATTGCTGCCTCGGTCACCTTATGGCCGTTCTGCTGTGAGTCAAAGATTTTCGAATCGGACGAAAAACTGATAGTGAATTGTAACGTTCAGGGCCTCCTAATGACGATGGAACACTGAAATTGCATCCCGATTCAATACATCGTCCTCCAGCAGACTTGTCTTCATGGGTCTGTTGCTGCCTCGGGCACCTTATGGCCGTTCTGCTGTGAGTCAAAGAATTTCGAATCTGACGAAAAACTGATAGTGAATTGTAACATTCAGGGCCACCTAATGACGATGAATCACTCAAATTGCGTCCCGATTCAATACATCGTCCTGCAGCCGACTTGTCTCCATGGGTCTATTGCTGCCTCCGGCCCCTTAAGGCCGTTCTGCTGTGAGTCAAAGATTTTCGAATCGGACGAAAAACTGATAGTGAATTGTAACATTCAGGGACACCTAATGACGATGGACCACACAAATTGCGTCCCGATTCAATACATCGTCCTCCAGCCGACTTGACTCCATGGGTCTTTTGCTGCCTCGGGCACCTTATGGTCGTTCTCCCGTGGGTCTTGATTATCGAATGGGACGAAAAACTGATAGTTAATTGTAACATTCAGGGCCTCCTAATGATGATGGATCACTCAAATTGCGTCCCGATTCAATACATCGTCCTCCAGCAGCCTTGTCTCCTTGGGTCTATTGCTGCCTCGGGCACCTTATGGTCGTTCTCCCGTGAGTCTTGATTATCGAATGGGACGAAAAAGTGATAGTTAATTGTAACATTCAGGGCCTCCTAATGACGATGGAACACTCAAATTGCGTCCCGATTCAATACCTCGTCGTCCAGCAGACTTGTTTCCATGGGTCTATTGCTGCCTCGGGCACCTTATGGCCGTTCTGTTGTGAGTCAAAGATTTTCGAATCGGACGAAAAAGTGATAGTGAATTGTAACATTCAGGGCCACCTAATGACGATGGATAACTCAAATTGCGTCCCGATTCAATACATCGTCCTCCAGCCGACATGTCTCCATGGGTCTATTGCTGCCTCGAGCACCTTGTGGCCGTTCTGCTGTGAGTCAAAGATTTTCGATTCGGACGAAAAACTGATAGTGAATTGTAACATTCAGGGCCACCTAATGACGATGGACCACACAAATTGCGTCCCGATTCAATACATCGTCCTCCAGCCAACTTGACTCCATGGGTCTATTGCTGCCTCGGGCACCTTATGGTCGTTTTCCCGTGGGTCTTGATTATCGAATGGGACGAAAAACTGATAGTTAATTGTAACATTCAGGGCCTCCTAATGATGATGGATCACTCAAATTGCGTCCCGATTCAATACATCGTCCTCCAGCAGCCTTGTCTCCATGGGTCTATTGCTGCCTCGGGCACCTTATGGATGTTCTGCTGTGAGTCTAGATTATCGAATGGGACGAAAAACTGATAGTGAATTGTAACATTCAGGGCCACCTAATGACGCTGGATCACTCAAATTGCGTCCCGATTCAATACATCGTCCTCCAGCAGACTAGTCTCCATGGGTCTGTTGCTGCCTCGGGCACCTTTTGGCCGTTCTGCTGTGAGTCAACGATTTTCGAATCGGACGAAAACTGATAGTGAATTGTAACGTTCACGGCCTCCTAATGTCGATGGAACACTCAAATTGCGTCCCGATGCAATACATCGTCCTCCAGCAGACTTGTCTCCATGGGTCTATTGCTGCCTCGGGTTCCTTATGGCCGTTCTGCTGTGAATCAAAGATTTACGAATCGGACGAAAGACTGATAGTGAATTGTAACGTTCAGGGCCACCGAATGACGATGGATCACTCAAATTGCGTCAAGATTCAATACATCGTCCCCCAGCAGACTTGTCTCCATGGGTCTATTGCTGCCCCATCACCTTATGGCCGTTCTGCTGTGACTCAAAGATTTTCGAATCGGACGAAAAACTGACAGTGAATTGTAACGTTCAGGGCCTCGTAATGACGATGGAACACTCAAATTGCGTCCCGATTCAATACATAGTCCGCCAGCCGATTTGTCTCCATGGGTCTATTCCTGCCTCGGGCACCTTATGGTCGTTCTCCCGTGAGTCTTGATTATCGAATGGGACGAAAAAGTGATAGTTAATTGTAACATTCAGGGCCACCTAATGACGATGGATCACTCAAATTGCGTCCCGATTCAATACATCGTCCTCCAGCCGACTTGTCTCCATGGGTCTATTGCTGCCTCGAGCACCTTATGGCCGTTCTGCTGTGAGTCAAAGATTTTCGAATCGGACGAAAAACTGATAGTGAATTGTAACATTCAGGGCCACCTAATGACGATGGACCACACAAATTGCGTCCCGATTCAATACATCGTCCTCCAGCCGACTTGACTCCATGGGCCTATTGCTGCCTCGGGCACCTTATGGCCGTTCTGCTGTGAGTCTAGATTATCGAATGGGACGAAAAACTGATAGTGAATTGTAACGTTCAGGGCCACCTAATGACGATGGATCACTCAAATTGCGTCCCGATTCAATACATCGTCCTCCAGCAGACTTGTCTCCATGGGTCTGTTGCTGCCTCGGGCACCTTTTGGCCGTTCTGCTGTGAGTCAACGATTTTCGAATCGGACGAAAAACTGATAGTGAATTGCAACGTTCACGGCCTCCTAATGACGATGGAACACTCAAATTGCGTCCCGATGCAATACATCGTCCTCCAGCAGACTTGTCTCCATGGGTCTATTGCTGCCTCGGGTTCCTTATGGCCGTTCTGCTGTGAGTCAAAGATTTACGAATCGGACGAAAGACTGATAGTGAATTATAACGTTCAGGGCCACCAAATGACGATGGATCACTCAAATTGCGTCCCGATTCAATACATCGTCCCCCAGCAGACTTGTCTCCATGGGTCTATTGCTGCCTCGTGCACCTTATGACCTTTCTGCTGTGACTCAAAAATTTTCGAATCGGACGAAAAACTGATTGTGAATTGTAACGTTCAGGGCCTCCTAATGACGATGGATCACTCAAATTGCGTCCCGATTCAATACATCGTCCTCCAGCAGACTTGTCTCCATGGGTCTATTGCTGCCTCGGACACCTTATGGCCGTTCTGCTGTGACTCAAAGATTTTCGAATCGGTCGAAAAACTGATAGTGAATTGTAACATTCAGGGCCACCTAATGACGATGGACCACACAAATTGCGTCCCGATTCAATACATCGTCCTCCAGCCGACTTGACTCCATGGGTCTATTGCTGCCTCGGGCACCTTATGGCCGTTCTGCTGTGAGTCTAGATTATCGAATGGGACGAAAAACTGATAGTGAATTGTAACGTTCAGGGCCACCTAATGACGATGGATCACTCAAATTGCGTCCCGATTCAATACATCGTCCTCCAGCAGACTTGTCTCCATGGGTCTATTGCTGCCTCGGGCACCTTATGGCCGTTCTGCTGTGAGTCAACGATTTTCGAATCGGACGAAAAACTGATAGTGAATTGTAACGTTCAGGGCCTCCTAATGACGATGGAACACTCAAATTGTGTCCCGATGCAATACATCGTCCTCCAGCAGACTTGTCTCCATGGGTCTATTGCTGCCTCGGGCACGTTACGGCCGTTCTGCTGTGAGTAAAAGATTTTCGAATCGGACGAAAAACTGATAGTGAATTGTAACATTCTGGACCACCTAATGACGATGGATCACTCAAATTGCATCCCGATTCAATACATCGTCCTCCAGCCGACTTTTCTCCATGGGTCTATTGCTGCCTCGGGCACCTTATGGCCGTTCTGCTGTGAGTAAAAGATTTTAGAATCGGACGAAAAACTGATAGTGAATTGTAACGTTCAGGGCCTCCTAATGACGATGGAACACTGAAATTGCATCCCGATTCAATACATCGTCCTCCAGCAGACTTGTCTTCATGGGTCTGTTGCTGCCTCGGGCACCTTATGGCCGTTCTGCTGTGAGTCAAAGATTTTCGAATCTGACGAAAAACTGATAGTGAATTGTAACATTCAGGGCCACCTAATGACGATGAATCACTCAAATTGCGACCCGATTCAATACATCGTCCTCCAGCCGACTTGTCTCCATGGGTCTATTGCTGCCTCCGGCCCCTTATGGCCGTTCTGCTGTGAGTCAAAGATTTTCGAATCGGACGAAAAACTGATAGTGAATTGTAACATTCAGGGACACCTAATGACGATGGACCACACAAATTGCGTCCCGATTCAATACATCGTCCTCCAGCCCACTTGACTCCATGGGTCTTGTGCTGCCTCGGGCACCTTATGGTCGTTCTCCCGTGGGTCTTGATTATCGAATGGGACGAAAAACTGATAGTTAATTGTAACATTCAGGGCCTCCTAATGATGATGGATCACTCAAATTGCGTCCCGATTCAATACATCGTCCTCCAGCAGCCTTGTCTCCTTGGGTCTATTGCTGCCTCGGGCACCTTATGGTCGTTCTCCCGTGAGTCTTGATTATCGAATGGGACGAAAAAGTGATAGTTAATTGTAACATTCAGGGCCTCCTAATGACGATGGAACACTCAAATTGCGTCCCGATTCAATACCTCGTCGTCCAGCAGACTTGTTTCCATGGGTCTATTGCTGCCTCGGGCACCTTATGGCCGTTCTGCTGTGAGTCAAAGATTTTCGAATCGGACGAAAAAGTGATAGTGAATTGTAACATTCAGGGCCACCTAATGACGATGGATCACTCAAATTGCGTCCCGATTCAATACATCGTCCTCCAGCCGACATGTCTCCATGGGTCTATTGCTGCCTCGAGCACCTTGTGGCCGTTCTGCTGTGAGTCAAAGATTTTCGATTCGGACGAAAAACTGATAGTGAATTGTAACATTCAGGGCCACCTAATGACGATGGACCACACAAATTGCGTCCCGATTCAATACATCGTCCTCCAGCCAACTTGACTCCATGGGTCTATTGCTGCCTCGGGCACCTTATGGTCGTTTTCCCGTGGGTCTTGATTATCGAATGGGACGAAAAACTGATAGTTAATTGTAACATTCAGGGCCTCCTAATGATGATGGATCACTCAAATTGCGTCCCGATTCAATACATCGTCCTCCAGCAGCCTTGTCTCCATGGGTCTATTGCTGCCTCGGGCACCTTATGGATGTTCTGCTGTGAGTCTAGATTATCGAATGGGACGAAAAACTGATAGTGAATTGTAACATTCAGGGCCACCTAATGACGCTGGATCACTCAAATTGCGTCCCGATTCAATACATCGTCCTCCAGCAGACTAGTCTCCATGGGTCTGTTGCTGCCTCGGGCACCTTTTGGCCGTTCTGCTGTGAGTCAACGATTTTCGAATCGGACGAAAACTGATAGTGAATTGTAACGTTCACGGCCTCCTAATGTCGATGGAACACTCAAATTGCGTCCCGATGCAATACATCGTCCTCCAGCAGACTTGTCTCCATGGGTCTATTGCTGCCTCGGGTTCCTTATGGCCGTTCTGCTGTGAATCAAAGATTTACGAATCGGACAAAAGACTGATAGTGAATTGTAACGTTCAGGGCCACCGAATGACGATGGATCACTCAAATTGCGTCCCGATTCAATACATCGTCCCCCAGCAGACTTGTCTCCATGGGTCTATTGCTGCCCCATCACCTTATGGCCGTTCTGCTGTGACTCAAAGATTTTCGAATCGGACGAAAAACTGATAGTGAATTGTAACGTTCAGGGCCTCGTAATGACGATGGAACACTCAAATTGCGTCCCGATTCAATACATAGTCCGCCAGCCGATTTGTCTCCATGGGTCTATTCCTGCCTCGGGCACCTTATGGTCGTTCTCCCGTGAGTCTTGATTATCGAATGGGACGAAAAAGTGATAGTTAATTGTAACATTCAGGGCCACCTAATGACGATGGATCACTCAAATTGCGTCCCGATTCAATACATCGTCCTCCAGCCGACTTGTCTCCATGGGTCTATTGCTGCCTCGAGCACCTTATGGCCGTTCTGCTGTGAGTCAAAGATTTTCGAATCGGACGAAAAACTGATAGTGAATTGTAACATTCAGGGCCACCTAATGACGATGGACCACACAAATTGCGTCCCGATTCAATACATCGTCCTCCAGCCGACTTGACTCCATGGGCCTATTGCTGCCTCGGGCACCTTATGGCCGTTCTGCTGTGAGTCTAGATTATCGAATGGGACGAAAAACTGATAGTGAATTGTAACGTTCAGGGCCACCTAATGACGATGGATCACTCAAATTGCGTCCCGATTCAATACATCGTCCTCCAGCAGACTTGTCTCCATGGGTCTGTTGCTGCCTCGGGCACCTTTTGGCCGTTCTGCTGTGAGTCAACGATTTTCGAATCGGACGAAAAACTGATAGTGAATTGCAACGTTCACGGCCTCCTAATGACGATGGAACACTCAAATTGCGTCCCGATGCAATACATCGTCCTCCAGCAGACTTGTCTCCATGGGTCTATTGCTGCCTCGGGTTCCTTATGGCCGTTCTGCTGTGAGTCAAAGATTTACGAATCGGACGAAAGACTGATAGTGAATTATAACGTTCAGGGCCACCGAATGACGATGGATCACTCAAATTGCGTCCCGATTCAATACATCGTCCCCCAGCAGACTTGTCTCCATGGGTCTATTGCTGCCTCGTGCACCTTATGACCTTTCTGCTGTGACTCAAAAATTTTCGAATCGGACGAAAAACTGATAGTGAATTGTAACGTTCAGGGCCTCCTAATGACGATGGATCACTCAAATTGCGTCCCGATTCAATACATCGTCCTCCAGCAGACTTGTCTCCATGGGTCTATTGCTGCCTCGGACACCTTATGGCCGTTCTGCTGTGACTCAAAGATTTTCGAATCGGTCGAAAAACTGATAGTGAATTGTAACATTCAGGGCCACCTAATGACGATGGACCACACAAATTGCGTCCCGATTCAATACATCGTCCTCCAGCCGACTTGACTCCATGGGTCTATTGCTGCCTCGGGCACCTTATGGCCGTTCTGCTGTGAGTCTAGATTATCGAATGGGACGAAAAACTGATAGTGAATTGTAACGTTCAGGGCCACCTAATGACGATGGATCACTCAAATTGCGTCCCGATTCAATACATCGTCCTCCAGCAGACTTGTCTCCATGGGTCTATTGCTGCCTCGGGCACCTTATGGCCGTTCTGCTGTGAGTCAACGATTTTCGAACCGGACGAAAAACTGATAGTGAATTGTAACGTTCAGGGCCTCCTAATGACGATGGAACACTCAAATTGTGTCCCGATGCAATACATCGTCCTCCAGCAGACTTGTCTCCATGGGTCTATTGCTGCCTCGGGCACGTTACGGCCGTTCTGCTGTGAGTAAAAGATTTTCGAATCGGACGAAAAACTGATAGTGAATTGTAACATTCTGGACCACCTAATGACGATGGATCACTCAAATTGCGTCCCGATTCAATACATCGTCCTCCAGCCGACTTTTCACCATGGGTCTATTGCTGCCTCGGGCACCTTATGGCCGTTCTGCTGTGAGTCAAAGATTTTAGAATCGGACGAAAAACTGATAGTGAATTGTAACGTTCAGGGCCTCCTAATGACGATGGAACACTGAAATTGCATCCCGATTCAATACATCGTCCTCCAGCAGACTTGTCTTCATGGGTCTGTTGCTGCCTCGGGCACCTTATGGCCGTTCTGCTGTGAGTCAAAGATTTTCGAATCTGACGAAAAACTGATAGTGAATTGTAACATTCAGGGCCACCTAATTACGATGGATCACTCAAATTGCGTCCCGATTCAATACATCGTCCTCCAGCCGACTTGTCTCCATGGGTCTATTGCTGCCTCCGGCACCTTATGGCCGTTCTGCTGTGAGTCAAAGATTTTCGAATCGGACGAAAAACTGATAGTGAATTGTAACATTCAGGGCCACCTAATGACGATGGACCTCACAAATTGCATCCCGATTCAATACATCGTCCTCCAGCCGACTTGTCTCCATGGGTCTATTGCTGCCTCGGGCACCTTATGGTCGTTCTCCCGCGAGTCTTGATTATCGAATGGGACGAAAAAGTCATAGTTAATTGTAACATTCAGGGCCTCCTAATGACGACAGAACACTCAAATTGCGTCCCGATTCAATACCTCGTCGTCCAGCAGACTTGTCTCCATGGGTCTATTGCTGCCTCGGGCACCTTATGGCAATTCTGCTGAGAGTCAAAGATTTTCGAATCGGACGAAAAACTGATAGTGAATTGTAACATTCAGGGCCACCTAATGACGATGGACCTCACAAATTGCGTCCCGATTCAATACATCGTCCTCCAGCCGACTTGACTCCATGGGACTATTTTGCCTCGGGCACCTTATGGTCGTTCTCCTGTGGGTCTTGATTATCGAATGGGACTAAAAACTGATAGTTAATTGTAACATTCAGGGCCACCTAATGATGATGGATCACTCAAATTGCGTCCCGATTCATTACATCGTCCTCCAGCAGCCTTGTCTCCATGGGTCTATTGCTGCCTCGGGCACCTTATGGCCGTTCTGCTGTGACTCAAAGATTTTCAAATCGGACGAAAAACTGATAGTGAATTGTAACGATCAGGGCCTCCTAATGTCGATGGAACACTCAAATTACGTCCCGATTCAATACATCGTCCTCCAGCCGACTTGACTCCATGGGTCTATTGCTGCCTCGGGCCGTTCTGGTGTGAGCCTAGATTATCGAATGGGATGAAAAACTGATAGTGAATTGCAACGTTCAGGGCCACCTAATGACGATGGATCACTCAAATTGCGTCCCGATTCAATACATCGTCCTCCAGCAGACTTGCCTCCATGGGTCTATTGCTGCCTTGGGCACCTTATGGCCGTTCTGCTGTGAGTCAAAGATTTTCGAATCGGACAAAAAACTGATAGTGAATTGTAACATTCAGGGCCACCTAATGACGATGGACCACACTAATTGCGTCCCGATTCAATACATCGTACTCCAGCCGACTTGACTCCATGGGTCTATTGCTGCCTCGGGCACCTTATGGCCGTTCTGCTGTGAGTCTAGATTATCGAATGGGACGAAAAACTGATAGTGAATTGTACCTTTCAGGGCCACCTAACGACGATGGATCACTCAAATTGCGTCCCGATTCAATACATCGTCCTCCAGCACACTTGTCTCCATGGGTCTATTGCTGCCTCGGGCACCTTATGGCCGTTCTGCTGTGAGTCAAAGATTTTCGAATCGGACGAAAAACTGATAGTGAATTGTAACGTTCAGGGCCTCCTAATGACGATGGAACACTGAATTTGCATCCCGATTCAATACATCGTCCTCCAGCAGACTTGTCTTCATGGGTCTGTTGCTGCCTCGGGCACCTTATGGCTGTTCTGCTGTGAGTCAAAGATTTTCGAAACTGACGAAAAACTGATAGTGAATTGTAACATTCAGTGCCACCTAATGACGATGGATCACTCAAATTGCGTCCCGATTCAATACATCGTCCTCCAGCCGACTTGTCTCCATGGGTCTATTGCTGCCTCGGGCATCTTATGGCCGTTCTGCTGTGAGTCAAAGATTTTAGAATCGGACGAAAAACTGATAGTGAATTGTAACGTTCAGGGCCTCCTAATGACGATGGAACACTGAAATTGCATCCCGATTCAATACATCGTCGTCCAGCAGACTTGTTTTCATGGGTCTGTTGCTGCCTCGGGCCGTTCTGCTGTGAGTCAAAGATTTTCGAATCTGACGAAAAACTGATAGTGAATTGTAACATTCAGGGCCACCTAATGACGATGGATCACTCAAATTGCGTCCCGATTCAATACATCGTCCTCCAGCCGACTTGTCTCCATGGGTCTATTGCTGCCTCCGGCACCTTATGGCCGTTCTGCTGTGAGTCAAAGATTTTCGAATCGGACGAAAAACTGATAGTGAATTGTAACATTCAGGGCCACCTAATGACGATGGACCTCACAAATTGCATCCCGATTCAATACATCGTCCTCCAGCCGACTTGTCTCCATGGGTCTATTGCTGCCTCGGGCACCTTATGGTCGTTCTCCCGCGAGTCTTGATTATCGAATGGGACGAAAAAGTGATAGTTAACTGTAACATTCAGGGCCTCCTAATGACGATGGAACACTCAAATTGCGTCCCGATTCAATACCTCGTCGTCCAGCAGACTTGTCTCCATGGGTCTATTGCTGCCTCGGGCACCTTACGGCAATTCTGCTGTGAGTCAAAGATTTTGGAATCGGACGAAAAACTGATAGCGAATTGTAACATTCAGGGCCACCTAATGACGATGGACCACACAAATTGCGTCCCGATTCAATACATCGTCCTCCAGCCGACTTGACTCCATGGGACTATTGCTGCCTCGGGCACCTTATGGTCGTTCTCCCGTGGGTCTTGATTATCGAATGGGACTAAAAACTGATAGTTAATTGTAACATTCAGGGCCACCTAATGATGATGGATCACTCAAATTGCGTCCCGATTCATTACATCGTCCTCCAGCAGCCTTGTCTCCATGGGTCTATTGCTGCCTCGGGCACCTTATGGCCGTTCTGCTGTGACTCAAAGATTTTCGAATCGGACGAAAAACTGATAGTGAATTGTAACGATCAGGGCCTCCTAATGTCGATGGAACACTCAAATTAAGTCCCGATTCAATACATCGTCCTCCAGCCGACTTGACTACATGGGTCTATTGCTGCCTCGGGCCGTTCTGGTGTGAGTCTAGATTATCGAATGGGATGAAAAACTGATAGTGAATTGTAACGTTCAGGGCCACCTAATGACGATGGATCACTCAAATTGCGTCCCGATTCAATACATCGTCCTCCAGCAGACTTGTCTCCATGGGTCTATTGTTGCCTCGGACACCTTATGGCCGTTCTGCTGTGAGTCAACGATTTTCGAATCGGACGAAAAACTGATAGTGAATTGTAACGTTCAGGGCCTCCTAATGACGATGGAACACTCAAATTGCGTCCCGATGCAATACATCGTCCTCCAGCAGACTTGTCTCCATGGGTCTATTGCTGCCTCGGGCACCTTATGGCCGTTCTGCTGTGAGTCAAAGATTTTCGAATCGGACGAAAAACTGATAGTGAATTGTAACATTCAGGGCCACCTAATGACGATGGACCACACTAATTGCGTCCCGATTCAATACATCGTCCTCCAGCCGACTTGACTCCATGGGTCTATTGCTGCCTCGGGCACCTTATGGCCGTTCTGCTGTGAGTCTACATTATCGAATGGGACGAAAAACTGATAGTGAATTGTAACGTTCAGGGCCACCTAATGACGATGGATCACTCAAATTGCGTCCCGATTCAATACATCGTCCTCCAGCACACTTGTCTCCATGGGTCTATTGCTGCCTCGGGCACCTTATGGCCGTTCTGCTGTGAGTCAAAGATTTTCGAATCGGACGAAAAACTGATAGTGAATTGTAACGTTCAGGGCCTCCGAATGACGATGGAACACTGAAATTGCATCCCGATTCAATACATCGTCCTCCAGCAGACTTGGCTTCATGGGTCTGTTGCTGCCTCGGGCACCTTATGGCTGTTCTGCTGTGAGTCAAAGGCTTTCGAATCTGACGAAAAACTGATAGTGAATTGTAACATTCAGGGCCACCTAATGACGATGGATCACTCAAATTGCGTCCCGATTCAATACATCGTCCTCCAGCTGACTTGTCTCCATGGGTCTATTGCTGCCTCCGGCACCTTATGGCCGTTGTGCTGTGAGTCAAAGATTTTCGAATCGGACGAAATACTGATAGTGAATTGTAACATTCTGGAACACCTAATGACGATGGATCACTCAAATTGCGTCCCGATTCAATACATCGTCCTCCAGCCGACTTGACTCCATGGGTCTATTGCTGCCTCGGGCACCTTATGGCCGTTCTGCTGTGAGTCTAGATTATCGAATGGGACGAAAAACTGATAGTGAATTGTAACGTTCAGGGCCACCTAATGACGATGGATCACTCAAATTGCGTCCCGATTCAATACATCGTCCTCCAGCAGACTTGTCTCCATGGGTCTATTGCTGCCTCGGGCACCTTATGGCTGTTCTGCTGTGAGTCAAAGATTTTCGAATCGGACGAAAAAGTGATAGTGAATTGTAACATTCTGGACCACCTAATGACGATGGATCACTCAAATTGCGTCCCGATTCAATACATCGTCCTCCAGCCGACTTTTCTCCATGGGTCTATTGCTGCCTCGGGCACCTTATGGCCGTTGAGCTGTGAGTCAAAGATTTTAGATTCGGACGAAAAACTGATAGTGAATTGTAACGTTCAGGGCCTCCTAATGACGATGGAAAACTGAAATTGCATCCCGATTCAATACATCGTCCCCAGCAGACTTGTCTTCATGGGTCTGTTGCTGCCTCGGGCACCTTATGGCCGTTCTGCTGTGAGTCAAAGATTTTCGAATCTGACGAATAACTGATAGTGAATTGTAACATACAGGGCCACCTAATGACGATGGACCTTAAAAATTGCATCCCGATTCAATTTATCGTCCTCCAGCCGACTTGTCTCCATGGGTCTATTGCTGCCTCGGGCACCTTATGGTCGTTCTCCCGCGAGTCTTGATTATCGAATGGGACGAAAAAGTGATAGTTAATTGTAACATTCAGGGCCTCCTAATGACGATGGAACACTCAAATTGCGTCCCGATTCAATACCTCGTCGTCCAGCAGACTTGTCTCCATGGGTCTATTGCTGCCTCGGGCACCTTATGGCAATTCTGCTGTGAGTCAAAGATTTTCGAATCGGACGAAAAACTGATAGTGAATTGTAACATTCAGGGCCACCTAATGACGATGGACCACACAAATTGCGTCCCGATTCAATACATCGTCCTCCAGCCGACTTCACTCCATGGGACTATTGCTGCCTCGGGCACCTTATGGTCGTTCTCCCGTGGGTCTTGATTATCGAATGGGACTAAAAACTGATAGTTAATTGTAACATTCAGGGCCACCTAATGATGATGGATCACACAAATTGCGTCCCGATTCAATACATCGTCCTCCAGCAGCCTTGTCTCCATGGGTCTATTGCTGCCTCGGGCACCTTATGGCCGTTCTGCTGTGACTCAAAGAATGTCGAATCGGACGAAAAACTGATAGTGAATTGTAACGATCAGGGCCTCCTAATGTAGATGGAACACTCAAATTACGTCCCGATTCAATACATCGTCCTCCAGCCGACTTGACTCCATGGGTCTATTGCTGTCCCGGGCCGTTCTGGTGTGAGTCTAGATTATCGAATGGGATGAAAAACTGATAATGAATTGTATTGTTCAGGGCCACCTAATGACGATGGATCACTCAAATTGCGTCCCGATTCAATACATCGTCCTCCAGCAGACTTGTCTCCATGGGTCTATTGTTGCCTCGGACACCTTATGGCCGTTCTGCTGTGAGTCAACGATTTTCGAATGGGACGAAAAACTGATAGTATATTGTAACGTTCAGGGCAACCTAATGACGATGGATCCTTCAAATTGCGTCCCGATTGAATACATCGTCCTCCTGCAGACTTGTCTCCATGGGTCTATTGCTGCCTCGGGCACCTTATGGCTGTTCTGCTGTGAGTCAACGATTTTCGAATCGGACGAAAAACTGATAGTGAATTGTAACGTTCAGGGCCTCCTAATGACGATGGAACACTCAAATTGCGTCCCGATGCAATACATCGTCCTCCAGCAGACTTGTCTCCATGGGTCTATTGCTGCCTCGGGCACCTTATGGCCGTTCTGCTGTGAGTAAAAGATTTTCGAATCGGACGAAAAACTGATAGTGAATTGTAACGTTCAGTTCAACCTAATGACGATGGATCACTCAAATTGCGTCCCGATTCAATACATCGTCCTCCAGCAGACTTGTCTCCATGGGTCTATTGCTGCCTCCGGCACCTTATGGCCGTTCTGCTGTGAGTCAAAGATTTTCGAATCGGACGAAAAACTGATAGTGAATTGTAACGTTCAGGGCCTCCTAATGACGATGGAACACTCAAATTGCGTCCCGATTGAATACATAGTCCTGCAGCAGACTTGCCTCCATGGGTCTATTGCTGCCTCAGGCACCTTATGGCCGTTCTGCATGAGTCAAAGATTTTCGAATCGGACGAAAAAGTGATAGTGAATTGTAACATTCTGGACAACCTAATGACGATGGATCACTCAAATTGCGTCCCGATTCAATACATCGTCCTCCAGCCGACTTTTCTCCATGGGTCTATTGCTGCCTCGGGCACCTTATGGCCGTTGTGCTGTGAGTCAAAGATTTTAGATTCGGACGAAAAACTGATAGTGAATTGTAACGTTCAGGGCCTCCTAATGACGATGGAACACTGAAATTGCATCCCGATTCAATACATCGTCCCCAGCAGACTTGTCTTCATGGGTCTGTTGCTGCCTCGGGCACCTTATGGCCGTTCTGCTGTGAGTCAAAGATTTTCGAATCTGACGAAAAACTGATAGTGAATTGTAACATTCAGGGCCACCTAATGACGATGGACCTCACAAATTGCATCCCGATTCCATACATCGTCCTCCAGCCGACTTGTCTCCATGGGTCTATTGCTGCCTCGGGCACCTTATGGTCGTTCTCCCGCGAGTCTTGATTATCGAATGGGACGAAAAAGTGATAGTTAATTGTAACATTCAGGGCCTCCTAATGACGATGGAACACTCAAATTGCGTCCCGATTCAATACCTCGTCGTCCAGCAGACTTGTCTCCATGGTTCTATTGCTGCCTCGGGCACCTTATGGCAATTCTGCTGTGAGTCAAAGATTTTCGAATCGGACGAAAAACTGATAGTGAATTGTAACATTCAGGGCCACCTAATGACGATGGACCACACAAATTGCGTCCCGATTCAATACATCGTCCTCCAGCCGACTTGACTCCATGGGTCTATTGCTGCCTCGGGCCGTTCTGGTGTGAGTCTAGATTATCGAATGGGATGAAAAACTGATAGTGAATTGTAACGTTCAGGGCCACCTAATGACGATGGATCACTCAAATTGCGTCCCGATTCAATACATCGTCCTCCAGCAGACTTGTCTCCATGGGTCTATTGTTGCCTCGGACACCTTATGGCCGTTCTGCTGTGAGTCAACGATTTTCGAATCGGACGAAAAACTGATAGTGAATTGTAACGTTCAGGGCCTCCTAATGACGATGGAACACTGAAATTGCATCCCGATTCAATACATCGTCCCCAGCAGACTTGTCTTCATGGGTCTGTTGCTGCCTCGGGCACCTTATGGCCGTTCTGCTGTGAGTCAAAGATTTTCGAATCTGACGAAAAACTGATAGTGAATTGTAACATTCAGGGCCACCTAATGACGATGGACCTCACAAATTGCATCCCGATTCCATACATCGTCCTCCAGCCGACTTGTCTCCATGGGTCTATTGCTGCCTCGGGCACCTTATGGTCGTTCTCCCGCGAGTCTTGATTATCGAATGGGACGAAAAAGTGATAGTTAATTGTAACATTCAGGGCCTCCTAATGACGATGGAACACTCAAATTGCGTCCCGATTCAATACCTCGTCGTCCAGCAGACTTGTCTCCATGGTTCTATTGCTGCCTCGGGCACCTTATGGCAATTCTGCTGTGAGTCAAAGATTTTCGAATCGGACGAAAAACTGATAGTGAATTGTAACATTCAGGGCCACCTAATGACGATGGACCACACAAATTGCGTCCCGATTCAATACATCGTCCTCCAGCCGACTTGACTCCATGGGTCTATTGCTGCCTCGGGCCGTTCTGGTGTGAGTCTAGATTATCGAATGGGATGAAAAACTGATAGTGAATTGTAACGTTCAGGGCCACCTAATGACGATGGATCACTCAAATTGCGTCCCGATTCAATACATCGTCCTCCAGCAGACTTGTCTCCATGGGTCTATTGTTGCCTCGGACACCTTATGGCCGTTCTGCTGTGAGTCAACGATTTTCGAATCGGACGAAAAACTGATAGTGAATTGTAACGTTCAGGGCCACCTAATGACGATGGAACACTCAAATTGCGTCCCGATGCAATACATCGTCCTCCAGCAGACTTGTCTCCATGGTTCTATTGCTGCCTCGGGCACCTTATGGCAATTCTGCTGTGAGTCAAAGATTTTCGAATCGGACGAAAAACTGATAGTGAATTGTAACATTCAGGGCCACCTAATGACGATGGACCACACAAATTGCGTCCCGATTCAATACATCGTCCTCCAGCAGACTTGTCTCCATGGGTCTATTGCTGCCTCGGGCACATTATGGCCGTTCTGCTGTGAGTCTAGATTATCGAATGGGACGAAAAACTGATAGTGAATTGTAACGTTCAGGGCCACCTAATGACGATGGATCACTCAAATTGCGTCCCGATTCAATACATCGTCCTCCAGCAGACTTGTCTCCATGGGTCTATTGCTGCCTCGGGCACCTTTTGGCCGTTCTGCTGTGAGTCAACGATTTTCGAATCGGACGAAAAACTGATAGTGAATTGTAACGTTCAAGGCCACCTAATGACGATGAATCACTCAAATTGCGTCCCGATTCAATACATTGTCCTCCAGCAGACTTGTCTCCATGGGTCTATTGCTGCCGCGGGCACCTTATGGTCGTTCTCCCGTGAGTCTAGATTATCGAATGGGACGAAAAACTGATAGTGAATTGTAACGTTCAGGGCCACCTAATGACGATGGATCACTCAAATTGCGTCCCGATTCAATACATCGTCCTCCAGCAGACTTGTCTCCATGGGTCTATTGCTGCCTCGGGCACCTTTTGGCCGTTCTGCTGTGAGTCAACGATTTTCGAATCGGACGAAAAACTGATAGTGAATTGTAACGTTCAGGGCCACCTAATGACGATGAATCACTCAAATTGCGTCCCGATTCAATACATTGTCCTCCAGCAGACTTGTCTCCATGGGTCTATTGCTGCCGCGGGCACCTTATGGTCGTTCTCCCGTGAGTCTAGATTATCGAATGGGACGAAAAACTGATAGTTAATTGTAACATTCAGGGTTTCCTAATGGCGATGGAACATTCAAATTGCGTCCCGATTCAATACATCGTCTTCCAGCCGACTTGACTCCATGGGTCTATTGCTGCCTCGGGCATCTTATGGCCGTTCTGCTGTGAGTCTAGTTTATCGAATGGGACGAAAAACTGATAGTGAATTGTAACGTTCAGGCTACCTAATGACGATGAATTACTCAAATTGCGTCCCGATTGAATACATCGTCCTCCAGCAGACTTGTCTCCATGGATCTATTGCTGCCTCGGGCACCTTATGGTCGTTCTCCCGTGAGTCTAGATTATCGACTGGGACGAAAAACTGATAGTTAATTGCAAAATTCAGGGCTTCCTAATGACGATGGAACACTCAAATTGCGTCCCGATTCAATACATCGTCCTCCAGCAGACTTGTCTCCATGGGTCAATTGCTGCCTCGGGCACCTTATGGCCGTTCTGCAGTGAGTCAAAGATTTTCGAATCGGACAAAAAACTGACAATGAATTGTAACATTCAGGGCCACCTAATGACGATGGATCACTCAAATTGCGTCCCGATTCAATACATCGTCCTCCAGCCGACTTGTCTCCATGGGTCTATTGCTGCCTCGGGCACCTTATGGCCGTTCTGCTGTGAGTCAAAGATTTTCGAATCGGACGAAAAACTGATAGTGAATTGTAACATTAAGGGCCACCTAATGACGATGGATCACTCAAATTGCGTCCCGATTCAATACATCGTCCTCTAGCTGACTTGACTCCATGGGACTATTGCTGCCTCGGGCACCTTATGGTCGTTCTCCCGTGGGTCTTGATTATCGAATGGGACTAAAAACTGATAGTTAATTGTAACATTCAGGGCCACCTAATGATGATGGATCACTCAAATTGCGTCCCGATTCATTACATCGTCCTCCAGCAGCCTTGTCTCCATGGGTCTATTGCTGCCTCGGGCACCTTATGGCTGTTCTGCTGTGAGTCAAAGATTTTCGAATCTGACGAAAAACTGGTAGTGAATTGTAACATTCAGGGCAACCTAATGACGATGGATCACTCAAATTGCGTCCCGATTCAATACATCGTCCTCCAGCAGACTTGTCTCCATGGGTCTATTGCTGCCTCCGGCACCTTATGGCCGTTCTGCTGTGAGTCAAAGATTTTCGAATCGGACGAAAAAATGATAGTGAATTGTAACATTCTGGACCACCTAATGACGATGGATCACTCAAATTGCGTCCCGATTCAATACATCGTCCTGCAGCCGACTTGACTCCATGGGTCTATTGCTGCCTCGGGCACCTTATGGCCGTTCTGCTGTGAGTCTAGATTATCGAATGGGACGAAAAACTGATAGTGAATTGTAACATTCAGGGCAACCTAATGATGATGGATCACTCAAATTGCGTCCCGATTCAATACATCGTCCTCCAGCAGCCTTGTCTCCATGGGTCTATTGCTGCCTCGGGCACCTTATGGCCGTTCTGCTGTGACTCAAAGATTTTCGAATCGGACGAAAAACTGATAGTGAATTGTAACGATCAGGGCCTCCTAATGTAGATGGAACACTCAAATTACGTCCCGATTCAATACATCATCCTCCAGCCGACTTGACTCCATGGGTCTATTGCTGCCTCGGGCCGTTCTGGTGTGAGTCTAGATTATCGAATGGGATGAAAAACTGATAGTGAATTGTAACGTTCAGGGCCACCTAATGACGATGGATCACTCAAATTGCGTCCCGATTCAATACATCGTCCTCCAGCAGACTTGTCTCCATGGGTCTATTGTTGCCTCGGACACCTTATGGCCGTTCTGCTGTGAGTCAACGATTTTCGAATCGGACGAAAAACTGATAGTGAATTGTAACGTTCAGGGCCACCTAATGACGATGGAACACTCAAATTGCGTCCCGATGCAATACATCGTCCTCCAGCAGACTTGTCTCCATGGGTCTATTGCTGCCTCGGGCACCTTATGGCCGTTCTGCTGTGAGTCAAAGATTTTCGAATCGGACGAAAAACTGATAGTGAATTGTAACAATCAGGGCCACCTAATGACGATGGACCACAGTAATTGCGTCCCGATTCAATACATCGTCCTCCAGCCGACTTGACTCCATGGGTCTATTGCTGCCTCGGGCACCTTATGGCCGTTCTGCTGTGAGTCTAGATTATCGAATGGGACGAAAAACTGATAGTGAATTGTAACGTTCAGGGCCACCTAATGACGATGGATCACTCAAATTGCGTCCCGATTCAATACATCGTCCTCCAGCACACTTGTCTCCATTGGGCTATTGATGCCTCGGGCACCTTATGGCCGTTCTGCTGTAAGTCAACGATTTTCGAATCGGACGAAAAACTGATAGTGAATTGTAACGTTCAGGGCCTCCTAATGACGATGGAACACTCAAATTGCGTCCCGATGCAATACATCGTCCTCCAGCAGACTTGTCTCCATGGGTCTATTGCTGCCTCGGGCACCTTATGGCCGTTCTGCTGTGAGTCAAAGATTTTCGAATCGGACGAGAAACTGATAGTGAATTGTAACGTTCAGGGCAACCTAATGACGATGGATCACTCAAATTGCGTCCCGACTGAATACATCGTCCTCCTGCAGACTTGTCTCCATGGGTCTATTGCTGCCTCGGGCACCTTATGGCCGTTCTGGTGTGAGTCAAAGATTTTCGAATCGGACGAAAAACTGATAGTGAATTGTAACATTCTGGACCACCTAATGACGATGGATCACTCAAATTGCGTCCCGATTCAATACATCGTCCTCCAGCCGACTTGACCTCACGGGTCTAATGCTGCCTCGGGCACCTTATGGCTGTTCTGCTGTGAGTCTAGATTATCGAATGGGACGAAAAACTGATAGTGAATTGTAACGTTCAGGGCCACCTAATGACGTTGGATCACTCAAATTGCGTCCCGAATCAATACATCGTCCTCCAGCAGACTTGTCTCCATGGGTCTATTGCTGCCTCGGGCACCTTATGGCCGTTCTGGTGTGAGTCAAAGATTTTAGAATCGGACGAAAAACTGATAGTGAATTGTAACGTTCAGGGCCTCCTAATGACGATGGAACACTCAAATTGCGTCCCGATACAATACATCGTCCTGCAGCAGATTTGTCTCCATGGTTCTATTGCATTCTCGGGCACCTTATGGCCGTTTTGCTATGAGTCTAGATTATCGTATGGGACGAAAAACTGATAGTGAATTGTAACGTTCAGGGCCACCTACTGACGATGGATCACTCAAATTGCGTCCCGATTCAATACATCGTCCTCCAGCAGACTTGTCTCCATGGGTCTATTGCTGCCTCGGGCACCTTTTGGCCGTTCTGCTGTGAGTCAACGATTTTCGAATCGGACGAAAAACTGATAGTGAATTGTAACGTTCACGGCCTCCTAATGACGATGGAACACTCAAATTGCGTCCCGATGCAATACATCGTCCTCCAGGAGACTTGTCTCCATGGGTCTATTGCTGCCACGGGCACCTTATGGCCGTTCTGCTGTGAGTCAAAGATTTTCGAATCGGACGAAAAACTGATATTGAATTGTAACGTTCAGGGCCACCTAATGACGATGAATCACTCAAATTGCGTCCCGATTCAATACATCGTCCTCCAGCAGACTTGACTCCATGGGTCTATTGCTGTCGCGGGCACCTTATGGTCGTTCTCCCGTGAGTCTAGATTATCGAATGGGACGAAAAACTGATAGTTAATTGTAACATTCAGGGCTTCCTAATGACGATGGAACATTCAAATTGCGTCCCGATTCAATACATCGTCCTCCAGCCGACTTCACTCCATGGGTCTATTGCTGCCTCGGGCATCTTATGGCCGTTCTGCTGTGAGTCTAGTTTATCGAATGGGACGAAAAACTGATAGTGAATTGTAACGTTCAGGACTACCTAATGACGATGAATCACTCAAATTGCGTCCCGATTCAATACATCGTCCTCCAGCAGACTTGTCTCCATGGGTCTATTGCTGCCTCGGGCACCTTATGGTCGTTCCCCCGTGAGTCTAGATTATCGAATGGGACGAAAAACTGATAGTTAATTGCAACATTCAGGGCTTCCTAATGACGATGGAACACTCAAATTGCGTCCCGATTCAATACATCGGCCTCCAGCAGACTTGTCTCCATGGGTCAATTGCTGCCTCGGGCACCTTATGGCCGTTCTGCAGTGAGTCAAAGATTTTCGAATCGGACGAAAAACTGATAATGAATTGTAACATTCAGGGCCACCTAATGACGATGGATCACTCAAATTGTGTCCCGATTCAATACATCGTCCACCAGCCGACTTGTCTCCATGGGGCTATTGCTGCCACGGGCACCTTATGGCCGTTCTGCTGTGATTCAAAGATTTTCAAATCGGACGAAAAACTGATAGTGAATTGCAACGTTCAGGGCCACCTAATGACGATGGATCACTCAAATTGCGTCCCGATTCAATACATCGTCCTCCAGCAGACTTGTCTCAATGGGTCTATTGCTGCCTCGGGCACCTTATGGCCGTTCTGCTGTGAGTCAAACATTTTCGAATCGGTCGAAAAACTGATAGTGAATTGTAACATTCAGTGCCACCTAATGATGATGGATCACTCAAATTGCGTCCCGATTCATTACATCGTCCTCCAGCAGCCTTGTCTCCGTGGGTCTATTGCTGCCTCGTGCACCTTATGGCCGTTCTGCTGTGATTCAAAGATTTTCGAAACGGACGAAAAACTGATAGTGAATTGTAACGATCACGGCCTCCTATTGTCGATGGAACACTCAAATTACGTCCCGATTCAATACATCGTCCTCCCGCCGACTTGACTCCATGGGTCTATTGCTGCCTCGGGCCGTTCTGGTGTGAGTCTAGATTATCGAATGGGATGAAAAACTGATAGTGAATTGTAACGTTCAGGGCCACCTAATGACGATGGATCACTCAAATTGCGTCCCGATTCAATACATCGTCCTCCAGCAGACTTGTCTCCATGGGTCTATTGTTGCCTCGGACACCTTATGGCCGTTCTGCTGTGAGTCAACGATTTTCGAATCGGACGAAAAACTGATAGTGAATTGTAACGTTCAGGGCCTCCTAATGACGATGGAACACTCAAATTGCGTCCCGATGCAATACATCGTCCTCCAGCAGACTTGTCTCCATGGGTCTATTGCTGCCTCGGGCACCTTATGGCCCTTCTGCTGTGAGTCAAAGATTTTCAAATCGGACGAAAAACTGATAGTGAATTGTAACATTCAGGGCCACCTAATGACGATGGACCACACTAATTGCGTCCCGATTCAATACATCGTCCTCCAGCCGACTTGACTCCATGGGTCTATTGCTGCCTCGGGCACCTTATTGCCGTTCTGCTGTGAGTCTAGATTATCGAATGGGACGAAAAGCTGATAGTGAATTGTAACGTTCAGGGCCACCTAATGACGATGGATCACTTAAATTGCGTCCCGATTCAATACATCGTCCTCCAGCACACTTGTCTTCATGGGTCTATTGCTGCCTCGGGCACCTTATGGCCGTTCTGCTGTGAGTCAAAGATTTTCGAATCGGACGAAAAACTGATAGTGAATTGTAACGTTCAGGGCCTCCTAATGACGATGGAACAGTGAAATTGCATCCCGATTCAATACATCGTCCTCCAGCAGACTTGTCTTCATGGGTCTGTTGCTGCCTCGGGCACCTTATGGCTGTTCTGCTGTGAGTCAAAGATTTTCGAATCTGACGAAAAACTGGTAGTGAATTGTAACATTCAGGGCCACCTAATGACGATGGATCACTCAAATTGCGTCCCGATTCAATACATCGTCCTCCAGCCGACTTGTCTCCATGGGTCTATTGCTGCCTCCGGCACCTTATGGCCGTTCTGCTGTAAGTCAAAGATTTTCGAATCGGACGAAAAACTGATAGTGAATTGTAACATTCTGGACCACCTAATGACGATGGATCACTCAAATTGCGTCCCGATTCAATACATCGTCCTCCAGCAGACTTGTCTCCATGGGTCTATTGCTGCCTCGGGCACCTTATGGCCGTTCTGCTGTGAGTCAACGATTTTCGAATCGGACGAAAAACTGATAGTGAATTGTAACGTTCAGGGCCTCCTAATGACGATGGAACACTCAAATTGCGTCCCGATGCAATACATCGTCCTCCAGCAGACTTGTCTCCATCGGTCTATTGCTGCCTCGGGCACCTTATGGCCGTTCTGCTGTGAGTAAAAGATTTTCGAATCGGACGAAAAACTGATAGTTAATTGTAACGTTCAGGGCAACCTAATGACGATGGATCACTCAAATTGCGTCCCGATTCAATACATCGTCCTCCAGCAGACTTGTCTCCATGGGTCTATTGCTGCCTCCGGCACCTTATGGCCGTTCTGCTGTGAGTCAAAGATTTTCGAATCGGACGAAAAACTGATAGTGAATTGTAACGTTCAGGGCCTCCTAATGACGATGGAACACTCAAATTGCGTCCCGATTGAATACATCGTCCTGCAGCAGACTTGTCTCCATGGGTCTATTGCTGCCTCGGGCACCTTATGGCCGTTCTGCTGTGAGTCAAAGATTTTCGAATCGGACGAAAAAGTGATAGTGAATTGTAACATTCTGGACAACCTAATGACGATGGATCACTCAAATTGCGTCCCAATTCAATACATCGTCCTCCAGCCGACTTTTCTCCATGGGTCTATTGCTGCCTCGGGCACCTTATGGCCGTTCTGCTGTGAGTCAAAGATTTTAGATTCGGACGAAAAACTGATAGTGAATTGTAACGTTCAGGGCCTCCTAATGACGATGGAACACTGAAATTGCATCCCGATTCAATACATCGTCTTCCAGCAGACTTGTCTTCATGGGTCTGTTGCTGCCTCGGGCACCTTATGGCCGTTCTGCTGTGAGTCAAAGATTTTCGAATCTGACGAAAAACTGATAGTGAATTGTAACATTCAGGGCCACCTAATGACGATGGACCTCACAAATTGCATCCCGATTCAATACATCGTCCTCCAGCCGACTTGTCTCCATGGGTTCATTGCTGCCTCGGGCACCTTATGGTTGTTCTCCCGCGAGTCTTGATTATCGAATGGGACGAAAAAGTGATAGTTAATTGTAACATTCAGGGCCTCCTAATGACGATGGAACACTCAAATTGCGTCCCGATTCAATACCTCGTCGTCCAGCAGACTTGTCTCCATGGGTCTATTGCTGCCTCGGGCACCTTATGGCAATTCTGCTGTGAGTCAAAGATTTTCGAATCGGACGAAAAACTGATAGTGAATTGTAACATTCAGGGCCACCTAATGACGATGGACCACACAAATTGCGTCCCGATTCAATACATCGTCCTCCAGCCGACTTGACTCCATGGGACTATTGCTGCCTCGGGCACCTTATGGTCGTTCTCCCGTGGGTCTTGATCATCGAATGGGACTAAAATCTGATAGTTAATTGTAACATTCAGGGCCACCTAATGATGATGGATCACTCAAATTGCGTCCCGATTCAATACATCGTCCTCCAGCAGCCTTGTCTCCATGGGTCTATTGCTGCCTCGGGCACTTATGGCCGTTCTGCTGTGACTCAAAGATTTTCGAATCGGACGAAAAACTCATAGTGAATTGTAACGATCAGGGCCTCCAAATGTCGATGGAACACTCAAATTACGTCCCGATTCAATACATCGGCCTCCAGCCGACTTGACTCCATGGGTCTATTGCTGCCTCGGGCCGTTCTGGTGTGAGTCTAGATTATCGAATGGGATGAAAAACTGATAGTTAATTGTAACGTTCAGGGCCACCTAATGACGATGGATCACTCAAATTGCGTCCCGATTCAATACATCGTCCTCCAGCAGACTTGTCTCCATGGGTCTATTGTTGCCTCGGACACCTTATGGCCGTTCTCCTGTGAGTCAACGATTTTCGAATCGGACGAAAAACTGATAGTGAATTGTAACGTTTAGGGCCACCTAATGACGATGGAACACTCAAATTGCGTCCCGATGCAATACATCGTCCTCCAGCAGACTTGTCTCCATGGGTCTATTGCTGCCTCGGGCACCTTATGGCCGTTCTGCTGTGAGTCAAAGATTTTCGAATCGGACGAAAAACTGATAGTGAATTGTAACATTCAGGGCCACCTAATGACGACGGACCACACTAATTGCGTCCCGATTCAATACATCGTCCTGCAGCACACTTGTCTCCATGGGTCTATTGATGCCTCGGGCACCTTATGGCCGTTCTGCTGTAAGTCAACGATTTTCGAATCGGACGAAAAACTGATAGTGAATTGTAACGTTCAGGGCCTCCTAATGACGATGGAACACTCAAATTGCGTCCCGATGCAATACATCGTCCTCCAGCAGACTTGTCTCCATGGGTCTATTGCTGCCTCGGGCACCTTATGGCCGTTCTGCTGTGAGTCAAAGATTTTCGAATCGGACGAAAAACTGATAGTGAATTGTAACGTTCAGGGCAACCTAATGACGATGGATCACTCAAATTGCGTCCCGATTGAATACATCGTCCTCCTGCAGACTTGTCTCCATGGGTCTATTGCTGCCTCGGGCACCTTATGGCCGTTCTGGTGTGAGTCAAAGATATTCGAATCGGACGAAAAACTGACAGTGAATTGTAATGTTCAGGGCCTCCTAATGACGATGGAACACTCAAATTGCGTCCCGATTCAATACATCGTCCTGCAGCAGATTTGTCTCCATGGTTCTATTGCTGCCTCGGGCACCTTATGGCCGTTCTGCTGTGAGTCAAAGATTTTCGAATCGGACGAAAAACTGATAGTGAATTGTAACATTCTGGACCACCTAATGACGATGGATCACTCAAATAGCGTCCCGATTCAATACATCGTCCTCCAGCAGACTTGTCTTCATGGGTCTGTTGCTGCCTCGGGCACCTTATGGCTGTTCTGCTGTGAGTCAAAGATTTTCGAATCTGACGAAAAACTGATAGTGAATTGTAACATTCACGGCCACCTAATGACGATGGATCACTCAAATTGCGTCCCGATTCAATACATCGTCCTCCAGCCGACTTGTCTCCATGGGTCTATTGCTGCCTCCGGCACCTTATGGCCGTTCTGCTGTGAGTCAAAGATTTTCGAATCGGACGAAAAACTGATAGTGAATTGTAACATTCTGGACCACCTAATGACAATGGATCACTCAAATTGCGTCCCGATTCAATACATCGTCCTCCAGCCGACTTGGCTCCACGGGTCTAATGCTGCCTCGGGCACCTTATGGCTGTTCTGCTGTGAGTCTAGATTATCGAATGGGACGAAAAACTGATAGTGAATTGTAAAGCTCAGGGCCACCAAATGACGCTGGATCACTCAAATTGCGTCCCGAATCAATACATCGTCCTCCAGCTGACTTGTCTCCATGGGTCTATTGCTGCCTCGGGCACATTATGGCCGTTCTGCTGTGAGTCTAGATTATCGAATGGGACGAAAAACTGATAGTGAATTTTAACGTTCAGGGCCACCTAATGACGATGGATCACTCAAATTGCGTCCCGATTCAATACATCGTCCTCCAGCAGACTTGTCTCCATGGGTCTATTGCTGCCTCGGGCACCTTTTGGCCGTTCTGCTGTGAGTCAACGATTTTCGAATCGGACGAAAAACTGATAGTGAATTGTAACGTTCACGGCCTCCTAATGACGATGGAACACCCAAATTGCGTCCCGATGCAATACATCGTCCTCCAGCAGACTTGTCTCCATGGGTCTATTGCTGCCTCGGGCACCTTATGGCCGTTCTGCTGTGAGTCAAAGATTTCCGAATCGGACGAAAAACTGATATTGAATTGTAACGTTCAGGGCCACCTAATGACGATGAATCACTCAAATTGCGTCCCGATTCAATACATCGTCCTCCAGCAGACTTGTTTCCATGGGTCTATTGCTGCCGCGGGCACCTTGTGGTCGTTCTCCCGTGAGTCTAGATTATCGAATGGGACGAAAAACTGATAGTTAATTGTAACATTCAGGGCTTCCTAATGACGATGGAACATTCAAATTGCGTCCCGATTCAATACATCGTCCTCCAGCCGACTTGACTCCATGGGTCTATTGCTGCCTCGGGCATCTTATGGCCGTTCTGCTGTGAGTCTAGTTTATCGAATGGGACGAAAAACTGATAGTGAATTGTAACGTTCAGGGCTACCTAATGACGATGAATCACTCAAATTGCGTCCCGATTCAATACATCGTCCTCCAGCAGACTTGTCTCCATTAGTCTATTGCTGCCTCGGGCACCTTATGGTCGTTCTCCCGTGAGTCTAGATTATCGAATGGGACGAAAAACTGATAGTTAATTGCAACATTCAGGGCTTCCTAATGACGATGGAACACTCAAATTGCGTCCCGATTCAATACATCGTCCTCCAGCAGACTTGTCTCCATGGGTCAATTGCTGCCTCGGGCACCTTATGGCCGTTCTGCAGTGAGTCAAAGATTTTCGAATCGGACGAAAAACTGATAATGAATTGTAACGTTCAGGGCCACCTAATGACGATGGATCACTCAAATTGCGTCCCGATTCAATACATCGTCCTCCAGCCGACTTGTCTCCATGGGTCTATTGCTGCCTCGGGCACCTTATGGCCGTTCTGCTGTGAGTCAAAGATTTTCGAATCGGACGAAAAACTGATAGTGAATTGTAACATTCAGGGCCACCTAATGACGATGGATCACTCAAATTGTGTCCCGATTCAATACATCGTCCACCAGCCGACTTGTCTCCATGGGGCTATTGCTGCCACGGGCACCTTATGGCCGTTCTGCTGTGATTCAAAGATTTTCAAATCGGACGAAAAACTGATAGTGAATTGCAACGTTCAGGGCCACCTAATGACGATGGATCACTCAAATTGCGTCCCGATTCAATACATCGTCCTCCAGCAGACTTGTCTCCATGGGTCTATTGCTGCCTCGGGCACCTTATGGCCGTTCTGCTGTGAGTCAAAGATTTTCGAATCGGACGAAAAACTGATAGTGAATTGTAACATTCAGGGCTACCTAATGACGATGGACCACACAAATTGCGTACCGATTCAATACATCGTCCTCAAGCCGACATGACTCCATGGGTCTATTGCTGCCTCGGGCACCTTATGGCCGTTCTGCTGTGAGTCTATATTATCGAATGGGACGAAAAACTGATAGTGAATTGTAACGTTCAGGGCACCTAATGACGATGGATCACTCAAATTGCGTCCCGATTCAATACATCGTCCTCCAGCAGACTTGTCCCCATGGGTCTATTGCTGCCTCGGGCACCTTATGGCCGTTCTGCTGTGAGTCAAAGATTTTCGAACCGGACGAAAAACTGATAGTGAATTGTAACTTTCAGGGCCACCTAATGACGATGGATCACTCAAATTGCGTCCCCATTCAATACATCGTCCTCCAGCCCACTTGTCTCCATGGGTCTATTGCTGCCTCGGGCACCTTATGGCCGTTCTGCTGTGAGTCAAAGATTTTTGAATCGGACCAAAAACTGACAGTGAATTGTAACGTTCAGGGCCTCCTAATGACGATGGAACACTCAAATTGCGTCCCGATTCAATACCTCGTCCTCCAGCAGACTTGTCTCCATGGGTCTATTGCTGCCTCGGGCACCTTATGGTTGTTCTCCCGTGAGTCTAGATTATCGAATGGGACGAAAAACTGATAGTTAATTGTAACATTCAGGGCCTCCTAATGACGATGGAACACTCAAATTGCGTCCCGATTCAATACATCGGCCTCCAGCAGACTTGTCTCCATGGGTCTATTGCTGCCTCGGGCATCTTATGGCCGTTCTGCTGTGAGTCAAAGATTTTCGAATCGGACGAATAACTGATAGTGAATTGTAACATTCAGATCCGCCTAATGACGATGGATCACACAAATTGCGTCCCGAATCAATACATCGTCCTCCAGCCGACTTGTCTCCATGGGTCTATTGCTGCCTCGGGCACCCTATGGCCGTTCTGCTGTGAGTCAAAGATTTTCGAATCGGACGAAAAACTGATAATGAATTGTAACATTAAGGGCCACCTAATGACGATGGATCACTCAAATTGCGTCCCGATTCAATACATCGTCCTCCAGCAGACTTGTCTCCATGGGTCTATTGCTGCCTCGGGCACCTTATGGCCGTTCTGCTGTGAGTCAAAGATTTTCGAATCGGACGAAAAACTTATAGTGAATTGTAACATTCAGGGCTACCTAATGACGATGGACCACACAAATTGCGTCCAGATGCAATACATCGTCCTCCAGCCGACTTTACTCCATGGGTCTATTGCTGCCTCGGGCACCTTAAAGCCGTTCTGCTGTGAGTCTAGATTATCGAATGGGACGAAAAACTGATAGTAAATTGTAACGTTCAGGGCCACCTAATGACGATGGATCACTCAAATTGCGTCCCCATTTAATACATCGTCCTCCAGCAGACTTGTCTCCATGGGTCTATTGCTGCCTCGGGCACCTTATGGCCGTTCTGCTGTGAGTCAAAGATTTTCGAATCGGACGAAAAACTGATAGTGAATTGTAACTTTCAGGGCCACCTAATGACGATGGATCACTCAAATTGCGTCCCGATTCAATACATCGTCCTCCAGCAGACTTGTCTCCATGGGTCTATTGCTGCCGCGGGCACCTCATGGTCGTTCTCCCGTGAGTCTAGATTATCGAATGGGACGAAAAACTGATAGTTAATTGTAACATTCAGGGCCTCCTAATGACGATGGAAAACTCAAATTGCGTCCCGATTCAATACATCGTCCTCCAGCAGACTTGTCTCCATGGGTCTATTGCTGCCTCGGGCATCTTATGGCCGTTCTGCTGTGAGTCAAAGATTTTCGAATCGGACGAATAACTGATAGTGAATTGTAACATTCAGGGCCACCTAATGACGATGGATCACTCAAATTGCGTCCCGATTCAATACATAGTCCTCCAGCCGACTTGTCTCCATGGGTCTATTGCTGCCACGGGCACCTTATGGCCGTTCTGCTGTGTGTCAAACATTTTCGAATCGGACGAAAAACTGATAGTGAATTGTAACATTCAGGGCCACCTAATGACGATGGATCACTCAAATTGTGTCCCGATTCAATACATCGTCCACCAGCCGACTTGTCTCCATGGGGCTATTGCTGCCTCGGGCACCTTATGGCCGTTCTGCTGTGAGTCAAAGATTTTCGAATCGGACGAAAAACTGATAGTGAATTGCAACGTTCCGGGCCACCTAATGACGATGGATCACTCAAATTGCGTCCCGATTCAATACATCGTCCTCCAGCAGACTTGTCCCCATGGGTCTATTGCTGCCTCGGGCACCTTATGGCCGTTCTGCTGTGAGTCAAAGATTTTCGAATCGGACGAAAAACTGATAGTGAATTGTAACTTTCAAGGCCACCTAATGACGACGGATCACTCAAATTGCGTCCCGATTCAATACATCGTCCTCCAGCCGACTTGTCTCCATGGGTCTATTGCTGCCTCGGGCACCATATGGCCGTTCTGCTGTGAGTCTAGATTATCGAATGGGACGAAAAACTGATAGTTAATTGTAACATTCAAGGCCTCCTAATGACGATGGAACACTCAAATTGCGTCCCGATTCAATACATCGTCCTGCAGCAGACTTGTCTCCATGGGTCTATTGCTGCCTCGGGCATCTTATGGCCGTTCTGCTGTGAGTCAAAGATTTTCGAATTGGACGAATAACTGATAGTGAATTGTTACGTTCAGGGCCACCTAATGACGATGGATCACTCTAATTGCGTCCCGATTCAATACATCGTCCTCTAGCAGACTTGTCTCCATGGGTCCATTGCTGCCTCGGGCACCTTATGGCCGTTCTGCTGTGACTCAAAGATTTTCGAATCGGACGAAAAACTGATAGTGGATTGTAACGTTCAGGGCCACCTAATGACGATGGATCACTCAAATTGCGTCCCGATTCAATACATCGTCCTCCAGCAGACTTGTCTCCATGGGTCTATTGCTGCCTCGGGCACCTTATGGCCGTTCTGCTGTGAGTCAAAGATTTTCGAATCGGACGAAAAACTGATAGTGAATTGTAACGTTCAGGGCCACCTAATGACGATGGATCACTCAAATTGCGTCCCGATTCAATACATCGTCCTCCAGCAGACTTGTCTCCATGGGTCTATTGCTGCCGCGGGCACCTTATGGTCGTCCTCCCGTGAGTCTAGATTATCGAATGGGACGAAAAACTGATAGTTAATTGTAACATTCAGGGCTTCCTAATGACGATGGAACATTCAAATTGCGTCCCGATTCAATACATCGTCCTCCAGCAGATTTGTCTCCATGGGTCAATTGCTGCCTCGGGCACCTTATGGCAGATCTGCTGTGAGTCAAAGATTTTCGAATCGGACGAAAAACTGATAGTGAATTGTAACATTCAGGGCCACCTAATGAGGATGGACCACACAAATTGCGTCCCGATTCAATACATCGTCCTCCAGCCGACTTGACTCCATGGGTCTATTGCTGCCTCGGGCATCTTATGGCCGTTCTGCTGTGAGTCTAGTTTATCGAATGGGATGAAAAACTGATAGTGAATTGTAACGTTCAGGGCCACCTAATGACGATGGATCACTCAAATTGCTTCCCGATTCAATACATCGTCCTCCAGCAGACTTGTCTCCATGGGTCTATTGCTGCCTCGGGCACCTTTTGGTCGTTCTCCCGTGAGTCTAGATCATCGAATGGGACGAAAAACTGATAGTTCATTGCAACATTCAGGGCTTCCTAATGACGATGGAACACTCAAATTGCGTCCCGATTGAATACATCGTCCTCCAGCAGACTTGTCTCCATGGGTCAATTGCTGCCTCGGACACCTTACGGCCGTTCTGCTGTGAGTCAAAGATTTTCGAATCGGACGAAAAACTGATAATGAATTGTAACATTCAGGGCCACCTAATGACGATGGATCACTCAAATTGCGTCCCGATTCAATACATCGTCCTCCAGCCGACTTGTCTCCATGGGTCTATTGCTGCCACGGGCACCTTATGGCCGTTCTGCTGTGAGTCAAACATTTTCGAATCGGACGAAAAACTGATAGTGAATTGTAACATTCAGAGCCACCTAATGACGATGGATCACTCAAATTGTGTTCCGATTCAATACATCGTCCACCAGCCGACTTGTCTCCATGAGGCTATTGCTGCCTCGGGAACCTTATGGCTGTTCTGCTGTGAGTCAAAAATTTTCGAATCGGACGAAAAACTGATAGTGAACTGCAACGTTCAGGGCCACCTAATGACGATGGATCACTCAAATTGCGTCCCGATTCAATACATCGTCCTCCAGCAAAGACTTGTCTCCATGGGTCTATTGCTGCTTCGGGCACATTATGGCCGTTCTGCTGTGAGTCAAAGATTTTCGAATCGGACGAAAAACTGATAGTGAATTGTAACATTCAGGGCCACCTATAGACGGTGGATCATTCAAATTGCGGCCCGATTCAATACATCTTCGTCCAGCCGACTTGTCTCCATGGGTCTATTGCTGCCTCGGGCAGCTTATGGCCGTTCTGCTGTGAGTCAAAGATTTTCGAATCGGACGAAAAACTGATAGTGAATTGTAACGTTCAGGGCCACCTAATGACGATGGATCACTCAAATTGCGTCCCGATTCAATACATCGTCCTCCAGCAGACTTGTCTCCATGTGTCTATTGCTGCCTAGGGCACCTTATGGCCGTTCTGCTGTGAGTCAAAGATTATACAATCGGACGAAAAACTGATAGTGAATTGTAACGTTCAGGGCCACCTAATGACGATGGATCACTCAAATTGCGTCCCGTTTCAATACATCGTCCTCCAGCAGACTTGTCTCCATGGGTCTATTGCTGCCTCGGGCACCTTATGGCCGTTCTGCTGTGAGTCAAAGATTTTCGAATCGGACGAAAAACTGATAGTGAATTGTAACGTTCAGGGCCACCTAATGACGATGGATCACTCAAATTGCGTCCCGATTCAATACATCGTCCTCCAGCAGACTTGTCTCCATGGGTCTATTGCTGCCTCGGGCATCTTATGGCCGTTCTGCTGTGAGTCAAAGATTTTCGAATCGGACGAATAACTGATAGTGAATTGTAACATTCAGCGCCGCCTAATGACGATGGATCACTCAAATTGCGTCCCGATTAAATACATCGTCCTCCAGCAGACTTGTCTCCATGGGTCTATTGCTGCCTCGGGCACCTTATGGCCGTTCTGCTGTGAGTCAAAGATTTTCGAATCGGACGAAAAACTGATAGTGAATTGTAACGTTCAGGGCCACCTAATGACGATGGATCACTCAAATTGCGTCCCGATTCAATACATCGTCCTCCAGCAGACTTGTATCCATGGGTCTATTGCTGCCTCGGGCAGCTTATGGCCGTTCTGCTGTGAGTCAAATATTTTCGAATCGGACGAAAAACTGATAGTGAATTGTAACGTTCAGGGCCACCTAATGACGATGGATCACTCAAATTGCGTCCCGATTCAATACATCGTCCTCCAGCAGACTTGTCTCCATGGGTCTATTGCTGCCTAGGGCACCTTATGGCCGTTCTGCTGTGAGTCAAAGATTATACAATCGGACGAAAAACTGATAGTGAATTGTAACGTTCAGGGCCACCTAATGACGATGGATCACTCAAATTGCGTCCCGATTCAATACATCGTCCTCCAGCAGACTTGTCTCCATGGGTCTATTGCTGCCTCGGGCACCTTATGGCCGTTCTGCTGTGAGTCAAAGATTTTCGAATCGGACGAAAAACTGATAGTGAATTGTAACGTTCAGGGCCACCTAATGACGATGGATCACTCAAATTGCGTCCCGATTCAATACATCGTCCTCCAGCAGACTTGTCTCCATGGGTCTATTGCTGCCGCGGGCACCTTATGTCAGTTCTGCTGTGTGTCAAAGATTTTCGAATCGGACGAAAAACTGATAGTGAATTGTAACATTCAGGGCCACCTAAGGACGATGGACCACACAAATTGCGTCCCGATTCAATACATCGTCCTCCAGCCGACTTGACTCCATGGGTCTATTGCTGCCTCGGGCATCTTTTGGCCGTTCTGCTGTGAGTCTAGTTTATCGAATGGGACGAAAAACTGATAGTGAATTGTAACGTTCAGGGCCACCTAATGACGATGGATCACTCAAATTGCGTCCCGATTCAATACATCGTCCTCCAGCAGACTTGTCTACATGGGTCTATTGCTGCCTCGGGCACCTTATGGTCGTTCTCCCGTGAGTCTAGATTATCGAATGGGACGAAAAACTGAGAGTGAATTGTAACATTCAGGGCCACCCAATGACGATGGATCACTCAAATTGTGTCCCGATTCAATACATCATCCACCAGCCGACTTGTCTCCATGGGGCTATTGCTGCCTCGGGAACCTTATGGCCGTTCTGCTGTGAGTCAAAGATTTTCGAATCGGACGAAAAACTGATAGTGAATTGCAACGTTCAGCGCCACCTAATGACGATGGATCACTCAAATTGTGTCCCGATTCAATACATCATTCACCAGCCGACTTGTCTCCATGGGGCTATTGCTGCCTCGGGAACCTTATGGCCGTTCTGCTGTGAGTCAAAGATTTTCGAATCGGACGAAAAACTGATAGTGAATTGTAACGTTCAGCGCCACCTAATGATGATGGATCACTCAAATTGCGTCCCGATTCAATACATCGTCCTCCAGCAGACTTGTCTCCATGGGTCTATTGCTGCCTCGGGCACCTTATTGCCTATCTGCTGTGAGTCTAGATTTTCGAATCGGACGAAAAACTGATAGTGAATTGTAACATTCAGGGCTACCTAATGACGATGGACCACACAAATTGCGTCCCGATTCAATACATCGTCCTCAAGCCGACTTTACTCCATGGGTCTATTGCTGCCTCGGGCACCTTATTGCCTTTCTGCTGTGAGTCTAGATTATCGAATGGGACGAAATCTGATAGTGAATTGTAACGTTCAGGGCCACCTAATGACGATGGATCACTCAAATTGCGTCCCGATTCAATACATAGTCCTCCAGCAGACTTGTCTCCATGGGTCTATTGCTGCCTCGGGCACCTTACGGCCGTTCTGCTGTGAGTCAAAGAGTTTCGAATCGGACGAAAAACTGATAGTGAATTGTAACATTCAGGGTTACCTAATGACGATGGACCACACAAATTGCGTCCCGATTCAATACATCGTCCTCAAGCCGACTTGACTCCATGGGTCTATTGCTGTCTCGGGCACCTTATGGCCTTTCTGCTGTGAGTCTAGATTATCGAATGGGACGAAATCTGATAGTGAATTGTAACGTTCAGGGCCACCTAATGACGATGGATCACTCAAATTGCGTCCCGATTCAATACATCGTCCTCCAGCAGACTTGTCTCCATAGGTCTATTGCTGCCTCGGGCATCTTATGGCCGTTCTGCTGTGAGTCAAAGATTTTCGAATCGGACGAATAACTGATAGTGAATTGTAACATTCAGGGCCGCCTAATGACGATGGATCACTCAAATTGCGTCCCGATTCAATACATCGTCCTCCAGCAGACTTGTCTCCATGGGTCTATTGCTGCTTCGGGCACCTTATGGCCGTTCTGCTGTGAGTCAAAGATTTTAAAATCGGACGAAAAACTGATAGTGAATTGTAACGTTCAGGGCCACCTAATGACGATGGATCACTCAAATTGCGTCCCGATTCAATACATCGTCCTCCAGCAGACTTGTCTCCATGGGTCTATTGCTGCCTCGGGCACCTTATGGCCGTTCTGCTGTGAGTCAAAGATTTTCGAATCGGACGAAAGCTGATTGTGAATTGTAACGTTCAGGGCCACCTAATGACGATGGATCACTCAAATTGCGTCTCGATTCAATACATCGTCCTCCAGCAGACTTGTCTCCATGGGTCTATTGCTGCCTCGGGCACCTTATGGCCGTTCTGCTGTGACTCTAAGATTTTCGCATCGGACGAAAAACTGATAGTGAATTGTAACGTTCAGGGCCACCTAATGTCGATGGATCACTCAAATCGCGTCCCGATTCAATACATCGTCCTCCAGCAGACTTGTCTCCATGTGTCTATTACTGCCTCGGGCACCTTATGGCCGTTCTGCTGTGACTCAAATATTTTCGAATCGGACGAAAAACTGATAGTGAATTGTAACGTTCAGGGCCTCCTAATGACGGTGGAACACTCAAATTGCGTCCCGATTCAATACATCGTCCTCCAGCAGACTTGTCTCCATGGGTCTATTGCTGCCTAGGGCACCTTATGGCCGTTCTGCTGTGAGTCAAAGATTTTCGAATCGGACGAAAAACTGATAGTGAATTGTAACATTCAGGGCCACCTAACGACGATGGATCACTCAAATTGCGTCCCGATTCAACACATCGTCCTCCAGCAGACTTGTCTCCATGGGTCTATTGCTGCCTCGGGCAGCTTATGGCCGTTCTGCTGTGAGTCAAAGATTTTCGAATCGGACGAAAAACTGATAATGAATTGTAACATTAAGGGCCACCTAATGACGATGGATCACTCAAATTGCGTCCCGATTCAATACATCGTCCTCCAGCAGACTTGTCTCCATGGGTCTATTGCTGCCTCGGGCACCTTATGGCCGTTCTGCTGTGAGTCAAAGATTTTCGAATCGGACGAAAAACTTATAGTGAATTGTAACATTCAGGGCTACCTAATGACGATGGACCACACAAATTGCGTCCAGATGCAATACATCGTCCTCCAGCCGACTTGACTCCATGGGTCTATTGCTGCCTCGGGCACCTTAAAGCCGTTCTGCTGTGAGTCTAGATTATCGAATGGGACGAAAAACTGATAGTAAATTGTAACGTTCAGGGCCACCTAATGACGATGGATCACTCAAATTGCGTCCCCATTTAATACATCGTCCTCCAGCAGACTTGTCTCCATGGGTCTATTGCTGCCTCGGGCACCTTATGGCCCTTCTGCTGTGAGTCAAAGATTTTCGAATCGGACGAAAAACTGATAGTGAATTGTAACTTTCAGGGCCACCTAATGACGATGGATCACTCAAATTGCGTCCCGATTCAATACATCGTCCTCCAGCAGACTTGTCTCCATGGGTCTATTGCTGCCGCGGGCACCTCATGGTCGTTCTCCCGTGAGTCTAGATTATCGAATGGGACGAAAAACTGATAGTTAATTGTAACATTCAGGGCCTCCTAATGACGATGGAAAACTCAAATTGCGTCCCGATTCAATACATCGTCCTCCAGCAGACTTGTCTCCATGGGTCTATTGCTGCCTCGGGCATCTTATGGCCGTTCTGCTGTGAGTCAAAGATTTTCGAATCGGACGAATAACTGATAGTGAATTGTAACATTCAGGGCCACCTAATGACGATGGATCACTCAAATTGCGTCCCGATTCAATACATAGTCCTCCAGCCGACTTGTCTCCATGGGTCTATTGCTGCCACGGGCACCTTATGGCCGTTCTGCTGTGTGTCAAACATTTTCGAATCGGACGAAAAACTGATAGTGAATTGTAACATTCAGGGCCACCTAATGTCGATGGATCACTCAAATTGTGTCCCGATTCAATACATCGTCCACCAGCCGACTTGTCTCCATGGGGCTATTGCTGCCTCGGGCACCTTATGGCCGTTCTGCTGTGAGTCAAAGATTTTCGAATCGGACGAAAAACTGATAGTGAATTGCAACGTTCCAGGCCACCTAATGACGATGGATCACTCAAATTGCGTCCCGATTCAATACATCGTCCTCCAGCAGACTTGTCCCCATGGGTCTATTGCTGCCTCGGGCACCTTATGGCCGTTCTGCTGTGAGTCAAAGATTTTCAAATCGGACGAAAAACTGATAGTGAATTGTAACTTTCAAGGCCACCTAATGACGACGGATCACTCAAATTGCGTCCCGATTCAATACATCGTCCTCCAGCCGACTTGTCTCCATGGGTCTATTGCTGCCTCGGGCACCATATGGCCGTTCTGCTGTGAGTCTAGATTATCGAATGGGACGAAAAACTGATAGTTAATTGTAACATTCAAGGCCTCCTAATGACGATGGAACACACAAATTGCGTCCCGATTCAATACATCGTCCTCCAGCAGACTTGTCTCCATGGGTCTATTGCTGCCTCGGGCATCTTATGGCCGTTCTGCTGTGAGTCAAAGATTTTCGAATTGGACGAATAACTGATAGTGAATTGTTACGTTCAGGGCCACCTAATGACGATGGATCACTCTAATTGCGTCCCGATTCAATACATCGTCCTCTAGCAGACTTGTCTCCATGGGTCCATTGCTGCCTCGGGCACCTTATGGCCGTTCTGCTGTGACTCAAAGATTTTCGAATCGGACGAAAAACTGATAGTGGATTGTAACGTTCAGGGCCACCTAATGACGATGGATCACTCAAATTGCGTCCCGATTCAATACATCGTCCTCCAGCAGACTTGTCTCCATGGGTCTATTGCTGCCTCGGGCACCTTATGGCCGTTCTGCTGTGAGTCAAAGATTTTCGAATCGGACGAAAAACTGATAGTGAATTGTAACGTTCAGGGCCACCTAATGACGATGGATCACTCAAATTGCGTCCCGATTCAATACATCGTCCTCCAGCAGACTTGTCTCCATGGGTCTATTGCTGCCGCGGGCACCTTATGGTCGTCCTCCCGTGAGTCTAGATTATCGAATGGGACGAAAAACTGATAGTTAATTGTAACATTCAGGGCTTCCTAATGACGATGGAACATTCAAATTGCGTCCCGATTCAATACATCGTCCTCCAGCAGATTTGTCTCCATGGGTCAATTGCTGCCTCGGGCACCTTATGGCAGATCTGCTGTGAGTCAAAGATTTTCGAATCGGACGAAAAACTGATAGTGAATTGTAACATTCAGGGCCACCTAATGAGGATGGACCACACAAATTGCGTCCCGATTCAATACATCGTCCTCCAGCCGACTTGACTCCATGGGGCTATTGCTGCCTCGGGCATCTTATGGCCGTTCTGCTGTGAGTCTAGTTTATCGAATGGGATGAAAAACTGATAGTGAATTGTAACGTTCAGGGCCACCTAATGACGATGGATCACTCAAATTGCTTCCCGATTCAATACATCGTCCTCCAGCAGACTTGTCTCCATGGGTCTATTGCTGCCTCGGGCACCTTTTGGTCGTTCTCCCGTGAGTCTAGATTATCGAATGGGACGAAAAACTGATAGTTAATTGCAACATTCAGGGCTTCCTAATGACGATGGAACACTCAAATTGCGTCCCGATTGAATACATCGTCCTCCAGCAGACTTGTCTCCATGGGTCAATTGCTGCCTCGGGCACCTTACGGCCGTTCTGCTGTGAGTCAAAGATTTTCGAATCGGACGAAAAACTGATAATGAATTGTAACATTCAGGGCCACCTAATGACGATGGATCACTCAAATTGCGTCCCGATTCAATACATCGTCCTCCAGCCGACTTGTCTCCATGGGTCTATTGCTGCCACGGGCACCTTATGGCCGTTCTGCTGTGAGTCAAACATTTTCGAATCGGACGAAAAACTGATAGTGAATTGTAACATTCAGAGCCACCTAATGACGATGGATCACTCAAATTGTGTTCCGATTCAATACATCGTCCACCAGCCGACTTGTCTCCATGAGGCTATTGCTGCCTCGGGAACCTTATGGCTGTTCTGCTGTGAGTCAAAAATTTTCGAATCGGACGAAAAACTGATAGTGAACTGCAACGTTCAGGGCCACCTAATGACGATGGATCACTCAAATTGCGTCCCGATTCAATACATCGTCCTCCAGCAAAGACTTGTCTCCATGGGTCTATTGCTGCTTCGGGCACATTATGGCCGTTCTGCTGTGAGTCAAAGATTTTCGAATCGGACGAAAAACTGATAGTGAATTGTAACATTCAGGGCCACCTATAGACGGTGGATCATTCAAATTGCGGCCCGATTCAATACATCTTCGTCCAGCCGACTTGTCTCCATGGGTCTATTGCTGCCTCGGGCAGCTTATGGCCGTTCTGCTGTGAGTCAAAGATTTTCGAATCGGACGAAAAACTGATAGTGAATTGTAACGTTCAGGGCCACCTAATTACGATGGATCACTCAAATTGCGTCCCGATTCAATACATCGTCCTCCAGCAGACTTGTCTCCATGTGTCTATTCCTGCCTAGGGCACCTTATGGCCGTTCTGCTGTGAGTCAAAGATTATACAATCGGACGAAAAACTGATAGTGAATTGTAACGTTCAGGGCCACCTAATGACGATGGATCACTCAAATTGCGTCCCGTTTCAATACATCGTCCTCCAGCAGACTTGTCTCCATGGGTCTATTGCTGCCTCGGGCACCTTATGGCCGTTCTGCTGTGAGTCAAAGATTTTCGAATCGGACGAAAAACTGATAGTGAATTGTAACGTTCAGGGCCACCTAATGACGATGGATCACTCAAATTGCGTCCCGATTCAATACATCGTCCTCCAGCAGACTTGTCTCCATGGGTCTATTGCTGCCTCGGGCATCTTATGGCCGTTCTGCTGTGGGTCAAAGATTTTCGAATCGGACGAATAACTGATAGTGAATTGTAACATTCAGCGCCGCCTAATGACGATGGATCACTCAAATTGCGTCCCGATTAAATACATCGTCCTCCAGCAGACTTGTCTCCATGGGTCTATTGCTGCCTCGGGCACCTTATGGCCGTTCTGCTGTGAGTCAAAGATTTTCGCATCGGACGAAAAACTGATAGTGAATTGTAACGTTCAGGGCCACCTAATGTCGATGGATCACTCAAATCGCGTCCCGATTCAATACATCGTCCTCCAGCAGACTTGTCTCCATGTGTCTATTACTGCCTCGGGCACCTTATGGCCGTTCTGCTGTGACTCAAATATTTTCGAATCGGACGAAAAACTGATAGTGAATTGTAACGTTCAGGGCCCCCTAATGACGATGGAACACTCAAATTGCGTCCCGATTCAATACATCGTCCTCCAGCAGACTTGTCTCCATGGGTCTATTGCTGCCTAGGGCACCTTATGGCCGTTCTGCTGTGAGTCAAAGATTTTCGAATCGGACGAAAAACTGATAGTGAATTGTAACATTCAGGGCCACCTAACGACGATGGATCACTCAAATTGCGTCCCGATTCAACACATCGTCCTCCAGCAGACTTGTCTCCATGGGTCTATTGCTGCCTCGGGCAGCTTATGGCCGTTCTGCTGTGAGTCAAAGATTTTCGAATCGGACGAAAAACTGATAATGAATTGTAACATTAAGGGCCACCTAATGACGATGGATCACTCAAATTGCGTCCCGATTCAATACATCGTCCTCCAGCAGACTTGTCTCCATGGGTCTATTGCTGCCTCGGGCACCTTATGGCCGTTCTGCTGTGAGTCAAAGATTTTCGAATCGGACGAAAAACTTATAGTGAATTGTAACATTCAGGGCTACCTAATGACGATGGACCACACAAATTGCGTCCAGATGCAATACATCGTCCTCCAGCCGACTTGACTCCATGGGTCTATTGCTGCCTCGGGCACCTTAAAGCCGTTCTGCTGTGAGTCTAGATTATCGAATGGGACGAAAAACTGATAGTAAATTGTAACGTTCAGGGCCACCTAATGACGATGGATCACTCAAATTGCGTCCCCATTTAATACATCGTCCTCCAGCAGACTTGTCTCCATGGGTCTATTGCTGCCTCGGGCACCTTATGGCCGTTCTGCTGTGAGTCAAAGATTTTCGAATCGGACGAAAAACTGATAGTGAATTGTAACTTTCAGGGCCACCTAATGACGATGGATCACTCAAATTGCGTCCCGATTCAATACATCGTCCTCCAGCAGACTTGTCTCCATGGGTCTATTGCTGCCGCGGGCACCTCATGGTCGTTCTCCCGTGAGTCTAGATTATCGAATGGGACAAAAAACTGATAGTTAATTGTAACATTCAGGGCCTCCTAATGACGATGGAAAACTCAAATTGCGTCCCGATTCAATACATCGTCCTCCAGCAGACTTGTCTCCATAGGTCTATTGCTGCCTCGGGCACCTTATGGCCGTTCTGCTGTGAGTCAAAGATTTTCGAATCGGACGAAAAACTGATAGTGAATTGCAACGTTCCAGGCCACCTAATGACGATGGATCACTCAAATTGCGTCCCGATTCAATACATCGTCCTCCAGCAGACTTGTCCCCATGGGTCTATTGCTGCCTCGGGCACCTTATGGCCGTTCTGCTGTGAGTCAAAGATTTTCAAATCGGACGAAAAACTGATAGTGAATTGTAACTTTCAAGGCCACCTAATGACGACGGATCACTCAAATTGCGTCCCGATTCAATACATCGTCCTCCAGCCGACTTGTCTCCATGGGTCTATTGCTGCCTCGGGCACCATATGGCCGTTCTGCTGTGAGTCTAGATTATCGAATGGGACGAAAAACTGATAGTTAATTGTAACATTCAAGGCCTCCTAATGACGATGGAACACACAAATTGCGTCCCGATTCAATACATCGTCCTCCAGCAGACTTGTCTCCATGGGTCTATTGCTGCCTCGGGCATCTTATGGCCGTTCTGCTGTGAGTCAAAGATTTTCGAATTGGACGAATAACTGATAGTGAATTGTTACGTTCAGGGCCACCTAATGACGATGGATCACTCTAATTGCGTCCCGATTCAATACATCGTCCTCTAGCAGACTTGTCTCCATGGGTCCATTGCTGCCTCGGGCACCTTATGGCCGTTCTGCTGTGACTCAAAGATTTTCGAATCGGACGAAAAACTGATAGTGGATTGTAACGTTCAGGGCCACCTAATGACGATGGATCACTCAAATTGCGTCCCGATTCAATACATCGTCCTCCAGCAGACTTGTCTCCATGGGTCTATTGCTGCCTCGGGCACCTTATGGCCGTTCTGCTGTGAGTCAAAGATTTTCGAATCGGACGAAAAACTGATAGTGAATTGTAACGTTCAGGGCCACCTAATGACGATGGATCACTCAAATTGCGTCCCGATTCAATACATCGTCCTCCAGCAGACTTGTCTCCATGGGTCTATTGCTGCCGCGGGCACCTTATGGTCGTCCTCCCGTGAGTCTAGATTATCGAATGGGACGAAAAACTGATAGTTAATTGTAACATTCAGGGCTTCCTAATGACGATGGAACATTCAAATTGCGTCCCGATTCAATACATCGTCCTCCAGCAGATTTGTCTCCATGGGTCAATTGCTGCCTCGGGCACCTTATGGCAGATCTGCTGTGAGTCAAAGATTTTCGAATCGGACGAAAAACTGATAGTGAATTGTAACATTCAGGGCCACCTAATGAGGATGGACCACACAAATTGCGTCCCGATTCAATACATCGTCCTCCAGCCGACTTGACTCCATGGGTCTATTGCTGCCTCGGGCATCTTATGGCCGTTCTGCTGTGAGTCTAGTTTATCGAATGGGATGAAAAACTGATAGTGAATTGTAACGTTCAGGGCCACCTAATGACGATGGATCACTCAAATTGCTTCCCGATTCAATACATCGTCCTCCAGCAGACTTGTCTCCATGGGTCTATTGCTGCCTCGGGCACCTTTTGGTCGTTCTCCCGTGAGTCTAGATTATCGAATGGGACGAAAAACTGATAGTTAATTGCAACATTCAGGGCTTCCTAATGACGATGGAACACTCAAATTGCGTCCCGATTGAATACATCGTCCTCCAGCAGACTTGTCTCCATGGGTCAATTGCTGCCTCGGGCACCTTACGGCCGTTCTGCTGTGAGTCAAAGATTTTCGAATCGGACGAAAAACTGATAATGAATTGTAACATTCAGGGCCACCTAATGACGATGGATCACTCAAATTGCGTCCCGATTCAATACATCGTCCTCCAGCCGACTTGTCTCCATGGGTCTATTGCTGCCACGGGCACCTTATGGCCGTTCTGCTGTGAGTCAAACATTTTCGAATCGGACGAAAAACTGATAGTGAATTGTAACATTCAGAGCCACCTAATGACGATGGATCACTCAAATTGTGTTCCGATTCAATACATCGTCCACCAGCCGACTTGTCTCCATGAGGCTATTGCTGCCTCGGGAACCTTATGGCTGTTCTGCTGTGAGTCAAAAATTTTCGAATCGGACGAAAAACTGATAGTGAACTGCAACGTTCAGGGCCACCTAATGACGATGGATCACTCAAATTGCGTCCCGATTCAATACATCGTCCTCCAACAAAGACTTGTCTCCATGGGTCTATTGCTGCTTCGGGCACATTATGGCCGTTCTGCTGTGAGTCAAAGATTTTCGAATCGGACGAAAAACTGATAGTGAATTGTAACATTCAGGGCCACCTATAGACGGTGGATCATTCAAATTGCGGCCCGATTCAATACATCTTCGTCCAGCCGACTTGTCTCCATGGGTCTATTGCTGCCTCGGGCAGCTTATGGCCGTTCTGCTGTGAGTCAAAGATTTTCGAATCGGACGAAAAACTGATAGTGAATTGTAACGTTCAGGGCCACCTAATGACGATGGATCACTCAAATTGCGTCCCGATTCAATACATCGTCCTCCAGCAGACTTGTCTCCATGTGTCTATTCCTGCCTAGGGCACCTTATGGCCGTTCTGCTGTGAGTCAAAGATTATACAATCGGACGAAAAACTGATAGTGAATTGTAACGTTCAGGGCCACCTAATGACGATGGATCACTCAAATTGCGTCCCGTTTCAATACATCGTCCTCCAGCAGACTTGTCTCCATGGGTCTATTGCTGCCTCGGGCACCTTATGGCCGTTCTGCTGTGAGTCAAAGATTTTCGAATCGGACGAAAAACTGATAGTGAATTGTAACGTTCAGGGCCACCTAATGACGATGGATCACTCAAATTGCGTCCCGATTCAATACATCGTCCTCCAGCAGACTTGTCTCCATGGGTCTATTGCTGCCTCGGGCATCTTATGGCCGTTCTGCTGTGAGTCAAAGATTTTCGAATCGGACGAATAACTGATAGTGAATTGTAACATTCAGCGCCGCCTAATGACGATGGATCACTCAAATTGCGTCCCGATTAAATACATCGTCCTCCAGCAGACTTGTCTCCATGGGTCTATTGCTGCCTCGGGCACCTTATGGCCGTTCTGCTGTGAGTCAAAGATTTTCGAATCGGACGAAAAACTGATAGTGAATTGTAACGTTCAGGGCCACCTAATGACGATGGATCACTCAAATTGCGTCCCGATTCAATACATCGTCCTCCAGCAGACTTGTCTCCATGGGTCTATTGCTGCCTCGGGCAGCTTATGGCCGTTCTGCTGTGAGTCAAATATTTTCGAATCGGACGAAAAACTGATAGTGAATTGTAACGTTCAGGGCCACCTAATGACGATGGATCACTCAAATTGCGTCCCGATTCAATACATCGTCCTCCAGCAGACTTGTCTCCATGGGTCTATTGCTGCCTAGGGCACCTTATGGCCGTTCTGCTGTGAGTCAAAGATTATACAATCGGACGAAAAACTGATAGTGAATTGTAACGTTCAGGGCCACCTAATGACGATGGATCACTCAAATTGCGTCCCGATTCAATACATCGTCCTCCAGCAGACTTGTCTCCATGGGTCTATTGCTGCCTCGGGCACCTTATGGCCGTTCTGCTGTGAGTCAAAGATTTTCGAATCGGACGAAAAACTGATAGTGAATTGTAACGTTCAGGGCCACCTAATGACGATGGATCACTCAAATTGCGTCCCGATTCAATACATCGTCCTCCAGCAGACTTGTCTCCATGGGTCTATTGCTGCCGCGGGCACCTTATGTCAGTTCTGCTGTGTGTCAAAGATTTTCGAATCGGACGAAAAACTGATAGTGAATTGTAACATTCAGGGCCACCTAAGGACGATGGACCACACAAATTGCGTCCCGATTCAATACATCGTCCTCCAGCCGACTTGACTCCATGGGTCTATTGCTGCCTCGGGCATCTTTTCGTCGTTCTCCCGTGAGTCTAGATTATCGAATGGGACGAAAAACTGAGAGTGAATTGTAACATTCAGGGCCACCCAATGACGATGGATCACTCAAATTGTGTCCCGATTCAATACATCATCCACCAGCCGACTTGTCTCCATGGGGCTATTGCTGCCTCGGGAACCTTATGGCCGTTCTGCTGTGAGTCAAAGATTTTCGAATCGGACGAAAAACTGATAGTGAATTGCAACGTTCAGCGCCACCTAATGACGATGGATCACTCAAATTGTGTCCCGATTCAATACATCATTCACCAGCCGACTTGTCTCCATGGGGCTATTGCTGCCTCGGGAACCTTATGGCCGTTCTGCTGTGAGTCAAAGATTTTCGAATCGGACGAAAAACTGATAGTGAATTGTAACGTTCAGCGCCACCTAATGACGATGGATCACTCAAATTGCGTCCCGATTCAATACATCGTCCTCCAGCAGACTTGTCTCCATGGGTCTATTGCTGCCTCGGGCACCTTATTGCCTATCTGCTGTGAGTCTAGATTTTCGAATCGGACGAAAAACTGATAGTGAATTGTAACATTCAGGGCTACCTAATGACGATGGACCACACAAATTGCGTCCCGATTCAATACATCGTCCTCAAGCCGACTTTACTCCATGGGTCTATTGCTGCCTCGGGCACCTTATTGCCTTTCTGCTGTGAGTCTAGATTATCGAATGGGACGAAATCTGATAGTGAATTGTAACGTTCAGGGCCACCTAATGACGATGGATCACTCAAATTGCGTCCCGATTCAATACATAGTCCTCCAGCAGACTTGTCTCCATGGGTCTATTGCTGCCTCGGGCACCTTACGGCCGTTCTGCTGTGAGTCAAAGAGTTTCGAATCGGACGAAAAACTGATAGTGAATTGTAACATTCAGGGTTACCTAATGACGATGGACCACACAAATTGCGTCCCGATTCAATACATCGTCCTCAAGCCGACTTGACTCCATGGGTCTATTGCTGTCTCGGGCACCTTATGGCCTTTCTGCTGTGAGTCTAGATTATCGAATGGGACGAAATCTGATAGTGAATTGTAACGTTCAGGGCCACCTAATGACGATGGATCACTCAAATTGCGTCCCGATTCAATACATCGTCCTCCAGCAGACTTGTCTCCATAGGTCTATTGCTGCCTCGGGCATCTTATGGCCGTTCTGCTGTGAGTCAAAGATTTTCGAATCGGACGAATAACTGATAGTGAATTGTAACATTCAGGGCCGCCTAATGACGATGGATCACTCAAATTGCGTCCCGATTCAATACATCGTCCTCCAGCAGACTTGTCTCCATGGGTCTATTGCTGCTTCGGGCACCTTATGGCCGTTCTGCTGTGAGTCAAAGATTTTAAAATCGGACGAAAAACTGATAGTGAATTGTAACGTTCAGGGCCACCTAATGACGATGGATCACTCAAATTGCGTCCCGATTCAATACATCGTCCTCCAGCAGACTTGTCTCCATGGGTCTAATGCTGCCTCGGGCACCTTATGGCCGTTCTGCTGTGAGTCAAAGATTTTCGAATCGGACGAAAGCTGATAGTGAATTGTAACGTTCAGGGCCACCTAATGACGATGGATCACTCAAATTGCGTCCCGATTCAATACATCGTCCTCCAGCAGACTTTTCTCCATGGGTCTATTGCTGCCTCGGGCACCTTATGGCCGTTCTGCTGTGACTCTAAGATTTTCGCATCGGACGAAAAACTGATAGTGAATTGTAACGTTCAGGGCCACCTAATGTCGATGGATCACTCAAATTGCGTCCCGATTCAATACATCGTCCTCCAGCAGACTTGTCTCCATGTGTCTATTACTGCCTCGGGCACCTTATGGCCGTTCTGCTGTGACTCAAATATTTTCGAATCGGACGAAAAACTGATAGTGAATTGTAACGTTCAGGGCCTCCTAATGACGATGGAACACTCAAATTGCGTCCCGATTCAATACATCGTCCTCCAGCAGACTTGTCTCCATGGGTCTATTGCTGCCTAGGGCACCTTATGGCCGTTCTGCTGTGAGTCAAAGATTTTCGAATCGGACGAAAAACTGATAGTGAATTGTAACATTCAGGGCCACCTAACGACGATGGATCACTCAAATTGCGTCCCGATTCAACACATCGTCCTCCAGCAGACTTGTCTCCATGGGTCTATTGCTGCCTCGGGCAGCTTATGGCCGTTCTGCTGTGAGTCAAAGATTTTCGAATCGGACGAAAAACTGATAGTGAATTGTAACGTTCAGGGCCACCTAATGACGATGGATCACTCAAATTGCGTCCCGATTCAATACATCGTCCTGCAGCAGACTTGTCTCCATGGGTCTATTGCTGCCTCGGGCACCTTATGGCCGTTCTGCTGTGACTCTAAGATTTTCGAATCGGACGAAAAACTGATAGTGAATTGTAACGTTCAGGGCCACCTAATGACGATGGATCACTCAAATTGCGTCCCGATTCAATACATCGTCCTCCAGCAGACTTGTCTCCATGGGTCTATTACTGCCTCGGGCACCTTATGGCCGTCCTGCTGTGACTCAAATATTTTCGAATCGGACGAAAAACTGATAGCGAATTGTAACGTTCAGGGCCTCCTAATGACGATGGAACACTCAAATTGCGTCCCGATTCACTACATCGTCCTCCAGCAGACTTGTCTCCATGGGTCTATTGCTGCCTAGGGCACCTTATGGCCGTTCTGCTGTGAGTCAAAGATTATTGAATCGGACGAAAAACTGATAGTGAATTGTAACGTTCAGGGCCACCTAATGACGATGGATCACTCAAATTGCGTCCCGATTCAATACATCGTCCTCCAGCAGACTTGTCTCCATGGGTCTATTGCTGCCTCGGGCACCTTATGGCCGTTCTGCTGTGAGTCAAAGATTTTCGAATCGGACGAAAAACTGATAGTGAATTGTAACGTTCAGGGCCACCTAATGACGATGGATCACTCAAATTGCGTCCCGATTCAATACATCGTCCTCCAGCAGACTTGTCTCCATGGGTCTATTGCTGCCGCGGGCACCTTATGGTCGTTCTCCCGTGAGTCTAGATTATCGAATGGGACGAAAAACTGACAGTTAATTGTAACATTCAGGGCTTCCTAATTACGATGTAACATTCAAATTGCGTCCCGATTCAATACATCGTTCTCCAGCAGATTTGTCTCCATGGGTCAATTGCTGCCTCGGGCACCTTATGTCAGTTCTGCTGTGAGTCAAAGATTTTCTAATCGGACGAAAAACTGATAGTGAATTGTAACATTCAGGGCCACCTAATGACGATGGACCACACAAATTGCGTCCCGATTCAATACATCGTCCTCCAGCCGACTTGACTCTATGGGTCTATTGCTGCCTCGGGCATCTTATGGCCGTTCTGCTGTGAGTCTAGTTTATCGAATGAGACGAAAAACTGATAGTGAATTGTAACGTTCAGGGCCACCTAATGACGATGGATCACTCAAATTGCATCCCGATTCAATACATCGTCCTCCAGCAGACTTGTCTCCATGGGTCTATTGCTGCCTCGGGCACCTTATGGTCGTTCTCCCGTGAGTCTAGATTATCGAATGGGACGAAAAACTGATAGTTAATTGCAACATTCAGGGCTTCCTAATGACGATGGAACACTCAAATTGCGACCCGATTCAATACATCGTCCTCCAGCAGACTTGTCTCCATGGGTCAATTGGTGCCTCGGGCACCTTATGGCCGTTCTGCTGTGAGTCAAACATTTTCGAATCGGACGAAAAACTGATAGTGAATTGTAACATTCAGGGCCACCTAATGACGATGGATCACCCAAATTGTGTCCCGATTCAATACATCATCCACCAGCCGACTTGTCTCCATGGGGCTATTGCTGCCTCGGGAACCTTATGGCCGTTCTGCTGTGAGTCAAAGATTTTCGAATCGGACGAAAAACTGATAGTGAATTGCAACGTTCAGCGCCACCTAATGACGATTTATCACTCAAATTGCGTCCCGATTCAATACATCGTCCTCCAGCAGACTTGTCTCCATGGGTCTATTGCTGCCACGGGCAAATTATGGCCGTTCTGCTGTGAGTCAAACATTTTCGAATCGGACGAAAAACTGATAGTGAATTGTAACATTCAGGGCTACCTAATGACGATGGACCACACAAATTGCGTCCCGATTCAATACATCGTCCTCAAGCCGAATTGACTCCATGGGTCTATTGCAGTCTCGGGCACCTTATGGCCTTTCTGCTGTGAGTCTAGATTATCGAATGGGACGAAATCTGATAGTGAATTGTAACGTTCAGGGCCACCTAATGACGATGGATCACTCAAATTGCGTCCCGATTCAATACATCGTCCTCCAGCAGACTTGTCACCATGGGTCTATTGCTGCCTCGGTCACCTTATGGCCGTTCTGCTGTGAGTCAAAGAGTTTCGAATCGGACGAAAAACTGATAGTGAATTGTAACATTCAGGGCTACCTAATGACGATGGACCACACAAATTGCGTCCCGATTCAATACATCGTCCTCAAGCCGACTTGACTCCATGGGTCTATTGCTGTCTCGGGCACCTTATGGCCTTTCTGCTGTGAGTCTAGATTATCGAATGGGACGAAATCTGATAGTGAATTGTAACGTTCAGGGCCACCTAATGACGATGGATCACTCAAATTGCGTCCCGATTCAATACATCGTCCTCCAGCAGACTTGTCTCCATGGGTCTATTGCTGCTTCGGGCACCTTATGGCCGTTCTGCTGTGAATCAAAGATTTTCGAATCGGACGAAAAACTGATAGTGAATTGTAACATTCAGGGCCGCCTAATGACGATGGATCACTCAAATTGCGTCCCGATTCAATACATCGTCCTCCAGCAGACTTGTCTCCATGGGTCTATTGCTGCTTCGGGCACCTTATGGCCGTTCTGCTGTGAATCAAAGATTTTCGAATCGGACGAAAAACTGATAGTGAATTGTAACGTTCAGGGCCACCTAATGACGATGGATCACTCAAATTGCGTCCCGATTCAATACATCGTCCTCCAGCAGACTTGTCTCCATGGGTCTATTGCTGCCTCGGGCACCTTATGGCCGTTCTGCTGTGAGTCAAAGATTTTCGAATCGGACGAAAAACTGATAGTGAATTGTAACGTTCAGGGCCACCTAATGACGATGGATCACTCAAATTGCGTCCCGATTCAATACATCGTCCTCCAGCAGACTTGTCTCCATGGGTCTATTACTGCCTCGGGCACCTTATGGCCGTTCTGCTGTGACTCATATATTTTCGAATCGGACGAAAAACTGATAGTGAATTGTAACGTTCAGGGCCCCCTAATGACGATGGAACACTCAAATTGCGTCCCGATTCAATACATCGTCCTCCAGCAGACTTGCCTCCATGGGTCTATTGCTGCTTAGGGCACCTTATGGCCGTTCTGCTGTGAGTCAAAGATTTTCGAATCGGACGAAGAAGTTATAGTGAATTGTAACATTCAGGGCTACCTAATGATATGGACCACACAAATTGCGTCCCGATCCAATACATCGTCCTTCAGCCGACTTGACTCCATGGGTCTATTGCTGCCTCGGGCACCTTATGTCCGTTCTGCTGTGAGTCTAGTTTATCGAATGGGACGAAAAACTGATAGTGAATTGTAACGTTCAGGGCCACCTGATGACGATGGATCACTCAAATTGCGTCCCGTTTCAATACATCGTCCTCCAGCAGACTTGTCTCCATGAGTCTATTGCTGCCTCGGGCACCTTAAGGTCGTTCTCCCGTGAGTCTAGATTATCGAATGGGACGAAAAACTGATAGTTAATTGCAACATTCAGGGCTTTCTAATGACGATGGAACACTCAAATTGCGTCCCGATTCAATACATCGTCCTCCAGCAGACTTGTCTCCATGGGTCTATTGCTGCCTCGGGCACCTTATGGCCGTTCTGCTGTGAGTCAAACATTTTCGAATCGGACGAAAAACTGATAGTGAATTGTAACATTCAGGGCCACCTAATGACGATGGATCACTCAAATTGCGTCCCGATTAAATACATCGTCCTCAAGCCGACTTGACTCCATGGGACTATTGCTGCCTCGGGCACCTTATGGCCGTTCTGGTGTGACTCTAAGATTTTCGAATCGGACGAAAAACTGATAGTGAATTGTAACGTTCAGGGCCACCTAATGACGATGGATCACTCAAATTGCGTCCCGATTCAATACATCGTCCTCCAGCAGACTTGTCTCCATCGGTCTATTGCTGCCTCGGGCATCTTATGGCCGTTCTGCTGTGAGTCAAAGATTTTCGAATCGGTCGAATAACTGATAGTGAATTGTAACATTCAGCGCCGCCTAATGACGATGGATTACTCAAATTGCGTCCCGATTCAATACATCGTCCTCCAGCAGACTTGTCTCCATGGGTCTATTGCTGCCTCGGGCACCTTATGGCCGTTCTGCTGTGAGTCAAAGATTTTCGAATCGGACGAAAAACTGATAGTGAATTGGAACATTCAGGGCCACCTAATGACGGTGGATCAGTCAAATTGCGGCCCGTTTCAATACATCTTCCTCCAGCCGACTTGTCTCCATGGATTTATTGCTGCTTCGGGCACCTTATGGCCGTTCTGCTGTGAGTCAAAGGTTTTCGAATCGGACAAAAAACTGATAGTGAATTGTAACGTTCAGGGCCACCTAATGACGATGGATCACTCAAATTGCGTCCCGATTCAATTTATCGTCCTTCAGCAGACTTGTCTCCATGGGTCTATTGCTGCCTCGAGCAGCTTATGGCCGTTCAGCTGTGAGTCAAAGATTTTCGAATCGGACGAAAAACTGATAGTGAATTGTAACGTTCAGGGCCACCTAATGACGATGGATCACTCAAATTGCGTCTCGATTCAATACATCGTCCTCCAGCAGACTTGTCTCCATGGGTCTGTTGCTGCCTCGGGCACCTTATGGCCGTTCTGCTGTGACTCTAAGATTTTCGAATCGGACGAAAAACTGATAGTGAATTGTAACGTTCAGGGCCACCTAATGACGATGGATCACTCAAATTGCGTCCCGATTCAATACATCGTCCTCCAGCAGACTTGTCTCCATGGGTCTATTACTGCCTCGGGCACCTTATGGCCGTTCTGCTGTGACTCAAATATTTTCGAATCGGACGAAAAACTGATAGTGAATTGTAACGTTCAGGGGCTCCTAATGACGATGGAACACTCAAATTGCGTCCCGATTCAATACATCGTCCTCCAGCAGACTTGTCTCCATGGGTCTATTGCTGCCTAGGGCACCTTATGGCCGTTCTGCTGTGAGTCAAAGATTATCGAATCGGACGAGAAACTGATAGTGAATTGTAACGTTCAGGGCCACCTAATGACGATGGATCACTCAAATTGCGTCCCGATTCAATACATCGTCCTCCAGCAGACTTGTCTCCATGGGTCTATTGCTGCCTCGGGCACCTTATGGCCGTTCTGCTGTGAGTCAAGATTTTCGAATCGGACGAAAAACTGATAGTGAATTGTAACGTTCAGGGCCACCTAATGACGATGGATCACTCAAATTGCGTCCCGATTCAATACATCGTCCTCCAGCAGACTTGTCTCCATGGGTCTATTGCTGCCTCGGGCACCTTATGGCCGTTCTGCTGTGAGTCAAAGATTTTCGAATCGGACGAAAAACTGATAGTGAATTGTAACATTCAGGGCCACCTAATGACGATGGACCACACAAATTGCGTCCCGATTCAATACATCGTCCTCCAGCCGACTTGACTCTATGGGTCTATTGCTGCCTCGGGCATCTTATGGCCGTTCTGCTGTGAGTCTAGTTTATCGAATGAGACGAAAAACTGATAGTGAATTGTAACGTTCAGGGCCACCTAATGACGATGGATCACTCAAATTGCATCCCGATTCAATACATCGTCCTCCAGCAGACTTGTCTCCATGGGTCTATTGCTGCCTCGGGCACCTTATGGTCGTTCTCCCGTGAGTCTAGATTATCGAATGGGACGAAAAACTGATAGTTAATTGCAACATTCAGGGCTTCCTAATGACGATGGAACACTCAAATTGCGACCCGATTCAATACATCGTCCTCCAGCAGACTTGTCTCCATGGGTCAATTGGTGCCTCGGGCACCTTATGGCCGTTCTGCTGTGAGTCAAACATTTTCGAATCGGACGAAAAACTGATAGTGAATTGTAACATTCAGGGCCACCTAATGACGATGGATCACCAAAAATTGTGTCCCGATTCAATAAATCATCCACCAGCCGACTTGTCTCCATGGGGCTATTGCTGCCTCGGGAACCTTATGGCCGTTCTGCTGTGAGTCAAAGATTTTCGAATCGGACGAAAAACTGATAGTGAATTGCAACGTTCAGCGCCACCTAATGACGATTTATCACTCAAATTGCGTCCCGATTCAATACATCGTCCTCCAGCAGACTTGTCTCCATGGGTCTATTGCTGCCACGGGCAAATTATGGCCGTTCTGCTGTGAGTCAAACATTTTCGAATCGGACGAAAAACTGATAGTGAATTGTAACATTCAGGGCCGCCTAATGACGATGGATCGCTCAAATTGTGTCCCGATTCAATACATCATCCACCAGCCGACTTTACTCCATGGGTCTATTACTGTCTCGGGCACCTTATGGCCTTTCTGCTGTGAGTCTAGATTATCGAATGGGACGAAATCTGATAGTGAATTGTAACGTTCAGGGCCACCTAATGACGATGGATCACTCAAATTGCGTCCCGATTCAATACATCGTCCTCCAGCAGACTTGTCTCCATGGGTCTATTGCTGCCTCGGGAACCTTATGGCCGTTCTGCTGTGAGTCAAAGAGTTTCGAATCGGACGAAAAACTGATAGTGAATTGTAACATTCAGGGCTACCTAATGACGATGGACCACACAAATTGCGTCCCGATTCAATACATCGTCCTCAAGCCGAATTGACTCCATGGGTCTATTGCAGTCTCGGGCACCTTATGGCCTTTCTGCTGTGAGTCTAGATTATCGAATGGGACGAAATCTGATAGTGAATTGTAACGTTCAGGGCCACCTAATGACGATGGAACACTCAAATTGCGTCCCGATTCAATACATCGTCCTCCAGCAGACTTGTCACCATGGGTCTATTGCTGCCTCGGTCACCTTATGGCCGTTCTGCTGTGAGTCAAAGAGTTTCGAATCGGACGAAAAACTGATAGTGAATTGTAACATTCAGGGCTACCTAATGACGATGGACCACACAAATTGCGTCCCGATTCAATACATCGTCCTCAAGCCGACTTGACTCCATGGGTCTATTGCTGTCTCGGGCACCTTATGGCCTTTCTGCTGTGAGTCTAGATTATCGAATGGGACGAAATCTGATAGTGAATTGTAACGTTCAGGGCCACCTAATGACGATGGATCACTCAAATTGCGTCCCGATTCAATACATCGTCCTCCAGCAGACTTGTCTCCATGGGTCTATTGCTGCCTCGGGCACCTTATGGCCGTTCTGCTGTGAGTCAAGATTTTCGAATCGGACGAAAAACTGATAGTGAATTGTAACGTTCAGGGCCACCTAATGACGATGGATCACTCAAATTGCGTCCCGATTCAATACATCGTCCTCCAGCAGACTTGTCTCCATGGGTCTATTGCTGCCGCGGGCACCTTATGGTCGTTCTCCCGTGAGTCTAGATTATCGAATGGGACGAAAAACTGACAGTTAATTGTAACATTCAGGGCTTCCTAATTACGATGTAACATTCAAATTGCGTCCCGATTCAATACATCGTTCTCCAGCAGATTTGTCTCCATGGGTCAATTGCTGCCTCGGGCACCTTATGTCAGTTCTGCTGTGAGTCAATGATTTTCGAATCGGACGAAAAACTGATAGTGAATTGTAACATTCAGGGCCACCTAATGACGATGGACCACACAAATTGCGTCCCGATTCAATACATCGTCCTCCAGCCGACTTGACTCTATGGGTCTATTGCTGCCTCGGGCATCTTATGGCCGTTCTGCTGTGAGTCTAGTTTATCGAATGAGACAAAAAACTGATAGTGAATTGTAACGTTCAGGGCCACCTAATGACGATGGATCACTCAAATTGCATCCCGATTCAATACATCGTCCTCCAGCAGACTTGTCTCCATGGGTCTATTGCTGCCTCGGGCACCTTATGGTCGTTCTCCCGTGAGTCTAGATTATCGAATGGGACGAAAAACTGATAGTTAATTGCAACATTCAGGGCTTCCTAATGACGATGGAACACTCAAATTGCGACCCGATTCAATACATCGTCCTCCAGCAGACTTGTCTCCATGGGTCAATTGGTGCCTCGGGCACCTTATGGCCGTTCTGCTGTGAGTCAAACATTTTCGAATCGGACGAAAAACTGATAGTGAATTGTAACATTCAGGGCCACCTAATGACGATGGATCACCAAAAATTGTGTCCCGATTCAATAAATCATCCACCAGCCGACTTGTCTCCATGGGGCTATTGCTGCCTCGGGAACCTTATGGCCGTTCTGCTGTGAGTCAAATATTTTCGAATCGGACGAAAAACTGATAGTGAATTGCAACGTTCAGCGCCACCTAATGACGATTTATCACTCAAATTGCGTCCCGATTCAATACATCGTCCTCCAGCAGACTTGTCTCCATGGGTCTATTGCTGCCACGGGCAAATTATGGCCGTTCTGCTGTGAGTCAAACATTTTCGAATCGGACGAAAAACTGATAGTGAATTGTAACATTCAGGGCCGCCTAATGACGATGGATCGCTCAAATTGTGTCCCGATTCAATACATCATCCACCAGCCGACTTTACTCCATGGGTCTATTACTGTCTCGGGCACCTTATGGCCTTTCTGCTGTGAGTCTAGATTATCGAATGGGACGAAATCTGATAGTGAATTGTAACGTTCAGGGCCACCTAATGACGATGGATCACTCAAATTGCGTCCCGATTCAATACATCGTCCTCCAGCAGACTTGTCTCCATGGGTCTATTGCTGCCTCGGGAACCTTATGGCCGTTCTGCTGTGAGTCAAAGAGTTTCGAATCGGACGAAAAACTGATAGTGAATTGTAACATTCAGGGCTACCTAATGACGATGGACCACACAAATTGCGTCCCGATTCAATACATCGTCCTCAAGCCGAATTGACTCCATGGGTCTATTGCAGTCTCGGGCACCTTATGGCCTTTCTGCTGTGAGTCTAGATTATCGAATGGGACGAAATCTGATAGTGAATTGTAACGTTCAGGGCCACCTAATGACGATGGATCACTCAAATTGCGTCCCGATTCAATACATCGTCCTCCAGCAGACTTGTCACCATGGGTCTATTGCTGCCTCGGTCACCTTATGGCCGTTCTGCTGTGAGTCAAAGAGTTTCGAATCGGACGAAAAACTGATAGTGAATTGTAACATTCAGGGCTACCTAATGACGATGGACCACACAAATTGCGTCCCGATTCAATACATCGTCCTCAAGCCGACTTGACTCCATGGGTCTATTGCTGTCTCGGGCACCTTATGGCCTTTCTGCTGTGAGTCTAGATTATCGAATGGGACGAAATCTGATAGTGAATTGTAACGTTCAGGGCCACCTAATGACGATGGATCACTCAAATTGCGTCCCGATTCAATACATCGTCCTCCAGCAGACTTGTCTCCATGGGTCTATTGCTGCCTCGGGCACCTTATGGCCGTTCTGCTGTGAGTCAAAGATTTTCGAATCGGACGAAAAACTGATAGTGAATTGTAACGTTCAGGGCCACCTAATGACGATGGATCACTCAAATTGCGTCCCGATTCAATACATCGTCCTCCAGCAGACTTGTCTCCATGGGTCTATTACTGCCTCGGGCACCTTATGGCCGTTCTGCTGTGACTCAAATATTTTCGAATCGGACGAAAAACTGATAGTGAATTGTAACGTTCAGGGCCCCCTAATGACGATGGAACACTCAAATTGCGTCCCGATTCAATACATCGTCCTCCAGCAGACTTGCCTCCATGGGTCTATTGCTGCTTAGGGCACCTTATGGCCGTTCTGCTGTGAGTCAAAGATTTTCGAATCGGACGAAGAAGTTATAGTGAATTGTAACATTCAGGGCTACCTAATGATATGGACCACACAAATTGCGTCCCGATCCAATACATCGTCCTTCAGCCGACTTGACTCCATGGGTCTATTGCTGCCTCGGGCACCTTATGTCCGTTCTGCTGTGAGTCTAGTTTATCGAATGGGACGAAAAACTGATAGTGAATTGTAACGTTCAGGGCCACCTGATGACGATGGATCACTCAAATTGCGTCCCGTTTCAATACATCGTCCTCCAGCAGACTTGTCTCCATGAGTCTATTGCTGCCTCGGGCACCTTAAGGTCGTTCTCCCGTGAGTCTAGATTATCGAATGGGACGAAAAACTGATAGTTAATTGCAACATTCAGGGCTTTCTAATGACGATGGAACACTCAAATTGCGTCCCGATTCAATACATCGTCCTCCAGCAGACTTGTCTCCATGGGTCTATTGCTGCCTCGGGCACCTTATGGCCGTTCTGCTGTGAGTCAAACATTTTCGAATCGGACGAAAAACTGATAGTGAATTGTAACATTCAGGGCCACCTAATGACGATGGATCACTCAAATTGCGTCCCGATTCAATACATCGTCCTCAAGCCGACTTGACTCCATGGGACTATTGCTGCCTCGGGCACCTTATGGCCGTTCTGGTGTGACTCTAAGATTTTCGAATCGGACGAAAAACTGATAGTGAATTGTAACGTTCAGGGCCACCTAATGACGATGGATCACTCAAATTGCGTCCCGATTCAATACATCGTCCTCCAGCAGACTTGTCTCCATCGGTCTATTGCTGCCTCGGGCATCTTATGGCCGTTCTGCTGTGAGTCAAAGATTTTCGAATCGGACGAATAACTGATAGTGAATTGTAACATTCAGCGCCGCCTAATGACGATGGATTACTCAAATTGCGTCCCGATTCAATACATCGTCCTCCAGCAGACTTGTCTCCATGGGTCTATTGCTGCCTCGGGCACCTTATGGCCGTTCTGCTGTGAGTCAAAGATTTTCGAATCGGACGAAAAACTGATAGTGAATTGGAACATTCAGGGCCACCTAATGACGGTGGATCAGTCAAATTGCGGCCCGTTTCAATACATCTTCCTCCAGCCGACTTGTCTCCATGGATTTATTGCTGCTTCGGGCACCTTATGGCCGTTCTGCTGTGAGTCAAAGGTTTTCGAATCGGACGAAAAACTGATAGTGAATTGTAACGTTCAGGGCCACCTAATGACGATGGATCACTCAAATTGCGTCCCGATTCAATACATCGTCCTCCAGCAGACTTGTCTCCATGGGTCTATTGCTGCCTCGGGAACCTTATGGCCGTTCTGCTGTGAGTCAAAGAGTTTCGAATCGGACGAAAAACTGATAGTGAATTGTAACATTCAGGGCTACCTAATGACGATGGACCACACAAATTGCGTCCCGATTCAATACATCGTCCTCAAGCCGAATTGACTCCATGGGTCTATTGCAGTCTCGGGCACCTTATGGCCTTTCTGCTGTGAGTCTAGATTATCGAATGGGACGAAATCTGATAGTGAATTGTAACGTTCAGGGCCACCTAATGACGATGGATCACTCAAATTGCGTCCCGATTCAATACATCGTCCTCCAGCAGACTTGTCACCATGGGTCTATTGCTGCCTCGGTCACCTTATGGCCGTTCTGCTGTGAGTCAAAGAGTTTCGAATCGGACGAAAAACTGATAGTGAATTGTAACATTCAGGGCTACCTAATGACGATGGACCACACAAATTGCGTCCCGATTCAATACATCGTCCTCAAGCCGACTTGACTCCATGGGTCTATTGCTGTCTCGGGCACCTTATGGCCTTTCTGCTGTGAGTCTAGATTATCGAATGGGACGAAATCTGATAGTGAATTGTAACGTTCAGGGCCACCTAATGACGATGGATCACTCAAATTGCGTCCCGATTCAATACATCGTCCTCCAGCAGACTTGTCTCCATGGGTCTATTGCTGCCTCGGGCACCTTATGGCCGTTCTGCTGTGAGTCAAAGATTTTCGAATCGGACGAAAAACTGATAGTGAATTGTAACGTTCAGGGCCACCTAATGACGATGGATCACTCAAATTGCGTCCCGATTCAATACATCGTCCTCCAGCAGACTTGTCTCCATGGGTCTATTACTGCCTCGGGCACCTTATGGCCGTTCTGCTGTGACTCAAATATTTTCGAATCGGACGAAAAACTGATAGTGAATTGTAACGTTCAGGGCCCCCTAATGACGATGGAACACTCAAATTGCGTCCCGATTCAATACATCGTCCTCCAGCAGACTTGCCTCCATGGGTCTATTGCTGCTTAGGGCACCTTATGGCCGTTCTGCTGTGAGTCAAAGATTTTCGAATCGGACGAAGAAGTTATAGTGAATTGTAACATTCAGGGCTACCTAATGATATGGACCACACAAATTGCGTCCCGATCCAATACATCGTCCTTCAGCCGACTTGACTCCATGGGTCTATTGCTGCCTCGGGCACCTTATGTCCGTTCTGCTGTGAGTCTAGTTTATCGAATGGGACGAAAAACTGATAGTGAATTGTAACGTTCAGGGCCACCTGATGACGATGGATCACTCAAATTGCGTCCCGTTTCAATACATCGTCCTCCAGCAGACTTGTCTCCATGAGTCTATTGCTGCCTCGGGCACCTTAAGGTCGTTCTCCCGTGAGTCTAGATTATCGAATGGGACGAAAAACTGATAGTTAATTGCAACATTCAGGGCTTTCTAATGACGATGGAACACTCAAATTGCGTCCCGATTCAATACATCGTCCTCCAGCAGACTTGTCTCCATGGGTCTATTGCTGCCTCGGGCACCTTATGGCCGTTCTGCTGTGAGTCAAACATTTTCGAATCGGACGAAAAACTGATAGTGAATTGTAACATTCAGGGCCACCTAATGACGATGGATCACTCAAATTGCGTCCCGATTCAATACATCGTCCTCAAGCCGACTTGACTCCATGGGACTATTGCTGCCTCGGGCACCTTATGGCCGTTCTGGTGTGACTCTAAGATTTTCGAATCGGACGAAAAACTGATAGTGAATTGTAACGTTCAGGGCCACCTAATGACGATGGATCACTCAAATTGCGTCCCGATTCAATACATCGTCCTCCAGCAGACTTGTCTCCATCGGTCTATTGCTGCCTCGGGCATCTTATGGCCGTTCTGCTGTGAGTCAAAGATTTTCGAATCGGACGAATAACTGATAGTGAATTGTAACATTCAGCGCCGCCTAATGACGATGGATTACTCAAATTGCGTCCCGATTCAATACATCGTCCTCCAGCAGACTTGTCTCCATGGGTCTATTGCTGCCTCGGGCACCTTATGGCCGTTCTGCTGTGAGTCAAAGATTTTCGAATCGGACGAAAAACTGATAGTGAATTGGAACATTCAGGGCCACCTAATGACGGTGGATCAGTCAAATTGCGGCCCGTTTCAATACATCTTCCTCCAGCCGACTTGTCTCCATGGATTTATTGCTGCTTCGGGCACCTTATGGCCGTTCTGCTGTGAGTCAAAGGTTTTCGAATCGGACGAAAAACTGATAGTGAATTGTAACGTTCAGGGCCACCTAATGACGATGGATCACTCAAATTGCGTCCCGATTCAATTTATCGTCCTTCAGCAGACTTGTCTCCATGGGTCTATTGCTGCCTCGAGCAGCTTATGGCCGTTCAGCTGTGAGTCAAAGATTTTCGAATCGGACGAAAAACTGATAGTGAATTGTAACGTTCAGGGCCACCTAATGACGATGGATCACTCAAATTGCGTCTCGATTCAATACATCGTCCTCCAGCAGACTTGTCTCCATGGGTCTGTTGCTGCCTCGGGCACCTTATGGCCGTTCTGCTGTGACTCTAAGATTTTCGAATCGGATGAAAAACTGATAGTGAATTGTAACGTTCAGGGCCACCTAATGACGATGGATCACTCAAATTGCGTCCCGATTCAATACATCGTCCTCCAGCAGACTTGTCTCCATGGGTCTATTACTGCCTCGGGCACCTTATGGCCGTTCTGCTGTGACTCAAATATTTTCGAATCGGACGAAAAACTGATAGTGAATTGTAACGTTCAGGGGCTCCTAATGACGATGGAACACTCAAATTGCGTCCCGATTCAATACATCGTCCTCCAGCAGACTTGTCTCCATGGGTCTATTGCTGCCTAGGGCACCTTATGGCCGTTCTGCTGTGAGTCAAAGATTATCGAATCGGACGAGAAACTGATAGTGAATTGTAACGTTCAGGGCCACCTAATGACGATGGATCACTCAAATTGCGTCCCGATTCAATACATCGTCCTCCAGCAGACTTGTCTCCATGGGTCTATTGCTGCCTCGGGCACCTTATGGCCGTTCTGCTGTGAGTCAAGATTTTCGAATCGGACGAAAAACTGATAGTGAATTGTAACGTTCAGGGCCACCTAATGACGATGGATCACTCAAATTGCGTCCCGATTCAATACATCGTCCTCCAGCAGACTTGTCTCCATGGGTCTATTGCTGCCTCGGGCACCTTATGGCCGTTCTGCTGTGAGTCAAGATTTTCGAATCGGACGAAAAACTGATAGTGAATTGTAACATTCAGGGCCACCTAATGACGATGGACCACACAAATTGCGTCCCGATTCAATACATCGTCCTCCAGCCGACTTGACTCCATGGGTCTATTGCTGCCTCGGGCATCTTATGGCCGTTCTGCTGTGAGACTAGTTTATCGAATGGGAGGAAAAACTGATAGTGAATTGTAACGTTCAGGGCCACCTAATGACGATGGATCACTCAAATTGCGTCACGATTCAATACATCGTCCTCCAGCAGACTTGTCTCCATGGGTCTATTGCTGCCTCGGGCACCTTATGGTCGTTCTCCCGTGAGTCTAGATTAACGAATGGGACGAAAAACTGATAGTTAATTGCAACATTCAGGGCTTCCTAATGACGATGGAACACTCAAATTGCGTCCCGATTCAATACATCGTCCTCCAGCAGACTTGTCTCCATGGGTCAATTGCTGCCTCGGGCACCTTATGGCCGTTCTGCTGTGAGTCAAAGATTTTCGAATCGGACGAAAAACTGATAGTGAATTGCAACTTTCAGCGCCACCTAATGACGATGGATCACTCAAATTGCGTCCCGATTCAATACATCGTCCTCCAGCAGACTTGTCTCCATGGGTCTATTGCTGCCACGGGCACCTTATGGCCGTTCTGCTGTGAGTCAAACATTTTCGAATCGGACGAAAAACTGATAGTGAATTGTAACATTCAGGGCCACCTAATGACGATGGATCACTCAAATTGTGTCCCGATTCAATACATCATCCACCAGCCGACTTGTCTCCATGGGGCTATTGCTGCCTCGGGAACCTTATGGCCGTTCTGCTTTGAGTAAAAGATTTTCGAATCGGACGAAAAACTGATAGTGAATTGCAACGTTCAGAGCCACCTAATGACGATGGATCACTCAAATTGCGTCCCGATTCAATACATCGTCCTCCAGCAGACTTGTCTCCATGGGTCTATTGCTGCCTCGGGCACCTTATGGCCGTTCTGCTGTGAGTCAAAGATTTTCGAATCGGACGAAAAACTCATAGTGAATTGTAACATTCAGGGCTACCTAACGACGATGGACCACACAAAATGCGTCCCGATTCAATACATCGTCCTCAAGCCGACTTGACTCCATAGGTCTATTGCTGTCTCGTTCACCTTATGGCCTTTCTGCTGTGAGTCTAGATTATCGAATGGGACGAAATCTGATAGTGAATTGTAACGTTCAGGGCCACCTAATGACGATGGATCACTCAAATTGCGTCCCGATTCAATACATCGTCCTCCAGCAGACTTGTCTCCATGGGTCTATTGCTGCTTCGAGCACCTTATGGCCGTTCTGCTGTGAGTCAAAGATTTTCGAATCGGACGAAAAACTGATAGTGAATTGTAAAGTTCAGGGCCACCTAATGACGATGGATCACTCAAATTGCGTCCCGATTCAATACATCGTCCTCCAGCAGACTTGTCTCCATGGGTCTATTGCTGCCTCGGGCACCTCATGGCCGTTCTGCTGTGAGTCAAACATTTTCGAATCGGACGAAAAACTGATAGTGAATTGTAACATTCAGGGCCACCTAATGACGATGGATCACTCAAATTGCGTCCCGATTCAATACATCGTCCTCAAGCCGACTTGACTCCATGGGACTATTGCTGCCTCGGGCACCTTATGGCCGTTCTGGTGTGACTCTAAGATTTTCGAATCGGACGAAAAACTGATAGTGAATTGTAACGTTCAGGGCCACCTAATGACGATGGATCACTCAAATTGCGTCCCGATTCAATACATCGTCCTCCAGCAGACTTGTCTCCATCGGTCTATTGCTGCCTCGGGCATCTTATGGCCGTTCTGCTGTGAGTCAAAGATTTTCGAATCGGACGAATAACTGATAGTGAATTGTAACATTCAGCGCCGCCTAATGACGATGGATTACTCAAATTGCGTCCCGATTCAATACATCGTCCTCCAGCAGACTTGTCTCCATGGGTCTATTGCTGCCTCGGGCACCTTATGGCCGTTCTGCTGTGAGTCAAAGATTTTCGAATCGGACGAAAAACTGATAGTGAATTGGAACATTCAGGGCCACCTAATGACGGTGGATCAGTCAAATTGCGGCCCGTTTCAATACATCTTCCTCCAGCCGACTTGTCTCCATGGATTTATTGCTGCTTCGGGCACCTTATGGCCGTTCTGCTGTGAGTCAAAGGTTTTCGAATCGGACGAAAAACTGATAGTGAATTGTAACGTTCAGGGCCACCTAATGACGATGGATCACTCAAATTGCGTCCCGATTCAATTTATCGTCCTTCAGCAGACTTGTCTCCATGGGTCTATTGCTGCCTCGAGCAGCTTATGGCCGTTCAGCTGTGAGTCAAAGATTTTCGAATCGGACGAAAAACTGATAGTGAATTGTAACGTTCAGGGCCACCTAATGACGATGGATCACTCAAATTGCGTCTCGATTCAATACATCGTCCTCCAGCAGACTTGTCTCCATGGGTCTGTTGCTGCCTCGGGCACCTTATGGCCGTTCTGCTGTGACTCTAAGATTTTCGAATCGGACGAAAAACTGATAGTGAATTGTAACGTTCAGGGCCACCTAATGACGATGGATCACTCAAATTGCGTCCCGATTCAATACATCGTCCTCCAGCAGACTTGTCTCCATGGGTCTATTACTGCCTCGGGCACCTTATGGCCGTTCTGCTGTGACTCAAATATTTTCGAATCGGACGAAAAACTGATAGTGAATTGTAACGTTCAGGGGCTCCTAATGACGATGGAACACTCAAATTGCGTCCCGATTCAATACATCGTCCTCCAGCAGACTTGTCTCCATGGGTCTATTGCTGCCTAGGGCACCTTATGGCCGTTCTGCTGTGAGTCAAAGATTATCGAATCGGACGAGAAACTGATAGTGAATTGTAACGTTCAGGGCCACCTAATGACGATGGATCACTCAAATTGCGTCCCGATTCAATACATCGTCCTCCAGCAGACTTGTCTCCATGGGTCTATTGCTGCCTCGGGCACCTTATGGCCGTTCTGCTGTGAGTCAAGATTTTCGAATCGGACGAAAAACTGATAGTGAATTGTAACGTTCAGGGCCACCTAATGACGATGGATCACTCAAATTGCGTCCCGATTCAATACATCGTCCTCCAGCAGACTTGTCTCCATGGGTCTATTGCTGCCTCGGGCACCTTATGGCCGTTCTGCTGTGAGTCAAGATTTTCGAATCGGACGAAAAACTGATAGTGAATTGTAACATTCAGGGCCACCTAATGACGATGGACCACACAAATTGCGTCCCGATTCAATACATCGTCCTCCAGCCGACTTGACTCCATGGGTCTATTGCTGCCTCGGGCATCTTATGGCCGTTCTGCTGTGAGACTAGTTTATCGAATGGGAGGAAAAACTGATAGTGAATTGTAACGTTCAGGGCCACCTAATGACGATGGATCACTCAAATTGCGTCACGATTCAATACATCGTCCTCCAGCAGACTTGTCTCCATGGGTCTATTGCTGCCTCGGGCACCTTATGGTCGTTCTCCCGTGAGTCTAGATTAACGAATGGGACGAAAAACTGATAGTTAATTGCAACATTCAGGGCTTCCTAATGACGATGGAACACTCAAATTGCGTCCCGATTCAATACATCGTCCTCCAGCAGACTTGTCTCCATGGGTCAATTGCTGCCTCGGGCACCTTATGGCCGTTCTGCTGTGAGTCAAAGATTTTCGAATCGGACGAAAAACTGATAGTGAATTGCAACTTTCAGCGCCACCTAATGACGATGGATCACTCAAATTGCGTCCCGATTCAATACATCGTCCTCCAGCAGACTTGTCTCCATGGGTCTATTGCTGCCACGGGCACCTTATGGCCGTTCTGCTTTGAGTCAAACATTTTCGAATCGGACGAAAAACTGATAGTGAATTGTAACATTCAGGGCCACCTAATGACGATGGATCACTCAAATTGTGTCCCGATTCAATACATCATCCACCAGCCGACTTGTCTCCATGGGGCTATTGCTGCCTCGGGAACCTTATGGCCGTTCTGCTTTGAGTAAAAGATTTTCGAATCGGACGAAAAACTGATAGTGAATTGCAACGTTCAGAGCCACCTAATGACGATGGATCACTCAAATTGCGTCCCGATTCAATACATCGTCCTCCAGCAGACTTGTCTCCATGGGTCTATTGCTGCCTCGGGCACCTTATGGCCGTTCTGCTGTGAGTCAAAGATTTTCGAATCGGACGAAAAACTCATAGTGAATTGTAACATTCAGGGCTACCTAACGACGATGGACCACACAAAATGCGTCCCGATTCAATACATCGTCCTCAAGCCGACTTGACTCCATAGGTCTATTGCTGTCTCGTTCACCTTATGGCCTTTCTGCTGTGAGTCTAGATTATCGAATGGGACGAAATCTGATAGTGAATTGTAACGTTCAGGGCCACCTAATGACGATGGATCACTCAAATTGCGTCCCGATTCAATACATCGTCCTCCAGCAGACTTGTCTCCATGGGTCTATTGCTGCTTCGAGCACCTTATGGCCGTTCTGCTGTGAGTCAAAGATTTTCGAATCGGACGAAAAACTGATAGTGAATTGTAAAGTTCAGGGCCACCTAATGACGATGGATCACTCAAATTGCGTCCCGATTCAATACATCGTCCTCCAGCAGACTTGTCTCCATGGGTCTATTGCTGCCTCGGGCACCTCATGGCCGTTCAGCTGTAAGTCAAAGATTTTCGAATCGGACGAAAAACTGACAGTGAATTGTAACGTTCAGGGCCACCTAATGACGATGGATCACACAAATTGCGTCCCGATCCAATACATCGTCCTCCAGCCGACTTGACTCCATGGGTCTATTGCTCCCTCGGGCACGTTATGGCCGTTCTGCTGTGAGTCTAGATTATCGAATGGGACGAAAAACTGATAGTGAATTGTAACGTTCAGGGCCACCTAATGACGATGGATCACTCAAATTGCGTCCCGATACAATACATCGTCCTCCAGCAGACTTGTCTCCATGGGTCTATTGCTGCCTCGGGCACCTTATGGCCGTTCTGCTGTGAGTAAAGATTTTCGAATCGAACGAAAAACTGAAAGTGAATTGTAACTTTCAGGGCCACCTAATGACGATGGATCACTCAAATTGCGTCCCGATTCAATACATCGTCCTCCAGCCGACTTGTCTCCATGGGTCTATTGCTGCCTCGGGCACCTTATGGCCGTTCTGCTGTGAGTCAAACATTTTCGAATCGGACGAAAAACTGATAGTGAACTGTAACGTTCAGGGCCTCCTAATTACGATGGAACACTCAAATTGCGTCCCGATTCAATACATCGTCCTCCAGCAGACTTGTCTCCATGGGTCTATTGCTGCCTCGGGGCACCTTATGGCCGTTCTGCTGTGAGTCAAAGATTTTCGAATCGGACGAAAAACTGATAGTGAATTGTAACGTTCAGGGCCACCTAATGACGATGGATCACTCAAATTGCGTCCCGATTCAATACATCGTCCTCCAGCAGACTTGTCTCCATGGGTCTATTGCTGCCTCGGGCACCTTATGGCCGTTCTACTGTGAGTCAAAGTTTTTCGAATCGGACGAAAAACTGATAGTGAATTGTAACATTCAGGGCCACCTAATGACGATGGACCACACAAATTGCGTCCCGATTCAATACATCGTCCTCCAGCTGACTTGACTCCATGGGTCTATTGCTGCCTCGGGAATCTTATGGCCGTTCTGCTGTGAGTCTAGTTTATCGAATGGGACGAAAAACTGATAGTGAATTGTAACGTTCAGGGCCACCTAATGACGATGGATCACTCAAATTGCCTCCCGATTCAATACATCGTCCTCCAGCAGACTTGTCTCCATGAGTCTATTGCTGCCTCGGGCACCTTATGGTCGTTCTCCCGTTAGTCTAGATTTTCGAATGGGACGAAAAACTGATAGTTAATTGCAACATTCAGGGCTTTCTAATGACGATGGAACACTCAAATTGCGTCCCGATTCAATACATCGTCCTCCAGCAGACTTGTCTCCATGGGTCTATTGCTGCCTCGGACACCTGCTGTGAGTCAAACATTTTCGAATCGGACGAAAAACTGATAGTGAATTATAACATTCAGGGCCTCCTAATGACGATGGATTACTCAAATTGTGTCCCGATTCAATACATCGTCCACCAGCCGACTTGACTCCATGGGGCTATTGCTGCCTCGGGCACCTTATGGCTGTTCTGCTGTGAGTCAAAGATTTTCGAATCGGACGAAAAACAGATAGTGAATTGCAACGTTCAGGGCCACCTAATGACGATGGATCACTCAAATTGCGTCCCGATTCAATACATCGTCCTCAAGCCGACTTGACTCCATGGGTCTATTGCTGCCTCGGGCGCCTTATGGCCTTTCTGCTGTGAGTCTAGATTATCGAATGGGACGAAAAACTGATAGTGAATTGTAACGTTCAGGGCCACCTAATGACGATGGATCACTCAAATTGCGTCCCGATTCAATACATCGTCCTCCAGCAGACTTGTCCCCATGGGTCTATTGCTGCCTCGGGCACCTTATAGCCGTTCTGCGGTGAGTCAAAGATTTTCGAATCGGACGAAAAACTGAGAGTGAATTATAACTTTCAGGGCCACCTAATGACGATGGATCACTCAAATTGCGTCGCGATTCAATACATCGTCCTCCAGCAGATTTGTCTCCATGGGTCAATTGCTGCCTCGGGCACCTTATGGCAGTTCTGCTGTGAGTCAAAGATTTTCGAATCGGACGAAAAACTGATAGTGAATTGTAACATTCAGGGCCACCTAATGACGATGGACCACACAAATTGCGTCCCGATTCAATACATCGTCCTCCAGCCGACTTGACTCCATGGGTCTATTGCTGCCTCGGGCATCTTATGGCCGTTCTGCTGTGAGTCTTGTTTATCTAATGGGACGAAAAACTGATAGTGAATTGTAACATTCAGGGCCACCTAATGACGATGGATCACTCAAATTGCGTCGCGATTCAATACATCGTCCTCCAGCCGACTTGTCTCAATGGGTCTATTGCTGCCACGGGCACCTTATGGCCGTTCTGCTGTGAGTCAAACATTTTCGAATCGGACGAAAAACTGATAGTGAATTGTAACATTCAGGGCTACCTAATGACGATGAACCACACAAATTGCGTCCCGACTCAATACATCGTCCTCAAGCCGACTTGACTCCATGGGTCTATTGCTGCCTCGGGCACCTTATGGCCTTTCTGCTGTGAGTCTATATTATCGAATGGGACGAAATCTGATAGTGAATTGTAACGTTCAGGGCCACCTAATGACAATGGGTCACTCAAATTTCGTCCCGATTCAATACATCGTCCTCCAGCAGACTTGTCTCCATGGGTCTATTGCTGCTTCGGGCACCTTATTGCCGTTCTGCTGTGAGTCAAAGATTTTCGAATCGGACGAAAAACTGATAGTGAATTGTAACTTTCAGGGCCACCTAATGACGATGGATCACTCAAATTGCGTCCCGATTCAATACATCGTCCTCCAGCCGACTTGTCTCCATGGGACTATTGCTGCCTCGGGCACCTTATGGCCGCTCTGCTGTGAGTCAAAGAATTTCGAATCGGACGAAAAACTGATAGTGAATTGCAACGTTCAGGGCCACCTAATGACGATGGATCACTCAAATTGCGTCCCGATTCAATACATCGTCCTCAAGCCGACTTGACTCCATGGGTCTATTGCTGCCTCGGGCGCCTTATGGCCTTTCTGCTGTGAGTCTAGATTATCGAATGGGACGAAAAACTGATAGTGAATTGTAACATTCAGGGCTACCTAACGACGATGGACCACACAAAATGCGTCCCGATTCAATACATCGTCCTCAAGCCGACTTGACTCCATAGGTCTATTGCTGTCTCGTTCACCTTATGGCCTTTCTGCTGTGAGTCTAGATTATCGAATGGGACGAAATCTGATAGTGAATTGTAACGTTCAGGGCCACCTAATGACGATGGATCACTCAAATTGCGTCCCGATTCAATACATCGTCCTCCAGCAGACTTGTCTCCATGGGTCTATTGCTGCTTCGAGCACCTTATGGCCGTTCTGCTGTGAGTCAAAGATTTTCGAATCGGACGAAAAACTGATAGTGAATTGTAACTTTCAGGGCCACCTAATGACGATGGATCACTCAAATTGCGTCCCGATTCAATACATCGTCCTCCAGCCGACTTGTCTCCATGGGACTATTGCTGCCTCGGGCACCTTATGGCCGCTCTGCTGTGAGTCAAACATTTTCGAATCGGACGAAAAACTGATAGTGAACTGTAACGTTCAGGGCCTCCTAATTACGATGGAACACTCAAATTGCGTCCCGATACAATACATCGTCCTCCAGCAGACTTGTCTCCATGGGTCTATTGCTGCCTCGGGGCACCTTATGGCCGTTCTGCTGTGAGTCAAAGAATTTCGAATCGGACGAAAAACTGATAGTGAATTGTAACGTTCAGGGCCACCTAATGACGATGGACCACGCAAATTGCGTCCCGATTCAATACATCGTCCTCCAGCCGACTTGACTCCATGGGTCTATTGCTGCCTCGGGCATCTTATGGCCGTTCTGCTGTGAGTCTAGTTTATCGAATGGGACGAAAAACTGATAGTGAATTGTAACGTTCAGGGCAACCTAATGACGATGGAAAACTCAAATTGCGTCCCGATTCAATACATCGTCCTCCAGCAGACTTGTCTCCATGGTTCTATTGCTGTCTCGGACACCTTATGGCCATTCTGCTGTGAGTCAAACATTTTCGAATCGGACGAAAAACTGATAGTGAATTGTAACATTCAGGGCCAGCTAATGACGATGGATCACTCAAATTGTGTCCCGATTCAATACATCGTCCACCAGCCGACTTGTCTCCATGGGGCTATTGCTGCCTCGGGCACCTTATGGCCGTTCTGCTGTGAGTCAAAGATTTTCGAATCGGACGAAAAACTGATAGTGAATTGCAACGTTCAGGGCCACCTAATGACGATGGATCACTCAAATTGCGTCCCGATTCAATTCATCGTCCTCCAGCAGACTTGTCTCCATGGGTCAATTGCTGCCGCGGGCACCTTATGGTCGTTCTCCCGTGAGTCTAGATTATCGAATGGGACGAAAAACTGACAGTGAATTGTAACATTAAGGGCCACCTAAGGACGATGGACCACACAAATTGCGTCCCGATTCAATACATCGTCCACCAGCCCACTTGACTCCATGGGTCTATTGCTGCCTCGGGCATCTTATGGCCGTTCTGCTGTGAGTCTTGTTTATCGAATGGGACGAAAAACTGATAGTGAATTGTAACGTTCAGGGCCACCTAATGACGATGGATCACTCAAATTGCGTCCCGATTCAATACATCGTCCTCCAGCAGACTTGTCTCCATGGGTCTATTGCTGCCTCGGGCACCTTATGGTCGTTCTCCCATGAGTCTAGATATTCGAATGGGACGAAAAACTGATAGTTAATTGCAACATTCAGGGCTTCCTAATGACGATGGAACACTCAAATTGCGTCCCGATTTAATACATCGTCCTCCAGCTGACTTGTCTCCATGGGTCTATTGCTGCCACGGGCACCTTATGGCCGTTCTGCTGTGAGTCAAACATTTTCGAATCGGACGAAAAACTGATAGTGAATTGCAACATTCAGGGCTACCTAATGACGATGGACCACACAAATTGCGTCCCGATTCAATTCATCGTCCTCAAGCCGACTTGACTCCATGGGTCTATTGCTGCCTCGGGCACCTTATGGCCTTTCTGCTGTGAGTCTATATTATCGAATGGGACGAGATCTGATAGTGAATTGTAACGTTCAGGGCCACCTAATGACAATGGGTCACTCATATTTCGTCCCGATTCAATACATCGTCCTCCAGCAGACTTGTCTCCATGGGTCTATTGCTGCTTCGGGCACCTTATGGCCGTTCTGCTGTGAGTCAAAGATTTTCGAATCGAACGAAAAACTGATAGTGAATTGTAACTTTCAGGGCCACCTAATGACGATGGATCACTCAAATTGCGTCCCGATTCAATACATCGTCCTCCAGCCGACTTGTCTCCATGGGTCTATTGCTGCCTCGGGCACCTTATGGCCGTTCTGCTGTGAGTCAAACATTTTCGAATCGGACGAAAAACTGATAGTGAATTGTAACATTCAGGGCCACCTAATGACGATGGATCACTCAAATTGCGTCCCGATACAATACATCGTCCTCCAGCAGACTTGTCTCCATGGGTCAATTACTGCCTCGGGCACCTTATGGCCGTTTTGCTGTGAGTACAGATTTTCGAATCGAACGAAAAACTGATAGTGAATTGTAACTTTCAGGGCCACCTAATGACGATGGATCACTCAAATTGCGTCCCGATTCAATACATCGTCCTCCAGCTGACTTGCCTCCATGGGTCTATTGCTGCCTCGGGCACCTTATGGCCGTTCTGCTGTGAGTCAAACATTTTCGAATCGGACGAAAAACTGATAGTGAATTGTAACATTCAGGGCCACCTAATGACGATGGATCTCTCAAATTGCGTCCCGATTCAATACATCGTCCTCAAGCCGACTTGACTCCATGGGTCTATTGCTGCCTCGGGCACCTTATGGCCTTTCTACTGTGAGTCTAGATTATCGAATGGGACGAAAAACTGATAGTGAATTGTAACGTTCAGGGCCACCTAATGACGATGGATCAGCAAATTGCGTCCCGATTCAATTCATCGTCCTCCAGCAGACTTGTCCCCATGGGTCTATTGCTGCCTCGGGCACCTTACGGCCGTTCTGCTGTGAGTCAAAGATTTTCGAATCGGACGAAAAACTGATAGTGAATTGTAACTTTCAAGGCCACTTAATGACGATGGATCACTCAAATTGCGTCCCGATTCAATACATCGTCCTCCAGCCGACTTGACTCCATGGGTCTATGGCTGCCTCGGGCACCTTATGGCCTTTCTGCTGTGAGTCTTGTTTATCGAATGGGACGAAAAACTGATAGTGAATTGTAACGTTCAGGGCCAAATAATGACGATGGAACACTCAAATTGCGTCCCGATTCAATACATCGTCCTCCAGCAGACTTGTCTCCATGGGTCTATTGCTGCCTCGGGCACCTTATGGCCGTTCTGCTGTGAGTCAAACACTTTCGAATCGGTCGAAAAACTGATAGTGAATTGTAACATTCAGGGCCACCTAATGACGATGGATCACTCAAATTGCGTCCCGATTAAATACATCGTCCTCCAGCAGACTTGTCTCCATGGGTCTATTGCTGCCTCGGGCACCTTATGGTCGTTCTCCCATGAGTCTAGATTATCGAATGGGACGAAAAACTGATAGTTAATTGCAACATTCAGGGCTTCCTAATGACGAAGGAACACTCAAATTGCGTCCCGATTCAATACATCGTCCTCCAGCAGACTTGTCTCCATGGGTCAATTGCAGCCTCGGGCACCTTATGGCCGTTCTGCTGTGAGTCAAAGATTTTCGAATCAGACGAAAAACTGATAATGAATTGTAACATTCAGGGCCACCTAATGACGATGGATCACTCAAATTGCGTCGCGATTCAATACATCGTCCTCCAGCCGACTTGTCTCCATGGGTCTATTGCTGCCACGGGCACCTTATGGCCGTTCTGCTGTGAGTCAAACATTTTCGAATCGGACGAAAAACTGATAGTGAATTGTAACATTCAGGGCTACCTAATGACGATGGACCACACAAATTGCGTCCCGATTCAATACATCGTCCTCAAGCCGACTTGACTCCATGGGTCTATTGCTGCCTCGGGCACCTTATGGCCTTTCTGCTGTGAGTCTATATTATCGAATGGGACGAAATCTGATAGTGAATTGTAACGTTCAGGGCCACCTAATGACAATGGGTCACTCAAATTTCGTCCCGATTCAATACATCGTCCTCCAGCAGACTTGTCGCCATGGGTCTATTGCTGCTTCGGGCACCTTATGGCCGTTCTGCTGTGAGTCAAAGATTTTCGAATCGAACGAAAAACTGATAGTGAATTGTAACTTTCAGGGCCACCTAATGACGATGGATCACTCAAATTGCGTCCCGATTCAATACATCGTCCTCCAGCCGACTTGACTCCATGGATCTTTTTTTGCCTCGGGCACCTTATGGCCTTTCTACTGTGAGTCTAGATTATCGAATGGGACGATAAACTGATAGTGAATTGTAACGTTCAGGGCCACCTAATGCCGATGGATCAGCAAATTGCGTCCCGATTCAATACATCGTCCTCCAGCCGACTTGTCCCCATGGGTCTATTGCTGCCTCGGGCACCTTATGGCCGTTCTGCTGTGAGTCAAAGATTTTCAAATCGGACGAAAAACTGATAGTGATTTGCAACGTTCAGGGCCACCTAATGACGATGGATCACTCAAATTGCGTCCCGATTCAATACATCGTCCTCCAGCCGACTTGACTCCATGGGTCTATTGCTGCCTCGGGCACCTTATGGCCTTTCTGCTGTGAGTCAAAGATTTTCGAATCGGACGAAAAACTGATAATGAATTGTAACATTCAGGGCCACCTAATGACGATGGATCACTCAAATTGCGTCCCGATTCAATACATCGTCCTCCAGCCGACTTGTCTCCATGGGTCTATTGCTGCCTAGGGCTCCTTACGGCCGTTCTGCTGTGAGTCAAAGATTTTCGAATCGGACGGAAAACTGATAGTGAATTGTAACGTTCAGGGCCTCCTAATGACGATGGAACACTCAAATTGCGTCCCGATTCAATACATCGCTCTCCAGCAGACTTGTCTCCATGGGTCTATTGCTGCATCGGGCACCTTATGGCCGTTCTGCTGTGAGTCAAAGATTTTCGAATCGGACAAAAAACTGATAGTGAATTGTAACGTTCAGGGCCTCCTAATGCCGATGGAACACTCAAATTGCGTCCCGATTCAATACCTCGTCCTTCAGCAGACTTGTCTCCATGGGTCTATTGCTGCCTCGGGCACCTTATGGAAGTTCTTCCGTGAGTCTAGATTATCGAGTGGGACGAAAAACTGATAGTTAATTCTAACATTCAGGGCCACCTAATGACGATGGAACACTCAAATTGCGTCCCGATTCAATATATCGTCCTCCAGCAGACTTGTCTCCATGGGTCTATTGCTGCCTCGGGCATCTTATGGCCGTTCTGCTGTGAGTCAAAGATTTTCGAATCGGACGAAAAACTGATAGTGAATTGTAACGTTCAGGGCCACCTAATGACGATGGATCACTCAAATTGCGTCCCGATTCAATACATCGTCCTCCAGCAGACTTGTCTCCATGGGTCTATTGCAGCCTCGGGCACCTTATGGCCGTTCTGCTGTGACTCTAAGATTTTGGAATCGGACGAAAAACTGATAGTGGATTGTAACGTTCAGGGCCACCTAATGGCGATGGATCACTCAAATTGCGTCCCGATTCAATACATCGTCCTCCAGCAGACTTGTCTCCATGTGTCTATTACTGCATCGGGCACCTTATGGCCGTTCTGCTGTGGGTCAAAGATTTTCGAATCGGACGAAAAACTGATAGTGAATTGTAACTTTCAGGGCCACCTAATGAAGATGGATCACTCAAATTGCGTCCCGATTCAATACATCGTCCTCCAGCCGACGTGTCTCCATGGGTCTATTGCTGCCTCGGGCACCTTATGGCCGTTCTGCTGTGAGTCAAACATTTTCGAATCGGACGAAAAACTGATAGTGAACTGTAACGTTCAGGGCCTCCTAATTACGATGGAACACACAAATTGCGTCCCGATTCAGTACATCGTCCTCCAGCAGACTTCTCTCCATGGGTCTATTGCTGCCTCGGGGCACCTTATGGCCGTTCTGCTGTGAGTCAAAGATTTACGAATCGGACGAAAAACTGATAGTGAATTGTAACGTTCAGGGCCACCTAATGACGATGGATCACTCAAATTGCGTCCCGATTCAATACATCGTCCTCCAGCCGACTTGACTCCATGGGTCTATTGCTGCCTCGGGCATTTATGGCCGTTCTGCTGTGAGTCTAGTTTATCGAATGGGACGAAAAACTGATAGTGAATTGCAACGTTCAGGGCCACCTAATGACGATGGATCACTCAAATTGCGTCCCGATTCAATACATCGTCCTCCAGCAGACTTGTCTCCATGGGTCTATTGCTGCCTCGGCACCTTATGGTCGTTCTCCCGTGAGCCTAGATTATCGAATGGGACGAAAAACTGATAGTTAATTGCAACATTCAGGGCTTCCTAATGACGATGGAACACTCAAATTGCGTCCCGATTCAATACATCGTCCTCCAGCCGACTTGACTCCATGGGTCTATTGCTGCCTCGGGCACCTTATGGCCTCTCTGCTGTGAGTCTATATTATCGAATGGGACGAAATCTGATAGTGAATTGTAACGTTCAGGGCCACCTAATGACAATGGGTCACTCAAATTTCGTCCCGATTCAATACATCGTCCTCCAGCAGACTTTTCTCCATGGGTCTATTGCTGCTTCGGGCACCTTATGGCCGATCTGCTGTGAGTCAAAGATTTTCGAATCGGACGAAAAACTGATAGTGAATTGTAACGTTCAGGGCCACCTAATGACGATGGATCACTCAAATTGCGTCCCGATTCAATACATCGTCCTCCAGCCGACTTGACTCCGTGGGTCTATTGCTGCCTCGGGCACCTTATGGCCTTTCTACTGTGAGTCTAGATTATCGAATGGGACGATAAACTGATAGTGAATTGTAACGTTCAGGGCCACCTAATGACGATGGATCAGCAAATTGCGTCCCGATTCAATACATCGTCCTCATGCAGACTTGTCTCCATGGGTCTATTGCTGCCTCGGGCACCTTATGGCCGTTCTGCTGTGAGTCAAAGATTTTCGAATCGGACGAAAAACTGATAGTGAATTGTAACTTTCAGGGCCACCTAATGACGATGGATCACTCAAATTGCGTCCCGATTCAATACATCGTCCTCCAGCCGACTTGTCTCCAAGGGTGTATTGCTGCCTCGGGCACCTTATGGCCGTTCTGCTGTGAGTCAAACATTTTCGAATCGGACGAAAAACTGATAGTGAACTGTAACGTTCAGGGCCACCTAATGACGATGGATCACTCAAATTGCGTCCCGATTCAATACATCGTCCTCCAGCCGACTTGACTCCATGGGTCTATTGCTGCCTCGGGCACCTTATGGCCATTCTGCTGTGATTCTAGATTATCGAAAGGGACGAAAAACTGTTAGTGAATTGTAACGTTCAGGGCCACCTAATGACGATGAATCACTCAAATTGCGTCCCGATTCAATACATCGTCCTCCAGCAGACTTGTCTCCATGGGTCTATTGCTGCCTCGGGCACCTTATGGCCGTTCTGCTGTGAGTCAAAGATTTTCGAATCGGACGAAAAACTGATAGTGAATTGTAACATTCAGGGCCACCTAATGACGATGGACCACGCAAATTGCGTCCCGATTCAATACATCGTCCTCCAGCCGACTTGACTGCATGGGTCTATTGCTGCCTCGGGCATCTTATGGCCGTTCTGCTGTGAGTCTAGTTTATCGAATGGGACGAAAAACTGATAGTGAATTGTAACGTTCAGGGCCAAATAATGACGATGGAACACTCAAATTGCGTCCCGATTCAATACATCGTCCTCCAGCAGACTTGTCTCCATGGGTCTATTGCTGCCTCGGGCACCTTATGGCCGTTCTGCTGTGAGTCAAACATTTTCGAATCGGACGAAAAACTGATAGTGAATTGTAATATTCAGGGCCACCTAATGACGATGGATCACTCAAATTGCGTCCCGATTCAATACATCGTCCTCAAGCCGACTTGACTCCATGGGTCTATTGCTGCCTCGGGCACCTTATGGCCTTTCTGCTGTGAGTATAGATTATCGAATGGGACGAAAAACTGATAGTGAATTGTAACGTTCAGGGCCACCTAATGACGATGGATCAGCAAATTGCGTCCCGATTCAATACATCGTCCTCCAGCAGACTTGTCCCCATGGGTCTATTGCTGCCTCGGGCACCTTATGGCCGTTCTGCTGTGAGTCAAAGATTTTCGAATCGGACGAAAAACTGATAGTGAATTGTAACTTTTAGGGCCACTTAATGACGATGGATCACTCAAATTGCGTCCCGATTCAATACAACGTCCTCCAGCCGACTTGACTCCATGGGTCTATTGCTGCCTCGGGCACCTTATGGCCGTTCTGCTGTGAGTCGAGATTATCGAATGGGACGAAAAACTGTTAGTGAATTGTAACGTTCAGGGCCACCTAATGACGATGGATCACTCAAATTGCGTCCCGATTCAATACATCGTCCTCCAGCAGACTTGTCTCCATGGGTCTATTGCTGCCTCGGGCACCTTATGGCCGTTCTGCTGTGAGTCAAAGTTTTTAGAATCGGACGAAAAACTGATAGTGAATTGTAACATTCAGGGCCACCTAATGACGATGGATCACTCAAATTTCGTCCCGATTCAATACATCGTCCTCCAGCCGACTTGTCTCCATGGGTCTATTGCTGCCTCGGGCACCTTATGGCCGTTCTGCTGTGAGTCAAACATTTTCGAATCGGACGAAAAACTGATTGTGAACTGTAACGTTCAGGGCCTCCTAATTACGATGGAACACTCAAATTGCGTCCCGATTCAATACATCGTCCTTCAGCAGACTTGTCTCCATGGGTCTATTGCTGCCTCGGGGCACCTTATGGCCGTTCTGCTGTGAGTCAAAGAATTTCGAATCGGACGAAAAACTGATAGTGAATTGTAACGTTCAGGGCCACCTAATGACGATGGATCACTCAAATTGCGACCCGATTCAATACATCGTCCTCCAGCAGACTTGTCTCCATGGGTCTATTGCTGCCTCGGGCACCTTATGGCCGTTCTGCTGTGAGTCAAAGATTTTCGAATCGGACGAAAAACTGATAGTGAATTGTAACATTCAGGGCCACCTAATGACGATGGACCACGCAAATTGCGTCCCGATTCAATTCATCGTCCGCCAGCCGACTTGACTGCATGGGTCTATTGCTGCCTCGGGCATATTATGGCCGTTCTGCTGTGAGTCTAGTTTATCGAATGGGACGAAAAACTGATAGTGAATTGTAACGTTCAGGGCCTCCTAATGACGATGGAACACTCAAATTGCGTCCCGATTCAATACATCGTCCTCCAGCAGACTTGTCTCCATGGGTCTATTGCTGCCTCGGGCACCTTATGGCCGTTCTGCTGTGAGTCAAACATTTTCGAATCGGACGAAAAACTGATAGTGAACTGTAACGTTCAGGGCCTCCTAATTACGATGGAACACTCAAATTGCGTCCCGATTCAATACATCGTCCTTCAGCAGACTTGTCTCCATGGGTCTATTGCTGCCTCGGGGCACCTTATGGCCGTTCTGCTGTGAGTCAAAGAATTTCGAATCGGACGAAAAACTGATAGTGAATTGTAACGTTCAGGGCCACCTAATGACGATGGATCACTCAAATTGCGACCCGATTCAATACATCGTCCTCCAGCAGACTTGTCTCCATGGGTCTATTGCTGCCTCGGGCACCTTGAGGCCGTTATGCTGTGAGTCAAACATTTTCGAATCGGACGAAAAACTGATAGTGAACTGTAACGTTCAGGGCCGGCTAATTACGATGGAACACTCAAATTGCGTCCCGATTCAATACATCGTCCTTCAGCAAACTTGTCTCCATGGGTCTATTGCTGCCTCGGGGCACGTTATGGCCGTTCTGCTGTGAGTCAAAGAATTTCGAATCGGACGAAAAACTGATAGTGAATTGTAACGTTCAGGGCCACCTAATGACGATGGATCACTCAAATTGCGACCCGATTCAATACATCGTCCTCCAGCAGACTTGTCTCCATGGGTCTATTGCTGCCTCGGGCACCTTATGGTCGTTCTCCCGTGAGCCTAGATTATCGAATGGGACGAAAAACTGATAGTTAATTGCAACATTCAGGGCTTCCTAATGACGATGGAACACTCAAATTGCGTCCCGATTCAATACATCGTCCTCCAGCCGACTTGCCTCCATGGGTCTATTGCTGCCTCGGGCACCTTATGGCCTTTCTGCTGTGAGTCTATATTATCGAATGGGACGAAATCTGATAGTGAATTGTAACGTTCAGGGCCACCTAATGACAATGGGTCACTCAAATTTCGTCCCGATTCAATACATCGTCCTCCAGCAGACTTGTCTCCATGGGTCTATTGCTGCTTCGGGCACCTTATGGCCGTTCTGCTGTGAGTCAAAGATTTTCGAATCGAACGAAAAACTGATAGTGAATTGTAACGTTCAGGGCCACCTAATGACGATGGATCACTCAAATTGCGTCCCGATTCAATACATCGTCCTCCAGCCGACTTGACTCCGTGGGTCTATTGCTGCCTCGGGCACCTTATGGCCTTTCTACTGTGAGTCTAGATTATCGAATGGGACGATAAACTGATAGTGAATTGTAACGTTCAGGGCCACCTAATGACGTTGGATCAGCAAATTGCGTCCCGATTCAATACATCGTCCTCCAGCAGACTTGTCCCCATGGGTCTATTGCTGCCTCGGGCACCTTATGGCCGTTCTGCTGTGAGTCAAAGTTTTTGGAATCGGACGAAAAACTGATAGTGAATTGTAACTTTCAGGGCCACCTAATGACGATGGATCACTCAAATTGCGTCCCGATTCAATACATCGTCCTCCAGCCGACTTGTCTCCATGGGTCTATTGCTGCCTCGGGCACCTTATGGCCGTTCTGCTGTGAGTCAAACATTTTCGAATCGGACGAAAAACTGATAGTGAACTGTAACGTTCAGGGCCACCTAATGACGATGGATCACTCAAATTGCGTCCCGATTCAATACATCGTCCTCCAGCCGACTTGACTCCATGGGTCTATTGCTGCCTCGGGCACCTTATGGCCGTTCGGCTGTGATTCTAGATTATCGAATGGGACGAAAAACTGTTAGTGAATTGTAACGTTCAGGGCCACCTAATGACGATGGATCACTCAAATTGCGTCCCGATTCAATACATCGTCCTCCAGCAGACTTGTCTCCATGGGTCTATTGCTGCCTCGGGCACCTTATGGCCGTTCTTCTGTGAGTCAAAGATTTTTGAATCGGACGAAAAACTGATAGTGAATTGTAACTCTCAGGGCCACCTAATGACGATGGATCACTCAAATTGCGTCCCGATTCAATACATCGTCCTCCAGCCGACTTGTCTCCATGGGTCTATTGCTGCCTCGGGGCACCTTATGGCCGTTCTGCTGTGAGTCAAAGAATTTCGAATCGGACGAAAAACTGATAGTGAATTGTAACATTCAGGGCCACCTAATGACGATGGACCACGCAAATTGCGTCCCGATTCAATACATCGTCCTCCAGCCGACTTGACTGCATGGGTCTATTGCTGCCTCGGGCATCTTATGGCCGTTCTGCTGTGAGTCTAGTTTATCGAATGGGACGAAAAACTGATAGTGAATTGTAACGTTCAGGGCCAAATAATGACGATGGAACACTCAAATTGCGTCCCGATTCAATACATCGTCCTCCAGCAGACTTGTCTCCATGGGTCTATTGCTGCCTCGGGCACCTTATGGCCGTTCTGCTGTGAGTCAAACATTTTCGAATCGGTCGAAAAACTGATAGTGAATTGTAACATTCAGGGCCACCTAATGACGATGGATCACTCAAATTGCGTCCCGATTCAATACATCGTCCTCAAGCCGACTTGACTCCATGGGTCTATTGCTGCCTCGGGCACCTTATGGCCTTTCTGCTGTGAGTATAGATTATCGAATGGGACGAAAAACTGATAGTGAATTGTAACGTTCAGGGCCACCTAATGACGATGGATCAGCAAATTGCGTCCCGATTCAATACATCGTCCTCCAGCAGACTTGTCCCCATGGGTCTATTGCTGCCTCGGGCACCTTATGGCCGTTCTGCTGTGAGTCAAAGATTTTCGAATCGGACGAAAAACTGATAGTGAATTGTAACTTTCAGGGCCACTTAATGACGATGGATCACTCAAATTGCGTCCCGATTCAATACAACGTCCTCCAGCCGACTTGACTCCATGGGTCTATTGCTGCCTCGGGCACCTTATGGCCGTTCTGCTGTGAGTCGAGATTATCGAATGGGACGAAAAACTGTTAGTGAATTGTAACGTTCAGGGCCACCTAATGACGATGGATCACTCAAATTGCGTCCCGATTCAATACATCGTCCTCCAGCAGACTTGTCTCCATGGGTCTATTGCTGCCTCGGGCACCTTATGGCCGTTCTGCTGTGAGTCAAAGATTTTCGAATCGGACGAAAAACTGATAGTGAATTGTAACTTTCAGGGCCACCTAATGACGATGGATCACTCAAATTTCGTCCCGATTCAATACATCGTCCTCCAGCCGACTTGTCTCCATGGGTCTATTGCTGCCTCGGGCACCTTATGGCCGTTCTGCTGTGAGTCAAAGAGTTTCGAATCGGACGAAAAACTGATAGTGAACTGTAACGTTCAGGGCCTCCTAATTACGATGGAACACTCAAATTGCGTCCCGATTCAATACATCGTCCTTCAGCAGACTTGTCTCCATGGGTCTATTGCTGCCTCGGGCACCTTATGGCCGTTCTGCTGTGAGTCAAAGAATTTCGAATCGGACGAAAAACTGATAGTGAATTGTAACGTTCAGGGCCACCTAATGACGATGGATCACTCAAATTGCGACCCGATTCAATACATCGTCCTCCAGCAGACTTGTCTCCATGGGTCTATTGCTGCCTCGGGCACCTTATGGCCGTTCTGCTGTGAGTCAAAGATTCTCGAATCGGACGAAAAACTGATAGTGAATTGTAACATTCAGGGCCACCTAATGACGATGGACCACGCAAATTGCGTCCCGATTCAATTCATCGTCCGCCAGCCGACTTGACTCCATGGGTCTATTGCTGCCTCGGGCATATTATGGCCGTTCTGCTGTGAGTCTAGTTTATCGAATGGGACGAAAAACTGATAGTGAATTGTAACGTTCAGGGCCTCCTAATGACGATGGAACACTCAAATTGCGTCCCGATTCAATACATCGTCCTCCAGCAGACTTGTCTCCATGGGTCTATTGCTGCCTCGGACACCTGCTGTGAGTCAAACATTTTCGAATCGGACGAAAAACTGATAGTGAATTGTAACATTCAGGGCCACCTAATGACGATGGATCACTCAAATTGTGTCCCGATTCAATACATCGTCCACCAGCCGACTTGTCTCCATGGGGCTATTGCTGCCTAGGGCACCTTATGGCCGTTCTGCTGTGAGTCAAAGATTTTCGAACCGGACGATAAACTGATAGTGAATTGCAACGTTCAGGGCCACCTAATGACGATGGATCACTCAAATTGCGTCCCGATTCAATACCTCGTCCTCCAGCAGACTTGTCCCCATGGGTCTATTGCTGCCTCGGGCACCTTATGGCCGTTCTGCTGTGAGTCAAAGATTTTCGAATCGGACGAAAAACTGATAGTGAATTGTAACTTTCAGGGCCACCTAATGACGATGGATCACTCAAATTGCGTCCCGATTCAATACATCGTCCTCCAGCCGACTTGACTCCATGGGTCTATTGCTGCCTCGGGCACCTTATGGCCTTTCTGCTGTGAGTCTAGATTATCGAATGGGACGAAAAACTGTTAGTGAATTGTAACGTTCAGGGCCACCTAATGACGATGGATCACTCAAATTGCGTCCCGATTCAATACATCGTCCTCCAGCAGACTTGTCTCCATGGGTCTATTGCTGCCTCGGGCACCTTATGGCCGTTCTGCTGTGAGTCAAAGATTTTTGAATCGGACGAAAAACTGATAGTGAATTGTAACTCTCAGGGCCACCTAATGACGATGGATCACTCAAATTGCGTCCCGATTCAATACATCGTCCTCCAGCCGACTTGTCTCCATGGGTCTATTGCTGCCTCGGGGCACCTTATGGCCGTTCTGCTGTGAGTCAAAGAATTTCGAATCGGACGAAAAACTGATAGTGAATTGTAACATTCAGGGCCACCTAATGACGATGGACCACGCAAATTGCGTCCCGATTCAATACATCGTCCTCCAGCCGACTTGACTGCATGGGTCTATTGCTGCCTCGGGCATCTTATGGCCGTTCTGCTGTGAGTCTAGTTTATCGAATGGGACGAAAAACTGATAGTGAATTGTAACGTTCAGGGCCAAATAATGACGATGGAACACTCAAATTGCGTCCCGATTCAATACATCGTCCTCCAGCAGACTTGTCTCCATGGGTCTATTGCTGCCTCGGGCACCTTATGGCCGTTCTGCTGTGAGTCAAACATTTTCGAATCGGTCGAAAAACTGATAGTGAATTGTAACATTCAGGGCCACCTAATGACGATGGATCACTCAAATTGCGTCCCGATTCAATACATCGTCCTCAAGCCGACTTGACTCCATGGGTCTATTGCTGCCTCGGGCACCTTATGGCCTTTCTGCTGTGAGTATAGATTATCGAATGGGACGAAAAACTGATAGTGAATTGTAACGTTCAGGGCCACCTAATGACGATGGATCAGCAAATTGCGTCCCGATTCAATACATCGTCCTCCAGCAGACTTGTCCCCATGGGTCTATTGCTGCCTCGGGCACCTTATGGCCGTTCTGCTGTGAGTCAAAGATTTTCGAATCGGACGAAAAACTGATAGTGAATTGTAACTTTCAGGGCCACTTAATGACGATGGATCACTCAAATTGCGTCCCGATTCAATACAACGTCCTCCAGCCGACTTGACTCCATGGGTCTATTGCTGCCTCGGGCACCTTATGGCCGTTCTGCTGTGAGTCGAGATTATCGAATGGGACGAAAAACTGTTAGTGAATTGTAACGTTCAGGGCCACCTAATGACGATGGATCACTCAAATTGCGTCCCGATTCAATACATCGTCCTCCAGCAGACTTGTCTCCATGGGTCTATTGCTGCCTCGGGCACCTTATGGCCGTTCTGCTGTGAGTCAAAGATTTTTGAATCGGACGAAAAACTGATAGTGAATTGTAACTTTCAGGGCCACCTAATGACGATGGATCACTCAAATTTCGTCCCGATTCAATACATCGTCCTCCAGCCGACTTGTCTCCATGGGTCTATTGCTGCCTCGGGCACCTTATGGCCGTTCTGCTGTGAGTCAAACATTTTCGAATCGGACGAAAAACTGATAGTGAACTGTAACGTTCAGGGCCTCCTAATTACGATGGAACACTCAAATTGCGTCCCGATTCAATACATCGTCCTTCAGCAGACTTGTCTCCATGGGTCTATTGCTGCCTCGGGCACCTTATGGCCGTTCTGCTGTGAGTCAAAGAATTTCGAATCGGACGAAAAACTGATAGTGAATTGTAACGTTCAGGGCCACCTAATGACGATGGATCACTCAAATTGCGACCCGATTCAATACATCGTCCTCCAGCAGACTTGTCTCCATGGGTCTATTGCTGCCTCGGGCACCTTATGGCCGTTCTGCTGTGAGTCAAAGATTTTCGAATCGGACGAAAAACTGATAGTGAATTGTAACATTCAGGGCCACCTAATGACGATGGACCACGCAAATTGCGTCCCGATTCAATTCATCGTCCGCCAGCCGACTTGACTCCATGGGTCTATTGCTGCCTCGGGCATATTATGGCCGTTCTGCTGTGAGTCTAGTTTATCGAATGGGACGAAAAACTGATAGTGAATTGTAACGTTCAGGGCCTCCTAATGACGATGGAACACTCAAATTGCGTCCCGATTCAATACATCGTCCTCCAGCAGACTTGTCTCCATGGGTCTATTGCTGCCTCGGACACCTGCTGTGAGTCAAACATTTTCGAATCGGACGAAAAACTGATAGTGAATTGTAACATTCAGGGCCACCTAATGACGATGGATCACTCAAATTGTGTCCCGATTCAATACATCGTCCACCAGCCGACTTGTCTCCATGGGGCTATTGCTGCCTAGGGCACCTTATGGCCGTTCTGCTGTGAGTCAAAGATTTTCGAACCGGACGATAAACTGATAGTGAATTGCAACGTTCAGGGCCACCTAATGACGATGGATCACTCAAATTGCGTCCCGATTCAATACCTCGTCCTCCAGCAGACTTGTCCCCATGGGTCTATTGCTGCCTCAGGCACCTTATGGCCGTTCTGCTGTGAGTCAAAGATTTTCGAATCGGACGAAAAACTGATAGTGAATTGTAACTTTCAGGGCCACCTAATGACGATGGATCACTCAAATTGCGTCCCGATTCAATACATCGTCCTCCAGCCGACTTGACTCCATGGGTCTATTGCTGCCTCGGGCACCTTATGGCCTTTCTGCTGTGAGTCTAGATTATCGAATGGGACGAAAAACTGTTAGTGAATTGTAACGTTCAGGGCCACCTAATGACGATGGATCACTCAAATTGCGTCCCGATTCAATACATCGTCCTCCTGCAGACTTGTCCCCATGGGTTTATTGCTGCCTCGGGCAACTTATGGCCGTTCTGCTGTGAGTCAAAGATTTTCGAATCGGACGAAAAACTGATAATGAATTGTAACTTTCAGGGCCACCTAATGACGATGGATCACTCAAATTGCGTCCCGATTCAATACATCGTCCTCCAGCCGACTTGGCTAAATGGGTCTATTGCTGCCTAGGGCACCTTACGGCCGTTCTGCTGTGAGTCAAAGATTTTCGAATCGGACGGAAAACTGATAGTGAATTGTAACGTTCAAGGCCTCCTAATGCCGATGGAACACTCAAATTGCGTCCCGATTCAATACATCGTCCTCCAGCAGACTTGTCTCCATGGGTCTATTGCTGCCTCGGGCACCTTATGGCCGTTCTGCTGTGAGTCAAAGATTTTCGAATCGGACGAAGAACTGATAGTGAATTGTAACATACAGGGCCACCTAATGACGATGGACCACGCAAATTGCGTCCCGATTCAATACATCGTCCTCCAGCCGACTTGACTCCATGGGTCTATTGCTGCCTCGGGCATCTTATGGCCGTTCTGCTGTGAGTCTAGTTTATCGAATGGGACGAAAAACTGATAGTGAATTGTAACGTTCAGGGCCACCTAATGACGATGGAACACTCAAATTGCGTCCCGATTCAATACATCGTCCTCCAGCAGACTTGTCTCCATGGGTCTATTGCTGCCTCGGACACCTTATGGCCATTCTGCTGTGAGTCAAACACTTTCGAATCGGACGAAAAACTGATAGTGAATTGTAACTTTCAGAGCCACCTAATGACGATGGATCACTCAAATTGTGTCCCGATTCAATACATCGTCCACCAGCCGACTTGTCTCCATGGGGCTATTGCTGCCTCGGGCACCTTATGGCCGTTCTGCTGTGAGTCAAAGATTTTCAAATCGGACGAAAAACTGATAGTGAATTGCAACGTTCAGGGCCACCTAATGACGATGGATCACTCAAATTGCGTCCCGATTCAATACATCGTCCTCCAGCCGACTTGACTCCATGGGTCTATTGCTGCCTCGGGCACCTTATGGCCTTTCTGCTGTGAGTCAAAGATTTTCGAATCGGACGGAAAACTGATAATGAATTGTAACTTTCAGGGCCACCTAATGACGATGGATCACTCAAATTGCGTCCCGATTCAATACATCGTCCTCCAGCCGACTTGTCTCCATGGGTCTATTGCTGCCTAGGGCTCCTTACGGCCGTTCTGCTGTGAGTCAAAGATTTTCGAATCGGACGGAAAACTGATAGTGAATTGTAACGTTCAGTGCCTCCTAATGACGATGGAACACTCAAATTGCGTCCCGATTCAATACATCGCTCTCCAGCAGACTTGTCTCCATGGGTCTATTGCTGCCTCGGGCACCTTATGGCCGTTCTGCTGTGAGTCAAAGATTTTCGAATCGGACAAAAAACTGATAGTGAATTGTAACGTTCAGGGCCTCCTAATGCCGATGGAACACTCAAATTGCGTCCCGATTCAATACATCGTCCTTCAGCAGACTTGTCTCCATGGGTCTATTGCTGCCTCGGACACCTTATGGCCATTCTGCTGTGAGTCAAACACTTTCGAATCGGACGAAAAACTGATAGTGAATTGTAACTTTCAGAGCCACCTAATGACGATGGATCACTCAAATTGCGTCCCGATTCAATACAACGTCCTCCAGCCGACTTGACTCCATGGGTCTATTGCTGCCTCGGGCACCTTATGGCCGTTCTGCTGTGAGTCGAGATTATCGAATGGGACGAAAAACTGTTAGTGAATTGTAACGTTCAGGGCCACCTAATGACGATGGATCACTCAAATTGCGTCCCGATTCAATACATCGTCCTCCAGCAGACTTGTCTCCATGGGTCTATTGCTGCCTCGGGCACCTTATGGCCGTTCTGCTGTGAGTCAAAGATTTTCGAATCGGACGAAAAACTGATAGTGAATTGTAACTTTCAGGGCCACCTAATGACGATGGATCACTCAAATTTCGTCCCGATTCAATGCATCGTCCTCCAGCCGACTTGTCTCCATGGGTCTATTGCTGCCTCGGGCACCTTATGGCCGTTCTGCTGTGAGTCAAACATTTTCGAATCGGACGAAAAACTGATAGTGAACTGTAACGTTCAGGGCCTCCTAATTACGATGGAACACTCAAATTGCGTCCCGATTCAATACATCGTCCTTCAGCAGACTTGTCTCCATGGGTCTATTGCTGCCTCGGGCACCTTATGGCCGTTCTGCTGTGAGTCAAAGAATTTCGAATCGGACGAAAAACTGATAGTGAATTGTAACGTTCAGGGCCACCTAATGACGATGGATCACTCAAATTGCGACCCGATTCAATACATCGTCCTCCAGCAGACTTGTCTCCATGGGTCTATTGCTGCCTCGGGCACCTTATGGCCGTTCTGCTGTGAGTCAAAGATTTTCGAATCGGACGAAAAACTGATAGTGAATTGTAACATTCAGGGCCACCTAATGACGATGGACCACGCAAATTGCGTCCCGATTCAATTCATCGTCCGCCAGCCGACTTGACTCCATGGGTCTATTGCTGCCTCGGGCATATTATGGCCGTTCTGCTGTGAGTCTAGTTTATCGAATGGGACGAAAAACTGATAGTGAATTGTAACGTTCAGGGCCTCCTAATGACGATGGAACACTCAAATTGCGTCCCGATTCAATACATCGTCCTCCAGCAGACTTGTCTCCATGGGTCTATTGCTGCCTCGGACACCTGCTGTGAGTCAAACATTTTCGAATCGGACGAAAAACTGATAGTGAATTGTAACATTCAGGGCCACCTAATGACGATGGATCACTCAAATTGTGTCCCGATTCAATACATCGTCCACCAGCCGACTTGTCTCCATGGGGCTATTGCTGCCTAGGGCACCTTATGGCCGTTCTGCTGTGAGTCAAAGATTTTCGAACCGGACGATAAACTGATAGTGAATTGCAACGTTCAGGGCCACCTAATGACGATGGATCACTCAAATTGCGTCCCGATTCAATACCTCGTCCTCCAGCAGACTTGTCCCCATGGGTCTATTGCTGCCTCGGGCACCTTGTGGCCGTTCTGCTGTGAGTCAAAGATTTTCGAATCGGACGAAAAACTGATAGTGAATTGTAACTTTCAGGGCCACCTAATGACGATGGATCACTCAAATTGCGTCCCGATTCAATACATCGTCCTCCAGCCGACTTGACTCCATGGGTCTATTGCTGCCTCGGGCACCTTATGGCCTTTCTGCTGTGAGTCTAGATTATCGAATGGGACGAAAAACTGTTAGTGAATTGTAACGTTCAGGGCCACCTAATGACGATGGATCACTCAAATTGCGTCCCGATTCAATACATCGTCCTCCTGCAGACTTGTCCCCATGGGTTTATTGCTGCCTCGGGCAACTTATGGCCGTTCTGCTGTGAGTCAAAGATTTTCGAATCGGACGAAAAACTGATAATGAATTGTAACTTTCAGGGCCACCTAATGACGATGGATCACTCAAATTGCGTCCCGATTCAATACATCGTCCTCCAGCCGACTTGGCTAAATGGGTCTATTGCTGCCTAGGGCACCTTACGGCCGTTCTGCTGTGAGTCAAAGATTTTCGAATCGGACGGAAAACTGATAGTGAATTGTAACGTTCAAGGCCTCCTAATGCCGATGGAACACTCAAATTGCGTCCCGATTCAATACATCGTCCTCCAGCAGACTTGTCTCCATGGGTCTATTGCTGCCTCGGGCACCTTATGGCCGTTCTGCTGTGAGTCAAAGATTTTCGAATCGGACGAAGAACTGATAGTGAATTGTAACATACAGGGCCACCTAATGACGATGGACCACGCAAATTGCGTCCCGATTCAATACATCGTCCTCCAGCCGACTTGACTCCATGGGTCTATTGCTGCCTCGGGCATCTTATGGCCGTTCTGCTGTGAGTCTAGTTTATCGAATGGGACGAAAAACTGATAGTGAATTGTAACGTTCAGGGCCACCTAATGACGATGGAACACTCAAATTGCGTCCCGATTCAATACATCGTCCTCCAGCAGACTTGTCTCCATGGGTCTATTGCTGCCTCGGACACCTTATGGCCATTCTGCTGTGAGTCAAACACTTTCGAATCGGACGAAAAACTGATAGTGAATTGTAACTTTCAGAGCCACCTAATGACGATGGATCACTCAAATTGTGTCCCGATTCAATACATCGTCCACCAGCCGACTTGTCTCCATGGGGCTATTGCTGCCTCGGGCACCTTATGGCCGTTCTGCTGTGAGTCAAAGATTTTCAAATCGGACGAAAAACTGATAGTGAATTGCAACGTTCAGGGCCACCTAATGACGATGGATCACTCAAATTGCGTCCCGATTCAATACATCGTCCTCCAGCCGACTTGACTCCATGGGTCTATTGCTGCCTCGGGCACCTTATGGCCTTTCTGCTGTGAGTCAAAGATTTTCGAATCGGACGGAAAACTGATAATGAATTGTAACTTTCAGGGCCACCTAATGACGATGGATCACTCAAATTGCGTCCCGATTCAATACATCGTCCTCCAGCCGACTTGTCTCCATGGGTCTATTGCTGCCTAGGGCTCCTTACGGCCGTTCTGCTGTGAGTCAAAGATTTTCGAATCGGACGGAAAACTGATAGTGAATTGTAACGTTCAGTGCCTCCTAATGACGATGGAACACTCAAATTGCGTCCCGATTCAATACATCGCTCTCCAGCAGACTTGTCTCCATGGGTCTATTGCTGCCTCGGGCACCTTATGGCCGTTCTGCTGTGAGTCAAAGATTTTCGAATCGGACAAAAAACTGATAGTGAATTGTAACGTTCAGGGCCTCCTAATGCCGATGGAACACTCAAATTGCGTCCCGATTCAATACATCGTCCTTCAGCAGACTTGTCTCCATGGGTCTATTGCTGCCTCGGCACCTTATGGTCGTTCTTCCGTGAGTCTAGATTATCGAGTGGGACGAATAACTGATAGTTAATTCTAACATTCAGGGCCACCTAATGACGATGGAACACTCAAATTGCGTCCCGATTCAATATATCGTCCTCCAGCAGACTTGTCTCCATGGGTCTATTGCTGCCTCGGGCATCTTATGGCCGTTCTGCTGTGAGTCAAAGATTTTCGAATCGGACGAAAAACTGATAGTGAATTGTAACGTTCAGGGCCACCTAATGACGATGGATCACTCAAATTGCGTCCCGATTCAATACATCGTCCTCCAGCAGACTTGTCTCCATGGGTCTATTGCTGCCTCGGGCACCTTATGGCCGTTCTGCTGTGACTCTAAGATTTTGGAATCGGACGAAAAACTGATAGTGGATTGTAACGTTCAGGGCCACCTAATGACGATGGATCACTCAAATTGCGTCCCGATTCAATACATCGTCCTCCAGCAGACTTGTCTCCATGTGACTATTACTGCATCGGGCACCTTATGGTCGTTCTGCTGTGAGTCAAAGATTTTCGAATCGGACGAAAAACTGATAGTGAATTGTAACTTTCAGGGCCACCTAATGACGATGGATCACTCAAATTGCGTCCCGATTCAATACATCGTCCTCCACCCGACGTGTCTCCATGGGTCTATTGCTGCCTCGGGCACCTTATGGCCGTTCTGCTGTGAGTCAAACATTTTCGAATCGGACGAAAAACTGATAGTGAATTGTAACGTTCAGGGCCACCTAATGACGATGGATCACTCAAATTGCGTCCCGATTCAATACATCGTCCTCCAGCCGACTTCTCTCCATGGGTCTATTGCTGCCTCGGGGCACCTTATGGCCGTTCTGCTGTGAGTCAAAGATTTACGAATCGGACGAAAAACTGATAGTGAATTGTAACGTTCAGGGCCACCTAATGACGATGGATCACTCAAATTGCGTCCCGATTCAATACATCGTCCTCCAGCCGACTTGACTCCATGGGTCTATTGCTGCCTCGGGCATTTATGGCCGTTCTGCTGTGAGTCTAGTTTATCGAATGGGACGAAAAACTGATAGTGAATTGCAACGTTCAGGGCCACCTAATGACGATGGATCACTCAAATTGCGTCCCGATTCAATACATCGTCCTCCAGCAGACTTGTCTCCATGGGTCTATTGCTGCCTCGGGCACCTTATGGTCGTTCTCCCGTGAGCCTAGATTATCGAATGGGACGAAAAACTGATAGTTAATTGCAACATTCAGGGCTTCCTAATGAGGATGGAACACTCAAATTGCGTCCCGATTCAATACATCGTCCTCCAGCCGACTTGACTCCATGAGTCTATTGCTGCCTCGGGCACCTTATGGCCTTTCTGCTGTGAGTCTATATTATCGAATGGGACGAAATCTGATAGTGAATTGTAACGTTCAGGGCCACCTAATGACAATGGGTCACTCAAATTTCGTCCCGATTCAATACATCGTCCTCCAGCAGACTTGTCTCCATGGGTCTATTGCTGCTTCGGGCACCTTATGGCCGTTCTGCTGTGAGTCAAAGATTTTCGAATCGGACGAAAAACTGATAGTGAATTGTAACATTCAGGGCCACCTAATGACGATGGATCACTCAAATTGCGTCCCGATTCAATACATCGTCCTCCAGCCGACTTGACTCCATGGGTCTACTGCTGCCTCGGGCACCTTATGGCCTTTCTACTGTGAGTCTAGATTATCGAATGGGACGATAAACTGATAGTGAATTGTAACGTTCAGGGCCACCTAATGACGATGGATCAGCAAATTGCGTCCCGATTCAATACATCGTCCTCCAGCAGACTTGTCTCCATGGGTCTATTGCTGCCTCGGGCACCTTATGGCCGTTCTGCTGTGAGTCAAAGATTTTCGATTCGGACGAAAAACTGATAGTGAATTGTAACTTTCAGGGCCACCTAATGACGATGGATCACTCAAATTGCGTCCCGATTCAATACATCGTCCTCCAGCCGACTTGTCTCCATGGGTCTATTGCTGCCTCGGGCACCTTATGGCCGTTCTGCTGTGAGTCAAACATTTTCGAATCGGACGAAAAACTTATAGTGAACTGTAACGTTCAGGGCCACCTAATGACGATGGATCACTCAAATTGCGTCCTGATTCAATACATCGTCCTCCAGCCGACTTGACTCCATGGGTCAATTGCTGCGTCGGGCACCTTATGGCCGTTCTGCTGTGATTCTAGATTATCGAATGGGACGAAAAACTGTTAGTGAATTGTAACGTTCAGGGCCACCTAATGACGATGGATCACTCAAATTGCGTCCCGATTCAATACATCGTCCTCCAGCAGACTTGTCTCCATGGGTCTATTGCTGCCTCGGGCACCTTATGACCGTTCTGCTGTGAGTCAAAGATTTTCGAATCGGACGAAAAACTGATAGTGAATTGTAACTTTCAGGGCCACCTAATGACGATGGATCTCTCAAATTGCGTCCCGATTCAATACATCGTCCTCCAGCCGACTTGTCTCCATGGGTCTATTGCTGCCTGGGGCACCTTATGGCCGTTCTGCTGTGAGTCAAACATTTTCGAAGCGAACGAAAAACTGATAGTGAACTGTAACGTTCAGGGCCTCCTAGTTACGATGGAACACTCAAATTGCGTCCCGATTCAATACATCGTCCTCCAGCAGACTTGTCTCTATGGGTCTATTGCCGCCTCGGGGCACCTTATGGCCGTTCTGCTGTGAGTCAAAGAATTTCGAATCGGACGAAAAACTGATAGTGAATTGTAACATTCAGGGCCACCTAATGACGATGGACCACGCAAATTGCGTACCGATTCAATACATCGTCCTCAAGCCGACTTGACTCCATGGGTCTATTGCTGCCTCGGGCATCTTATGGCCGTTCTGCTGTGAGTCTAGTTTATCGAATGGGACGAAAAACTGATAGTGAATTGTAACGTTCAGGGCCAAATAATGACGATGGAAACTCAAATTGCGTCCCGATTCAATACATCGTCCTCCAGCAGACTTGTCTCCATGGGTCTAATGCTGCCTCGGGCACCTTATGGCCGTTCTGCTGTGAGTCAAACATTTTCGAATCGGACGAAAAACTGATAGTGAATTGTAACATTCAGGGCCACCTAATGACGATGGATCACTCAAATTGCGTCCCGATTCAAGACATCGTCCTCAAGCCGACTTGACTCCATGGGTCTATTGCTGCCTCGGGCACCTTATGGCCTTTCTGCTGTGAGTATAGATTATCGAATGGGACGAAAAACTGATAGTGAATTGTAACGTTCAGGGCCACCTAATGACGATGGATCAGCAAATTGCGTCCCGATTCAATACATCGTCCTCCAGCAGACTTGTCCCCATGGGTCTATTGCTGCCTCGGGCACCTTATGGCCGTTCTGCTGTGAGTCAAAGATTTTCGAATCGGACGAAAAACTGATAGTGAATTGTAACTTTCAGGGCCACTTAATGACGATGGATCACTCAAATTGCGTCCCGATTCAATACAACGTCCTCCAGCCGACTTGACTCCATGGGTCTATTGCTGCCTCGGTCACCTTATGGCCGTTCTGCTGTGAGTCTAGATTATCGATTGGGACGAAAAACTGTTAGTGAATTGTAACGTTCAGGGTCACCTAATGACGATGGATCACTCAAATTGCGTCCCGATTCAATACATCGTCCTCCAGCAGACTTGTCTCCATGGGTCTATTGCTGCCTCGGGCACCTTATGGCCGTTCTGCTGTGAGTCAAAGATTTTCGAATCGGACGAAAAACTGATAGTGAATTGTAACTTTCAGGGCCACCTAATGACGATGGATCACTCAAATTGCGTCCCGATTCAATACATCGTCCTCCACCCGACGTGTCTCCATGGGTCTATTGCTGCCTCGGGCACCTTATGGCCGTTCTGCTGTGAGTCAAACATTTTCGAATCGGACGAAAAACTGATAGTGAATTGTAACGTTCAGGGCCACCTAATGACGATGGATCACTCAAATTGCGTCCCGATTCAATACATCGTCCTCCAGCCGACTTCTCTCCATGGGTCTATTGCTGCCTCGGGGCACCTTATGGCCGTTCTGCTGTGAGTCAAAGATTTACGAATCGGACGAAAAACTGATAGTGAATTGTAACGTTCAGGGCCACCTAATGACGATGGATCACTCAAATTGCGTCCCGATTCAATACATCGTCCTCCAGCCGACTTGACTCCATGGGTCTATTGCTGCCTCGGGCATTTATGGCCGTTCTGCTGTGAGTCTAGTTTATCGAATGGGACGAAAAACTGATAGTGAATTGCAACGTTCAGGGCCACCTAATGACGATGGATCACTCAAATTGCGTCCCGATTCAATACATCGTCCTCCAGCAGACTTGTCTCCATGGGTCTATTGCTGCCTCGGGCACCTTATGGTCGTTCTCCCGTGAGCCTAGATTATCGAATGGGACGAAAAACTGATAGTTAAATGCAACATTCAGGGCTTCCTAATGAGGATGGAACACTCAAATTGCGTCCCGATTCAATACATCGTCCTCCAGCCGACTTGACTCCATGAGTCTATTGCTGCCTCGGGCACCTTATGGCCTTTCTGCTGTGAGTCTATATTATCGAATGGGACGAAATCTGATAGTGAATTGTAACGTTCAGGGCCACCTAATGACAATGGGTCACTCAAATTTCGTCCCGATTCAATACATCGTCCTCCAGCAGACTTGTCTCCATGGGTCTATTGCTGCTTCGGGCACCTTATGGCCGTTCTGCTGTGAGTCAAAGATTTTCGAATCGGACGAAAAACTGATAGTGAATTGTAACATTCAGGGCCACCTAATGACGATGGATCACTCAAATTGCGTCCCGATTCAATACATCGTCCTCCAGCCGACTTGACTCCATGGGTCTACTGCTGCCTCGGGCACCTTATGGCCTTTCTACTGTGAGTCTAGATTATCGAATGGGACGATAAACTGATAGTGAATTGTAACGTTCAGGGCCACCTAATGACGATGGATCAGCAAATTGCGTCCCGATTCAATACATCGTCATCCAGCAGACTTGTCTCCATGGGTCTATTGCTGCCTCGGGCACCTTATGGCCGTTCTGCTGTGAGTCAAAGATTTTCGATTCGGACGAAAAACTGATAGTGAATTGTAACTTTCAGGGCCACCTAATGACGATGGATCACTCAAATTGCGTCCCGATTCAATACATCGTCCTCCAGCCGACTTGCCTCCATGGGTCTATTGCTGCCTCGGGCACCTTATGGCCGTTCTGCTGTGAGTCAAACATTTTCGAATCGGACGAAAAACTGATAGTGAACTGTAACGTTCAGGGCCACCTAATGACGATGGATCACTCAAATTGCGACCCGATTCAATACATCGTCCTCCAGCCGACTTGACTCCATGGGTCAATTGCTGCGTCGGGCACCTTATGGCCGTTCTGCTGTGATTCTAGATTATCGAATGGGACGAAAAACTGTTAGTGAATTGTAACGTTCAGGGCCACCTAATGACGATGGATCACTCAAATTGCGTCCCGATTCAATACATCGTCCTCCAGCAGACTTGTCTCCATGGGTCTATTGCTGCCTTGGGCACCTTATGACCGTTCTGCTGTGAGTCAAAGATTTTCGAATCGGACGAAAAACTGATAGTGAATTGTAACTTTCAGGGCCACCTAATGACGATGGATCACTCAAATTGCGTCCCGATTCAATACATCGTCCTCCAGCCGACTTGTCTCCATGGGTCTATTGCTGCCTGGGGCACCTTATGGCCGTTCTGCTGTGAGTCAAACATTTTCGAAGCGAACGAAAAACTGATAGTGAACTGTAACGTTCAGGGCCTCCTAGTTACGATGGAACACTCAAATTGCGTCCCGATTCAATACATCGTCCTCCAGCAGACTTGTCTCTATGGGGCTATTGCTGCCTCGGGGCACCTTATGGCCGTTCTGCTGTGAGTCAAAGAATTTCGAATCGGACGAAAAACTGATAGTGAATTGTAACATTCAGGGCCACCTAATGTCGATGGACCACGCAAATTGCGTACCGATTCAATGCATCGTCCTCCAGCCGACTTGACTGCATGGGTCTATTGCTGCCTCGGGCATCTTATGGCCGTTCTGCTGTGAGTCTAGTTTATCGAATGGGACGAAAAACTGATAGTGAATTGTAACGTTCAGGGCCAAATAATGACGATGGAAACTCAAATTGCGTCCCGATTCAATACATCGTCCTCCAGCAGACTTGTCTCCATGGGTCTAATGCTGCCTCGGGCACCTTATGGCCGTTCTGCTGTGAGTCAAACAGTTTCGAATCGGACGAAAAACTGATAGTGAATTGTAACATTCAGGGCCACCTAATGACGATGGATCACTCAAATTGCGTCCCGATTCAATACATCGTCCTCAAGCCGACTTGACTCCATGGGTCTATTGCTGCCTCGGGCACCTTATGGCCTTTCTGCTGTGAGTATAGATTATCGAATGGGACGAAAAACTGATAGTGAATTGTAACGTTCAGGGCCACCTAATGACGATGGATCAGCAAATTGCGTCCCGATTCAATACATCGTCCTCCAGCAGACTTGTCCCCATGGGTCTATTGCTGCCTCGGGCACCTTATGGCCGTTCTGCTGTGAGTCAAAGATTTTCGAATCGGACGAAAAACTGATAGTGAATTGTAACTTTCAGGGCCACTTAATGACGATGGATCACTCAAATTGCGTCCCGATTCAATACAACGTCCTCCAGCCGACTTGACTCCATGGGTCTATTGCTGCCTCGGGCACCTTATGGCCGTTCTGCTGTGAGTCTAGATTATCGAATGGGACGAAAAACTGTTAGTGAATTGTAACGTTCAGGGTCACCTAATGACGATGGATCACTCAAATTGCGTCCCGATTCAATACATCGTCCTCCAGCAGACTTGTCTCCATGGGTCTATAGCTGCCTCGGGCACCTTATGGCCGTTCTGCTGTGAGTCAAAGATTTTCGAATCGGACGAAAAACTGATAGTGAATTGTAACTTTCAGGGCCACCTAATGACGATGGATCACTCAAATTTCGTCCCGATTCAATACATCGTCCTCCAGCCGACTTGTCTCCATGGGTCTATTGCTGCCTCGGGCACCTTATGGCCGTTCTGCTGTGAGTCAAACATTTTCGAATCAGACGAAAAACTGATAGTGAACTGTAACGTTCAGGGCCTCCTAATTACGATGGAACACTCAAATTGCGTCCCGATTCAATACATCGTCCTTCAGCAGACTTGTCTCCATGGGTCTATTGTTGCCTCGGGGCACCTTATGGCCGTTCTGCTGTGAGTCAAAGAATTTCGAATCGGACGAAAAACTGATAGTGAATTGTAACGTTCAGGGCCACCTAAAGACGATGGATCACTCAAATTGCGACCCGATTCAATACATCGTCCTCCAGCAGACTTGTCTCCATGGGTCTATTGCTGCCTCGGGCACCTTATGGCCGTTCTGCTGTGAGTCAAAGATTTTCGAATCGGACGAAAAACTGATAGTGAAATATAACATTCAGGGCCACCTAATGACGATGGACCACGCAAATTGCGTCCCGATTCAATACATCGTCCGCCAGCCGACTTGACTGCATGGGTCTATTGCTGCCTCGGGCATATTATGGCCGTTCTGCTGTGAGTCTAGTTTATCGAATGGGACGAAAAACTGATAGTGAATTGTAACGTTCAGGGCCTCCTAATGACGATGGAACACTCAAATTGCGTCCCGATTCAATACATCGTCCTCCAGCACACTTGTCTCCATGGGTCTATTGCTGCCTCGGACACCTGCTGTGAGTCAAACATTTTCGAATCGGACGAAAAACTGATAGTGAATTGTAACATTCAGGGCCACCTAATGACGATGGATCACTCAAATTGCGTCCCGATTCAATACATCGTCCTCCAGCCGACTTGACTCCATGGGTCTATTGCTGCCTCGGGCATTTATGGCCGTTCTGCTGTAACTCTAAGATATTGGAATCGGACGAAAAACTGATAGTGAATTGTAACGTTCAGGGCCACCTAATGACGATGGATCACTCAAATTGCGTCCCGATTCAATACATCGTCCTCCAGCCGACTTGACTCCATGGGTCTATTGCTGCCTCGGGCACCTTATGGCCTTTCTGCTGTGAGTCTAGATTATCGAATGGGACGAAAAACTGATAGTGAATTGTAACGTTCAGGGCCACCTAATGACGATGGATCACTCAAATTGCGTCCCGATTCAATACATCGTCCTCCAGCAGACTTGTCCCCATGGGTTTATTGCTGCCTCGGGCACCTTATGGCCGTTCTGCTGTGGGTCAAAGATTTTCGAATCGGACAAAAAACTGATAGTGAATTGTAACGTTCAGGGCCTCCTAATGCCGATGGAACACTCAAATTGCGTCCCGATTCAATACCTCGTCCTTCAGCAGACTTGTCTCCATGGGTCTATTGCTGCCTCGGGCACCTTATGGTCGTTCTTCCGTGAGTCTAGATTATCGAGTGGGACGAAAAACTGATAGTTAATTCTAACATTCAGGGCCACCTAATGACGATGAAACACTCAAATTGTGTCCCGATTCAATACATCGTCCTCCAGCAGACTTGTCTCCATGGGTCTATTGCTGCCTCGGGCACCTTATGGCCGTTCTGCTGTAACTCTAAGATTTTGGAATCGGACGAAAAACTGATAGTGAATTGTAACGTTCAGGGCCACCTAATGACGATGGATCACTCAAATTGCGTCCCGATTCAATACATCGTCCTCCAGCAGACTTGTCTCCATGGGTCTATTACTGCATCGGGCACCTTATGGCCGTTCTGCTGTGAGTCAAAGATTTTCGAATCGGACGAAAAACTGATAGTGAATTGTAACGATCAGGGCCACCTAGTGACGATGGATCACTCAAATTGCGTCCCGATTCAATACATCGTCCTCCAGCCGACTTGACTCAATGGGTCTATTGCTGCCTCGGGCATTTATGGCCGTTCTGCTGTGAGTCTAGTTTATCGAATGGGACGAAAAACTGATAGTGAATTGTAACGTTCAGGGCCACCTAATGACGATGGATCACTCAAATTGCGTCCCGATTCAATACATCGTCCTCCAGCAGACTTGTCTCCATAGGTCTATTGCTGCCTCGGGCACCTTATGGTCGTTCTCCCGTGAGTCTAGATTACCGAATGGGACGAAAAACTGATAGTTAATTGCAACATTCAGGGCTTCCTAATGACGATGGAACACTCAAATTGCGTCCCGATTCAATACATCGTCCCCCAGCCGACTTGTCTCCATGGGGCTATTGCTGCCTCGGGCACCTTATGGCCGTTCTGCTGTGAGTCAATGATTTTCGAATCGGACGAAAAACTGATAGTGAATTGTAACATTCAGGCCCACCTAATGACGATGGACCACACAAATTGCGTCCCGATTCAATACATCGTCCTCCAGCTGACTTGACTCCATGGGTCCATTGCTGCCTCGGGCATCTTATGGCCGTTCTGCTGTGAGTCTAGTTAATCGAATGGGACGAAAAACTGATAGTGAATTGTAACGTTCAGGGCCACCTAATGACGATGGATCACTCAAATTCCGTCCCGATTTAATACATCGTCCTCCAGCAGACTTGTCTCCATGGGTCTATTGCTGCCTCGGGCACCTTATGGCCGTTCTGCTGTGAGTGAAACATTTTCGAATCGGACGAAAAACTGATAGTGAATTGTAACATTCAGGGCCACCTAATGTCGATGGATCACTCAAATTGCGTCCCGATTCAATACATCGTCCTCCAGCCGACTTGACTCCATGGGTCTATTGCTGCCTCGGGCACCTTATGGCATTTCTGCTGTGAGTCTAGATTATCGAATGGGACGAAAAACTGATAGTGAATTGTAACGTTCAGGGCCACCTAATGACGATGGATCAGCAAATTGCGTCCCGATTCAATACACCGTCCTCCAGCAGACTTGTCCCAATGTGTCTATTGCTGCCTCGGGCACCTTATGGCCGTTCTGCTGTGAGTCAAAGATTTTCGAATCGGACGAAAAACTGATAGTGAATTGTAACTTTCAGGGCCACTTAATGACGATGGATCACTCAAATTGCGTCCCGATTCAATAAATCGTCCTCCAGCCGACTTGACTCCATGGGTCTATTGCTGCCTCGGGCACCTTATGGCCGTTCTGCTGTGAGTCTAGATTATCGAATGGGACGAAAAACTGTTAGTGAATTGTAACGTTCAGGGCCACCTAATGACGATGGATCACTCAAATTGCGTCCCGATTCAATACATCGTCCTCCAGCAGACTTGTCTCCATGGGTCTATTGCTGCCTCGGGCACCTTATGGCCGTTCTGCTGTGAGTCAAAGATTTTCGAATCGGACGAAAAACTGATAGTGAATTGTAACTTTCAGGGCCACCTAATGACGATGGATCACTCAAATTGCGTCCCGATTCAATACATCGTCCTCCAGCCGACTTGTCTCCATGGGTCTATTGCTGCCTGGGGCACCTTATGGCCGTTCTGCTGTGAGTCAAACATTTTCGAAGCGGACGAAAAACTGATAGTGAACTGTAACGTTCAGGGCCTCCTAGTTACGTTGGAACACTCAAATTGCGTCCCGATTCAATACATCGTCCTCCAGCAGACTTGTCTCTATGGGTCTATTGCTGCGTCGGGGCACCTTATGGCCGTTCTGCTGTGAGTCAAAGAATTTCGAATCGGACGAAAAACTGATAGTGAATTGTAACATTCAGGGCCACCTAATGACGATGGATCACTCAAATTGCGTCCCGATTCAATACATCGTCCTCCAGCCGACTTGACTCCATGGGTCTATTGCTGCCTCGGGCACCTTATGGCATTTCTGCTGTGAGTCTAGATTATCGAATGGGACGAAAAACTGATAGTGAATTGTAACGTTCAGGGCCACCTAATGACGATGGATCAGCAAATTGCGTCCCGATTCAATACACCGTCCTCCAGCAGACTTGTCCCAATGTGTCTATTGCTGCCTCGGGCACCTTATGGCCGTTCTGCTGTGAGTCAAAGATTTTCGAATCGGACGAAAAACTGATAGTGAATTGTAACTTTCAGGGCCACTTAATGACGATGGATCACTCAGATTGCGTCCCGATTCAATACATCGTCCTCCAGCCGACTTGACTCCATGGGTCTATTGCTGCCTCGGGCACCTTATGGCCGTTCTGCTGTGAGTCTAGAATATCGAATGGGACGAAAAACTGTTAGTGAATTGTAACGTTCAGGGCCACCTAATGACGATGGATCACTCAAATTGCGTCCCGATTCAATACATCGTCCTCCAGCAGACTTGTCTCCATGGGTCTATTGCTGCCTCGGGCACCTTATGGCCGTTCTGCTGTGAGTCAAAGATTTTCGAATCGGACGATAAACTGATAGTGAATTGTAACTTTCAGGGCCACCTAATGACGATGGATCACTCAAATTGCGTCCCGATTCAATACATCGTCCTCCAGCCGACTTGTCTCCATGGGTCTATTGCTGCCTGGGGCACCTTATGGCCGTTCTGCTGTGAGTCAAACATTTTCGAAGCGGACGAAAAACTGATAGAGAACTGTAACGTTCAGGGCCTCCTAGTTACGATGGAACACTCAAATTGCGTCCCGATTCAATACATCGTCCTCCAGCCGACTTGACTCCATGGGTCTATTGCTGCCTCGGGCACCTTATGGCATTTCTGCTGTGAGTCTAGATTATCGAATGGGACGAAAAACTGATAGTGAAATGTAACGTTCAGGTCCACCTAATGACGATGGATCAGCAAATTGCGTCCCGATTCAATACACCGTCCTCCAGCAGACTTGTCCCAATGTGTCTATTGCTGCCTCGGGCACCTTATGGCCGTTCTGCTGTGAGTCAATGATTTTCGAATCGGACGAAAAACTGATAGTGAATTGTAACTTTCAGGGCCACTTAATGACGATGGATCACTCAAATTGCGTCCCGATTCAATACATCGTCCTCCAGCCGACTTGACTCCATGGGTCTATTGCTGCCTCGGGCACCTTATGGCCGTTCTGCTGTGAGTCTAGATTATCGAATGGGACGAAAAACTGTTAGTGAATTGTAACGTTCAGGGCCACCTAATGACGATGGATCACTCAAATTGCGTCCCGATTCAATACATCGTCCTCCAGCAGACTTGTCTCCATGGGTCTATTGCTGCCTCGGGCACCTTATGGCCGTTCTGCTGTGAGTCAAAGATTTTCGAATCGGACGAAAAACTGATAGTGAATTGTAACTTTCAGGGCCACCTAATGACGATGGATCACTCAAATTGCGTCCCGATTCAATACATCGTCCTCCAGCCGACTTGTCTCCATGGGTCTATTGCTGCCTGGGGCACATTATGGCCGTTCTGCTGTGAGTCAAACATTTTCGAAGCGGACGAAAAACTGATAGTGAACTGTAACGTTCAGGGCCTCCTAGTTACGATGGAACACTCAAATTGCGTCCCGATTCAATACATCGTCCTCCAGCAGACTTGTCTCTATGGGTCTATTGCTGCCTCGGGGCACCTTATGGCCGTTCTGCTGTGAGTCAAAGAATTTCGAATCGGACGAAAAACTGATAGTGAATTGTAACATTCAGGGCCACCTAATGACGATGGACCACGCAAATTGCGTCCCGATTCAATACATCGTCCTCCAGCCGACTTGACTGCATGGGTCTCTTGCTGCCTCGGGCATCTTATGGCCGTTCTGCTGTGAGTCTAGTTTATCGAATGGGACGAAAAACTGATAGTGAATTGTAACGTTCAGGGCCAAATAATGACGATGGAACACTCAAATTGCGTCCCGATTCAATACATCGTCCTCCAGCAGACTTGTCTCCATGGGTCTATTGCTGCCTCGGGCACCTTATGGACGTTCTGCTGTGAGTCAAACATTTTCGAATCGGACGAAAAACTGATAGTGAATTGTAACTTTCAGGGCCACTTAATGACGATGGATCACTCAAATTGCGTCCCGATTCAATACATCGTCCTCCAGCCGACTTGACTCCATGGGTCTATTGCTGCCTCGGGCACCTTATGGCCGTTCTGCTGTGAGTCTAGAATATCGAATGGGACGAAAAACTGTTAGTGAATTGTAACGTTCAGGGCCACCTAATGACGATGGATCACTCAAATTGCGTCCCGATTCAATACATCGTCCTCCAGCAGACTTGTCTCCATGGGTCTATTGCTGCCTCGGGCACCTTATGGCCGTTCTGCTGTGAGTCAAAGATTTTCGAATCGGACGAAAAACTGATAGTGAATTGTAACTTTCAGGGCCACCTAATGACGATGGATCACTCAAATTGCGTCCCGATTCAATACATCGTCCTCCAGCCGACTTGTCTCCATGGGTCTATTGCTGCCTGGGGCACCTTATGGCCGTTCTGCTGTGAGTCAAACATTTTCGAAGCGGACGAAAAACTGATAGTGAACTGTAACGTTCAGGGCCTCCTAGTTACGATGGAACACTCAAATTGCGTCCCGATTCAATACATCGTCCTCCAGCCGACTTGACTCCATGGGTCTATTGCTGCCTCGGGCACCTTATGGCATTTCTGCTGTGAGTCTAGATTATCGAATCGAACGAAAAACTGATAGTGAATTGTAACGTTCAGGGCCACCTAATGACGATGGATCAGCAAATTGCGTCCCGATTCAATACACCGTCCTCCAGCAGACTTGTCCCAATGTGTCTATTGCTGCCTCGGGCACCTTATGGCCGTTCTGCTGTGAGTCAAAGATTTTCGAATCGGACGAAAAACTGATAGTGAATTGTAACTTTCAGGGCCACTTAATGACGATGGATCACTCAAATTGCGTCCCGATTCAATACATCGTCCTCCAGCCGACATGACTCCATGGGTCTATTGCTGCCTCGGGCACCTTATGGCCGTTCTGCTGTGAGTCTAGATTATCGAATGGGACGAAAAACTGTTAGTGAATTGTAACGTTCAGGGCCACCTAATGACGATGGATCACTCAAATTGCGTCCCGATTCAATACATCGTCCTCCGGCAGACTCTTCTCCATGGGTCTATTGCTGCCTCGGGCACCTTATGGCCGTTCTGCTGTGAGTCAAAGATTTTCGAATCGGACGAAAAACTGACAGTGAATTGTAACTTTCAGGGCCACCTAATGACGATGGATCACTCAAATTGCGTCCCGATTCAATACATCGTCCTCCAGCCGACTTGTCTCCATGGGTCTATTGCTGCCTGGGGCACCTTATGGCCGTTCTGCTGTGAGTCAAACATTTTCGAAGCGGACGAAAAACTGTTAGTGAACTGTAACGTTCAGGGCCTCCTAGTTACGACGGAACACTCAAATTGCGTCCCGATTCAATACATCGTCCTCCAGCAGACTTGTCTCTATGGGTCTATTGCCGCCTCGGGGCACCTTATGGCCGTTCTGCTGTGAGTCAAAGAATTTCGAATCGGACGAAAAACTGATAGTGAATTGTAACATTCAGGGCCACCTAATGACGATGGACCACGCAAATTGCGTCCCGATTCAATACATCGTCCTCCAGCCGACTTGACTGCATGGGTCTCTTGCTGCCTCGGGCATCTTATGGCCGTTCTGCTGTGAGTCTAGTTTATCGAATGGGACGAAAAACTGATAGTGAATTGTAACGTTCAGGGCCAAATAATGACGATGGAACACTCAAATTGCGTCCCGATTCAATACATCGTCCTCCAGCAGACTTGTCTCCATGGGTCTATTGCTGCCTCGGGCACCTTATGGCCGTTCTGCTGTGAGTCAAACATTTTCGAATCGGACGAAAAACTGATAGTGAATTGCAACATTCAGGGCCACCTAATGACGATGGATCACTCAAATTGCGTCCCGAATCAATACATCGTCCTCAAGCCGACTTGACTCCATGGGTCTATTGCTGCCTCGGGCACCTTATGGCTTTTCTGCTGTGAGTATAGATTATCGAATGGGACGAAAAACTGATAGTGAATTGTAACGTTCAGGGCCACCTAATGACGATGGATCAGCAAATTGCGTCCCGATTCAATACATCGTCCTCCAGCAGACTTGTCCCCATGGGTCTATTGCTGCCTCGGGCACCTTATGGCCGTTCTGCTGTGAGTCAAAGATTTTCGAATCGGACGAAAAACTGATAGTGAATTGTAACTTTCAGGGCCACTTAATGACGATGGATCACTCAAATTGCGTCCCGATTAAATACAACGTCCTCCAACCGACTTGACTCCATGGGTCTATTGCTGCCTCGGGCACCTTATGGCCGTTCTGCTGTGAGTCTAGATTATCGAATGGGACGAAAAACTGTTAGTGAATTGTAACGTTCAGGGCCACCTAATGACGATGGATCACTCAAATTGCGTCCCGATTCAATACATCGTCCTCCAGCAGACTTGTCTCCATGGGTCTATTGCTGCCTCGGGCACCTTATGGCCGTTCTGCTGTGAGTCAAAGATTTTCGAATCGGACGAAAAACTGATAGTGAATTGTAACTTTCAGGGCCACCTAATGACGATGGATCACTCAAATTTCGTCCCGATTCAATACATCGTCCTCCAGCCGACTTGTCTCCATGGGTCTATTGCTGCCTCGGGCACCTTATGGCCGTTCTGCTGTGAGTCAAACATTTTCGAATCGGACGAAAAACTGATAGTGAACTGTAACGTTCAGGGCCTCCTAATTACGATGGAACACTCAAATTGCGTCCCGATTCAATACATCGTCCTTCAGCAGACTTGTCTCCATTGGTCTATTGCTGCCTCGGGGCACCTTATGGCCGTTCTGCTGTGAGTCAAAGAATTTCGAATCGGACGAAAAACTGATAGTGAATTGTAACGTTCAGGGCCACCTAATGACGATGGATCACTCAAATTGCGACCCGATTCAATACATCGTCCTCCAGCAGACTTGTCTCCATGGGTCTATTGCTGCCTCGGGCACCTTATGGCCGTTCTGCTGTGAGTCAAAGATTTTCGAATCGGACGAAAAACTGATAGTGAATTATAACATTCAGGGAGACCTAATGACGATGGACCACGCAAATTGCGTCCCGATTCAATACATCGTCCGCCAGCCGACTTGACTGCATGGGTCTATTGCTGCCTCGGGCATCTTATGGCCGTTCTGCTGTGAGTCAAAGATTTTCGAATCGGACGAAAAACTGATAGTGAATTGTAACGTTCAGGGCGACCTAATGACGATGGATCACTCAAATTGCGTCCCGATTCAATACATCGTCCTCCAGCAGACTTGTCTCCATGGGTCTATTGCTGCCTCGGGCACCTTATGGCCGTTCTGCTGTAACTCTAAGATTTTGGAATCGGACGAAAAACTGATAGTGAATTGTAACGTTCAGGGCCACCTAATGACGATGGATCACTCAAATTGCGTCCCGATTCAATACATCGTCCTCCAGCAGACTTGTCTCCATGGGTCTATTACTGCATCGGGCACCTTATGGCCGTTCTGCTGTGAGTCAAAGATTATCGAATCGGACGAAAAACTGATAGTGAATTGTAACGATCAGGGCCACCTAGTGACGATGGATCACTCAAATTGCTTCCCGATTCAATACATCGTCCTCCAGCCGACTTGACTCCATGGGTCTATTGCTGCCTCGGGCATTTATGGCCGTTCTGCTGTGAGTCTAGTTTATCGAATGGGACGAAAAACTGATAGTGAATTGTAACGTTCAGGGCCACCTAATGACGATGGATCACTCAAATTGCGTCCCGGTTCAATACATCGTCCTCCAGCAGACTTGTCTCCATGGGTCTATTGCTGCCTCGGGCACCTTATGGTCGTTCTCCCGTGAGTCTAGATTACCGAATGGGACGAAAAACTGATAGTTAATTGCAACATTCAGGGCTTCCTAATGACGATGGAACACTCAAATTGCGTCCCGATTCAATACATCGTCCTCCAGCCGACTTGTCTCCATGGGGCTATTGCTGCCTCGGGCACCTTATGGCCGTTCTGCTGTGAGTCAAAGATTTTCGAATCGGACGAAAAACTGATAGTGAATTGTAACTTTCAGGGCCACTTAATGACGATGGATCACTCAAATTGCGTCCCGATTCAATACATCGTCCTCCAGCCGACTTGACTCCATGGGTCTATTGCTGCCTCGGGCACCTTATGGCCGTTCTGCTGTGAGTGAAACATTTTCCAATCGGACGAAAAACTGATAGTGAATTGTAACATTCAGGGCCACCTAATGACGACGGATCACTCAAATTGCGTCCCGATTCAATACATCGTCCTCCAGCCGACTTGACTCCATGGGTCTATTGCTGCCTCGGGCACCTTATGGCATTTCTGCTGTGAGTCTAGATTATCGAATGGGACGAAAAACTGATAGTGAATTGTAACGTTCAGGGCCACCTAATGACGAAGGATCAGCAAATTGCGTCCCGATTCAATACACCGTCCTCCAGCAGACTTGTCCCCATGTGTCTATTGCTGCCTCGGGCACAATATGGCCGTTCTGCTGTGAGTCAAAGATTTTCGAATCGGACGAAAAACTGATAGTGAATTGTAACTTTCAGGGCCACTTAATGACGATGGATCACTCAAATTGCGTCCCGATTCAATACATCGTCCTCCAGCCGACTTGACTCCATGGGTCTATTGCTGCCTCGGGCACCTTATGGCCGTTCTGCTGTGAGTCTAGATTATCGAATGGGACGAAAAACTGTTAGTGAATTGTAACGTTCAGGGCCACCTAATGACGATGGATCACTCAAATTGCGTCCCGATTCAATACATCGTCCTCCAGCAGACTTGTCTCCATGGGTCTATTGCTGCCTCGGGCACCTTATGGCCGTTCTGCTGTGAGTCAAAGATTTTCGAATCGGACGAAAAAATGATAGTGAATTGTAACTTTCAGGGCCACCTAATGACGATGGATCACTCAAATTGCGTCCCGATTCAATACATCGACCTCCAGCCGACTTGTCTCCATGGGTCTATTGCTGCCTGGGGCACCTTATGGCCGTTCTGCTGTGAGTCAAACATTTTCGAAGCGGACGAAAAACTGATAGTGAACTGTAACGTTCAGGGCCTCCTAGTTACGATGGAACACTCAAATTGCGTCCCGATTCAATACATCGTCCTCCAGCAGACTTGTCTCTATGGGTCTATTGCTGCCTCGGGGCACCTTATGGCCGTTCTGCTGTGAGTCAAAGAATTTCGAATCGGACGAAAAACTGATAGTGAATTGTAACATGCAGGGCCACCTAATGACGATGGACCACGCAAATTGCGTCCCGATTCAATACATCGTCCTCCAGCCGACTTGACTGCATGGGTCTCTTGCTGCCTCGGGCATCTTATGGCCGTTCTGCTGTGAGTCTAGTTTATCGAATGGGACGAAAAACTGATAGTGAATTGTAACGTTCAGGGCCAAATAATGACGATGGAACACTCAAATTGCGTCCCGATTCAATACATCGTCCTCCAGCAGACTTGTCTCCATGGGTCTATTGCTGCCTCGGGCACCTTATGGCCGTTCTGCTGTGAGTCAAACATTTTCGAATCGGACGAAAAACTGATAGTGAATTGCAACATTCAGGGCCACCTAATGACGATGGATCACTCAAATTGCGTCCCGATTCAATACATCGTCCTCAAGCCGACTTGACTCCATGGGTCTATTGCTGCCTCGGGCACCTTATGGCCTTTCTGCTGTGAGTATAGATTATCGAATGGGACGAAAAACTGATAGTGAATTGTAACGTTTAGGGCCACCTAATGACGATGGATCAGCAAATTGCGTCCCGATTCAATACATCGTCCTCCAGCAGACTTGTCCCCATGGGTCTATTGCTGCCTCGGGCACCTTATGGCCGTTCTGCTGTGAGTCAAAGATTTTCGAATCGGACGAAAAACTGATAGTGAATTGTAACTTTCAGGGCCACTTAATGACGATGGATCACTCAAATTGCGTCCCGATTCAATACAACGTCCTCCAGCCGACTTGACTCCATGGGTCTATTGCTGCCTCGGGCACCTTATGGCCGTTCTGCTGTGAGTCTAGATTATCGAATGGGACGAAAAACTGTTAGTGAATTGTAACGTTCAGGGCCACCTAATGACGATGGATCACTCAAATTGCGTTCCGATTCAATACATCGTCCTCCAGCAGACTTGTCTCCATGGGTCTATTGCTGCCTCGGGCACCTTATGGCCGTTCTGCTGTGAGTCAAAGATTTTCGAATCGGACGAAAAACTGATAGTGAATTGTAACTTTCAGGGCCACCTAATGACGATGGATCACCCAAATTGCGTCCCGATTCAATACATCGTCCTCCAGCCGACTTGTCTCCATGGGTCTATTGCTGCCTCGGGCACCTTATGGCCGTTCTGCTGTGAGTCAAACATTTTCGAATCGGACGAAAAACGGATAGTGAACTGTAACGTTCAGGGCCTCCTAATTACGGTGGAACACTCAAATTGCGTCCCGATTCAATACATCGTCCTCCAGCAGACTTGTCTCCATGGGTCTATTGCTCCCTCGGGGCACCTTATGGCCGTTCTGCTGTGAGTCAAAGAATTTCGAATCTGACGAAAAACTGATAGTGAATTGTAACGTTCAGGGCCACCTAATGACGATGGATCACTCAAATTGCGTCCCAATTCAATACATCGTCCTCCAGCAGACTTGTCTCCATGGGTCTATTGCTGCCTCGGGCACCTTATGGCCGTTCTGCTGTGAGTCAAAGATTTTCGAATCGGACGAAAAACTGATAGTGAATTGTAACATTCAGGGCCACCTAATGACGATGGACCACGCAAATTGCGTCCCGATTCAATACATCGTCCTCCAGCCGACTTGACTGCATGGGTCTATTGCTGCCTCGGGCATCTTATGGCCGTTCTGCTGTGAGTCTAGATTATCGAATGGGACGAAAAACTGATAGTGAATTGTAACGTTCAGGGCCTCCTAATGACGATGGAACACTCAAATTGCGTCCCGATTCAATACATCGTCCTCCAGCAGACTTGTCTCCATGGGTCTATTGCTGCTTCGGACACCTGTTGTGAGTCAAACATTTTCGAATCGGACGAAAAACTGATACTGAATTGTAACGTTCAGGGCCTCCTAATGACGATGGAACACTCAAATTGCGTCCCGATTCAATACATCGTCCTCCAGCAGACTTGTCTCCATGGGTCTATTGCTGCCTCGGGCACCTTATGGTCGTTCTCCCGTGAGTCTAGATTATCGAATGGGACGAAAAACTGATAGTTAATTGCAACATTCAGGGCTTCCTAATGACGATGGAACACTCAAATTGCGTCCCGATTCAATACATCATCCTCCAGCCGACTTGTCTCAATGGGGCTATTGCTGCCTCGGGCACCTTATGGCCGTTCTGCTGTGAGTCAAAGATTTTCGAATCGGACGAAAAACTGATAGTGAATTGTTACATTCAGGGCCACCTAATGACGATGGACCACACAAATTGCGTCCCGATTCAATACATCGTCCTCCAGCTGACTTGACTCCATGGGTCCATTGCTGCCTCGGGCATCTTATGGCCGTTCTGCTGTGAGTCTAGTTTATCGAATGGGACGAAAAACTGATAGTGAATTGTAACGTTCAGGGACACCTAATGACGATGGATCACTCAAATTGCGTCCCGATTTAATACATCGTCCTCCAGCAGACTTGTCTCCATGGGTCTATTGCTGCCTCGGGCACCTTATGGCCGTTCTGCTGTGAGTCAAACATTTTCGAATCGGACGAAAAACTGATAGTGAATTGTAACATTCAGGTCCACCTAATGACGATGGATCACTCAAATTGCGTCCCGATTCAATACACCGTCCTCAAGCCGACTTGACTCCATGGGTCTATTGCTGCCTCGGGCACCTTATGGCCTTTCTGCTGTGAGTCTAGATTGTCGAATGGGACGAAAAACTGATAGTGAATCGTAACGTTCAGGGCCACCTAATGACGATGGATCAGCCAATTGCGTCCCGATTCAATTCATCGTCCTCCAGCAGACTTGTCCCCATGGGTCTATTGCTGCCTCGGGCACCTTATGGCCGTTCTGCTGTGAGTCAAAGATTTTCGAATCGGACGAGAAACTGATAGTGAATTGTAATTTTCAGGGCCACTTAATGACGATGGATCACTCAAATTGCGTCCCGATTCAATACATCGTCCTCCAGCCGACTTGACTCCATGGGTCTATTGCTGCCTCGGGCACCTTATGGCCGTTCTGCTGTGAGTCTAGATTATCGAATGGGACGAAAAACTGTTAGTGAATTGTAACGTTCAGGGCCACCTAATGACGATGGATCACTCAAATTGCGTCCCGATTCAATACATCGTCCTCCGGCAGACTTGTCTCCATGGGTCTATTGCTGCCTCGGGCATCTTATGGCCGTTCTGCTGTGAGTCAAAGATTTTCGAATCGGACGAAAAACTGATAGTGAATTGTAACGTTCAGGGCCACCTAATGACGATGGATCACTCAAATTGCGTCCCGATTAAATACATCGTCCTCCAGCAGACTTGTCTCCATGGGTCTATTGCTGCCTCGGGCACCTTATGGCCGTTCTGCTGTGACTCTAAGATTTTGGAATCGGACGAAAAACTGATAGTGAATTGTAACGTTCAGGGCCACCTAAATACGATGGATCACTCAAATTGCGTCCCGATTCAATACATCGTCCTCCAGCAGACTTGTCTCCATGGGTCTATTACTGCATCGGGCACCTTATGGCCGTTCTGCTGTGAGTCAAAGATTTTCGAATCGGACGAAAAACTGATAGTGAATTGTAACTTTCAGGGCCACCTAATGACGATGGATCACTCAAATTGCGTCCCGATTCAATACATCGTCCTCCAGCCGACTTGTCTCCATGGGTCTATTGCTGCCTCGGGCACCTTATGGCCGTTCTGCTGTGAGTCAAACATTTTCGAATCGGACGAAAAACTGATACTGAACTGTAACGTTCAGGGCCTCCTAATTACGATGGAACACTCAAATTGCGTCCCGATTCAATACATCGTCCTCCCGCAGACTTGTCTCCATGGGTCTATTGCTGCCTCGGGGCACCTTATGGCCGTTCTGCTGTGAGTCAAAGATTTACGAATCGGACGAAAAACTGATAGTGAATTGAAACGATCAGGGCCACCTAGTGACGATGGATCACTCAAATTGCGTCCCGATTCAATACATCGTCCTCCAGCCGACTTGACTCCGTGGGTCTATTGCTGCCTCGGGCATTTATGGCCGTTCTGCTGTGAGTCTAGTTTATCGAATGGGACGAAAAACTGATAGTGAATTGTAACGTTCAGGGCCACCTAATGACGATGGATCACTCAAATTGCGTCCCGATTCAATACATCGTCCTCCAGCAGACTTGTCTCCATGGGTCTATTGCTGCCTCGGGCACCTTATGGTCGTTCTCCCGTGAGTCTAGATTATCGAATGGGACGAAAAACTGATAGTTAATTGCAACATTCAGGGCTTCCTAATGACGATGGAACACTCAAATTGCGTCCCGATTCAATACATCGTCCTCCAGCCGACTTGTCTCAATGGGGCTATTGCTGCCTCGGGCACCTTATGGCCGTTCTGCTGTGAGTCAAAGATTTTCGAATCGGACGAAAAACTGATAGTGAATTGTAACATTCAGGGCCACCTAATGACGATGGACCACACAAATTGCGTCCCGATTCAATACATCGTCCTCCAGCTGACTTGACTCCATGGGTCCATTGCTGCGTCGGGCATCTTATGGCCGTTCTGCTGTGAGTCTAGTTTATCGAATGGGACGAAAAACTGATAGTGAATTGTAACGTTCAGGGACACCTAATGACGATGGATCACTCAAATTGCGTCCCGATTTAATACATCGTCCTCCAGCAGACTTGTCTCCATGGGTCTATTGCTGCCTCGGGCACCTTATGGCCGTTCTGCTGTGAGTCAAACATTTTCGAATCGGACGAAAAACTGATAGTGAATTGTAACATTCAGGTCCACCTAATGACGATGGATCACCCAAATTGCGTCCCGATTCAATACACCGTCCTCAAGCCGACTTGACTCCATGGGTCTATTGCTGCCTCAGGCACCTTATGGCCTTTCTGCTGTAAGTCTAGATTATCGAATGGGACGAAAAACTGATAGTGAATTGTAACGTTCAGGGCCACCTAATGACGATGGATCTGCCAATTGCGTCCCGATTCAATACATCGTCCTCCAGCAGACTTGTCCCCATGGGTCTATTGCTGCCTCGGGCACCTTATGGCCGTTCTGCTGTGAGTCAAAGATTTTCGAATCGGACGAAAAACTGATAGTGAATTGTAATTTTCAGGGCCACTTAATGACGATGGATCACTCAAATTGCGTCCCGATTCAATACATCGTCCTCCAGCCGACTTGACTCCATGGGTCTATTGCTGCCTCGGGCACCTTATGGCCGTTCTGCTGTGAGTCTAGATTATCGAATGGGACGAAAAACTGTTAGTGAATTGTAACGTTCAGGGCCACCTAATGACGATGGATCACTGAAATTGCGTCCCGATTCAATACATCGTCCTCCGGCAGACTTGTCCCCATGGGTCTATTGCTGCCTCGGGCACCTTATGGCCGTTCTGCTGTGAGTCAAAGATTTTCGAATCGGACGAAAAACTGATAGTGAATTGTAACTTTCAGGGCCACTTAATGACGATGGATCACTCAAATTGCGTCCCGATTCAATACATCGTCGTCCAGCCGACTTGACTCCATGGGTCTATTGCTGCCTCGGGCACCTTATGGCCGTTCTGCTGTGAGTCTAGATTATCGAATGGGACGAAAAACTGTTAGTGAATTGTAACGTTCAGGGCCATCTAATGACGATGGATCACTCAAATTGCGTCCCGATTCAATACATCGTCCTCCGGCAGACTTGTCTCCATGGGTCTATTGCTGCCTCGGGCATCTTATGGCCGTTCTGCTGTGAGTCAAAGATTTTCGAATCGGACGAAAAACTGATAGTGAATTGTAACGTTCAGGGCCACCTAATGACGATGGATCACTCAAATTGCGTCCCGATTAAATACATCGTCCTCCAGCAGACTTGTCTCCATGGGTCTATTGCTGCCTCGGGCACCTTATGGCCGTTCTGCTGTGACTCTAAGATTTTGGAATCGGACGAAAAACTGATAGTGAATTGTAACGTTCAGGGCCACCTAATGACGATGGATCACTCAAATTGCGTCCCGATTCAATACATCGTCCTCCAGCAGACTTGTCTCCATGGGTCTATTACTGCATCGGGCACCTTATGGCCGTTCTGCTGTGAGTCAAAGATTTTCGAATCGGACGAAAAACTGATAGTGAATTGTAACTTTCAGGGCCACCTAATGACGATGGATCACTCAAATTGCGTCCCGATTCAATACATCGTCCTCCAGCCGACTTGTCTCCATGGGTCTATTGCTGCCTCGGGCACCTTATGGCCGTTCTGCTGTGAGTCAAACATTTTCGAATCGGACGAAAAACTGATACTGAACTGTAACGTTCAGGGCCTCCTAATTACGATGGAACACTCAAATTGCGTCCCGATTCAATACATCGTCCTCCAGCAGACTTGTCTCCATGGGTCTATTGCTGCCTCGGGGCACCTTATGGCCGTTCTGCTGTGAGTCAAAGATTTACGAATCGGACGAAAAACTGATAGTGAATTGAAACGATCAGGGCCACCTAGTGACGATGGATCACTCAAATTGCGTCCCGATTCAATACATCGTCCTCCAGCCGACTTGACTCCGTGGGTCTATTGCTGCCTCGGGCATTTATGGCCGTTCTGCTGTGAGTCTAGTTTATCGAATGGGACGAAAAACTGATAGTGAATTGTAACGTTCAGGGCCACCTAATGACGATGGATCACTCAAATTGCGTCCCGATTCAATACATCGTCCTCCAGCAGACTTGTCTCCATGGGTCTATTGCTGCCTCGGGCACCTTATGGTCGTTCTCCCGTGAGTCTAGATTATCGAATGGGACGAAAAACTGATAGTTAATTGCAACATTCAGGGCTTCCTAATGACGATGGAACACTCAAATTGCGTCCCGATTCAATACATCGTCCTCCAGCCGACTTGTCTCAATGGGGCTATTGCTGCCTCGGGCACCTTATGGCCGTTCTGCTGTGAGTCAAAGATTTTCGAATCGGACGAAAAACTGATAGTGAATTGTAACATTCAGGGCCACCTAATGACGATGGACCACACAAATTGCGTCCCGATTCAATACATCGTCCTCCAGCTGACTTGACTCCATGGGTCCATTGCTGCGTCGGGCATCTTATGGCCGTTCTGCTGTGAGTCTAGTTTATCGAATGGGACGAAAAACTGATAGTGAATTGTAACGTTCAGGGACACCTAATGACGATGGATCACTCAAATTGCGTCCCGATTTAATACATCGTCCTCCAGCAGACTTGTCTCCATGGGTCTATTGCTGCCTCGGGCACCTTATGGCCGTTCTGCTGTGAGTCAAACATTTTCGAATCGGACGAAAAACTGATAGTGAATTGTAACATTCAGGTCCACCTAATGACGATGGATCACTCAAATTGCGTCCCGATTCAATACACCGTCCTCAAGCCGACTTGACTCCATGGGTCTATTGCTGCCTCAGGCACCTTATGGCCTTTCTGCTGTGAGTCTAGATTATCGAATGGGACGAAAAACTGATAGTGAATTGTAACGTTCAGGGCCACCTAATGACGATGGATCAGCCAATTGCGTCCCGAATCAATACATCGTCCTCCAGCAGACTTGTCCCCATGGGTCTATTGCTGCCTCGGGCACCTCATGGCCGTTCTGCTGTGAGTCAAAGATTTTCGAATCGGACGAAAAACTGATAGTGAATTGTAACTTTCAGGGCCACTTAATGACGATGGATTACTCAAATTGCGTCCCGATTCAATACATCGTCCTCCAGCCGACTTGACTCCATGGGTCTATTGCTGCCTCGGGCACCTTATGGCCGTTCTGCTGTGAGTCTAGATTATCGAATGGGACGAAAAACTGTTAGTGAATTGTAACGTTCAGGGCCACCTAATGACGATGGATCACTCAAATTGCGTCCCGATTCAATACATCGTCCTCCGGCAGACTTGTCCCCATGGGTCTATTGCTGCCTCGGGCACCTTATGGCTGTTCTGCTGTGAGTCAAAGATTTTCGAATCGGACGAAAAACTGATAGTGAATTGTAACTTTCAGGGCCACTTAATGACGATGGATCACTCAAATTGCGTCCCGATTCAATACATCGTCCTCCAGCCGACTTGACTCCATGGGTCTATTGCTGCCTCGGGCACCTTATGGCCGTTCTGCTGTGAGTCTAGATTATCGAATGGGACGAAAAACTGTTAGTGAATTGTAACGTTCAGGGCCACCTAATGACGATGGATCACTCAAATTGCGTCCCGATTCAATACATCGTCCTCCGGCAGACTTGTCCCCATGGGTCTATTGCTGCCTCGGGCACCTTATGGCCGTTCTGCTGTGAGTCAAAGATTTTCGAATCGGACGAAAAACTGATAGTGAATTGTAACTTTCAGGGCCACTTAATGACGATGGATCACTCAAATTGCGTCCCGATTCAATACATCGTCCTCCAGCCGACTTGACTCCATGGGTCTATTGCTCCCTCGGGCACCTTATGGCCGTTCTGCTGTGAGTCTAGATTATCGAATGGGACGAAAAACTGTTAGTGAATTGTAACGTTCAGGGCCACCTAATGACGATGGATCACTCAAATTGCGTCCCGATTCAATACATCGTCCTCCGGCAGACTTGTCTCCATGGGTCTATTGCTGCCTCGGGCACCTTTTGGCCGTTCTGCTGTGAGTCAAAGAGTTTCGAATCGGACGAAAAACTGAGAGTGAATTGTAACATTCAGGGCCACCTAATGACGATGGACCACGCAAATTGCGTCCCGATTCAATACATCGTCCTCCAGCCGACTTGACATCATGGGTCTATTGCTGTCTCGCGCATATTATGGCCGTTCTGCTGTGAGTCTTGTTTATCGAATGGGACGAAAAACTGATAGTGAATTGTAACGTTCAGGGCCAAATAATGACGATGGAACACTCAAATTGCGTCCCGATTCAATACATCGTCCTCCAGCAGACTTGTCTCCATGGGTCTATTGCTGCCTCGGGCACCTTATGGCCGTTCTGCTGTGAGTCAAACATTTTCGAATTGGACGAAAAACTGATAGTGAATTGTAACATTCAGGGCCACCTAATGACGATGGATCACTCAAATTGCGTCCCGATTCAATACATCGTCCTCAAGCCGACTTGACTCCATGGGTCTATTGCTGCCTCGGGCACCTAATGGCCTTTCTGCTGTGAGTATAGATTATCGAATGGGACGAAAAACTGATAGTGAATTGTAACGTTCAGGGCCACCTAATGACGATGGATCAGCAAATTGCGTCCCGATTCAATACATCGTCCTCCAGCAGACTTGTCCCCATGGGTCTATTGCTGCCTCGGGCACCTTAAGGCCGTTCTGCTGTGAGTCAAAGATTTTCGAATCGGACGAACAACTGATAGTGAATTGTAACTTTCAGGGCCACTTAATGACGATGGATCACTCAAATTGCGTCCCGATTCAATACAACGTCCTCCAGCCGACTTGACTCCATGGGTCTATTGCTGCCTCAGGCACCTTATGGCCTTTCTGCTGTGAGTCTAGATTATCGAATGGGACGAAAAACTGATAGTGAATTGTAACGTTCAGGGCCACCTAATGAAGATGGATCAGAAAATTGCGTCCCGATTCAATACATCGTCCTCCAGCAGACTTGTCCCCATGGGTCTATTGCTGCCTCGGGCACCTTATGGCCGTTCTGCTGTGAGTCAAAGATTTTCGAATCGGACGAAAAACTGATAGTGAATTGTAACTTTCAGGGCCACCTAATGACGATGGATCACTCAAATTGCGTCCCGATTCAATACATCGTCCTCCAGCCGACTTGACTCCATGGGTCTATTGCTGCCTCGGGCACCTTATGGCCGTTCTGCTGTGAGTCTAGATTATCGAATGGGACGAAAAACTGTTAGTGAATTGTAACGTTCAGGGCCACCTAATGACGATGGATTACTCAAATTGCGTCCCGATTCAATACATCGTCCTCCGGCAGACTTGTCCCCATGGGTCTATTGCTGCCTCGGGCACCTTATGGCCGTTCTGCTGTGAGTCAAAGATTTTCGAATCGGACGAAAAACTGATAGTGAATTGTAACTTTCAGGGCCACTTAATGACGATGGATCACTCAAATTGCGTCCCGATTCAATACATCGTCCTCCAGCCGACTTGACTCCATGGGTCTATTGCTCCCTCGGGCACCTTATGGCCGTTCTGCTGTGAGTCTAGATTATCGAATGGGACGAAAAACTGTTAGTGAATTGTAACGTTCAGGGCCACCTAATGACGATGGATCACTCAAATTGCGTCCCGATTCAATACATCGTCCTCCGGCAGACTTGTCTCCATGGGTCTATTGCTGCCTCGGGCACCTTATGGCCGTTCTGCTGTGAGTCAAAGATTTTCGAATCGGACGAAAAACTGATAGTGAATTGTAACATTCAGGGCCGCCTAATGACGATGGACCACACAAATTGCGTCCCGATTCAATACATCGTCCTCCAGCTGACTTGACTCCATGGGTCCATTGCTGCGTCGGGCATCTTATGGCCGTTCTGCTGTGAGTCTAGTTTATCGAATGGGACGAAAAACTGATAGTGAATTGTAACGTTCAGGGACACCTAATGACGATGGATCACTCAAATTGCGTCCCGATTTAATACATCGTCCTCCAGCAGACTTGTCTCCATGGGTCTATTGCTGCCTCGGGCACCTTATGGCCGTTCTGCTGTGAGTCAAACATTTTCGAATCGGACGAAAAACTGATAGTGAATTGTAACATTCAGGTCCACCTAATGACGATGGATCACTCAAATTGCGTCCCGATTCAATACACCGTCCTCAAGCCGACTTGACTCCATGGGTCTATTGCTGCCTCGGGCACCTTATGGCCTTTCTGCTGTGAGTCTAGATTATCGAATGGGACGAAAAACTGATAGTGAATTGTAACGTTCAGGGCCACCTAATGACGATGGATCAGCCAATTGCGTCCCGATTCAATACATCGTCCTCCAGCAGACTTGTCCCCATGGGTCTATTGCTGCCTCGGCACCTTATGGCCGTTCTGCTGTGAGTCAAAGATTTTCGAATCGGACGAAAAACTGATAGTGAATTGTAACTTTCAGGGCCACTTAATGACGATGGATCACTCAAATTGCGTCCCGATTCAATACATCGTCCTCCGGCAGACTTGTCCCCATGGGTCTATTGCTGCCTCGGGCACCTTATGGCCGTTCTGCTGTGAGTCAAAGATTTTCGAATCGGACGAAAAACTGATAGTGAATTGTAACTTTCAGGGCCACTTAATGACGATGGATCACTCAAATTGCGTCCCGATTCAATACATCGTCCTCCAGCCGACTTGACTCCATGGGTCTATTGCTCCCTCGGGCACCTTATGGCCGTTCTGCTGTGAGTCTAGATTATCGAATGGGACGAAATACTGTTAGTGAATTGTAACGTTCAGGGCCACCTAATGACGATAGATCACTCAAATTGCGTCCCGATTCAATACATCGTCCTCCGGCAGACTTGTCTCCATGGGTCTATTGCTGCCTCGGGCACCTTATGGCCGTTCTGCTGTGAGTCAAAGAGTTTCGAATCGGACGAAAAACTGATAGTGAATTGTAACTTTCAGGGCCACCTAATGACGATGGATCACTCAAATTGCGTCCCGATTCAATACATCGTCCTCCAGCCGACTTGTCTCCATGGGTCTATTGCTGCCTCGGGCACCTTATGGCCGTTCTGCTGTGAGTCAAAGATTTTCGAATCGGACGAAAAACTGATAGTCAACTGTAACGTTCAGGGCCTCCTAATTACGATGGAACACTCAAATTGCGTCCCGATTCAATACATCGTCCTCCAGCAGACTTGTCTCCATGGGTCTATTGCTGCCTCGGGGCACCTTATGGCCGTTCTGCTGTGAGTCAAAGAATTTCGAATCGGACGAAAAACTGAGAGTGAATTGTAACATTCAGGGCCACCTAATGACGATGGACCACGCAAATTGCGTCCCGATTCAATACATCGTCCTCCAGCCGACTTGACAGCATGGGTCTATTGCTGCCTCGCGCATCTTATGGCCGTTCTGCTGTGAGTCTTGTTTATCGAATGGGACGAAAAACTGACAGTGAATTGTAACGTTCAGGGCCAAATAATGACTATGGAACACTCAAATTGCAACCCGATTCAATACATCGTCCTCCAGCAGACTTGTCTCCATGGGTCTATTGCTGCCTCGGGCACCTTATGGCCGTTCTGCTGTGAGTCAAACATTTTCGAATTGGACGAAAAACTGATAGTGAATTGTAACATTCAGGGCCACCTAATGACGATGGATCACTCAAATTGCGTCCCGATTCAATACATCGTCCTCCGGCAGACTTGTCTCCATGGGTCTATTGCTGCCTCGGGCACCTTATGGCCGTTCTGCTGTGAGTCAAAGAGTTTCGAATCGGACGAAAAACTGATAGTGAATTGTAACTTTCAGGGCCACCTAATGACGATGGATCACTCAAATTGCGTCCCGATTCAATACATCGTCCTCCAGCCGACTTGTCTCCATGGGTCTATTGCTGCCTCGGGCACCTTAATGGCCGTTCTGCTGTGAGTCAAACATTTTCGAATCGGACGAAAAACTGATAGTGAACTGTAACGTTCAGGGCCTCCTAATTACGATGGAACACTCAAATTGCGTCCCGATTCAATACATCGTCCTCCAGCAGACTTGTCTCCATGGGTCTATTGCTGCCTCGGGGCACCTTATGGCCGTTCTGCTGTGAGTCAAAGAATTTCGAATCGGACGAAAAACTGAGAGTGAATTGTAACATTCAGGGCCACCTAATGACGATGGACCACGCAAATTGCGTCCCGATTCAATACATCGTCCTCCAGCCGACTTGACAGCATGGGTCTATTGCTGCCTCGCGCATCTTATGGCCGTTCTGCTGTGAGTCTTGTTTATCGAATGGGACGAAAAACTGACAGTGAATTGTAACGTTCAGGGCCAAATAATGACGATGGAACACTCAAATTGCGTCCCGATTCAATACATCGTCCTCCAGCAGACTTGTCTCCATGGGTCTATTGCTGCCTCGGGCACCTTATGGCCGTTCTGCTGTGAGTCAAACATTTTCGAATTGGACGAAAAACTGATAGTGAATTGTAACATTCAGGGCCACCTAATGCCGATGGATCACTCATATTGCGTCCCGATTCAATACATCGTCCTCAAGCCGACTTGACTCCATGGGTCTATTGCTGCCTCGGGCACCTAATGGCCTTTCTGCTGTGAGTATAGATTATCGAATGGGACGAAAAACTGATAGTGAATTGTAACGTTCAGGGCCTCCTAATGACGATGGATCAGCAAATTGCGTCCCGATTCAATACATCGTCCTCCAGCAGACTTGTCCCCATGGGTCTATTGCTGCCTCGGGCACCTTATGGCCGTTCTGCTGTGAGTCAAAGATTTTCGAATCGGACGAAAAACTGATAGTGAATTGTAACTTTCAGGGCCACTTAATGACGATGGATCACTCAAATTGCGTCCCGATTCAATACAACGTCCTCCAGCCGACTTGACTCCATGGGTCTATTGCTGCCTCGGGCACCTTATGGCCGTTCTGCTGTGAGTCTAGATTATCGAATGGGACGAAAAACTGTTAGTGAATTGTAACGTTCAGGGCCACCTAATGACGATGGATCACTCAAATTGCGTCCCGATTCAATACATCGTCCTCCAGCAGACTTGTCTCCATGGGTCTATTGCTGCCTCGGGCACCTTATGGCCGTTCTGCTGTGAGTCAAAGATTTTCGAATCGGACGAAAAACTGATAGTGAATTGTAACGTTCAGGGCCTCCTAATTACGATGGAACACTCAAATTGCGTCCCGATTCAATACATCGTCCTCCAGCAGACTTGTCTCCATGGGTCTATTGCTGCCTCGGGGCACCTTATGGCCGTTCGGCTGTGAGTCAAAGAATTTCGAATCGGACGAAAAACTGATAGTGATTTGTAACGTTCAGGGCCACCTAATGACGATGGATCACTCAAATTGCGTCCCGATTCAATACATCGTCCTCAAGCCAACTTGACTCCATGGGTCTATTGCTGCCTCGGGCACCTTATGGCCTTTCTGCTGTGAGTATAGATTATCGAATGGGACGAAAAACTGATAGTGAATTGTAACGTTCAGGGCCACCTAATGACGATGGATCAGCAAATTGCGTCCCGATTCAATACATCGTCCTCCAGCAGACTTGTCCCCATGGGTCTATTGCTGCCTCGGGCACCTTACGGCCGTTCTGCTGTGAGTCAAAGATTTTCGAATCGGACGGAAAACTGATAGTGAATTCTAACATTCAGGGCCACCTAATGACGATGGATCACTCAAATTGCGTCCCGATTCAATACATCGTCCTCCGGCAGACTTGTCTCCATGGGTCTATTGCTGCCTCGGGCACCTTTTGGCCGTTCTGCTGTGAGTCAAAGAGTTTCGAATCGGACGAAAAACTGAGAGTGAATTGTAACATTCAGGGCCACCTAATGACGATGGACCACGCAAATTGCGTCCCGATTCAATACATCGTCCTCCAGCCGACTTGACAGCATGGGTCTATTGCTGTCTCGCGCATATTATGGCCGTTCTGCTGTGAGTCTTGTTTATCGAATGGGACGAAAAACTGATAGTGAATTGTAACGTTCAGGGCCAAATAATGACGATGGATCACTCAAATTGCGTCCCGATTCAATACATCGTCCTCCAGCAGACTTGTCTCCATGGGTCTATTGCTGCCTCGGGCACCTTATGGCCGTTCTGCTGTGAGTCAAACATTTTCGAATTGGACGAAAAACTGATAGTGAATTGTAACATTCAGGGCCACCTAATGACGATGGATCACTCAAATTGCGTCCCGATTCAATACATCGTCCTCAAGCCGACTTGACTCCATGGGTCTATTGCTGCCTCGGGCACCTAATGGCCTTTCTGCTGTGAGTATAGATTATCGAATGGGACGAAAAACTGATAGTGAATTGTAACGTTCAGGGCCACCTAATGACGATGGATCAGCAAATTGCGTCCCGATTCAATACATCGTCCTCCAGCAGACTTGTCCCCATGGGTCTATTGCTGCCTCGGGCACCTTAAGGCCGTTCTGCTGTGAGTCAAAGATTTTCGAATCGGACGAACAACTGATAGTGAATTGTAACTTTCAGGGCCACTTAATGACGATGGATCACTCAAATTGCGTCCCGATTCAATACAACGTCCTCCAGCCGACTTGACTCCATGGGTCTATTGCTGCCTCAGGCACCTTATGGCCTTTCTGCTGTGAGTCTAGATTATCGAATGGGACGAAAAACTGATAGTGAATTGTAACGTTCAGGGCCACCTAATGAAGATGGATCAGAAAATTGCGTCCCGATTCAATACATCGTCCTCCAGCAGACTTGTCCCCATGGGTCTATTGCTGCCTCGGGCACCTTATGGCCGTTCTGCTGTGAGTCAAAGATTTTCGAATCGGACGAAAAACTGATAGTGAATTGTAACTTTCAGGGCCACCTAATGACGATGGATCACTCAAATTGCGTCCCGATTCAATACATCGTCCTCCAGCCGACTTGACTCCATGGGTCTATTGCTGCCTCGGGCACCTTATGGCCGTTCTGCTGTGAGTCTAGATTATCGAATGGGACGAAAAACTGTTAGTGAATTGTAACGTTCAGGGCCACCTAATGACGATGGATTACTCAAATTGCGTCCCGATTCAATACATCGTCCTCCGGCAGACTTGTCCCCATGGGTCTATTGCTGCCTCGGGCACCTTATGGCCGTTCTGCTGTGAGTCAAAGATTTTCGAATCGGACGAAAAACTGATAGTGAATTGTAACTTTCAGGGCCACTTAATGACGATGGATCACTCAAATTGCGTCCCGATTCAATACATCGTCCTCCAGCCGACTTGACTCCATGGGTCTATTGCTCCCTCGGGCACCTTATGGCCGTTCTGCTGTGAGTCTAGATTATCGAATGGGACGAAAAACTGTTAGTGAATTGTAACGTTCAGGGCCACCTAATGACGATGGATCACTCAAATTGCGTCCCGATTCAATACATCGTCCTCCGGCAGACTTGTCTCCATGGGTCTATTGCTGCCTCGGGCACCTTATGGCCGTTCTGCTGTGAGTCAAAGATTTTCGAATCGGACGAAAAACTGATAGTGAATTGTAACATTCAGGGCCGCCTAATGACGATGGACCACACAAATTGCGTCCCGATTCAATACATCGTCCTCCAGCTGACTTGACTCCATGGGTCCATTGCTGCGTCGGGCATCTTATGGCCGTTCTGCTGTGAGTCTAGTTTATCGAATGGGACGAAAAACTGATAGTGAATTGTAACGTTCAGGGACACCTAATGACGATGGATCACTCAAATTGCGTCCCGATTTAATACATCGTCCTCCAGCAGACTTGTCTCCATGGGTCTATTGCTGCCTCGGGCACCTTATGGCCGTTCTGCTGTGAGTCAAACATTTTCGAATCGGACGAAAAACTGATAGTGAATTGTAACATTCAGGTCCACCTAATGACGATGGATCACTCAAATTGCGTCCCGATTCAATACACCGTCCTCAAGCCGACTTGACTCCATGGGTCTATTGCTGCCTCGGGCACCTTATGGCCTTTCTGCTGTGAGTCTAGATTATCGAATGGGACGAAAAACTGATAGTGAATTGTAACGTTCAGGGCCACCTAATGACGATGGATCAGCCAATTGCGTCCCGATTCAATACATCGTCCTCCAGCAGACTTGTCCCCATGGGTCTATTGCTGCCTCGGCACCTTATGGCCGTTCTGCTGTGAGTCAAAGATTTTCGAATCGGACGAAAAACTGATAGTGAATTGTAACTTTCAGGGCCACTTAATGACGATGGATCACTCAAATTGCGTCCCGATTCAATACATCGTCCTCCGGCAGACTTGTCCCCATGGGTCTATTGCTGCCTCGGGCACCTTATGGCCGTTCTGCTGTGAGTCAAAGATTTTCGAATCGGACGAAAAACTGATAGTGAATTGTAACTTTCAGGGCCACTTAATGACGATGGATCACTCAAATTGCGTCCCGATTCAATACATCGTCCTCCAGCCGACTTGACTCCATGGGTCTATTGCTCCCTCGGGCACCTTATGGCCGTTCTGCTGTGAGTCTAGATTATCGAATGGGACGAAATACTGTTAGTGAATTGTAACGTTCAGGGCCACCTAATGACGATAGATCACTCAAATTGCGTCCCGATTCAATACATCGTCCTCCGGCAGACTTGTCTCCATGGGTCTATTGCTGCCTCGGGCACCTTATGGCCGTTCTGCTGTGAGTCAAAGAGTTTCGAATCGGACGAAAAACTGATAGTGAATTGTAACTTTCAGGGCCACCTAATGACGATGGATCACTCAAATTGCGTCCCGATTCAATACATCGTCCTCCAGCCGACTTGTCTCCATGGGTCTATTGCTGCCTCGGGCACCTTATGGCCGTTCTGCTGTGAGTCAAAGATTTTCGAATCGGACGAAAAACTGATAGTCAACTGTAACGTTCAGGGCCTCCTAATTACGATGGAACACTCAAATTGCGTCCCGATTCAATACATCGTCCTCCAGCAGACTTGTCTCCATGGGTCTATTGCTGCCTCGGGGCACCTTATGGCCGTTCTGCTGTGAGTCAAAGAATTTCGAATCGGACGAAAAACTGAGAGTGAATTGTAACATTCAGGGCCACCTAATGACGATGGACCACGCAAATTGCGTCCCGATTCAATACATCGTCCTCCAGCCGACTTGACAGCATGGGTCTATTGCTGCCTCGCGCATCTTATGGCCGTTCTGCTGTGAGTCTTGTTTATCGAATGGGACGAAAAACTGACAGTGAATTGTAACGTTCAGGGCCAAATAATGACTATGGAACACTCAAATTGCAACCCGATTCAATACATCGTCCTCCAGCAGACTTGTCTCCATGGGTCTATTGCTGCCTCGGGCACCTTATGGCCGTTCTGCTGTGAGTCAAACATTTTCGAATTGGACGAAAAACTGATAGTGAATTGTAACATTCAGGGCCACCTAATGACGATGGATCACTCAAATTGCGTCCCGATTCAATACATCGTCCTCCGGCAGACTTGTCTCCATGGGTCTATTGCTGCCTCGGGCACCTTATGGCCGTTCTGCTGTGAGTCAAAGAGTTTCGAATCGGACGAAAAACTGATAGTGAATTGTAACTTTCAGGGCCACCTAATGACGATGGATCACTCAAATTGCGTCCCGATTCAATACATCGTCCTCCAGCCGACTTGTCTCCATGGGTCTATTGCTGCCTCGGGCACCTTAATGGCCGTTCTGCTGTGAGTCAAACATTTTCGAATCGGACGAAAAACTGATAGTGAACTGTAACGTTCAGGGCCTCCTAATTACGATGGAACACTCAAATTGCGTCCCGATTCAATACATCGTCCTCCAGCAGACTTGTCTCCATGGGTCTATTGCTGCCTCGGGGCACCTTATGGCCGTTCTGCTGTGAGTCAAAGAATTTCGAATCGGACGAAAAACTGAGAGTGAATTGTAACATTCAGGGCCACCTAATGACGATGGACCACGCAAATTGCGTCCCGATTCAATACATCGTCCTCCAGCCGACTTGACAGCATGGGTCTATTGCTGCCTCGCGCATCTTATGGCCGTTCTGCTGTGAGTCTTGTTTATCGAATGGGACGAAAAACTGACAGTGAATTGTAACGTTCAGGGCCAAATAATGACGATGGAACACTCAAATTGCGTCCCGATTCAATACATCGTCCTCCAGCAGACTTGTCTCCATGGGTCTATTGCTGCCTCGGGCACCTTATGGCCGTTCTGCTGTGAGTCAAACATTTTCGAATTGGACGAAAAACTGATAGTGAATTGTAACATTCAGGGCCACCTAATGCCGATGGATCACTCATATTGCGTCCCGATTCAATACATCGTCCTCAAGCCGACTTGACTCCATGGGTCTATTGCTGCCTCGGGCACCTAATGGCCTTTCTGCTGTGAGTATAGATTATCGAATGGGACGAAAAACTGATAGTGAATTGTAACGTTCAGGGCCTCCTAATGACGATGGATCAGCAAATTGCGTCCCGATTCAATACATCGTCCTCCAGCAGACTTGTCCCCATGGGTCTATTGCTGCCTCGGGCACCTTATGGCCGTTCTGCTGTGAGTCAAAGATTTTCGAATCGGACGAAAAACTGATAGTGAATTGTAACTTTCAGGGCCACTTAATGACGATGGATCACTCAAATTGCGTCCCGATTCAATACAACGTCCTCCAGCCGACTTGACTCCATGGGTCTATTGCTGCCTCGGGCACCTTATGGCCGTTCTGCTGTGAGTCTAGATTATCGAATGGGACGAAAAACTGTTAGTGAATTGTAACGTTCAGGGCCACCTAATGACGATGGATCACTCAAATTGCGTCCCGATTCAATACATCGTCCTCCAGCAGACTTGTCTCCATGGGTCTATTGCTGCCTCGGGCACCTTATGGCCGTTCTGCTGTGAGTCAAAGATTTTCGAATCGGACGAAAAACTGATAGTGAATTGTAACGTTCAGGGCCTCCTAATTACGATGGAACACTCAAATTGCGTCCCGATTCAATACATCGTCCTCCAGCAGACTTGTCTCCATGGGTCTATTGCTGCCTCGGGGCACCTTATGGCCGTTCGGCTGTGAGTCAAAGAATTTCGAATCGGACGAAAAACTGATAGTGATTTGTAACGTTCAGGGCCACCTAATGACGATGGATCACTCAAATTGCGTCCCGATTCAATACATCGTCCTCAAGCCAACTTGACTCCATGGGTCTATTGCTGCCTCGGGCACCTTATGGCCTTTCTGCTGTGAGTATAGATTATCGAATGGGACGAAAAACTGATAGTGAATTGTAACGTTCAGGGCCACCTAATGACGATGGATCAGCAAATTGCGTCCCGATTCAATACATCGTCCTCCAGCAGACTTGTCCCCATGGGTCTATTGCTGCCTCGGGCACCTTACGGCCGTTCTGCTGTGAGTCAAAGATTTTCGAATCGGACGGAAAACTGATAGTGAATTCTAACATTCAGGGCCACCTAATGACGATGGATCACTCAAATTGCGTCCCGATTCAATACATCGTCCTCCAGCAGACTTGTCTCCATGGGTCTATTGCTGCCTCGGGCATCTTATGGCCGTTCTGCTGTGAGTCAAAGATTTTCGAATCGGACGAAAAACTGATAGTGAATTGTAACGTTCAGGGCCACCTAATGACGATGGATCACTCAAATTGCGTCCCGATTCAATACATCGTCCTCCAGCAGACTTGTCCCCATGGGTCTATTGCTGCCTCGGGCACCTTATGGCCGTTCTGCTGTGCATCAAAAATTTTCGAATCGGACGAAAAACTGATAATGAATTGTAACTTTCAGGGCCACCTAATGACGATGGATCACTCAAATTGCGTCCCGATTCAATACATCGTTCTCCAGCCGACTTGGCTCCATGGGTCTATTGCTGCCTAGGGCACCTTACGGCCGTTCTGCTGTGAGTCAAAGATTTTCGAATCGGACGGAAAACAGATAGTCTCCATGGGTCTATTGCTGCCTCGGGCACCTTATGGCCGTTCTGCTGTGAGTCAAAGATTATCGAATGGGACGAAAAACTGTTAGTGAATTGTAACGTTCAGGGCCACCTAATGACGATGGATCACTCAAATTGCGTCCCGATTCAATACATCGTCCTCCAGCAGACTTGTCTCCATGGGTCTATTGCTGCCTCGGGCACCTTATGGCCGTTCTGCTGTGAGTCAAAGATTTTCGAATCGGACGAAAAACTGATAGTGAATTGTAATGTCCAGGGCCTCCTAATTACGATGGAACACTCAAATTGCGTCCCGATTCAATACATCGTCCTCCAGCAGACTTGTCTCCATGGGTCTATTGCTGCCTCGGGGCACCTTATGGCCGTTGGGCTGTGAGTCAAAGAATTTCGAATCGGACGAAAAACTGATAGTGAATTGTAACGTTCAGGGCCACCTAATGACGATGGATCACTCAAATTGCGTCCCGATTCAATACATCGTCCTCCAGCAGACTTGTCTCCATGGGTCTATTGCTGCCTCGGGCACCTTATGGCCGTTCTGCTGTGAGTCAAAGATTTTCGAATCGGACGAAAAACTGATAGTGAATTGTAACGTTCAGGGCCTCCTAATTACGATGGAACACTCAAATTGCGTCCCGATTCAATACATCGTCCTCCAGCAGACTTGTCTCCATGGGTCTATTGCTGCCTCGGGGCACCTTATGGCCGTTCGGCTGTGAGTCAAAGAATTTCGAATCGGACGAAAAACTGATAGTGATTTGTAACGTTCAGGGCCACCTAATGACGATGGATCACTCAAATTGCGTCCCGATTCAATACATCGTCCTCAAGCCAACTTGACTCCATGGGTCTATTGCTGCCTCGGGCACCTTATGGCCTTTCTGCTGTGAGTATAGATTATCGAATGGGACGAAAAACTGATAGTGAATTGTAACGTTCAGGGCCACCTAATGACGATGGATCAGCAAATTGCGTCCCGATTCAATACATCGTCCTCCAGCAGACTTGTCCCCATGGGTCTATTGCTGCCTCGGGCACCTTACGGCCGTTCTGCTGTGAGTCAAAGATTTTCGAATCGGACGGAAAACTGATAGTGAATTCTAACATTCAGGGCCACCTAATGACGATGGATCACTCAAATTGCGTCCCGATTCAATACATCGTCCTCCAGCAGACTTGTCTCCATGGGTCTATTGCTGCCTCGGGCATCTTATGGCCGTTCTGCTGTGAGTCAAAGATTTTCGAATCGGACGAAAAACTGATAGTGAATTGTAACGTTCAGGGCCACCTAATGACGATGGATCACTCAAATTGCGTCCCGATTCAATACATCGTCCTCCAGCAGACTTGTCCCCATGGGTCTATTGCTGCCTCGGGCACCTTATGGCCGTTCTGCTGTGCATCAAAAATTTTCGAATCGGACGAAAAACTGATAATGAATTGTAACTTTCAGGGCCACCTAATGACGATGGATCACTCAAATTGCGTCCCGATTCAATACATCGTTCTCCAGCCGACTTGGCTCCATGGGTCTATTGCTGCCTAGGGCACCTTACGGCCGTTCTGCTGTGAGTCAAAGATTTTCGAATCGGACGGAAAACAGATAGTGAATTGTAACGTTCAGGGCCTCCTAATGCCGATGGAACACTCAAATTGCGTCCCGATTCAATACATCGTCCTCCAGCGGACTTGTCTCCATGGGCCTATTGCTGCCTCGGGCACCTTATGGCCGTTCTGCTGTGAGTCAAAGATTTTCGAATCGGACAAAAAACTGATAGTGAATTGTAACGGTCAGGGCCACCTAATGCCGATGGAACACTCAAATTGCGTCCCGATTCAATACCTCGTCCTTCAGCAGACTTGTCTCCATGGGTCTATTGCTGCCTCGGGCACCTTATGGTCGTTCTTCCGTGAGTCTAGATTATCGAGTGGGACGAAAAACTGATAGTTAATTCTAACATTCAGGGCCACCTAATGACGATGGAACACTCAAATTGCGTCCCGATTCAATACATCGTCCTCCAGCAGACTTGTCTCCATGGGTCTATTACTGCATCGGGCACCTTATGGCCGTTCTGCTGTGAGTCAAAGATTTTCGAATCGGACGAAAAACTGATAGTGAATTGTAACTTTCAGGGCCACCTAATGACGATGGATCACTCAAATTGCGTCCCGATTCAATACATCGTCCTCCAGCTGACTTGACTCCATGGGTCCATAGCTGCCTCGGGCATCTTATGGCCGTTCTGCTGTGAGTCTAGTTTATCGAATGGGACGAAAAACTGATAGTGAATTGTAACGTTCAGGGCCACCTAATGACGATGGATCAGCAAATTGCGTCCCGATTCAATACATCGTCCTCCAGCAGACTTGTCCCCATGGGTCTATTGCTGCCTCGGGCACCTTATGGCCGTTCTGCTGTGAGTCAAAGATTTTCGAATCGGACGAAAAACTGATAGTGAATTGTAACTTTCAGGGCCACTTAATGACGATGGATCACTCAAATTGCGTCCCGATTCAATACAACGTCCTCCAGCCGACTTGACTCCATGGGTCTATTGCTGCCTCGGGCACCTTATGGCCGTTCTGCTGTGAGTCTAGATTATCGAATGGGACGAAAAACTGTTAGTGAATTGTAACGTTCAGGGCCACCTAATGACGATGGATCACTCAAATTGCGTCCCGATTCAATACATCGTCCTCCAGCAGACTTGTCTCCATGGGTCTATTGCTGCCTCGGGCACCTTATGGCCGTTCTGCTGTGAGTCAAAGATTTTCGAATCGGACGAAAAACTGATAGTGAATTGTAACGTCCAGGGCCTCCTAATTACGATGGAACACTCAAATTGCGTCCCGATTCAATACATCGTCCTCCAGCAGACTTGTCTCCATGGGTCTATTGCTGCCTCGGGGCACCTTATGGCCGTTCGGCTGTGAGTCAAAGAATTTCGAATCGGACGAAAAACTGATAGTGAATTGTAACGTTCAGGGCCACCTAATGACGATGGATCACTCAAATTGCGTCCCGATTCAATACATCGTCCTCAAGCCGACTTGACTCCATGGGTCTATTGCTGCCTCGGGCACCTTATGGCCTTTCTGCTGTGAGTATAGATTATCGAATGGGACGAAAAACCGATAGTGAATTGTAACGTTCAGGGCCACCTAATGACGATGGATCAGCAAATTGCGTCCCGATTCAATACATCGTCCTCCAGCAGACTTGTCCCCATGGGTCTATTGCTGCCTCGGGCACCTTATGGCCGTTCTGCTGTGAGTCAAAGATTTTCGAATCGGACGGAAAACTGATAGTGAATTCTAACATTCAGGGCCACCTAATGACGATGGATCACTCAAATTGCGTCCCGATTCAATACATCGTCCTCCAGCAGACTTGTCTCCATGGGTCTATTGCTGCCTCGGGCATCTTATGGCCGTTTTGCTGTGAGTCAAAGATTTTCGTATCGGACGAAAAACTGATAGTGAATTGTAACGTTCAGGGCCACCTAATGACGATGGATCACTCAAATTGCGTCCCAATTCAATACATCGTCCTCCAGCAGACTTGTCCCCATGGGTCTATTGCTGCCTCGGGCACCTTATGGCCGTTCTGCTGTGAGTCAAAGATTTTCGAATCGGACGAAAAACTGATAATGAATTGTAACTTTCAGGGCCACCTAATGACGATGGATCACTCAAATTGCGTCCCGATTCAATACATCGTCCTCCAGCCGACTTGACTCCATGGGTCTATTGCTGCCTAGGGCACCTTACGGCCGTTCTGCTGTGAGTCAAAGATTTTCGAATCGGACGGAAAACTGATAGTGAATTGTAACGTTCAGGGCCTCCTAATGACGATGGAACACTCAAATTGCGTCCCGATTCAATACATCGTCCTCCAGCGGACTTGTCTCCATGGGCCTATTGCTGCCTCGGGCACCTTATGGCCGTTCTGCTGTGAGTCAAAGATTTTCGAATCGGACAAAAAACTGATAGTGAATTGTAACGTTCAGGGCCACCTAATGCCGATGGAACACTCAAATTTCGTCCCGATTCAATACCTCGTCCTTCAGCAGACTTGCCTCCATGGGTCTATTGCTGCCTCGGGCACCTTATGGCCGTTCTGCTGTGAGTCAAAGATTTTCGAATCGGACGAAAAACTGATAGTGAATTGTAACTTTCAGGGCCACTTAATGACGATGGATCACTCAAATTGCGTCCCGATTCAATACATCGTCCTCCAGCAGACTTGTCTCCATGGGTCTATTGCTGCCTCGGGGCACCTTATGGCCGTTCTCCTGTGAGTCAAAGATTTTCGAATCGGACGAAAAACTGATAGTGAATTGTAACATACAGGGCCACCTAATGACGATGGACCACGCAAATTGCGTCCCGATTCAATACATCGTCCTCCAGCCGACTTGAATCCATGGGTCTATTGCTGCCTCGGGCACCATATGGCCGTTCTGCTGTGAGTCAAAGATTTTCGAGTCCGACAAAAAACTGATAGTGAATTGTAACGCTCAGGGCCTCCTAATGCCGATGGAACACTCAAATTGCGTCCCGATTCAATACCTCGTACTTCAGCAGAATTGTCTCCATGGGTCTATTGCTGCCTCGGGCACCTTATGGCCATTCTGCTGTGAGTCAAAGATTTTCGAATCGGACGAAAAACTGATAGTGAGTGGTAACATTCAGGGCCACCAAATGACGATGGACCACGCAAATTGCGTCCCGATTCAATACATCGTCCTCCAGCCGACTTGACTGCATGGGTCTATTGCTGCCTCGGGCATCTTATGGCCGTTCTGCTGTGAGTCTAGTTTATCGAATGGGATGAAAAACTGATAGTGAATTGTAACGTTCAGGGCCAAATAATGACGATGGAACACTCAAATTGCGTCCCGATTCAATACATCGTCCTCCAGCAGACTTGTCTCCATGGGTCTATTGCTGCCTCGGACACCTGCTGTGAGTCAAACATTTTCGAATCGGACGAAAAACTGATAGTGAATTGTAACATTCAGGGCCACCTAATGACGATGGATCACTCAAATTGTGTCCCGATTCAATACATCGTCCACCAGCCGACTTGTCTCCATGGGGCTATTGCTGCCTCGGGCACCTTATGGCCGTTCTGCTGTGAGTCAAAGATTTTCGAATCGGACGAAAAACTGATAGTGAATTGCAACGTTCAGGGCCACCTAATGACGATGGATCACTCAAATTGCGTCCCGATTCAATACATCGTCCTCCAGCAGACTTGTCCCCATGGGTCTATGCTGCCTCGGGCACCTTATGGCCGTTCTGCTGTGAGTCAAAGATTTTCGAATCGGACGAAAAACTGATAGTTAATTGTAACTTTCAGGGCCACCTAATGACGATGGATCACTCAAATTGCGTCCCGATTCAATACATCGTCCTCCAGCAGACTTGTCTCCATGGGTCTATTGCTGCCTCGGGCACCATATGGCCGTTCTGCTGTGAGTCAAACATTTTCGAATCGGACGAAAAACTGATAGTGAACTGTAACGTTCAGGGCCTCCTAATTACGATGGAACACTCAAATTGCGTCCCGATTCAATACATCGTCCTCCAGCAGACTTGTCTCCATGGGTCTATTGCTGCCTCGGGGCACCTTATGGCCGTTCTGCTGTGAGTCAAAGAATTTCGAATCGGACGAAAAACTGATAGTGAATTGTAACGTTCAGGGCCACCTAATGACGATGGATCACTCAAATTGCGTCCCGATTCAATACATCGTCCTCCAGCAGACTTGTCTCCATGGGTCTATTGCTGCCTCGGGCACCTTATGGCCGTTCTGCTGTGACTCAAAGATTTTCGAATCGGACGAAAAACTGATAGTGAATTGTAACATACAGGACCACCTAATGACGATGGACCACGCAAATTGCGTCCCGATTCAATACATCGTCCTCCAGCCGACTTGAATCCATGGGTCTATTGCTGCCTCGGGCACCTTATGGCCGTTCTGCTGTGAGTCAAAGATTTTCGAATCCGACAAAAAACTGATAGTGAATTGTAACGTTCAGGGCCTCCTAATGCCGATGGAACACTCAAATTGCGTCCCGATTCAATACCTCGTCCTTCAGCAGACTTGTCTCCATGGGTCTATTGCTGCCTCGGGCACCTTATGGCCGTTCTGCTGTGAGTCAAAGATTTTCGAATCGGACGAAAAACTGATAGTGAGTGGTAACATTCATGGCCACCTAATGACGATGGACCACGCAAATTGCGTCCCGATTCAATACATCGTCCTCCAGCCGACTTGACTGCATGGTCTATTGCTGCCTCGGGCATCTTATGTCCGTTCTGCTGTGAGTCTAGTTTATCGAATGGGATGAAAAACTGATAGTGAATTGTAACGTTCAGGGCCAAATAATGACGATGGAACACTCAAATTGCGACCCGATTCAATACATCGTCCTCCAGCAGACTTGTCTCCACGGGTCTATTGCTGCCTCGGACACCTGCTGTGAGTCAAAGATTTTCGAATCGGACGAAAAACTGATAGTGAATTGCAACGTTCAGGGCCACCTAATGACGATGGATCACTCAAATTGCGTCCCGATTCAATACATCGTCCTCCAGCAGACTTGTCCCCATGGGTCTATTGCTGCCTCGGGCACCTTATGGCCGTTCTGCTGTGAGTCAAAGATTTTCGAATCGGACGAAAAACTGATAGTGAATTGTAACTTTCAGGGCCACCTAATGACGATGGATCACTCAAATTGCGTCCCGATTCAATACATCGTCCTCCAGCCGACTTGTCTCCATGGGTCTATTGCTGCCTCGGGCACCTTATGGCCGTTCTGCTGTGAGTCAAACATTTTCGAATCGGACGAAAAACTGATAGTGAACTGTAACGTTCAGGGCCTCCTAATTACGATGGAACACTCAAATTGCGTCCCGATTCAATACATCGTCCTCCAGCAGACTTGAATCCATGGGTCTATTGCTGCCTGGGGCACCTTATGGCCGTTCTGCTGTGAGTCAAAGATTTTCGAATCGGACAAAAAACTGATAGTGAATTGTAACGTTCAGGGCCTCCTGATGCCGATGGAACACTCAAATTGCGTCCCGATTCAATACCTCGTCCTTCAGCAGACTTGTCTCCATGGGTCTATTGCTGCCTCGGGCACCTTATGGTCGTTCTTCCGTGAGTCTAGATTATCGAGTGGGACGAAAAACTGATAGTTAATTCTAACATTCAGGGCCACCTAATGACGATGGAACACTCAAATTGCGTCCCGATTCAATACATCGTCCTCCAGCAGACTTGTCTCCATGGGGCTATTGCTGCCTCGGGCACCTTATAGCCGTTCTGCTGTGACTCTAAGATTTTGGAATCGGACGAATAACTGATAGTGAATTGTAACGTTCAGGGCCACCTAACGAAGATGGATCACTCAAATTGCGTCCCGATTCAATACATCGTCCTCCAGCAGACTTGTCTCCATGGGTCTATTACTGCATCGGGCACCATATGGCCGTTCTGCTGTGAGTCAAAGATTTTCGAATCGGACGAAAAACTGATAGTGAATTGTAATTTTCAGGGCCACCTAATGACGATGGATCACTCAAATTGCGTCCCGATTCAATACATCGTCCTCCAGCCGACTTGTCTCCATGGGTCTATTGCTGCCTCGGGCACCTTATGGCCGTTTTGCTGTGAGTCAAAGATTTACGAATCGCACGAAAAACTGATAGTGAATTGTAACGTTCAGGGCCACCTAAAGACGATGGATCACTCAAATTGCGTCCCGATTCAATACATCGTCCTCCAGCCGACTTGACTCCATGGGTCTATTGCTGCCTCGGGCATTTATGGCCGTTCTGCTGTGAGTCTAGTTTATCGAATGGGACGAAAAACTGATAGTGAATTGTAACGTTCAGGGCCACCTAATGACGATGGATCACTCAAATTGCGTCCCGATTCAATACATCGTCCTCCAGCAGACTTGTCTCCATGGGTCTATTGCTGCCTCGGACACCTTATGGCCATTCTGCTGTGAGTCAAACATTTTCGAATCGGACGAAAAACTGATAGTGAATTGCAACGTTCAGGGCCACCTAATGACGATGGAACCTGAATTGCAACGTTCAGGGCCACCTAATGACGATGGATCACTCAATTTGCGTCCCGATTCAATACATCGTCCTCCAGCCGACTTGACTCCATGGGTCTATTGCTGCCTCGGGCACCTTATGGCTTTTCTGCTGTGAGTCTAGATTATCGAATGGGACGAAAAACTGATAGTGAATTGTAACGTTCAGGGCCACCTAATGACGATGGAACACTCAAATTGCGTCCCGATTCAATACATCGTCCTCCAGCAGACTTGTCTCCATGGGTCTATTGCTGCCTCGGGCACCTTATGGCCGTTCTGCTGTGAGTCAAAGATTTTCGAATCGGACAAAAAACTGATAGTGAATTGTAACGTTCAGGGCCTCCTAATGCCGATGGAACACTCAAATTGCGTCCCGGTTCAATACCTCGTCCTTCAGCAGACTTGTCTCCATGGGTCTATTGCTGCCTCGGGCATCTTATGGCTGTTCTGCTGTGAGTCAAAGATTTTCGAATCGGACGAAAAACTGATAGTGAATTGTAACGTTCAGGGACTACTAATGACGATGGAACACTCAAATTGCCTCACGATTCAATACAACCTCCTCCAGCAGACTTGTCTCCATGGGTCTATTGCTTCCTCGGGCACCTTATGGCCGTTCTGCTGTGAGTCAAAGATTTTCGAATCGGACGAAAAACTGATAGTGAACTGTAACGTTCAGGGCCTCCTAATGACGATGGAACACACAAACGGCGTCCCGATGCAATACATCGTCCTCCAGCAGACTTGTCTCCATGGGTCTATTGCTGCCTCGGGCACCTTATGGCCGTTCTGCTGTGAGTCAAAGATTTTCGAATCGGACGAAAAACTGATAGTGAATTGTAACGTTCAGGGCCACCTAATGACGATGGATCACTCAAATTGCGTCCCGATTCAATACATCGTCCTCCAGCAGACTTGTCCCCATGGGTCTATTGCTGCCTCGGGCACCTTATGGCCGTTCTGCTGTGAGTCAAAGATTTTCGAAACGGACGAAAAACTGATAGTGAATTGTAACGTTCAGGACCTCCTAATGACGATGGAACACTCAAATTGCGTCCCGATTCAATACCTCGTCCTCCAGCAGGCTTGTCTCCATGGGTCAATTTCTGCCTCGGGCAGCTTATGGCCGTTCTGCTGTGAGTCAAAGATTTTCGAATCGGACGAAAAACTGATAGTGAATTGTAACGTTCAGGGCCACCTAATGACGATGGAGCACTCAAATTGCTTCCCGATTCAATACATCGTCCTCCAGCCGACTTGTCTCCATGGGTCTATTGCTGCCTCGGGCACCTTATGGCCGTTCTGCTGTGAGTCAAAGATTTTCGAATCGGACGAAAAAATGATAGTGAATTGTAACGTTCAGGCCCTCGTAATGACGATGGAACACTCAAATTGCGTCTCGATTCAATACATGTTCCTCTAGGAGACTTGTCTTCATGGGTCTATTGCTGCCCCGGGCACCTTATGGCCGTTCTGCTGTGAGTCAAAGATTTTCTAATCGGACGAAAAACTGATAGTGAATTGTAACGTTCGGGACCTCCTAATGACGATGGAACACTCAAATTGCGTCCCGATTCAATACATCGTCCTCCAGCAGACTTGTCTCCATGGGTCTATTGCTGCCTCGGGCACCTTATGGCCGTTGTGCTGTGAGTCAAAGACTTTCGAATCGGACGAAAAACTGATAGTGAATTGTAACATTCAGGGCCACCTAATGACGATGGATCACTCAAATTGCGTCCCGATCAATACATCGTCCTCCATCCGACTTGTCTCCATGGGTCTATTGCTGCCTCGGGCACCTTATGGCCGTTCTGCTGTGAGTCAAAGATTTTCGAATCGGACGAAAAACTGATAGTGAATTGTAACGTTCAGGGGCAACTAATGACGATGGATCACTCAAATTGCGTCCCGATTCAATACATCGCCCTCCAGCAGACTTGTCTCCATGGGTCTATTGCTGCCTCGGGCACCTTATGCCCGTTCTCCCTTGAGTCTACATTATCGAATGGGACGAAAAACTGATAGTTAATTGTAACATTCAGGGCTTCCTAATGACGATGGAACACTCAAATTGCGTCTCGATTCAATACATCGTCCTCCAGCAGACTTGTCTCCATGGGTCTATTGCTGCCTCGGGCACCTTATGGCCGTTCTGCTGTGAGTCAAAGATTTTCGAATCTGACGAAATACTGATAGTGAATTGTAACATTCTGGGCCACCTAATGACGATGGATCACACAAATTGTGTCCCGATTTAATACATCGTCCTCCAGCCGACTTGTCTCCATGGGTCTATTGCTGACTCGGGCACCTTATGGCCGTTCTGCTGTGAGTCAAAGATTTTCGAATCGGACGAAAAACTGATAGTGAATTGTAACGTTCAGGGCCACCTAATGACGATGGATCACTCAAATTGCGTCCCGATTCAATACATCGTCCTCCAGCAGACTTGTCTCCACGGGTCAATTGCTGCCTCGGGAACCTTATGGTCGTTCTCCCGTGAGTCTAGATTATCGAATGGGACGAAAAACTGATAGTTAATAGTAACATTCAGGGCTACCTAATGACGATGGAACACTCAAAATGCGTCCCGATTTAATACTTCGTCCTCCAGCCGACTTGACTCCATGGGTCAATTGCTGCCTCGGGCACCTTATGGCCGTTCTGCTGTGAGTCTAGATTATCGAATGGGACGAAAAACTGATAGTGAATTGTAACGTTCAGGCCACCTAATGACGATGGATCACTCAAATTGCGTACCGATTCAATACATCGTCCTCCAGCAGGCTTGTCTCCATGGGTCTATTGCTGCTTCGGGCACTTTACAGCCGTTCTGCTGTGAGTCAAAGATTTTCGAATCGGACGAAAAACTGATTGTGAATTGTAACTTTCAGTGCCACCTAATGACGATGGATCACTCAAATTGCGTCCCGATTCAATACATCTCCCTGCAGCCGACTTGTCTCCATGGGTCTATTGCTGCCTCGGGCACCTTATGGCCGTTCTGCTGTGACTCAAAGATTTTCGAATCGGACGAAAATCTGATAGTGAATTGTAACGTTCAGGGCCTCCTAATGAAGATGGAACACTCAAATTGCGTCCCGATTCAATACCTCGTCCTCCAGCAGACTTGTCTCCATGGGTCTATTGCTGCCTCGGGCAGCTTATGGCCGTTCTGCTGTGAGTCAAAGATTTTCGAATCTGACGAAAAACTGATAGTGAATTGTAACGTTCAGGGCCACCTAAAGACGATGGATCACTCAAATTGCGTCCCGATTGAATACATCGCCCTCCAGCAGACTTGTCTCCATAGGTCTATTGCTGCCTCGGGCACCTTATGGTCGTTCTCCCGTGAGTCTAGATTATCGAATGGGACGAAAAACTGATAGTTAATTGTAACATTCAGGGCATCCTAATGACGATGGAGCACTCAAATTGCGTCCCGATTCAATACATCGTCCTCCAGCAGACTTGTCTCCACGGGTCAATTGCTGCCTCGGGCACCTTACGTCCGTTCTGCTGTGAGTCAAATATTTTCGAATCGGACGAAAAACTGACAGTGAATTGTAACATTCAGGGCCACCTAATGACGATGGACCACACAAATTGCGTCCCGATTCAATACATCGTCCTCCAGCAGAGTTGCCTCCACGGGTCAATTGCTGAGTCGGGCACCTTATGGCCGTTCTGCTGTGAGTCAAAGATTTTAGAATCGGACGAAAAACTGATAGTGAATTGTAACATTGAGGGCCACCTAATGACGATGGACCACACAAATTGCGTCCCGATCCAATACATCGTCCTGCAGCCGACTTGTCTCCATGCGTCTTTTGCTGCCACGGGCGCCTTATGGTCGTTTGCTGTGAGTCAAAGATTTTTGAATCGGACGAAAAACTGATAGTGAATTGTAACATTCAGGGCCACCTAATGACGATGGATAACTCAAACTGTGTCCCGATTCAATACATCATCCTCCAGCCGACTTGACTCCATGGGGCTATTGCTGCCTCGGGCACCTTATGGCCGTTCTGCTGTGAGTCAAAGATTTTCAAATCGGACGAAAAACTGATAGCGAATTGTAACGTTTAGGCCCTCCTAATGACGATGGAACACTCAAATTGCGTCCCGATTCAATACATCGTCCTCCAGCAGACTTGTCTCCATGGGTCTATTGCTGCCTCGGGCACCTTATGGCCGTTCTGCTGTGAGTCAAAGATTTTCGAATTGGACGAAAATTTGATAGTGAATTGTAACATTCACGGCTACCTAATGACGATGGACCACACAAATTGCGTCCCGATTCAATACATCGTCCTCCAGCCGACTTGACTCCATGGGTCTATTGCTGCCTCGGGCACCTGATGGCCGTTCTGCTGTGAGTCTAGATTATCGAATGGGACGAAAAACTGATAGTGAATTGTAACGTTCAGGGCCACCTAATGACGATGGATCACTCAAATTGCGTCCCGATTCAATACATCGTCCTCCAGCAGACTTGTCTCCATGGGTCTATTGCTGCCTCGCGCACCTTATGGCCTTTCTGCTGTGAGTCAAAGATTTTTTAATCGGACGAAAAACTGATAGTGAATTGTAACTTTCAGGGCCATCTAATGACGATGGATTACTCAAATTGCGTCCCGACTCAATACATCGTCCTCCAGCCGACTTGCCTCCATGGGTGTATTGCTGCCTCGGGCACCTTATTGCCGTTCTGCTGTGAGTCAAAGATTTTCGAATCGGACGAAAAACTAATAGTGAACTGTAACGTTCAGAGCCTCCTAATGACGAAGGAACACTCAAATTGCGTCCTGATGCAATACATCGTCCTCCAGCAGACTTGTCTCCATGGGTCTATTGCTGCCTCGGGCACCTTATGGCCGTTCTGCTGTGAGTAAAATTTTCGAATCGGACGAAAACCTGATAGTGAATTGTAACGTTCAGGGCCACCTAATGACGATGGATCACTCAAATTGCGTCCCGATTCAATACATCGTCCTCCAGCAGACTTGTCTCTATGGGTCTATTGCTGCCTCGTGCACCTTACGGCCGTTCTGCTGTGAGTCAAAGATTTTCGAATCGGACGAAAAACTGATAGTGAATTGTAACGTTCAGGACCTCCTAACGACGATGGAACACTCAAATTGCGTCCCGATTCAATACCTCGTCCTCCAGCAGACTTGTCTCCATGGGTCTATTGCTACCTCGGGCAGCTTATGGCCGTTCTGCTGTGAGTCAAAGATTTTCGAATCGGACGAAAAACTGATAGTGAATTGTAACGTTCAGGGCCACCTAATGACGATGGATCACTCAAATTGCGTCCCGATTCAATACATCGCCCTCCAGCAGACTTGTCTCCAAGGGTCTATTGCTGCCTCGGGCACCTTATGGTCGTTCTCCCGTGAGTCTAGATTATCGAATGGGACGAAAAACTGATAGTTAATTGTAACATTCAGGGCTTCCTAATGACGATGGAACACTCAAATTGCGTCCCGATTCAATACATCGTCCTCCAGCAGACTCGTCTCCATGGGTCTATTGCTGCCTCGGGCACCTTATGGCCGTTCTGCTGTGTGTCAAAGATTTTCGAATCGGACGAAAACTGATAGTGAATTGTAACATTCAGGGCCACCTAATGAAGATGGACCACACAAATTGCGTCCCGATTCAATACATCGTCCTCCAGCAGACTTGTCTCCATGGGTCTATTGCTGCCTCGGGCACCTTATGGCCGTTCTGCTGTGAGTCAAAGATTTTCGAATCGGACGAACAACTGATAGTGAATTGTAACATTCAGGGCCACCTAATGACGATGGATCACTCAAATTGTGTCCCGATTCAATACATCGTCCTCCAGCCGACTTGTCTCCATGGGGCTATTGCTGCCTCGGGCACCTTATGGCCGTTCTGCTGTGAGTCAAAGATTTTCGAATCGGACGAAAAACTGATAGTGAATTGCAACGTTCAGGGCCACCTAATGACGATGGAACACTCAAATTGCGTCCCGATTCAATACATCGTCCCCCAGCAGACTTGTCTCCATGGGTCTATTGCTGCCTCGGGTACCTTATGGCCGTTCTGCTGTGACTCTAAGATTTTCGAAACCGACGAAAAACTGATAGTGAATTGTAACTTTCAGGGCCACCTAATGACGATGGATCACTCAAATTGCGTCCCGATTCAATACATCGTCCTCCAGCAGACTTGTCTCCATGGGTCTATTACTGCCTCTGGCACCTTATGGCCGTTCTGCTGTGACTCAAAGATTTACGAATCGGACGAAAAACTGATAGTGAATTGTAACGTTCAGGGCCACCAAATGACGATGTAACACTCAAATTGCGTCCCGACTCAATACATCGTCCTCCAGCAGACTTGTCTACATGGGTCTATTACTGCCTCGGGCACCTTATGGCCGTTCTGCTGTGACTCAAAGATTTACGAATCGGACGAAAAACTGATAGTGAATTGTAACGTTCAGGGCCACCAAATGACGATGTAACACTCAAATTGCGTCCCGATTCAATACATCGTCCTCCAGCCGACTTGTCTCCATGGGTCTATTGCTGCCTCGGGCACCTTATAGTCGTTCTCCCGTGAGTCTAGATTATCGAATGGGACGAAAAACTGATAGTTAATTGTAACATTCAGGGCATCCTAATGACGATGCAACACTCAAATTGCGTCCCGATTCAATACATCGTCCTCCAGCAGACTTGTCTCCATGGGTCAATTGCTGCCTCGGGCACCTTATGGCCGTTCTGCTGTGAGTCAAAGATTTTCGAATCGGATGAAAAACTGATAGTGAATTGTAACATTCAGGGCCACCTAATGACGATGGACCACACAAATTGCGTCCCGATTCAATACATCGTCCTCCAGCCGACTTGACTCCATGGGTCTATTGCTGTCTCGGGCATCTTATGGCCGTTCTGCTGTGAGTCTATTTTATCGAATGGGACGAAAAACTGATAGTGAATTGTAACGTTCAGGGCTTCCTGATGACGATGGAACACTCAAATTGCGTCCCGATTCAATACATCGTCCTCCAGCAGACTTGTCTCCATGGGTCAACTGCTGCCTCGGGCACCTTATGGCCGTTCTGCTGTGAGTCACAGATTTTCGAATCGGACGAAAAACTGATAGTGAATTGTAACATTCAGGGCCACGTAATGACGATGGATCACTCAAATTGCGTCCCGATTCAATACATCGTCCTGCAGCCGACTTGTCTCCATGGGTCTATTGCTGCCTCGGGCACCTTATGGCCGTTCTGCTGTGAGTCAAAGATTTTCGAATCGGACGAAAAACTGAAAGTGAATTGTAACGTTCAGGGCCACCTAATGACGATCGATCACTCAAATTGCGTCCCGATTCAATACATCGTCCTCCAGCAGACTTGTCTCCATGGGTCTGTTGCTGCCTCGGGCACCTTATGTCCGTTCTGCTGTGAGTCAAAGATTTACGAATCGGACGAAAAACTGATAGTGAATTGTAACGTTCAGGGCCTCCTAATGACGATGGAACACTCAAATTGCGTCCCGATTCAATACATCGTCCTCCAGCAGACTTGTCTCCATGGGTGTATTGCTGCCTCGGGCACCTTATGGCCGTTCTGCTGTGAGTCAAAGATTTTCGAATCGGACGAAAAACTGATAGTGAATTGTAACATTCAGGGCCACTTAATGACGATGTATCACTCAAATTGCGTCCCGATTCAATACATCGTCCTCCAGCAGACTTGTCTCCATGGGTCTATTGCTGCCTCGGGCACCTTATGGCCGTTCTGGTGTGAGTCAAAGATTTTCGAATCGGACGAAAAACTGATAGTGAATTGTAACTTTCAGGGCAACCTAATGACGATGGATCACTCAAATTGCGTCCCGATTCAAAACATCGTCCTCCAGCCGACTTGTCTCCAAGGGTCTATTGCTGCCTCGGAATCTTATGGCCGTTCTGCTGTGAGTCTAGTTTATCGAATGGGACGAAAAACTGATAGTGAATAGTAACGTTCAGGGCCACCTAATGGCGATGGATGACTCAAATTGCTTCCCGATTCAATACATCGTCCTCCAGCAGACTTGTCTGCATGGGTCTATTGCTGCCTCGGGCACCTTATGTTCGTTCTCCCGTGAGTCGAGATTATCGAATGGGACGAAAAACTGATAGTTAATTAGACTATTCAGGGCTTCCTAATGACGATGGAACACTCAAATTGCGTCCCGATTCAATACATCGTCCTCCAGCAGACTTGTCTCCATGAGTCTATTGCTGCCTCGGGCACCTTATGGCCGTTCTGCTGTGAGTCAAAGATTTTCGAATCGGACGAAAAACTGATAGTGAATTGTAACTTTCAGTGCCACCTAATGACGATGGATCACTCAAATTCCGTCCGGATTCAATACATCTCCCTGCAGCCGACTTGTCTCCTTGGGTCTATTGCTGCCTCGGGCACCTTATGGCCGTTCTGCTGTGAGTAAAAGATTTTCGAATCGGACGAAAAACTGATAGTGAATTGTAACGTTCAGGGCCACCTAATGACGATGGATCACTCAAGTTGCGTCCCGATTCAATACATCGTCCTCCAGCAGACTTGTCTCCATGGGTCTATTACTGCCTCGGGCACCTTATGGCCGTTCTGCTGTGACTCAAAGATTTACGAATCGGACGAAAAACTGATAGTGAATTGTAACGTTCAGGGCCTCCTAATGACGATGGAAAACTCAAATTGCGTCCCGATTCAATACATCGTCCTCCAGCAGACTTGTCTCCATGGGTCTATTGCTGCCTCGGGCACCTTATGGCCGTTCTGCTGTGAGTCAAAGATTTTCGAATCGGACGAAAAACTGATAGTGTATTGTAACTTTCAGTTTCACCTAATGACGATGGATCACTCAAATTGCGTCCGGATTCAATACATCTCTCTGCAGCCGACTTGTCTCCTTGGGTCTATTGCTGCCTCGGGCACCTTATGGCCGTTCTGCTGTGACTCAAAGATTTTCGAATCGGACGAAAAACTGATAGTGAATTGTAACGTTCAGGGCCTCCTAATGACGATGGAACACTCAAATTGCGTCCCGATTCAATACATCGTCCTCCAGCAGACTTGTCTCCATGGGTCTATTGCTGCCTCGGGCACCTTATGTCCGTTCTGCTGTGAGTCAAAGATTTACGAATCGGACGAAAAACTGATAGTGAATTGTAACGTTCAGGGCCTCCTAATGACGATGGAACACTCAAATTGCGTCCCGATTCAATACATCGTCCTCCAGCAGACTTGTCTCCATGGGTCTATTGCTGCCTCGGGCACCTTATGGCCGTTCTGCTGTGAGTCAAAGATTTTCGAATCGGACGAAAAACTGATAGTGAATTGTAACATTCAGGGCCACTTAATGACGATGTATCACTCAAATTGCGTCCCGATTCAATACATCGTCCTCCAGCAGACTTGTCTCCATGGGTCTATTGCTGCCTCGGGCACCTTATGGCCGTTCTGGTGTGTGTCAAAGATTTTCGAATCGGACGAAAAACTGATAGTGAATTGTAACTTTCAGGGCAACCTAATGACGATGGATCACTCAAATTGCGTCCCGATTCAATACACCGTCCTCCAGCCGACTTGTCTCCATGGGTCTATTGCTGCCTCGGAATCTTATGGCCGTTCTGCTGTGAGTCTAGTTTATCGAATGGGACGAAAAACTGATAGTGAATAGTAACGTTCAGGGCCACCTAATGACGATGGATGACTCAAATTGCTTCCCGATTCAATACATCGTCCTCCAGCAGACTTGTCTGCATGGGTCTATTGCTGCCTCGGGCACCTTATGTTCGTTCTCCCGTGAGTCGAGATTATCGAATGGGACGAAAAACTGATAGTTAATTGTACTATTCAATGCTTCCTAATGACGATGGAACACTCAAATTGCGTCCCGATTCAATACATCGTCCTCCAGCAGACTTGTCTCCATGGGTCTATTGCTGCCTCGGGCACTTTATGGCCGTTCTGCTGTGAGTCAAAGATTTTCGAATCGGACGAAAAACTGATAGTGAATTGTAACTTTCAGTGCCACCTAATGACGATGGATCACTCAAATTGCGTCCGGATTCAATACATCTCCCTGCAGCCAGCTTGTCTCCTTGGGTCTATTGCTGCCTCGGGCACCTTATGGCCGTTCTGCTGTGAGTCAATGATTTTCGAATCGGACGAAAAACTGATAGTGAATTGAAACGTTCAGGGCCACCTAATGACGATGGATCACTCAAGTTGCGTCCCGATTCAATACATCGTCCTCCAGCAGACTTGTCTCCATGGGTCTATTACTGCCTCGGGCACCTTATGGCCGTTCTGCTGTGACTCAAAGATTTACGAATCGGACGAAAAACTGATAGTGAATTGTAACGTTCAGGGCCTCCTAATGACGATGGAACACTCAAATTGCGTCCCGATTCAATACATCGTCCTCCAGCAGACTTGTCTCCATGTGTCTATGGCTGCCTCGGGCACCTTATGGCCGTTCTGCTGTGAGTCAAAGATTTTCGAATCGGACGAAAAACTGATAGTGTATTGTAACATTCAGTTTCACCTAATGACGATGGATCACTCAAATTGCGTCCGGATACAATACATCTCTCTGCAGCCGACTTGTCTCCTTGGGTCTATTGCTGCCTCGGGCACCTTATGGCCGTTCTGCTGTGACTCATAGATTTTCGAATCGGACGAAAAACTGATAGTGAATTGTAACTTTCAGGGCCACCTAATGACGATGGATCACTCAAATTGCGTCCCGATTCAATACATCGTCCTCCAGCACACTTGTCTCCATGGGTCTATTGCTGCTTCGGGCACCTTATGGCCGTTCTGCTGTGACTCAAAGATTTTCGAATCGGACGAAAAACTGATAGTGAATTGTAACTTTCAGGGCCACCTAATGACGATGGATCACTCAAATTGCGTCCCGATTCAATACATCGTCCTCCAGCCGACTTGTCTCCATGTGTCTATTGCTGCCTCGGGCACATTATGGCCGTTCTGCTGTGAGTCAAAGATTTTCGAATCGGACGAAAAACTGATAGTGAATCGTAACGTTCAGGACCTCCTAATGACGATGGAACACTCAAATTGCGTCCCGATTCAATACCTCGTCCTCCAGCAGACTTTTCTCCATGGGACTATTGCTGCCTCGGGAAGCTTATGGCCGTTCTGCTGTGAGTCAAAGATTTTCGAATCGGACGAAAAACTGATAGTGAATTGTAACGTTCAGGGCTACCTAAAGACGATGGATCACTGAAATTGCGTCCCGATTCAATACATCGTCCTCCAGCAGACTTGTCTCCATGGGTCTATTGCTGCCTCGGGCACCTTATGGTCGTTCTCCCGTGTGTCAAGATTATTGAATGGGACGAAAAACTGATAGTTAATTGTAACATTCAGGGCATCCTAATGACGATGGAACACTCAAATTGCGTCCCGATTCAATACATCGTCCTCCAGCCGACTTGTCTCCATGGGTCAATTGCTGCCTCGGGCACCTTATGGCCGTTCTGCTGTGAGTCAAAGTTAATCGAATCGGACGAAAAACTGATAGTGAATTGTAACATTCAGGGCCACCTATTGACGATGGACCACACAAATTGCGTCCCGATTCAATACATCGTCCTCCAGCCGACTTGACTCCATGGGTCTATTGCTGCCTCGGGCATCTTATGGCCGTTCTGCTGTGAGTCTAGTTTATCGAATGGGACGAAAAACTGATAGTGAATTGTAACGTTCAGGGCTTTTTGATGACGATGGAACACTCAAATTGCGTCCCGATTCAATACATCGTCCTCCAGCAGACTTGTCTCCATGGGTCAATTGCTGCCTCGGGCACCTTATGGCCGTTCTGCTGTGAGTCAAAGATTTTCGAAACGGACGAAAAACTGATAGTGAATTGTAACATTCAGGGCCACCTAATGACGATGGATCACTCAAATTGCGTCCCGATTCAATACATCGTCCTGCAGCCGACTTGTCTCCATGGGTCTATTGCTGCCTCGGGCACCTTATGGCCGTTCTGCTGTGAGTCAAAGATTTTCGAATCGGACGAAAAACTGATAGTGAATCGTAACTTTCAGGACCTCCTAATGACGATGGAACACTCAAATTGCGTCCCGATTCAATACCTCGTCCTCCAGCAGACTTGTCTCCATGGGTCTATTGCTGCCTCGGGCAGCTTATGGCCGTTCTGCTGTAAGTCAAAGATTTTCGAATCAGACGAAAAACTGATAGTGAATTGTAACGTTCAGGGCCACCTAAAGACGATGGATCACTCAAATTGCGTCCCGATTCAATACATCGTCCTCCAGCAAACTTGTCTCCATAGGTCTATAGCTGCCTCGGGCACCTTATGGTCGTTCTCCCGTGTGTTTAGATTATCGAATGGGACGAAAAACTGATAGTTAATTGTAACATTCAGGGCATCCTAATGACGATGGAACACTCAAATTGCGTCCCGATTCAATACATCGTCCTCCAGCAGACTTGTCACCATGGGTCAATTGCTGCCTCGGGCACCTTATGGCCGTTCTGCTGTGAGTCAAAGATTTTCTAATCGGACGAAAAACTGATAGTGAATAGTAACATTCAGGGCCACCTAATGACGATGGACAACACAAATTGCGTCCCGATTCAATACATCGTCCTCCAGCCGACTTGACTCCATGGGTCTATTACTGCCTCGGGCACCTTATGGCCGTTCTGCTGTGACTCAAAGATTTACGAATCGGACGAAAAACTGATAGTGAATTGTAACGTTCAGGGCCTCCTAATGACGATGGAACACTCAAATTGCGTCCCGATTCAATACATCGTCCTCCAGCAGACTTGTCTCCATGGGTCTATTGCTGCCTCGGGCACCTTATGGCCGTTCTGCTGTGAGTCAAAGATTTTCGAATCGGACGAAAAACTCATAGTGTATTGTAACTTTCAGTTTCACCTAATGACAATGGATCACTCAAATTGCGGTCGGATTCAATACATCTCCCTGCAGCCGACTTGTCTCCTTGGGTCTATTGCTGCCTCGGGCACCTTATGGCCGTTCTGCTGTGACTCAAAGATTTTCGAATCGGACGAAAAACTGATAGTGAATTGTAACTTTCAGGGCCACCTAATGACGATGTATCACTCAAATTGCGTCCCGATTCAATACATCGTCCTCCAGCCGACTTGTCTCCATGTGTCTATTGCTGCCTCGGGCACATTATGGCCGTTCTGCTGTGAGTCAAAGATTTTCGAATCGGACGAAAAACTGATAGTGAATTGTAACGTTCAGGACCTCCTAATGACGATGGAACACTCAAATTGCGTCCCGATTCAATACCTCGTCCTCCAGCAGACTTGTCTCCATGGGTCTATTGCTGCCTCGGGAAGCTTATGGCCGTTCTGCTGTGAGTCAAAAATTTTCTAATCGGACGAAAAACTGATAGTGAATTGTAACGTTCAGGGCCACCTAAAGACGATGGATCACTCAAATTGCGTCCCGATTCAATACATCGTCTTCCAGCAGACTTGTCTCCATGGGTCTATTGCTGCCTCGGCACCTTATGGTCGTTCTCCCGTGTGTCAAGATTATTGAATGGGACGAAAAACTGATAGTTAATTGTAACATTCAGGGCATCCTAATGACGATGGAACACTCAAATTGCGTCCCGATTCAATACATCGTCCTCCAGCAGACTTGTCTCCATGGGTCAATTGCTGCCTCGGGCACCTTATGGCCGTTCTGCTGTGAGTCAAAGATAATCGAATCGGACGAAAAACTGATAGTGAATTGTAACATTCAGGGCCACCTAATGACGATGGACCACACAAATTGCGTCCCGATTCATTACATCGTCCTCCAGCCGCCTTGACTCCATGGGTCTATTGCTGCCTCGGGCATCTTATGGCCGTTCTGCTGTGAGTCTAGTTTATCGAATGGGACGAAAAACTGATAGTGAATTGTAACGTTCAGGGCTTTTGGATGACGATGGAACACTCAAATTGCGTCCCGATTCAATACATCGTCCTCCAGCAGACTTGTCTCCATGGGTCTATTGCTGCCTCGTGCACCTTATTGCCGTTCTGCTGTGAGTCAAAGATTTTCGAATCGGACGAAAAACTGATAGTGAATCGTAACGTTCAGGACCTCCTAATGACGATGGAACACTCAAATTGCGTCCCGATTCAATACCTCGTCCTCCAGCAGACTTGTCTAAATGGGTCTATTGCTGCCTCGGGCAGCTTATGGCCGTTCTGCTGTGAGTCAAAGATTTTCGAATCGGACGAAAAACTGATAGTGAATTGTAACGTTCAGGGCCTCCTAATGACGATGGAACACTCAAATTGCGTCCCGATTCAATACATCGTCCTCCAGCAGACTTGTCTCCATGGGTCTATTGCTGCCTCGGGCACCTTATGGCCGTTCTGCTGTGAGTCAAAGATTTTCGAATCGGACGAAAAACTGATAGTGTATTGTAACTTTCAGTTTCACCTAATGACGATGGATCACTCAAATTGCGTCCGGATTCAATACATCTCTCTGCAGCCGACTTGTCTCCATGGGTCTATTGCTGCCTCGGGCACCTTATGGCCGTTCTGCTGTGACTCAAAGATTTTCGAATCGGACGAAAAACTGATAGTGAATTGTAACGTTCAGGGCCTCCTAATGACGATGGAACACTCAAATTGCGTCCCGATTCAATACATCGTCCTCCAGCAGACTTCTCTCCATGGGTCTATTGCTGCCTCGGGCACCTTATGGCCGTTCTGCTGTGAGTCAAAGATTTTCGAATCGGACGAAAAACTGATAGTAGATTGTAACGTTCAGGGCCACCTAATGACGATGGATCACTCAAATTGCGTCCCGATTCAATACATCGTCCTCCAGCAGACTTGTCTCCATGGGTCTATTGCTGCATCGGGCACATTATGGCCGTTCTGCTGTGAGTCAAAGATTTTCGAATCGGACGAAAAACTGATAGTGAATCGTAACGTTCAGGACCTCCTAATGACGATGGAACACTCAAATTGCGTCCCGATTCAATACCTCGTCCTCCAGCAGACTTGTCTCCATGGGTCTATTGCTGCCTCGGGAAGCTTATGGCCGTTCTGCTGTGAGTCAAAGATTTTCGAATCGGACGAAAAACTGATAGTGAATTGTAACGTTCAGGGCCACCTAAAGACGATGGATCACTCAAATTGCGTCCCGATTCAATACATCGTCCTCCAGCAGACTTGTCTCCATGGGTCTATTGCTGCCTCGGGCACCTTATGGCCGTTCTCCCGTGTGTCAAGATTATTGAATGGGACGACAAACTGATAGTTATTTGTAACATTCAGGGCATCCTAATGACGATGGAACACTCAAATTGCGTCCCGATTCAATACATCGTCCTCCAGCAGACTTGTCTCCATGGGTCAATTGCTGCCTCGGGCACCTTATGGCCGTTCTGCTGTGAGTCAAAGATAATCGAATCGGAGGAAAAACTGATAGTGAATTGTAACATTCAGGGCCACCTAATGACGATGGACCACACAAATTGCGTCCCGATTCAATACATCGTCCTCCAGCCGACTTGACTCCATGGGTCTATTGCTGCCTCGGGCATCTTATGGCCGTTCTGCTGTGAGTCTAGTTTATCGAATGGGACGAAAAACTGATAGTGAATTCTAACGTTCAGGGCTTTTTGATGACGATGGAACACTCAAATTGCGTCCCGATTCAATACATCGTCCTCCAGCAGACTTGTCTCCATGGGTCAATTGCTGCCTCGGGCACCTTATGGCCGTTCTGCTGTGAGTCAAAGATTTTCGAAACGGACGAAAAACTGATAGTGAATTGTAACATTCAGGGCCACCTAATGACGATGGATCACTCAAATTGCGTCCCGATTCAATACATCGTCCTGCAGCCGACTTGTCTCCATGGGTCTATTGCTGCCTCGGGCACCTTATGGCCGTTCTGCTGTGAGTCAAAGATTTTCGAATCGGACGAAAAACTGATAGTAGATTGTAACGTTCAGGGCCACCTAATGACGATGGATCACTCAAATTGCGTCCCGATTCAATACATCGTCCTCCAGCAGACTTGTCTCCATGGGTCTATTGCTGCCTCGGGCACCTTATTGCCGTTCTGCTGTGAGTCAAAGATTTTCGAATCGGACGAAAAACTGATAGTGAATCGTAACGTTCAGGACCTCCTAATGACGATGGAACACTCAAATTGCGTCCCGATTCAATACCCCGTCCTCCAGCAGACTTGTCTCCATGGGTCTATTGCTGCCTCGGGCAGCTTATGGCCGTTCTGTGTGAGTCAAAGATTTTCGAATCAGACGAAAAACTGATAGTGAATTGTAACGTTCAGGGCCACCTAAAGACGATGGATCACTCAAATTGCGTCCCGATTCAATACATCGTCCTCCAGCAGACTTGTCTCCATAGGTCTATTGCTCCCTCGGGCACCTTATGGTCGTTCTCCCGTGTGTTTAGATTATCGAATGGGACGAAAAACTGATAGTTAATTGTAACATTCAGGGCATCCTAATGACGATGGAACACTCAAATTGCGTCCCGATTCAATACATCGTCCTCCAGCAGACTTGTCTCCATGGGTCAATTGCTGCCTCGGGCACCTTATGGCCGTTCTGCTGTGAGTCAAAGATTTTCGAATCGGACGAAAAACTGATAGTGAATTGTAACATTCAGGGCCACCTAATGACGATGGACAACACAAATTGCGTCCCGATTCAATACATCGTCCTCCAGCCGACTTGACTACATGGGTCTATTACTGCCTCGGGCACCTTATGGCCGTTCTGCTGTGACTCAAAGATTTACGAATCGGACGAAAAACTGATAGTGAATTGTAACGTTCAGGGCCTCCTAATGACGATGGAACACTCAAATTGCGTCCCGATTCAATACATCGTCCTCCAGCAGACTTGTCTCCACGGGTCTATTGCTGCCTCGGGCACCTTATGGCCGTTCTGCTATGAGTCAAAGATTTTTGAATCGGACGAAAAACTCATAGTGTATTGTAACTTTCAGTTTCACCTAATGACGATGGATCACTCAAATTGCGTCCGGATTCAATACATCTCCCTACAGCCGACTTGTCTCCTTGTGTGTATTGCTGCCTCGGGCACCTTATGGCCGTTCTGCTGTGACTCAAAGATTTTCGAATCGGACGAAAAACTGATAGTGAATTGTAACGTTCAGGGCCTCCTAATAACGATGGAACACTCAAATTGCGTCCCGATTCAATACATCGTCCTCCAGCAGACTTCTCTCCATGGGTCTATTGCTGCCTCGGGCACCTTATGGCCGTTCTGCTGTGAGTCAAAGATTTTCGAATCGGACGAAAAACTGATAGTAGATTGTAACGTTCAGGGCCACCTAATGACGATGGATCACTCAAATTGCGTCCCGATTCAATACATCGTCCTCCAGCAGACTTGTCTCCATGGGTCTATTGCTGCCTCGGGCACCTTATGGCCGTTCTGCTGAGACTCAAAGATTTTCGAATCGGACGAAAAACTGATAGTGAATTGTAACTTTCAGGGCCACCTAATGACGATGGATCACTCAAATTGCGTCCCGATTCAATACATCGTCCTCCAGCCGACTTGTCTCCATGTGTCTATTGCTGCCTCGGGCACATTATGGCCGTTCTGCTGTGAGTCAAAGATTTTCGAATCGGACGAAAAACTGATAGTGAATCGTAACGTTCAGGACCTCCTAATGACGATGGAACACTCAAATTGCGTCCCGATTCAATACCTCGTCCTCCAGCAGACTTGTCTCCATGGGTCTATTGCTGCCTCGGGAAGCTTATGGCCGTTCTGCTGTGAGTCAAAGATTTTCGAATCGGACGAAAAACTGATAGTGAATTGTAACGTTCAGGGCCACCTAAAGACGATGGATCACTCAAATTGCGTCCCGATTCAATACATCGTCCTCCAGCAGACTTGTCTCCATGGGTCTATTGCTGCCTCGGGCACCTTATGGCCGTTCTCCCGTGTGTCAAGATTATTGAATGGGACGAAATACTGATAGTTATTTGTAACATTCAGGGCATCCTAATGACGATGGAACACTCAAATTGCGTCCCGATTCAATACATCGTCCTCCAGCAGACTTGTCTCCATGGGTCAATTGCTGCCTCGGGCACCTTATGGCCGTTCTGCTGTGAGTCAAAGATAATCGAATCGGACGAAAAACTGATAGTGAATTGTAACATTCAGGGCCACCTAATGACGATGGACCACACAAATTGCGTCCCGATTCAATACATCGTCCTCCAGCCGACTTGACTCCATGGGTCTATTGCTGCCTCGGGCATCTTATGGCCGTTCTGCTGTGAGTCTAGTTTATCGAATGGGACGAAAAACTGATAGTGAATTCTAACGTTCAGGGCTTTTTGATGACGATGGAACACTCAAATTGCGTCCCGATTCAATACATCGTCCTCCAGCAGACTTGTCTCCATGGGTCAATTGCTGCCTCGGGCACCTTATGGCCGTTCTGCTGTGAGTCAAAGATTTTCGAAACGGACGAAAAACTGATAGTGAATTGTAACATTCAGGGCCACCTAATGACGATGGATCACTCAAATTGCGTCCCGATTCAATACATCGTCCTGCAGCCGACTTGTCTCCATGGGTCTATTGCTGCCTCGGGCACCTTATGGCCGTTCTGCTGTGAGTCAAAGATTTTCGAATCGGACGAAAAACTGATAGTAGATTGTAACGTTCAGGGCCACCTAATGACGATGGATCACTCAAATTGCGTCCCGATTCAATACATCGTCCTCCAGCAGACTTGTCTCCATGGGTCTATTGCTGCCTCGGGCACCTTATTGCCGTTCTGCTGTGAGTCAAAGATTTTCGAATCGGACGAAAAACTGATAGTGAATCGTAACGTTCAGGACCTCCTAATGACGATGGAACACTCAAATTGCGTCCCGATTCAATACCCCGTCCTCCAGCAGACTTGTCTCCATGGGTCTATTGCTGCCTCGGGCAGCTTATGGCCGTTCTGTGTGAGTCAAAGATTTTCGAATCAGACGAAAAACTGATAGTGAATTGTAACGTTCAGGGCCACCTAAAGACGATGGATCACTCAAATTGCGTCCCGATTCAATACATCGTCCTCCAGCAGACTTGTCTCCATAGGTCTATTGCTCCCTCGGGCACCTTATGGTCGTTCTCCCGTGTGTTTAGATTATCGAATGGGACGAAAAACTGATAGTTAATTGTAACATTCAGGGAATCCTAATGACGATGGAACACTCAAATTGCGTCCCGATTCAATACATCGTCCTCCAGCAGACTTGTCTCCATGGGTCAATTGCTGCCTCGGGCACCTTATGGCCGTTCTGCTGTGAGTCAAAGATTTTCGAATCGGACGAAAAACTGATAGTGAATTGTAACATTCAGGGCCACCTAATGACGATGGACAACACAAATTGCGTCCCGATTCAATACATCGTCCTCCAGCCGACTTGACTACATGGGTCTATTACTGCCTCGGGCACCTTATGGCCGTTCTGCTGTGACTCAAAGATTTACGAATCGGACGAAAAACTGATAGTGAATTGTAACGTTCAGGGCCTCCTAATGACGATGGAACACTCAAATTGCGTCCCGATTCAATACATCGTCCACCAGCAGACTTGTCTCCACGGGTCTATTGCTGCCTCGGGCACCTTATGGCCGTTCTGCTGTGAGTCAAAGATTTTTGAATCGGACGAAAAACTCATAGTGTATTGTAACTTTCAGTTTCACCTAATGACGATGGATCACTCAAATTGCGTCCGGATTCAATACATCTCCCTACAGCCGACTTGTCTCCTTGGGTGTATTGCTGCCTCGGGCACCTTATGGCCGTTCTGCTGTGACTCAAAGATTTTCGAATCGGACGAAAAACTGATAGTGAATTGTAACGTTCAGGGCCTCCTAATGACGATGGAACACTCAAATTGCGTCCCGATTCAATACATCTTCCTCCAGTGACTTGTCTCCATGGGTCTATTGCTGCCTCGGGCACCATATGGCCGTTCTGCTGTGAGTCAAAGATTTTCGAATCGGACGAAAAACTGATAGTAGATTGTAACTTTCAGGGCCACCTAATGACGATGGATCACTCAAATTGCGTCCCGATTCAATACAACGTCCTCCAGCAGACTTGTCTCCATGGGTCTATTGCTGCCTCGGGCACCTTATGGCCGTTCTGCTGTGACTCAAAGATTTTCGAATCGGACGAAAAACTGATAGTGAATTGTAACTTTCAGGGCCACCTAATGACGATGGATCACTCAAATTGCGTCCCGATTCAATACATCGTCCTCCAGCCGACTTGTCTCCATGTGTCTATTGCTGCCTCGGGCACATTATGGCCGTTCTGCTGTGAGTCAAAGATTTTCGAATCGGACGAAAAACTGATAGTGAATCGTAACGTTCAGGACCTCCTAATGACGATGGAACACTCAAATTGCGTCCCGATTCAATACCTCGTCCTCCAGCAGACTTGTCTCCATGGGTCTATTGCTGCCTCGGGAAGCTTATGGCCGTTCTGTTGTGAGTCAAAGATTTTCGAATCGGACGAAAAACTGATAGTGAATTGTAACATTCAGGGCCACCTAATGACGATGGATCACTCAAATTGCGTCCCGATTCAATACATCGTCCTCCAGCAGACTTGTCTCCATGGGTCTATTGCTGCCTCGGGCACCTTATGGTCGTTCTCCCGTGTGTCAAGATTATTGAATGGGACGAAAAACTGATAGTTAATTGTAACATTCAGGGCAACCTAATGACGATGGAACACTCTAATTGCGTCCCGATTCAATACATCGTCCTCCAGCAGACTTGTCTCCATGGGTCAATTGCTGCCTCGGGCACCTTATGGCCGTTCTGCTGTGAGTCAAAGATAATCGAGTCGGACGAAAATCTGATAGTGAATTGTAACATTCAGGGCCACCTAATGACGATGGACCACACAAATTGCGTCCCGATTCAATACATCGTCCTCCAGCAGACTTGTCTCCATAGGTCTATTGCTGCCTCGGGCACCTTATGGTCGTCCTCCCGTGAGTTTAGATTATCGAATGGGACGAAAAACTGATAGTTAATTGTAACATTCAGGGCATCCTAATGACGATGGAACACTCAAATTGCGTCCCGATTCAATACATCGTCCTCCAGCAGACTTGTCTCCATGGGTCAATTGCTGCCTCGGGCACCTTATGGCCGTTCTGCTGTGAGTCAAAGATTTTCTAATCGGACGAAAAACTGATAGTGAATTGTAACATTCAGGGCCACCAAATGACGATGGACCACACTAATTGCGTCCCGATTCAATACATCGTCCTCCAGCCGACTTGACTCCATGGGTCTATTGCTGCCTCGGGCATCTTATGGCCGTTCTGCTGTGAGTCTAGTTTATCGAATGGGACGAAAATCTGGTAGTGAATTGTAACGTTCAGGGCTTCCTGATAACGATGGAACACTCAAATTGCGTCCCGATTCAATACATCGTCCTCCAGCAGACTTTTCTCCATGGGTCAATTGCTGCCTCGGGCACCTTATGGCCGTTCTGCTGTGAGTCAATGATTTTCGAATAGGACGAAAAACTGATAGTGAATTGTAATATTCAGGGCCACCTAATGACGATGGATCACTCAAATTGCGTCCCGATTCAATACATCGTCCTGCAGCCGACTTGTCTCCATGGGTCTATTGCTGCCTCGGGCACCTTATGGCCGTTCTGCTGTGAGTCAAAGATTTTCGAATCGGACGAAAAACTGATAGTGAATTGTAACATTCAGGGCCACCTAATGACGATGGATCACTCAAATTGTGTCCCGATTCAATACTTCATCCTCCAGCCGACTTGTCTCCAAGGGGCTATTGCTGCCTCGGGCACCTTATGGCCTTTCTGCTGTGAGTCAAAGATTTTCGAATCGGACGAAAAACTGATAGCGAATTGTAACGTTCAGGCCCTCGTAATGACGATGGAACACTCAAATTGCGTCCCGATTCAATACATCGTCCTCCAGCCGACTTGTCTCCATAGGTCTATTGCTGCCTCGGGCACCTTATGGCCGTTCTGCTGTGAGTCAAAGATTTTCGAATCGGACGAAAAACTGAAAGTGAATTGTAACGTTCAGGGCCACCTAATGACGATCGATCACACAAATTGCGTCCCGATTCAATACATCGTCCTCCAGCAGACTTGTCTCCATGGGTCTATTGCTGCCTCGGGAACCTTATGGCCGTTCTGCCGTGAGTCAAAGACTTTCGAATCGGACGAAAAACTGATAGTGAATTGTAACGTTCAGGGCCTCCTAATGACGATGGAACACTCAAATTGCGTCCCGTTTCAATTAATCGTCCTATAGCAGACTTGTCTCCATGGGTCTACTGCTGCCTCGGGCACCTTATGGCCGTTCTGCTGTGAGTCAAAGCTTTTCGAATCGGACGAAAAACTGATAGTGAATTGTAACATTCAGGGCCACTTAATGACGATGGATCACTCAAATTGCGTCCCGATTCAATACATCGTCCTCCAGCAGACTTGTCTCCATGGGTCTATTGCTGCCTCGGGCACCTTATGGCCGTTCTGCTGTGAGGCAAAGATTTTCGAATCGGACGAAAAACTGATAGTGAATTGTAACTTTCAGGGCCACCTAATGACGATGGATCACTCAAATTGCGTCCCGATTCAATACATCGTCCTCCAGCCGACTTGTCTCCATGAGTCTATTGCTGCCTCGGGCACCTTATGGCCGTTCTGCTGTGAGTCAAATATTTTGAATCGGACGAAAAACTGATAGTGAACTGTAACTTTCAGGGCCTCCTAATGACGATGGAACACTCAAATTGCGTCCCGATTCAATACCTCGTCCTCCAGCAGACTTGTCTCCATGGGTCTATTGCTGCCTCGGGCACCTTATGGTCGTTCTCCCGTGCGTCTAGATTATCGAATGGGACGAAAAACTGATAGTGAATTCTAACGTTCAGGCCACCTAATGACGATGGATCACTCAAATTGCGTCCCGATTCAATACATCGTCCTCCAGCAGACTAGTCTCCATGGGTCTATTGCTGCCTCGGGCACTTTATGGCCGTTCTGCTGTGAGTCAAAGATTTTCGAATCGGACGAAAAACTGATAGTGAATTGTAACTTTCAGCGCCACCTAATGACGATGGATCACTCAAATTGCGTCCCGATTCAATACACCTCCCTGCAGCCGACTTGTCTCCATGGGTCTATTGCTGCCTCGGGCACCTTATGGCCGTTCTGCTGTGACTCAAAGATTTTCGAATCGGACGAAAAACTGATAGTGAATTGTAACGTTCAGGGCCTCCTAATGACGATGGAACACTCAAATTGCGTCCCGATTCAATACCTGGTCCTCCAGCAGACTTGTCTGCATGGGTCTATTGCTGCCTCGGGCAGCTTATGGCCGTTCTGCTGTGAGTCAAAGATTTTCGAATCGGACGAAAAACTGATAGTGAATTGTAACGTTCAGGGCCACCTAAAGACGATGGATCACTCAAATTGCGTCCCGATTCAATACATCGTCCTCCAGCAGACTTGTCTCCATAGGTCTATTGCTGCCTCGGGCACCTTATGGTCGTTCTCCCGTGAGTCTAGATTATCGAATGGGACGAAAAACTGATAGTTAATTGTAACATTCAGGGCATCCTAATGACGATGGAACACTAAAATTGCGTCCCGATTCAATACATCGTCCTCCAGCCGACTTGACTCCATGGGTCTATTGCTGCCTCGGGCATCTTATGGCCGTTCTGCTGTGAGTCTATTTTATCGAATGGGACGAAAAACTGATAGTGAATTGTAACGTTCAGGGCTTCCTGATGACGATGGATCACTCAAATTGCGTCCCGATTCAATACATCGTCCTCCAGCAGACTTGTCTCCATGGATCTATTGCTGCCTCGCGCACCTTATGGCCGTTCTGCTGTGAGTCAAAGATTTTGTAATCGGACGAAAAACTGATAGTGAATTGTAACATTCAGGGCCACCTAAAGACGATGGACCACACAAATTGCGTCCCGATTCAATACATCGTCCTCCAGCCTTCTTGACTCCATGGGTCTTTTGCTGCCTCGGGCATCTTATGGCCGTTCTGCTGTGAGTCTAGTTTATCGAATGGGACGAAAAACTGATAGTGAATTGTAACGTTCAGGGCTTCCTGATGACGATGGAACACTCAAATTGCGTCCCGATTCAATACATCGTCCTCCAGCAGACTTGTCTCCAAGGGTCAATTGCTGCCTCGGGCACCTTATGGCCGTTCTGCTGTGAGTCAAAGATTTTCGAATCGGACGAAAAACTGATAGTAGATTGTAACTTTCAGGGCCACCTAATGACGATGGATCACTCAAATTGCGTCCCGATTCAATACATCGTCCTCCAGCAGACTTGTCTCCATGGGTCTATTGCTGCCTCGGGCACCTTATGGCCGTTCTGCTGTGAGTCAAAGATTTTCGAATCGGACGAAAAACTGATAGTGAATTGTAACATTCAGGGCCACCTAATGACGATGGATCACTCAAATTGTGTCCCGATTCAATACATCATCCTCCAGCCGACTTGTCTCCAAGGGGCTATTGCTGCCTCGGGCACCTTATGGCCTTTCTGCTGTGAGTCAAAGATTTTCGAATCGGACGAAAAACTGATAGTGAATTGTAACGTTCAGGCCCTCCTAATGACGATGGAACACTCAAATTGCGTCCCGATTCAATACATCGTCCTCCAGCCGACTTGTCTCCATAGGTCTATTGCTACCTCGGGCACCTTATGGCCGTTCTGCTGTGAGTCAAAGATTTTCGAATCGGACGAAAAACTGAAAGTGAATTGTAACGTTCAGGGCCACCTAATGACGACCGATCACTCAAATTGCGTCCCGATTCAATACATCGTCCTCCAGCAGACTTGTCTCCATGGGTCTATTGCTGCCTCGAGCACCTTATGGCCGTTCTGCTGTGAGGCAAAGATTTTCGAATCGGACGAAAAACTGATAGTGAATTGTAACTTTCAGGGCCACCTAATGACGATGGATCACTCAAATTGCGTCCCGATTCAATACATCGTCCACCAGCCGACTTGTCTCCATGGGTCTATTGCTGCCTCGGGCACCTTATGGCCGTTCTGCTGTGAGTCAAAGATTTTCGAATCGGACGAAAAACTGATAGTGAACTGTAACGTTCAGGGCCTCCTAATGACGATGGAACACTCAAATTGCGTCCCGATTAAATACCTCGTCCTCCAGCAGACTTGTCTCCATGGGTCTATTACTGCCTCGGGCAGCTTATGGCCGTTCTGCTGTGACTCAAAGATTTTGGAATCGGACGAAAAATTGATAGTGAATTGTAACGTTCAGGGCCTCCTAATGACGATGGAACACTCAAATTGCGTCCCGATTCAATACCTCGTCCTCCAGCAGACTTGTCTGCATGGGTCTAAGGCTGCCTCGGGCAGCTTATGGCCGTTCTGCTGTGAGTCAAAGATTTTCGAATCGGACGAAAAACTGATAGTGAATTGTAACGTTCAGGGCCACCTAAAGACGATGGATCACTCAAATTGCGTCCCGATTCAGTAAATCGTCCTCCAGCAGACTTGTCTCCATAGGTCTATTGCTGCCTCGGGCACCTTATGGTCGTTCTACCGTGAGTCTAGATTATCGAATGGGACGAAAAACTGATAGTTAATTGTAACATTCAGGGCATCCCAATGACGATGGAACACTCAAATTGCGTCCCGATTCAATACATCGTCCTCCAGCAGACTTGTCTCCATAGGTCTATTGCTGCCTCGGGCACCTTATGGTCGTTCTCCCGTGAGTCTAGATTATCGAATGGGACGAAAAACTGATAGTTAATTGTAACATTCAGGGCATCCTAATGACGATGGAACACTCAAATTGCGTCCCGATTCAATACATCGTCTTCCAGCCGACTTGACTCCATGGGTCTATTGCTGCCTCGGGCATCTTATGGCCGTTCTGCTGTGAGTCTATTTTATCGAATGGGACGAAAAACTGATAGTGAATTGTAACGTTCAGGGCTTCCTGATGACGATGGAACACTCAAATTGCGTCCCGATTCAATACATCGTCCTCCAGCATACTTGTCTCCATGGGTCAATTGCTGACTCGGGCCCCTTATGGCCGTTCTGCTGTGAGTCAAAGATTTTCGAATCGGACGAAAAACTGATAGTGAATTGTAACATTCAGGGCCACCTAATGACGATGGATCACTCAAATAGCGTCCCGATTCAATACATCGTCCGGCAGCCGACTTGTCTCCATGGGTCTGTTGCTGCCTCGGGCGCCTTATGGCCGTTCTGCTGTGAGTCAAAGATTTTCGAATCGGACGAAAAACTGATAGTGAATTGTAACATTCAGGGCCACCTAATGACGATGGATCACTCAAATTGTGTCCCGATTCAATACATCATCCTCCAGCCGACTTGTCTCCATGGGGCTATTGCTGCCTCGGGCACCTTATGGCCGTTCTGCTGGTGAGTCAAACATTTTCGCATCGGACGAAAAACTGATAGTGAATTGTAACGTTCAGGGCCACCTAATGACGATGGATCACTCATATTGCGTCCCGATTCAATACATCGTCCTCCAGCAGACTTGTCTCCATGGGTCTATTGCTGCCTCGCGCACCTTATGGCCGTTCTGCTGTGAGTCAAAGATTTTCTAATCGGACGAAAAACTGATAGAGAATTGTAACATTCAGGGCCACCTAATGACGATGGACCACACAAATTGCGTCCCGATTCAATACATCGTCCTCCAGCCTTCTTGACTCCATGGGTCTTTTGCTGCCTCGGGCATCTTATGGCCGTTCTGCTGTGAGTCTAGTTTATCGAATGGGACGAAAAACTGATAGTGAATTGTAACGTTCAGGGCTTCCTGATGACGATGGAACACTCAAATTGCGTCCCGATTCAATACATCGTCCTCCAGCAGACTTGTCTCCATGGGTCAATTGCTGCCTCGGGCACCTTATGGAAGTTCTGCTGTGAGTCAAAGATTTTCAAATCGGACGAAAAACTGATAGTGAATTGTAATATTCAGGGCCACTTAATGACGATGGATCACTCAAATTGCGTCCCGATTCAATACATCGTCCTGCAGCCGACTTGTCTCCATGGGTCTATTGCTGCCTCGGGCACCTTATGGCCGTTCTGCTGTGAGTCAAAGATTTTCGAATCGGACGAAAAACTGATAGTGAATTGTAACATTCAGGGCCACCTAATGACGATGGATCACTCAAATTGCGTCCCGATTCAATACATCATCCTCCAGCCGACTTGTCTCCAAGGGGCTAATGCTGCCTCGGGCACCTTATGGCCTTTCTGCTGTGAGTCAAAGATTTTCGAATCGGACGAAAAACTGAAAGTGAATTGTAACGTTCAGGGCCACCTAATGACGACCGATCACTCAAATTGCGTCCCGATTCAATAGATCGTCCTCCAGCAGACTTGTCTCCATGGGTCTATTGCTGCCTTGGGCATCTTATGGCCGTTCTGCTGTGAGTCAAAGACTTTCGAATCGGACGAAAAACTGATAGTGAATTGTAACGTTCAGGGCCTCCTAATGACGATGGAACACTCAAATTGCGTCCCGATTCAATTAATCGTCCTATAGCAGACTTGTCTCCATGGGTCTACTGCTGCCTCGGGCACCTTATGGCCGTTCTGCTGTGAGTCAAAGATTTTCGAATCGGACGAAAAACTGATAGTGAATTGTAACATTCAGGGCCACTTAATGACGATGGATCACTCAAAATGCGTCCCGATTCAATACATCGTCCTCCAGCAGACTTGTCTCCATGGGTCTATTGCTGCCTCGGGCACCTTATGGCCGTTCTGCTGTGAGTCAAAGATTTTCGAATCGGACGAAAAACTGATAGTGAATTGTAACGTTCAGGCCCTCCTAATGACGATGGAACACTCAAATTGCGTCCCGATTCAATACATCGTCCTCCAGCAGACTTGTCTCCATGGGTCTATTGTTGCCTCGGGCACCTTATGGCCGTTCTGCTGTGAGTCAAAGATTTACGAATCGGACGAAAATTTGATAGTGAATTGTAACATTCACTGCTACCTAATGACGATGGACCACACAAATTGCGTCCCGATTCAATACATCGTCCTCCAGCCGACTTGACCCCATGGGTCTATTGCTGCCTCGGGCACCTGATGGCCGTTCTGCTGTGAGTCTAGATTATCGAATGGGACGAAAAACTGATAGTGAATTGTAACGTTCAGGGCCACCTAATGACGATGGATCACTCAAATTGCGTCCCGATTCAATACATCGTCCTCCAGCCGACTTGTCTCCATGGGTCTATTGCTGCCTCGGGCACCTTATGGCCGTTCTGCTGTGAGTCAAAGATTTTCGAATCGGACGAAAAACTGATATTGAACTGTAACGTTCAGGGCCTCCTAATGACGATGGAACACTCAAATTGCGTCCCGATTAAATACCTCGTCCTCCAGCAGACTTGTCTCCATGGGTCTATTACTGCCTCGGGCAGCTTATGGCCGTTCTGCTGTGAGTCGAAGATTTTCGAATCGGACGAAAAACTGATAGTGAATTGTAACGTTCAGGGCCACCTAATGACGATGGATCACTCAAATTGCGTCCCGATTCAATACATCGTCCTCCAGCAGACTTGTCTCCATGGGTCTATTGCTGCCTCGGGCACCTTATGGTCGTTCTCCCGTGCGTCTAGATTATCGAATGGGACGAAAAACTGATAGTTAATTGTAACATTCAGGGCTTCCTAATGACGATGGAACACTCAAATTGCGTCCTGATGCAATAATCGTCCTCCAGCAGACTTGTCTCCATGGGTCTATTGCTGCCTCGGGCACCTTATGGGCGTTCTGCTGTGAGTCTAGATTATCGAATGGGACGAAAAACTGATAGTGAATTCTAACGTTCAGGCCACCTAATGACGATGGATCACTCAAATTGCGTCCCGATTCAATTCATCGTCCTCCAGCAGACTTGTCTCCATGGGTCTATTGCTGCCTCGGACACTTTATGGCCGTTCTGGTGTGAGTCAAAGATTTTGGAATCGGACGAAAAACTGATAGTGAATTGTAACGTTCAGGGCCACCTAAAGACGATGGATCACTCAAATTGCGTCCCGATTCAATAAATCGTCCTCCAGCAGACTTGTCTCCATAGGTCTATTGCTGCCTCGGGCACCTTATGGTCGTTCTACCGTGAGTCTAGATTATCGAATGGGACGAAAAACTGATAGTTAATTGTAACATTCAGGGCATCCCAATGACGATGGAACACTCAAATTGCGTCCCGATTCAATACATCGTCCTCCAGCAGACTTGTCTCCATAGGTCTATTGCTGCCTCGGGCACCTTATGGTCGTTCTCCCGTGAGTCTAGATTATCGAATGGGACGAAAAACTGATAGTTAATTGTAACATTCAGGGCATCCTAATGACGATGGAACACTCAAATTGCGTCCCGATTCAATACATCGTCCTCCAGCCGACTTGACTCCATGGGTCTATTGCTGCCTCGGGCATCTTATGGCCGTTCTGCTGTGAGTCTATTTTATCGAATGGGACGAAAAACTGATAGTTAATGGTAACGTTCAGGGCTTCCTGATGACGATGGAACACTCAAATTGCGTCCCGATTCAATACATCGTCCTCCAGCATACTTGTATCCATGGGTCAATTGCTGCCTCGGGCCCCTTATGGCCGTTCTGCTGTGAGTCAAAGATTTTCGAATCGGACGAAAAACTGATAGTGAATTGTAACATTCAGGGCCACCTAATGACGATGGATCACTCAAATAGCGTCCCGATTCAATACATCGTCCGGCAGCCGACTTGTCTCCATGGGTCTGTTGCTGCCTCGGGCGCCTTATGGCCGTTCTGCTGTGAGTCAAAGATTTTCGAATCGGACGAAAAACTGATAGTGAATTGTAACATTCAGGGCCACCTAATGACGATGGATCACTCAAATTGTGTCCCGATTCAATACATCATCCTCCAGCCGACTTGTCTCCATGGGGCTATTGCTGCCTCGGGCACCTTATGGCCGTTCTGCTGGTGAGTCAAACATTTTCGCATCGGACGAAAAACTGATAGTGAATTGTAACGTTCAGGGACACCTAATGACGATGGATCACTCAAATTGCGTCCCGATTCAATACATCGTCCTCCAGCAGACTTGTCTCCATGGGTCTATTGCTGCCTCGCGCACCTTATGGCCGTTCTGCTGTGAGTCAAAGATTTTCTAATCGGACGAAAAACAGATAGAGAATTGTAACATTCAGGGCCACCTAATGACGATGGACCACACAAATTGCGTCCCGATTCAATACATCGTCCTCCAGCCTTCTTGACCCCATGGGTCTTTTGCTGCCTCGGGCATCTTATGGCCGTTCTGCTGTGAGTCTAGTTTATCGAATGGGACGAAAAACTGATAGTGAATTGTAACGTTCAGGGCTTCCTGATGACGATGGAACACTCAAATTGCGTCCCGATTCAATACATCGTCCTCCAGCAGACTTGTCTCCATGGGTCAATTGCTGCCTCGGGCACCTTATGGCCGTTCTGCTGTGAGTCAAAGATTTTCGAATCGGACGAAAAACTGATAGTGAATTGTAATATTCAGGGCCACCTAATGACGATGGATCACTCAAATTGCGTCCCGATTCAATACATCGTCCTGCAGCCGACTTGTCTCCATGGGTCTATTGCTGCCTAGGGCACCTTATGGCCGTTCTGCTGTGAGTCAAAGATTTTCGAATCGGACGAAAAACTGATAGTGAATTGTAACATTCAGGGCCACCTAATGACGATGGATCACTCAAATTGCGTCCCGATTCAATACATCATCCTCCAGCCGACTTGTCTCCAAGGGGCTAATGCTGCCTCGGGCACCTTATGGCCTTTCTGCTGTGAGTCAAAGATTTTCGAATCGGACGAAAAACTGATAGTGAATTGTAACGTTCAGGCCCTCCTAATGACGATGGAACACTCAAATTGCGTCCCGATTCAATACATCGTCTTCCAGCCGACTTGTCTCCATAGGTCTATTGCTGCCTCGGGCACCTTATGGCCGTTCTGCTGTGAGTCAAAGATTTTCGAATCGGACGAAAAACTGAAAGTGAATTGTAACGTTCAGGGCCACCTAATGACGACCGATCACTCAAATTGCGTCCCGATTCAATAGATCGTCCTCCAGCAGACTTGTCTCCATGGGTCTATTGCTGCCTTGGGCATCTTATGGCCGTTCTGCTGTGAGTCAAAGACTTTCGAATCGGACGAAAAACTGATAGTGAATTGTAACGTTCAGGGCCTCCTAATGACGATGGAACACTCAAATTGCGTCCCGATTCAATTAATCGTCCTATAGCAGACTTGTCTCCATGGGTCTACTGCTGCCTCGGGCACCTTATGGCCGTTCTGCTGTGAGTCAAAGATTTTCGAATCGGACAAAAAACTGATAGTGAATTGTAACATTCAGGGCCACTTAATGACGATGGATCACTCAAAATGCGTCCCGATTCAATACATCGTCCTCCAGCAGACTTGTCTCCATGGGTCTATTGCTGCCTCGGGCACCTTATGGCCGTTCTGCTGTGAGTCAAAGATTTTCGAATCGGACGAAAAACTGATAGTGAATTGTAACGTTCAGGCCCTCCTAATGACGATGGAACACTCAAATTGCGTCCCGATTCAATACATCGTCCTCCAGCAGACTTGTCTCCGTGGGTCTATTGTTGCCTCGGGCACCTTATGGCCGTTCTGCTGTGAGTCAAAGATTTTCGAATCGGACGGAAATTTGATAGTGAATTGTAACATTCACTGCTACCTAATGACGATGGACCACACAAATTGCGTCCCGATTCAATACATCGTCCTCCAGCCGACTTGACCCCATGGGTCTATTGCTGCCTCGGGCACCTGATGGCCGTTCTGCTGTGAGTCTAGATTATCGAATGGGACGAAAAACTGATAGTGAATTGTAACGTTCAGGGCCACCTAATGACGATGGATCACTCAAATTGCGTCCCGATTCAATACATCGTCCTCCAGCCGACTTGTCTCCATGGGTCTATTGCTGCCTCGGGCACCTTATGGCCGTTCTGCTGTGAGTCAAAGATTTTCGAATCGGACGAAAAACTGATAGTGAACTGTAACGTTCAGGGCCTCCTAATGACGATGGAACACTCAAATTGCGTCCCGATTAAATACCTCGTCCTCCAGCAGACTTGTCTCCATGGGTCTATTACTGCCTCGGGCAGCTTATGGCCGTTCTGCTGTGAGTCGAAGATTTTCGAATCGGACGAAAAACTGATAGTGAATTCTAACGTTCAGGCCACCTAATGACGATGGATCACTCAAATTGCGTCCCGATTCAATACATCGTCCTCCAGCAGACTTGTCTGCATGGGTCTATTGCTGCCTCGGGCAGCTTATGGCCGTTCTGCTGTGAGTCAAAGATTTTCGAATCGGACGAAAAACTGATAGTGAATTGTAACGTTCATGGCCACCTAAAGACGATGGATCACTCAAATTGCGTCCCGATTCAATACATCGTCCTCCAGCAGACTTGTCTCCATAGGTCTATTGCTGCCTCGGGCAGCTTATGGTCGTTCTACCGTGAGTCTAGATTATCGAATGGGACGAAAAACTGATAGTTAATTGTAACATTCAGGGCATCCCAATGACGGTGGAACACTCAAATTGCGTCCCGACTCAATACATCGTCCTCCAGCAGACTTGTCTCCATGGGTCAATTGCTGCCTCGGGCCCCTTATGGCCGTTCTGCTGTGAGTCAAAGATTTTCGAATCGGACGAAAAACTGATAGTGAATTGTAACATTCAGGGCCACCTAATGACGATGGATCACTCAAATTGCGTCCCGTTCAATACATCGTCCGGCAGCCGACTTGTCTCCATGGGTCTGTTGCTGCCTCGGGCGCCTTATGGCCGTTCTGCTGTGAGTCAAAGATTTTCGAATCGGACGAAAAACTAATAGTGAATTGTAACATTCAGGGCCACCTAATGACGATGGATCACTCAAATTGTGTCCCGATTCAATACATCATCCTCCAGCCGACTTGTCTCCATGGGGCTATTGCTGCCACGGGCACCTTATGGCCGTTCTGCTGTGAGTCAAAGATTTTCGAATCGGACGAAAAACTGATAGTGAATTGTAACGTTCAGGCCCTCCTAATGACGATGGAACACTCAAATTGCGTCCCGATTCAATACATCGTCCTCCAGCAGAATTGTCTCCATGGGTCTATTGCTGCCTCGGGCACCTTATGGCCGTTCTGCTGTGAGTCAAAGATTTTCGAATGGGACGAAAATTTGATAGTGAATTGTAACATTCACGGCTACCTAATGACGATGGACCACACAAATTGCGTCCCGATTCAATACATCGTCCTCCAGCCGACTTGACTCCATGGGTCAATTGCTGCCTCGGGCACCTGATGGCCGTTCTGCTGAGAGTCTAGATTATCGAATGGGACGAAAAACTGATAGTGAATTGTAACGTTCAGGGCCACCTAATGACGATGGATCACTCAAATTGCGTCCCGATTCAATACATCGTCCTCCAGCAGACTTGTCTCCATGGGTCTATTGCTGCCTCGCGCACCTTATGGCCGTTCTGCTGTGAGTCAAAGATTTTTTAATCGGACGAAAAACTGATAGTGAATTGTAACTTTCAGGGCCATCTAATGACGATGGATCACTCAAATTGCGTCCCGATTCAATACATCGTCCTCCAGCCGACTTGTCTCCATGGGTCTATTGCTGCCTCGGGCACCTTATGGCCGTTCTGCTGTGAGTCAAAGATTTTCGAATCGGACGAAAAACTGAAAGTGAATTGTAAAGTTCAGGGCCACCTAATGACGATCGATCACTCAAATTGCGTCCCGATTCAATACATCGTCCTCCAGCAGACTTGTCTCCATGGGTCTATTGCTGCCTCGGGCACCTTATGGCCGTTCTGCTGTGAGTCAAAGACTTTCGAATCGGACGAAAAACTGATAGAGAATTGTAACGTTCAGGGCCTCCTAATGACGATGGAACACTCAAATTGCGTCCCGATTCAATTAATCGTCCTATAGCAGACTTGTCTCCATGGGTCTACTGCTGCCTCGGGCACCTTATGGCCGTTCTGCTGTGAGTCAAAGATTTTCGAATCGGACGAAAAACTGATAGTGAATTGTAACTTTCAGGGCCACCTAAAGACGATGGATCACTCAAATTGCGTCCCGATTCAATACATCGTCCTCCAGCAGACTTGTCTCCATGGGTCTATTGCTGCCTCGGGCACCTTATGGCCGTTCTGCTGTGAGTCAAAGATTTTCGAATCGGACGAAAAACTGATAGTGAACTGTAACGTACAGGGCCTCCTAATGACGATGGAACACTCAAATTGCGTCCCGATTCAATACCTCGTCCTCCAGCAGACTTGTCTCCATGGGTCTATTACTGCCTCGGGCAGCTTATGGCCGTTTTGCTGTGAGTCGAAGATATTCGAATCGGACGAAAAACTGATAGTGAATTGTAACGTTCAGGGCCACCTAATGACGATGGATCACTCAAATTGCGTCCCGATTCAATACATCGTCCTCCAGCAGACTTGTCTCCATGGGTCTATTGCTGCCTCGGGCACCTTATGCTCGTTCTCCCGTGCGTCTAGATTATCGAATGGGACGAAAAACTGATAGTTAATTGTAACATTCAGGGCTTCCTAATGACGATGGAACACTCAAATTGCGTCCTGATGCAATACATCGTCCTCCAGCAGACTTGTCTCCATGGGTCAATTGCTGCCTCGGGCACCTTATGGCCGTTCTGCTGTGAGTCAAAGATTTTCGAATCGGACGAAAAACTGATAGTGAATTGTAACGTTCAGGGCCACCTAATGACGATGGATCACTCAAATTGCGTCCCGATTCAATACGTCGCCCTCCAGCAGACTTGTCTCCAAGGGTATATTGCTGCGTCGCGCACCTTATGGTCGTTCTCCCGTGAGTCTAGATTATCGAATGGGACGAAAAACTGATAGTTAATTGTAACATTCAGGGCTTCCTAATGACGATGGAACACTCAAATTGCGTCCCGATTCAATACATCGTCCTCCAGCAGACTTGTCTCCATTGGTCTATTGCTGCCTCGGGCACCTTATGGTCGTTCTCCCGTGAGTCTAGATTATCGAATGGGACGAAAAACTGATAGTTAATTGTAACATTCAGGGCATCCTAATGACGATGGAACACTCAAATTGCGTCCCGATTCAATACATCGTCCTCCAGCAGACTTGTCTCCATGGGTCAATTGCTGCCCCGGGCCCCTTATGGCCGTTCTGCTGTGAGTCAAAGATTTTCGAATCGGACGAAAAACTGATAGTGAATTGTAACATTCAGGGCTTCCTAAGGACGATGGAACACTCAAATTGCGTCCCGATTCAATACATCGTCCTCCAGCAGACTTGTCTCCATTGGTCTATTGCTGCCTCGGGCACCTTATGGTCGTTCTCCCGTGAGTCTAGATTATCGAATGGGACGAAAAACTGATAGTTAATTGTAACATTCAGGGCATCCTAATGACGATGGAACACTCAAATTGCGTCCCGATTCAATACATCGTCCTCCAGCAGACTTGTCTCCATGGGTCAATTGCTGCCCCGGGCCCCTTATGGCCGTTCTGCTGTGAGTCAAAGAGTTTCGAATCGGACGAAAAACTGATAGTGAATTGTAACATTCAGGGCCACCTAATGACGATGGATCACTCAAATTGCGTCCCGATTCAATACATCGTCCGGCAGCCGACTTGTCTCCATGGGTCTGTTGCTGCCTCGGGCGCCTTATGGCCGTTCTGCTGTGAGTCTACATTATCGAATGGAACGAAAAACTGATAGTGAATTGTAACGTTCAGGGCCACCTAATGACGATGGATCACTCAAATTGCGTCCCGATTCAATACATCGTCCTCCAGCAGACTTGTCTCCATGGGTCTATTGCTGCCTCGCGCACCTTATGGCCGTTCTGCTGTGAGTCAAAGATTTTTTGATCGGACGAAAAACTGATAGTGAATTGTAACTTTCAGGGCCATCTAATGACGATGGATCACTCAAATTGCGTCCCGATTCAATACATCGTCCTCCAGCCGACTTGTCTCCATGGGTCTATTGCTGCCTCGGGCACCTTATTGCCGTTCTGCTGTGAGTCAAAGATTTTCGAATCGGACGAAAAACTGATAGTGAATTGTAACGTTCAGGACCTCCTAATGACGATGGAACACTCAAATTGCGTCCCGATTCAATACCTCGTCCTCCAGCAGACTTGTCTCCATGGGTCTATTGCTGCCTCGGGCAGCTTATGGCCGTTCTGCTGTGAGTCAAAGATTTTCGAATCGGACGAAAAACTGATAGTGAATTGTAACGTTCAGGGCCACCTAATGACGATGGATCACTCAAATTGCGTCCCGATTCAATACATCGCCCTCCAGCAGACTTGTCTCCAAGGGTCTATTGCTGCCTCGGGCACCTTATGGTCGTTCTCCCGTGAGTCTAGATTATCGAATGGGACGAAAAACTGATAGTTAATTGTAACATTCAGGGCTTCCTAATGACGATGGAAAACTCAAATTGCGTCCCGATTCAATACATCGTCCTCCAACAGACTCGTCTCCATGGGTCAATTGCTGCCTCGGGCACCTTATGGCCGTTCTGCTGTGTGTCAAAGATATTCGAATCGGACGAAAAACTGATAGTGAATTGTAACATTCAGGGCCACCAAATGACGATGGACCACACAAATTGCGTCCCGATTCAATACATCGTCCTCCAGCAGACTTGTCTCCATGGGTCTATTGCTGCCTCGGGCACCTTATGGCCGTTCTGCTGTGAGTCAAAGATTTTCGAATCGGACGAACGACTGATAGTGAATTGTAACATTCAGGGCCACCTAATGACGATGGATCACTCAAATTGTGTCCCGATTCAATACATCATCCTCCAGCCGACTTGTCTCCATGGGGCTATTGCTGCCTCGGGCACCTTATGGCCGTTCTGCTGTGAGTCAAAGATTTTCGAATCGGACGAAAAACTGATAGTGAATTGTAACGTTCAGGCCCTCCTAATGACGATGGAACACTCAAATTGCGTCCCGATTCAATACATCGTCCTCCAGCAGACTTGTCTCCATGGATCTATTGCTGCCTCGGGCACCTTATGGCCGTTCTGCTGTGAGTCAAAGATTTTCGAATCGGACGAAAATTTGATAGTGAATTGTAACATTCACGGCTACCTAATGACGATGGACCACACAAATTGCGTCCCGATTCAATACATCGTCCTCCAGCCGACTTGACTCCATGGGTCTATTGCTGCCTCGGGCACCTGATGGCCGTTCTGCTGTGAGTCTAGATTATCGAATGGGACGAAAAACTGATAGTGAATTGTAACGTTCAGGGCCACCTAATGACGATGGATCACTCAAATTGGGTCCCGATTCAATACATCGTCCTCCAGCCGACTTGTCTCCATGGGTCTATTGCTGCCTCGGGCACCTTATGGCCGTTCTGCTGTGAGTCAAAGATTTTCGAATCGGACGAAAAACTGATAGTGAACTGTAACGTTCAGGGCCTCCTAATGACGATGGAACACTCAAATTGCGTCCCGATTAAATACCTCGTCCTCCAGCAGACTTGTCTCCATGGGTCTATTACTGCCTCGGGCAGCTTATGGCCGTTCTGCTGTGAGTCGAAGATTTTCGAATCGGACGAAAAACTGATAGTGAATTGTAACGTTCAGGGCCACCTAATGACGATGGATCACTCAAATTGCGTCCCGATTCAATACATCGTCCTCAAGCAGACTTGTCTCCATGGGTTTATTGCTGCCTCGGGCACCTTATGCTCGTTCTCCCGTGCGTCTAGATTATCGAATGGGACGAAAAACTGATAGTTAATTGTAACATTCAGGGCTTCCTAATGACGATGGAACACTCAAATTGCGTCCTGATGCAATAATCGTCCTCCAGCAGACTTGTCTCCATGGGTCTATTGCTGCCTCGGGCACCTTATGGGCGTTCTGCTGTGAGTCTAGATTATCGAATGGGACGAAAAACTGATAGTGAATTCTAACGTTCAGGCCACCTAATGACGATGGATCACTCAAATTGCGTCCCGATTCAATACATCGTCCTCCAGCAGACTTGTCTCCATGGTTCTATTGCTGCCTCGGACACTTTATGGCCGTTCTGCTGTGAGTCAAAGATTTTGGAATCGGACAAAAAACTGATAGTGAATTGTAACTTTCAGTGCCACCTAATGACGATGGATCACTCAAATTGCGTCCCGATTCAATACATCTCCCTGCAGCCGACTTGTCTCCATGGGTCAATTGCTGCCTCAGGCACTTTATGGCCGTTCTGCTGTGACTCAAAGATTTTCGAATCGGACGAAAAACTGATAGTGAATTGTAACGTTCAGGGCCTCCTAATGACGATGGAACACTCAAATTGCGTCCCGATTCAATACATCGTCCGGCTGCCGACTTGTCTCCATGGGTCTGTTGCTGCCTCGGGCGCCTTATGGCCGTTCTGCTGTGAGTCAAAGATTTTCGAATGGGACGAAAATTTGACAGTGAATTGTAACATTCACGGCTACCTAATGACGATGGACCACACAAATTGCGTCCCGATTCAATACATCGTCCTCCAGACGACTTGACTCCACGGGTCTATTGCTGCCTCGGGCACCTGATGGCCGTTCTGCTGAGAGTCTAGATTATCGAATGGGACGAAAAACTGATAGTGAATTGTAACGTTCAGGGACACCTAATGACGAAGGATCACTCAAATTGCGTCCCGATTCAATACATCGTCCTCCAGCAGACTTGTCTCCATGGGTCTATTGCTGCCTCGCGCACCTTATGGCCGTTCTGCTGTGAGTCAAAGATTTTTTAATCGGACGAAAAACTGATAGTGAATTGTAACTTTCAGGGCCATCTAATGACGATGGATCACTCAAATTGCGTCCCGATTCAATACATCGTCCTCCAGCCGACTTGTCTCCATGGGTCTATTGCTGCCTCGGGTACCTTATTGCCATTCTGCTGTGAGTCAAAGATTTACGAATCGGACAAAAAACTGATAGTGAATTGTAACGTTCAGGCCCTCCTAATGACGATGGAACACTCAAATTGCGTCCCGATTCAATACATCGTGCTCCAGCCGACTTGTCTCCATAGGTCTATTGCTGCCTCGGGCACCTTATGGCCGTTCTGCTGTGAGTCAAAGATTTTCGAATCGGACGAAAAACTGAAAGTGAATTGTAACGTTCAGGGCCACCTAATGACGATCGATCACTCAAATTGCGTCCCGATTCAATACATCGTCCTCCAGCAGACTTGTCTCCATGGGTCTATTGCTGCCTCGGGCACCTTATGGCCGTTCTGCTGTGAGTCAAAGACTTTCGAATCGGACGAAAAACTGATAGAGAATTGTAACGTTCAGGGCCGCCTAATGACGATGGAACACTCAAATTGCGTCCCGATTCAATTAATCGTGCTATAGCAGACTTGTCTCCATGGGTCTACTGCTGCCTCGGGCACCTTATGGACGTTCTGCTGTGAGTCAAAGATTTTCGAATCGGACGAAAAACTGATAGTGAATTGTAACTTTCAGGGCCACCTAATGACGATGGATCACTCATATTGCGTCCCGATTCAATACATCGTCCTCCAGCAGACTTGTCTCCATGGGTCTATTGCTGCCTCGGGCACCTTATGGCCGTTCTGCTGTGAGTCAAAGATTTTCGAATCGGACGAAAAACTGATAGTGAACTGTAACGTTCAGGGCCTCCTAATGACGATGGAACACTCAAATTGCGTCCCGATTCAATACCTCGTCCTCCAGCAGACTTGTCTCCATGGGTCTATTACTGCCTCGGGCAGCTTATGGCCGTTCTGCTGTGAGTCGAAGATATTCGAATCGGACGAAAAACTGATAGTGAATTGTAACGTTCAGGGCCACCTAATGACGACGGATCACTCAAATTGCGTCCCGATTCAATACATCGTCCTCCAGCAGACTTGTCTCCATGGGTCTATTGCTGCCTCGGGCACCTTATGGTCGTTGTCCCGTGCGTCTAGATTATCGAATGGGACGAAAAACTGATAGTTAATTGTAACATTCAGGGCTTCCTAATGACGATGGAACACTCAAATTGCGTCCTGATGCAATACATCGTCCTCCAGCAGACTTGTCTCCATGTGTCAATTGCTGCCTCGGGCACCTTATGGCCGTTCTGCTGTGAGTAAAATTTTCGAATCGGGCAAAAAACTGATAGTGAATTGTAACGTTCAGGGCCACCTAATGACGATGGATCACTCAAATTGCGTCCCGATTCAATACATCTCCCTGCAGCCGACTTGTCTCCATGGGTCAATTGCTGCCTCGGGCACCTTATGGCCGTTATGCTGTGACTCAAAGATTTTCGAATCGGACGAAAAACTGATAGTGAATTGTAACGTTCAGGGCCTCCTAATGACGATGGAACACTCAAATTGCGTCCAGATTCAATACCTCGTCCTCCAGCAGACTTGTCTGCATGGGTCTATTGCTGCCTCGGGCAGCTTATGGCCGTTCTGCTGTGAGTCAAAGATTTTCGAATCGGACGAAAAACTGATAGTGAATTGTAACGTTCAGGGCGACCTAATGACGATGGATCACTCAAATTGCGTCCCGATTCAATACGTCGCCCTCCAGCAGACTTGTCTCCAAGGGTCTATTGCTGCGTCGCGCACCTTATGGTCGTTCTCCCGTGAGTCTAGATTATCGAATATGACGAAAAACTGATAGTTAATTGTAACATTCAGGGCTTCCTAATGACGATGGAACACTCAAATTGCGTCCCGATTCAATACATCGTCCTCCAGCAGACTTGTCTCCATAGGTCTATTGCTGCCTCGGGCACCTTATGGTCGTTCTCCCGTGAGTCTAGATTATCGAATGGGACGAAAAACTGATAGTTAATTGTAACATTCAGGGCATCCTAATGACGATGGAACACTCAAATTGCGTCCCGATTCAATACATCGTCCTCCAGCAGACTTGTCTCCATGGGTCAATTGCTGCCTCGGGCACCTTATGGCCGTTCTGCTGTGAGTCAAAGATTTTCGAATCGGACGAAAAACTGATAGTGAATTGTAACATTCAGGGCCACCTAATGACGATGGAGCACACAAATTGCCTCCCGATTCAATACATCGTCCGCCAGCCGACTTGACTCCATGGGTCTATTGCTGCCTCGGGCATCTTATGGCCGTTCTGCTGTGAGTCTATTTTATCGAATGGGACGAAAAACTGATAGTGAATTGTAACGTTCAGGGCTTCCAGATGACGATGGAACACTCAAATTGCGTCCCGATTCAATACATCGTCCTCCAGCAGACTTGTCTCCATGGGTCAATTGCTGCCCCGGGACCCTTATGGCCGTTCTGCTGTGAGTCAAAGATTTTCGAATCGGACGAAAAACTGATAGTGAATTGTAACATTCAGGGCCACCTAATGACGATGGATCACTCAAATTGCGTCCCGATTCAATACATCGTCCGGCAGCCGACTTGTCTCCATGGGTCTGTTGCTGCCTCGGGCGCCTTATGGCCGTTCTGCTGTGAGTCTAGATTATCGAATGGAACGAAAAACTGATAGTGAATTGTAACGGTCAGGGCCACCTAATGACGATGGATCACTCAAATTGCGTCCCGATTCAATACATCGTCCTCCAGCAGACTTGTCTGCATGGGTCTATTGCTGCCTCGCGCACCTTATGGCCGTTCTGCTGTGAGTCAAAGATTTTTTAATCGGACGAAAAACTGATAGTGAATTGTAACATTCAGGGCCACCTAATGACGATGGATCACTCAAATTGCGTCCCGATTCAATACATCGTCCTCCAGCAGACTTGTCTCCATGGGTCTATTTCTGCCTCGGGCACCTTATGGCCGTTCTCGTGAGTCAAAGATTTTCGAATCGGACGAAAAACTGATAGTGAATTGTAACATTCAGGGCTACCTAATGACGATGGACCACACAAATTGCGTCCCGATTCAATACATCGTCCTCCAGCCGACTTGATTCCAAGGGTCTATTGCTGCCTCGGGCACCTTATGGGCGTTCTGCTGTGAGTCTAGATTATCAAATGGGACGAAAAACTGATAGTGAATTGTAACGTTCAGGCCACCTAATGACGATGAATCACTCAAATTGCATCCCGATTCAATACATCGTCCACCAGCAGACTTGTCCCCATGGGTCTATTGCTGCCTCGGGCACCTTATGGCCGTTGTGCTGTGAGTCAAAGATTTTCTAATCGGACGAAAAACTGATAGTGAATTGTAACTTTCAGTGCCACCTAATGACGATGGATCACTCATATTGTGTCCCGATTCAATACATCTCCCTGCAGCCGACTTGTCTCCATGGGTCTATTGCTGCCTCGGGCACCTTATGGCCGTTCTGCTGTGACTCAAAGATTTTCGAATCGGACGAAAAACTCATAGTGAATTGTAACGTTCAGGGCCTCCTAATGACGATGGAACACTCAAATTGCGTCCCGATTCAATACATCGTCCTCCAGCAGACTTGTCTCCATGGGTCTATTGCTGCCTCGGGCACCTTATGGCCGTTCTGCTGTGAGTCAAAGATTTACGAATCGAACGAAAAACTGATAGTGAATTGTAACGTTCAGGGCCTCCTAATGACGATGGAACACTCAAATTGCGTCCCGATTCAATACATCGTCCTCCAGCAGACTTGTCTCCATGGGTCTATTGCTGCCTCGGGCACCATATGGCCGTTCTGCTGTGAGTCAAAGATTTTCGAATCGGACGAAAAACTGATAGTGAATTGTAACATTCAGGGCTACCTAATGACGATGGACCACACAAATTGCGTCCCGATTCAATACATCGTCCTCCAGTCGTATTGACTCCATGGGTCTATTGCTGCCTCGGGCACCTTATGGGCGTTCTGCTGTGAGTCTAGATTATCGAATGGGACGAAAAACTGATAGTGAATTGTAACGTTCAGGCCACCCAATGACGATGGATCACTCAAATTGCGTCCCGATTCAATACATCGTCCTCCAGCAGACTTGTCTCCATGGGTCTATTGCTGCCTCGGGCACCTTATGGCCGTTCTGCTTTGAGTCAAAGATTTTCGAATCGGACGAAAAACTGATAGTGAATTGTAACTTTCAGTGCCACCTAATGACGATGGATCACTAAAATAGCGTCCGGATTCAATACATCTCCCTGCAGCCGACTTGTCTCCTTGGGTCTATTGCTGCCTCGGGCACCTTATGGCCGTTCTGCTGTGACTCAAAGATTTTCGAATCGGACGAAAAACTGATAGTGAATTTTAACGTTCTGGGCCTACTAATGACGATGGAACACTCAAATTGCGTCCCGATTCAATACATCGTCCTCCAGCAGACTTGTCTCCATGGGTCTATTGCTGCCTCGGGAACCTTATGGCCGTTCTGCTGTGACTCAAAGATTTTCGAATCGGACGAAAAACTGATAGTGAATTGTAACTTTCAGGTCAACCTAATGACGATGGATCACTCAAATTGCGTCCCGAATCAATACATCGGCCTCCAGCCCACCTGTCTCCATGTGTCTATTGCTGCCTCGGGCACCTTATGGCCGTTCTGCTGTGAGTCAAAGATTTCCGATTCGGACGAAAAACTGATAGTGAATCGTAACGTTCAGGACCTCCTAATGACGATGGAACACTCAAATTGCGTCCCGATTCAATACCTCGTCCTCCAGCAGACTTGTCTCCATGGGTCTATTGCTGCCTCGGGCAGCTTATGGCCGTTCTGCTGTGAGTCAAAGATTTTCTAATCGGACGAAAAACTGATAGTGAATTGTAACGTTCAGGGCCACCTAAAGACGATGGATCACTCAATTTGCGTCCCGATTCAATTCATCGTCCTCCAGCAGACTTGTCTCCATAGGTCTATTGCTGCCTCGGGCACCTTATGGTCGTTCTCCCGTGTGTTTAGATTATCGAATGGGACGAAAAACTGATAGTTAATTGTAACATTCAGGGCATCCTAATGACGATGGAACACTGAAATTGCGTCCCGATTCAATACATCGTCCTCCAGCAGACTTGACTCCATGGGTCAATTGCTGCCTCGGGCACCTTATGGCCGTTCTGCTGTGAGTCAAAGATTTTCGAAACGGACGACAAACTGAGAGTGAATTGTAACATTCAGGGCCACCTAATGGCGATGGATCACTCAAATTGCGTCCAAATTCAATACATCGTCCAGCAGCCGACTTGTCTCCATGGGTCTATTGCTGCCTCGGGCACCTTATGGCCGTTCTGCTGTGAGTCAAAGATTTTCGAATCGGACGAAAAACTGATAGTAGATTGTAACGTTCAGGGCCACCTAATGACGATGGATCACTCAAATTGCGTCCCGATTCAATACATCGTCCACCAGCAGACTTGTCTCCATGGGTCTATTGCTGCCTCGGGCACCTTATGGCCGTTCTGCTGTGAGTCAAAGATTTTCGAATCGGACGAAAAACTGATAGTGAATCGTAACGTTGAGGACCTCCTAATGACGATGGAACACTCAAATTCCGTCCCGATTCAATACCTCGGCCTCCAGCAGACTTGTCTCCATGGGTCTATTGCTGCCTCGGGCAGCTTATGGCCGTTCTGCTGTGAGTCAAAGATTTTCGAATCGGACGAAAAACTGATAGTGAATTGTAACGTTCAGGCCCTCCAAATGACGATGGAACACTCAAATTGCGTCCCGATTCAATACATCGTCCTCCAGCAGACTTGTCTCCATGGGTCTATTGCTGCCTCGGGCACCTTATGGCCGTTCTGCTGTGAGTCAAAGACTTTCGAATCGGACGAAAAACCAATAGTGAATTGTAACGTTCAGGGCCTCCTAATGACGATGGAACACTCAAATTGCGTCCCGATTCAATTAATCGTCCTATAGCAGACTTGTCTCCAAGGGTCTATTGCTGCCTCGGGCACCTTACGGCCGTTCTGCTGTGAGTCAAAGATTTTCGAATCGGACGAAAAACTGATAGTGAATTGTAATTTTCAGGGCCACCTAATGACGATGGATCACTCAAATTGCGTCCCGATTCAATACATCGTCCTCCAGCCGACTTGTCTCCATGGGTCTATTGCTGCCTCGGGCACCTTATGGCCGTTCTGCTGTGAGTCAAAGATTTTCGAATCGGACGAAAAACTGATAGTGAACTGTAACGTTCTGGGCCTCCTAATGACGATGGAACACTCAAATTGCGTCCCGATTCAATACCTCGTCCTCCAGCAGACTTGTCTCCATGGGACTATTACTGCCTCGGGCAGCTTATGGCCGTTCTGCTGTGAGTCGAAGATTTTCGAATCGGACGAAAAACTGATAGTGAATTGTAACGTTCAGGGCCACCTTATGAGGATGGATCACTCAAATTGCGTCCCGATTCAATACATCGTCCTCCAGCAGACTTGTCTCCATGGGTCTATTGCTGCCTCGGGCACCTTATGGTCGTTCTCCCGTGCGTCTAGATTATCGAATGGGACGAAAAACTGATAGTTAATTGTAACATTCAGGGCTTTCTAATGACGATGGAACACTCAAATTGCGTCCTGATGCAATACATCGTCCTCCAGCAGACTTGTCTCCATGGGTCTATTGCTGCCTCGGGCACCTTATGGCCGTTCTGCTGTAAGTCAAAGATTATCGAATCGGACGAAAAACTGATAGTGAATTGTAACGTTCAGGACCTCCTAATGACGATGGAACACTCAAATTTCGTCCCGATTCAATACCTCGTCCTCCAGCAGACTTGTCTCCATGGGTCTATTTCTGCCTCGGGCAGCTTATGGCCGTTCTACTGTGAGTCAAAGATTTTCGAATCGGACGAAAAACTGATAGTGAATTGTAACGTTCAGGGCCACCTAAAGACGATGGATCACTCAAATTGCGTCCCGATTCAATACATCGTCCTCCAGCAGACTTGTCTCCATAGGTCTATTGCTGCCTCGGGCACCTTATGGTCGTTCTCCCGTGAGTCTAGATTATCGAATGGGACGAAAAACTGATAGTTAATTGTAACATTCAGGGCATCCTAATGACGATGGAACACTCAAATTGCGTCCCGATTCAATACATCGTCCTCCAGCAGACTTGTCTCCATGGGTCTATTGCTGCCTCGGGCACCTTATGGCCGTTCTGCTGTGAGAAAAATTTTCGAATCGGACGAAAACCTGATAGTGAATTGTAACGTTCAGGGCCACCTAATGACGATGGATCGCTCAAATTGCGTCCCGATTCAATACGTCGTCCTCCAGCAGACTTTTCTCCATGGGTCTATTGCTGCCTCGGGCACCTTATGGCCGTTCTGCTGTGAGTCAAAGATTTTCAAATCGGACGAAAAACTGATAGTGAATTGTAACGTTCAGGACCTCCTAATGACGATGGAACACTCAAATTGCGTCCCGATTCAATACCTCGTCCTCCAGCAGACTTGTCTCCATGGGTATATTGCTGCCTCGTGCAGCTTAAGGCCGTTCTGCTGTGAGTCAAAGATTTTCGAATCGGACGAAAAACTGATAGTGAATTGTAACGTTCAGGCCCTCCTACTGACGATGGAACACTCAAATTGCGTCCCGATTCAATACATCGTCCTCCAGCAGACTTGTCTCCATGGGTCTATTGCTGCCTCGGGCACCTGATGGCCGTTCTGCTGTGAGTCTAGATTATCGAATGGGACGAAAAACTGATAGTGAATTGTAACGTTCAGGGCCTCCTAATGACGATGGAACACTCAAATTGCGTCCTGATGCAATACATCGACCTCCAGCAGACTTGTCTCCATGGGTCTATTGCTGCCTCGGGCACCTTATGGCCGTTCTGCTGTGAGAAAAATTTTCGAATCGGACGAAAAACTGATAGTGAATTGTAACGTTCAGGGCCACCTAATGACGATGGATCACTCAAATTGCGTCCCGATTCAATACATCGTCCTCCAGCAGACTTGTCTCTATGGGTCTATTGCTGCCTCGGGCACCTTATGGCCGTTCTGCTGTGAGTCAAAGATTTTCGAATCGGACGAAAAACTGATAGTGAATTGTAACGTTCAGGACCTCCTAATGACGATGGAACACTCAAATTGCGTCCCGATTCAATACATCGCCCTCCAGCAGACTTATCTCCAAGGGTCTATTGCTGCCTCGGGCACCCTACGGTCGTTCTCCCGTGAGTCTAGATTATCGAATGGGACGAAAAACTGATAGTTAATTGTAACATTCAGGGCTTCCTAATGACGATGGAACACTCAAATTGCGTCCCGATTCAATACATCGTCCTCCAGCAGACTCGTCTCCATGGGTCAATTGCTGCCTCGCGGCACCTTATGGCCGTACTGCTGTGTGTCAAAGATTTTCGAATCGGACGAAAAACTGATAGTGAATTGTAACATTCAGATCCACCTAATGACGATGGACCACACAAATTGCGTCCCGATTCAATACATCGTCCTCCAGCAAACTTGTCTCCATGGGTCTATTGCTGCCTCGGGCACCTTATGGCCGTTCTGCTGTGAGTCAAAGATTTTCGAATCGGACGAACAACTGATAGTGAATTGTAACATTCAGGGCCACCTAATGACGATGGACCACACAAATTACGTCCCGATTCAATACATCGTCCTCCAGCCGACTTGACTCCATGGGTCTATTGCTGCCTCGGGCATCTTATGGCCGTTCTGCTGTGAGTCTAGTTTATCGAATGGGACGAAAAACTGATAGTGAATTGTAACGTTCAGGGCTTCCTGATGACGATGGAATACTCAAATTGCGTCCCGATTCAATACATCGTCCTCCAGCAGACTTGTCTCCATGGGTCAATTGCTGCCTCGGGCACCTTACGGCCGTTCTGCTGTGAGTCAAAGATTTTCGAATCGGACGAGAAACTGATAGTGAATTGTAACATTCAGGGCCACCTAATGACGATGGATCACTCAAATTGTGTCCCGATTCACTACATCATCCTCCAGCCGACTTGTCTCCATGGGGCTATTGCTGCCTCGGGCACCTTATGGCCATTCTGCTGTGAGTCAAAGCTTTTCGAATCGAACGAAAAACTAATAGTGAATTGTAACGTTCAGGCACTCCTAATGACGATGGAACACTCAAATTGCGTCCCGATTCAATACATCGTCCTCCAGCCGACTTGTCTCCATAGGTCTATTGCTGCCTCGGGCACCTTATGACCGTTCTGCTGTGAGTCAAAGATTGTCGAATCGGACGAAAAACTGATAGTGAATTGTAACATTCAGGGCCACTTAATGACGATGGATCACTCAAATTGCGTCCCGATTCAATACATCGTCCTCCAGCAGACTTGTCTCCATGGGTCTATTGCTGCCTCGGGCACCTTATGGTCGTTCTCCCGTGCGTCTAGATTATCAAATGGGACGAAAAACTGATAGTTAATTGTACTATTCAGGGCGTCCTAATGACGATGGAACACTCAAATTGCGTCCCGATTCAATACATCGTCCTCCAGCCGTCTTGTCTCCATGGGTGTATTGCTGCCTCGGGCACCTTATGGCCGTTCTGCTGTGAGTCAAAGATTTTCGAATCGGACGAAAAACTGATAGTGAATTGTAACGTTCAGGGCCTCCTAATGACGATGGAACACTCAAATTGCGTCCCGATTCAATACATCGTCCTCCAGCAGACTTGTCTCCATGGGTCTATTGCTGCCTCGGGCACCTTATGGCCGTTCTGCTGTGAGTCAAAGATTTTCGAATCGGACGAAAAACTGATAGTGAATTGTAACATTCAGGGCCACCTAATGACGATGGACCACACAAATTGCCTCCAGATTCAATACATCGTCCTCCAGCCGACTTGACTCCATGGGTCTATTGCTGCCTCGGGCATCTTATGGCCGTTCTGCTGTGAGTCTATTTTATCGAATGGGACGAAAAACTGATAGTGAATTGTAACGTTCAGGGAATCCTAATGACGATGGAACACTCAAATTGCGGCCTGATGCAATACATCGACCTCCAGCAGACTTGTCTCCATGGGTCTATTGCTGCCTCGGGCACCTTATGGCCGTTCTGCTGTGAGAAAAATTTTCGAATCGGACGAAAAACTGATAGTGAATTGTAACGTTCAGGGCCACCTAATGACGATGGATCACTCAAATTGCGTCCCGATTCAATACGTCGTCCTCCAGCAGACTTGTCTCTATGGGTCTATTGCTGCCTCGGGCACCTTATAGCCGTTCTGCTGTGAGTCAAAGATTTTCAAATCGGACGAAAAACTGATAGTGAATTGTAACGTTCAGGACCTCCTAATGACGATGGAACACTCAAATTGCGTCCCGATTCAATACCTCGTCCTCCAGCAGACTTGTCTCCATGGGTATATTGCTGCCTCGTGCAGCTTAAGGCCGTTCTGCTGTGAGTCAAAGATTTTCGAATCGGACGAAAAACTGATAGTGAATTGTAACGTTCAGGCCCTCCTAATGACGATGGAACACTCAAATTGCGTCCCGATTCAATACATCGTCCTCCAGCAGACTTGTCTCCATGGGTCTATTGCTGCCTCGGGCACCTGATGGCCGTTCTGCTGTGAGTCTAGATTATCGAATGGGACGAAAAACTGATAGTGAATTGTAACGTTCAAGGCCTCCTAATGACGATGGAACACTCAAATTGCGTCCTGATGCAATACATCGACCTCCAGCAGACTTGTCTCCATGGGTCTATTGCTGCCTCGGGCACCTTATGGCCGTTCTGCTGTGAGAAAAATTTTCGAATCGGACGAAAAACTGATAGTGAATTGTAACGTTCAGGGCCACCTAATGACGATGGATCACTCAAATTGCGTCCCGATTCAATACGTCGTCCTCCAGCAGACTTGTCTCTATGGGTCTATTGCTGCCTCGGGCACCTTATGGCCGTTCTGCTGTGAGTCAAAGATTTTCGAATCGGACGAAAAACTGATAGTGAATTGTAACGTTCAGGACCTCCTAATGACGATGGAACACTCAAATTGCGTCCCGATTCAATACCTCGTCCTCCAGCAGACTTGTCTCCATGGGTCTATTGCTGCCTCGGGCACCTTATGGCCGTTCTGCTGTGAGTCTAGATTATCGAATGGGACGAAAAACTGATAGTGAATTTTAACGTTCAGGGCCACCTAATGACGATGGATCATTCAAATTGCGTCCCGATTCAATACATCGCCCTCCAGCAGACTTGTCTCCAAGGGTCTATTGCTGCCTCGGGCACCCTACGGTCGTTCTCCCGTGAGTCTAGATTATCGAATGGGACGAAAAACTGATAGTTAATTGTAACATTCAGGGCTTCCTAATGACGATGGAACACTCAAATTGCGTCCCGATTCAATACATCGTCCTCCAGCAGACTCGTCTCCATGGGTCAATTGCTGCCTCGCGGCACCTTATGGCCGTACTGCTGTGTGTCAAAGATTTTCGAATCGGACGAAAAACTGATAGTGAATTGTAACATTCAGATCCACCTAATGACGATGGACCACACAAATTGCGTCCCGATTCAATACATCGTCCTCCAGCAGACTTGTCTCCATGGGTCTATTGCTGCCTCGGGCACCTTATGGCCGTTCTGCTGTGAGTCAAAGATTTTCGAATCGGACGAACAACTGATAGTGAATTGTAACATTCAGGGCCACCTAATGACGATGGACCACACAAATTACGTCCCGATTCAATACATCGTCCTCCAGCCGACTTGACTCCATGGGTCTATTGCTGCCTCGGGCATCTTATGGCCGTTCTGCTGTGAGTCTAGTTTATCGAATGGGACGAAAAACTGATAGTGAATTGTAACGTTCAGGGCTTCCTGATGACGATGGAATACTCAAATTGCGTCCCGATTCAATACATCGTCCTCCAGCAGACTTGTCTCCATGGGTCAATTGCTGCCTCGGGCACCTTACGGCCGTTCTGCTGTGAGTCAAAGATTTTCGAATCGGACGAGAAACTGATAGTGAATTGTAACATTCAGGGCCACCTAATGACGATGGATCACTCAAATTGTGTCCCGATTCATTACATCATCCTCCAGCCGACTTGTCTCCATGGGGCTATTGCTGCCTCGGGCACCTTATGGCCATTCTGCTGTGAGTCAAAGCTTTTCGAATCGAACGAAAAACTAATAGTGAATTGTAACGATCAGGCCCTCCTAATGACGATGGAACACTCAAATTGCGTCCCGATTCAATACATCGTCCTCCAGCCGACTTGTCTCCATAGGTCTATTGCTGCCTCGGGCACCTTATGGCCGTTCTGCTGTGAGTCAAAGATTTTCGAATCGGACGAAAAACTGAAAGTGAATTGTAACGTTCAGGGCCACCTAATGACGATCGATCACTCAAATTGCGTCCCGATTCAATACATCGTCCTCCAGCAGACTTGTCTCCATGGGTCTATTGCTGCCTCGGGCAACTTATGACCGTTCTGCTGTGAGTCAAAGACTTTCGAATCGGACGAAAAACTGATGGTGAATTGTAACGTTCAGGGCCTCCTAATGACGATGGAACACTCAAATTGCGTCCCGATTCAATTAATCGTCCTATAGCAGACTTGTCTCCATGGGTCTATTGCTGCCTCGGGCACCTTATGGCCGTTCTGCTGTGAGTCAAAGATTTTCGAATCGGACGAAAAACTGATAGTGAATTGTAACATTCAGGGCCACTTAATGACGATGGATCACTCAAATTGCGTCCCGATTCAATACATCGTCCTCCAGCTGACTTGTCTCCATGGGTCTATTGCTGCCTCGGGCACCTTATGGTCGTTCTCCCGTGCGTCTAGATTATCAAATGGGACGAAAAACTGATAGTTAATTGTACTATTCAGGGCGTCCTAATGACGATGGAACACTCAAATTGCGTCCCGATTCAATACATCGTCCTCCAGCCGACTTGTCTCCATGGGTGTATTGCTGCCTCGGGCACCTTATGGCCGTTCTGCTGTGAGTCAAAGATTTTCGAATCGGACGAAAAACTGATAGTGAATTGTAACGTTCAGGGCCTCCTAATGACGATGGAACACTCAAATTGCGTCCCGATTCACTACATCGTCCTCCAGCAGACTTGTCTCCATGGGTCTATTGCTGCCTCGGGCACCCTATGACCGTTCTGCTGTGAGTCAAAGATTTTCGAATCGGACGAAAAACTGATAGTGAATTGTAACATTCAGGGCCACCTAATGACGATGGACCACACAAATTGCCTCCCGATTCAATACATCGTCCTCCAGCCGACTTGACTCCATGGGTCTATTGCTGCCTCGGGCATCTTATGGCCGTTCTGCTGTGAGTCTATTTTATCGAATGGGACGAAAAACTGATAGTGAATTGTAACGTTCAGGGCCTCCTAATGACGATGGAACACTCAAATTGCGGCCTGATGCAATACATCGACCTCCAGCAGACTTGTCTCCATGGGTCTATTGCTGCCTCGGGCACGTTATGGCCGTTCTGCTGTGAGAAAAATTTTCGAATCAGACGAAAAACTGATAGTGAATTGTAACGTTCAGGGCCACCTAATGACGATGGATCACTCAAATTGCGTCCCGATTCAATACATCGTCCTCCAGCAGACTTGTCTCTATGGGTCTATTGCTGCCTCGGGCACCTTATGGCCGTTATGCTGTGAGTCAAAGATTTTCGAATCGGACGAAAAACTGTTAGTGAATTGTAACGTTCAGGACCTCCTAATGACGATGGAACACTCAAATTGCGTCCCGATTCAATACCTCGTCCTCCAGCAGACTTGTCTCCATGGGTCTATTGTTGCCTCGTGCAGCTTATGGCTGTTCTGCTGTGAGTCAAAGATTTTCGAATCGGACGAAAAACTGATAGTGAATTGTAACATTCAGGGCCACCTAATGACGATGGACCACACAAATTGCCTCCCGATTCAATACATCGTCCTCCAGCAGACTCGTCTCCATGGGTCAATTGCTGCCTCGCGGCACCTTATGGCCGTACTGCTGTGTGTCAAAGATTTTTGAATCGGCCGAAAAACTGATAGTGAATTGTAACATTCAGGGCCACCTAATGACGATGGACCACACAAATTGCGTCCCGATTCAATACATCGTCCTCCAGCAGACTTGTCTCCATGGGTCTATTGCTGCCTTGGGCACCTTATGGCCGTTCTGCTGTGAGTCAAAGATTTTCGAATCGGACGAAAAACTGATAGTGAATTGTAACTTTCAGGGCCTCCTAATGACGATGGAACACTCAAATTGCGTCCCGATTCAATACATCGTCCTCCAGCAGACTTGTCTCCATGGGTCTATTGCTGCCTCGGGCACCTTATGGCCGTTCTGCTGTGAGTCAAAGATTTTCGAATCGGACGAAAAACTGATAGTGAATTGTAACATTCAGGGCCACCTAATGACGATGGACCACACAAATTGCCTCCCGATTCAATACATCGTCCTCCAGCCGACTTGACTCCATGGGTCTATTGCTGCCTCGGGCATCTTATGGCCGTTCTGCTGTGAGTCTATTTTATCGAATGGGACGAAAAACTGATAGTGAATTGTAACGTTCAGGGCCTCCTAATGACGATGGAACACTCAAATTGCGGCCTGATGCAATACATCGACCTCCAGCAGACTTGTCTCCATGGGTCTATTGCTGCCTCGGGCACGTTATGGCCGTTCTGCTGTGAGAAAAATTTTCGAATCGGACGAAAAACTGATAGTGAATTGTAACGTTCAGGGCCACCTAATGACGATGGATCACTCTAATTGCGTCCCGATTCAGTACATCGTCCTCCAGCAGACTTGTCTCTATGGGTCTATTGCTGCCTCGGGCACCTTATGGCCGTTATGCTGTGAGTCAAAGATTTTCGAATCGGACGAAAAACTGTTAGTGGATTGTAACGTTCAGGACCTCCTAATGACGATGGAACACTCAAATTGCGTCCCGATTCAATACCTCGTCCTCCAGCAGACTTGTCTCCATGGGTCTATTGTTGCCTCGTGCAGCTTATGGCTGTTCTGCTGTGAGTCAAAGATTTTCGAATCGGACGAAAAACTGATAGTGAATTGTAACGTTCAGGGCCACCTAATGACGATGGATCATTCAAATTGCGTCCCGATTCAATACATCGCCCTCCAGCAGACTTGTCTCCAAGGGTCTATTGCTGCCTCGGGCACCTTATGGTCGTTCTCCCGTGAGTCTAGATTATCGAATGGGACGAAAAACTGATAGTTAATTGGAACATTCAGGGCTTCCTAATGACGATGGAACACTCAAATTGCGTCCCGATTCAATACATCGTCCTCCAGCAGACTCGTCTCCATGGGTCAATTGCTGCGTCGCGGCACCTTATGGCCGTACTGCTGTGTGTCAAAGATTTTTGAATCGGACGAAAAACTGATAGCGAATTGTAACATTCAGGGCCACCTAATGACGATGGACCACACAAATTGCGTCCCGATTCAATACATCGTCCTCCAGCAGACTTGTCTCCATGGGTCTATTGCTGCCTTGGGCACCTTATGGCCGTTCTGCTGTGAGTCAAAGATTTTCGAATCGGACGAAAAACTGATAGTGAATTGTAACTTTCAGGGCCTCCTAATGACGATGGAACACTCAAATTGCGTCCCGATTCAATACATCGTCCTCCAGCAGACTTGTCTCCATGGGTCTATTGCTGCCTCGGGCACCTTATGGCCGTTCTGCTGTGAGTCAAAGATTTTCGAATCGGACGAAAAACTGATAGTGAATTGTAACATTCAGGGCCACCTAATGACGATGGACCACACAAATTGCCTCCCGATTCAATACATCGTCCTCCAGCCGACTTGACTCCATGGGTCTATTGCTGCCTCGGGCAGGTTATGGCCGTTCTGCTGTGAGTCTATTTTATCGAATGGGACGAAAAACTGATAGTGAATTGTAACGTTCAGGGCCTCCTAATGACGATGGAACACTCAAATTGCGGCCTGATGCAATACATCGACCTCCAGCAGACTTGTCTCCATGGGTCTATTGCTGCCTCGGGCACGTTATGGCCGTTCTGCTGTGAGAAAAATTTTCGAATCGGACGAAAAACTGATAGTGAATTGTAACGTTCAGGGCCACCTAATGACGATGGATCACTCAAATTGCGTCCCGATTCAATACATCGTCCTCCAGCAGACTTGTCTCTATGGGTCTATTGCTGCCTCGGGCACCTTATGGCCGTTCTGCTGTGAGTCAAAGATTTTCGAATCGGACGAAAAACTGATAGTGAATTGTAACGTTCAGGACCTCCTAATGACGATGGAACACTCAAATTGCGTCCCGATTCAATACCTCGTCCTCCAGCAGACTTGTCTCCATGGGTCTATTGCTGCCTCGTGCAGCTTATGGCTGTTCTGCTGTGAGTCAAAGGTTTTCGAATCGGACGAAAAACTGATAGTGAATTTTAACGTTCAGGGCCACCTAATGACGATGGATCATTCAAATTGCGTCCCGATTCAATACATCGCCCTCCAGCAGACTTGTCTCCAAGGGTCTATTGCTGCCTCGGGCACCTTATGTTCGTTCTCCCGTGAGTCTAGATTATCGAATGGGACGAAAAACTGATAGTTAATTGGAACATTCAGGGCTTCCTAATGACGATGGAACACTCAAATTGCGTCCCGATTCAATACATCGTCCTCCAGCAGACTCGTCTCCATGGGTCAATTGCTGAATCGCCGCACCTTATGGCCGTACTGCTGTGAGTCAAAGATTTTTGAATCGGACGAAAAACTGATAGCGAATTGTAACATTCAGGGCCACCTAATGACGATGGACCACACAAATTGCGTCCCGATTCAATACATCGTCCTCCAGCAGACTTGTCTCCATGGGTCTATTGCTGCCTTGGGCACCTTATGGCCGTTCTGCTGTGAGTCAAAGATTTTCGAATCGGACGAAAAACTGATAGTGAATTGTAACATTCAGGGCCACCTAATGACGATGGACCACACAAATTGCCTCCCGATTCAATACATCGTCCTCCAGCCGACTTGACTCCATGGGTCTATTGCTGCCTCGGGCAGGTTATGGCCGTTCTGCTGTGAGTCTATTTTATCGAATGGGACGAAAAACTGATAGTGAATTGTAACGTTCAGGGCCTCCTAATGACGATGGAACACTCAAATTGCGGCCTGATGCAATACATCGACCTCCAGCAGAATTGTCTCCATGGGTCTATTGCTGCCTCGGGCACGTTATGGCCGTTCTGCTGTGAGAAAAATTTTCGAATCGGACGAAAAACTGATAGTGAATTGTAACGTTCAGGGCCACCTAATGACGATGGATCACTCAAATTGCGTCCCGATTCAATACATCGTCCTCCAGCAGACTTGTCTCTATGGGTCTATTGCTGCCTCGGGCACCTTATGGCCGTTCTGCTGTGAGTCAAAGATTTTCGAATCGGACGAAAAACTGATAGTGAATTGTAACGTTCAGGACCTCCTAATGACGATGGAACACTCAAATTGCGTCCCGATTCAATACCTCGTCCTCCAGCAGACTTGTCTCCATGGGTCTATTGCTGCCTCGTGCAGCTTATGGCTGTTCTGCTGTGAGTCAAAGATTTTCGAATCGGACGAAAAACTGATAGTGAATTTTAACGTTCAGGGCCACCTAATGACGATGGATCATTCAAATTGCTTCCCGATTCAATACATCGCCCTCCAGCAGACTTGTCTCCAAGGGTCTATTGCTGCCTCGGGCACCTTATGGTCGTTCTCCCGTGAGTCTAGATTATCGAATGGGACGAAAAACTGATAGTTAATTGGAACATTCAGGGCTTCCTAATGACGATGGAACACTCAAATTGCGTCCCGATTCAATACATCGTCCTCCAGCAGACTCGTCTCCATGGGTCAATTGCTGCCTCGCGGCACCTTATGGCCGTACTGCTGTGTGTCAAAGATTTTCGAATCGGACGAAAAACTGATAGTGAATTGTAACATTCAGGGCCACCTAATGACGATGGACCACACAAATTGCGTCCCGATTCAATACATCGTCCTCCAGCAGACTTGTCTCCATGGGTCTATTGCTGCCTCGGGCACCTTATGGCCGTTCTGCTGTGAGTCAAAGATTTTCGAATCGGACGAACAACTGATAGTGAATTGTAACATTCAGGGCCACCTAATGACGATGGACCACACAAATTGTGTCCCGATTCAATACATCTTCCTCCAGCCGACTTGACTCCATGGGTCTATTGCTGCCTCGGGCATCTTATGGCCGTTCTGCTGTGACTCTAGTTTATCGAATGGGACGAAAAACTGATAGTGAATTGTAACGTTCAGGGCTTCCTGATGACGATGGAATACTCAAATTGCGTCCCGATTCAATACATCGTCCTCCAGCAGACTTGTCTCCATGGGTCTATTGCTGCCTCGGGCACCTTATGGCCGTTCTGCTGTGAGTCAAAGATTTTCGAATCGGACGAAAAACTGATAGTGAATTGTAACATTCAGGGCCACCTAATGACGACGGATCACTCAAATTGTGTCCCGATTCAATACATCATCCTCCAGCCGACTTGTCTCCATGGGGCTATTGCTGCCTCGGGCACCTTATGGCCATTCTGCTGTGAGTCAAAGATTTTCGAATCGGACGAAAAACTAATAGTGAATTGTAACGTTCAGGCCCTCCTAATGACGATGGAACACTCAAATTGCGTCCCGATTCAATACATCGTCCTCCAGCCGACTTGTCACCATAGGTCTATTGCTGCCTCGGGCACCTTATGACCGTTCTGCTGTGAGTCAAAGATTTTCGAATCGGACGAAAAACTGAAAGTGAATTGTAACGTTCAGGGCCACCTAATGACGATCGATCACTCAAATTGCGTCCCGATTCAATACATCGTCCTCCAGCAGACTTGTCTCCATGGGTCTATTGCTGCCTCGGGCACCTTATGGCCGTTCTGCTGTGAGTCAAAGACTTTCGAATCGGACGGAAAACTGATGGTGAATTGTAACGTTCAGGGCCTCCTAATGACGATGGAACACTCAAATTGCGTCCCGATTCAATTAATCGTCCTATAGCAGACTTGTCTCCATGGGTCTATTGCTGCCTCGGGCACCTTATGGCCGTTCTGCTGTGAGTCAAAGATTTTCGAATCGGACGAAAAACTGATAGTGAATTGTAACATTCAGGGCCACTTAATGACGATGGATCACTCAAATGTCGTCCCGATTCAATACATCGTCCTCCAGCCGACTTGTCTCCATGGGGCTATTGCTGCCTCGGGCACCTTATGGCCATTCTGCTGTGAGTCAAAGATTTTCGAATCGGACGAAAAACTAATAGTGAATTGTAACGTTCAGGCCCTCCTAATGACGATGGAACACTCAAATTGCGTCCCGATTCAATACATCGTCCTCCAGCCGACTTGTCTCCATAGGTCTATTGCTGCCTCGGGCACCTTATGACCGTTCTGCTGTGAGTCAAATATTTTCGAATCGGACGAAAAACTGATAGTGAATTGTAACATTCAGGGCCTCCTAATGACGATGGACCACACAAATTGCGTCCCGATTCAATACATCGTCCTCCAGCCGACTTGACTCCATGGGTCTATTGCTGCCTCGGGCATCTTATGGCCGTTCTAATGTGAGTCTAGTTTATCGAATGGGACGAAAAACTGATAGTGAATTGTAACGTTCAGGGCTTCCTGATGACGATGGAATACTCAAATTTCGTCCCGATTCAATACATCGTCCTCCAGCAGACTTGGCTCCATGGGTCAATTGCTGCCTCGGGCACCTTATGGCCGTTCTGCTGTGGGTCAAAGATTTTCGAATCGGACGAACAACTGATAGTGAATTGTAACATTCAGGGCCACCTAATGACGATGGATCACTCAAATTGTGTCCCGATTCAATACATCATCCTCCAGCCGACTTGTCTCCATGGGGCTATTGCTGCCTCGGGCACCTTATGGCCATTCTGCTGTGAGGCAAAGATTTTCGAATCGGACGAAAAACTAATAGTGAATTGTAACGTTCAGGCCCTCCTAATGACGATGGAACACTCAAATTGCGTCCCGATTCAATACATCGTCCTCCAGCCGACTTGTCTCCATAGGTCTATTGCTGCCTCGGGCACCTTATGGCCGTTCTGCTGTGAGTCAAAGTTTATCGAATCGGACGAAAAACTGAAAGTGAATTGTAACGTTTAGGGCCACCTAATGACGATCGATCACTCAAATTGCGTCCCGATTCAATACATCATCCTCCAGCAGACTTGTCTCCATGGGTCTATTGCTGCCTCGGGCACCTTATGGCCGTTCTGCTGTGAGTCAAAGACTTTCGAATCGGACGAAAAACTGATGGTGAATTGTAACGTTCAGGGCCTCCTAATGACGATGGAACACTCAAATTGCGTCCCGATTCAATTAATCGTCCTATAGCAGTCTTGTCTCCATGAGTCTATTGCTGCCTCGGGCACCTTATGGCCGTTCTGCTGTGAGTCAAAGATTTTCGAATCGGACGAAAAACTGATAGTGAATTGTAACATTCAGGGCCACTTAATGACGATGGATCACTCAAATTGCGTCCCGATTCAATACATCGTCCTCCAGCAGACTTGTCTCCATGGGTCTATTGCTGCCTCGGGCACCTTATGGTCGTTCTCCCGTGCGTCTAGATTATCGAATGGGACGAAAAACTGATAGTTAATTGTATTATTCAGGGCGTCCTAATGACGATGGAACACTCAAATTGCGTCCCGATTCAATACATCGTCCTCCAGCCGACTTGTCTCCATGGGTGTATTGCTGCCTCGGGCACCTTATGGCCGTTCTGCTGTGAGTCAAAGATTTTCGAATCGGACGAAAAACTGATAGTGAATTGTAACGTTCAGGACCTCCTAAAGACGATGGAACACTCAAATTGCGTCCCGATTCAATACCTCGTCCTCCAGCAGACTTGTCTCCATGGGTTTATTACTGCCTCGGGCATCTTATGGCCGTTCTGCTGTGAGTCAAAGATTTTCGAATCGGATGAAAAACTGATAGTAAATTGTAACGTTCAGGGCCACCTAATGATGATGGATCACTCAAATTGCGTCCCGATTCAATACATCGTCCTCCAGCAGACTTGTCTCCATGGGTCTATTGCTGCCTCGGGCACCTTATGGTCGTTCTCCCGTGAGTCTACATTATCGAATGGGATGAAAAACTGATAGTTAATTGTAACATTCAGGGCTTCCTAATGACGATGGAACACTCAAATTGCGTCCCGATTCAATACATCGTCCTCCAGCAGACTTGTCTCCATGGGTCAATTGCTGCCTCGGGCACCTTATGGCCGTTCTGCTGTGAGTCAAAGATTTTCGAATCGGACGAAAAACTGATAGTGAATCGTAACATTCAGGGCCACCTAATGACGATGGATCACTCAAATTGCGTCCCGATTCAATACATCGTCCTCCAGCAAACTTGTCTCCATGGGTCAATTGCTGCCTCGGGCACCTTATGGTCGTTCTCCCGTGAGTCTAGATTATCGAATGGGACGAAAAACTGATAGTTAATTGTAACATTCAGGGCTTCCTAATGACGATGGAACACTCAAATTGCGTCCCGATTCAATACATCGTCCTCCAGCAGACTTGTCTCCATGGGTCAATTGCAGCCTCGGGCACCTTACGTCCGTTCTGCTGTGTGTCAAAGATTTTCGAATCGGACGAGAAACTGATAGTGAATTGTAACATTCAGGGCCACCTAATGACGATGGACCACACAAATTGAGTCCCGATTCAATACATCGTCCTCCAGCAGACTTGTCTCCATGGGTCTATTGCTGCCTCGGGCACCTTACGGCCGTTGTGCTGTGAGTCAAAGATTTTCGAATCGGACGAAAAACTGATAGTGAATTGTAACTTTCAGGGACACCTAATGACGATGGATCACTCAAATTGTGTCCCGATTCAATACATCGTCCTCCAACCGACTTGTCTCCATGGGGCTATTGCTGCCTCGTGCACCTTATGGCCGTTCTGCTGTGAGTCAAAGACTTTCGAATCGGACGAAAAACTGATAGTGAATCGCAACGTTCAGGGCCACCTAATGACGATGGATCACTTAAATTGCGTCCCGATTCAATACATCGTCCTCCAGCAGAATTGTCTCCATGGGTCTATTGCTGCCTCGGGCACATTATGGCCGTTCTGCTGTGACTCTAAAATTTTCGAATCGGACGAAAAACTGATAGTGAATTGTAACGTTCAGGCCACCTAATGACGATGGAACACTCAAATTGCGTCCCGATTCAATACATCGTCCTCCAGCCGACTTGACTCCATGGGTCTATTGCTGCCTCGGGCACCTTATGGCCGTTCTGCTGTGAGTCTAGATTATCGAATGGGACGAAAAACTGATAGTGAATTGTAACGTTCAGGGCCACCTAATGACGATGGATCACTCAAATTGCGTCCCGATTCAATACATCGTCCTCCAGCAGACTTGTCTCCATGGGTCTATTGCTGCCTCGGGCACCTTATGGCCGTTCTGCTGTGAGTCAAAGATTTTCGAATCGGACGAAAAACTGATAGTGAATTGTAACTTTCAGGGCCACCTAATGACGATGGATCACTCAAATTGCGTCCCGATTCAAAACATCGTCCACCAGCCGACTTGTCTCCATGGGTCTATTGCTGCCTCGGGCACCTTATGGCCGTTCTGCTGTGAGTCAAAGATTTTCGAATCGGACGAAAAACTGATAGTGAACTGTAACGTTCAGGGCCTCCTAATGACGATGGAACACTCAAATTGTGGCCTGATGCAATACATCGTCCTCCAGCAGACTTGTCTCCATGGGTCTATTGCTGCCTCGGGCACCTTATGGCCGTTCTGCTGTGAGTAAAATTTTCGAATCGGACGAAAAACTGATAGTGAATTGTAACGTTCAGGACCTCCTAATGACGATGGATTACTCAAATTGCGTCCCGATTCAATACCTCGTCCTCCAGCAGACTTGTCTCCATGGGTCTATTGCTGCCTCGGGCAGCTTATGGCCGTTCTGCTGTGAGTCAAAGATTTTCGAATCGGACGAAAAACCGATAGTGAATTTTAACGTTCAGGTCCACCTAATGACGATGGATCACTCAAATTGCGTCCCGATTCAATACATCGCCCTCCAGCAGACTTGTCTCCAAGGGTCTATTGCTGCCTCCGGCACCTTATGGTCGTTCTCCCGTGAGTCTAGATTATCGAATGGGACAAACAACTGACAGTTAATTCTAACATTCAGGGCTTCCTAATGACGATGGAACACTCAAATTGCGTCCCGATTCAATACATCGTCCTCCAGCAGAGTCGTCTCCATGGGTCAATTGCTGCCTCGCGGCACCTTATGGCCGTACTCCTGTGTGTCAAAGATTTTCGAATCGGACGAAAAACTGATAGTGCATTGTAACATTCAGGGCCACCTAATGACGATGGACCACACAAATTGCGTCCCGATTCAATACATCGTCCTCCAGCAGACTTGTCTCCATGGGTCTATTGCTGCCTCGGGCACCTTATGGCCGTTCAGCTGTGAGTCAAAGATTTTCGAATCGGACGAACAACTGATAGTGAATTGTAACATTCAGGGCCACCTAATGACGATGGACCACACAAATTGCGTCCCGATTCAATCCATCGTCCTCCAGCCGACTTGACTCCATGGGTCTATTGCTGCCTCGGGCACCTTATGGCCGTGCTGCTGTGAGCCAAAGACTTTCGAATCGGACGAAAAACTGATAGTGAATTGTAACGTTCAGGGCCTCCTAATGACGGTGGAACACTCAAATTGCGTCCCGATTCAATTAATCGTCCTATAGCAGACTTGTCTCCATGGGCCTAATGCTGCCTCGGGCACCTTATGGCCGTTCTGCTGTGAGTCAAAGATTTTCGAATCGGACGAAAAACTGATAGTGAATTGTAACGTTCAGGGCCTCCTAATGACGATGGATCACTCAAATTGCGTCCCGATTCAATACATCGCCCTCCAGCAGACTTGTCTCCATGGGTCTATTGCTGCCTCGGGCACCTTATGGTCGTTCTCCCGTGAGTCTAGATTATCGAATGGGACGAAAAACTGATAGTTAATTGTAACATTCAGGGCTTCCTAATGACGATGGAACACTCAAATTGCGTTCCGATTCAATACATCGTCCTCCAGCAGACTCGTCTCCATGGGTCAATTGCTGCCTCGCGGCACCTTATTTCCGTACTCCTGTGTGTCAAAGATTTTCGAATCGGACGAAAAACTGATAGTGAATTGTAACATTCAGGGCCACCTAATGACGATGGACCACACAAATTGCGTCCCGATTCAATACATCGTCCTCCAGCAGACTTGTCTCCATGGGTCTATTGCTGCCTCGGGCACCTTATGGCCGTTCTGCTGTGAGTCAAAGATTTTCGAATCGGACGAAAAACTGATAGTGAATTGTAACGTTCAGGACCTCCTAATGACGATGGATCACTCAAATTGCGTCCCGATTCAATACATCGTCCACCGGCCGACTTGTCTCGATGGGTCTATTGCTGCCTCGGGCACCTTATGGCCGTTCTGCTGTGAGTCAAAGATTTTCGAATCGGACGAAAAACTGATAGTGAACTGTAACGTTCAGGGCCTCCTAATGACGATGGAACACTCAAACTGCGTCCCGATTCAATACATCGTCCTCCAGCAGACTTGTCTCCATGGGTCTATTGCTGCCTCGGGCACCTTATGGCCGTTCTGCTGTGAGTCAAAGATTTTCGAATCGGACGAAAAACTGATAGTGAATTGTAACATTCACGGCTACCTAATGACGTTGGACCACACAAATTGCGTCCCGATTCAATTCATCGTCCTCCAGCCGACTTGACTCCAAGTGTCTATTGCTGCCTCGGGCACCTGATGGCCGTTCTGCTGTGAGTCTAGATTATCGAATGGGACGAAAAACTGATAGTTAATTGTAACATTAAGGGCTTCCTAATGATGATGGAACACTCAAATTGCGTCCTGATTCAATACATCGTCCTCCAGCAGACTCGTCGCCATGGGTCAATTGCTGCCTCGGGCACCTTATGGCCGTTCTGCTGTGTGTCAAAGAATATCGAATCGGACGAAAAACTGATAGTGAATTGTAACATTCACGGCCACCTAATGACGATGGACCACACAAATTGCGTCCCGATTCAATACATCGTCCTCCAGCAGACTTGTCTCCATGGGTCTATTGCTGCCTCGGGCACCTTATGGCCGTTCTTCTGTGAGTCAAAGATTTTCGAATCGGACGAAAAGCTGATAGTGAATTGTAACATTCAGGGCCACTTAATGACGATGGATCACTCAAATTGTGTCCCGATTCAATACATCGTCCTCCAGGCGACTTGTCTCCATGGGGCCATAGCTGCCTTGGGCACCTTATGGCCGTTCTGCTGTGAGTCAAAGATTTTCGAATCGGACTAAAAACTGATAGTGAATTGTAACGTTCAGGGCCTCCTAATGACGATGGAACACTCAAATTGCGTCCCGATTCAATACATCGTCCTCCAGCAGACTTGTCTCCATGGGTCTATTGCTGCCTCGGACACCTTAAGGCCGTTCTGCTGTGAGTGAAAGATTTTCGAATCGGACGAAAAACTGATAGTGAATTGTAACGTTCAGGACATCCTAATGACGATGGAACACTCAAATTGCGTCCCGATTCAATACCTCGTCCTCCAGCAGACTTGTCTCCATGGGTCTATTACTGCCTCGGGCATCTTATGGCCGTTCTGCTGTGAGTCAAAGATTTTCGAATCGGACGAAAAACTGATAGTGAATTGTAACATTCAGGGCCACCTAATGACGATGGACCACACAAATTGCGTCCCGATTCAATACATCGTCCTCCAGCAGACTTGTCTCCATGGGTCTATTGCTGCCTCGGGCACCTTATGGCCGTTCTGCTGTGAGTCAAAGATTTTCGAATCGGACGAAAAACTGATAGTGAATTGTAACGTTCAGGACCTCCTAATGACGATGGATCACTCAAATTGCGTCCCGATTCAATACATCGTACACCAGCCGACTTGTCTCGATGGGTCTATTGCTGCCTCGGGCACCTTATGGCCGTTCTGCTGTGAGTCAAAGATTTTCGAATCGGACGAAAAACTGATAGTGAACTGTAACGTTCAGGGCCTCCTAATGACGATGGAACACTCAAATTGCGTCCCGATTCAATACATCGTCCTCCAGCAGACTTGTCTCCATGGGTCTATTGCTGCCTCGGGCACCTTATGGCCGTTCTGCTGTGAGTCATAGATTTTCGAATCGGACGAAAAACTGATAGTGAATTGTAACATTCACGGCTACCTAATGACGATGGACCACACAAATTGCGTCCCGATTCAATTCATCGTCCTCCAGCCGACTTGACTCCAAGGGTCTATTGCTGCCTCGGGCACCTGATGGCCGTTCTGCTGTGAGTCTAGATTATCGAATGGGACGAAAAACTGATAGTTAATTGTAACATTAAGGGCTTCCTAATGATGATGGAACACTCAAATTGCGTCCTGATTCAATACATCGTCCTCCAGCAGACTCGTCTCCATGGGTCTATTGCTGCCTCGGGCACCTTATGGCCGTTCTGCTGTGTGTCAAAGAATTTCGAATCGGACGAAAGACTGATAGTGAATTGTAACATTCACGGCCACCTAATGACGATGGACCACACAAGTTGCGTCCCGATTCAATACATCGTCCTCCAGCAGACTTGTCTCCATGGGTCTATTGCTGCCTCGGGCACCTTATGGCCGTTCTTCTGTGAGTCAAAGATTTTCGAATCGGACGAAAAACTGATAGTGAATTGTAACATTCAGGGCCACCTAATGACGATGGATCACTCAAATTGTGTCCCGATTAAATACATCGTCCTCCAGGCGACTTGTCTCCATGGGGCCATAGCTGCCTTGGGCACCTTATGGCCGTTCTGCTGTGAGTCAAAGATTTTCGAATCGGACTAAAAACTGATAGTGAATTGTAACGTTCAGGGCCTCCTAATGACGATGGAACACTCAAATTGCGTCCCGATTCAATACATCGTCCTCCAGCAGACTTGTCTCCATGGGTCTATTGCTGCCTCGGGCACCTTATGGCCGTTCTGCTGTGAGTGAAAGATTTTCGAATCGGACGAAAAACTGATAGTGAATTGTAACGTTCAGGACATCCTAATGACGATGGAACACTCAAATTGCGTCCCGATTCAATCCCTCGTCCTCCAGCAGACTTGTCTCCATGGGTCTATTACTGCCTCGGGCATCTTATGGCCGTTCTGCTGTGAGTCAAAGATTTTCGAATCGGACGAAAAACTGATAGTAAATTGTAACGTTCAGGGCCACCTAATGACGATGGATCACTCAAATTGCGTCCCGATTCAATAAATCGTCCTCCAGCAGAATTGTCTCCATGGGTCTATTGCTGCCTCGGGCACCTTATGGTCGTTCTCCCGTGAGTCTACATTATCGAATGGGACGAAAAACTGATAGTTAATTGTAACATTCAGGGCTTCCTAATGACGATGGAACACTCAAATTGCGTCCCGATTCAATACATCGTCCTCCAGCAGACTTGTCTCCATGGGTCAATTGCTGCCTCGGGCACCTTATGGCCGTTCTGCTGTGAGTCAAAGATTTTCGAATCGGACGAAAAACTGATAGTGAATCGTAACATTCAGGTCCACCTAATGACGATGGATCACTCAAATTTTGTCCCGATTCAATACATCGTCCTCCAGCAGACTTGTCTCCATGGGTCAATTGCTGCCTCGGGCACCTTATGGCCGTTCTGCTGTGAGTCAAAGATTTTCGAATCGGACGAAAAACTGATAGTGAATTGTAACGTTCAGGACCTCCTAATGACGATGGAACACTCAAATTGCGTCCCGATTCAATACCTCGTCCTCCAGCAGACTTGTCTCCATGGGTCTATTACTGCCTCGGGCATCTTATGGCCGTTCTGCTGTGAGTCAAAGATTTACGAATCGGACGAAAAACTGATAGTGAATTGTAACGTACAGGGCAACCTAATGACGATGGACCACTCAAATTGCGTCCCGATTCAATACATCGCCCTCCGGCAGACTTGATTCCATGGGTCTATTGCTGCCTCGGGCACCTAATGGTCGTTCTCCCGTGAGTCTAGATTATCGAATGGGACGAAAAACTGATAGTTAATTGTAACATTCAGGGCTACCTAATGACGATGGAACACTCAAATTGCGTCCCGATTCAATACATCGTCCTCCAGCAGACTCGTCTCCATGGGTCAATTGCTGCCTCGGGCACCTTATGTCCGTTCTGCTGTGTGTCAAAGGTTTTCGAATCGGACGAAAAACTGATATTGAATTGTAACATTCAGGGCCACCTAATGACGATGGACCACACAAATTGCGTCCCGATTCAATACATCGTCCTCCAGCAGACTTGTCTCCCTGGGTCTATAGCTGCCTCGGGCACCTTATGGCCGTTCTGCTGTGAGTCAAAGATTTTCGAATCGGACGAAAAACTGATAGGGAATTGTAACTTTCAGGGCCACCTAATGACGATGGATCACAACAAATTGCGTCCCGATTCAATACATCGTCCTCCAGCAGACTTGTCTCCATGGGTCTATTGCTGCCTCGGGCACCTTATGGCCGTTCTGCTGTGAGTGAAAGATTTTCGAATCGGACGAAAAACTGATAGTGAATTGTAACGTTCAGGACATCCTAATGACGATGGAACACTCAAATTGCGTCCCGATTCAATCCCTCGTCCTCCAGCAGACTTGTCTCCATGGGTCTATTACTGCCTCGGGCATCTTATGGCCGTTCTGCTGTGAGTCAAAGATTTTCGAATCGGACGAAAAACTGATAGTAAATTGTAACGTTCAGGGCCACCTAATGACGATGGATCACTCAAATTGCGTCCCGATTCAATAAATCGTCCTCCAGCAGAATTGTCTCCATGGGTCTATTGCTGCCTCGGGCACCTTATGGTCGTTCTCCCGTGAGTCTACATTATCGAATGGGACGAAAAACTGATAGTTAATTGTAACATTCAGGGCTTCCTAATGACGATGGAACACTCAAATTGCGTCCCGATTCAATACATCGTCCTCCAGCAGACTTGTCTCCATGGGTCAATTGCTGCCTCGGGCACCTTATGGCCGTTCTGCTGTGAGTCAAAGATTTTCGAATCGGACGAAAAACTGATAGTGAATCGTAACATTCAGGTCCACCTAATGACGATGGATCACTCAAATTTTGTCCCGATTCAATACATCGTCCTCCAGCAGACTTGTCTCCATGGGTCAATTGCTGCCTCGGGCACCTTATGGCCGTTCTGCTGTGAGTCAAAGATTTTCGAATCGGACGAAAAACTGATAGTGAATTGTAACGTTCAGGACCTCCTAATGACGATGGAACACTCAAATTGCGTCCCGATTCAATACCTCGTCCTCCAGCAGACTTGTCTCCATGGGTCTATTACTGCCTCGGGCATCTTATGGCCGTTCTGCTGTGAGTCAAAGATTTACGAATCGGACGAAAAACTGATAGTGAATTGTAACGTACAGGGCAACCTAATGACGATGGACCACTCAAATTGCGTCCCGATTCAATACATCGCCCTCCGGCAGACTTGATTCCATGGGTCTATTGCTGCCTCGGGCACCTAATGGTCGTTCTCCCGTGAGTCTAGATTATCGAATGGGACGAAAAACTGATAGTTAATTGTAACATTCAGGGCTACCTAATGACGATGGAACACTCAAATTGCGTCCCGATTCAATACATCGTCCTCCAGCAGACTCGTCTCCATGGGTCAATTGCTGCCTCGGGCACCTTATGTCCGTTCTGCTGTGTGTCAAAGGTTTTCGAATCGGACGAAAAACTGATATTGAATTGTAACATTCAGGGCCACCTAATGACGATGGACCACACAAATTGCGTCCCGATTCAATACATCGTCCTCCAGCAGACTTGTCTCCCTGGGTCTATAGCTGCCTCGGGCACCTTATGGCCGTTCTGCTGTGAGTCAAAGATTTTCGAATCGGACGAAAAACTGATAGGGAATTGTAACTTTCAGGGCCACCTAATGACGATGGATCACAACAAATTGCGTCCCGATTCAATACATCGTCCTCCAGCAGACTCGTCTCCATGGGTCTATTGCTGCCTCGGGCACATTATGGCCGTTCTGCTGTGAGTCAAAGATTTTCGAATCGGACGAAAAACTGATAGTGAATTGTAACGTTCAGGCCACCTAATGACGATGGATCACTCAAATTGCGTCCCGATTCAATACATCGTCCTCCAGCAGACTTGTCTCCATGGGTCTATTACTGCCTCAGGCACCCTATGGTCGTTCTCCCGTGAGTCTAGATTATCGAATGGGACGAAAAACTGATAGTTAATTGTAACATTAAGGGCTTCCTAATGATGATGGAACACTCAAATTGCGTCCTGATTCAATACATCGTCCTCCAGCAGACTCGTCTCCATGGGTCAATTGCTGCTTCGGGCACCTTATGGCCGTTCTGCTGTGTGTCAAAGAATTTCGAATCGGACGAAAAACTGATAGTGAATTGTAACATTCACGGTTACCTAATGACGATGGACCACACAAATTGCGTCCCGATTCAATACATCGTCCTCCAGCAGACTTGTCTCCATGGGTCTATTGCTGCCTCGGGCACCTTATGGCCGTTCTTCTGTGAGTCAAAGATTTTCGAATCGGACGAAAAACTGATAGTGAATTGTAACATTCAGGGCCACCTAATGGCGATGGATCACTCAAATTGTGTCCCGATTCAATACATCGCCCTCCAGGCGACTTGTCTCCATGGGGCCATAGCTGCCTTGGGCACCTTATGGCCGTTCTGCTGTGAGTCAAAGATTTTCGAATCGGACGAAAAACTGATAGTGAATTGTAACGTTCAGGGCCTCCTAATGACGATGGAACACTCAAATTGCGTCCCGATTCAATACATCGTCCTCCAGCAGACTTGTCTCCATGGGTCTATTGCTGCCTCGGGCACCTTATGGCCGTTCTGCTGTGAGTGAAAGATTTTCGAATCGGACGAAAAACTGATAGTGAATTGTAACGTTCAGGACATCCTAATGACGATGGAACACTCAAATTGCGTCCCGATTCAATACCTCGTCCTCCAGCAGACTTGTCTCCATGGGTCTATTACTGCCTCGGGCATCTTATGGCCGTTCTGCTGTGAGTCAAAGATTTTCGAATCGGACGAAAAACTGATAGTAAAGTGTAACATTCAGGGCCACCTAATGACGATGGATCACTCAAATTGCGTCCCGATTCAATACATCGTCCTCCAGCAGACTTGTCTCCATGGGTCTATTGCTGCCTCGGGCACCTTATGGTCGTTCTCCCGTGAGTCTACATTATCGAATGGGACGAAAAACTGATAGTTAATTGTAACATTCAGGGCTTCCTAATGACGATGGAACACTCAAATTGCGTCCCGATTCAATACATCGTCCTCCAGCAGACTTGTCTCCATGCGTCAATTGCTGCCTCGGGCACCTTATGGCCGTTCTGATGTGAGTCAAAGATTTTCGAATCGGACGAAAAACTGATAGTGAATTGTAACATTCAGGTCCACCTAATGACGATGGATCACTCAAATTTTGTCCCGATTCAATACATCGTCCTCCAGCAGACTTGTCTCCATGGGTCAATTGCTGCCTCGGGCACCTTATGGCCGTTCTGCTGTGAGTCAAAGATTTTCGAATCGGACGAAAAACTGATATTGAATTGTAACATTCAGGGCCACCTAATGACGATGGACCACACAAATTGCGTCCCGATTCAATACATCGTCCTCCAGCAGACTTGTCTCCCTGGGTCTATAGCTGCCTCGGGCACCTTATGGCCGTTCTGCTGTGAGTCAACGATTTTCGAATCGGACGAAAAACTGATAGGGAATTGTAACTTTCAGGGCCACCTAATGACGATGGATCACAACAAATTGCGTCCCGATTCAATACATCGTCCTCCAGCAGACTCGTCTCCATGGGTCTATTGCTGCCTCGGGCACATTATGGCCGTTCTGCTGTGAGTCAAAGATTTTCGAATCGGACGAAAAACTGATAGTGAATTGTAACGTTCAGGCCACCTAATGACGATGGATCACTCAAATTGCGTCCCGATTCAATACATCGTCCTCCAGCAGACTTGTCTCCATGGGTCTACTACTGCCTCAGGCACCCTATGGTCGTTCTCCCGTGAGTCTAGATTATCGAATGGGACGAAAAACTGATAGTTAATTGTAACATTAAGGGCTTCCTAATGATGATGGAACACTCAAATTGCGTCCTGATTCAATACATCGTCCTCCAGCAGACTCGTCTCCATGGGTCAATTGCTGCTTCGGGCACCTTATGGCCGTTCTGCTGTGTGTCAAAGAATTTCGAATCGGACGAAAAACTGATAGTGAATTGTAACATTCACGGCCACCTAATGACGATGGACCACACAAATTGCGTCCCGATTCAATACATCGTCCTCCAGCAGACTTGTCTCCATGGGTCTATTGCTGCCTCGGGCACCTTATGGCCGTTCTTCTGTGAGCAAAGATTTTCGAATCGGACGAAAAACTGATAGTGAATTGTAACATTCAGGGCCACCTAATGACGATGGATCACTCAAATTGTGTCCCGATTCAATACATCGTCCTCCAGGCGACTTGTCTCCATGGGGCCATAGCTGCCTTGGGCACCTTATGGCCGTTCTGCTGTGAGTCAAAGATTTTCGAATCGGACGAAAAACTGATAGTGAATTGTAACGTTCAGGGCCTCCTAATGACGATGGAACACTCAAATTGCGTCCCGATTCAATACATCGTTCTCCAGCAGACTTGTCTCCATGGGTCTATTGCTGCCTCGGGCACCTTATGGCCGTTCTGCTGTGAGTGAAAGATTTTCGAATCGGACGAAAAACTGATAGTAAATTGTAACATTCAGGGCCACCTAATGACGATGGATCACTCAAATTGCGTCCCGATTCAATACATCGTCCTCCAGCAGACTTGTCTCCATCGGTCTATTGCTGCCTCGGGCACCTTATGGTCGTTCTCCCGTGAGTCTACATTATCGAATGGGACGAAAAACTGATAGTTAATTGTAACATTCAGGGCTTCCTAATGACGATGGAACACTCAAATTGCGTCCCGATTCAATACATCGTCCTCCAGCAGACTTGTCTCCATGGGACAATTGCTGCCTCGGGCACCTTATGGCCGTTCTGATGTGAGTCAAAGATTTTCGAATCGGACGAAAAACTGATAGTGAATCGTAACATTCAGGTCCACCTAATGACGATGGATCACTCAAATTTTGTCCCGATTCAATACATCGTCCTCCAGCAGACTTGTCTCCATGGGTCAATTGCTGCCTCGGGCACCTTATGGCCGTTCTGCTGTGAGTCAAAGATTTTCGAATCGGACGAAAAACTGATATTGAATTGTAACATTCAGGGCCACCTAATGACGATGGACCACACAAATTGCGTCCCGATTCAATACATCGTCCTCCAGCAGACTTGTCTCCCTGGGTCTATAGCTGCCTCGGGCACCTTATGGCCGTTCTGCTGTGAGTCAAAGATTTTCGAATCGGACGAAAAACTGATAGGGAATTGTAACTTTCAGGGCCACCTAATGACGATGGATCACAACAAATTGCGTCCCGATTCAATACATCGTCCTCCAGCAGACTCGTCTCCATGGGTCTATTGCTGCCTCGGGCACATTATGGCCGTTCTGCTGTGAGTCAAAGATTTTCGAATCGGACGAAAAACTGATAGTGAATTGTAACGTTCAGGCCACCTAATGACGATGGATCACTCAAATTGCGTCCCGATTCAATACGTCGTCCTCCAGCAGACTTGTCTCCATGGGTCTACTACTGCCTCAGGCACCCTATGGTCGTTCTCCCGTGAGTCTAGATTATCGAATGGGACGAAAAACTGATAGTTAATTGTAACATTAAGGGCTTCCTAATGATGATGGAACACTCAAATTGCGTCCTGATTCAATACATCGTCCTCCAGCAGACTCGTCTCCATGGGTCAATTGCTGCTTCGGGCACCTTATGGCCGTTCTGCTGTGTGTCAAAGAATTTCGAATCGGACGAAAAACTGATAGTGAATTGTAACACTCACGGCCACCTAATGACGATGGACCACACAAATTGCGTCCCGATTCAATACATCGTCCTCCAGCAGACTTGTCTCCATGGGTCTATTGCTGCCTCGGGCACCTTATGGCCGTTCTTCTGTGAGTCAAAGATTTTCGAATCGGACGAAAAACTGATAGTGAATTGTAACATTCAGGGCCACCTAATGACGATGGATCACTCAAATTGTGTCCCGATTCAATACATCGTCCTCCAGGCGACTTGTCTCCATGGGGCCATAGCTGCCTTGGGCACCTTATGGCCGTTCTGCTGTGAGTCAAAGATTTTCGAATCGGACGAAAAACTGATAGTGAATTGTAACGTTCAGGGCCTCCTAATGACGATGGAACACTCAAATTGCGTCCCGATTCAATACATCGTTCTCCAGCAGACTTGTCTCCATGGGTCTATTGCTGCCTCGGGCACCTTATGGCCGTTCTGCTGTGAGTGAAAGATTTTCGAATCGGACGAAAAACTGATAGTGAATTGTAACGTTCAGGACATCCTAATGACGATGGAACACTCAAATTGCGTCCCGATTCAATACCTCGTCCTCCAGCAGACTTGTCTCCATGGGTCTATTACTGCCTCGGGCATCTTATGGCCGTTCTGCTGTGAGTCAAAGATTTTCGAATCGGACGAAAAACTGATAGTAAATTGTAACATTCAGGGCCACCTAATGACGATGGATCACTCAAATTGCGTCCCGATTCAATACATCGTCCTCCAGCAGACTTGTCTCCATGGGTCTATTGCTGCCTCGGGCACCTTATGGTCGTTCTCCCGTGAGTCTACATTATCGAATGGGACGAAAAACTGATAGTTAATTGTAACATTCAGGGCTTCCTAATGACGATGGAACACTCAAATTGCGTCCCGATTCAATACATCGTCCTCCAGCAGACTTGTCTCCATGGGTCAATTGCTGCCTCGGGCACCTTATGGCCGTTCTGATGTGAGTCAAAGATTTTCGAATCGGACGAAAAACTGATAGTGAATCGTAACATTCAGGTCCACCTAATGACGATGGATCACTCAAATTTTGTCCCGATTCAATACATCGTCCTCCAGCAGACTTGTCTCCATGGGTCAATTGCTGCCTCGGGCACCTTATGGCCGTTCTGCTGTGAGTCAAAGAATTTCGAATCGGACGAAAAACTGATAGTGAATTGTAACGTTCAGGACCTCCTAATGACGATGGAACACTCAAATTGCGTCCCGATTCAATACCTCGTCCTCCAGCAGACTTGTCTCCATGGATCTATTACTGCCTCGGGCATCTTATGGCCGTTCTGCTGTGAGTCAAAGATTTTCGAATCGGACGAAAAACTGATAGTGAATTGTAACGTACAGGGCAACCTAATGACGATGGACCACTCAAATTGCGTCCCGATTCAATACATCGCCCTCCAGCAGACTTGCCTCCATGGGTCTATTGCTGCCTCGGGCACTTAATGGTCGTTCTCCCGTGAGTCTAGATTATCGAATGGGACGAAAAACTGATAGTTAATTGTAACATTCAGGGCTACCTAATGACGATGGAACACTCAAATTGCGTCCCGATTCAATACATCGTCCTCCAGCAGACTCGTCTCCATGGGTCAATTGCTGCCTCGGGCACCTTAAGTCCGTTCTGCTGTGTGTCAAAGGTTTTCGAATCGGACGAAAAACTGATATTGAATTGTAACATTCAGGGCCACCTAATGACGATGGACCACACAAATTGCGTCCCGATTCAATACATCGTCCTCCAGCAGACTTGTCTAACTGGGTCTATAGCTGCCTCGGGCACCTTATGGCCGTTCTGCTGTGAGTCAAAGATTTTCGAATCGGACGAAAAACTGATAGGGAATTGTAACTTTCAGGGCCACCTAATGACGATGGATCACAACAAATTGCGTCCCGATTCAATACATCGTCCTCCAGCAGACTCGTCTCCATGGGTCTATTGCTGCCTCGGGCACATTATGGCCGTTCTGCTGTGAGTCAAAGATTTTCGAATCGGACGAAAAACTGATAGTGAATTGTAACGTTCAGGCCACCTAATGACGATGGATCACTCAAATTGCGTCCCGATTCAATACATCGTCCTCCAGCAGACTTGTCTCCATGGGTCTATTACTGCCTCGGGGCACCTTATGGCCGTTCTGCTGTGACTCAAAGATTTTCGAATCAACGAAAAACTGATAGTGAATTGTAACGTTCAGGGCCTCCTAATGACGATGGAACACTCAAATTGAGTCCCGATTCAATACATCGTCCTCCAGCAGACCTGTCTCCATGGGTCTATTGCTGCATCGGGCACCTTATGGCCGTTCTGCTGTGAGTCAAAGATTTTCGAATCGGACGAAAAACTGATAGTGAATTGTAACATTCAGGGCTACCTAATGACGATGGACCACACAAATTGCGTCCCGATTCAATACATCGTCCTCCAGCCGACTTGACTCCATGGGTCTATTGCTGCCTCGGGCACCTTATGGCCGTTCTGCTGTGAGTCTAGATTATCGAATGGGACGAAAAACTGATAGTGAATTGTAACGTTCAGGGCCACCTAATGACGATGGATCACTCAAATTGCGTCCCGATTCAATACATCGTCCTCCAGCAGACTTGTCTCCATGGGTCTATTGCTGCCTCGGGCACCTTATGGCTGTTCTGCTGGTAGTCAAAGATTTTCGAATCGGACGAAAAACTGATAGTGAATTGTAACTTTCAGGGCCACCTAATGACGATGGATCACTCAAATTGCGTCCCGATTCAATACATCGTCCACCAGCCGACTTGTCTCCATGGGTCTATTGCTGCCTCGGGCTCCTTGTGGCCGTTCTGCTGTGAGTCAAAGATTTTCGAATCGGACGAAACACTGATAGTGAACTGTAACGTTCAGGGCCTCCTAATGACGTTGGAACACTCAAACTGCGTCCCGATTCAATACATCGTCCTCCAGCAGACTTGTCTCCATGGGTCTATTGCTGCCTCGGGCACCTTATGGCCGTTCTGCTGTGAGTCAAAGATTTTCGAATCGGACGAAAAAAACATAGTAGATTGTAACGTTCAGGGCCACCTAATGACGATGGATCACTCAAATTGCGTCCCGATTCAATACATCGTCCTCCAGCAGACTTGTCAACATGGGTCTATTACTGCCTCGGGCACCTTATGCCGTTCTGCTGTAACTCAAAGATTTTCGAATCGGACGAAAAACTGATAGTGAATTGTAACGTTCAGGGACACCTAATGACGATGGAACACTCAAATTGCCTCCCGATTCAATACATCGTCCTCCAGCAGACTTGTCTCCATGGGTCTATTGCTGCCTCGGGCACCTTATGGCCGTTCTGCTGTGAGTCAAAGATTTTCGAATGGGACGAAAAACTGATAGTGAATTGTAACATTCACGGCTACCTAATGACGATGGACCACACAAATTGCGTCCCGATTCAATACATCGTCCTCCAGCCGACTTGACTCCATGGGTCTATTGCTGCCTCGGGCACCTGATGGCCGTTCTGCTGTGAGTCTAAATTATCGAATGGGACGAAAAACTGATAGTGAATTGTAACTTTCAGGGCCATCTAATGACGATGGATCACTCAAATTGCGTCCCTATTCAATACATCGTCCTCCAGCCGACTTGTCTCCATGGGTCTATTGCTGCCTCGGGCACCTTATTGCCGTTCTGCTGTGAGTCAAACATTTTCGAATCGGACGAAAAACATAGTGAACTGTAACTTTCAGAGCCTCCTAATGACGATGGAACACTCAAATTGCGTCCCGATTCAATACATCGTCCTCCAGCAGACTTGTCTCCATGGGGCTATTGCTGCCTCGGGCACCTTATGGCCGTTCTGCTGTGAGTCAAAATTTTCGAATCGGACGAAAAACTGATAGTGAATTGTAACGTTCAGGGCCACCTAATGACGATGGATCACTCAAATTGCGTCCCGATTCAATACATCGTCCTCCAGCAGACTTGTCTCTATGGGTCTATTGCTGCCTCGAGCACCTTATGGCCGTTCTGCTGTGAGTCAAAGATTTTCGAATCAGACGAAAAACTGATAGTGAATTGTAACGTTCAGGACCTCCTAATGACGATGGAACACTCAGATTGCGTTCCGATTCAATACCTCGTCCTCCAGCAGACTTGTCCCCATGGGTCTATTGCTGCCTCGGGCAGCTTATGGCCGTTCTGCTGTGAGTCAAAGATTTTCGAATCGGACGAAAAACTGATAGTGGGATTGTAACGTTCAGGGCCACCTAATGACGATGTATCACTCAAATTGCGTCCCGATTCAATACATCGCCCTCCAGCAGACTTGTCTCCATGGGTCTATTGCTGCCTCATGCACCTTATGGTCGTTCTCCCGTGAGTCTAGATTATCGAATGGGACGAAAAACTGATAGTTAATTGTAATATTCAGGGTTTCCTAATGATGATGGAACACTCAAATTGCGTCCCGATTCAATACATCGTCCTCCAGTAGACTCATCTCCATGGGTCAATTGCTGCCTCGGGCACCTTATGGCCGTTCTGCTGTGTGTCAAAGAATTTCGAATCGGACGAAAAACTGATAGTGAATTGTAACATTCAGGGCCACCTAACGACGATGGACCATACAAATTGCGTCCCGATTCAATACATCGTACTCCAGCAGACTTGTCTCCATGGGTCTATTGCTGCCCAGGGCACCTTATGGCCGTTCTTCTGTCAGTCAAAGATTTTCGAATCGGACGAAAAACTGATAGTGAATTGTAACATTCAGGGCTTCCTAATGACGATGGATCACTCAAATTGCGTCCCGATTCAATACATCGTCCTCCAGCAGACTTGTCTCCATGGGTCAGTTGCTGCCTCGGGCACCTTATGGCCGTTCTGCTGTGAGTCAAAGATTTTCGTATCGGACGAAAAACTGATAGTGAATTGTAACGTTCAGGACCTCCTAATGACGATGGAACACTCAAATTGCGTCCCGATTCAATACCTCGTCCTCCAGCAGACTTGTCTCCATGGGTCTATTACTGACTCGGGCATCTTATGGCCGTTCTGCTGTGAGTCAAAGATTTTCGAATCGGACGAAAAACTGATAGTGAATTGTAACGTACAGGGCCACCTAATGACGATGGACCACTCAAATTGCGTCCCGATTCAATACATCGCCCTCCAGCAGACTTGTCTCCATGGGTCTATTGCTGCCTCGGGCACCTTATGGTCGTTCTTTCGTGAGTCTAGATTATCGAATGGGACGAAAGACTGATAGTTAATTGTAACATTCAGGGCTTCCTAATGACGATGGAGCACTCAAATTGCGTCCCGATTCAATACATCGTCCTCCAGCAGACTCGTCTCCATGGGTCAATTGCAGCCTCGGGCACCTTATGGCCGTTCTGCTGTGAGTCAAAGATTTTCGAATCGGACGAAAAACTGATAGTGAATTGTAACATTCAGGGCTACCTAATTCCGATGGACCACACAAATTGCGTCCCGATTCAATACATCGTCTTCCAGCCGACTTGACTCCATGGGTCTATTGCTGCCTCGGGCACCTTATGCCCGTTCTGCTGTGAGTCAAAGATTTTCGAATCGGACGAAAAACTGATAATGAACTGTAACGTTCAGGGCCTCCTAATGACGATGGAACACTCAAACTGCGTCCCGATTCAATACATCGTCCTCCAGCAGACTTGTCTCCATGGGTCCATTGCTGCCTCGGGCACCTTATGGCCGTTCTGCTGTGAGTCAAAGATTTTCGAATCGGACGAAAAACTGATAGTAGATTGTAACGTTCAGGGCCACCTAATGACGATGGATCACTCAAATTGCGTCCCGATTCAATACATCGTCCTCCAGCAGACTTGTCTCCATGGGTCAGTTGCTGCTTCGGGCACCTTATGGCCGTTCTGCTGTGGGTCAAAGATTTTCGAATCGGACGAAAAACTGATAGTGAATTGTAACGTTCAGGACCTCCTAATGACGATGGAACACTCAAATTGCGTCCCGATTCAATACCTCGTCCTCCAGCAGACTTGTCTCCATGGGTCTATTACTGCCTCGGGCATCTTATGGCCGTTCTGCTGTGAGTCAAAGATTTTCGAATCGGACGAAAAACTGATAGTGAATTGTAACGTACAGGGCCACCTAATGACGATGAACCACTCAAATTGCGTCCCGATTCAATACATCGCCCTCCAGCAGACTTGTCTCCATGGGTCTATTGCTGCCTCGGGCACCTTATGGTCGTTCTCCAGTGAGTCTAGATTATCGAATGGGACGAAAGACTGATAGTTAATTGTAACATTCAGGGCTTCCTAATGACGATGGAACACTCAAATTGCGTCCCGATTCAATACATCGTCCTCCAGCAGACTCGTCCCCATGGGTCAATTGCTGCCTCGGGCACCTTATGACCGTTATGTCGTGTGTCAAACATTTTCGAATCGGACGAAAAACTGATAGTGAATTGTAACATTCAGGGCCACCTAATGACGATGGACCACACAAATTGCGTCCCGATTCAATACATCGTCCTCCAGCAGACTTGTCTCCATGGGTCTATTGCTGCCTCGGGCACCTTATGGCCGTTCTGCTGTGAGTCAAAGATTTTCGAATCAGACGAAAAACTGATAGTGAATTGTAACGTTCAGGACCTCCTAATGACGATGGAACACTCAGATTGCGTTCCGATTCAATACCTCGTCCTCCAGCAGACTTGTCTCCATGGGTCTATTGCTGCCTCGGGCAGCTTATGGCCGTTCTGCTGTGAGTCAAAGATTTTCGAATCGGACGAAATACTGATAGTGGGATTGTAACGTTCAGGGCCACCTAATGACGATGTATCACTCAAATTGCGTCCCGATTCAATACATCGCCCTCCAGCAGACTTGTCTCCAAGGGTCTATTGCTGCCTCATGCACCTTATGGTCGTTCTCCCGTGAGTCTAGATTATCGAATGGGACGAAAAACTGATAGTTAATTGTAATATTCAGGGTTTCCTAATGATGATGGAACACTCAAATTGCGTCCCGATTCAATACATCGTCCTCCAGTAGACTCATCTCCATGGGTCAATTGCTGCCTCGGGCACCTTATGGCCGTTCTGCTGTGTGTCAAAGAATTTCGAATCGGACGAAAAACTGATAGTGAATTGTAACATTCAGGGCCACCTAACGACGATGGACCACACAAATTGCGTCCCGATTCAATACATCGTCCTCCAGCAGACTTGTCTCCATGGGTCTATTGCTGCCTCGGGCACCTTATGGCCGTTTTGCTGTGAGTCAAAGATTTTCGAATCGGACGAAAAACTGATAGTGAATTGTAACATTCAGGGCTTCCTAATGACGATGGAACACTCAAATTGCGTCCCGATTCAATACATCGTCCTCCAGCAGACTTGTCTCCATGGGTCAATTGCTGCCTCGGGCACCTTATGGCCGTTCTGCTGTGAGTCAAAAATTTTCGAATAGGACGAAAAACTGATAGTGAATCGTAACATTCAGGGTCACCTAATGACGATGGATCACTCAAATTGCGTCCCGATTCAATACATCGTCCTCCAGCAGACTTGTCTCCATTGGTCAGTTGCTGCCTCGGGCACCTTATGGCCGTTCTGCTGTGAGTCAAAGATTTTCGAATCGGACGAAAAACTGATAGTGAATTGTAACGTTCAGGACCTCCTAATGACGATGGAACACTCAAATTGCGTCCCGATTCAATACCTCGTCCTCCAGCAGACTTGTCTCCATGGGTCTATTACTGCCTCGGGCATCTTATGGCCGTTCTGCTGTGAGTCAAAGATTTTCGAATCGGACGAAAAACTGATAGTAGATTGTAACGTTCAGGGCCACCTAATGACGATGGATCACTCAAATTGCGTCCCGATTCAATACATCGTCCTCCAGCAGACTTGTCTCCATGGGTCAGTTGCTGCCTCGGGCACCTTATGGCCGTTCTGCTGTGGGTCAAAGATTTTCGAATCGGACGAAAAACTGATAGTGAATTGTAACGTTCAGGACCTCCTAATGACGATGGAACACTCAAATTGCGTCCCGATTCAATACCTCGTCCTCCAGCAGACTTGTCTCCATGGGTCTATTACTGCCTCGGGCATCTTATGGCCGTTCTGCTGTGAGTCAAAGATTTTCGAATCGGACGAAAAACTGATAGTGAATTGTAACGTACAGGGCCACCTAATGACGATGGACCACTCAAATTGCGTCCCGATTCAATACATCGCCCTCCAGCAGACTTGTCTCCATGGGTCTATTGCTGCCTCGGGCACCTTATGGTCGTCCTCCAGTGAGTCTAGATTATCGAATGGGACGAAAGACTGATAGTTAATTGTAACATTCAGGGCTTCCTAATGACGATGGAACACTCAAATTGCGTCCCGATTCAATACATCGTCCTCCAGCAGACTCGTCTCCATGGGTCAATTGCTGCCTCGGGCACCTTATGACCGTTCTGTTGTGTGTCAAAGATTTTCGAATCGGACGAAAAACTGATAGTGAATTGTAACATTCAGGGCCACCTAATGACGATGGACCACACAAATTGCGTCCCGATTCAATACATCGTCCTCCAGCAGACTTGTCTCCATGGGTCAGTTGCTGCCTCGGGCACCTTATGGCCGTTCTGCTGTGAGTCAAAGATTTTCGAATCGGACGAAAAACTGATAGTGAATTGTAACGTTCAGGACCTCCTAATGACGATGGAACACTCAAATTGCGTTCCGATTCAATACCTCGTCCTCCAGCAGACTTGTCTCCATGGGTCTATTACTGCCTCGGGCATCTTATGGCCGTTCAGCTGTGAGTCAAAGATTTTCGAATCGGACGAAAAACTGATAGTAGATTGTAACGTTCAGGGCCACCTAATGACGATGGATCACTCAAATTGCGTCCCGATTCAATACATCGTCCTCCAGCAGACTTGTCTCCATGGGTCTATTACTGCCTCGGGCACGTTATGGCCGTTCTGCTGTAACTCAAAGATTTTCGAATCGGACGAAAAACTGATAGTGAATTGTAACGTTCAGGGGCTCCTAATGACGATGGAACACTCAAATTGCCTCCCGATTCAATACATCGTCCTCCAGCAGACTTGTCTCCATGGGGCTATTGCTGCCTCGGGCACCTTATGGCCGTTCTGCTGTGAGTCAAAATTTTCGATTCGGACAAAAAACTTATAGTGAATTGTAACATTCGCGGCTACCTAATGACGATGGACCACACAAATTGCGTCCCGATTCAATACATCGTCCTCCAGCCGACTTGACTCCATGGGTGTATTGCTGCCTCGGGCACCTGATGGCCGTTCTGCTGTGAGTCTAGATTATCGAATGGGACGAAAAACTGATGGTGAATTGTAACGTTCAGGGCCACCTAATGACGATGGATCACTCAAATTGCGTCCCGATGCAATACATCGTCCTCCAGCAGACTTGTCTCCATGGGTCTATTGCTGCCTCGGGCACCTTATGGCCGTTCTGCTGTGAGTCAAAATTTTCGAATCGGACGAAAAACTGATAGTGAATTGTAACGTTCAGGGCCACCTAATGACGATGGATCACTCAAATTGCGTCCCGATTCAATACATCGTCCTCCAGCAGGCTTGTCTCTATGGGTCTATTGCTGCCTCGGGCACCTTATGGCCGTTCTGCTGTGAGTCAAAGATTTTCGAATCGGACGAAAAACTGATAGTGAATTGTAACGTTCAGGACCTCCTAATGACGATGGAACACTCAAATTGCGTTCCGATTCAATACCTCGTCCTCCAGCAGACTTGTCTCCATGGGTCTATTGCTGCCTCGGGCAGCTTATGGCCGTTCTGCTGTGAGTCAAAGATTTTCGAATCGGACGAAAAACTGATAGTAAATTGTAACGTTCAGGGCCACCTAATGACGATGGATCACTCAAATTGCGTCCCGATTCAATACATCGCCCTCCAGCAGACTTGTCTCCAAGGGTCTATTGCTGCCTCGGGCACCTTATGGTCGTTCTCCCGTGAGTCTAGATTATCGAATGGGACGAAAAACTAATAGTTAATTGTAACATTCAGGGCTTCCTAATGACGATGGAACACTCAAATTGCGACCCGATACAATACATCGTCCTCCAGCAGACTCGTCTCGATGGGTCAATTGCTGCCTCGGGCACATTATGGCCGTTCTGCTGTGTGTCAAAGATTTTCGAATCGGACGAAAAACTGATAGTGAATTGTAACATTCAGGGCCACCTAATGACGATGGAACACACAAATTGCTTCCCGATTCAATACATCGTCCTCCAGCCGACTTGTCTCCATGGGTCTATTGCTGCCTCGGGCACCTTATGGCCGTTCTGCTGTGAGTCAAAGATTTTCGAATTGGACGAAAAACTGATAGTGAATTGTAACATTCAGGGCTACCTAATGACGATGGACCACACAAATTGCGTCCCGATTCAATACATCGTCCTCCAGCCGACTTGACTCCATGGGTCTATTGCTGCCTCGGGCACCTTATGGCCGTTCTGCTGTGAGTCAAAGATTTTCGAATCGGACGATAGACTGATAATGAAATGTAACGTTCAGGGCCTCCTAATGACGATGGAACACTCAAACTGCGTCCCGATTCAATACATCGTCCTCCAGCAGACTTGTCTCCATGGGTCTATTGCTGCCTCGGGCACCTTATGGCCGTTCTGCTGTGAGTCAAAGATTTTCGATTCGGACGAAAAACTGATAGTAGATTGTAACGTTCAGGGCCACCTAATGACGATGGATCACTCAAATTGCGTCCCGATTCAATACATCGTCCTCCAGCAGACTTGTCTCCATGGGTCTATTACTGCCTCCGGCACGTTATGGCCGTTCTGCTGTAACTCAAAGATTTTCGAATCGGACGAAAAACTGATAGTGAATTGTAACGTTCAGGGGCTCCTAATGACGATGGAACACTCAAATTGCCTCCCGATTCAATACATCGTCCTCCAGCAGACTTGTCTCCATGGGTCTACTGCTGCCTCGGGCACCTTATGGCCGTTCCGCTGTGAGTCAAAATTTTCGAATCGGACAAAAAACTGATAGTGATTTGTAACATTCACGGCTACCTAATGACGATGGACCAAACAAATTGCGTCCCGATTCAATACATCGTCCTCCAGCCGACTTGACTCCATGGGTCTATTGCTGCCTCGGGCACCTGATGGCCGTACTGCTGTGAGTCTAGATTATCGAATGGGACGAAAAACTGATAGTGAATTGTAACGTTCAGGGCCACCTAATGACGATGGATCACTCAAATTGCGTCCCGATCCAATACATCGTCCTCCAGCAGACTTGTCTCCATGGATCTATTGCTGCCTCGGGCACCTTATGGCCGTTCTGCTGTGAGTCAAAATTTTCAGATCGGATGAAAAACTGGTAGTGAATTGTAACGTTCAGGGCCACCTAATGACGATGGATCACTCAAATTGCGTCCCGATTCAATACATCGTCCTCCAGCAGACTTGTCTCTATGGGTCTATTGCTGCCTCGGGCACCTTATGGCCGTTCTGCTGTGAGTCAAAGATTTTCGAATCGGACGAAAAACTGATAGTGAATTGTAACGTTCAGGACCTCATAATGACGATGGAACACTCAAATTGCGTTCCGATTCAATACCTCGTCCTCCAGCAGACTTGTCTCCATGGGTCTATTGCTGCCTCGGGCAGCTTATGGCCGTTCTGCTGTGAGTCAAAGATTTTCGAATCGGACGAAAAACTGATAGTGAATTGTAACGTTCAGGGCCACCTAATGACGATGGATCACTCAAATTGCATCCCGATTCAATACATCGCCCTCCAGCAGACTTGTCTCCAAGGGTCTATTGCTGCCTCGGGCACCTTATGGTCGTTCTCCCGTGGGTCTAGATTATCGAATGGGACGAAAAACTGATAGTGACTTGTAACATTCAGGGCTTCCTAATGACGATGGAACACTCAAATTGCGTCCCGATTCAATACATCGTCCTCCAGCAAACTCGTCTCCATGGGTCAATTGCTGCCTCGGGCACCTTATGGCCGTTCTGCTGTGTGTCAAAGATTTTCGAATCGGACGAAAAACTGATAGTGAATTGTAACATTCATGGCCACCTAATGACGATGGACCACACAAATTGCTTCCCGATTCAATACATCGTCCTCCAGCAGACTTGTCTCCATGGGTCTATTGCTGCCTCGGGCACCTTATGGCCGTTCTTCTGTGAGTCAAAGATTTTCGAATCGGACGAAAAACTGATAGTGAATTGTAACATTCAGGGCCACCTAATGACGATGGATCATTCAAATTGTGTCCCGATTCAATACATCGTCCTCCAGCCGACTTTTCTCCATGGGGCTATTGCTGCCTCGGGCACCTTATGGCCGTTCTGCTGTGAGTCAAAGATATCGAATCGGACGAAAAACTGATAGTGAATTGCAACGTTCAGGGCCACCTAATGACGATGGATCACTCAAATTGCGTCCCGATTCAATACATCGTCCTCCAGCAGACTTGTCTCCATGGGTCTATTGCTGCCTCGGGCACCTTATGGCCGTTCTGCTGTGACTCTAAGATTTTCGAATCGGACGAAAAACTGATAGTGAATTGTAACATTCAGGGCTACCTAATGACGATGGACCACACAAATTGCGTCCCGATTCAATACATCGTCCTCCAGCCAACTTGACTCCATGGGTCTATTGCTGCCCCGGGCACCTTATGGGCGTTCTGCTGTGAGTCTAGATTATCGAATGGGACGAAAAACTGATAGTGAATTGTAACGTTCAGGCCACCTAATGCCGATGGATCACTCAAATTGCGTCCCGATTCAATATATCGTCCTCCAGCAGACTTGTCTCCATGGGTCTATTGCTGCCTCGGGCACCTTATGGTCGTTCTCCCGTGAGTCTAGATTATCGAATGGGACGAAAAACTGATAGTTAATTGTAACATTCAGGGCTTCCTAATGACGATGGAACACTCAAATTGCGTCCCGATTCAATACATCGTCCTCCAGCAGACTCGTCTCCATGGGTCAATTGCTGCCTCGGGCACCTTATGGCCGTTCTGCTGTGTGTCAAAGATTTTCGAATCGGACGAAAAACTGATAGTGAATTGTAACATTCAGGGCCACCTAATGACGATGGACCACACAAATTGCGTCCCGATTCAATACATCGTCCTCCAGCAGACTTGTCTCCATGGGTCTATTGCTGCCTCGGGCACCTTATGGCCGTTCTGCTGTGAGTCAAAGATTTTCGAATCGGACGAAAAACTGATAGTGAATTGTAACGTTCAGGACCTCCTAATGACGATGGAACACTCAAATTGCGTTCCGATTCAATACCTCGTCCTCCAGCAGACTTGTCTCCATGGGTCTATTGCTGCCTCGGGCAGCTTATGGCCGTTCTGCTGTGAGTCAAAGATTTTCGAATCGGACGAAAAACTGATAGTGAATTGTAACGTTCAGGGCCACCTAATGACGATGGATCACTCAAATTGCATCCCGATTCAATACATCGCCCTCCAGCAGACTTGTCTCCAAGGGTCTATTGCTGCCTCGGGCACCTTATGGTCGATCTCCCGTGGGTCTAGATTATCGAATGGGACGAAAAACTGATAGTGACTTGTAACATTCAGGGCTTCCTAATGACGATGGAACACTCAAATTGCGTCCCGATTCAATACATCGTCCGCCAGCAAACTCGTCTCCATGGGTCAATTGCTGCCTCGGGCACCTTATGGCCGTTCTGCTGTGTGTCAAAGATTTTCGAATCGGACGAAAAACTGATAGTGAATTGTAACATTCATGGCCACCTAATGACGATGGACCACACAAATTGCTCCCCGATTCAATACATCGTCCTCCAGCAGACTTGTCTCCATGGGTCTATTGCTGCCTCGGGCACCTTATGGCCGTTCTTCTGTGAGTCAAAGATTTTCGAATCGGACGAAAAACTGATAGTGAATTGTAACATTCAGGGCCACCTAATGACGATGGATCATTCAAATTGTGTCCCGATTCAATACATCGTCCTCCAGCCGACTTTTCTCCATGGGGCTATTGCTGCCTCGGGCACCTTATGGCCGTTCTGCTGTGAGTCAAAGATATCGAATCGGACGAATAACTGATAGTGAATTGCAACGTTCAGGGCCACCTAATGACGATGGATCACTCAAATTGCGTCCCGATTCAATACATCGTCCTCCAGCAGACTTGTCTCCATGGGTCTATTGCTGCCTCGGGCACCTTATGGCCGTTCTGCTGTGACTCTAAGATTTTCGAATCGGACGAAAAACTGATGGTGAATTGTAACATTCAGGGCTACCTAATGACGATGGACCACACAAATTGCGTCCCGATTCAATACATCGTCCTCCAGCCAACTTGACTCCATGGGTCTATTGCTGCCTCGGGCACCTTATGGGCGTTCTGCTGTGAGTCTAGATTATCGAATGGGACGAAAAACTGATAGTGAATTGTAACGTTCAGGCCACCTAATGCCGATAAATCACTCAAATTGCGTCCCGATTCAATACATCGTCCTCCAGCAGACTTGTCTCCATGGGTCTATTGCTGCCTCGGGCACCTTATGGTCGTTCTCCCGTGAGTCTAGATTATCGAATGGGACGAAAAACTGATAGTTAATTGTAACGTTCAGGGAAACCTAATGATGATGGATCACTCAAATTGCGTCCCGATTCAATACATCGTCCTCCAGCAGACTTGTCTCCATTGGTCTATTGCTGCCTCGGGCACCTTATGGCTGTTCTGCTGTGAGTCAAAAATTTTCGAATCGGACGAAAAACTGATAGTGAATTGTAACATTCAGGCCACCTAATGACGATGGATCACTCAAATTGCGTCCCGATTCAATACATCGTCCTCCAGCAGACTTGTCTCCATTGGTCTATTGCTGCCTCGGGCACCTTATGGCCGTTCTGCTGTGAGTCAAAGATTTTCGAATCGGATGAAAAACTGATAGTGAATCGTAACGTTCAGGACCTCCTAATGACGATGGAACACTCAAATTGCGTCCCGATTCAATACCTCGTCCTCCAGCAGACTTGTCTCCATGGGTCTATTGCTGCCTCGGGCAGCTTATGGCCGTTCTGCTGTGAGTCAAAGATTTTTGAATCGGACGAAAAACTGATAGTGAATTGTAACGTTCAGGGCCACCTAAAGACGATGGATCACTCAAATTGCGTCCCGATTCAATACATCGTCCTCCAGCAGACTTGTCTCCATAGGTCTATTGCTGCCTCGGGCACCTTATGGTCGTTCTCCCGTGAGTCTAGATTATCGAATGGGACGAAAAACTGATAGTTAATTGTAACATTCAGGGCATCCTAATGACGATGGAACACTCAAATTGCGTCCCGATTCAATACATCGTCCTCCAGCAGACTTGTCCCCATGGGTCTATTGCTGCCTCGGGCACCTTATGGCCGTTCTGCTGTTTGTCAAAGATTTTCGAATCGGACGAAAAACTGATAGTGAATTGTAACATTCAGGGCCACCTAATGACGATGGACCACACAAATTGCGTCCCGATTCAATACATCGTCCTCCAGCCGACTTGACTCCATGGGTCTATTGCAGCCTCGGGCATCTTATGGCCATTCTGCTGTGAGTCTAGTTTATCGAATGGGACGAAAAACTGATAGTGAATTGTAACGTTCAGGGCTTCCTGATGACAATGGAACACTCAAATTGCTTCCCGATTCAAAACATCGTCCTCCAGCAGACTTGTCTCCATGGGTCAACTGCTGCCTCGGGCACCTTATGGCCGTTCTGCTGTGAGTCAAAGATTTTGGAATCGGACGAAAATCTGATAGTGTATTGTGACATTCAGGGCCACCTAATGACGATGGATCACTCAAATTGCGTCCCGATTCAATACATCGTCCTGCAGCCGACTTGTCTCCATGGGTCTATTGCTGCCTCGGGCACCGTATGGCCGTTCTGCCGTGAGTCAAAGATTTTCGAATCGGACGAAAAACATAGTGAATTGTAACATTCAAGGCCACCTAATGATTACGGATCACTCAAATTAAGTCCCGATTCAATACATCATCCTAGAGCCGACTTGTCTCCATGGGGCTATTGCTGCCTCGGGCACCTTATGGCCGTTCTGCTGTGAGTCAAAGATTTTCGAATCGGACGAAAAACTGATAGTGAATTGTAACGTTCAGGCCCTCCTAATGACGATGGAACACTCAAATTGCGTCCAGATTCAATACATCGTCCTCCAGCCGACTTGTCTCCATAGGTCTATTGCTGCCTCGGGCACCTTATGGCCGTTCTTCTGTGAGTCAAAGATTTTCGAATCGGACGAAAAACTGAAAGTGAATTGTAACGTTCAGGGCCACCTAATGACGATCGATCACTCAAATTGCGTCCCGATTCAATACATCGTCCTCCAGCAGACTTGTCTCCATGGGTCTATTGCTGCCTCGGGCACCTTATGGCCGTTCTGCTGTGAGTCAAAGATTTTCGAATCGGACGAAAAACTGATAGTGAATTGTAACATTCAGGGCCACTTAATGACGATGGATCACTCAAATTGCGTCCCGATTCAATACCTCGTCCTCCAGCAGACTTGTCTCCATGGGTCTATTGCTGCCTCGGGCACCTTATGGCCGTTCTGCTGTGAGTCAAAGATTTTCGAATCGGACGAAAAACTGATAGTGAATTGTAACATTCAGGGCCACCTAATGACGATGGACCACACAAATTGCGTCCCGATTCAATACATCGTCCTCCAGCAGACTTGTCTCCATGGGTCTATTGCTGCCTCGGGCACCTTATGGCCGTTCTGCTGTGAGTCAAAGATTTTCGAATCGGACGAAAAACTGATAGTGAATTGTAACGTTCAGGGCCACCTAATGACGATGGATCACTCAAATTGCGTCCCGATTCAATACATCGTCCTCCAGCAGACTTGTCTCCATGGGTCTATTACTGCCTCGGGCACCTTATGGCCGTTCTGCTGTGACTCATAGATTTAAGAATCGGACGAAAAACTGATAGTGAATTGTAACATTCAGGGCTACCTAATGACGATGGACCACACAAATTGCGTCCCGATTCAATACATCGCCCTCCAGCCGACTTGACTCCATTGGTCTATTGCTGCCTCGGGAACCTTATGGGCGTTCTGCTGTGAGTCTAGATTATCGAATGGTACGAAAAACTGATAGTGAATTGTAACGTTCAGGGAAACCTAATGACGATGGATCACTCAAATTGCGTCCCGATTCAATACATTGTCCTCCAGCAGACTTGTCTCCATTGGTCTATTGCTGCCTCGGGCACCTTATGGCTGTTCTGCTGTGAGTCAAAGATTTTCGAATCGGACGAAAAACTGATAGTGAATTGTAACGTTCAGGCCACCTAATGACGATGGATCACTCAAATTGCGTCCCGATTCAATACATCGTCCTCCAGCAGACTTGTCTCCATTGGTCTATTGCTGCCTCGGGCACCTTATGGCCGTTCTGCTGTGAGTCAAAGATTTTCGAATCGGACGAAAAACTGATAGTGAATCGTAACGTTCAGGACCTCCTAATGACGATGGAACACTCAAATTGCGTCCCGATTCAATACCTCGTCCTCCAGCAGACTTGTCTCCATGGGTCTATTGCTGCCTCGGGCAGCTTATAGCCGTTCTGCTGTGAGTCAAAGATTTTTGAATCGGACGAAAAACTGATAGTGAATTGTAACGTTCAGGGCCACCTAAAGACGATGGATCACTCAAATTGCGTCCCGATTCAATACATCGTCCTCCAGCAGACTTGTCTCCATAGGTCTATTGCTGCCTCGGGCACCTTACGGTCGTTCTCCCGTGAGTCTAGATTATCGAATGGGACGAAAAACTGATAGTTAATTGTAACATTCAGGGCATCCTAATGACGATGGAACACTCAAATTGCGTCCCGATTCAATACATCGTCCTCCAGCAGGCTTGTCCCCATGGGTCTATTGCTGCCTCGGGCACCTTATGGCCGTTCTGCTGTGAGTCAAAGATTTTCGAATCGGACGAAAAACTGATAGTGAATTGTAACATTCAGGGCCACCTAATGACGATGGACCACACAAATTGCGTCTCGATTCAATACATCGTCCTCCAGCCGACTTGACTCCATGGGTCTATTGCAGCCTCGGGCATCTTATGGCCGTTCTGCTGTGAGTCTAGTTTATCGAATGGGACGAAAAACTAATAGTGAATTGTAACGTTCAGGGCTTCCTGATGACGATGGAACACTCAAATTGCGTCCCGATTCAAAACATCGTCCTCCAGCCGACTTGTCTACATGGGTCAACTGCTGCCTCGGGCACCTTATGGCCGTTCTGCTGTGAGTCAAAGATTTTGGAATCGGACGAAAAATTGATAGTGAATTGTAACATTCAGGGCCACCTAATGACGATGGATCACTCAAATTGCGTCCCGATTCAATAAATCGTCCTGCAGCCGACTTGTCTCCATGGGTCTATTGCTGCCTCGGGCACCTTATGGCCGTTCTGCCGTGAGTCAAAGATTTTCGAATCGGACGAAAAACATAGTGAATTGTAACATTCAAGGCCACCTAATGATTACGGATCACTCAAATTAAGTCCCGATTCAATACATCATCCTCCAGCCGACTTGTCTCCATGGGGCTATTGCTGCCTCGGGCACCTTATGGCCGTTCTGCTGTGAGTCAAAGATTTTCGAATCGGACGAAAAACTGATAGTGAATTGTAACGTTCAGGCGCTCCTAATGACGATGGAACACTCAAATTGCGTCCAGATTCAATACATCGTCCTCCAGCCGACTTGTCTCCATAGGTCTATTGCTGCCTCGGGCACCTTATGGCCGTTCTGCTGTGAGTCAAAGATTTTCGAATCGGACGAAAAACTGATAGTGAATTGTAACATTCAGGGCCACTTAATGACGATGGATCACTCTAATTGCGTCCCGATTCAATACCTCGTCCTCCAGCAGACTTGTCTCCATGGGTCTATTGCTGCCTCGGGCACCTTGTGGCCGTTCTGCTGTGATTCAAAGATTTTCGAATCGGACGAAAAACTGATAGTGAATTGTAACTTTCAGGGCCACCTAATGACGATGGATCACTCAAATTGCGTCCCGATTCAATACATCGTCCTCCAGCAGACTTGTCACCATGGGTCTATTGCTACCTCGGGCATCTTATGGCCGTTCGGCTGTGAGTCAAAGATTTTCGAATCGGACGAAAAACTGATAGTAAACTGTAACGTTCAGGGCCTCCTAATGACGATGGAACACTCAAATTGCGTCCCGATTCAATACCTCGTCCTCCAGCAGACTTGTCTCCATGTTTCTATTACTGCCTCGGGCAGCTTATGGCCGTTCTGCTGTGAGTCAAAGATTTTCGAATCGGACGAAAAACTGATAGTGAATTGTAACATTCAGGGCCACTTAATGACGATGGATCACTCAAATTGCGTCCCGATTCAATACCTCGTCCTCCAGCAGACTTGTCTCCATGGGTCTATTGCTGCCTCGGGCACCTTGTGGCCGTTCTGCTGTGAGTCAAAGATTTTCGAATCGGACGAAAAACTGATAGTGAATTGTAACTTTCAGGGCCACCTAATGACGATGGATCACTCAAATTGCGTCCCGATTCAATACATCGTCCTCCAGCAGACTTGTCTCCATGGGTCTATTGCTACCTCGGGCATCTTATGCTCGTTCGGCTGTGAGTCAAAGATTTTCGAATCGGACGAAAAACTGATAAAAAACTGTAACGTTCAGGGCCTCCTAATGACGATGGACCACACAAATTGCGTCCCAATTCAATATATCTTCCTCCAGCCGACTTGACTCCATGGGTCTATTGCTGCCTCGGAATCTTATGGCCGTTCTGCTGTGAGTCTAGTTTATCGAATGGGACGAAAAACTGATAGTGAATAGTAACGTTCAGGGCCACCTAATGACGATGGATGACTCAAATTGCTTCCCGATTCAATACATCGTCCTCCAGCAGACTTGTCTGCATGGGTCTATTGCTGCCTCGGGCACCTTATGGTCGTTCTCCCGTGAGTCTAGATTATCGAATGGGACGAAAAACTGATAGTTAATTGTACTATTCAGGGCTTCCTAATGACGATGGAACACTCAAATTGCTTCCCGATTCAATACATCGTCCTCCAACAGACTTGTCTCCAAGGGTCCATTGTTGCCTCGGGCACCTTACGGCCGTTCTGCTGTGAGTCAAAGATTTCCGAATCGGACGAAAAACTGATAGTGAATTGTAACATTCAGGGCCACCTAATGACAATGGATCACTCAAATTGCGTCCCGATTCAATACATCGTCCTCCAGCCGACTTGTCTCCATGGGTGTATTGCTGCCTCGGGCACCTTATGGCCGTTCTGCTGTGAGTCAAAGATTTTCGAATCGGACGAAAAACTGATAGTGAATTGTAAAGTTCAGGGCCTCCTAATGACGATGGAACACTCAAATTGCGTCCCGATTCAATACATCGTCCTCCAACAGGCTTGTCTCCATGGGTCTATTGCTGCCTCGGGCACCTTATGGCCGTTCTGCTGTGAGTCAAAGATTTTCGAATCGGACGAAAAACTGATAGTAGATTGTAACGTTCAGGGCCACCTAATGACGATGGATCACTCAAATTGCGTCCCGATTCAATACATCGTCCTCCAGCAGACTTGTCCCCATGGGTCTATTGCTGCCTCGGGTACCTTATGGCCGTTCTGCTGTGAGTCAAAGATTTTCTAATCGGACGAAAAACTGATAGTGAATTGTAACTTTCAGGGCCACCTAATGACGATTGATCACTCAAATTGCGTCCCGATTCAATACATCGTCCTCCAGCAGACTTGTCTCCATGGGTCAATTGCTGCCTCGGGCACCTTATGGCCGTTCTGCTGTGATTCATAGATTTTCGAATCGGACGAAAACCAGATAGTGAATTGTAACATTCAGGGCCACCTAATGACGATGGATCACTCAAATTGCGTCCCGATTCAATACATCGTCCTGCAGCCGACTTGTCTCCATGGGTCTATTGCTGCCTCGGGCACCTTATGGCCGTTATGCTGTGAGTCAAAGATTTTCGAATCGGACGAAAAACTGATAGTGAATTGTAACTTTCAGGGCCACCTAATGACGATGGATCACTCAAACTGCGTCCCGATTCAATACATCGTCCTCAAGCCGACTTGTATCCATGGGTCTATTGCTGCCTCGGGCACCTTATCGATGTTCTGCTGAGAATCAAAGATTTTCGAATCGGACGAAAAACTGATAGTGAACTGTAACGTTCAGGGCCTCCTAATGACGATGGAACACTCAAATTGCGTCCCGATTCAATACCTCGTCCTCCAGCAGACTTGTCTCCATGGGTCTATTACTGCCTCGGGCAGCTTATTGCCGTTCTGCTGTGACTCAAAGATTTTCGAATCGGACGAAAAACTGATAGTGAATTGTAACGTTCAGGGCCACCTAATGACGATGGATCACTCAAATTGCGTCCCGATTCAATACATCGTCCTCCAGCAGACTTCTCTCCATGGGTCTATTGCTGCCTCGGGCACCTTATGGTCGTTCTCCCGTGAGTCTAGATTATCGAATGGCACGAAAAACTGATAGTTCATTGTAACATTCACGGCTTCCTAATGACGATGGAACACTCAAATTGCGTCCCGATTCAATACGTCGTCCTCCAGCAGACTTGTCTCCATGGGTCCATTGTTGCCTCGGGCACCTTATGGGCGTTCTGCTGTGAGTCAAAGATTTTCGAATCGGACGAAAGACTGATAGTGAATTGTAACATTCAGGGCCACCTAATGACGATGGATCACTCAAATTGCGTCCCGATTCAATACATCGTCCTCCAGCCGACTTGTCTCCATGGGTGTATTGCTGCCTCGGGCACCTTATGGCCGTTCTGCTGTGAGTCAAAGATTTTCGAATCGGACGAAGAACTGATAGTGAATTGTAACATTCAGGGCCACCTAATGACGATGGATCACTCAAATTGTGTCCCGATTCAATACATCGTCCTCCAGGCGACTTGTCTCCATGGGGCTATTGCAGCCTCGGGCACCTTATGGCCGTTCTGCTGTGAGTCAAAGATTTTCGAATCGGACGAAAAACTGATAGTGAATTGCAACGTTCAGGGCCACCTAATGACGATGGATCACTCAAATTGCGTCCCGATTCAATACATCGTCCTCCAGCAGACTTGTCTCCATGGGTCTATTGCTGCCTTGGGCACCTTATGGCCGTTCGGCTGTGAGTCAAAGATTTTCGATTCTGACGAAAAACTGATAGTGAATTGTAACATTCTGGGCCACCTAATGACGATGGATCACTCGAATTGCGTCCCAATTCAATACATCGTCCTCCAGCCGACTTTCCCCATGGGTCTATTGCTGCCTCGGGCACCTTATTGCCGTTCTGCTGTGAGTCAAAGATTTCCGAATCGGACGAAAAACTGATTGTGAATTGTAACGTTCAGGCCCTCCTAATGACGATGGAACACTCAAATTGCGTCTCGATTCAATACATCGTCCTGCAGCAGACTTGTCTTCATGGGTCTATTGCTGCCTCGGGCAATTATGGCCGTTGTACTGTGAGACAAAGATTTTCGAATCTGACGAAAAACTGATAGTGAATTGTAACATTCAGGGCCACCTAATGACGATGGATCACTCAAATTGCGTCCCGATTCAATACATCGTCCTCCAGCCGACTTGTCTCCATAGGTCTATTGCTGCCTCGGGCATCTTATGGCCGTTCTGCTGTGAGTCAAAGATTTTCGAATCGGACGAAAAACTGATAGTGAATTGTAACGTTCAGGGCCACCTAATGCCGATGGATCACTCAAATTGCGTCCCGATTCAATACATCGTCCTCCAGCAGACTTGTCTCCATGGGTCTATTGCTGCCTCGGGCACCTTATGGTCGTTCTCCCGTGAGTCTACATTATCGAAAGGACGAAAAACTGATAGTGAATTGTAACGTTCAGGGCCATCTAATGACGATGGATTACTGAAATTGCTTCCCGATTCAATACATCGTCCTCCAGCAGACTTGTCTCCATGGGTCTATTGCTGCCTCGGGCACCTTATGGCCGTTCTGCTGTGAGTCAAAGATTTTCGAATCGGACGAAAAACTGATAGTGAATTGTAACGTTCAGGACCTCCTAATGACGATGGAACACTCAAATAGCGTCCCGATTCAATACCTCGTCCTCCAGCAGACTTGTCTCCATGGGTCTATTACTGCCTCGGGCATCTTATGGCCGTTCTGCTGTGAGTCAAAGATTTTCGAATCGGACGAAAAACTGATAGTGAATCGTAACATTCAGGGCCACCTAATGACGATGGACCCTACAAATTGCGTCCCGATTCAATACATCGTCCACCAGCCGACTTGTCTCTATGGGTCTATTGCTGCCTCGGGCACCTTATGGCCGATCTGCTGTGAGTCAAAGATTTTCGAATCGGACGAAAAACTTATAGTGAATTGTAACGTTCAGGCCCTCACGACCATAAGGTGCCCGAGGCAGCAATAGACCCATGGAGACTAGTCTGCTGGAGGACGATGTATTTTATCGGGACGCAATTTGAGTGCTCCATCGTCATTAGGAGGCCCTGAACGTTACAATTCACTATCAGTTTTTCGTCCGATTCGAAAATCTTTTAGTCACAGCAGAACGGCCATAAGGTTGCCCGAGGCAGCAATAGACCCATGGAGACAAGTCGGCTGGAGGACGATGTACTGAATCGGGACGCAATTTGAGTGATCCATCGTCATTAGGTGGCCCAGAATGTTACAATTCACTATCAGTTTTTCGCCCGATTCGAAAATCTTCGACTCACAGCAGAACGGCCATAAGGTGCCCGAGGCAGCAATAGACCCATGGAGACAAGTCGGCTGGAGGACGATGTGTAGAATCGGGACACAATTTGAGTGATCCATCGTCATTAGGTGGCCCAGAATGTTACAATTCACTATCAGTTTTTCATCAGATTCGAAAATCTTTGACTCACAGCGGAACGGCCATAAGGTGCCCGAGGCAGCAATAACCACATGGAGACAAGTCGGCTGGAGGATTCAATACATCGTCCTCCAGCAGACTTGTCTCCATGGGTCTATTGCTGCCTCGGGCACCTTATGGCCGTTCTGCAGCGAGTCAAAGATTTTCGAATCGGACGAAAAACTGATAGTGAATTGTAACGTTCAGGGCCACGTAATGACGATGGAACACTCAAATTGCGTCCTGATTCAATACATCGTCATCCAGCAGAGTTGTCTCCATGGGTCTAATGCAGCCTCGAGCACCTTATGGCCGTTCTGCTGTGAGTCTAGATTATCGAATGGGACGAAAAACTGATAGTGAATTGTAACGTTCAGGACCTCCTAATGACGATGGAACACTAAAATTGCGTCCCGATTCAATACCTCGTCCTCCAGCAGACTTGTCTCCATGGGTCTATTACTGCCTCGGGCAGCTTATGGCCGTTCTGCTGTGAGTCAAAGATTTTCGAATCGGACGAAAAACTGATAGTGAATTGTAACGTTCAAGGCCACCTAATGACGATGGATCACTCAAATTGCGTCCCGATTCAATACATCGTCCTCCAGCAGACTTGTCTCCATGGGTCTATTACTGCCTCGGGCAGCTTATGGCCGTTCTGCTGTGAGTCATAGATTTAATCAGACGAAAAACTGATAGTGACTTGTAACGTTCAGGGCCACGTAATGACGATGGAACACTCAAATTGCGTCCTGATTCAATACATCGTCATCCAGCAGAGTTGTCTCCATGGGTCTAATGCAGCCTCGAGCACCTTATGGCCGTTCTGCTGTGAGTCTAGATTATCGAATGGGACGAAAAACTGATAGTGAATTGTAACGTTCAGGACCTCCTAATGACGATGGAACACTCAAATTGCGTCCCGATTCAATACCTCGTCCTCCAGCAGACTTGTCTCCATGGGTCTATTACTGCCTCGGGCAGCTTATGGCCGTTCTGCTGTGAGTCAAAGATTTAATCAGACGAAAAACTGATAGTGACTTGTAACGTTCAGGGCCACCTAATGACGATGGAACACTCATATTGCGTCCCGATTAAATACATCGTCCTCCAGCAGACTTGTCTCCATATGTCTATTGCTGCCTCGGGCACCTTATGGCCGGTCTGCTGTGACTAAAACATTTTCGAATCGGACGAAAAACTGATAGTGAATTGTAACGTTCAGGGCCACCTAATGACGATGGATCACTCAAATTGCGTCCCGATTCAATACATCGTCCTCCAGCAGACTTGTCTCCATGGGTCTATTGCTGCCTCGGGCACCTTATGGCCGGTCTGCTGTAACTAAAAGATTTTCGAATCGGACGAAAAACTGATAGTGAATTGTAACGTTCAGGGCCACCTAATGACGATGGATCACTCAAATTGCGTCCTGATTCAATACATCGTCCGCCAGGAGACTTGTCTCCATGGGTCTATTGCTGCCTCGGACACCTTATGGTCGTTCTCCCGTGAGTCTAGATTATCGAATGGGACGAAAAACTGATAGTTAATTGTAACATTCAGGGCTTCCTAATGACGATGGAACACTCATATTGTGTCGCGATTCAATACATCGTCCACCAGCAGACTTGTCTCCATGGGTCAATTGCTGCCTCGGGCACCTTATGGCCGTTCTGCTGTGAGTCAAAGATTTTCGAATCGGACGAAATACTGATAGTGAATTGTAACGTTCAGGGCCACCTAATGACGATCGATCACTCAAATTGCTTCCCGATTCAATACATCGTCCTCCAGCAGACTTGTCTCCATGGGTCTATTGCTGCTTCGGGCACCTTATGGCCGTTCTGCTGTGCCTAAAAGATCTTCGAATCGGACGAAAAACTGATAGTGAATTGTAACGTTCAGGGCCTCCTAATGACGATGGATCACTCAAATTGCGTCCCGATTAAATACATCGTCCTCCAGCAGACTTGTCTCCATGGGTCTATTGCTGCCTCGCGCACCTTATGGCCGTTCTGCTGTGAGTCAAAGATTTTCGAATCGGACGAAAAACTGATAGTGAATTGTAACGTTCAGGGCCACCTAATGACGATGGATCACTCAAATTGCGTCCCGATTCAATACATCGTCCTCCAGCAGACTTGTCTCCATGGGTCTATTGCTGCAACGGGCACCTTAAGGCCGTTCTACTGTGAGTCAAAGATTTTCGAATCGGACGAAAAACTGTTAGTGAATTGTAACATTCAGGGCCACCTAATGACGATAGAGCACTCAAATTGCGTCCCGATTCAATACATCGTCCTCCAGCAGACTTGTCTCCATGGGTCTATTGCTGCCTCGGGCACCTTATGGCCGTTCTGCTGTGAGTCAAAGATTTTCGAATCGGACGAAAAACTGATAGGGATTTGTAAAGTTCAGGGCCACGTAATGACGATGGAACACTCAAATTGCGTCCTGATTCAATACATCGTCATCCAGCAGACTTGTCTCCATGGGTCTAATGCAGCCTCGAGCACCTTATGGCCGTTCTGCTGCGAGTCAAAGATTTTCGAATCGGACGAAAAACTGATAGTGAATTGTAACGTTCAGGACCTCCTAATGACGATGGAACACTCAAATTGCGTCCCGATTCAATACCTCGTCCTCCAGCAGACTTGTCTCCATGGGTCTATTACTGCCTCGGGCAGCTTATGGCCGTTCTGCTGTGAGTCAAAGATTTTCGAATCGGACGAAAAACTGATAGTGAATTGTAACGCTCAGGGCCACCTAATGACGATGGATCACCCAAATTGCGTCCCGATTCAATACATCGTCCTCCAGCAGACTAGTCTCCATGGGTCTATTGCTGCCTCGGGCACCTTATGGCCGTTCTGCTGTGAGTCAAAGATTTTCGAATCGGACGTAAAACTGATAGTGAATTGTAACGTTCAGGGCCACGTAATGACGATGGAACACTCAAATTGCGTCCTGATTCAATACATCGTCATCCAGCAGACTTGTCTCCATGGGTCTAATGCAGCCTCGGGCACCTTATGGCCGTTCTGCTGCGAGTCAAAGATTTTCGAATCGCACGAAAAACTGATAGTGAATTGTAACGTTCAGGACCTCCTAATGACGATGGAACACTCAAACTGCGTCCCGATTCAATACCTCGTCCTCCAGCAGACTTGTCTCCATGGGTCTATTACTGCCTCGGGCAGCTTATGGCCGTTCTGCTGTGAGTCAAAGATTTAATCGGACGAAAAACTGATAGTGACTTGTAACGTTCAGGGCCACCTAATGACGATGGAACACTCATATTGCGTCCCGATTAAATACATCGTCCTCCAGCAGACTTGTCTCCATGGGTCTATTGCTGCCTCGGGCACCTTATGGCCGGTCTGCTGTGACTAAAACATTTTCGAATCGGACGAAAAACTGATAGTGAATTGTAACGTTCAGGGCCACCTAATGACGATGGATCGCTCAAATTGCGTCCTGATTCAATACATCGTCCGCCAGCAGACTTGTCTCCATGGGTCTATCGCTGCCTCGGACACCTTATGGTCGTTCTCCCGTGAGTCTAGATTATCGAATGGGACGAAAAACTGATAGTTAATTGTAACATTCAGGGCTTCCTAATGACGATGGAACACTCAAATTGCGTCCCGATTCAATACCTCGTCCTCCAGCAGACTTGTCTCCATGGGTCTATTGCTGCCTCGGGCACCTTATGGCCGTTCTGCTGCGAGTCAAAGATTTTCGAATCGGACGAAAAACTGATAGTGAATTGTAACGTTCAGGGCCACCTAATGACGATGGATCACTCAAATTGCGTCCCGATTCAATACATCGTCCTCCAGCGGACTTGTTTCCATGGGTCTATTGCTGCCTCGGGCACCTTATGGCCGTTCTGCTGTGAGTCAAAGATTTTCGAATCGGACGAAAAACTGATAGTGAATTGTAACGTTCAGGGCCACCTAATGACGATGGAACACTCAAATTGCGTCCCGATTCAATACATCGTCATCCAGCAGACTTGTCTCCATGGGTCTATTGCTGCCTCGGGCACCTTATGGCCGTTCTGCTGTGAGTCAAAGATTTTCGAATCGGACGAAATACTGATAGTGAATTGTAACGTTCAGGGCCACCTAATGACGATCGATCACTAAAATTGCTTCCCGATTCAATACATCGTCCTCAAGCCGACTTGTCTCCATAGGTCTATTGCTGCCTCGGGCACCTTATGGCCGTTCTGCTGTGAGTCAAAGATTTTCGAATCGGACGAAATACTGATAGTGAATTGTAACGTTCAGGGCCACCTAATGACGATGGATCACTCAAATTGCGTCCCGATTAAATACATCGTCCTCCAGCAGACTTGTCTCCATGGGTCTATTGCTGCCTCGCGCACCTTATGGCCGTTCTGCTGTGAGTCAAAGATTTTCGAATCGGACGAAAAACTGATAGTGAATTGTAACGTTCAAGGCCACCTAATGACGATGGATCACTCAAATTGCGTCCCGATTCAATACATCGTAATCCAGCAGACTTGTCTCCATGGGTCTATTGCTGCCTCGGGCGCCTTATGGCCGTTCTGCTGTGAGTCAAAGATTTTCGAATCGGACGAAAAACTGATAGTGAATTGTAACGTTCAGGGCCACGTAATGACGATGGAACACTCAAATTGCGTCCTGATTCAATACATCGTCATCCAGCAGAGTTGTCTCCATGGGTCTAATGCAGCCTCGAGCACCTTATGGCCGTTATGCTGTGAGTCTAGATTATCGAATGGGACGAAAAACTGATAGTGAATTGTAACGTTCAGGACCTCCTAATGACGATGGAACACTAAAATTGCGTCCCGATTCAATACCTCGTCCTCCAGCAGACTTGTCTCCATGGGTCTATTACTGCCTCGGGCAGCTTATGGCCGTTCTGCTGTGAGTCAAAGATTTTCGAATCGGACGAAAAACTGATAGTGAATTGTAACGTTCAAGGCCACCTAATGACGATGGATCACTCAAATTGCGTCCCGATTCAATACATCGTCCTCCAGCAGACTTGTCTCCATGGGTCTATTACTGCCTCGGGCAGCTTATGGCCGTTCTGCTGTGAGTCATAGATTTAATCAGACGAAAAACTGATAGTGACTTGTAACGTTCAGGGCCACGTAATGACGATGGAACACTCAAATTGCGTCCTGATTCAATACATCGTCATCCAGCAGAGTTGTCTCCATGGGTCTAATGCAGCCTCGAGCACCTTATGGCCGTTCTGCTGTGAGTCTAGATTATCGAATGGGACGAAAAACTGATAGTGAATTGTAACGTTCAGGACCTCCTAATGACGATGGAACACTCAAATTGCGTCCCGATTCAATACCTCGTCCTCCAGCAGACTTGTCTCCATGGGTCTATTACTGCCTCGGGCAGCTTATGGCCGTTCTGCTGTGAGTCAAAGATTTAATCAGACGAAAAACTGATAGTGACTTGTAACGTTCAGGGCCACCTAATGACGATGGAACACTCATATTGCGTCCCGATTAAATACATCGTCCTCCAGCAGACTTGTCTCCATATGTCTATTGCTGCCTCGGGCACCTTATGGCCGGTCTGCTGTGACTAAAACATTTTCGAATCGGACGAAAAACTGATAGTGAATTGTAACGTTCAGGGCCACCTAATGACGATGGATCACTCAAATTGCGTCCCGATTCAATACATCGTCCTCCAGCAGACTTGTCTCCATGGGTCTATTGCTGCCTCGGGCACCTTATGGCCGGTCTGCTGTGACTAAAAGATTTTCGAATCGGACGAAAAACTGATAGTGAATTGTAACGTTCAGGGCCACCTAATGACGATGGATCACTCAAATTGCGTCCTGATTCAATACATCGTACGCCAGGAGACTTGTCTCCATGGGTCTATTGCTGCCTCGGACACCTTATGGTCGTTCTCCCGTGAGTCTAGATTATCGAATGGGACGAAAAACTGATAGTTAATTGTAACATTCAGGGCTTCCTAATGACGATGGAACACTCAAATTGCGTCGCGATTCAATACATCGTCCACCAGCAGACTTGTCTCCATGGGTCAATTGCTGCCTCGGGCACCTTATGGCCGTTCTGCTGTGAGTCAAAGATTTTCGAATCGGACGAAATACTGATAGTGAATTGTAACGTTCAGGGCCACCTAATGACGATCGATCACTCAAATTGCTTCCCGATTCAATACATCGTCCTCCAGCAGACTTGTCTCCATGGGTCTATTGCTGCTTCGGGCACCTTATGGCCGTTCTGCTGTGCCTAAAAGATCTTCGAATCGGACGAAAAACTGATAGTGAATTGTAACGTTCAGGGCCTCCTAATGACGATGGATCACTCAAATTGCGTCCCGATTAAATACATCGTCCTCCAGCAGACTTGTCTCCATGGGTCTATTGCTGCCTCGCGCACCTTATGGCCGTTCTGCTGTGAGTCAAAGATTTTCGAATCGGACGAAAAACTGATAGTGAATTGTAACGTTCAGGGCCACCTAATGACGATGGATCACTCAAATTGCGTCCCGATTCAATACATCGTCCTCCAGCAGACTTGTCTCCATGGGTCTATTGCTGCAACGGGCACCTTAAGGCCGTTCTACTGTGAGTCAAAGATTTTCGAATCGGACGAAAAACTGATAGTGAATTGTAACGTTCAGGGCCACGTAATGACGATGGAACACTCAAATTGCGTCCTGATTCAATACATCGTCATCCAGCAGAGTTGTCTCCATGGGTCTAATGCAGCCTCGAGCACCTTATGGCCGTTATGCTGTGAGTCTAGATTATCGAATGGGACGAAAAACTGATAGTGAATTGTAACGTTCAGGACCTCCTAATGACGATGGAACACTAAAATTGCGTCCCGATTCAATACCTCGTCCTCCAGCAGACTTGTCTCCATGGGTCTATTACTGCCTCGGGCAGCTTATGGCCGTTCTGCTGTGAGTCAAAGATTTTCGAATCGGACGAAAAACTGATAGTGAATTGTAACGTTCAAGGCCACCTAATGACGATGGATCACTCAAATTGCGTCCCGATTCAATACATCGTCCTCCAGCAGACTTGTCTCCATGGGTCTATTACTGCCTCGGGCAGCTTATGGCCGTTCTGCTGTGAGTCATAGATTTAATCAGACGAAAAACTGATAGTGACTTGTAACGTTCAGGGCCACGTAATGACGATGGAACACTCAAATTGCGTCCTGATTCAATACATCGTCATCCAGCAGAGTTGTCTCCATGGGTCTAATGCAGCCTCGAGCACCTTATGGCCGTTCTGCTGTGAGTCTAGATTATCGAATGGGACGAAAAACTGATAGTGAATTGTAACGTTCAGGACCTCCTAATGACGATGGAACACTCAAATTGCGTCCCGATTCAATACCTCGTCCTCCAGCAGACTTGTCTCCATGGGTCTATTACTGCCTCGGGCAGCTTATGGCCGTTCTGCTGTGAGTCAAAGATTTAATCAGACGAAAAACTGATAGTGACTTGTAACGTTCAGGGCCACCTAATGACGATGGAACACTCATATTGCGTCCCGATTAAATACATCGTCCTCCAGCAGACTTGTCTCCATATGTCTATTGCTGCCTCGGGCACCTTATGGCCGGTCTGCTGTGACTAAAACATTTTCGAATCGGACGAAAAACTGATAGTGAATTGTAACGTTCAGGGCCACCTAATGACGATGGATCACTCAAATTGCGTCCCGATTCAATACATCGTCCTCCAGCAGACTTGTCTCCATGGGTCTATTGCTGCCTCGGGCACCTTATGGCCGGTCTGCTGTGACTAAAAGATTTTCGAATCGGACGAAAAACTGATAGTGAATTGTAACGTTCAGGGCCACCTAATGACGATGGATCACTCAAATTGCGTCCTGATTCAATACATCGTCCGCCAGGAGACTTGTCTCCATGGGTCTATTGCTGCCTCGGACACCTTATGGTCGTTCTCCCGTGAGTCTAGATTATCGAATGGGACGAAAAACTGATAGTTAATTGTAACATTCAGGGCTTCCTAATGACGATGGAACACTCAAATTGCGTCGTGATTCAATACATCGTCCACCAGCAGACTTGTCTCCATGGGTCAATTGCTGCCTCGGGCACCTTATGGCCGTTCTGCTGTGAGTCAAAGATTTTCGAATCGGACGAAATACTGATAGTGAATTGTAACGTTCAGGGCCACCTAATGACGATCGATCACTCAAATTGCTTCCCGATTCAATACATCGTCCTCCAGCAGACGTGTCTCCATGGGTCTATTGCTGCTTCGGGCACCTTATGGCCGTTCTGCTGTGCCTAAAAGATCTTCGAATCGGACGAAAAACTGATAGTGAATTGTAACGTTCAGGGCCTCCTAATGACGATGGATCACTCAAATTGCGTCCCGATTAAATACATCGTCCTCCAGCAGACTTGTCTCCATGGGTCTATTGCTGCCTCGCGCACCTTATGGCCGTTCTGCTGTGAGTCAAAGATTTTCGAATCGGACGAAAAACTGATAGTGAATTGTAACGTTCAGGGCCACCTAATGACGATGGATCACTCAAATTGCGTCCCGATTCAATACATCGTCCTCCAGCAGACTTGTCTCCATGGGTCTATTGCTGCAACGGGCACCTTAAGGCCGTTCTACTGTGAGTCAAAGATTTTCGAATCGGACGAAAAACTGTTAGTGAATTGTAACATTCAGGGCCACCTAATGACGATAGAGCACTCAAATTGCGTCCCGATTCAATACATCGTCCTCCAGCAGACTTGTCTCCATGGGTCTATTGCTGCCTCGGGCACCTTATGGCCGTTCTGCTGTGAGTCAAAGATTTTCGAATCGGACGAAAAACTGATAGGGATTTGTAAAGTTCAGGGCCACGTAATGACGATGGAACACTCAAATTGCGTCCTGATTCAATACATCGTCATCCAGCAGACTTGTCTCCATGGGTCTAATGCAGCCTCGAGCACCTTATGGCCGTTCTGCTGCGAGTCAAAGATTTTCGAATCGGACGAAAAACTGATAGTGAATTGTAACGTTCAGGACCTCCTAATGACGATGGAACACTCAAATTGCGTCCCGATTCAATACCTCGTCCTCCAGCAGACTTGTCTCCATGGGTCTATTACTGCCTCGGGCAGCTTATGGCCGTTCTGCTGTGAGTCAAAGATTTTCGAATCGGACGAAAAACTGATAGTGAATTGTAACGCTCAGGGCCACCTAATGACGATGGATCACCCAAATTGCGTCCCGATTCAATACATCGTCCTCCAGCAGACTAGTCTCCATGGGTCTATTGCTGCCTCGGGCACCTTATGGCCGTTCTGCTGTGAGTCAAAGATTTTCGAATCGGACGTAAAACTGATAGTGAATTGTAACGTTCAGGGCCACGTAATGACGATGGAACACTCAAATTGCGTCCTGATTCAATACATCGTCATCCAGCAGACTTGTCTCCATGGGTCTAATGCAGCCTCGGGCACCTTATGGCCGTTCTGCTGCGAGTCAAAGATTTTCGAATCGCACGAAAAACTGATAGTGAATTGTAACGTTCAGGACCTCCTAATGACGATGGAACACTAAAATTGCGTCCCGATTCAATACCTCGTCCTCCAGCAGACTTGTCTCCATGGGTCTATTACTGCCTCGGGCAGCTTATGGCCGTTCTGCTGTGAGTCAAAGATTTAATCGGACGAAAAACTGATAGTGACTTGTAACGTTCAGGGCCACCTAATGACGATGGAACACTCATATTGCGTCCCGATTAAATACATCGTCCTCCAGCAGACTTGTCTCCATGGGTCTATTGCTGCCTCGGGCACCTTATGGCCGGTCTGCTGTGACTAAAACATTTTCGAATCGGACGAAAAACTGATAGTGAATTGTAACGTTCAGGGCCACCTAATGACGATGGATCGCTCAAATTGCGTCCTGATTCAATACATCGTCCGCCAGCAGACTTGTCTCCATGGGTCTATTGCTGCCTCGGACACCTTATGGTCGTTCTCCCGTGAGTCTAGATTATCGAATGGGACGAAAAACTGATAGTTAATTGTAACATTCAGGGCTTCCTAATGACGATGGAACACTCAAATTGCGTCCCGATTCAATACCTCGTCCTCCAGCAGACTTGTCTCCATGGGTCTATTACTGCCTCGGGCAGCTTATGGCCGTTCTGCTGTGAGTCAAAGATTTAATCGGACGAAAAACTGATAGTGACTTGTAACGTTCAGGGCCACCTAATGACGATGGAACACTCATATTGCGTCCCGATTAAATACATCGTCCTCCAGCAGACTTGTCTCCATGGGTCTATTGCTGCCTCGGGCACCTTATGGCCGGTCTGCTGTGACTAAAACATTTTCGAATCGGACGAAAAACTGATAGTGAATTGTAACGTTCAGGGCCACCTAATGACGATGGATCGCTCAAATTGCGTCCTGATTCAATACATCGTCCGCCAGCAGACTTGTCTCCATGGGTCTATTGCTGCCTCGGACACCTTATGGTCGTTCTCCCGTGAGTCTAGATTATCGAATGGGACGAAAAACTGATAGTTAATTGTAACATTCAGGGCTTCCTAATGACGATGGAACACTCAAATTGCGTCGCGATTCAATACATCGTCCTCCAGCAGACTTGTCTCCATGGGTCAATTGCTGCCTCGGGCACGTTATGGCCGTTCTGCTGTGAGTCAAAGATTTTCGAATCGGACGAAATACTGATAGTGAATTGTAACGTTCAGGGCCACCTAATGACGATCGATCACTCAAATTGCTTCCCGATTCAATACATCGTCCTCCAGCCGACTTGTCTCCATAGGTCTATTGCTGCCTCGGGCACCTTATGGCCGTTCTGCTGTCACTAAAAGATCTTCGAATCGGACGAAAAACTGATAGTGAATTGTAACGATCAGGGCCTCCTAATGACGATGGATCACTCAAATTGCTTCCCGATTAAATACATCGTCCTCCAGCAGACTTGTCTCCATGGGTCTATTGCTGCCTCGGGCACCTTATGGCCGTTCTGCTGTGAGTCAAAGATTTTCGAATCGGACGAAAAACTGATAGTGAATCGTAACGTTCAGGGCCACCTAATGACGATGGATCACTCAAATTGCGTCCCGATTCAATACATCGTCCTCCAGCAGACTTGTCTCCATGGGTCTATTGCTGCCACGGGCACCTTATGGCCGTTCTGCTGTGAGTCAAAGATTTTCGAATCGGACGAAAAACTGATAGTGAATTGTAACGTTCAGGGCCACCTAATGACGATGGATCACTCAAATTGCGTCCCGATTCAATACATCGTCCTCCAGCAGACTTGTCTCCATGGGTCTATTGCTGCCTCGGGCACCTTATGGCCGTTCCGCTGTGAGTCAAAGATTTTCGAATCGGACGAAAAACTGATAGTGAATTGTAACGTTCAGGGCCACGTAATGACGATGGAACACTCAAATTGCGTCCCGATTCAATACCTCGTGCTCCAGCAGACTTGTCTCCATGGGTCTATTACTGCCTCGGGCAGCTTATGGCCGTTCTGCTGTGAGTCAAAGATTTAATCGGACGAAAAACTGATAGTGACTTGTAACGTTCAGGGCCACCTGATGACGATGGAACACTCATATTGCGTCCCGATTAAATACATCGTCCTCCAGCAGACTTGTCTCCATGGGTCTATTGCTGCCTCGGGCACCTTATGGCCGCTCTGCTGTGACTAAAAGATTTTCGAATCGGACGAAAAACTGATAGTGAATTGTAACGTTCAGGGCCCCCTAATGACGATGGATCACTCAAATTGCGTCCCGATTCAATACATCGTCCGCCAGCAGACTTGTCCCCATGGGTCTATTGCTGCCTCGGGCTCCTTATAGTCGTTCTCCCGTGAGTCTAGATTATCGAATGGGACGAAAAACTGATAGTTAATTGTAACATTCAGGGCTTCCTAATGACGATGGAACACTCAAATTGCGTCGCGATACAATACATCGTCCTCCAGCAGACTTGTCTCCATGGGTCTATTGCTGCCTCGGGCACCTTATGGCCGCTCTGCTGTGACTAAAAGATTTTCGAATTGGACGAAAAACTGATAGTGAATTGTAACGTTCAGGGCCACCTAATGACGATGGACCACACAAATTGCGTCCCGATTCAATACATCGTCCTCCAGCAGACTTGACTCCATGGGTCTATTGCTGCCTCGGGCATCTTATGGCCGTTCTGCTGTGAGTCTAGTTTATCGAATGGGACGAAAAACTGATAGTGAATTGTAACATTCTGGGCCACCTAATGACGATGGACCAGACAAATTGCGTCCCGATTCAATACATCGTCCTCCAGCCGACTTGTCTTCATGGGTCTATTGCTGCCTCGGGCACCTTATGGCCGTTCTGCTGTGAGACAAAGATTTTCGAATCTGACGAAAAACTGATAGTGAATTGTAACATTCAGGGCCACCTAATGACGATGGATCACTCAAATTGCGTCCCGATTCAATACATCGTCCTCCAGCCGACTTGTCTCCATAGGTCTATTGCTGCCTCGGGCACCTTATGGCCGTTCTGCTGTGAGTCAAAGATTTTCGAATCGGACGAAATACTGATAGTGAATAGTAACGTTCAGGGCCACCTAATGACGATCGATCACTCAAATTGCTTCCCGATTCAATACATCGTCCTCCAGCAGACTTGTCTCCATGGGTCTATTGCTGCCTCGGGCACCTTATGGCCGTTCTGCTGTGACTAAAAGATCTTCGAATCGGACGAAAAACTGATAGTGAATTGTAACGTTCAGGGCCACCTAATGACGATGGATCTTTCAAATTGCGTCCCGATTAAATACATCGTCCTCCAGCATACTTGTCTCCATGGGTCTATTGCTGCCTCGGGCACCTTATGGCCGTTCTGCTGTGAGTCAAATATCTTCGAATCGGACGAAAAACTGATAGTGAATTGTAACGTTCAGGGCCACCTAATGACGATGGATCACTAAATTGCGTCCCGATTCAATACATCGTCCTCCAGCAGACTTGTCTCCATGGGTCTATTGCTGCCTCGGGCACCTTATGGCCGTTCTGCTGTGAGTCAAAGATTTTCGAATCGGACGAAAAACTGATAGTGAATTGTAACGTTCAGGGCCACCTAATGACGATGGATCACTCAAATTGCGTCCCGATTCAATACATCGTCCTCCAGCAGACTTGTCTCCATGGGTCTATTGCTGCCTCGGGCACCTTATGGCCGTACTGCTGTGAGTCAAAGATTTTCGAATCGGACGAAAAACTGATAGTGAATTGTAACGTTCAGGGCCACGTAATGACGATGGAACACTCAAATTGCGTCCTGATTCAATACATCGTCATCCAGCAGACTTGTCTCCATGGGTCTAATGCAGCCTCGGGCACCTTATGGCCGTTCTGCTGCGAGTCAAAGATTTTCGAATCGGACGAAAAACTGACAGTGAATTGTAACGTTCAGGACCTCCTAATGACTATGGAACACTCAAATTGCGTCCCGATTCAATACCTCGTCCTCCAGCAGACTTGTCTCCATGGGTCTATTACTGCCTCGGGCAGCTTATGGCCGTTCTGCTGTGAGTCAAAGATTTTATCGGACGAAAAACTGATAGTGACTTGTAACGTTCAGGGCCACCTAATGACGATGGAACACTCATATTGCGTCCCGATTAAATACATCGTCCTCCAGCAGACTTGTCTCCATGGGTCTATTGCTGCCTCGAGCACCTTATGGCCGCTCTGCTGTGACTAAAAGATTTTCGAATCGGACGAAAAACTGATAGTGAATTGTAACGTTCAGGGCCACCTAATGACGATGGATTACTCAAATTGCGTCCCGATTCAATACATCGTCCGCCAGCAGACTTGTCTCCATGGGTCTATTGCTGCCTCGGGCACCTTATGGTCGTTCTCCCGTGAGTATAGATTATCGAATGGGACGAAAAACTGACAGTTAATTGTAACATTCTGGGCTTCCTAATGACGATGGAACACTCAAATTGCGTCGCGATTCAATACATCGTCCTCCAGCAGACTTGTCTCCATTGGTCAATTGCTGCCTCGGGCACCTTATGGCCGTGCTGCTGTGAGTGAAAGATTTTCGAATCGGACGAAATACTGATAGTGAATTGTAACGTTCAGGGCCACCTAATGACGATCGATCACTCATATTGCCTCCCGATTCAATACATCGTCCTCCAGCCGACTTGTCTCCATAGGTCTATTGCTGCCTCGGGCACCTTATGGCCGTTCTGCTGTGAGTCAAAGATTTTCGAATCGGACGAAATACTGATAGTGAATTGTAACGTTCAGGGCCACCTAATGACGATCGATCACTCAAATTGCTTCCCGATTCAATACATCGTCCTCCAGCAGACTAGTCTCCATGGGTGTATTGCTGCCTCGGGCAGCTTATGGCCGTTCTGCTGTGATTCAAAGATTTAATCGGACGAAAAACTGATAGTGACTTGTAACGTTCAGGGCCACCTAATGACGATGGAACACTCATATTGCGTCCCGATTAAATACATCGTCCTCCAGCAGACTTGTCTCCATGGGTCTATTGCTGCCTCGGGCACCTTATGGCCGCTCTGCTGTGACTAAAAGATTTTCGAATCGGACGAAAAACTGATAGGGAATTGTAACGTTCAGGGCCACCTAATGACGATCGATCACTCAAATTGCTTCCCGATTCAATACATCGTCCTCCAGCAGACTTGTCTTAATGGGTCTATTGCTGCCTCGGGCACCTTATGGCCGTTCTGCTGTGACTAAAAGATCTTCGAATCGGACGAAAAACTGATAGTGAATTGTAACGTTCAGGGCCACCTAATGACGATGGATCACTCAAATTGCGTCCCGATTAAATACATCGTCCTCCAGCAGACTTGTCTCCATGGGTCTATTGCTGCCTCGGGCACCTTATGGCCGTTCTGCTGTGAGTCAAAGATTTTCGAATCGGACGAAAAACTGATAGTGAATTGTAACGTTCAGGGCCACCTAATGACGATGGATCACTCAAATTGCGTCCCGATTCAATACATCGTCCTCCAGCAGACTTGTCTCCATGGGTCTATTGCTGCCTCGGGCACCTTATGGCCGTTCTGCTGTGAGTCAAAGATTTTCGAATCGGACGAAAAACTGATAGTGAATTGTAACGTTCAGGGCCACGTAATGACGATGGAACACTCAAATTGCGTCCTGATTCAATACATCGTCATCCAGCAGACTTGTCTCCATGGGTCTAATGCAGCCTCGGGCACCTTATGGCCAATCTGCTGCTAGTCAAAGATTTTCGAATCGGACGAAAAACTGACAGTGTATTGTAACGTTCAGGACCTCCTAATGACGATGGAACACTCAAATTGCGTCGCGATTAAATACATCGTCCTCCAGCAGACTTGTCTCCATGGGTCAATTGCTGCCTCGGGCACCTTATGGCCGTGCTGCTGTGAGTCAAAGATTTTCGAATCGGACGAAATACTGATAGTGAATTGTAACGTTCAGGGCCACCTAATGACGATCGATCACTCAAATTGCCTCCCGATTCAATACATCGTCCTCCAGCCGACTTGTCTCTATAGGTCTATTGCTGCTCGGGCACCTTATGGCCGTTCTGCTGTGAGTCAAAGATTTTCGAATCGGACGAAATACTGATAGTGAATTGTAACGTTCAGGGCCAAGTTATGACGATGGAACACTCAAATTGCGTCCCGATTCAATACATCGTCATCCAGCAGACTTGTCTCCATGGGTCTAATGCAGCCTCGAGCACCTTAAGGCCGTTCTGCTGCGAGTCAAAGATTTTCGAATCGGACGAAAAACTGATAGTGAATTGTAACGTTCAGGACCTCCTAATGACGATGGAACACTCAAATTGCGTCCCGATTCAATACCTCGTCCTCCAGCAGACTTGTCTCCATGGGTCTATTACTGCCTCGGGCAGCTTATGGCCGTTCTGCTGTGAGTCAAAGATTTAATCGGACGAAAAACTAATAGTGACTTGTAACGTTCAGGGCCACCTAATGACGATGGAACACTCATATTGCGTCCCGATTAAATACATCGTCCTCCAGCAGACTTGTCTCCATGGGTCTATTGCTGCCTCGGGCACCTTATGGCCGCTCTGCTGTGACTAAAAGATTTTCGAATCGGACGAAAAACTGACAGTGAATTGTAACGTTCAGGGCCACCTAATGACGATGGATCACTCAAATTGCGTCCCGATTCAATACATCGTCCGCCAGCAGACTTGTCTCCATGGGTCTATTGCTGCCTCGGGCACCTTATGGTCGTTCTCCCGTGAGCCTAGATTATCGAATGGGACGAAAAACTGATAGTTAATTGTAACATTCAGGGCTTCCTAATGACGATGGAACACTCAAATTGCGTCGCGATTCAATACATCGTCCTCCAGCAGACTTGTCTCCATGGGTCAATTGCTGACTCGGGCACCTTATGGCCGTTCTGCTGTGAGTCAAAGATTTTCGAATCGGACGAAAAACTGATAGTGAATTGTAACGTTCAGGGCCACCTAATGACGATGGAACAGTCAAATTGCGTCCCGATTCAATACATCGTCCTCCAGCAGACTTGTCTCCATGGGTCAATTGCTGCCTCGGGCACCTTATGGCCGTTCTGCTGTGAGTGAAAGATTTTCGGATCGGACGAAAAACTGATAGTGAATTGTAACATTCAGGGCCACCTAATGACGATGGACCACACAAATTGCGTCCCGATTCAATACCTCGTCCTCCAGCCGACTTGTCTTCATGGGTCTATTGCTGCCTCGGGCACCTTATGGCCGCTCTGCTGTGACTAAAAGATTTTCGAATCGGACGAAAAGCTGATAGTGAATTGTAACGTTCAGGGCCACCTAATGACGATGGATCACTCAAATTGCGTCCCGATTCAATACATCGTCCTCCAGCAGACTTGTCTCCATGGGTCTATTGCTGCCTCGGGCACCTTATGGCCGTTCTGCTGTGAGTCAAAGATTTTCGAATCGGACGAAAAACTGATAGTGAATTGTAACGTTCAGGGCCACCTAATGACGATGGATCACTCAAATTGCGTCCCAATTCAATACATCGTCCTCCAGCCGACTTGACTCCATGGGTCTATTGCTGCCTCGGGCACCTTATGGCCGTTCTGCTGTGGGTCAAAGATTTTCGAATCGGACGAAAAACTGATAGTGAATTGTAACGTTCAGGGCCACGTAATGACGATGGAACAATCAAATTGCGTCCCGATTCAATACATCGTCATCCAGAAGACTTGTCTCCATGGGTCTATTGCTGCCTCGGGCACCTTATGGCCGTTCTGCTGCGAGTCAAAGATTTTCGAATCGGACGAAAAACTGATAGTGAATTGTAACGTTCAGGCCACCTAATGCCGATGGATCACTCAAATTGCGTCCCGATTCAATACATCGTCCTCCAGCAGACTTGTCTCCATGGGTCTATTACTGCCTCGGGCACCTTATGGCCGTTCTGCTGTGACTCAAAGATTTTCGAATCGGACGAAAAACTGATAGTGAATTGTAACGTTCAGGACCTCCTAATGACGATGGAACACTCAAATTGCGTCCCGATTCAATACCTCGTCCTCCAGCAGACTTGTCTCCATGGGTCTATTACTGCCTCGGGCAGCTTATGGCCGTTCTGCTGTGAGTCAAAGATTTAATCGGACGAAAAACTAATAGTGACATGTAACGTTCAGGGCCACCTAATGACGATGGAACACTCATATTGCGTCCCGATTAAATACATCGTCCTCCAGCAGACTTGTCTCCATGGGTCTATTGCTGCCTCGGGCACCTTATGGCCGCTCTGCTGTGACTAAAAGATTTTCGAATCGGACGAAAAACTGACAGTGAATTGTAACGTTCAGGGCCACCTAATGACGATGGATCACTCAAATTGCGTCCCGATTCAATACATCGTCCGCCAGCAGACTTGTCTCCATGGGTCTATTGCTGCCTCGGGCACCTTATGGTCGTTCTCCCGTGAGCCTAGATTATCGAATGGGACGAAAAACTGATAGTTAATTGTAACATTCAGGGCTTCCTAATGACGATGGAACACTCAAATTGCGTCGCGATTCAATACATCGTCCTCCAGCAGACTTGTCTCCATGGGTCAATTGCTGACTCGGGCACCTTATGGCCGTTCTGCTGTGAGTCAAAGATTTTCGAATCGGACGAAAAACTGATAGTGAATTGTAACGTTCAGGGCCACCTAATGACGATGGAACAGTCAAATTGCGTCCCGATTCAATACATCGTCCTCCAGCAGACTTGTCTCCATGGGTCAATTGCTGCCTCGGGCACCTTATGGCCGTTCTGCTGTGAGTGAAAGATTTTCGAATCGGACGAAAAACTGATAGTGAATTGTAACATTCAGGGCCACCTAATGACGATGGACCACACAAATTGCGTCCCGATTCAATACCTCGTCCTCCAGCCGACTTGTCTTCATGGGTCTATTGCTGCCTCGGGCACCTTATGGCCGGTCTGCTGTGAGACAAAGATTTTCGAATCTGACGAAAAACTGATAGTGAATTGAAACATTCAGGGCCACCTAATGACGATGGATCACTCAAATTGCGTCCCGATTCAATACATCGTCCTCCAGCCGACTTGTTTCCATAGGTCTATTGCTGCCTCGGGCACCTTATGGCCGTTCTGCTGTGAGTCAAAGATTTTCGAATTGGACGAAAAACTGATAGTGAATTGTCACGTTCAGGGCCACGTAATGACGATGGAACACTCAAATTGCGTCCCGATTCAATACATCGTCATCCAGCAGACTTGTCTCCATGGGTCTAATGCAGCCTCGGGCACCTTATGGCCGTTCTGCTGTGAGTCAAAGATTTTCGAATCGGACGAAAAACTGATAGTGAATTGTATTGTTCAGGACCTCCTAATGACGATGGAACACTCAAATTGCGTCCCGATTCAATACCTCGTCCTCCAGCAGACTTGTCTCCATGGGTCTATTACTGCCTCGGGCAGCTTATGGCCGTTCTGCTGTGAGTCAAAGATTTAATCGGACGAAAAACTGATAGTGACTTGTAACGTTCAGGGCCACCTAATGACGATGGAACACTCATATTGCGTCCCGATTAAATACATCATCCTCCAGCAGTCTTGTCTTCATGGGTCTATTGCTGCCTCGGGCACCTTATGGCCGCTCTGCTGTGACTAAAAGATTTTCGAATCGGACGAAAAGCTGATAGTGAATTGTAACGTTCAGGGCCACCTAATGACGATGGATCACTCAAATTGCGTCCCGATTCAATACATCATCCTCCAGCAGACTTGTCTCCATGGGTCTATTGCTGCCTCGGGCACCTTATGGCCGTTCTGCTGTGAGTCAAAGATTTTCGAATCGGACGAAAAACTGATAGTGAATTGTAACGTTCAGGGCCACCTAATGACGATGGATCACTCAAATTGCGTCCCGATTCAATACATCGTCCTCCAGCCGACTTGACTCCATGGGTCTATTGCTGCCTCGGGCACCTTATGGCCGTTCTGCTGTGGGTCAAAGATTTTCGAATAGGACGAAAAACTGATAGTGAATTGTAACGTTCAGGGCCACGTAATGACGATGGAACAATCAAATTGCGTCCCGATTCAATACATCGTCATCCAGAAGACTTGTCTCCATGGGTCTATTGCTGCCTCGGGCACCTTATGGCCGTTCTGCTGCGAGTCAAAGATTTTCGAATCGGACGAAAAACTGATAGTGAATTGTAACGTTCAGGCCACCTAATGCCGATGGATCACTCAAATTGCGTCCCGATTCAATACATCGTCCTCCAGCAGACTTGTCTCCATGGGTCTATTACTGCCTCGGGCACCTTATGGCCGTTCTGCTGTGACTCAAAGATTTTCGAATCGGACGAAAAACTGATAGTGAATTGTAACGTTCAGGACCTCCTAATGACGATGGAACACTCAAATTGCGTCCCGATTCAATACCTCGTCCTCCAGCAGACTTGTTCCATGTGTCTATTACTGCCTCGGCAGCTTATGGCCGATCTGCTGTGAGTCAAAGATTTTCGAATCGGACGAAGAACTGATAGTGAATTGTAACGTTCAGGGCCACCTAATGACGATGGATCACTCAAATTGCGTCCCGATTCAATACATCGTCCTCCAGCAGACTTGTCTCCATGGGTCTATTGCTGCCTCGGGTACCTTATGGTCGTTCTCCCGTGAGTCTAGATTATCGAATGGGACGAAAAACTGATAGTTAATTGTAACATTCAGGGCTTCCTAATGACGATGGAACACTCAAATTGCGTCGCGATTCAATACATCGTCCTCCAGCAGACTTGTCTCAATGGGTCAATTGCTGCCTCGGGCACCTTATGGCCGTTCTGCTGTGAGTCAAAGATTTTCGAATCGGACGAAAAACTGTTAGTGAATTGCAACATTCAGGGCCACCTAATGACGATGGACCACACAAATTGCGTCCCGATTCAATACATCGTCCTCCAGCCGACTTGACTCCATGGGTCTATTGCTGCCTCGGGCATCTTATGGCCGTTCTGCTGTGAGAGTAGTTTATCGAATGGGACGAAAAACTGATAGTGAATTGTAACGTTCAGGGCCACCTAATGACGATGGAACACTCAAATTGCGTCCCGATTCAATACATCGTCCTCCAGCAGACTTGTCTCCATGGGTCAATTGCTGCCTCGGGCACCTTATGGCCGTTCTGCTGTGAGTCAAAGATTTTCGAATCGGACGAAAAACTGATAGTGAATTGTAACGTTCAGGGCCACCTAATGACGATGGAACACTCATATTGCGTCCCGATTAAATACATCGTCCTCCAGCAGACTTGTCTCCATGGGTCTATTGCTGCCTCGCGCACCTTATGGCCGCTCTGCTGTGACTAAAAGATTTTCGAATCGGACGAAAAACTGATAGTGAATTGTAACTTTCAGGGCCACCTAATGACGATGGATCACTCAAATTGAGTCCCGATTCAATTCATCGTCCGCCAGCAGACTTGTCTCCATGGGTCTATTGCTGCCTCGGGCACCTTATGGTCGTTCTCCCGTGAGTCTAGATTATCGAATGGGACGAAAAACTGATAGTGAATTGTAACGTTCAGGGCCACCTAATGACGATGGAACAGTCAAATTGCGTCCCGATTCAATACATCGTCCTGCAGCAGACTTGTCTCCATGGGTCAATTGCTGCCTCGGGCACCTTATGGCCGTTCTGCTGTGTGTCAAAGATTTTCGAATCGGACGAAAAACTGATAGTGAATTGTAACATTCAGGGCCACCTAATGACGATGGACCACACAAATTGCGTCCCGATTCAATACATCGTCCTCCAGCCGACTTGTCTTCATGGGTCTATTGCTGCGTCGGGCACCTTATGGTCGGTCTGCTGTGAGACAAAGATTTTCGAATCGGACGAAAAACTGATAGTGAATTGTAACGTTCAGGGCCACGTAATGACGATGGAACAATCAAATTGCGTCCCGATTCAATACATCGTCATCCAGAAGACTTGTCTCCATGGGTCTATTGCTGCCTCGCGCACCTTATGGCCGCTCTGCTGTGACTAAAAGATTTTCGAATCGGACGAAAAACTGATAGTGAATTGTAACTTTCAGGGCCACCTAATGACGATGGATCACTCAAATTGAGTCCCGATTCAATTCATCGTCCGCCAGCAGACTTGTCTCCATGGGTCTATTGCTGCCTCGGGCACCTTATGGTCGTTCTCCCGTGAGTCTAGATTATCGAATGGGACGAAAAACTGATAGTGAATTGTAACATTCAGGGCCACCTAATGACGATGTATCACTCAAATTGCGTCCCGATTCAATACATCGTCCTCCAGCCGACTTGTTTCCATAGGTCTATTGCTGCCTCGGGCACCTTATGGCCGTTCTGCTGTGAGTCAAAGATTTTCGAATCGGACGAAAAACTGATAGTGAATTGTAACGTTCAGGGCCACGTAATGACGATGGAACACTCAAATTGCGTCCCGATTCAATACATCGTCATCCAGCAGACTTGTCTCCATGGGTCTAATGCAGCCTCGGGGACCTTATGGCCGTTGTGCTGCGAGTCAAAGATTTTCGAATCGGACGAAAAACTGATAGTGAATTGTAACGTTCAGGACCTCCTAATGACGATGGAACACTCAAATTGCGTCCCGATTCAATACCTCGTCCTCCAGCAAACTTGTCTCCATGGGTCTATTACTGCCTCGGGCAGCTTATGGCCGTTCTGCTGTGAGTCAAAGATTTAATCGGACGAAAAACTGATAGTGACTTGTAACGTTCAGGGCCACCTAATGACGATGGAACAGTCATATTGCGTCCCGATTAAATACATCGTCCTCCAGCAGACTTGTCTTCATGGGTCTATTGCTGCCTCGGGCACCTTATGGCCGCTCTGCTGTGACTAAAAGATTTTCGAATCGGACGAAAAACTGATAGTGAATTGTAACGTTCAGGGCCACCTAATGACGATGGAGCACTCAAATTGCGTCGCGATTCAATACATCGTCCTCCAGCAGACTTGTCTCCATGGGTCAATTGCTGCCTCGGGCACCTTATGGCCGTTCTGCTGTGAGTCAAAGATTTTCGAATAGGACGAAAAACTGATAGTGAAATGTAACGTTCAGGGCCACCTAATGACGATGGAACACTCAAATTGCGTCCCGATTCAATACATCGTCCTCCAGCAGACTTGTCTCCATGGGTCAATTGCTGCCTCGGGCACCTTTTGGCCGTTCTGCTGTGAGTCAAAGATTTTCGAATCGGACGAAAAACTGATAGTGAATTGTAACATTCAGGGCCACCTAATGACGATGGACCACACAAATTGCGTCCCGATTCAATACATCGTCCTCCAGCCGACTTGTCTCCATAGGTCTATCGCTGCCTCGGGCACCTTATGGCCGTTCTGCTGTGAGTCAAAGATTTTAGAATCTGACGAAAAACTGATAGTGAATTGTAACGTTCAGGGCCACCTAATGACGATCGATCACTCAAATTGCGTCCCGATTGAATACATCGTCCTCCAGCAGACTTGTCTCCATGGGTCTATTGCTGCCTCGGGCACCTTATGGCCGTTCAGCTGTGACTAAAATATTTTCGAATCGGACGAAAAACTGATAGTGAATTGCAACGTTCAGGGCCTCCTAATGACGAAGGAACACTCAAATTGCGTCCCGATTAAATACATCGTCCCCCAGCAGACATGTCTCCATGGGTCTATTGCTGCCTCGGGCACCTTATGGCCGTTCTGCTGTGAGTCAAAGATTTTCGAATCGGACGAAAAACTGATAGTGAATTGTAACGTTCAGGGCCACGTAATGACGATGGAACAATCAAATTGCGTCCCGATTCAATACATCGTCATCCAGAAGACTTGTCTCCATGGGTCTATTGCTGCCTCGGGCACCTTATGGCTGTTCTGCTGCGAGTCAAAGATTTTCGAATCGGACGAAAAACTGATAGTGAATTGTAACGTTCAGGCCACCTAATGACGATGGATCACTCAAGTTGCGTCCCGATTCAATACAACGTCCTCCAGCAGACTTGTCTCCATGGGTCTATTACTGCCTCGGGCACCTTATGGCCGTTCTGCTGTGACTCAAAGATTTTCGAATCGGACGAAAAACTGATAGTGAGTTGTAACGTCCAGGACCTCCTAATGACGATGGAACACTCAAATTGCGTCCCGATTCAATACCTCGTCCTCCTGCAGACTTGTTCCATGTGTCTATTACTGCCTCGGGCAGCTTATGGCCGTTCTGCTGTGAGTCAAAGATTTTCGAATCGGACGAAAAACTGATAGTGAATTGTAACGTTCAGGGCCACCTAATGACGATGGATCACTCAAGTTGCGTCCCGATTCATCACATCGTCCTCCAGCAGACTTGTCTCCATGGGTCTATTGCTGCCTCGGGTACCTTATGGTCGTTCTCCCGTGAGTCTAGATTATCGAATGGGACGAAAAACTGATAGTTAATTGTAACATTCAGGGCTTCCTAATGACGATGGAACACTCAAATTGCGTCGCGATTCAATACATCGTCCTCCAGCAGACTTGTCTCCATGGGTCAATTGCTGCCTCGGGCACCTTATGGCCGTTCTGCTGTGAGTCAAAGATTTTCGAATCAGACGAAAAACTGATAGTGAATTGTAACATTCAGGGCCACCTAATGACGATGGACCACACACATTGCGTCCCGATTCAATACATCGTCCTCCAGCCGACTTGTCTTCATGGGTCTAATGCTGCATCGGGCACCATATGGCCGTTCTGCTGTGAGACAAAGATTTTCGAATCTGACGAAAAACTGATAGTGAATTGTAACATTCAGTGCCACCTAATGACGATGGATCACTCAAATTGCGTCCCGATTCAATACATCGTCCTCCAGCCGACTTTTCTCCATAGGTCTATTGCTGCCTCGGGCACCTTATGGCCGTTCTGCTGTGAGTCAAAGATTTTCGAATCGGACGAAAAACTGATAGTGAATTGTAACGTTCAGGGCCACCTAATGACGATCGATCACTCAAATTGCGTCCCGATTCAATACATCGTCCTCCAGCAGACTTGTCTCCATGGGTCTATTGCTGCCTCGGGCACCTTATGGCCGTTCTGCTGTGACTAAAAGATTTTCGAATCGGACGAAAAACTGATAGTGAACTGTAACGTTCAGGGCCTCCTAATGACGATGGATCACTCAAATTGCGTCCCGATTAAATATATCGTCCTCCAGCAGACTTGTCTCCATGGGTCAATTGCTGCCTCGGGCACCTTATGGCCGTTCTGCTGTGAGTCAAAGATTTTCGAATCGGACGAAAAACTGATAGTGAATTGTAACGTTCAGGGCCACCTAATGACGATGGATCACTCAAATTGCGTCCCGATTCAATACATCGTCCTCCAGCAGACTTGTCTCCATGGGTCTACTGGTGTTTCGGGCACCTTATGGCCGTTCTGCTGTGAGTCAAAGATTTTCGAATCGGACGAAAAACTGATAGTGAATTGTAACGTTCAGGGCCACCTAATGACGATGGAACACTCAAATTGCGTCCCGATTCAAAACATCGTCCTCCAGCAGACTTGTCTCCATGGGTCTATTGCTGCCTCGGGCACCTTATGGCCGTTCTGCTGTGAGTCAAAGATTTTCGAATCGGACGAAAAACTGATAGTGAATTGTAACGTTCAGGACCTCCTAATGACGATAGAACACTCAGATTGCGTCCCGATTCAATACCTCGTCCTCCAGCAGACTTGTCTCCATGGGTCTATTACTGCCTCGGGCAGCTTATGGCCGTTCTGCTGTGAGTCAAAGATTTAATCGGACGAAAAACTGATAGTGACTTGTAACGTTCAGGGCCACCTAATGACGATGGAACACCCATATTGCGTCCCGATTAAATACATCGTCCTCCAGCAGACTTGTCTCCATGGGTCTATTGCTGCCTCGGGCACCTGATGGTCGTTCTCCCGTGAGTCTAGATTATCGAATGGGACGAAAAACTGATAGTGAATTGTAACGTTCAGGGCCACCTAATGACGATCGATCACTCAAATTGCGTCCCGATTCAATACATCGTCCTCCAGCAGACTTGTCTCCATGGGTCTATTGCTGCCTCGGGCACCTTATGGCCGTTCTGCTGTGACTAAAAGATTTTCGAATCGGACGAAAAACTGATAGTGAATTGTAACGTTCAGGGCCTCCTAATGACGATGGATCACTCAAATTGCGTCCCGATTCAATACATCGTCCTCCAGCAGACTTGTCTCCATGGGTCTATTGCTGTTTCGGGCACCTTATGGCCGTTCTGCTGTGAGTCAAAGATTTTCGAATCGGACGAAAAACTGATAGTGAATTGTAACGTTCAGGGCCACCTAATGACGATGGCACACTCAAATTGCGTCCCGATTCAATACATCGTCCTCCAGCAGACTTGCCTCCATGGGTCTATTGCTGCCTCGGGCACCTTATGGCCGTTCTGCTGTGAGTCAAAGATTTTCGAATCGGACGAAAAACTGATAGTGAATTGTAACGTTCAGGGCCTCCTAATGACGAAGGAACACTCAAATTGCGTCCCGATTCAATACCTCGTCCTCCAGCAGACTAGTCTCCATGGGTCTATTGCTGCCTCGGGCACCTTATGGCCGTTCTGCTGTGAGTCAAAGATTTTCGAATCGGACGAAAAACTGATAGTGAATTATAACGTTCAGGGCCACCTAATGACGATAGATCACTCAAATTGCGTCCCGATTCAATACATCGTCCTCCAGCAGACTTGTCTCCATGGGTCTATTGCTGCCTCGGGCACCTTATGGCCGTTCTGCTGTGAGTCAAAGATTTTCGAATCGGACGAAAAACTGATAGTGAATTGTAACGTTCAGGGCCAACTAATGACGATGGAACACTCAAATTGCGTCCCGATTCAATACATCGTCCTCCAGCCGACTTGTCTCCATGGGTCTATTGCTGCCTCGGGCACCTTATGGCCGTTCTGCTGTGGGTCAAAGATTTTCGAATCGGACGAAAAACTGATAGTGAATTGTAACGTTCAGGGCCACGTAATGACGATGGAACAATCAAATTGCGTCCCGATTCAATACATCGTCATCCAGAAGACTTGTCTCCATGGGTCTATTGCTGCCTCGGGCACCTTATGGCCGTTCTGCTGCGAGTCAAAGATTTTCGAATCGGACGAAAAACTGATAGTGAATTGTAACGTTCAGGCCACCTAATGACGATGGATCACTCAAGTTGCGTCCCGATTCAATACATCGTCCTCCAGCAGACTTGTCTCCATGGGTCTATTACTGCCTCGGGCACCTTATGGCCGTTCTGCTGTGACTCAAAGATTTTCGAATCGGACGAAAAACTGATAGTGAGTTGTAACGTTCAGGACCTCCTAATGACGATGGAACACTCAAATTGCGTCCCGATTCAATACCTCGTCCTCCAGCAGACTTGTTCCATGTGTCTATTACTGCCTCGGGCAGCTTATGGCCGTTCTGCTGTGAGTCAAAGATTTTCGAATCGGACGAAAAACTGATAGTGAATTGTAACGTTCAGGGCCACCTAATGACGATGGATCACTCAAATTGCGTCCCGATTCATCACATCGTCCTCCAGCAGACTTGTCTCCATGGGTCTATTGCTGCCTCGGGTACCTTATGGTCGTTCTCCCGTGAGTCTAGATTATCGAATGGGACGAAAAACTGATAGTTAATTGTAACGTTCAGGGCCACCTAATGACGATCGATCACTCAAATTGCGTCCCGATTCAATACATCGTCCTCCAGCAGACTTGTCTCCATGGGTCTATTGTTGCCTCGGGCACCTTATGGCCGTTCTGCTGTGACTAAAAGATTTTCGAATCGGACGAAAAACTGATAGTGAATTGTAACGTTCAGGGCCTCCTAATGACGATGGATCACTCAAATTGCGTCCCGATTAAATATATCGTCCTCCAGCAGACTTGTCTCCATGGGTCTATTGCTGCCTCGGGCACCTTATGGCCGTTCTGCTGTGAGTCAAAGATTTTCGAATCGGACGAAAAACTGATAGTGAATTGTAACGTTCAGGGCCACCTAATGACGATGGATCACTCAAATTGCGTCCCGATTCAATACATCGTCCTCCAGCAGACTTGTCTCCATGGGTCTATTACTGCCTCGGGCAGCTTACGGCCGTTCTGCTGTGAGTCAAAGATTTAATCGGACGAAAAACTGATAGTGACTTGAAACGTTCAGGGCCACCTAATGACGATGGAACACTCATATTGCGTCCCGATTAAATACATCGTCCTCCAGCAGACTTGTCTCCATGGGTCTATTGCTGCCTCGGGCACCTTATGGTCGTTCTCCCGTGAGTCTAGATTATCGAATGGGACGAAAAACTGATAGTTAATTGTAACATTCAGGGCTTCCTAATGACGATGGAACACTCAAATTGCGTCGCGATTCAATACATCGTCCTCCAGCAGACTTGTCTCCATGGGTCAATTGCTGCCTCGGGCACCTTATGGCCGTTCTGCTGTGAGTCAAAGATTTTCGAATCGGATGAAAAACTGATAGTGAATTGTAACATTCAGGGCCACCAAATGACGATGGACCACACAAATTGCGTCCCGATTCAATACATCGTCCTCCAGACGACTTGACTCCATGGATCTATTGCTGCCTCGGGCATCTTATGGCCGTTCTGCTGTGAGTCTAGTTTATCGAATGGGACGAAAAACTGATAGTGAATTGTAACGTTCAGGGCCACCTAATGACGATGGAACACTCAAATTGCGTCCCGATTCAATACATCGTCGTCCAGCAGACTTGTCTCCATGGGTCAATTGCTGCCTCGGGCACCTTATGGCCGTTCTGCTGTGAGTCAAAGATTTTCGAATCGGACGAAAAACTGATAGTGAATTGTAACATTCAGGGCCACCTAATTACGATGGACCACACAAATTGCGTCCCGATTCAATACATCGTCCTCCAGCCGACTTGTCTTCATGGGTCTATTGCTGCCTCGGGCACCTTATGGCCGTTCTGCTGTGAGACAAAGGTTTTCGAATCTGACGAAAAACTGATAGTGAATTGTAACATTCAGGGTCACCTAATGACGATGGATCACTCAAATTGCGTCCCGATTCAATACATCGTCCTCCAGCCGACTTCTCTCCATAAGCCTATTGCAGCCTCGGGCACCTTATGGCCGTTCTGCTGTGAGTCAAAGATTTTCGAATCTGACGAAAAACTGATAGTGAATTGTAACGTTCAGGGCCACCTAATGACGATGGAACAGTCAAATTGCGTCCCGATTCAATACATCGTCCTCCAGCAGACTTGTCTCCATGGGTCTATTGCTGCCTCGGGCACCTTATGGCCGTTCAGCTGTGACTAAAATATTTTCGAATCGGACGAAAAACTGATAGTGAATTGTAACGTTCAGGGCGACCTAATGACGATGGACCACACAAATTGCGTCCCGATTCAGTACATCGTCCTCCAGCCGACTTGTCTTCATGGGTCTATTGCTGCCTCGGGCACCTTATGGCCGTTCTGCTGTGAGACAAAGATTTTCGAATCTGACGAAAAACTGATAGTGAATTGTAACATTCAGGGCCACCTAATGACGATGGATCACTCAAATTGCGTCCCGATTCAATACATCGTCCTCCAGCCGACTTGTCTCCATAGGTCTATTGCTGCCTCGGGCACCTTATGGCCGTTCTGCTGTGAGTCAAAGATTTTCGAATCTGACGAAAAACTGATAGTGAATTGTAACGTTCAGGCCACCTAATGACGATCGATCACTCAATTTGCGTCCCGATTCAATACATCGTCCTCCAGCAGACTTGTCTCCATGGGTCTATTGCTGCCTCGGGCACCTTATGGCCGTTCAGCTGTGACTAAAATATTTTCGAATCGGACGAAGAACTGATAGTGAATTGTAACGTTCATGGCCACCTAATGACGATGGAACACTCAAATTGCGTCCCGATTAAATACATCGTCCTCCAGCAGACTTGTCTCCATGGGTCTATTGCTGCCTCGGGCACCTTATGGCCGTTCTGCTGTGAGTCAAAGATTTTCGAATCGGACGAAAAACTGATAGTGAATTATAACGTTCAGGGCCACCTAATGACGATGGATCACTCAAATTGCGTCCCGATTCAATACATCGTCCTCCAGCAGACTTGTCTCCATGGGTCTATTGCTGCCTCGGGCACCTTATGGCCGTTCTGCTGTGAGTCAAAGATTTTCGAATCGGACGAAAGTCTCATAGTGAATTGTAACGTTCAGGGCCACCTAATGACGACGGAACACTCAAATTGCGTCCCGATTCAATACATCGTCCTCCAGCAGACTTGTCTCCATGGGTCTATTGCTGCCTCGGGCACCTTATGGTCGTTCTCCCGTGAGTCTAGATTATCGAATGGGACGAAAAACTGATAGTTAATTGTAACATTCAGGGCTTCCTAATGACGATGGAACACTCAAATTGCGTCGCGATTCAATACATCGTCCTCCAGCAGACTTGTCTCCATGGGTCAATTGCTGCCTCGGGCACCTTATGGCCGTTCTGCTGTGAGTCAAAGATTTTCGAATCGGATGAAAAACTGATAGTGAATTGTAACATTCAGGGCCACCTAATGACGATGGACCACACAAATTGCGTCCCGATTCAATACATCGTCCTCCAGACGACTTGACTCCATGGATCTATTGCTGCCTCGGGCATCTTATGGCCGTTCTGCTGTGAGTCTAGTTTATCGAATGGGACGAAAAACTGATAGTGAATTGTAACGTTCAGGGCCACCTAATGACGATGGAACACTCAAATTGCGTCCCGATTCAATACATCGTCGTCCAGCAGACTTGTCTTCATGGGTCTATTGCTGCCTCGGGCACCTTATGGCCGTTCTGCTGTGAGACAAAGATTTTCGAATCTGACGAAAAACTGATAGTGAATTGTAACATTCAGGGTCACCTAATGACGATGGATCACTCAAATTTCGTCCCGATTCAATACATCGTCCTCCAGCCGACTTCTCTCCATAAGCCTATTGCTGCCTCGGGCACCTTACGGCCGTTCTGCTGTGAGTCAAAGATTTTCGAATCTGACGAAAAACTGATAGTGTATTGTAACGTTCAGGGCCACCTAATGACGATCGATCACTCAAATTGCGTCCCGATTCCATACATCGTCCTCCAGCAGACTTGTCTCCATGGGTCTATTGCTGCCTCGGGCACCTTATGGCCGTTCAGCTGTGACTAAAATATTTTCGAATCGGACGAAAAACTGATAGTGAATTGTAACGTTCAGGGCCACCTAATGACGATGGACCACACAAATTGCGTCCCGATTCAGTACATCGTCCTCCAGCCGACTTGTCTTCATGGGTCTATTGCTGCCTCGGGCACCTTATGGCCATTCTGCTGTGAGACAAAGATTTTCGAATCTGACGAAAAACTGATAGTGAATTGTAACGTTCAGGGCCACCTAATGACGATGGATCACTCAAATTGCGTCCCGATTCAATACATCGTCCTCAAGCAGACTTGTCTCCATGGGTCTATTGCTGCCTCGGGCACCTTATGGCCGTTCTGCTGTGAGTCAAAGATTTTCGAATCGGACGAAAATCTCATAGTGAATTGTAACGTTCAGGGCCAGCTAATGACGATGGAACACTCAAATTGCGTCCCGATTCAATACATCGTCCTCCAGCAGACTTGTCTCCATGGGTCTATTGCTGCCTCGGGCACCTTATGGCCGTTCTGCTGCGAGTCAAAGATTTTCGAATCGGACGAAATACTGATAGTGAATTGTAACGTTCAGGACCTCCTAATGACGATGGAACACTCAAATTGCGTCCCGATTCAATACCTCGTCCTCCAGCAGACTTGCCTCCATGGGTCTATTACTGCCTCGGGCAGCTTATGGCCGTTCTGCTGTGAGTCAAAGATTTAATCAGGCGAAAAACTGATAGTGAATTGTAACGTTCAGGGCCACCTAATGACGATGGATCACTCAAATTGCGTATCGATTCAATACATCGTCCTCCAGCAGACTTGTCTCCATGGGTCTATTGCTGCCTCGGGCACCTTATGGTCGTTCTCCCGTGAGTGTAGATTATCGAATGGGACGAAAAACCGATAGTGAATTGTAACATTCAGGGCTTCCTAATGACGATGGAACACTCAAATTGCGTCCCGATTCAATACATCGTCCTCCAGCAGACTTGTCTCCATGGGTCAATTGCTGCCTCGGGCACCTTATGGCCGTTCCGCTGTGAGTCAAAGATTTTCGAATCGGACGAAAAACAGATAGTGAATTGTAACATTCAGGGAGACCTAATGACGATGGACCACACAAATTGCGTCCCGATTCAATACATCGTCCTCCAGCCGACTTGACTCCATGGGTCTATTGCTGCCTCGGGCATCTTATGGCCGTTCTGCTGTGAGTTTAGTTTATCGAATCGGACGAAAAACTGATAGTGAATTGTAACGTTCAGGGCCACTTAATGACGATGGATCACTCAAATTGCGTCCCGATTCAATACATCGTCCTCCAGCCGACTTGTCTCCATGGGTCTATTGCTGCCTCGGGCACCTTATGGCCGTTCTGCTGTGCGTCAAAGATTTTCGAATCTGCTGAAAAACTGATAGTGAATTGTAACATTCTGGGCTACCTAATGACGATGGATCACTCAAATTGCGTCCCGATTCAATACATCGTCCTCCAGCCGACTTGTCGCCATGGGTCTATTGCTGCCTCGGGCACCTTATGGCCGTTCTGCTGTGAGTCAAAGATTTTGGAATCGGACGAAAAACTGATAGTGAATTGTAACGTTCAGGCCCTCCTAATGACGATGGAACACTCAAATTGCGTCTCGAATCAATACATCGTCCTCCAGCAGACTTGTCTTCATGGGTCTATTGCTGCCTCGGGCACCTTATGGCCGTTCTGCTGTGAGACAAAGAATTTCGAATCTGACGAAAAACTGATAGTGAATTGTAACATTCAGGCCACCTAATGACGATGGATCACTCAAATTGCGTCCCGATTCAATACATCGTCCTCCAGCAGACTTGTCTCCATTGGTCTATTGCTGCCTCGGGCATCTTATGGCCGCTCTGCTGTGACTAAAAGATTTTCGAATCGGACGAAAAACTGATAGTGAATTGTAACGTTCAGGGCCACCTACTGACGATGGATCACTCAAATTGCGTCCCGATTCAATACATCGTCCTCCAGCCGACTTGACTCCATGGGTCTATTGCTGCCTCGGGCATCTTATGGCCGTTCTGCTGTGAGTCTAGTTTATCGAATGGGACGAAAAACTGATAGTGAATTGTAACGTTCAGGGCCACCTAATGACGATGGAACACTTAAATTGCGTCCCGATTCAATACATCGTCCTCCAGCAGACTTGTCTCCATGGGTCAATTGCTGCCTCGGGCACCTTATGGCCGTTCTGCTGTGAGTCAAAGATTTTCGAATCGGACGAAAAACTGATAGTGAATTGTACTATTCAGGGCCACCTAATGACGATGGACCACACAAATTGCGTCCCGATTCAATACATCGTCCTCCAGCCGACTTGTCATCATGGGTCTATTGCTGCCTCGGGCACCTTATGGCCGTTCTGCTGTGACTAAAATATTTTTGAATCGGACGAAAAACTGATAGTGAATTGTAACCTTCAGGGCCTCCTAATGACGACGGAACACTCAAATTGCGTCCCGATTAGATACATCGTCCTCCAGCAGACTTGTCTCCATGGGTCTATTGCTGTCTTGGGCACCTTATGGTCGTTCTCCCGTGAGTCTAGATTATCGAATGGGACGAAAAACTGATAGTTAATTGTAGCATTCAGGGCTCCCTAATGACGATGGAACACTCAAATTGCGTCCCGAATCAATACATCGTCCTCCAGCAGACTTGTCTCCATGGGTCAATTGTATGCCTCGGGCACCTTATGGCCGTTCTGCTGTGAGTCAAAGATTTTCGAATCGGACGAAAAACTGATAGTGAATTGTAACATTCAGGGCCACCTAATGACGATGGATCACTCAAATTGCGTCCCGATTCAATACATCGTCCTCCAGCCGACTTGTCTCCATGGGTCTATTGCTGCCTCGGGCACCTTATGGCCGTTCTGCTGTGAGTCAAAGATTTTCGAATCAGACGAAAAACTGATAGTGAATTGTAACATTCAGGGCCACCTAATGACGATGGATCACTCAAATAGTGTCCCGATTCAATACATCGTCCTCCAGCCGACTTGTCTCCATGGGGCTATTGCTGCCTCGGGCACCTTATGGCCGTTCTGCTGTGAGTCAAAGATTTTCGAATCGGACGAAAAACTGATAGTGAATTGCAACGTTCAGGGCCACCCAATGACGATGGATCATTCAAATTGCGTCCCGATGCAATACATCGTCCTCCAGCAGACTTGTCTCCATGGGTCTATTGCTGCCTCGGGCACCTTAAGGGTGTTCGGCTGTGAGTGAAAGATTTTCGAATCGGACGAAAAACTGATAGTGAATTGTAACGTTCAGGGCCTCCTAATGACGATGGAACACTCAAATTGCGTCCCGATTCTATACATCGTCCTCCAGCAGACTTGTCTCCATGGGTCTATTGCTGCCTCGGGCACCTTATGGCCGTTCTGCTGTGAGTCAAAGATTTTCGAATCTGCTGAAAAACTGATAGTGAATTGTAACATTCTGGGCCACCTAATGACGATGGATCACTCAAATTGCGTCCCGATTCAATACATCGTCCTCCAGCCGACTTGTCTCCATGGGTCTATTGCTGCCTCGGGCACCTTATGGCCGTTCTGCTGTGAGTCAAAGATTTTCGAATCGGACGAAAAACTGATAGTGAAATGTAACGTTCAGGCCCTCCTAATGACGATGGAACACTCAAATTGCGTCTCGATTCAATACATCGTCCTCCAGCAGACTTGTCTTCATGGGTCTATTGCTGCCTCGGGCACCTTATGGCCGTTCTGCTGTAGGTCAAAGATTTTCGAATCGGACGAAAAACTGATAGTGAATTGTAACGTTCAGGGCCACCTAATGACGATGGATCACTCAAATTGCGTACCGATTCAATACATCGTCCTCCAGCAGACTTGTCTCCATGGGTCAATTGATGCCTCGGGCATCTTATGGCCGTTCTGCTGTGAGTCTAGTTTATCGAATGGGACGAAAAACTGATAGTGAATTGTAACGTTCAGGGCCACCTAATGACGATCGATCACTCAAATTGCGTCCCGATTCAATACATCGTGCTGCAGCAGACTTGTCTCCATGGGTCTATTGCTGCCTCGGGCACCTTATGGCCGTTCTGCTGTGAGTCAAAGATTTTCGAATCGGACGAAAAACTGATAGTGAATTGTAACATTCAGGGAGACCTAATGACGATGGACCACACAAATTGCATCCCGATTCAATACATCGTCCTCCAGCCGACTTGTCTCCATGGGTCTATTGCTGCCTCGGGTACCTTATGGCCGTTCTGCTGTAGGTCAAAGATTTTCGAATCGGACGAAAAACTGATAGTGAATTGTAACGTACAGGGCCATCTAATGACGATGGATCACTCAAATTGCGTACCGATTCAATACATCGTCCTCCAGCAGACTTGTCTCCATGGGTCTATTGCTGCCTCGGGCACCTTATGGTCGTTCTCCCGTGAGTGTAGATTATCGAATGGGACGAAAAACCGATAGTGAATTGTAACATTCAGGGCTTCCTAATGACGATGGAACACTCAAATTGCGTCCCGATTCAATACATCGTCCTCCAGCAGACTTGTCCCCATGGGTCAATTGCTGCCTCGGGCACCTTATGGCCGTTCCGCTGTGAGTCAAAGAATTTCGAATCGGACGAAAAACTGATAGTGAATTGTAACATTCAGGGCCACCTAATTACGATGGACCACACAAATTGCGTCCCGATTCAATACATCGTCCTCCAGCCGACTTGTCTTCATGGGTATATTGCTGCCTCGGGCACCTTATGGCCGTTCTGCTGTGAGACAAAGGTTTTCGAATCTGACGAAAAACTGATAGTGAATTGTAACATTCAGGGTCACCTAATGACGATGGATCACTCAAATTGCGTCCCGATTCAATACATCGTCCTCCAGCCGACTTCTCTCCATAAGCCAATTGCAGCCTCGGGCACCTTATGGCCGTTCTGCTGTGAGTCAAAGATTTTCGAATCTGACGAAAAACTGATAGTGAATTGTAACGTTCAGGGCCACCTAATGACGATCGATCACTCAAATTGCGTCCCGATTCAATACATCGTCCTCCAGCAGACTTGTCTCCATGGGTCTATTGCTGCCTCGGGCACCTTATGGCCGTTCAGCTGTGACTAAAATATTTTCGAATCGGACGAAAAACTGATAGTGAATTGTAACGTTCAGGGCCACCTAATGACGATGGACCACACAAATTGCGTCCCGATTCAGTACATCGTCCTCCAGCCGACTTGTCTTCATGGGTCTATTGCTGCCTCGGGCACCTTATGGCCGTTCTGCTGTGAGACAAAGATTTTCGAATCTGACGAAAAACTGATAGTGAATTGTAACATTCAGGGCCACCTAATGACGATGGATCACTCAAATTGCGTCCCGATTCAATACATCGTCCTCCAGCCGACTTGTCTCCATAGGTCTATTGCTGCCTCGGGCACCTTATGGCCGTTCTGCTGTGAGTCAAAGATTTTCGAATCTGACGAAAAACTGATAGTGAATTGTAACGTTCAGGCCACCTAATGACGATCGATCACTCAATTTGCGTCCCGATTCAATACATCGTCCTCCAGCAGACTTGTCTCCATGGGTCTATTGCTGCCTCGGGCACCTTATGGCCGTTCAGCTGTGACTAAAATATTTTCGAATCGGACGAAGAACTGATAGTGAATTGTAACGTTCATGGCCACCTAATGACGATGGAACACTCAAATTGCGTCCCGATTAAATACATCGTCCTCCAGCAGACTTGTCTCCATGGGTCTATTGCTGCCTCGGGCACCTTATGGCCGTTCTGCTGTGAGTCAAAGATTTTCGAATCGGACGAAAAACTGATAGTGAATTATAACGTTCAGGGCCACCTAATGACGATGGATCACTCAAATTGCGTCCCGATTCAATACATCGTCCTCCAGCAGACTTGTCTCCATGGGTCTATTGCTGCCTCGTTCACCTTATGGCCGTTCTGCTGTGAGTCAAAGATTTTCGAATCGGACGAAAGTCTCATAGTGAATTGTAACGTTCAGGGCCACCTAATGACGACGGAACACTCAAATTGCGTCCCGATTCAATACATCGTCCTCCAGCAGACTTGTCTCCATGGGTCTATTGCTGCCTCGGGCACCTTATGGTCGTTCTCCCGTGAGTCTAGATTATCGAATGGGACGAAAAACTGATAGTTAATTGTAACATTCAGGGCTTCCTAATGACGATGGAACACTCAAATTGCGTCGCGATTCAATACATCGTCCTCCAGCAGACTTGTCTCCATGGGTCAATTGCTGCCTCGGGCACCTTATGGCCGTTCTGCTGTGAGTCAAAGATTTTCGAATCGGATGAAAAACTGATAGTGAATTGTAACATTCAGGGCCACCTAATGACGATGGACCACACAAATTGCGTCCCGATTCAATACATCGTCCTCCAGACGACTTGACTCCATGGATCTATTGCTGCCTCGGGCATCTTATGGCCGTTCTGCTGTGAGTCTAGTTTATCGAATGGGACGAAAAACTGATAGTGAATTGTAACGTTCAGGGCCACCTAATGACGATGGAACACTCAAATTGCGTCCCGATTCAATACATCGTCGTCCAGCAGACTTGTCTTCATGGGTCTATTGCTGCCTCGGGCACCTTATGGCCGTTCTGCTGTGAGACAAAGATTTTCGAATCTGACGAAAAACTGATAGTGAATTGTAACATTCAGGGTCACCTAATGACGATGGATCACTCAAATTTCGTCCCGATTCAATACATCGTCCTCCAGCCGACTTCTCTCCATAAGCCTATTGCTGCCTCGGGCACCTTATGGCCGTTCTGCTGTGAGTCAAAGATTTTCGAATCTGACGAAAAACTGATAGTGTATTGTAACGTTCAGGGCCACCTAATGACGATCGATCACTCAAATTGCGTCCCGATTCCATACATCGTCCTCCAGCAGACTTGTCTCCATGGGTCTATTGCTGCCTCGGGCACCTTATGGCCGTTCAGCTGTGACTAAAATATTTTCGAATCGGACGAAAAACTGATAGTGAATTGTAACGTTCAGGGCCACCTAATGACGATGGACCACACAAATTGCGTCCCGATTCAGTACATCGTCCTCCAGCCGACTTGTCTTCATGGGTCTATTGCTGCCTCGGGCACCTTATGGCCATTCTGCTGTGAGACAAAGATTTTCGAATCTGACGAAAAACTGATAGTGAATTGTAACGTTCAGGGCCACCTAATGACGATGGATCACTCAAATTGCGTCCCGATTCAATACATCGTCCTCAAGCAGACTTGTCTCCATGGGTCTATTGCTGCCTCGGGCACCTTATGGCCGTTCTGCTGTGAGTCAAAGATTTTCGAATCGGACGAAAATCTCATAGTGAATTGTAACGTTCAGGGCCACCTAATGACGATGGAACACTCAAATTGCGTCCCGATTCAATACATCGTCCTCCAGCAGACTTGTCTCCATGGGTCTATTGCTGCCTCGGGCACCTTATGGCCGTTCTGCTGCGAGTCAAAGATTTTCGAATCGGACGAAATACTGATAGTGAATTGTAACGTTCAGGACCTCCTAATGACGATGGAACACTCAAATTGCGTCCCGATTCAATACCTCGTCCTCCAGCAGACTTGCCTCCATGGGTCTATTACTGCCTCGGGCAGCTTATGGCCGTTCTGCTGTGAGTCAAAGATTTAATCAGGCGAAAAACTGATAGTGAATTGTAACGTTCAGGGCCACCTAATGACGATGGATCACTCAAATTGCGTCCCGATTCAGTACATCGTCCTCCAGCCGACTTGTCTTCATGGGTCTATTGCTGCCTCGGGCACCTTATGGTCGTTCTCCCGTGAGTGTAGATTATCGAATGGGACGAAAAACCGATAGTGAATTGTAACATTCAGGGCTTCCTAATGACGATGGAACACTCAAATTGCGTCCCGATTCAATACATCGTCCTCCAGCAGACTTGTCTCCATGGGTCAATTGCTGCCTCGGGCACCTTATGGCCGTTCCGCTGTGAGTCAAAGATTTTCGAATCGGACGAAAAACAGATAGTGAATTGTAACATTCAGGGAGACCTAATGACGATGGACCACACAAATTGCGTCCCGATTCAATACATCGTCCTCCAGCCGACTTGACTCCATGGGTCTATTGCTGCCTCGGGCATCTTATGGCCGTTCTGCTGTGAGTTTAGTTTATCGAATCGGACGAAAAACTGATAGTGAATTGTAACGTTCAGGGCCACTTAATGACGATGGATCACTCAAATTGCGTCCCGATTCAATACATCGTCCTCCAGCCGACTTGTCTCCATGGGTCTATTGCTGCCTCGGGCACCTTATGGCCGTTCTGCTGTGCGTCAAAGATTTTCGAATCTGCTGAAAAACTGATAGTGAATTGTAACATTCTGGGCTACCTAATGACGATGGATCACTCAAATTGCGTCCCGATTCAATACATCGTCCTCCAGCCGACTTGTCGCCATGGGTCTATTGCTGCCTCGGGCACCTTATGGCCGTTCCGCTGTGAGTCAAAGATTTTCGAATCGGACGAAAAACAGATAGTGAATTGTAACATTCAGGGAGACCTAATGACGATGGACCACACAAATTGCGTCCCGATTCAATACATCGTCCTCCAGCCGACTTGACTCCATGGGTCTATTGCTGCCTCGGGCATCTTATGGCCGTTCTGCTGTGAGTTTAGTTTATCGAATCGGACGAAAAACTGATAGTGAATTGTAACGTTCAGGGCCACTTAATGACGATGGATCACTCAAATTGCGTCCCGATTCAATACATCGTCCTCCAGCCGACTTGTCTCCATGGGTCTATTGCTGCCTCGGGCACCTTATGGCCGTTCTGCTGTGCGTCAAAGATTTTCGAATCTGCTGAAAAACTGATAGTGAATTGTAACATTCTGGGCTACCTAATGACGATGGATCACTCAAATTGCGTCCCGATTCAATACATCGTCCTCCAGCCGACTTGTCGCCATGGGTCTATTGCTGCCTCGGGCACCTTATGGCCGTTCTGCTGTGAGTCAAAGATTTTGGAATCGGACGAAAAACTGATAGTGAATTGTAACGTTCAGGCCCTCCTAATGACGATGGAACACTCAAATTGCGTCTCGAATCAATACATCGTCCTCCAGCAGACTTGTCTTCATGGGTCTATTGCTGCCTCGGGCACCTTATGGCCGTTCTGCTGTGAGACAAAGAATTTCGAATCTGACGAAAAACTGATAGTGAATTGTAACATTCAGGCCACCTAATGACGATGGATCACTCAAATTGCGTCCCGATTCAATACATCGTCCTCCAGCAGACTTGTCTCCATTGGTCTATTGCTGCCTCGGGCATCTTATGGCCGCTCTGCTGTGACTAAAAGATTTTCGAATCGGACGAAAAACTGATAGTGAATTGTAACGTTCAGGGCCACCTACTGACGATGGATCACTCAAATTGCGTCCCGATTCAATACATCGTCCTCCAGCCGACTTGACTCCATGGGTCTATTGCTGCCTCGGGCATCTTATGGCCGTTCTGCTGTGAGTCTAGTTTATCGAATGGGACGAAAAACTGATAGTGAATTGTAACGTTCAGGGCCACCTAATGACGATGGAACACTTAAATTGCGTCCCGATTCAATACATCGTCCTCCAGCAGACTTGTCTCCATGGGTCAATTGCTGCCTCGGGCACCTTATGGCCGTTCTGCTGTGAGTCAAAGATTTTCGAATCGGACGAAAAACTGATAGTGAATTGTACTATTCAGGGCCACCTAATGACGATGGACCACACAAATTGCGTCCCGATTCAATACATCGTCCTCCAGCCGACTTGTCATCATGGGTCTATTGCTGCCTCGGGCACCTTATGGCCGTTCTGCTGTGACTAAAATATTTTTGAATCGGACGAAAAACTGATAGTGAATTGTAACCTTCAGGGCCTCCTAATGACGACGGAACACTCAAATTGCGTCCCGATTAGATACATCGTCCTCCAGCAGACTTGTCTCCATGGGTCTATTGCTGTCTTGGGCACCTTATGGTCGTTCTCCCGTGAGTCTAGATTATCGAATGGGACGAAAAACTGATAGTTAATTGTAGCATTCAGGGCTCCCTAATGACGATGGAACACTCAAATTGCGTCCCGAATCAATACATCGTCCTCCAGCAGACTTGTCTCCATGGGTCAATTGTATGCCTCGGGCACCTTATGGCCGTTCTGCTGTGAGTCAAAGATTTTCGAATCGGACGAAAAACTGATAGTGAATTGTAACATTCAGGGCCACCTAATGACGATGGATCACTCAAATTGCGTCCCGATTCAATACATCGTCCTCCAGCCGACTTGTCTCCATGGGTCTATTGCTGCCTCGGGCACCTTATGGCCGTTCTGCTGTGAGTCAAAGATTTTCGAATCAGACGAAAAACTGATAGTGAATTGTAACATTCAGGGCCACCTAATGACGATGGATCACTCAAATAGTGTCCCGATTCAATACATCGTCCTCCAGCCGACTTGTCTCCATGGGGCTATTGCTGCCTCGGGCACCTTATGGCCGTTCTGCTGTGAGTCAAAGATTTTCGAATCGGACGAAAAACTGATAGTGAATTGCAACGTTCAGGGCCACCCAATGACGATGGATCATTCAAATTGCGTCCCGATGCAATACATCGTCCTCCAGCAGACTTGTCTCCATGGGTCTATTGCTGCCTCGGGCACCTTAAGGCTGTTCGGCTGTGAGTGAAAGATTTTCGAATCGGACGAAAAACTGATAGTGAATTGTAACGTTCAGGGCCTCCTAATGACGATGGAACACTCAAATTGCGTCCCGATTCTATACATCGTCCTCCAGCAGACTTGTCTCCATGGGTCTATTGCTGCCTCGGGCACCTTATGGCCGTTCTGCTGTGAGTCAAAGATTTTCGAATCTGCTGAAAAACTGATAGTGAATTGTAACATTCTGGGCCACCTAATGACGATGGATCACTCAAATTGCGTCCCGATTCAATACATCGTCCTCCAGCCGACTTGTCTCCATGGGTCTATTGCTGCCTCGGGCACCTTATGGCCGTTCTGCTGTGAGTCAAAGATTTTCGAATCGGACGAAAAACTGATAGTGAAATGTAACGTTCAGGCCCTCCTAATGACGATGGAACACTCAAATTGCGTCTCGATTCAATACATCGTCCTCCAGCAGACTTGTCTTCATGGGTCTATTGCTGCCTCGGGCACCTTATGGCCGTTCTGCTGTAGGTCAAAGATTTTCGAATCGGACGAAAAACTGATAGTGAATTGTAACGTTCAGGGCCACCTAATGACGATGGATCGCTCAAATTGCGTACCGATTCAATACATCGTCCTCCAGCAGACTTGTCTCCATGGGTCAATTGATGCCTCGGGCATCTTATGGCCGTTCTGCTGTGAGTCTAGTTTATCGAATGGGACGAAAAACTGATAGTGAATTGTAACGTTCAGGGCCACCTAATGACGATCGATCACTCAAATTGCGTCCCGATTCAATACATCGTGCTGCAGCAGACTTGTCTCCATGGGTCTATTGCTGCCTCGGGCACCTTATGGCCGTTCTGCTGTGAGTCAAAGATTTTCGAATCGGACGAAAAACTGATAGTGAATTGTAACATTCAGGGAGACCTAATGACGATGGACCACACAAATTGCATCCCGATTCAATACATCGTCCTCCAGCCGACTTGTCTCCATGGGTCTATTGCTGCCTCGGGTACCTTATGGCCGTTCTGCTGTAGGTCAAAGATTTTCGAATCGGACGAAAAACTGATAGTGAATTGTAACGTACAGGGCCATCTAATGACGATGGATCACTCAAATTGCGTACCGATTCAATACATCGTACTCCAGCAGACTTGTCTCCATGGGTCTATTGCTGCCTCGGGCACCTTATGGTCGTTCTCCCGTGAGTGTAGATTATCGAATGGGACGAAAAACCGATAGTGAATTGTAACATTCAGGGCTTCCTAATGACGATGGAACACTCAAATTGCGTCCCGATTCAATACATCGTCCTCCAGCAGACTTGTCCCCATGGGTCAATTGCTGCCTCGGGCACCTTATGGCCGTTCCGCTGTGAGTCAAAGAATTTCGAATCGGACGAAAAACAGATAGTGAATTGTAACATTCAGGGAGACCTAATGACGATGGACCACACAAATTGCGTCCCGATTCAATACATCGTCCTCCAGCCGACTTGACTCCATGGGTCTATTGCTGCCTCGGGCATCTTATGGCCGTTCTGCTGTGAGTTTAGTTTATCGAATCGGACGAAAAACTGATAGTGAATTGTAACGTTCAGGGCCACTTAATGACGATGGATCACTCAAATTGCGTCCCGATTCAATTCATCGTCCTCCAGCAGACTATTCTCCATGGGTCTGTTGCTGCCTTGGGCACCTTATGGTCGTTCTCCCGTGAGTCTAGATTATCGAATGGGACGAAAAACTGATAGTTAATTGTAACATTCAGGGCTTCCTAATGACGATGGAACACTCAAATTGCGTCCCGATTCAATACATCGTCCTCCAGCAGACTTGTCTCCATGGGTCAATTGCTGCCTCGGGCACCTTATGGCCGTTCTGCTGTGAGTCAAAGATTTTCGAATCGGACGAAAAACAGATAGTGAATTGTAACATTCAGGGCCACCTAATGACGATGGATCACTCAAATTGCGTCCCGATTCAATACATCGTAATCCAGCCGACTTGTCTCCATGGGTCTATTGCTGCCTCGGGCACCTTATGGCCGTTCTGCTGTGCGTCAAAGATTTTCGAATCTGCTGAAAAACTGATAGTGAATTGTAACATTCTGGGCTACCTAATGACGATGGATCACTCAAATTGCGTCCCGATTCAATACATCGTCCTCCAGCCGACTTGTCTCCATGGGTCTATTGCTGCCTCGGGCACCTTATGGCCGTTCTGCTGTGAGTCAAAGATTTTCGAATCGTACGAAAAACTGATAGTGAATTGTAACGTTCAGGCCCTCCTAATGACGATGGAACACTCAAATTGCGTCTCGAATCAATACATCGTCCTCCAGCAGACTTGTCTTCATGGGGCTATTGCTGCCTCGGGCACCTTATGGCCGTTCTGCTGTGAGACAAAGAATTTCGAATCTGACGAAAAACTGATAGTGAATTGTAACATTCAGGCCACCTAATGACGATGGATCACTCAAATTGCGTCCCGATTCAATACATCGTCCTCCAGCAGACTTGTCTCCATTGGTCTATTGCTGCCTCGGGCACCTTATGGCCGCTCTGCTGTGACTAAAAGATTTTCGAATCGGACGAAAAACTGATAGTGAATTGTAACGTTCAGGGCCACCTACTGACGATGGATCACTCAAATTGCGTCCCGATTCAATACATCGTCCTCCAGCCGACTTGACTCCATGGGTCTATTGCTGCCTCGGGCATCTTATGGCCGTTCTGCTGTGAGTCTAGTTTATCGAATGGGACGAAAAACTGATAGTGAATTGTAACGTTCAGGGCCACCTAATGACGATGGAACACTTAAATTGCGTCCCGATTCAATACATCGTCCTCCAGCAGACTTGTCTCCATGGGTCAATTGCTGCCTCGGGCACCTTATGGCCGTTCTGCTGTGAGTCAAAGATTTTCGAATCGGACGAAAAACTGATAGTGAATTGTACTATTCAGGGCCACCTAATGACGATGGACCACACAAATTGCGTCCCGATTCAATACATCGTCCTCCAGCCGACTTGTCATCATGGGTCTATTGCTGCCTCGGGCACCTTATGGCCGTTCTGCTGTGACTAAAATATTTTTGAATCGGACGAAAAACTGATAGTGAATTGTAACCTTCAGGGCCTCCTAATGACGACGGAACACTCAAATTGCGTCCCGATTAGATACATCGTCCTCCAGCAGACTTGTCTCCATGGGTCTATTGCTGTCTTGGGCACCTTATGGTCGTTCTCCCGTGAGTCTAGATTATCGAATGGGACGAAAAACTGATAGTTAATTGTAGCATTCAGGGCTCCCTAATGACGATGGAACACTCAAATTGCGTCCCGAATCAATACATCGTCCTCCAGCAGACTTGTCTCCATGGGTCAATTGTATGCCTCGGGCACCTTATGGCCGTTCTGCTGTGAGTCAAAGATTTTCGAATCGGACGAAAAACTGATAGTGAATTGTAACATTCAGGGCCACCTAATGACGATGGATCACTCAAATTGCGTCCCGATTCAATACATCGTCCTCCAGCCGACTTGTCTCCATGGGTCTATTGCTGCCTCGGGCACCTTATGGCCGTTCTGCTGTGAGTCAAAGATTTTCGAATCGGACGAAAAACTGATAGTGAATTGTAACATTCAGGGCCACCTAATGACGATGGATCACTCAAATAGTGTCCCGATTCAATACATCGTCCTCCAGCCGACTTGTCTCCATGGGGCTATTGCTGCCTCGGGCACCTTATGGCCGTTCTGCTGTGAGTCAAAGATTTTCGAATCGGACGAAAAACTGATAGTGAATTGCAACGTTCAGGGCCACGTAATGACGATGGATCATTCAAATTGCGTCCCGATGCAATACATCGTCCTCCAGCAGACTTGTCTCCATGGGTCTATTGCTGCCTCGGGCACCTTAAGGCTGTTCGGCTGTGAGTGAAAGATTTTCGAATCGGACGAAAAACTGATAGTGAATTGTAACGTTCAGGGCCTCCTAATGACGATGGAACACTCAAATTGCGTCCCGATTCTATACATCGTCCTCCAGCAGACTTGTCTCCATGGGTCTATTGCTGCCTCGGGCACCTTATGGCCGTTCTGCTGTGAGTCAAAGATTTTCGAATCTGCTGAAAAACTGATAGTGAATTGTAACATTCTGGGCCACCTAATGACGATGGATCACTCAAATTGCGTCCCGATTCAATACATCGTCCTCCAGCCGACTTGTCTCCATGGGTCCATTGCTGCCTCGGGCACCTAATGGCCGTTCTGCTGTGAGTCAAAGATTTTCGAATCGGACGAAAAACTGATAGTGAATTGTAACGTTCAGGCCCTCCTAATGACGATGGAACACTCAAATTGCGTCTCGATTCAATACATCGTCCTCCAGCAGACTTGTCTTCATGGGTGTATTGCTGCCTCGGGCACCTTATGGCCGTTCTGCTGTAGGTCAAAGATTTTCGAATCGGACGAAAAACTGATAGTGAATTGTAACGTTCAGGGCCACCTAATGACGATGGATCACTCAAATTGCGTACCGATTCAATACATCGTCCTCCAGCAGACTTGTCTCCATGGGTCAATTGATGCCTCGGGCATCTTATGGCCGTTCTGCTGTGAGTCTAGTTTATCGAATGGGACGAAAAACTGATAGTGAATTGTAACGTTCAGGGCCACCTAATGACGATCGATCACTCAAATTGCGTCCCGATTCAATACATCGTCCTGCAGCAGACTTGTCTCCATGGGTCTATTGCTGCCTCGGGCACCTTATGGCCGTTCTGCTGTGAGTCAAAGATTTTCGAATCGGACGAAAAACTGATAGTGAATTGTAACATTCAGGGAGACCTAATGACGATGGACCACACAAATTGCATCCCGATTCAATACATCGTCCTCCAGCCGACTTGTCTCCATGGGTCTATTGCTGCCTCGTGTACCTTATGGCCGTTCTGCTGTAAGTCAAAGATTTTCGAATCGGACGAAAAACTGATAGTGAATTGTAACGTACAGGGCCATCTAATGACGATGGATCACTCAAATTGCGTACCGATTCAATACATCGTCCTCCAGCAGACTTGTCTCCATGGGTCTATTGCTGCCTCGGGCACCTTATGGTCGTTCTCCCGTGAGTCTAGATTATCGAATGGGACGAAAAACTGATAGTTAATTGAAACATTCAGGGCCACCTAATGACGATGGAACACTCAAACTGCATCCCGATTCAATACATCGTCCTCCAGCAGACTTGTCTCCATGGGTCAATTGATGCCTCGGGCACCTTATGGCCGTTCTGCTGTGAGTCAAAGATTTTCGAATCGGACGATAAACTGATAGTGAATTGTAACTTTCAGGCCCACCTAATGACGATGGAACACACAAATTGCATCCCGATTCAAAACACCGTCCTCCAGCCGACTTGACTCCATGGGTCTATTGCTGCCTCGGGCATCTTATGGCCGTTCTGCTGTGAGTCTAGTTTATCGAATGGGACGAAAAACTGATAGTGAATTGTAACGTTCAGGGCCACCTAATGACGTTGGATCACACAAATTGCGTCCCGATTCAATACATCGTCCTCCAGCAGACTTGTCTCCATGGGTCTATTGCTGCCTCGGGCACCTTATGGTCGTTCTGCCGTGAGTCTAGATTATCGAATGGGACGAAAAACTGATAGTTAATTGTAACATTCCGGGCTTCCTAATGACGATGGAACACTCAAATTGCGTCCCGATTCAATACATCGTCCTCCAGCAGACTTGTCTCCATGGGTCAATTGCTGCCTCTGGCACCTTACGGCCGTTCTGCTGTGAGTCAAAGATTTTCGAATCGGACGAAAAACTAATAGTGAATTGTAACATTCAGGGCCACCTAATTCCGATGGATCATTCAAATTGTGTCCCGATTCAATACATCGTCCTCCAGCCGACTTGTCTCGATGGGGCTATTGCTGCCTCGGGCACCTTATGGCCGTTCTGCTGTGAGTCAAAGATTTTCGAATCGGACGAAAAACTGATAGTGAATTGCAACGTTCAGGGCCACCTAATGACGATGGATCACTCAAATTGCGTCCCGTTTCAATACATCGTCCTCCAGCAGACTTGTCTCCATGGGTCTATTGCTGCCTCGGGCACCTTATGGCCGTTCTGCTGTGACTAAAAGATTATCGAATCGGACGAAAAACTGATAGTGAATTGCAACGTTCAGGGCCTCCTAATGACGATAGAACACTCAAATTGCGCCCCGATTCAATACATCGTCCTCCAGCAGACTTGTCTCCATGATTCTATTGCTTCCTCGGGCACCTAATGGCCGTTCTGCTGTGAGTCAAAGATTTTCGAATCTGACGGAAAACTGATAGTGAATTGTAACATTCTGGGCCACCTAATGACGATGGATCACTCAAATTGCGTCCCGATTCAATACATCGTCCTCCAGCCGACTTGAATTGTAACATTTAGGGCCACCTAATGACGACGGATCACTCAAGTTGCGTCCCGATTCAATACATCGTCTTCCAGCAGACTTGTCTCCATGGGTCTATTGCTGCCTCAGGCACCCAATGGCCGTTCTGCTGTGAGTCAAAGATTTTCGAATCGGACGAAAAACTGATAGTGAATTATAACGTACAGGCCCTCTTAATGACGATGGAACACTCAAATTGCGTCTCGATTCAATACATCGTCCTCCAGCAGACTTGTCTTCATGGGTCTATTGCTGCCTCGGGCACCTTATGGCCGATCTGCTGTGAGGCAAAGATTTTCGAATCTGACGAAAAACTGATAGTGAATTGTAACATTCAGGGCCACCTAATGACGATGGATCACTCAAATTGCGTCCCGATTCAATACATCGTCCTCCAGCCGACTTGACTCCATGGGTCTATTGCTGCCTCGGGCATCTTATGGCCGTTCTGCTGGGAGTCTAGTTTATCGAATGGGACGAAAAACTGATAGTGAATTGTAACGTTCAGGGCCACCTAATGACGATGGAACACTTAAATTGCGTCCCGATTCAATACATCGTCCTCCAGCAAACTTGTCTCCATGGGTCTATTGCTGCCTCGGGCACCTTTTGGTCGTTCTCCCGTGAGTCTAGATTATCGAATGGGACGAAAAACTGATAGTTAATTGTAGCATTCAGGGCTTCCTAATGACGATGGAACACTCAAATTGCGTCATGAATCAATACATCGTCCTCCAGCAGACTTGTCTCCATGGGTCAATTGTATGCCTCGGGCACCTTACTGCCGTTCTGCTGTGAGTCAAAGATTTTCGAATCGGACGAAAAACTGATATTGAATTGCAACGTTCGGGGCCACCCAATGACGATGGATCACTCAAATTGCGTCCCGATGCAATACATCGTCCTCCAGCAGACTTGTCTCCATGGGTCTATTGCTGCCTCGGGCACCTTATGGCTGTTCGGCTGTGAGTGAAAGATTTTCTAATCGGACGAAAAACTGATAGTGAATTGTAACGTTCAGGGCCTCCTAATGACGATGGAACACTCAAATTGCGTCCCGATTCTATACATCGTCCTCCAGCAGACTTGTCTCCATGGGTCTATTGCTGCCTCGGGCACCTTATGGCCGTTCTGCTGTGAGTCAAAGATTTTCGAATCTGCTGAAAAACTGATAGTGAATTGTAACATTCTGGGCCACCTAATGACGATGGATCACTCAAATTGCGTCCCGATTCAATACATCGTCCTCCAGCCGACTTGTCTCCATGGGTCTATTGCTGCATCGGGCACCTAATGGCCGTTCTGCTGTGAGTCAAAGATTTTCGAATCGGACGAAAAACTGATAGTGAATTATAACGTACAGGCCCTCTTAATGACGATGGAACACTCAAATTGCGTCTCGATTCAATACATCGTCCTCCAGCAGACTTGTCTTCATGGGTTTAATGCTGCCTCGGGCACCTTATGGCCGTTCTGCTGTGAGGCAAAGATTTTTGAATCTGACGAAAAACTGATAGTGAATTGTAACGTTCAGGGCCACCTAATGACGATGGATCACTCAAATTGCGTACCGATTCAATACATCGTCCTCCAGCAGACTTGTCTCCATGGGTCTATTGCTGCCTCCGGCACCTTATGGTCGTTCTCCCGTGAGTCTGGGTTATCGAATGGGACGAAAAACTTATAGTTAATTGAAACACTCAGGGCTTCCTAATGACGATGGAACACTCAAATTGCGTCCCGATTCAATACATCGTCCTCCAGCCGACTTGAATTGTAACATTCAGGGCCACCTAATGACGACGGATCACTCAAGTTGCGTCCCGATTCAATACATCGTCTTCCAGCAGACTTGTCTCCATGGGTCTATTGCTGCCTCAGGCACCCAATGGCCGTTCTGCTGTGAGTCAAAGATTTTCGAATCGGACGAAAAACTGATAGTGAATTATAACGTACAGGCCCTCTTAATGACGATGGAACACTCAAATTGCGTCTCGATTCAATACATCGTCCTCCAGCAGACTTGTCTTCATGGGTCTATTGCTGCCTCGGGCACCTTATGGCCGATCTGCTGTGAGGCAAAGATTTTCGAATCTGACGAAAAACTGATAGTGAATTGTAACATTCAGGGCCACCTAATGACGATGGATCACTCAAATTGCGTCCCGATTCAATACATCGTCCTCCAGCCGACTTGACTCCATGGGTCTATTGCTGCCTCGGGCATCTTATGGCCGTTCTGCTGGGAGTCTAGTTTATCGAATGGGACGAAAAACTGATAGTGAATTGTAACGTTCAGGGCCACCTAATGACGATGGAACACTTAAATTGCGTCCCGATTCAATACATCGTCCTCCAGCAGACTTGTCTCCATGGGTCTATTGCTGCCTCGGGCACCTTATGGTCGTTCTCCCGTGAGTCTAGATTATCGAATGGGACGAAAAACTGATAGTTAATTGTAGCATTCAGGGCTTCCTAATGACGATGGAACACTCAAATTGCGTCATGAATCAATACATCGTCCTCCAGCAGACTTGTCTCCATGGGTCAATTGTATGCCTCGGGCACCTAACTGCCGTTCTGCTGTGAGTCAAAGATTTTCGAATCGGACGAAAAACTGATATTGAATTGCAACGTTCGGGGCCACCCAATGACGATGGATCACTCAAATTGCGTCCCGATGCAATACATCGTCCTCCAGCAGACTTGTCTCCATGGGTCTATTGCTGCCTCGGGCACCTTATGGCTGTTCGGCTGTGAGTGAAAGATTTTCTAATCGGACGAAAAACTGATAGTGAATTGTAACGTTCAGGGCCTCCTAATGACGATGGAACACTCAAATTGCGTCCCGATTCTATACATCGTCCTCCAGCAGACTTGTCTCCATGGGTCTATTGCTGCCTCGGGCACCTTATGGCCGTTCTGCTGTGAGTCAAAGATTTTCGAATCTGCTGAAAAACTGATAGTGAATTGTAACATTCTGGGCCACCTAATGACGATGGATCACTCAAATTGCGTCCCGATTCAATACATCGTCCTCCAGCCGACTTGTCTCCATGGGTCTATTGCTGCATCGGGCACCTAATGGCCGTTCTGCTGTGAGTCAAAGATTTTCGAATCGGACGAAAAACTGATAGTGAATTATAACGTACAGGCCCTCTTAATGACGATGGAACACTCAAATTGCGTCTCGATTCAATACATCGTCCTCCAGCAGACTTGTCTTCATGGGTTTATTGCTGCCTCGGGCACCTTATGGCCGTTCTGCTGTGAGGCAAAGATTTTTGAATCTGACGAAAAACTGATAGTGAATTGTAACGTTCAGGGCCACCTAATGACGATGGATCACTCAAATTGCGTACCGATTCAATACATCGTCCTCCAGCAGACTTGTCTCCATGGGTCTATTGCTGCCTCCGGCACCTTATGGTCGTTCTCCCGTGAGTCTGGATTATCGAATGGGACGAAAAACTTATAGTTAATTGAAACACTCAGGGCTTCCTAATGACGATGGAACACTCAAATTGCGTCCCGATTCAATACATCGTCCTCCAGCAGACTTGTCTCCATGGGTCAATTGATGCCTCGGGCACCTTATGGCCGTTCTGCTGTGAGTCAAAGATTTTCGAATCGGACGAAAAACTGATAGTAAATTGTAACATTCAGGGCCACCTAATGACGATGGAACACACAAATTGCGTCCCGATTCAATACATCGTCCTCCAGCCGACTTGACTCCATGGGTCTATTGCTGCCTCGGGCATCTTATGGCCGTTCTGCTGTGAGTCTAGTTTATCGAATGGGACGAAAAACTGATAGTGAATTGTAACGTTCAGGGCCACCTAATGACGATCGATCACTCAAATTGCGTCCCGATTCAATACATCGTCCTGCAGCAGACTTGTCTCCATGGGTCTATTGCTGCCTCGGGCACCTTATGGCCGTTCTGCTGTGAGTCAAAGATTTTCGAATCGGACGAAAAACTGATAGTGAATTGTAACATTCAGGGAGACCTAATGACGATGGACCACACAAATTGCGTCCCGATTCAATACATCGTCCTCCAGCCGACTTGTCTCCATGGGTCTATTGCTGCCTCGGGCACCTTATGGCCGTTCAGCTGTGAGTCAAAGATTTTCGAATTTGCTGAAAAACTGATAGTGAATTGTAACATTCTGTGCCACCTAATGACGATGGATCACTCAAATTGCGTCCCGATTCAATACATCGTCCTCCAGCCGACTTGTCTTCATGGGTCTATTGCTGCCTCGGGCACCTTATGGCCGTTCTGCTGTGAGACAAAGATTTTCGAATCTGACGAAAAACTGATAGTGAATTGTAAGATTCAGGGCACCTAATGACGATGGATCACTCAAATTGCGTCCCGATTCAATACAACGTCCTCCAGCCGACTTGCCTCCATAGGTCTATTGCTGCCTCGGGCACCTTATGGCCGTTCTGCTGTGACTAAAAGATTTTCGAATCGGACGAAAAACTGATAGTGAATTGTAACGTTCAGGGCCTCCTAATGACGATGGAACACTCAAATTGCGTCCCGATTCAATACATCGTCCTCCAGCCGACTTGTCTCCATGGGTCTATTGCTGCCTCGGGTACCTTATGGCCGTTCTGCTGTAGGTCAAAGATTTTTGAATCGGACGAAAAACTGATATTGAATTGTAACGTACAGGGCCATCTAATGACGATGGATCACTCAAATTGCGTACCGATTCAATACATCGTCCTCCAGCAGACTTGTCTCCATGGGTCTATTGCTGCCTCGGGCACATTATGGTCGTTCTCCCGTTAGTCTAGATTATCGAATGGGACGAAAAACTGATAGTTAATTGAAACATTCAGGGCCACCTAATGACGATGGAACACTCAAATTGTATCCCGATTCAATACATCGTCCTCCAGCAGACTTGTCTCCGTGGGTCAATTGATGCCTCGGGCCCCTTATGGCCGTTCTGCTGTGAGTCAAAGATTTTCGAATCGGACGATAAACTGATAGTGAATTGTAACTTTCAGGCCCACCTAATGACGATGGAACACACAAATTGCGTCCCGATTCAAAACACCGTCCTCCAGCCGACTTGACTCCATGGGTCTATTGCTGCCTCGGGCATCTTATGGCCGTTCTGCTGTGAGTCTAGTTTATCGAATGGAACGAAAAACTGATAGTGAATTGTAACATTCCGGGCTTCCTAATGACGATGGAACACTCAAATTGCGTCCCGATTCAATGCATCGTCCTCCAGCAGACTTGTCTCCATGGGTTAATTGCTGCCTCGGGCACCTTATGGCCGTTCTGCTGTGAGTCAACGATTTTCGAATCGGACGAAAAACTAATAGTGAATTGTAACATTCAGGGCCACCTAATTCCGATGGATCACTCAAATTGTGTCCCGATTCAATACATCGTCCTCCAGCCGACTTGTCTCGATGGGGCTATTGCTGCCTCGGGCACCTTATGGCCGTTCTGCTGTGAGTCAAAGATTCTCGAATCGGACGAAAAACTGATAGTGAATTGCAACGTTCAGGGCCACCTAATGACGATGGATCATTCAAATTGCGTCCCGTTTCAATACATCGTCCTCCAGCAGACTTGTCTCCATGGGTCTATTGCTGCCTCGGGCACCTTATGGCCGTTCTGCTGTGACTAAAAGATCATCGAATCGGACGAAAAACTGATAGTGAATTGCAACGTTCAGGGCCTCCTAATGACGATAGAACACTCAAATTGCGCCCCGATTCAATACATCGTCCTCCAGCAGACTTGTCTCCATGATTCTATTGCTGCCTCGGGCACCTTATGGCCGTTCTGCTGTGAGTCAAAGATTTTCGAATCTGACGGAAAACTGATAGTGAATTGTAACATTCTGGGCCACCTAATGACGACGGATCACTCAAATTGCGTCCCGATTCAATACATCGTCTTCCAGCAGACTTGTCTCCATGGGTCTATTGCTGCCTCGGGCACCCAATGGCCGTTCTGCTGTGAGTCAAAGATTTTCGAATCGGACGAAAAACTGATAGTGAATTATAACGTACAGGCCCTCTTAATGACGATGGAACACTCAAATTGCGTCTCGATTCAATACATCGTCCTCCAGCAGACTTGTCTTCATGGGTTTATTGCTGCCTCGGGCACCTTATGGCCGTTCTGCTGTGAGGCAAAGATTTTCGAATCTGACGAAAAACTGATAGTGAATTGTAACATTCAGGGCCACCTAATGACGATGGATCACTCAAATTGCGTCCCGATTCAATACATCGTCCTCCAGCCGACTTGTCTCCATGGGTCTATTGCTGCCTCGGGCACCTTATGGTCGTTCTCCCGTGAGTCTAGATTATCGAATGGGACGAAAAACTGATAGTGAATTGTAACATTCAAGGCCTCCTAATGACGATGGAACAATCAAATAGCGTCCCGATTCAATACCTCGTCCTCCAGCCGACTTGTCTCCATGGGTCTATTGCTGCCTCGGGCACCTTATGGCCGTTCTGCTGTGAGTCAAAGATTTTCGAATCTGTCGAAAAACTGATAGTGAATTGTAACATTCAGGGCCACCTAATGACGATGGATCACTCAAATTGCGTCCCGATTCAATACATCGTCCTCCAGCCGACTTGTCTCCAAGGGTCTATTGCTGCCTCAAGCACCTTATGGCCGTTCTGCTATGAGTCAAAGATTTTCGAATCGGACGAAAAACTGATATTGAATTGTAACATTCAGGGCCACCTAATGACGATGGATCACTCAAATTGCGTCCCGATTCAATACAGCGTCCTCCAGCCGACTTGTCTCCATAGGTCTATTGCTGCCTCGGGCACCCTATGGCCGTTCTGCTGTGAGTCTAGATTATCGAATGGGATGAAAAACCGATAGTTAATTGTAACATTCAGGGCCTCCTAATGACGATGGAACACTCAAATTGCGTCCCGATTCAATACATCGTCCTCCAACAGACTTGTCTCCATGGGTCTGTTGCTGCCTCGGGCACCTTATGGCCGTTTTGCTGTGAGTCAAAGATTTTCGAATCGGACGAAAAACTGATAGTGAATTGTAACGTTCAGGGCCTCCTAATGACGATGGAACACTCAAATTGCGTCCCGATTCAATACATCGTCCTGCAGCAGACTTGTCTCCATGGGTCTATTGCTGCCTCGGGCACCTTATGGCCGTTCTGCTGTGAGTCAAAGATTTTCGAATCTGACGAAAAACTGATAGTGAATTGTAACATTCTGGGCCACCTAATGACGATGGTTCCCTCAAATTGCGTCCCGATTCAATACATCGTCCTCCAGCCGACTTGTCTCCATGGGTCTATTGCTGCCTCGGGCACCTTATGGCCGTTCTGCTGTGAGTCAAAGATTTTCGAATCGGACGAAAAACTGATAGTGAATTGTAACATTCTGGGCCACCTAATGACGATGGATCACTCAAATTGCGTCCCGATTCAATACATCGTCGTCCAGCAGACTTGTCTCAATTGGTCTATTGGTGCCTCGGGCACCTTATGGCCATTCTGCTGTGAGTCAAAGATTTTCGAATCGGACGAAAAACTGATAGTGAATTGTAACGTTCAGGGCCACCTAATGACGATGGATCACTCAAATTGCGTCCCGATTCAATACATCGTCCTCCAGCCGACTTGTCTCCATGGGTTATTGCTGCCTCGGGCACCTTATGGCCGTTCTGCTGTGACTCAAAGATTTTGGAATCGGACGAAAAACTGATAGTGAATTGTAACGTTGAGGGCCTCCTAATGACGATGGAACACTCAAATTGCGTCCCGATTCAATACATCGTCCTCCAGCAGACTTGTCACCATGGGTCTATTGCTGCCTCGGGCACCTTATGGCCGTTCTGCTGTGAGTCTAGATTATCGAATGGGACGAAAAACTGATAGTGAATTGTAACGTTCAGGGCCACCTAATGACGATGGATCACTCAAATTGCCTCCCGATTCAATACATCGTCCTCCAGCCGAATTGTCTCCATGGGTCTATTCCTGCCTCGGGCACCTTATGGCCGTTATGCTGTGAGTCAAAGATTTTCAAATCCTACGAAAAACTGATAGTGAATTGTAACGTTCAGGGCCTCCTAATGACGATGGAACACTCAAATTGCGTCCCGATTCAATACATCGTCCTCCAGCAGACTTGTCTCCATGGGTAAATTGCTGCCTCGGGACCTTGTGGCCGTTCTGCTGTGAGTCAAAGATTTTCGAATCGGACGAAAAACTGATAGTGAATTGTAATATTCAGGGCCACCTAATGACGATGAACCACACAAATTGCGTCCCAATTCAATACATCGTCCTCCAGCCGACTTGACTCCATGGGTCTATTGCTGCCTCGAGCAACTTATGGCCGTTCTGCTGTGAGTCTAGATTATCGAATGGGACGAAAAACTGATAGTTAATTGTAACATTCAGGGCCTCCTAATGACGATGGAACACTCAAATTGCGTCCCGATTCAATACATCGTCCTCCAGCAGACTTGTCTCCATGGGTCTATTGCTGCCTCGGGCACCTTATGGCCGTTCCGCGGTGAGACTTAATTATTGAATGAGACGAAAAGCTGATAGTGAATTGTAACGTTCAGGGCCATCTAATGACGATGGATCACTGGAATTGCGTCCCGATTCAATACATCGTCCTCCAGCCGACTTGCCTTCATGGGTCTATTGCTGCCTCGGGCACCTTTTGGCCGTTCTGCTGTGAGTCAAAGATTTTCGAATCTGACGAAAAACTGATAGTGAATTGTAGCTTTCAGGGCCACCTAATGACGATGGATCACGCAAAATGCGTCCCGATTCAATACATCGTCCTCCAGCCGACTTGTCTCCATGGGTCTATTGCTCCCTCGGGCACCTTATGGCCGTTATGCTGTGAGTCAAAGATTTTCGAATCGGACGAAAAACTGATATTGAATTGTAACATTCAGGGCCTCCTAATGACGATGGAACACTCAAATTGCGTCCCGAATCAATACATCGACCTGCAGCAGACTTGTCTCCATGGGTCTATTGCTGCCTCGGGCACCATATCGCCGTTCTGCTGTGAGTCAAAGATTTTCGAATCTGACGAAAAACTGATAGTGAATTGTAACATTCTGGGCCACCTAATGACGATGGATCACTCAAATTGCGTCCTGATTCAATACATCGTCCTCCAGGAGACTTGTCTCCATGGGTCTATTGCTGTCTCGGGCACCTTATGGACGTTCTGCTGTGAGTCAAAGATTTTCGAATGGGACGAAAAACTGATAGTGAATTGTAACGTTCAGGACCTCCTAATGACGATGGAACACTCAAATTGCGTCCCGATTCAATACATCGTCCTCCAGCAGACTTGTCTTCATGGGTCTATTGCTGCCTCGGGCACCTTATGGCCGTTCTGCTGTGGGTCAAAGATTTTCGAATCTGACGAAAAACTGATAGTGAATTGTAACATTCAGGGCCACCTAATGACGATGGATCACTCAAATTGCGTCCCGATTCAATACATCGTCCTCCAGCCGACTTGTCTCCATGGGTTATTGCTGCCTCGGGCACCTTATGGCCGTTCTGCTGTGACTCAAAGATTTTCGAATCAGACGAAAAACTGATAGTGAATTGTAACGTTCAGGGCCTCATAATGACGATGGAACACTCAAATTGCGTCCCGATTCAATACATCGTCCTCCAGCAGACTTGTCTCCATGGGTCTATTGCTGTCTCGGGCACATTATGGCCGTTCTGCTGTGAGTCTAGATTATCGAATGGGACGAAAAACTGATAGTGAATTGTAACGTTCAGGGCCACCTAATGACGATGGATCACTCAAATTGCGTCCCGATTCAATACATCGTCCTCCAGCAGACTTGTCTCCATGGGTCTATTGCTGCCTCGGGCACCTTATGGCCGTTCTGCTGTGAGTTAAAGATTTTTGAATCGGACGAAAAACTGATAGTGAATTGTAACATTCAGGGCCACCTAATGACGATAGATCACTCAAATTGCGTCCGGATTCAATACATCGTCAACCAGCCGACTTGTCTCCATGGGTCTATTGCTGCTTCGTGCACCTTATGGCCGTTCTGCTGTGAGTCAAAGATTTTCGAATCGGACGAAAAACTGATAGTGAATTGTAACGTTCAGGGCCACCTAATGACGATGGATCACTCAAATTGCGTCCCGATTCAATACATCGTCCTCCAGCAGACTTGTCTGCATTGGTCTATTGCTGCCTCGGGCACCTTATGGCCATTCTGCTGTTAGTCAAAGCTTGTCGACTCGGACGAAAAACTGATAGTGAATTGTAACGTTCAGGGCCTCCTAATGACGATGGAACACTCAAATTGCGTCCCGGTTCAATACCTCGTCCACCAGCAGACTTGTCTCCATGGGTCTGTTGCTGCCTCGGGCACCTTATGGCCGTTCTGCTGTGAGTCAAAGATTTTCGAATCGGACGAAAAACTGATAGTGAATTGTAACGTTCAGGGCCACCTAATGACGATGGATCACTCAAATTGCGTCCCGATTCAATACATCGTCCTCCAGCAGACTTGTCTCCATGGGTTATTGCTGCCTCGGGCACCTTATGGCCGTTCTGCTGAGACTCAAAGATTTTCGAATCGGACGAAAAACTGATAGTGAATTGTAACGTTCAGGGCCTCCTAATGACGATGGAACACTCAAATTGCGTCCCGATTCAATACATCGTCCTCCAGCAGACTTGTCTCCATGGGTTATTGCTGCCTCGGGCACCTTACGGCCGTTCTGCTGTGACTCAAAGATTTTCGAATCGGACGAAAAACTGATAGTGAATTGTAACGTTCAGGGCCTCCTAATGACGATGGAACACTCAAATTGCGTCCCGATTCAATACATCGTCCTCCAGCAGACTTGTCTCCATGGGTCTATTGCTGCCTCGGGCACCTTGTGGCCGTTCTGCTGTGAGTCAAAGATTTTCGAATCGGACGAAAAACTGATAGTGAATTGTAATATTTTGGGCCACCTAATGACAATGAACCACACAAATTGCGTCCCAATTCAATACATCGTCCTCCAGCCGACTTGACTCCATGGGTCTATTGCTGCCTCGAGCACCTTATGGCCGTTCTGCTGTGAGTCTAGATTATCGAATGAGACGAAAGGCTGATAGTGAATTGTAACGTTCAGAGAAACCTAATGACGATGGATCACTCAAATTGCGTCCCGATTCAATACCTCGTCCTCCAGCAGACTTGTCTCCATGGGTCTATTGCTGCCTCGGGCACTTTATGGTCGTTCTCCCGTGAGTCTAGATTATCGAATGGGACGAAAAACTGATAGTTAATTGTAACGTTCAGGGCCTCCTAATGACGATGGAACACTGAAATTGCGTCCCGTTTCAATACATCGTCCTCCAGCAGACTTGTCTCCATGGGTAAATTGCTGCCTCGGGACCTTGTGGCCGTTCTGCTGTGAATCAAAGATTTTCGAATCGGACGAAAAACTGATAGTGAATTGTAATATTCAGGGCCACCTAATGACGATGAACCACACAAATTGCGTCCAATTCAATCCATCGTCCTCCAGCCGACTTGACTCCATGGGTCCATTGCTGCCTCGAGCATCTTATGGCCGTTCTGCTGTGAGTCAAAGATTTTCGAATCTGACGAAAAACTGATAGTGAATTGTAGCTTTCAGGCCCACCTAATGACGATGGATCACGCAAAATGCGTCCCGATTCAATACATCGTCCTCCAGCCGACTTGTCTCCATGGGTCTATTGCTCCCTCGGGCACCTTATGGCCGTTATGCTGTGAGTCAAAGATTTTCGAATCGGACGAAAAACTGATATTGAATTGTAACATTCAGGGCCTCCTAATGACGATGGAACACTCAAATTGCGTCCCGATTCAATACATCGACCTGCAGAAGACTTGTCTCCATGGGTCTATTGCTCCCTCGGGCACCATATGGCCGTTCTGCTGTGAGTCAAAGATTTTCGAATGGGACGAAAAACTGATAGTGAATTGTAACGTTCAGGGCCTCCTAATGGCGATGGAACACTCAAATTGCGTCCCGATTCAATACATCGTCCTCCAGCAGACTTGTCTTCATGGGTCTATTGCTGCCTCGGGCTTCTTATGGCCGTTCTGCTGTGGGTCAAAGATTTTCGAATCTGACGAAAAACTGATAGTGAATTGTAACATTCAGGGCCACCTAATGATGATGGATCACTCAAATTGCGTCCCGATTCAATACATCGGCCTCCAGCCGACTTGTCTCCATGGGTTATTGCTGCCTCGGGCACTTTATGGCCGTTCTGCTGTGACTCAAAGATTTTCGAATCGGACGAAAAACTGATAGTGAATTGTAACGTTCAGGGCCTCCTAATGACGATGGAACACTCAAATTGCGTCCCGATTCAATACATCGTCCTCCAGCAGACTTGTCTCCATGGGTCTATTGCTGTCTCGGGCACATTATGGCCGTTCTGCTGTGAGTCTAGATTATCGAATGGGACGAAAAACTGATAGTGAATTGTAACGTTCAGGGCCACCTAATGACGATGGATCACTCAAATTGCGTCCCGATTCAATACATCGTCCTCCAGCAGACTTGTCTCCATGGGTCTATTGCTACCTCGGGCACCTTATGGCCGTTCTGCTGTGAGTTAAAGATTTTCGAATCGGACGAAAAACTGATAGTGAATTGTAACATTCAGGGCCACCTAATGACGATGGATCACTCAAATTGCGTCCGGATTCAATACATCGTCAACCAGCCGACTTGTCTCCATGGGTCTATTGCTGCTTCGGGCACCTTATGGCCTTTCTGCTGTGAGACAAAGATTTTCGAATCGGACGAAAAACTGATAGTGAATTGTAACGTTCAGGGCCACCTAATGACGATGGATCACTCAAATTGCGTCCCGATTCAATACATCGTCGTCCAGCAGACTTGACTCCATTGGTCTATTGCTGCCTCGGGCACCTTATGGCCATTCTGCTGTTAGTCAAAGATTGTCGAATCGGACGAAAAACTGATAGTGAATTGTAACGTCCAGGGCCTCCTAATGACGATGGAACACTCAAATTGCGTCCTGGTTCAATACCTCGTCCTCCAGCAGACTTGTCTCCATGGGTCTGTTGCTGCCTCGGGCACCTTATGGCCGTTCTGCTGTGAGTCAAAGATTTTCGAATCGGACGAAAAACTGATAGTGAATTGTAACGTTCAGGGCCTCCTAATGACGATGGAACACTCAAATTGCGTCCCGATTCAATACATCGTCCTCCAGCAGATTTGTCTCCATGGGTCTATTGCTGCCTCGGGCACCTTGTGGCCGTTCTGCTGTGAGTCAAAGATTTTCGAATCGGACGAAAAACTGATAGTGAATTGTAACATTTTGGGCCACCTAATGACGATGAACCACACAAATTGCGTTCCAATTCAATACATCGTCCTCCAGCCGACTTGACTCCATGGGTCTATTGCTGCCTCGAGCACCTTATGGCCGTTCTGCTGTGAGTCAAGATTATCGAATGAGACGAATAACTGATGGTGAATTGTAACATTCAGGGCCTCCTAATGACGATGGAACACTAAAATTGCGTCCCGATTCAATACATCGTCCTCCAGCAGACTTGTCTCCATGGGTCTATTGCTGCCTCGGGCACCTTATGGCCGTTCTGCTGTGAGTCAAAGATTTTGGAATCGGACGAAAAACTGATAGTGAATTGTAACATACAGGGCCACCTAATGACGATGGATCACTCAAATTGCATCCCGATTCAATACATCGTCGTCCAGCAGACTTGTCTCCATTGGTCAATTGCTGCCTCGGGCACCTTATGGCCATTCTGCTGTTAGTCAAAGATTGTCGAATCGGACGAAAAACTGATAGTGAATTGTAACGTTCAGGGCCTCCTAATGACGATGGAACACTCAAATTGCGTCCTGGTTCAATACCTCGTCCTCCAGCAGACTTGTCTCCATGGGTCTGTTGCTGCCTCGAGCACCTTATGGCCGTTCTGCTGTGTGTCAAAGATTTTCGAATCGGACGAAAAACTGATAGTGAATTGTAACGTTCAGGGCCACCTAATGACAATCGATCACTCAAATTGCGTCCCGATTCAATACATGGTCCTCCAGCAGACTTGTCTCCATGGGTTATTGCTGCCTCGGGCACCTTATGGCCGTTCTGCTGTGACTCAAAGATTTTCGAATCGGACGAAAAACTGATAGTAAATTGTAACGTTCTGGGCCTCCTAATGACGATGGAACACTGAAATTGCGTCCCGATTCAATACATCGTCCTCCAGCAGACTTGTCTCCATGGGTCTATTGCTGCCTCGGGCACCTTGTGGCCGTTCTGCTGTGAGTCAAAGATTTTCGAATCGGACGAAAAACTGATAGTGAATTGTAACATTTTGGGCCACCTAATGACGATGAACCACACAAATTGCGTTCCAATTCAATACATCGTCCTCCAGCCGACTTGACTCCATGGGTCTATTGCTGCCTCGAGCACCTTATGGCCGTTCTGCTGTGAGTCTAGATTATCGAATGAGACGAATAACTGATAGTGAATTGTAACATTCAGGGCCTCCTAATGACGATGGAACACTAAAATTGCGTCCCGATTCAATACATCGTCCTCCAGCAGACTTGTCTCCATGGGTCTATTGCTGCCTCGGGCACCTTATGGCCGTTCTGCTGTGAGTCAAAGATTTTCGAATCGGACGAAAAACTGATAGTGAATTGTAACATTCAGGGCCACCTAATGACGATGAACCACACAAATTGCGTCCCGATTCAATACATCGTCCTCCAGCCGACTTGACTCGAAGGGTCTATTGCTGCCTCGGGCACCTTATGGCCGTTCCGCTGTGAGTCTAGATTATCGAATGGGACGAAAAACTGATAGTGAATTGTAACGTTCAGGGCCACCTAATGACGATGGATCACTCAAATTGCGTCCCGATTCAATACATCGTCCTCCAGCAGACTTGGCTTCATGGGTCTATTGCTGCCTCGGGCAGCTTATGGCCGTTCTGCTGTGAGTCTAGATTATCGAATGGGACGAAAAACTGATAGCTAATTGTAACATTCAGGGCCTCCTAATGACGATGGACCACACAAATTGCGTCCCGATTCAATACATCGTCCTCCAGCCGACTTGACTCCATGGGTCTATTGCTGCCTCAGGCACATTATGGCCGTTCTGCTGTGAGTCAAAGATTTTCGAATAGGACGAAAAACTGATAGTGAGTTGTAACATTCAGGGCCTCCTAATGACGATGGCACACTCAAATTGCGTCCCGAATCAATACATCGTCCTCCAGCAGACTTGTCTCCATGGGTCTATTGCTGCCTCGGGCACCTTATGGCCGTTCTGCTGTGAGTCAAAGATTTTCGAATCGGACGAAAAACTGATAGTGAATTGTACCATTCAGGGCCACCTAATGACGATAGATCACTCAAATTGCGTCCCGATTCCATACATCGTCCTCCAGCCGACTTGTCTCCATGGGTCTATTGCTGCATCGGGCACCTTATGGCCGTTCTGCTGTGAGTCAAAGATTTTCGAATCGGACGAAAAACTGATAGTGAATTGTAACATTCAGGGCCACCTAATGACGATGGACCATACAAATTGCGTCCCGATTCAATACATCGTCCTCCAGCAGACTTGTCTCCATGGGTCTATTGCTGCCTCGGGCACCTTATGGCCGTTCTGCTGCGAGTCAAAGATTTTCGAATCGGACGAAAAACTGATAGTGAATTGTAACGTTCAGGGCCTCCTAATGACGATGGAACACTCAAATTGCGTCCCGATTCAATACATCGTCCTGCAGCAGACTTGTCTCCATGGGTCTATTGCTGCCTCGGGCACCTTATGGCCGTTCTGCTGTGAGTCAAAGATTTTCGAATGTGACGAAAAACTGATAGTTAATTGTAACATTCAGGGCCACCTAATGACGATGAACCACACAAATTGCGTCCCAATTCAATACATCGTCCTCCAGCCGACTTGACTCCATGGGTCTATTGCTGCCTCGAGCACCTTATGGCCGTTCTCCTGTGAGTCTAGATTATCGAATGGGACGAAAAACTGTAAGTGAATTGTAACGTTCAGGGCCACCTAATGACGATGGATCACTCAAATTGCGTCCCGATTCAATACATCGTCCTCCAGCCGACTTGTCTCCATGGGTCTATTGCTGCCTCGGGCACCTTATGGTCGTTCTCCCGTGAGACTAGATTATCGAATGGGACGAGAAACTGATAGTTAATTGTAACATTCAGGGCCTCCTAATGACGATGGAACACTCAAATTGCGTCCCGATTCAATACGTCCTCCAGCAGACATGTCTCCATGGGTCTATTGCTGCCTTGGGCACCTTATGGCCGTTCTGCTGTGAGTTAAAGATTTTCGAATCGGACGGAAAACTGATAGTGAATTGTAACATTCAGGGCCACCTAATGATTATGGATCACTCAAATTGCGTCCGGATTCAATACATCGTCCTCCAGCCGACTTGTCTCCATGGGTCTATTGCTGCCTCGGGCACCTTATGGCCGTTCTGCTGTGAGTCAAAGATTTTCGAATCGGACGAAAAACTGATAGTGAATTGTAACGTTCTGTTCCACCTAATGACGATGGATCACTCGAATTGCGTCCCGATTCAATACTTCGTCCTCCAGCCGACTTGTCTCCATAGGTCTATTGCTGCCTCGGGCACCTTATGGCCGTTCTGCTGTGACTAAAAGATTTTCGAATCGGACGAAAAACTGATAGTGAATTATAACGTACAGGCCCTCTTAATGACGATGGAACACTCAAATTGCGTCTCGATTCAATACATCGTCCACCAGCAGACTTGTCTTCATGGGTTTATTGCTGCCTCGGGCACCTTATGGCCGTTCTACTGTGAGGCAAAGATTTTCGAATCTGACGAAAAACTGATAGTGAATTGTAACATTCAGGGCCACCTAATGACGATGGATCACTCAAATTGCGTCCCGATTCAATACATCGTCCTCCAGCCGACTTGTCTCCGTGGGTCTATTGCTGCTTCGGGTACCTTATGGCCGTTCTGCTGTAGGTCAAAGATTTTCGAATCGGACGAAAAACTGATAGTGAATTGTAACGTACAGGGCCATCTAATGACGATGGATCACTCAAATTGCGTACCGATTCAATACATCGTCCTCCAGCAGACTTGTCTCCATGGGTCTATTGCTGCCTCGGGCACCTTATGGTCGTTCTCCCGTGAGTCTAGATTATCGAATGGGACGAAAAACTGATAGTTAATTGAAACATTCAGGGCCACCTAATGACGATGGAACACTCAAATTGCATCCTGATTCAATACATCGTCCTCCAGCAGACTTGTCCCCATGGGTCAATTGATGCCTCGGGCACCTTATGGCCGTTCTGCTGTGAGTCAAAGATTTTCGAATCGGACGATAAACTGATAGTGAATTGTAACTTTCAGGCCCACCTAATGACGATGGAACACACAAATTGCGTCCCGATTCAAAACACCGTCCTCCAGCCGACTTGACTCCATGGGTCTATTGCTGCCTCGGGCATCTTATGGCCGTTCTGCTGTGAGTCTAGTTTATCGAATGGGACGAAAAACTGATAGTGAATTGTAACGTTCAGGGCCACCTAATGACGTTGGATCACTCAAATTGCGTCCCGAATCAATACATCGTCCTCCAGCAGACTTGTCTCCATGGGTCAATTGCTGCCTCGGGCACCTTATGGCCGTTCTGCTGTGAGTCAAAGATTTTCGAATCGGACGAAAAACTAATAGTGAATTGTAACATTCAGGGCCACCTAATTCCGATGGATCACTCAAATTGTGTCCCGATTCAATACATCGTCCTCCAGCCGACTTGTCTCGATGGGGCTATTGCTGCCTCGGGCACCTTATGGCCGTTCTGCTGTGAGTCAAAGATTTTCGAATCGGACGAAAAACTGATAGTGAATTGCAACGTTCAGGGCCACCTAATGACGATGGATCACTCAAATTGCGTCCCGTTTCAATACATTGTCCTCCAGCAGACTTGTCTCCATGGGTCTATTGCTGCCTCGGGCACCTTATGGCCGTTCTGCTGTGACTAAAAGATTATCGAATCGGACGAAAAACTGATAGTGAATTGCAACGTTCAGGGCCTCCTAATGACGATAGAACACTCAAATTGCGCCCCGATTCAATACATCGTCCTCCAGCAGACTTGTCTCCATGATTCTATTGCTGCCTCGGGCACCTTATGGCCGTTCTGCTGTGAGTCAAAGATTTTCGAATCTGACGGAAAACTGATAGTGAATTGTAACATTCTGGGCCACCTAATGACGACGGATCACTCAAATTGCGTCCCGATTCAATACATCGTCTTCCAGCAGACTTGTCTCCATGGGTCTATTGCTGCCTCGGGCACCCAATGGCCGTTCTGCTGTGAGTCAAAGATTTTCGAATCGGACGAAAAACTGATAGTGAATTATAACGTACAGGCCCTCTTAATGACGATGGAACACTCAAATTGCGTCTCGATTCAATACATCGTCCTCCAGCAGACTTGTGTTCATGGGTTTATTGCTGCCTCGGGCACCTTATGGCCGTTCTGCTGTGAGGCAAAGATTTTCGAATCTGACGAAAAACTGATAGTGAATTGTAACATTCAGGGCCACCTAATGACGATGGATCACTCGAATTGCGTCCCGATTCAATACATCGTCCTCCAGCCGACTTGTCTCCATGGGTCTATTGCTGCCTCGGGCACCTTATGGCCGTTCTGCTGTGAGTCAAAGATTTTCGAATCGGACGAAAAACTGATAGTGAATTGTAACGTTCCGGGCCTTCTAATGACGATGGATCACTCAAATTGCGTACCGATTCAATACATCGTCCTCCAGCAGACTTGTCTCCATGGGTCTATTGCTGCCTCGGGCACCTTATGGTCGTTCTCCCGTGAGTCTAGATTATCGAATGGGACGAAAAACTGATAGTGAATTGTAACATTAAAGGCCTCCTAATGACGATGGAACAATCAAATTGCGTCCCGATTCAATACCTCGTCCTCCAGCACACTTGTCTCCATGGGTCTATTGCTGCCTCGGGCACTTTATGGCCGTTCTGCTGTGAGTCAAAGATTTTCGAATCTGTCGAAAAACTGATAGTGAATTGTAACATTCAGGGCCACCTAATGACGATGGATCACTCAAATTGCGTCCCGATTCAATACATCGTCCTCCAGCCGACTTGTCTCCAAGGGTCTATTGCTGCCTCAAGCACCTTATGGCCGTTCTGCTATGAGTCAAAGATTTTCGAATCGGACGAAAAACTGATATTGAATTGTAACATTCAGGGCCACCTAATGACGATGGATCACTCAAATTGCGTCCCGATTCAATACAGCGTCCTCCAGCCGACTTGTCTCCATAGGTCTATTGCTGCCTCGGGCACCTTATGGCCGTTCTGCTGTGAGTCTAGATTATCGAATGGGATGAAAAACCGATAGTTAATTGTAACATTCAGGGCCTCCTAATGACGATGGAACACTCAAATTGCGTCCCGATTCAATACATCGTCCTCCAACAGACTTGTCTCCATGGGTCTGTTGCTGCCTCGGGCACCTTATGGCCGTTTTGCTGTGAGTCAAAGATTTTCGAATCGGACGAAAAACTGATAGTGAATTGTAACGTTCAGGGCCTCCTAATGACGATGGAACACTCAAATTGCGTCCCGATTCAATACATCGTCCTGCAGCAGACTTGTCTCCATGGGTCTATTGCTGCCTCGGGCACCTTATGGCCGTTCTGCTGTGAGTCAAAGATTTTCGAATCTGACGAAAAACTGATAGTGAATTGTAACATTCTGGGCCACCTAATGACGATGGTTCCCTCAAATTGCGTCCCGATTCAATACATCGTCCTCCAGCCGACTTGTCTCCATGGGTCTATTGCTGCCTCGGGCACCTTATGGCCGTTCTGCTGTGAGTCAAAGATTTTCGAATCGGACGAAAAACTGATAGTGAATTGTAACGTTCAGGGCCTTCTAATGACGATGGAACACTCAAATTCCGTCCCGATTCAATACATCGTCCTCCAGCAGACTGGTCTTCATGGGTCTGTTGCTGCCTCGGGCACCTGATGGCCGTTCTGCTGTGGGTCAAAGATTTTCGAATCTGACGAAAAACTGATAGTGAGTTGTAACATTCAGGGCCACCTAATGACGATGGTTCCCTCAAATTGCGTCCCGATTCAATACATCGTCCTCCAGCCGACTTGTCTCCATGGGTCTATTGCTGCCTCGGGCACCTTATGGCCGTTCTGCTGTGAGTCAAATATTTTCGAATCTGACGAAAAACTGATTGTGAATTGTAACATTCTGGGCCACCTAATGACGATGGATCACTCAAATTGCGTCCCGATTCAATACATCGCCGTCCAGCAGACTTGTCTCAATTGGTCTATTGCTGCCTCGGGCACCTTATGGCCATTCTGCTGTGAGTCAAAGATTTTCGAATCGGACGAAAAACTGATAGTGAATTGTAACGTTCAGGGCCACCTAATGACCATGGATCACTCAAATTGCGTCCCGATTCAATACATCGTCCTCCAGCCGACTTGTCTCCATGGGTTATTGCTGCCTCGGGCACCTTATGGCCGTTCTGCTGTGACTCAAAGATTTTGGAATCGGACGAAAAACTGATAGTGAATTGTAACGTTGAGGGCCTCCTAATGACGATGGAACACTCAAATTGCGCCCCGATTCAATACATCGTCCTCCAGCAGACTTGTCACCATGGGTCTATTGCTGCCTCGGGCACCTTATGGCCGTTCTGCTGTGAGTCTAGATTATCGAATGGGACGAAAAACTGATAGTGAATTGTAACGTTCAGGGCCACCTAATGACGATGGATCACTCAAATTGCCTCCCGATTCAATACATCGTCCTCCAGCCGAATTGTCTCCATGGGTCTATTCCTGCCTCGGGCACCTTATGGCCGTTCTGCTGTGAGTCAAAGATTTACAAATCGGACGAAAAACTGATAGTGAATTGTAACGTTCAGGGCCTCCTAATGAAGATGGAACACTCAAATTGCGTCCCGATTCAATACATCGTCCTCCAGCAGACTTGTCTCCATGGGTAAATTGCTGCCTCGGGACCTTGTGGCCGTTCTGCTGTGAGTCAAAGATTTTCGAATCGGACGAAAAACTGATAGTGAATTGTAATATTCAGGGCCACCTAATGACGATGAACCACACAAATTGCGTCCCAATTCAATACATCGTCATGCAGCCGACTTGACTCCATGGGTCTATTGCTGCCTCGAGCAACTTATGGCCGTTCTGCTGTGAGTCTAGATTATCGAATGGGACGAAAAACTGATAGTTAATTGTAACATTCAGGGCCTCCTAATGACGATGGAACACTCAAATTGCGTCCCGATTCAATACATCGTCCTCCAGCAGACTTGTCTCCATGGGTCTATTGCTGCCTCGGGCACCTTACAGCCGTTCCGCGGTGAGACTTAATTATTGAATGAGACGAAAAGCTGATAGTGAATTGTAACGTTCAGGGCCACCTAATGACGATGGATCACTGGAATTGCGTCCCGATTCAATACATCGTCCTCCAGCCGACTTGCCTTCATGGGTCTATTGCTGCCTCGGGCACCTTTTGGCCGTTCTGCTGTGAGTCAAAGATTTTCGAATCTGACGAAAAACTGATAGTGAATTGTAGCTTTCAGTGCCACCTAATGACGATGGATCACGCAAAATGCGTCCCGATTCAATACATCGTCCTCCAGCCGACTTGTCTCCATGGGTCTATTGCTCCCTCGGGCAACTTATGGCCGTTATGCTGTGAGTCAAAGATTTTCGAATCGGACGAAAAACTGATATTGAATTGTAACATTCAGGGCCTCCTAATGACGATGGAACACTCAAATTGCGTCCCGAATCAATACATCGACCTGCAGCAGACTTGTCTCCATGGTTCTATTGCTGCCTCGGGCACCATATCGCCGTTCTGCTGTGAGTCAAAGATTTTCGAATCTGACGAAAAACTGATAGTGAATTGTAACATTCTGGGCCACCTAATGACGATGGATCACTCAAATTGCGTCCCGATTCAATACATCGTCCTCCAGGAGACTTGTCTCCATGGGTCTATTGCTGTCTCGGGCACCTTATGGACGTTCTGCTGTGAGTCAAAGATTTTCGAATGGGACGAAAAACTGATAGTGAATTGTAACGTTCAGGACCTCCTAATGACGATGGAACAGTCAAATTGCGTCCCGATTCAATACATCGTCCTCCAGCAGACTTGTCTTCATGGGTCTATTGCTGCCTCGGGCACCTTATGGCCGTTCTGCTGTGGGTCAAAGATTTTCGAATCTGACGAAAAACTGATAGTGAATTGTAACATTCAGGGCCACCTAATGACGATGGATCACTCAAATTGCGTCCCGATTCAATACATCGTCCTCCAGCCGACTTGTCTCCATGGGTTATTGCTGCCTCGGGCACCTTATGGCCGTTCTGCTGTGACTCAAAGATTTTCGAATCGGACGAAAAACTGATAGTGAATTGTAACGTTCAGGGCCTCATAATGACGATGGAACACTCAAATTGCGTCATGATTCAATACATCGTCCTCCAGCAGACTTGTCTCCATGGGTCTATTGCTGTCTCGGGCACATTATGGCCGTTCTGCTGTGAGTCTAGATTATCGAATGGGACTGATAGTGAATTGTAACGTTCAGGGCCACCTAATGACGATGGATCACTCAAATTGCGTCCCGATTCAATACATCGTCCTCCAGCAGACTTGTCTCCATGGGTCTATTGCTGCCTCGGGCACCTTATGGCCGTTCAGCTGTGAGTTAAAGATTTTCGAATCGGACGAAAAACTGATAGTGAATTGTAACATTCAGGGCCACCTAATGACGATGGATCACTCAAATTGCGTCCGGATTCAATACATCGTCAACCAGCCGACTTGTCTCCATGGGGCTATTGCTGCTTCGGGCACCTTATGGCCGTTCTGCTGTGAGTCAAAGATTTTCGAATCGGACGAAAAACTGATAGTGAATTGTAACGTTCAGGGCCACCTAATGACGATGGATCACTCAAATTGCGTCCCGATTCAATACATCGTCCTCCAGCAGACTTGTCTGCATTGGTCTATTGCTGCCTCGGGCACCTTATGGCCATTCTGCTGTTAGTCAAAGCTTGTCGAATCGGACGAAAAACTGATAGTGAATTGTAACGTTCAGGGCCTCCTAATGACGATGGAACACTCAAATTGCGTCCCGGTTCAATACCTCGTCCTCCAGCAGACTTGTCTCCATGGGTCTGTTGCTGCCTCGGGCACCTTATGGCCGATCTGCTGTGAGTCAAAGATTTTCGAATCGGACGAAAAACTGATAGTGAATTGTAACGTTCAGGGCCACCTAATGACGATGGATCACTCAAATTGCGTCCCGATTCAATACATCGTCCTCCAGCAGACTTGTCTCCATGGGTTATTGCTGCCTCGGGCACCTTATGGCTGTTCTGCTGTGACTCAAAGATTTTCGAATCGGACGAAAAACTGATAGTGAATTGTAACGTTCAGGGCCTCCTAATGACGATGGAACACTCTAATTGCGTCCCGATTCAATACATCGTCCTCCAGCAGACTTGTCTCCATGGGTCTATTGCTGCCTCGGGCACCTTGTGGCCGTTCTGCTGTGAGTCAAAGATTTTCGAATCGGACGAAAAACTGATAGTGAATTGTAATATTTTGGGCCACCTAATGACAATGAACCACACAAATTGCGTCCCAATTCAATACATCGTCCTCCAGCCGAATTGACTCCATGGGTCTATTCCTGCCTCGAGCACCTTATGGCCGTTCTGCTGTGAGTCTAGATTATCGAATGAGACGAAAGACAGATAGTGAATTGTAACGTTCAGGGAAACCTAATGACGATGGATCACTCAAATTGCGTCCCGATTCAATACCTCGTCCTCCAGCAGACTTGTCTCCAAGGGTCTATTGCTGCCTCGGGCACCTTATGGTCGTTCTCCCGTGAGTCTAGATTATCGAATGGGACGAAAAACTGATAGTTAATTGTAACGTTCAGGGCCTCCTAATGACGATGGAACACTGAAATTGCGTCCCGTTTCAATACATCGTCCTCCAGCAGACTTGTCTCCATGGGTAAATTGCTGCCTCGGGACCTTGTGGCCGTTCTGCTGTGAATCAAAGATTTTCGAATCGGACGAAAAACTGATAGTGAATTGTAATATTCAGGGCCACCTAATGACGATGAACCACACAAATTGCGTCCCAATTCAATACATCGTCATCCAGCCGACTTGACTCCATGGGTCTATTGCTGCCTCGAGCATCGTATGGCCGTTATGCTGTGAGTCTAGATTATCGAATGGGACGAAAAACTGATAGTTAATTGTAACATTCAGGGCCTCCTAATGACGATGGAACACTCAAATTGCGTCCCGATTCAATACATCGTCCTCCAGCAGACTTGTCTCCATGGGTCTATTGCTGCCTCGGGCACCTTATGGCCGTTCCGCGATGAGACTAGATTATCGAATGGGACGAAAAACTGATAGTGAATTGTAACGTTCAGGGCCACCTTATGACGATGGATCACTCAAATTGCGTCCCGATTCAATACATCGTCCTCCAGCCGACTTGTCTTCATGGGTCTATTGCTGCCTCGGGCACCTTATGGCCGTTCTGCTGTGAGTCAAAGATTTTCGAATCTGACGAAAAACTGATAGTGAATTGTAGCTTTCAGGGCCACCTAATGACGATGGATCACGCAAAATGCGTCCCGATTCAATACATCGTCCTCCAGCCGACTTGTCTCCATGGGTCTATTGCTCCCTCGGGCACCTTATGGCCGTTATGCTGTGAGTCAAAGATTTTCGAATCGGACGAAAAACTGATATTGAATTGTAACATTCAGGGCCTCCTAATGACGATGGAACACTCAAATTGCGTCCCGATTCAATACATCGACCTGCAGAAGACTTGTCTCCATGGGTCTATTGCTGCCTCGGGCACCATATGGCCGTTCTGCTGTGAGTCAAAGATTTTCGAATCTGACGAAAAACTGATAGTGAGTTGTAACGTTCAGGGCCACCTAATGACGATGGATCACTCAAATTGCGTCCCGATTCAATACATCGTCCTCCAGCAGACTTGTCTCCATGGGTCTATTGCTGCCTCGGGCACCTTATGGCCGTTCTGCTGTGAGTTAAAGATTTTCGAATCGGACGAAAAACTGATAGTGAATTGTAACATTCAGGGCCACCTAATGACGATGGATCACTCAAATTGCGTCCGGATTCAATACATCGTCAACCAGCCGACTTGTCTCCATGGGTCTATTGCTGCTTCGGGCACCTTATGGCCTTTCTGCTGTGAGTCAAAGATTTTCGAATCGGACGAAAAACTGAAAGTGAATTGTAACGTTCAGGGCCACCTAATGACGATGGAACACTCAAATTGCGTCCCGGTTCAATACCTCGTCCTCCAGCAGACTTGTCTCCATGGGTCTGTTGCTGCCTCGGGCACCTTATGGCCGTTCTGCTGTGAGTCAAAGATTTTCGAATCGGACGAAAAACTGATAGTGAATTGTAACGTTCAGGGCCACCTAATGACGATCGATCTTTCAAATTGCGTCCCGATTCAATACATGGTCCTCCAGCAGACTTGTCTCCATGGGTTATTGCTGCCTCGGGCACCTTATGGCCGTTCTGCTGTGACTCAAAGATTTTCGAATCGGACGAAAAACTGATAGTGAATTGTAACGTTCAGGGCCTCCTAATGACGATGGAACACTCAAATTGCGTCCCGATTCAATACATCGTCCTCCAGCAGACTTGTCTCCATGGGTCTATTGCTGCCTCGGGCACCTTGTGGCCGTTCTGCTGTGAGTCAAAGATTTTCGAATCGGACGAAAAACTGATAGTGAATTGTAACATTTTGGGCCACCTAATGACGATGAACCACACAAATTGCGTTCCAATTCAATACATCGTCCTCCAGCCGACTTGACTCCATGGGTCTATTGCTGCCTCGAGCACCTTATGGCCGTTCTGCTGTGAGTCTAGATTATCGAATGAGACGAATAACTGATAGTGAATTGTAACATTCATGGCCTCCTAATGACGATGGAACACTAAAATTGCGTCCCGATTCAATACATCGTCCTCCAGCAGACTTGTCTCCATGGGTCTATTGCTGCCTCGGGCACCTTATGGCCGTTCTACTGTGAGTCAAAGATTTTCGAATCGGACGAAAAACTGATAGTGAATTGTAACATTCAGGGCCACCTAATGACGATGAACCACACAAATTGCGTCCCGATTCAATACATCGTCCTCCAGCCGACTTGACTCCAAGGGTCTATTGCTGCCTCGGGCACCTTATGGCCGTTCCGCTGTGAGTCTAGATTATCGAATGGGACGAAAAACTGATAGTGAATTGTAACGTTCAGGGCCACCTAATGACGATGGATCACTCAAATTGCGTCCCGATTCAATACATCGTCCTCCAGCAGACTTGGCTTCATGGGTCTATTGCTGCCTCGGGCAGCTTATGGCCGTTCTGCTGTGAGTCTAGATTATCGAATGGGACGAAAAACTGATAGCTAATTGTAACATTCAGGGCCTCCTAATGACGATGGACCACACAAATTGCGTCCCGATTCAATACATCGTCCTCCAGCCGACTTGACTCCATGGGTCTATTGCTGCCTCAGGCACATTATGGCCGTTCTGCTGTGAGTCAAAGATTTTCGAATCGGACGAAAAACTGATAGTGAGTTGTAACGTTCAGGGCCTCCTAATGCCGATGGAACACTCAAATTGCGTCCCGATAGAATACCTCGTCCTCCAGCAGACTTGTCTCCATGGGTCTATTGCTGCCTTGGGCACCTTATGGTCGTTCTCCCGTGAGTCTAGATTATCGAATGGGACGAAAAACTGATAGTTAATTGTAACATTCAGGGCCTCCTAATGACGATGGCACACTCAAATTGCGTCCCGATTCAATACATCGTCCTCCAGCAGACTTGTCTCCATGGGTCTATTGCTGCCTCGGGCACCTTATGGCCGTTCTGCTGTGAGTCAAAGATTTTCGAATCGGACGAAAAACTGATAGTGAATTGTACCATTCAGGGCCACCTAATGACGATGGATCACTCAAATTGCGTCCCGATTCAATACATCGTCCTCCAGCCGACTTGTCTCCATGGGTCTATTGCTGCCTCGGGCACCTTATGGCAGTTCTGCTGTGAGTCAAAGATTTTCGAATCGGACGAAAAACTGATAGTGAATTGTACCATTCAGTGCCACCTAATGACGATAGATCACTCAAATTGCGTCCCGATTCAATACATCGTCCTCCAGCCGACTTGTCTCCATGGGTCTATTGCTGCATCGGGCACCTTATGGCCGTTCTGCTGTGAGTCAAAGATTTTCGAATCGGACGAAAAACTGATAGTGAATTGTAACATTCAGGGCCACCTAATGACGATGGACCACACAAATTGCGTCCCGATTCAATAAATCGTCCTCCAGCAGACTTGTCTCCATGGGTCTATTGCTGCCTCGAGCACCTTATGGCCGTTCTGCTGTGAGTCAAAGATTTTCGAATCTGACGGAAAACTGATAGTGAATTATAACATTCTGGGCCACCTAATGACGATGGTTCCCTCAAATTGCGTCCCGAATCAATACATCGTCCTCCAGCCGACTTGTCTCCATGGGTCTATTGCTGCCTCGGGCACCTTATGGCCGTTCTGCTGTGAGTCAAAGATTTTCGAATCGGACGAAAAACTGATAGTGAATTGTAACGTTCAGGGCCTTCTAATGACGATGGAACACTCAAATTCCGTCCCGATTCAATACATCGTCCTCCAGCAGACTGGTCTTCATGGGTCTATTGCTGCCTCGGGCACCTGATGGCCGTTCTGCTGTGGGTCAAAGATTTTCGAATCTGACGAAAAACTGATAGTGAATTGTAGCATTCAGGGCCACCTAATGACGATGGATCACTCAAATTGCGTCCCGATTCAATACATCGACCTGCAGAAGACTTGTCTCCATGGGTCTATTGCTGCCTCGGGCACCTTATGGCCGTTCTGCTGTGAGTCAAAGATTTTCGAATCTGACGAAAAACTGATAGTGAGTTGTAACGTTCAGGGCCACCTAATGACGATGGATCACTCAAATTGCGTCCCGATTCAATACATCGTCCTCCAGCAGACTTGTCTCCATGGGTCTATTGCTGCCTCGGGCACCTTATGGCCGTTCTGCTGTGAGTTAAAGATTTTCGAATCGGACGAAAAACTGATAGTGAATTGTAACATTCAGGGCCACCTAATGACGATGGATCACTCAAATTGCGTCCGGATTCAATACATCGTCAACCAGCCGACTTGTCTCCATGGGTCTATTGCTGCCTCGGGCACCTTATGGCCGTTCTGCTGTGAGTCAAAGATTTTCGAATCGGACGAAAAACTGATAGTGAATTGTAACGTTCAGGGCCACCTAATGACGATGGAACACTCAAATTGCGTCCCGGTTCAATACCTCGTCCTCCAGCAGACTTGTCTCCATGGGTCTGTTGCTGCCTCGGGCACCTTATGGCCGTTCTGCTGTGAGTCAAAGATTTTCGAATCGGACGAAAAACTGATAGTGAATTGTAACGTTCAGGGCCACCTAATGACGATCGATCACTCAAATTGCGTCCCGATTCAATACATGGTCCTCCAGCAGACTTGTCTCCATGGGTTATTGCTGCCTCGGGCACCTTATGGCCGTTCTGCTGTGACTCAAAGATTTTCGAATCGGACGAAAAACTGATAGTGAATTGTAACGTTCAGGGCCTCCTAATGATGATGGAACACTCAAATTGCGTCCCGATTCAATACATCGTCCTCCAGCAGACTTGTCTCCATGGGTCTATTGCTGCCTCGGGCACCTTGTGGCCGTTCTGCTGTGAGTCAAAGATTTTCGAATCGGACGAAAAACTGATAGTGAATTGTAACATTTTGGGCCACCTAATGACGATGAACCACACAAATTGCGTTCCAATTCAATACATCGTCCTCCAGCCGACTTGACTCCATGGGTCTATTGCTGCGTCGAGCACCTTATGGCCGTTCTGCTGTGAGTCTAGATTATCGAATGAGACGAATAACTGATAGTGAATTGTAACATTCAGGGCCTCCTAATGACGATGGAACACTAAAATTGCGTCCCGATTCAATACATCGTCCTCCAGCAGACTTGTCTCCATGGGTCTATTGCTGCCTCGGGCACCTTATGGCCGTTCTGCTGTGAGTCAAAGATTTTCGAATCGGACGAAAAACTGATAGTGAATTGTAACATTCAGGGCCACATAATGACGATGAACCACACAAATTGCGTCCCGATTCAATACATCGTCCTCCAGCCGACTTGACTCCAAGGGTCTATTGCTGCCTCGGGCACCTTATGGCCGTTCCGCTGTGAGTCTAGATTATCGAATGGGACGAAAAACTGATAGTGAATTGTAACGTTCAGGGCCACCTAATGACGATGGATCACTCAAATTGCGTCCCGATTCAATACATCGTCCTCCAGCAGACTTGGCTTCATGGGTCTATTGCTGCCTCGGGCAGCTTATGGCCGTTCTGCTGTGAGTCTAGATTATCGAATGGGACGAAAAACTGATAGCTAATTGTAACATTCAGGGCCTCCTAATGACGATGAACCACACAAATTGCGTCCCGATTCAATACATCGTCCTCCAGCCGACTTGACTCCATGGGTCTATTGCTGCCTCAGGCACATTATGGCCGTTCTGCTGTGAGTCAAAGATTTTCGAATCGGACGAAAATCTGATAGTGAGTTGTAACGTTCAGGGCCTCCTAATGCCGATGGAACACTCAAATTGCGTCCCGATTGAATACCTCGTCCTCCAGCAGACTTGTCTCCATGGGTCTATTGCTGCCTCGGGCACCTTATGGTCGTTCTCCCGTGAGTCTAGATTATCGAATGGGACGAAAAACTGATAGTTAATTGTAACATTCAGGGCCTCCTAATGACGATGGCACACTCAAATTGCGTCCCGATTCAATACATCGTCCTCCAGCAGACTTGTCTCCATGGGTCTATTGCTGCCTCGGGCACCTTATGGCCGTTCTGCTGTGAGTCAAAGATTTTCGAATCGGACGAAAAACTGATAGTGAATTGTACCATTCAGGGCCACCTAATGACGATGGATCACTCAAATTGCGTCCCGATTCAATACATCGTCCTCCAGCCGACTTGTCTCCATGGGTCTATTGCTGCCTCGGGCACCTTATGGCAGTTCTGCTGTGAGTCAAAGATTTTCGAATCGGACGAAAAACTGATAGTGAATTGTACCATTCAGTGCCACCTAATGACGATAGATCACTCAAATTGCGTCCCGATTCAATACATCGTCCTCCAGCCGACTTGTCTCCATGGGTCTATTGCTGCATCGGGCACCTTATGGCCGTTCTGCTGTGAGTCAAAGATTTTCGAATCGGGCGAAAAACTGATAGTGAATTGTAACATTCAGGGCCACCTAATGACGATGGACCACACAAATTGCGTCCCGATTCAATACATCGTCCTCCAGCAGACTTGTCTCCATGGGTCTATTGCTGCCTCGGGCACCTTATGGCCGTTCTGCTGTGAGTCAAAGATTTTCGAATCTGACGAAAAACTGATAGTGAATTGTAACATTCTGGGCCACCTAATGACGATGGTTCCCTCAAATTGCGTCCCGATTCAATACATCGTCCTCCAGCCGATTTGTCTCCATGGGTCTATTGCTGCCTCAGGCACCTTATGGCCGTTCTGCTGTGAGTCAAAGATTTTCGAATCGGACGAAAAACTGATAGTGAATTGTAACGTTCAGGGCCTTCTAATGACGATGGAACACTCAAATTCCGTCCCGATTCAATACATCGTCCTCCAGCAGACTGGTCTTCATGGGTCTATTGCTCCCTCGGGCACCTGATGGCCGTTCTGCTGTGGGTCAAAGATTTTCGAATCTGACGAAAAACTGATAGTGAATTGTAACATTCAGGGCCACCTAATGACGATGGATCACTCAAATTGCGTCCCGATTCAATACATCGTCCTCCAGCCGACTTGTCTCCATGGGTTATTGCTGCCTCGGGCACCTTATGGCCGTTCTGCTGTGAGTCTAGATTATCGAATGGGACGAAAAACTGATAGTGAATTGTAACGTTCAGGGCCACCTAATGACGATGGATCACTCAAATTGCGTCCCGATTCAATACATCGTCCTCCAGCAGACTTGTCTCCATGGGTCTATTGTTGCCTCGGGCACCTTATGGCCGTTCTGCTGTGGGTCAAAGATTTTCGAATCGGACGAAAAATTGATAGTGAATTGTAACATTCTGGGCCACCTAATGACGATGGATCACTCAAATTGCGTCCCGATTCAATACATCGTCGTCCAGCAGACTTGTCTCAATTGGTCTATTGCTGCCTCGGCACCTTATGACCATTCTGCTGTGAGTCAAAGATTTTCGAATCGGACGAAAAACTGATAGTGAATTGTAACGTTCAGGGCCACCTAATGACGATGGATCACTCAAATTGCGTCCCGATTCAATACATCGTCCTCCAGCCGACTTGTCTCCATGGGTTATTGCTGCCTCGGGCACCATATGGCCGTTCTGCTGTGACTCAAAGATTTTGGAATCGGACGAAAAACTGATAGTGAATTGTAACGTTGAGGGCCTCCTAATGACGATGGAACACTCAAATTGCGTCCCGATTCAATACATCGTCCTCCAGCAGACTTGTCACCATGGGTCTATTGCTGCCTCGGGCACCTTATGGCCGTTCTGCTGTGAGTCTAGATTATCGAATGGGACGAAAAACTGATAGTGAATTGTAACGTTCAGGGCCACCTAATGACGATGGATCACTCAAATTGCCTCCCGATTCAATACATCGTCCTCCAGCCGAATTGTCTCCATGGGTCTATTCCTGCCTCGGGCACCTTATGGCCGTTCTGCTGTGAGTCAAAGATTTTCAAATCGGACGAAAAACTGATAGTGAATTGTAACGTTCAGGGCCTCCTAATGACGATGGAACACTCAAATTGCGTCCCGATTCAATACATCGTCCTCCAGCAGACTTGTCTCCATGGGTAAATTGCTGCCTCGGGACCTTGTGGCCGTTCTGCTGTGAGTCAAAGATTTTCGAATCGGACGAAAAACTGATAGTGAATTGTAACGTTCAGGACCTCCTAATGACGATGGAACACTCAAATTGCGTCCCGATTCAATACATCGTCCTCCAGCAGACTTGTCTTCATGGGTCTATTGCTGCCTCGGGCAACTTATGGCCGTTCTGCTGTGGGTCAAAGATTTTCGAATCTGACGAAAAACTGATAGTGAATTGTAACATTCAGGGCCACCTAATGACGATGGATCACTCAAATTGCGTGCCGATTCAATACATCGTCCTCCAGCCGACTTGTCTCCATGGGTTATTGCTGCCTCGGGCACCTTATGGCCGTTCTGCTGTGAGTCAAAGATTTTCGAATCGGACGAAAAACTGATAGTGAATTGTAACGTTCAGGGCCTCATAATGACGATGGAACACTCAAATTGCGTCCCGATTCAATACATCGTCCTCCAGCAGACTTGTCTCCATGGGTCTATTGCTGTCTCGGGCACATTATGGCCGTTCTGCTGTGAGTCTAGATTATCGAATGGGACGAAAAACTGATAGTGAATTGTAACGTTCAGGGCCACCTAATGACGATGGATCACTCAAATTGCGTCCCGATTCAATACATCGTCCTCCAGCAGACTTATCTCCATGGGTCTATTGCTGCCTCGGGCACCTTATGGCCGTTCAGCTGTGAGTTAAAGATTTTCGAATCGGACGAAAAACTGATAGTGAATTGTAACATTCAGGGCCACCTAATGACGATGGATCACTCAAATTGCGTCCGGATTCAATACATCGTCAACCAGCCGCCTTGTCTCCATGGGTCTATTGCTGCTTCGGGCACCTTATGGCCGTTCTGCTGTGAGTCAAAGATTTTCGAATCGGACGAAAAACTGAGAGTGAATTGTAACGTTCAGGGCCACCTAATGACGATGGATCACTCAAATTGCGTCCCGATTCAATACATCGTCCTCCAGCAGACTTGTCTGCATTGGTCTATTGCTGCCTCGGGCACCTTATGGCCATTCTGCTGTTAGTCAAAGCTTGTCGAATCGGACGAAAAACTGACAGTGAATTGTAACGTTCAGGGCCTCCTAATGACGATGGAACACTCAAATTGCGTCCCGGTTCAATACCTCGTCCTCCAGCAGACTTGTCTCCATGGGTCTGATGCTGCCTCGGGCACCTTATGGCCGTTCTGCTGTGAGTCAAAGATTTTCGAATCGGACGAAAAACTGATAGTGAATTGTAACGTTCAGGGCCACCTAATGACGATGGATCACTCAAATTGCGTCCCGATTCAATACATCGTCCTCCAGCAGACTTGTCTCCATGGGATATTGCTGCCTCGGGCACCTTATGGCCGTTCTGCTGTGACTCAAAGATTTTCGAATCGGACGAAAAACTGATAGTGAATTGTAACGTTCAGGGCCTCCTAATGACGATGGAACACTCAAATTGCGTCCCGATTCAATACATCGTCCTCCAGCAGACTTGTCTCCATGGGTCTATTGCTGCCTCGGGCACCTTGTGGCCGTTCTGCTGTGAGTCAAAAATTTCGAATCGGACGAAAAACTGATAGTGAATTGTAATATTTTGGGCCACCTAATGACAATGAACCACACAAATTGCGTCCCAATTCAATACATCGTCCTCCAGCCGACTTGACTCCATGGGTCTATTGCTGCCTCGAGCACCTTATGGCCGTTCTGCTGTGAGTCTAGATTATCGAATGAGACGAAAGACTGATAGTGAATTGTAACGTTCAGGGAAACCTAATGACGATGGATCACTCAAATTGCGTCCCGATTCAATACCTCGTCCTCCAGCAGACTTGTCTCCATGGGTCTATTGCTGCCTCGGGCACCTTATGGTCGTTCTCCCGTGAGTCTAGATTATCAAATGGGACGAAAAACTGATAGTTAATTGTAACGTTCAGGGCCTCCTAATGACGATGGAACACTGAAATTGCGTCCCGTTTCAATACATCGTCCTCCAGCAGACTTGTCTCCATGGGTAAATTGCTGTCTCGGGACCTTGCGGCCGTTCTGCTGTGAATCAAAGATTTTCGAATCGGACGAAAAACTGATAGTGAATTGTAATATTCAGGGCCACCTAATGACGATGAACCACACAAATTGCGTCCCAATTCAATACATCGTCCTCCAGCCGACTTGACTCCATGGGTCTATTGCTGCCTCGAGCATCTTATGGCCGTTATGCTGTGAGTCTAGATTATCGAATGGGACGAAAAACTGATAGTTAATTGTAACATTCAGGGCCTCCTAATGACGATGGAACACTCAAATTGCGTCCCGATTCAATACATCGTCCTCCAGCAGACTTGTCTCCATGGGTCTATTGCTGCCTCGGGCACCTTATGGCCGTTCCGCGATGAGACTAGATTATCGAATGGGACGAAAAACTGATAGTGAATTGTAACGTTCAGGGCCACCTAATGACGATGGATCACTCAAATTGCGTCCCGATTCAATACATCGTCCTCCAGCCGACTTGTCTTCATGGGTCTATTGCTGCCTCGGGCACCTTATGGCCGTTCTGCTGTGAGTCAAAGATTTTCGAATCTGACGAAAAACTGATAGTGAATTGTAGCTTTCAGGGCCACCTAATGACGATGGATCACGCAAAATGCGTCCCGATTCAATACATCGTCCTCCAGCCGACTTGTCTCCATGGGTCTATTGCTCCCTCGGGCACCTTATGGCCGTTATGCTGTGAGTCAAAGATTTTCGAATCGGACGAAAAACTGATATTGAATTGTAACATTCAGGGCCTCCTAATGACGATGGAACACTCAAATTGCGTCCCGATTCAATACATCGACCTGCAGAAGACTTGTCTCCATGGGTCTATTGCTACCTCGGGCACCATATGGCCGTTCTGCTGTGAGTCAAAGATTTTCGAATCTGACGAAAAACTGATAGTGAGTTGTAACGTTCAGGGCCACCTAATGACGATGGATCACTCAAATTGCGTCCCGATTCAATACATCGTCCTCCAGCAGACTTGTCTCCATGGGTCTATTGCTGCCTCGGGCACCTTATGGCCGTTCTGCTGTGAGTTAAAGATTTTCGAATCAGACGAAAAACTGATAGTGAATTGTAACATTCAGGGCCACCTAATGACGATGGATCACTCAAATTGCGTCCCGATTCAATACATCGTCGTCCAGCAGACTGGTCTCCATTGGTCTATTGCTGCCTCGGGCACCTTATGGCCATTCTGCTGTTAGTCAAAGATTGTCGAATCGGACGAAAAACTGATAGTGAATTGTAACGTTCAGGGCCTCCTAATGACGATGGAACACTCAAATTGCGTCCCGGTTCAATACCTCGTCCTCCAGCAGACTTGTCTCCATGGGTCTGTTGCTGCCTCGGGCACCTTATGGCCGTTCTGCTGTGAGTCAAAGATTTTCGAATCGGACGAAAAACTGATAGTGAATTGTAACGTTCAGGGCCACCTAATGACGATGGAACACTGGAATTGCATCCCGATTCAATACATCGTCCTCCAGCTGACTTGCCTTCATGGGTTTATTGCTGCCTCGGGCACCTTTTGGCCGTTCTGCTGTGAGTCAAAGATTTTCGAATCTGACGAAAAACTGATAGTGAATTGTAGCTTTCAGGGCCACCTAATGACGATGGATCACGCAAAATGCGTCCCGATTCAATACATCGTCCTCCAGCCGACTTGTCTCCATGGGTCTATTGCTCCCTCGGGCACCTTATGGCCGTTATGCTGTGAGTCAAAGATTTTCGAATCGGACGAAAAACTGATAGTGAATTGTAACATTCAGGGCCACCTAATGACGATGGATCACTCAAAGTGCGTCCCGATTCAATACATCGTTCTCCAGCCGACTTGTCTCCATGGGTCTATTGCTGCCTCGGGCACCATATCGCCGTTCTGCTGTGAGTCAAAGATTTTCGAATCTGACGAAAAACTGATAGTGAATTGTAACATTCTGGGCCACCTAATGACGATGGATCACTCAAATTGCGTCCCGATTCAATACATCGTCCTCCAGGAGACTTGTCTCCATGGGTCTATTGCTGTCTCGGGCACCTTATGGACGTTCTGCTGTGAGTCAAAGATTTTCGAATGGGACGAAAAACTGATAGTGAATTGTAACGTTCAGGACCTCCTAATGACGATGGAACACTCAAATTGCGTCCCGATTCAATACATCGTCCTCCAGCAGACTTGTCTTCATGGGTCTATTGCTGCCTCGGGCAACTTATGGCCGTTCTGCTGTGAGTCAAAGATTTTCGAATCTGACGAAAAACTGATAGTGAATTGTAACATTCAGGGCCACCTAATGACGATGGATCACTCAAATTGCGTGCCGATTCAATACATCGTCCTCCAGCCGACTTGTCTCCATGGGTTATTGCTGCCTCGGGCACCTTATGGCCGTTCTGCTGTGAGTCAAAGATTTTCGAATCGGACGAAAAACTGATAGTGAATTGTAACGTTCAGGGCCTCATAATGACGATGGAACACTCAAATTGCGTCCCGATTCAATACATCGTCCTCCAGCAGACTTGTCTCCATGGGTCTATTGCTGTCTCGGGCACATTATGGCCGTTCTGCTGTGAGTCTAGATTATCGAATGGGACGAAAAACTGATAGTGAATTGTAACGTTCAGGGCCACCTAATGACGATGGATCACTCAAATTGCGTCCCGATTCAATACATCGTCCTCCAGCAGACTTATCTCCATGGGTCTATTGCTGCCTCGGGCACCTTATGGCCGTTCAGCTGTGAGTTAAAGATTTTCGAATCGGACGAAAAACTGATAGTGAATTGTAACATTCAGGGCCACCTAATGACGATGGATCACTCAAATTGCGTCCGGATTCAATACATCGTCAACCAGCCGCCTTGTCTCCATGGGTCTATTGCTGCTTCGGGCACCTTATGGCCGTTCTGCTGTGAGTCAAAGATTTTCGAATCGGACGAAAAACTGAGAGTGAATTGTAACGTTCAGGGCCACCTAATGACGATGGATCACTCAAATTGCGTCCCGATTCAATACATCGTCCTCCAGCAGACTTGTCTGCATTGGTCTATTGCTGCCTCGGGCACCTTATGGCCATTCTGCTGTTAGTCAAAGCTTGTCGAATCGGACGAAAAACTGACAGTGAATTGTAACGTTCAGGGCCTCCTAATGACGATGGAACACTCAAATTGCGTCCCGGTTCAATACCTCGTCCTCCAGCAGACTTGTCTCCATGGGTCTGATGCTGCCTCGGGCACCTTATGGCCGTTCTGCTGTGAGTCAAAGATTTTCGAATCGGACGAAAAACTGATAGTGAATTGTAACGTTCAGGGCCACCTAATGACGATGGATCACTCAAATTGCGTCCCGATTCAATACATCGTCCTCCAGCAGACTTGTCTCCATGGGATATTGCTGCCTCGGGCACCTTATGGCCGTTCTGCTGTGACTCAAAGATTTTCGAATCGGACGAAAAACTGATAGTGAATTGTAACGTTCAGGGCCTCCTAATGACGATGGAACACTCAAATTGCGTCCCGATTCAATACATCGTCCTCCAGCAGACTTGTCTCCATGGGTCTATTGCTGCCTCGGGCACCTTGTGGCCGTTCTGCTGTGAGTCAAAAATTTCGAATCGGACGAAAAACTGATAGTGAATTGTAATATTTTGGGCCACCTAATGACAATGAACCACACAAATTGCGTCCCAATTCAATACATCGTCCTCCAGCCGACTTGACTCCATGGGTCTATTGCTGCCTCGAGCACCTTATGGCCGTTCTGCTGTGAGTCTAGATTATCGAATGAGACGAAAGACTGATAGTGAATTGTAACGTTCAGGGAAACCTAATGACGATGGATCACTCAAATTGCGTCCCGATTCAATACCTCGTCCTCCAGCAGACTTGTCTCCATGGGTCTATTGCTGCCTCGGGCACCTTATGGTCGTTCTCCCGTGAGTCTAGATTATCAAATGGGACGAAAAACTGATAGTTAATTGTAACGTTCAGGGCCTCCTAATGACGATGGAACACTGAAATTGCGTCCCGTTTCAATACATCGTCCTCCAGCAGACTTGTCTCCATGGGTAAATTGCTGTCTCGGGACCTTGCGGCCGTTCTGCTGTGAATCAAAGATTTTCGAATCGGACGAAAAACTGATAGTGAATTGTAATATTCAGGGCCACCTAATGACGATGAACCACACAAATTGCGTCCCAATTCAATACATCGTCCTCCAGCCGACTTGACTCCATGGGTCTATTGCTGCCTCGAGCATCTTATGGCCGTTATGCTGTGAGTCTAGATTATCGAATGGGACGAAAAACTGATAGTTAATTGTAACATTCAGGGCCTCCTAATGACGATGGAACACTCAAATTGCGTCCCGATTCAATACATCGTCCTCCAGCAGACTTGTCTCCATGGGTCTATTGCTGCCTCGGGCACCTTATGGCCGTTCCGCGATGAGACTAGATTATCGAATGGGACGAAAAACTGATAGTGAATTGTAACGTTCAGGGCCACCTAATGACGATGGATCACTCAAATTGCGTCCCGATTCAATACATCGTCCTCCAGCCGACTTGTCTTCATGGGTCTATTGCTGCCTCGGGCACCTTATGGCCGTTCTGCTGTGAGTCAAAGATTTTCGAATCTGACGAAAAACTGATAGTGAATTGTAGCTTTCAGGGCCACCTAATGACGATGGATCACGCAAAATGCGTCCCGATTCAATACATCGTCCTCCAGCCGACTTGTCTCCATGGGTCTATTGCTCCCTCGGGCACCTTATGGCCGTTATGCTGTGAGTCAAAGATTTTCGAATCGGACGAAAAACTGATATTGAATTGTAACATTCAGGGCCTCCTAATGACGATGGAACACTCAAATTGCGTCCCGATTCAATACATCGACCTGCAGAAGACTTGTCTCCATGGGTCTATTGCTACCTCGGGCACCATATGGCCGTTCTGCTGTGAGTCAAAGATTTTCGAATCTGACGAAAAACTGATAGTGAGTTGTAACGTTCAGGGCCACCTAATGACGATGGATCACTCAAATTGCGTCCCGATTCAATACATCGTCCTCCAGCAGACTTGTCTCCATGGGTCTATTGCTGCCTCGGGCACCTTATGGCCGTTCTGCTGTGAGTTAAAGATTTTCGAATCAGACGAAAAACTGATAGTGAATTGTAACATTCAGGGCCACCTAATGACGATGGATCACTCAAATTGCGTCCCGATTCAATACATCGTCGTCCAGCAGACTGGTCTCCATTGGTCTATTGCTGCCTCGGGCACCTTATGGCCATTCTGCTGTTAGTCAAAGATTGTCGAATCGGACGAAAAACTGATAGTGAATTGTAACGTTCAGGGCCTCCTAATGACGATGGAACACTCAAATTGCGTCCCGGTTCAATACCTCGTCCTCCAGCAGACTTGTCTCCATGGGTCTGTTGCTGCCTCGGGCACCTTATGGCCGTTCTGCTGTGAGTCAAAGATTTTCGAATCGGACGAAAAACTGATAGTGAATTGTAACGTTCAGGGCCACCTAATGACGATCGATCACTCAAATTGCGTCCCGATCCAATACATGGTCCTCCAGCAGACTTGTCTCCATGGGTTATTGCAGCCTCGGGCACCTTATGGCCGTTCTGCTGTGACTCAAAGATTTTCGAATCGGACGAAAAACTGATAGTGAATTGTAACGTTCAGGGCCTCCTAATGACGATGGAACACTCAAATTGCGTCCCGATTCAATACATCGTCCTCCAGCAGACTTGTCTCCATGGGTCTATTGCTGCCTCGGGCACCTTGTGGCCGTTCTGCTGTGAGTCAAAGATTTTCGAATCGGACGAAAAACTGATAGTGAATTGTAACATTTTGGGCCACCTAATGACGATGAACCACACAAATTGCGTTCCAATTCAATACATCGTCCTCCAGCCGACTTGACTCCATGGGTCTATTGCTGCCTCGAGCACCTTATGGCCGTTCTGCTGTGAGTCTAGATTATCGAATGAGACGAATAACTGATAGTGAATTGTAACATTCAGGGCCTCCTAATGACGATGGAACACTAAAATTGCGTCCCGATTCAATACATCGTCCTCCAGCAGACTTGTCTCCATGGGTCTATTGCTGCCTCGGGCACCTTATGGCCGTTCTGCTGTGAGTCAAAGATTTTCGAATCGGACGAAAAACTGATAGTGAATTGTAACATTCAGGGCCACCTAATGACGATGAACCACACAAATTGCGTCCCGATTCAATACATCGTCCTCCAGCCGACTTGACTCCAAGGGTCTATTGCTGCCTCGGGCACCTTATGGCCGTTCCGCTGTGAGTCTAGATTATCGAATGGGACGAAAAACTGATAGTGAATTGTAACGTTCAGGGCCACCTAATGACGATGGATCACTCAAATTGCGTCCCGATTCAATACATCGTCCTCCAGCAGACTTGGCTTCATGGGTCTATTGCTGCCTCGGGCAGCTTATGGCCGTTCTGCTGTGAGTCTAGATTATCGAATGGGACGAAAAACTGATAGCTAATTGTAACTTTCAGGGCCTCCTAATGACGATGGACCACACAAATTGCGTCCCGATTCAATACATCGTCCTCCAGCCGGCTTGACTCCATGGGTCTATTGCTGCCTCAGGCACATTATGGCCGTTCTGCTGTGAGTCAAAGATTTTCGAATCGGACGAAAAACTGATAGTGAGTTGTAACGTTCAGGGCCTCCTAATGCCGATGGAACACTCAAATTGCGTCCCGATTGAATACCTCGTCCTCCAGCAGACTTGTCTCCATGGGTCTATTGCTGCCTCGGGCACCTTATGGTCGTTCTCCCGTGAGTCTAGTTTATCGAATGGGACGAAAAACTGATAGTTAATTGTAACATTCAGGGCCTCCTAATGACGATGGCACACACAAATTGCGTCCCGATTCAATACATCGTCCTCCAGCAGACTTGTCTCCATGGGTCTATTGCTGCCTCGGGCACCTTATGGCCGTTCTGCTGTGAGTCAAAGATTTTCGAATCGGACGAAAAACTGATAGTGAATTGTACCATTCAGGGCCACCTAATGACGATGGATCACTCAAATTGCGTCCCGATTCAATACATCGTCCTCCAGCCGACTTGTCTCCATGGGTCTATTGCTGCCTCAGGCACCTTATGGCAGTTCTGCTGTGAGTCAAAGATTTTCGAATCGGACGAAAAACTGATAGTGAATTGTACCATTCAGTGCCACCTAATGACGATAGATCACTCAAATTGCGTCCCGATTCAATACATCGTCCTCCAGCCGACTTGTCTCCATGGGTCTATTGCTGCATCGGGCACCTTATGGCCTTTCTGCTGTGAGTCAAAGATTTTCGAATCGGACGAAAAACTGATAGTGAATTGTAACATTCAGGGCCACCTAATGACGATGGACCACACAAATTGCGTCCCGATTCAATACATCGTCCTCCAGCAGACTTGTCTCCATGGGTCTATTGCTGCCTCGGGCACCTTATGGCCGTTCTGCTGTGAGTCAAAGATTTTCGAATCGGACGAAAAACTGATAGTGAATTGTAACGTTCAGGGCCTCCTAATGACGATGGAACACTCAAATTGCGTCCCGATTCAATACATCGTCCTGCAGCAGACTTGTCTCCATGGGTCTATTGCTGCCTCGGGCACCTTATGGCCGTTCTGCTGTGAGTCAAAGATTTTCGAATGTGACGAAAAACTGATAGTGAATTGTAACATTTTGGGCCACCTAATGACGATGGATCACTCAAATTGCGTCCCGATTCAATACATCGTCCTCCAGCCGACTTGTATCCATGGGTCTATTGCTGCCTCGGGCACCTTATGGCCGTTCTGCTGTGAGTCAAAGATTTTCGAATCGGACGAAAGACTGATAGTGAATTGTAACTTTCAGGGCCACCTAATGACGATGGATCACTCAAATTGCGTCCTGATTCAATACATCGTCCTCCAGCAGACTTGTCTCCATGGGTTTATTGCTGCCTCGGGCACCTTATGGCCGTTCTGCTGTGAGTCAAAGATTTTCGAATCGGACGAAAAACTGATAGTGAATTGTAACATTCAGGGCCACCTAATGACGATGGACCACACAAATTGCGTCCCGATTCAATACATCGTCCTCCAGCCGACTTGTCTCCATGGGTCTATTGCTGCCTCGGGCACCTTATGGTCGTTCTCCCGTGAGACTAGATTATCGAATGGGACGAAAAACTGATAGTTAATTGTAACATTCAGGGCCACCTAATGACGATGAACCACACAAATTGCGTCCCAATTCAATACATCGTCCTCCAGCCGACTTGACTCCATGGGTCTATTGCTGCCTCGGGCACCTTATGCTCGTTCTCCCGTGAGTCTAGATTATCGAATGGCACGAAAAACTGATAGTTAATTGTAACATTCAAGGCCTCCTAATGACGATGGTATACTCAAATTGCGTCCTGATTCAATACATCGTCCTCCAGCAGACTTGTCTTCATGGGTCTATTGCTGCCTCGGGCACCTTATGGCCGTTCTGCTGTGAGTCAAAGATTTTCGAATCTGACTAAAAACTGATAGTGAATTGTAACTTTCAGGGCCACCTAATGACGATGGATCACGCAAAATGCGTCCCGATTCAATACATCGTCCTCCAGCCGACTTGTCTCCATGGGTCTATTGCTCCCTCGTGCACCTTATGGCCGTTATGCTGTGAGTCAAAGATTTTCGAATCGGACGAAAAACTGATAGTGAATTGTAACATTCAGGGCCTCCTAATGACGATGGAACACTCAAATTGCGTCCCGATTCAATACATCGACCTGCAGCAGACTTGTCTCCATGGGTCTATTGCTGCCTCGGGCACCTTATGGCCGTTCTGCTGTGAATCAAAGATTTTCGAATCTGACGAAAAACTGACAGTGAATTGTAACATTCTGGGCCACCTAATGACGATGGATCACTCAAATTGCGTCCCGATTCAATACATCGTCCTCCAGCCGACTTGTCTCCATGGGTCTATTGCTGCCTCGAGCACCTTATGGACGTACTGCTGTGAGTCAAAGATTTTCGAATGGGACAAAAAACTGATAGTGAATTGTAACGTTCAGGGCCACCTAATGACGATGGAACACTCAAATTGCGTCCCGATTCAATACATCGTCCTCCAGCAGACTTGTCTTCATGGGTTTATTGCTGCCTCGGGCACCTTATGGCCGTTCTGCTGTGACTCAAATATTTTCGAATCGGACGAAAAACTGATAGTGAATTGTAACGTTCAGGGCCTCCTAATGACGATGGAACACTCAAATTGCGTCCCGATTCAATACATCGTCCTCAAGCAGACTTGTCTCCATGGGTCTATTGCTGTCTCGGGCACATTATGGCCGTTCTGCTGTGAGTCTAGATTATCGAATGGGACGAAAAACTGATAGTGAATTGTAACGTTCAGGGCCACCTAATGACGATGGATCACTCAAATTGCGTCCTGATTCAATACATCGTCCTCCAGCAGCTGCCTCGGGCACCTTATGGCCGTTCTGCTGTGAGTTAAAGATTTTCGAATCGGACGAAAAACTGATAGTGAATTGTAACATTCAGGGCCACCTAATGACGATGGACCACTCAAATTGCGTCCGGATTCAATACATCGTCAACCAGCCGACTTGTCTCCATGGGTCTATTGCTGCTTCGGGCACCTTATGGCCGTTCTGCTGTGAGTCAAAGATTTTCGAATCGGACGAAAAACTGATAGTGAATTGTAACGTTCAGGGCCACCTAATGACGATGGATCACTCAAATTGCGTCCCGATTCAATACATCGTCGTCCAGCAGACTTGTCTCCATTGGTCTATTGCTGCCTCGGGCACCTTATGGCCATTCTGCTGTTAGTCAAAGATTGTCGAATCGGACGAAAAACTGATAGAGAATTGTAACGTTCAGGGCCTCCTAATGACGATGGAACACTCAAATTGCGTCCAGGTTCAATACCTCGTCCTCCAGCAGACTTGTCTCCATGGGTCTGTTGCTGCCTCGGGCACCTTATGGCCGTTCTGCTGTGAGTCAAAGATTTTCGAATCGGACGAAAAACTGATAGTGAATTGTAACTTTCAGGGCCACCTAATGACGATCGATAACTCAAATTGCGTCCCGATTCAATACATCGTCCTCCAGCAGACTTGTCTCCATGGGTTATTGCTGCCTCTGGCACCTTATGGCCGTTCTGCTGTGAATCAAAGATTTTCGAATCGGTCGAAAAACTGATAGTGAATTGTTACGTTCAGGGCCTCCTAATGACGATGGAACACTCAAATTGCGTCCCGATTCAATACATCGTCCTCCAGCAGACTTGTCTCCATGGGTCTATTGCTGCCTCGGGCACCTTGTGGCCCTTCTGCTGTGAGTCAAAGATTTTCGAATCGGACGAAAAACTAATAGTGAATTGTAACGTTCAGGGAAACCTAATGACGATGGATCACTCAAATTGCGTCCCGATTCAATACATCGTCCTCCAGCAGACTTGTCTCCATGGGTTATTGCTGCATCGGGCACCTTATGGCCGTTCTGCTGTGACTCAAAGATTTTCGAATCGGACGAAAAACTGATAGTGAATTGTTACGTTCAGGGCCTCCTAATGACGATGGAACACTAAAATTGCGTCCCGATTCAATACATCGTCCTCCAGCAGACTTGTCTCCATGGGTCTATTGCTGCCTCGGGCACGTTATGGCCGTTATGCTGTGAGTCTAGATTATCGAATGGGACGAAAAACTGATAGCTAATTGTAACATTCAGGGCCTCCTAATGACGATGGACCACACAAATTGCGTCCCGATTCAATACATCGTCCTCCAGCCGACTTGACTCCATGGGTCTATTGCTGCCTCGGGCACCTTATGGCCGTTCTGCTGTGAGTCTAGATTATCGAATGGGACGAAAAACTGATAGTTAATTGTAACATCAGGGCCTCCTAATGACGATGGAACACTCAAAATGCGTCCCGATTCAATACATTGTCCTCCAGCAGACTTGTCTCCATGGGTCTATTGCTGCCTCGGGCACCTTATGGTCGTTCTCCCGTGAGTCTAGATTATCGAATGGGACGAAAAACTGATAGTTAATTGTAACATTCTGGGCCTCCTAATGACGATGGCACCCTCAAATTGCGTCCCGATTCAATACATCGTCCTCCAGCAGACTTGTCTCCATGGGTCTATTGCTGCCTCGGGCACCTTATGGCCGCTCTGCTGTGAGTCAAAGATTTTCGAATCGGACGAAAAACTGATAGTGAAATGTACCATTCAGGGCCACCTAATGACGATGGATCACTCAAATTGCGTCCCGATTCAATACATCGTCCTCCAGCCGACTTGTCTCCATGGGTCTATTGCTGCATCGGGCACCTTATGGCCGTTCTGCTGTGAGTCAAAGATTTTCGAATCGGACGAAAAACTGATAGTGAATTGTAACATTCAGGGCCACCTAATGACGATGGACCACACAAATTGCGTCCCGATTCAATACATCGTCCTCCAGCTGACTTGTCTCCATGGGTCTATTGCTGCCTCGGGCACCTTATGGCCGTTCTGCTGTGAGTCAAAAATTTTCGAATCGGACGAAAAACTGATACTGAATTGTAACGTTCAGGGCCTCCTAATGACGATGGAACACTCAAATTGCGTCCCGATTCAATACATCGTCCTGCAGCAGACTTGTCTCCATGGGTCTATTGCTGCCTCGGGCACCTTATTGCCGTTCTGCTGTGAGTCAAAGATTTTCGAATGTGACGAAAAACTGATAGTGAATTGTAACATTTTGGGCCACCTAATGACGATGGATCACTCAAATTGCGTCCCGATTCAATACATCGTCCTCCAGCCGACTTGTCTCCATGGGTCTATTGCTGCCTCGGGCACCTTATGGCCGTTCTGCTGTGAGTCAAAGATTTTCGAATCGGACGAAAAACTGATAGTGAATTGTAACGTTCAGGGCCACCTAATGACGTTGGATCACTCAAATTGCGTCCCGATTCAATACATCGTCCTCCAGCAGACTTGTCTCCATGGGTTTATTGCTGCCTCGGGCACCTTATGGCCGTTCTGCTGTGAGTCAAAGATTTTCGAATCGGAGGAAAAACTGATAGTGAATTGTAACATTCAGGGCCACCTAACGACGATGGACCACACAAATTGCGTCCCGATTCAATACATCGTCCTCCAGCCGACTTGACTCCATGGGTCTATTGCTGCCTCGGTCACCTTATGGCCGTTCTGCTGTGAGTCTAGATTATCGAATGGGACGAAAAACTGATAGTTAATTGTAACATTCAGGGCCATCTAATGACGATGAACCACACAAATTGCGTCCCAATTCAATACATCGTCCTCCAGCCGACTTGACTCCATGGGTCTATTGCTGCCTCGATCACCTTATGGCCGTTCTGCTGTGAGTCTAGATTATCGAATGGGACGAAAAACTGATAGTGAATTGTAACGTTCAGGGCCACCTAATGACGATGGATCACTGAAATTGCGTCCAGATTCAAAACATCGTCCTCCAGCCGACTTGTCTCCATGGGTCTATTGCTGCCTCGATCACCTTATGGCCGTTCTGCTGTGAGTCTAGATTATCGAATGGGACGAAAAACTGATAGTTAATTGTAACATCAGGGCCTCCTAATGACGATGGAACACTCAAAATGCGTCCCGATTCAATACATTGTCCTCCAGCAGACTTGTCTCCATGGGTCTATTGCTGCCTCGGGCACCTTATGGTCGTTCTCCCGTGAGTCTAGATTATCGAATGGGACGAAAAACTGATAGTTAATTGTAACATTCTGGGCCTCCTAATGACGATGGCACCCTCAAATTGCGTCCCGATTCAATACATCGTCCTCCAGCAGACTTGTCTCCATGGGTCTATTGCTGCCTCGGGCACCTTATGGCCGCTCTGCTGTGAGTCAAAGATTTTCGAATCGGACGAAAAACTGATAGTGAAATGTACCATTCAGGGCCACCTAATGACGATGGATCACTCAAATTGCGTCCCGATTCAATACATCGTCCTCCAGCCGACTTGTCTCCATGGGTCTATTGCTGCATCGGGCACCTTATGGCCGATCTGCTGTGAGTCAAAGATTTTCGAATCGGACGAAAAACTGATAGTGAATTGTAACATTCAGGGCCACCTAATGACGATGGACCACACAAATTGCGTCCCGATTCAATACATCGTCCTCCAGCAGACTTGTCTCCATGGGTCTATTGCTGCCTCGGGCACATTATGGCCGTTCTGCTGTGAGTCAAAAATTTTCGAATCGGACGAAAAACTGATACTGAATTGTAACGTTCAGGGCCTCCTAATGACGATGGAACACTCAAATTGCGTCCCGATTCAATACATCGTCCTGCAGCAGACTTGTCTCCATGGGTCTATTGCTGCCTCGGGCACCTTATGGCCGTTCTGCTGTGAGTCAAAGATTTTCGAATGTGACGAAAAACAGATAGTGAATTGTAACATTTTGGGCCACCTAATGACGATGGATCACTCAAATTGCGTCCCGATTCAATACATCGTCCTCCAGCCGACTTGTCTCCATGGGTCTATTGCTGCCTCGGGCACCTTATGGCCGTTCTGCTGTGAGTCAAAGATTTTCGAATCGGACGAAAAACTGTTAGTGAATTGTAACGTTCAGGGCCACCTAATGACGATGGATCACTCAAATTGCGTCCCGATTCAATACATCGTCCTCCAGCAGACTTGTCTCCATGGGTTTATTGCTGCCTCGGGCACCTTATGGCCGTTCTGCTGTGAGTCAAAGATTTTCGAATCGGAGGAAAAACTGATAGTGAATTGTAACATTCAGGGCCACCTAACGACGATGGACCACACAAATTGCGTCCCGATTCAATACATCGTCCTCCAGCCGACTTGACTCCATGGGTCTATTGCTGCCTCGGTCACCTTATGGCCGTTCTGCTGTGAGTCTAGATTATCGAATGGGACGAAAATCTGATAGTTAATTGTAACATTCAGGGCCATCTAATGACGATGAACCACACAAATTGCGTCCCAATTCAATACATCGTCCTCCAGCCGACTTGACTCCATGGGTCTATTGCTGCCTCGATCACCTTATGGCCGTTCTGCTGTGAGTCTAGATTATCGAATGGGACGAAAAACTGATAGTTAATTGTAACATTCAGGGCCTCCTAATGACAATGGAACACTCAAATTGCGTCCCGATTCAATACGTCCTCCAGCAGACTTGTCTCCATGGGTCTATTGCTGCCTCGGGCACCTTATGGCCGTTCTGCTGTGAGTTAAAGATTTTCGAATCGGACGGAAAACTGATAGTGAATTGTAACATTCAGGGCCACCTAATGATTATGGATCACTCAAATTGCGTCCGGATTCAATACATCGTCCTCCAGCCGACTTGTCTCCATGGGTCTATTGCTGCCTCGGGCACCTTATGGCCGTTCTGCTGTGAGTCAAAGATTTTCGAATCGGATGAAAAACTGGTAGTGAATTGTAACGTTCAGGGCCACCTAATGACGATGGATCACTCAAATTGCGTCCCGATTCAATACATCGTCCTCCAGCAGACTTGTCTCCATGGGTCTATTGTTGCCTCGGGCACCTTATGGCTGTTCTGCTGTTAGTCAAAGATTTTCGAATCGGACGAAAAACTGATAGTGAATTGTAACGTTCAGGGCCTCCTAATGACGATGGAACACTCAAATTGCGTCCCGATTCAATACCTCGTCCTCCAGCAGACTTGTCTCCATGGGTCTATTGCTGCCTCGGGCACCTTATGCTCGTTCTCCCGTGAGTCTAGATTATCGAATGGCACGAAAAACTGATAGTTAATTGTAACATTCAGGGCCTCCTAATGACGATGGTACACTCAAATTGCGTCCTGATTCAATACATCGTCCTCCAGCAGACTTGTCTTCATGGGTCTATTGCTGCCTCGGGCACCTTATGGCCGTTCTGCTGTGAGTCAAAGATTTTCGAATCTGACGCAAAACTGATAGTGAATTGTAGCTTTCAGGGCCACCTAATGACGATGGATCACGCAAAATGCGTCCCGATTCAATACATCGTCCTCCAGCCGACTTGTCTCCATGGGTCTATTGCTCCGTTGGGCACCTTATGGCCGTTATGCTGTGAGTCAAAGATTTTCGAATCGGACGAAAAACTGATAGTGAATTGTAACATTCAGGGCCTCCTAATGACGATGGAACACTCAAATTGCGTCCCGATTCAATACATCGACCTGCAGCAGACTTGTCTCCATGGGTCTATTGCTGCCTCGGGCACCTTATGGCCGTTCTGCTGTGAGTCAAAGATTTTCGAATCTGACGAAAAACTGATAGTGAATTGTAACATTCTGGGCCACCTAATGACGATGGATCACTCAAATTGCGTCCCGATTCAATACATCGTCCTCCAGCCGACTTGTCTCCATGGGTCTACTGCTGCCTCGAGCACCTTATGGACGTACTGCTGTGAGTCAAAGATTTGCGAATGGGACAAAAAACTGATAGTGAATTGTAACGTTCAGGGCCACCTAATGACGATGGAACACTCAAATTGCGTCCCGATTCAATACATCGTCCTCCAGCAGACTTGTCTTCATGGGTCTATTGCTGCCTCGGGCACCTTATGGCCGTTCTGCTGTGGGTCAAAGATTTTCGAATCGGACGAAAAACTGATAGTGAATTGTAACGTTCAGGGCCACCTAATGACGATGGATAACTCAAATCGCGTCCCGATTTAATACATCGTCCTCCAGCAGACTTGTCTCCATGAGTCTATTGCTGCCTCGGGCACATTCTGGCCGTTCTGCTGTGAGTCTAGATTATCGAATGGGACGATAAACTGATAGTGAATTGTAACGTTCAGGGCCACCTAATGACGATGGATCACTCAAATTGCGTCCCGATTCAATACATCGTCCTCCAGCAGACTTGTCTCCATGGGTCTATTGCTGCCTCGGGCACCTTATGGCCGTTCTGCTGTGAATCAAAGATTTTCGAATCGGACGAAAAACTGATAGTGAATTGTAACGTTCAGGGCCACATAATGACGATGGATCACTCAAATTGCGTCCCGATTCAATACATCGTCGTCCAGCAGACTTGTCTCCATTGGTCTATTGCTGCCTCGGGCACCTTATGGCCATTCTGCTGTTAGTCAATGATTGTCGAATCCGACGAAAAACTGATAATGAATTGTAACGTTCAGGGCGTCCTAATGACGATGGAACACTCAAATTGAGTCCCGGTTCAATACCTCGTCCTCCAGCAGACTTGTCTCCATGGGTCTATTGCTGCCTCGGGCACCTTATGGCCGTTCTGCTGTGAGTCAAAGATTTTCGAATCGGACGAAAAACTGATAGTGAATTGTAACGTTCAGGGCCACCTAATGACGATCGATCACTCAAATTGCGTCCCGATTCAATACATCGTCCTCCAGCAGACTTGTCTCCATGGGTTATTGCTGCCTCGGGCACCTTATGGCCGTTCTGCTGTGACTCAAAGATTTTCGAATCGGACGAAAAACTGATAGTGAATTGTAACGTTCAGGGCCTCCTAATGACGATGGAACACTCAAATTGCGTCCCGATTCAATACATCGTCCTCCAGCAGACTTGTCTCCATGGGTCTATTGCTGCCTCGGGCGCCTTGTGGCCGTTCTGCTGAGAGTCAAAGATTTTCGAATCGGACGAAAAACTGATAGTGAATTGTAATATTCAGGGCCACCTAATGACGATAAACCACACAAATTGCGTCCCAATTCAATACATCGTCCTCCAGCCGACTTGACTCCATGGGTCTATTGCAGCCTCGAGCACCTTATGGCCGTTCTGCTGTGAGTCTAGATTATCGAATGAGACGAAAAACTGATAGTGAATTGTAACGTTCAGGGCCACCTAATGACGATGGATCACTCAAATTGCGTCCCGATTCAATACATCGTCCTCCAGCCGACTTGACTCCAAGGGTCTATTGCTGCCTCGGGCACCTTATGGCCGTTCCGCTGTGAGTCTAGATTATCGAATGGGACGAAAAACTGATAGTGAATTGTAACGTTCAGGGCCTCCTAATGCCGATGGAACACTCAAATTGCGTCCCGATTCAATACCTCGTCCTCCAGCAGACTTGTCTCCATGGGTCTATTGCTGCCTCGGGCACCTTATGGTCGTTCTCCCGTGAGTCTAGATTATCGAATGGGACCAAAAACTGATAGTTAATTGTAACATTCAGGACCTCCTAATGACGATGGCACACTCAAATTGCGTCCCAATTCAACACATCGTCCTCCAGCAGACTTGTCTCCATGGGTCTATTGCTGCCACTGGCACCTTATGGTCGTTCTGCTGTGAGTCAAAGATTTTCGAATCGGACGAAAAACTGATAGTGAATTGTACCATTCAGGGCCACCTAATGACGATGGAACACTCAAATTGCGCCCCGATTCAATTCATCATTCTCCAGCCGACTTGTCTCCATGGGTCTATTGCTGCCTCGGGCACCTTATGGCCGTTCTGCCGTGAGTCAAAGATTTTCGAATCGGACGAAAAACTGATAGTGAATTGTACCATTCAGGGCCACGTAATGACGATGGATCACTCAAATTGCGTCCCGATTCAATACCTCGTCCTCCAGCAGACTTGTCTCCATGGGTCTATTGCTGCCTCGCGCACCTTATGGTCGTTCTCCCGTGAGTCTAGATTATCGAATGGGACGAAAAACTGATAGTTAATTGTATCATTCAGGGCCGCCTAATGACGATGGAACACTCAAATTGCGTCCCGATTCAATACATCGTCCTCCAGCAGACTTGTCTCCATGGGTCTATTGCTGCCTCGGGCACCTTATGGCCGTTCTGCTGTGAGTCTAGATTATCGAATGGGACGAAAAACTGATAGTTAATTGTAACATCAGGGCCTCCTAATGACGATGGAACACTCAAATTGCGTCCCGATTCAATACATCGTCCTCCAGCAGACTTGTCTCCATGAGTCTATTGCTGCCTCGGGCACCTTATGGCCGTTCTGCTGTGAGTCATAGATTTTCGAATGGGACGAAAAACTGATAGTGAATTGTAACGTTCAGGGCCTCCTAATGCCGATGGAACACTCAAATTGCGTCCCGATTCAATACCTCGTCCTCCAGCAGACTTGTCTCCATGGGTCTATTGCTGCCTCGGGCACCTTATGGTCGTTCTCCCGTGAGTCTAGATTATCGAATGGGACGAAAAACTGATAGTTAATTGTAACATTCAGGGCCCCCTAATGACGATGGCACACTCAAATTGCATCCCGATTCAATACATCGACCTCCAGCAGACTTGTCTCCATGGGTCTATTGCTGCCTCTGGCACCTTATGGTCGTTCTGCTGTGAGTCAAAGATTTTCGAATCGGACGAAAAACTGATAGTGAATTGTACCATTCAGGGCCACCTAATGTCGATGGATCACTCAAATTGCGCCCCGATTCAATACATCGTCCTCCAGCCGACTTGTCTCCATGGGTCTATTGCTGCCTCGGGCACCTTATGGCCGTTCTGCTGTGAGTCAAAGATTTTCGAATCGGACGAAAAACTGATAGTGAATTGTACCATTCAGGGCCACCTAATGACGATGGATCACTCAAATTGCGTCCCGAATCAATACCTCGTCCTCCAGCAGACTTGTCTCCATGGGTCTATTGCTGCCTCGGGCACCTTATGGTCGTTCTCCCGTGAGTCTAGATTATCGAATGGGACGAAAAACTGATAGCTAATTGTAACATTCAGGGCCTCCTAATGACGATGGAACACTCAAATTGCGTCCCGATTCAATACATAATCCTCCAGCAGACTTGTCTCCATGGGTCTATTGCTGCCTCGGGCACCTTATGGCCGATCTGCTGTGACTCAAAGATTTTCAAATAGGACGAAAAACTCATAGTGAATTGTACGTTCAGGGCCTCCTAATAACGATGGAACACTCAAATTGCGTCCCGATTCAATACATCGCCCTCCAGCAGATTTGTCTCCATGGGTCTATTGCTGCCTCGGGCACCTTATGGCCGTTCTGCTGTGAGTCAAAGATTTTCGAATCGGACGAAAAAATGATAGTGAATTGTAACATTCAGGGCCACCTAATGACGATGAACCACACAAATTGCGTCCCGATTCAATACATCGTCCTCCAGCCGACTTGACTCCAAGGGTCTATTGCTACCTCGGGCACCTTATGGCCGTTCCGCTGTGAGTCTAGATTATCGAATGGGACGAAAAACTGATAGTGAATTGTAACGTTCAGGGCCACCTAGTGACGATGGATCACTCAAATTGCGTCCCGATTCAATACATCGTCCTCCAGCAGACTTGTATTCATGGGACTATTGCTGCCTCGGGCACCTTATGGCCGTTCTGCTGTGAGTCTAGATTATCGAATGGGACGAAAAACTGATAGTTAATTGTAACATTCAGGGCCTCCTAATGACGATGGACCACACAAATTGCGTCCCGATTCAATACATCGTCCTCCAGCCGACTTTACTCCATGGGTCTATTGCTGCCTCGGGCACCTTATGGCCGTTCTGCTGTGAGTCAAAGATTTTCGAATCGGACGAAAAACTGATAGTGAATTGTACCATTCAGGGCCACCTAATGACGATGGATCACTCAACTTGCGTCCCGATTGAATACATCGTCCTCCAGCCGACTTGTCTCCATGGGTCTATTGCTGCATCGGGCACCTTAAGGCCGTTCTCCTGTGAGTCAAAGATTTTCGAAACGGACGAAAAACTGATAGTGAATTGTACCATTCAGGGCCACCTAATGACGATGGATCACTCAAATTGCGTCCCGATTCAATACATCGTCCTCCAGCAGACTTGTCTTCATGGATCTATTGCTGCCTCGGGCACCTTATGGCCGTTCTGCTGTGAGTCTAGTTTATCGAATGGGACGAAATACTGATAGTTAATTGCAACATTCAGGGCCTCCCAATGACGATGGACCACACAAATTGCGTCCCGATTGAATACATCGTCCTCCAGCCGACTTGTCTCCATGGGTCTATTGCTGCCTCGGGCACCTTATGGCCGTTCTGCTGTGAGTCAAAGATTTTCGAATCGGACGAAAAACTGATAGTGAATTGTAACGTTCAGGGCCACCTAATGATGATGGATCACTCAAATTGCGTCCCGATTCAATACATCGTCCTCCAGCAGACTCGTCTCCATGGGTCTATTGCTGCCTCGGGCAACTTATGGCCGTTCTGTTCTGAGTCAGAGATTTTCGAATCGGACGAAAAACTGATAGTGAATTGTAACGTTCAGGGCCTCCTAATCCAGATGGAAATTGCGTCCCGTTTCAATACCTCGTCCTCCAGCAGACTTGTCTCCATGGGTCTATTGCTGCCTCGGGCACCTTATGGTCCTTCTCCCGTGAGTCTAGATTATCGAATGGGACGAAAAACTGATAGTTAATTGTAACATTCAGGGCCTCCTAATGACGATGGCACACTCAAATTGCGTCCCGATTCAATACATCGTCCTCCAGCAGACTTGTCTCCATGGGTCTATTGCTGCCTCTGGCACCTTATGGTCGTTCCCTCTGTGAGTCAAAGATTTTCGAATCGGACGAAAAACTGATATTGAATTGTACCATTCAGGGCCACCTATTGACGATGGATCACTCAAATTGCGCCCCGATTCAATACATCGTCCTCCAGCCGACTTGTCTCCATGGGTCTATTGCTGCCTCGGGCACCTTATGGCCGTTCTGCTGTGAGTCAAAAATTTTCGAATCAGACGAAAAACTGATAGTGAATTGTACCATTCAGGGTCACCTAATGACGATGGATCACTCAACTTGCGTCCCGATTCAATACATCGTCCTCCAGCCGACTTGTCTCGATGGGTCTATTGCTGCACCGGGCACCTTAAGGCCGTTCTGCTGTGAGTCAAAGATTTTCGAATCGGACGGAAAACAGATAGTGAATTGTAACGTTCAGGGCCACCTAATGACGATGGATCACTCAAATTGCGTCCCGATTCAATACATCGTCCTCCAGCCGACTTGACTCCAAGGGTCTATTGCTACCTCGGGCACCTTATAGCCGTTCCGCTGTGAGTCTAGATTACCGAATGGGACGAAAAACTGATAGTGATTTGTAACGTTCAGGGCCACCTAGTGACGATGGATCACTCAAATTGCGTCCCGATTCAATACATCGTCCTCCAGCAGACTTGTCTTCATGGGACTATTGCTGCCTCGGGCACCTTATGGCCGTTCTGCTGTGAGTCTAGATTATCGAATGGGACGAAAAACTGATAGTTAATTGCAACATTCAGGGCCTTCCAATGACGATGGACCACACAAATTACGTCCCGATTCAATACATCGTCCTCCAGCCGACTTGACTCCATGGGTCTATTGCTGCCTCGGGCACCTTATGGCCGTTCTGCTGTGAGTCTAGATTATCGAATGGGACGAAAAACTGATAGTTAATTGTAACATCAGGGCCTCCTAATGACGATGGAACACTCAAATTGCGTCCCGATTCAATACATCGTCCTCCAGCAGACTTGTCTCCATGGGTCTATTGCTGCCACGGGCCCTTATGGCCGTTCTGCTGTGAGTCAAAGATTTTCGAATCGGACGGAAAACTGATAGTGAATTGTGACGTTCAGGGCCACCTAATGACCATGAACCACACAAATTGCGTCCCGATTCAATACATCGTCCTCCAGCCGACTTGACTCCATGGGTCTGTTGCTGCCACGGGCACCTTATGGCCGTTCCGCTGTGAGTCTAGATTATCGAATGGGACGAAAATCTGATAGTGAATTGTAACGTTCAGGGCCACCTAATGACGATGGATCACTCAAATTGCGTCCCGATTCAATACATCGTCCTCCAGCAGACTTGTCTTCATGGGTCTATTGCTGCCTCGGGCACCTTGTGGCCGTTCTGCTGTGAGTCTAGTTTATCGAATGGGACGAAATACTGATAGTTAATTGCAACATTCAGGGCCTCCCAATGACGATGGACCACACAAATTGCGTCCCGATTCAATACATCGTCCTCCAGCCGACTTGAGTCCATGGGTCTATTGCTGCCTCGGGCACCTTATGGCCGTTCTGCTGTGAGTCTAGATTATCGAATGGGACGAAAAACTGATAGTTAATTGTAACATCAGGGCCTCCTAATGACGATGGAACACTCAAATTGCGTCCCGATTCAATACATCGTCCTCCAGCCGACTTGTCTCCATGGGTCTATTGCTGCCTCGGGCACCTTATGGCCGTTCTGCTGTGAGTCAAAGATTTTCGAATCGGACGAAAAACTGATAGTGAATTGTACCATTCAGGGCCACCTAATGACGATGGATTACTCAAATTGCGTCCCGAATCAATACCTCGTCCTCCAGCAGACTTGTCTCCATGGGTCTATTGCTGCCTCGGGCACCTTATGGTCGTTCTCCCGTGAGTCTAGATTATCGAATGGGACGAAAAACTGATAGCTAATTGTAACATTCAGGGCCTCCTAATGACGATGGAACACTCAAATTGCGTCCCGATTCAATACATCGTCCTGCAGCAGACTTGTCTCCATGGGTCTATTGCTGCCTCGGGCACCTTATGGCCGATCTGCTGTGACTCAAAGATTTTCAAATAGGACGAAAAACTCATAGTGAATTGTACGTTCAGGGCCTCCTAATAACGATGGAACACTCAAATTGCGTCCCGATTCAATACATCGCCCTCCAGCAGATTTGTCTCCATGGGTCTATTGCTGCCTCGGGCACCTTATGGCCGTTCTGCTGTGAGTCAAAGATTTTCGAATCGGACGAAAAAATGATAGTGAATTGTAACATTCAGGGCCACCTAATGACGATGAACCACACAAATTGCGTCCCGATTCAATACATCGTCCTCCAGCCGACTTGACTCCAAGGGTGTATTGCTACCTCGGGCACCTTATGGCCGTTCCGCTGTGAGTCTAGATTATCGAATGGGACGAAAAACTGATAGTGAATTGTAACGTTCAGGGCCACCTAGTGACGATGGATCACTCAAATTGCGTCCCGATTCAATACATCGTCCTCCAGCAGACTTGTATTCATGGGACTATTGCTGCCTCGGGCACCTTATGGCCGTTCTGCTGTGAGTCTAGATTATCGAATGGGACGAAAAACTGATAGTTAATTGTAACATTCAGGGCCTCCTAATGACGATGGACCACACAAATTGCGTCCCGATTCAATACATCGTCCTCCAGCCGACTTTACTCCATGGGTCTATTGCTGCCTCGGGCACCTTATGGCCGTTCTGCTGTGAGTCAAAGATTTTCGAATCGGACGAAAAACTGATAGTGAATTGTAACGTTCAGGGCCACCTAATGATGATGGATCACTCAAATTGCGTCCCGATTCAATACATCGTCCTCCAGCAGACTTGTCTCCATGGGTCTATTGCTGCCTCGGGCAACTTATGGCCGTTCTGCTCTGAGTCAGAGATTTTCGAATCGGACGAAAAACTGATAGTGAATTGTAACGTTCAGGGCCTCCTAATCCAGATGGAAATTGCGTCCCGTTTCAATACCTCGTCCTCCAGCAGACTTGTCTCCATGGGTCTATTGCTGCCTCGGGCACCTTATGGTCCTTCTCCCGTGAGTCTAGATTATCGAATGGGACGAAAAACTGATAGTTAATTGTAACATTCAGGGCCTCCTAATGACGATGGCACACTCAAATTGCGTCCCGATTCAATACATCGTCCTCCAGCAGACTTGTCTCCATGGGTCTATTGCTGCCTCTGGCACCTTATGGTCGTTCCCTCTGTGAGTCAAAGATTTTCGAATCGGACGAAAAACTGATAGTGAATTGTACCATTCAGGGCCACCTATTGACGATGGATCACTCAAATTGCGCCCCGATTCAATACATCGTCCTCCAGCCGACTTGTCTCCATGGGTCTATTGCTGCCTCGGGCACCTTATGGCCGTTCTGCTGTGAGTCAAAAATTTTCGAATCAGACGAAAAACTGATAGTGAATTGTAACGTTCAGGGCCACCTAATGACGATGGATCACTCAAATTGCGTCCCGATTCAATACATCGTCCTCCAGCCGACTTGACTCCAAGGGTCTATTGCTACCTCGGGCACCTTATGGCCGTTCCGCTGTGAGTCTAGATTATCGAATGGGACGAAAAACTGATAGTGAATTGTAACGTTCAGGGCCACCTAGTGACGATGGATCACTCAAATTGCGTCCCGATTCAATACATCGTCCTCCAGCAGACTTGTCTTCATGGGACTATTGCTGCCTCGGGCACCTTATGGCCGTTCTGCTGTGAGTCTAGATTATCGAATGGGACGAAAAACTGATAGTTAATTGCAACATTCAGGGCCTTCCAATGACGATGGACCACACAAATTACGTCCCGATTCAATACATCGTCCTCCAGCCGACTTGACTCCATGGGTCTATTGCTGCCTCGGGCACCTTATGGCCGTTCTGCTGTGAGTCTAGATTATCGAATGGGACGAAAAACTGATAGTTAATTGTAACATCAGGGCCTCCTAATGACGATGGAACACTCAAATTGCGTCCCGATTCAATACATCGTCCTCCAGCAGACTTGTCTCCATGGGTCTATTGCTGCCACGGGCACCTTATGGCCGTTCTGCTGTGAGTCAAAGATTTTCGAATCGGACGGAAAACAGATAGTGAATTGTAACGTTCAGGGCCACCTAATGACGATGGATCACTCAAATTGCGTCCCGATTCAATACATCGTCCTCCAGCAGACTTGTCTCCATGGGTCTATTGCTGCCTCGGGCACCTTATGGCCGTTCTACTGTGAGTCAAAGATTTTCGAATCGGACGAAAAACTGATAGTGAATTGTAACGTTCAGGGCCTCCTAATGCCGATGGAACAGTCAAATTGCGTCCCGATTCAATACTTCGTCCTCCAGCAGACTTGTCTCCATGGGTCTATTGCTGCCTCGGGCACCTTATGGTCGTTCTCCAGTGAGTCTAGATTATCGAATGGGACGAAAAACTGATAGTGAATTCGAACATTCAGGGCCTCCTAATGACGATGGCACACTCAAATTCCGTCCCGATTCAATACATCGTCCTCCAGCAGACTTGTCTCCATGGGTCTATTGCTGCCTCTGGCACCTTATGGTCGTTCTGCTGTGAGTCAAAGATTTTCGAATCGGACGAAAAACTGATAGTGAATTGTACCATTCAGGGCCACCTAATGACGATGGATCACTCAAATTGCGCCCCGATTCAATACATCGTCCTCCAGCCGACTTGTCTCCATGGGTCTATTGCTGCCTCGGGCACCTTATGGCCGTTCTGCTGTGAGTCAAAGATTTTCGAATCGGACGAAAAACTGATAGTGAATTGTACCATTCAGGGCCACCTAATGACGATGGATCACTCAAATTGCGTACCGATTCAATACCTCGTCCTCCAGCAGACTTGTCTCCATGGGTCTGATGCTGCCTCGGGCACCTTATGGTCGTTCTCCCGTGAGTCTAGATTATCGAATGGGACGAAAAACTGATAGTTAATTGTAACATTCAGGGCCTCCTAATGACGATGGAACACTCAAATTGCGTCCCGATTCAATACATCGTCCTCCAGCAGACTTGTCTCCATGGGTTTATTGCTGCCTCGGGCACCTTATGGCCGATCTGCTGTGACTCAAAGATTTTCAAATAGGACGAAAAACTGATAGTGAATTGTACGTTCAGGGCCTCCTAATAACGATGGAACACTCAAATTGCGTCCCGATTCAATACATCGCCCTCCAGCAGACTTGTCTCCATGGGTCTATTGCTGCCTCGAGCACCTTATGGCCGTTCTGCTGTGAGTCAAAGATTTTCGAATCTGACGAAAAACTGATAGTGAATAGTAACATTTTGGGCCACCTAATGACGATGGATCACTCAAATTGCGTCCCGATTCAATACATCGTCCTCCAGGCGACTTGACTCCATGGGTCTATTGCTGCCTCGGGCACCTTATGGCCGATCTGCTGTGAGTCTAGATTATCGAATGGGACGAAAAACTAATAGTTAATTGTAACGTTCAGGGCCACCTAATGACGATGGATCACTCAAATTGCGTCCCGATTCTATACATCGTCCTCCAGCAGACTTGTCTCCATGGGTTTATTGCTGCATCGGGCACCTTATGGCCGTTCTGCTGTGAGTCAAAGATTTTCGAATCGGACGAAAAACTGATAGTGAATTGTAACATTCAGGGCCACCTAATGACGATGGACCACACAAATTGCGTCCCGATTCAATACATCGTCATCCAGCCGACTTGACTCCATGGGTCTATTGCTGCCTCGCGCATCTTATAGCCGTTCTGCTGTGAGTCTAGATTATCGAATGGGACGAAAAACTGATAGTCAATTGTAACTTTCAGGGCCTCCTAATGACGATGGAACACTCAAATTGCGTCCCGATTCAATACATCGTCCTCCAGGAGACTTGTCTCCATGGGTCAATTGCTGCCTCGGGCACCTTATGGCCGTTCTGCTGTGAGTCAAAGATTTGCGAATCGGACGAAAAACTGATAGTGAATTGTAACTTTCAGGGGCACCTAATGACGACGGATCACTCAAATTGCTTCCCGATTCAATACATCGTCTTCCAGGAGTCTTGTCTCCATTGGTCTATTGCTGCCTCGGGCACCTTATGGCCGTTCTGCTGTGAGTCAAAGATTTTCGAATCGGACGAAAAACTGATAGTGAATTGTAACGTTCAGGGCCACCTAATGATGATGGATCACTCAAATTGCGCCCCGATTCAATACATCGTCCTCCAGCCGACTTGTCTCCATGGGTCTATTGCTGCCTCGGGCACCTTATGGCCGTTCTGCTGTGAGTCAAAGATTTTGGAATCGGACGAAAAACTGATAGTGAATTGTACCATTGAAGGCCACCTAATGACGATGGATCACTCAACTTGCGTCCCGATTCAATGCATCGTCCTCCAGCCGACTTGTCTCCATGGGTCTATTGCTGCATCGGGCACCTTAAGGCCGTTCTGCTGTGAGTCAAAGATTTTCGAAACGGACGAAAAACTGATAGTGAATTGTAACATTCAGGGCCACCTAATGACGATGGACCACACAAATTGCGTCCCGATTCAATACATCGTCCTCCAGCCGACTTGACTCCATGGGTCTATTGCTGCCTCGGCCACCTTATGGCCGTTCTACTGTGAGTCTAGATTATCGAATGGGACGAAAAACTGATAGTTAATTGTAACATTCAGGGCCTCCTAATGACGATGGAACAATGAAATTGCGTCCCGATTCAAAACATCGTCCTCCAGCAGACTTGTCTCCATGGGTCTATTGCTGCCTCGGGCACCTCATGGCCGTTCTGCTGTGAGTCAAAGATTTTCGAATCGGACGAAAAACTGATAGTGAATTGTAGCTTTCATGGCCACCTAATGACGATGGATCACGCAAATTGCGTCCCGATTCAATACATCGTCCTCCAGCCGACTTGTCTCCATCGGTCTATTGCTCCCTCGGGCACCTTATGGCCGTTATGCTGTGAGTCAAAGATTTTCGAATCGGACGAAAAACTGATAGTGAATTGTAACATTCAGGGCCACCTAATGACGATGGACCACACAAATTGCGTCCCGATTCAATACATCGTCCTCCAGCCAACTTGACTCCATGGGTCTATTGCTGCCTCGGGCACCTTATAGCCGTTCTGCTGTGAGTCTAGATTATCGAATGGGACGAAAAACTGATAGTTAATTGTAACTTTCAGGGCCTCCTAATGACGATGGACCACTCAAATTGCGACCCGATTCAATGCATCGTCCTCCAGCAGACTTGTCTCCATGGGTCAATTGCTGCCTCGGGCACCTTATGGCCGTTCTGCTGTGAGTCAAAGATTTTCGAATCGGACGAAAAACTGATAGTGAATTGTAACGTTCAGGGGCATCTAATGACGACGGATCACTCAAATTGCTTCCCGATTCAATACATCGTCCTCCAGGAGACTTGTCTCCATTGGTCTATTGCTGCCTCGGGCACCTTATGGCCGTTCTGCTGTGAGTCAAAGATTTTCGAATCTGACGAAAAACTGATAGTGAATTGTAACGTTCAGGGCCTCCTAATGACGATGGAACACTCAAATTGCGTCCCGATTCAATACATCGTCCTCCAGCAGACTTGTCTCCATGGGTCTATTGCTGCCTCGGGCACCTTATGGCCGTTATACTGTGAGTCAAAGATTTTCGAATCGGACGAAAAACTGATAGTGAATTGTAACGTTCAGGGCTTCCTAATGGCGATGGAACACTCAAATTGCGTCCCGATTCAATACATCGTCCTCCAGCAGACTTGTCTCCATGGGTCTATTGCTGCCTTGGGCACCTTATGGCCGTTCTGCTGTGAGTCAAAGATTTTCGAATCGGACGAAAAACTGATAGTGAATTGTAACGTTCAGGGCCACCTAATGACAATAGATCACTCAAATTGCGTCCCGATTCAATTCATCGTCCTCCAGCAGACTTGTCTCCATGGGTCTATTGCTGCCTCGGGGACCTTATGGCCGTTCTGCTGTGAGTCAAAGATTTTCGAATCGGACGAAAAACTGATAGTGAATTGTCACGTTCAGGGCCTCCTAATGACGATGGAACACTCAAATTGCGTCCCGATTCAATACCTCGTCCTCCAGCATACTTGACTCCATGGGTCTATTGCTGCCTCGGGCACCTTATGGCCGTTCTGCTGTGAGTCAAAGATTTTCGAATCGGAAGAAAAACTGATAGTGAATTGAAACGTTCAGGGCCTCCTAATGACGATGGAACACTCAAATTGCGTCCCAATTCAATACATCGTCCTCCAGCAGACTTGTCTCCATGGGTCTATTGCTGCCTCGGGCACCTTATGGCCGTTCTGCTGTGAGTCAAAGATTTTCGAATCGGACGAAAAACTGATAGTGAATTGTAACGTTCAGGGCCACCTAATGACGATGAATCACTCAAATTGCGTCCCGATTCAATACATCGTCCACCAGCAGACTTGTCTCCATGGGTCTATTGCTGCCTCGGGCACCTTATGGCCGTTCTGCTGTGAGTCAAAGATTTTCGAATCGGACGAATAACTGATAGTGAATTGTAACTTTCAGGGCCACCTAATGACGATGGATCACTCAAATTGCGTCCCGATTCAATACATCGTCCTCCAGCCGACTTGTCTCCATGGGCCTATTGCTGCCTCGGGCACCTTATGGCCGTTCTGCTGTAGGTCTAGATTATCGAATGGGACGAAAAACTGATAGTGAATTGTAACGTTCAGGGCCACCTAATGACGATGGATAACTCAAATTGCGTCCCGATTCAATACATCGTCCTCCAGCAGACGTGTCTCCATTGGTCTATTGCTGCCTCGGGCACCTTATGGCCGTTCTGCTGTTAGTCAAAGATTTTCGAATCGGACGAAAAACTGATAGTGAATTGTAACGTTCAGGGCCTCCTAATGACGATGGATCACTCAAATTGCGTCCCGATTCAATACCTCGTCCTCCAGCAGACGTGTCTCCATGGGTCTATTGCTGCTTCGGGCGCCTTATGGCCGTTCTGCATTGAGTCAAAGATTTTCGAATCGGACGAAAAACTGATAGTGAATTGTCACGTTCAGGGCCTACTAATGACGATGGAACACTCAAATTGCGTCCCGATGCAATACATAGTCCTCCAGCAGTCTTGTCTCCATGGGTCTATTGCTGCCTCGGGCACCTTATGGCCGTTCTGCTGTAGGTATAAATTATCGAATGGGACGAAAAACTGATAGAGAATTGTAACGTTCAGGGCCACCTAATGACGATGGATCACTCAAATTGCGTCCCGATTCAATACATCGTCCTCCAGCAGACGTGTCTCCATTGGTCTATTGCTGCCTCGGGCACCTTATGGCCGTTGTGCTGTTAGTCAAAGATTTTCGAATCGGACGAAAAACTGATAGTGAATTGTAACATTCAGGGCCACCTAATGACGATGGACCACGCAAATTGCGTCCCGATTCAATACATCCTCCTCCAGCCGACTTGACTCCATGGGTCTATTGCTGCCTCGGGCACCTTATGGCCGTTATACTGTGAGTCAAAGATTTTCGAATCGGACGAAAAACTGATAGTGAATTGTAACGATCAGGGCCTCCCAATGGCGATGGAACACTCAAATTGCGTCCCGATTCAATACATCGTCCTCCAGCAGACTTGTCTCCATGGGTCTATTGCTGCCTCGGGCACCTTATGGCCGTTCTGCTGTGAGTCAAAGATTTTCGAATCGGACGTAAAACTGATAGTGAATTGTAACGTTCACGGCCACCTAATGACGATAGATCACTCAAATTGCGTCCCGATTCAATACATCGTCCTCCAGCAGACTTGTCTCCATGGGTCTATTGCTGCCTCGGGGACCTTATGGCCGTTCTGCTGTGAGTCAAAGATTTTCGAATCGGACGAAAAACTGATAGTGAATTGTCACGTTCAGGGCCTCCTAATGACGATGGAACACTCAAATTGCGTCCCGATTCAATACCTCGTCCTCCAGCATACTTGACTCCATGGGTCTATTGCTGCCTCGGGCACCTAATGGCCGTTCTGCTGTGAGTCAAAGATTTTCGAATCGGACGAAAAACTGATAGTGAATTGAAACGTTCAGGGCCTCCTAATGACGATGGAACACTCAAATTGCGTCCCAATTCAATACATCGTACTCCAGCAGACTTGTCTCCATGGGTCTATTGCTGCCTCGGGCACCTTATGGCCGTTCTGCTGTGAGTCAAAGATTTTCGAATCGGACGAAAAACTGATAGTGAATTGTAACGTTCAGGGCCTCCTAATGACGATGAATCACTCAAATTGCGTCCCGATTCAATACATCGTCCACCAGCAGACTTGTCTCCATGGGTCTATTGCTGCCTCGGGCACCTTATGGCCGTTCTGCTGTGAGTCAAAGATTTTCGAATCGGACGAATAACTGATCGTGAATTGTAACGTTCAGGGCCTTCTAATGACGATGGATCACTCAAATTGCGTCCCGATTCAATAACTCGTCCTCCAGCAGACTTGTCTCCATGGGTTTATTGCTGCTTCGGGCGCCTTATGGCCGTTCTGCAGTGAGTCAAAGATTTTCGAATCGGACGAAAAACTGATAGTGAATTGTCACGTTCAGGGCCTCCTAATGACGATGGAACAATCAAATTGCGTCCCGATGCAATACATAGTCCTCCAGCAGTCTTGTCTTCATGGGTCTATTGCTGCCTCGGGCACCTTATGGCCGTTCTGCTGTGAGTCAAAGATTTTCGAATCGGACGAAAAACTGATAGTGAATTGTAACGTTCAGGGCCACCTAATGACGATGGATCACTCAAATTGCGTCCCGATTCAATACATCGTCCTCCAGCAGGCTTGTCTCCATGGGTCTATTGCTGCCTCGGGCACCTTATGGCCGTTCTGCTGTGAGTCAAAGATTTTCGAATCGGACGAAAAACTGATAGTGAATTGTAACTTTCAGGGCCACCTAATGACGATGGATCACTCAAATTGCGTCCCGATTCAATACATCGTCCTCCAGCCGACTTGTCTCCATGGGTCTATTCCTGCCTCGGGCACCTTATGGCCGTTCTGCTGTAGGTCTAAATTATCGAATGGGACGAAAAACTGATAGTGAATTGTAACGTTCAGGGCCAATTAATGACGATGGATCACTCAAATTGCGTCCCGATTCAATACATCGTCCTCCAGCCGACTTGTCTCCATGGGTCTATTCCTGCCTCGGGCACCTTATGGCCGTTCTGCTGTAGGTCTAAATTATCGAATGGGACGAAAAACTGATAGTGAATTGTAACGTTCAGGGCCAATTAATGACGATGGATCACTCAAATTGCGTCCCGATTCAATACATCGTCCTCCAGCAGACGTGTCTCCATTGGTCTACTGCTGCCTCGGGCACCTTATGGCCGTTGTGCTGTTAGTCAAAGATTTTCGAATCGGACGAAAAACTGATAGTGAATTGCAACGTTCAGGGCCTCCTAATGACGATGGATCACTCAAATTGCGTCCCGATTCAATACCTCGTCCTCCAGCAGACTTGGCTCCATGGGTCTATTGCTGCCTCGGGCACCTTACGGCCGTTCTGCTGTGAGTCAAAGATTTTCGAATCGGCCGAAAAACTGATAGTGAATTGTAACATTCAGGGCCACCTATTGACGATGAACCACACAAATTGCGTCCCGATACAATACATCGTCCTCCAGCCAACTTGACTCCATGTGTCTATTGCTGCCTCGGGCACCCTATGGCCGTTCTGCTGTGAGTCTAGATTATCGAATGGGACGAAAAACTGATAGTGAATTGTCACGTTCAGGGCCACCTAATGACGATGGATCACTCAAATTGCGTCCCGATTCTATACATCGTCCTCCAGCAGACTTGTCTCCATGGGTCTATTGCTGCCTCGGGCACCTTATGGCCGTTTTGCTGTGAGTCAAAGATTTTCGAATCGGACGAATAACTGATAGTGAATTGTAACTTTCAGGGCCACCTAATGACGATGGATCACTCAAATTGCGTCCCGATTCAATACATCGTCCTCCAGCCGACTTGTCTCCATGGGTCTATTGCTGCCTCGGACACCTAATGGCCGTTCTGCTGTGAGTCAAAGATTTTCGAATCGGACGAAAAACTGATAGTGAATTGAAACGTTCAGGGCCTCCTAATGACGATGGAACACTCAAATTGCGTCCCAATTCAATACATCGTACTCCAGCAGACTTGTCTCCATGGGTCTATTGCTGCCTCGGGCACCTTATGGCCGTTCTGCTGTGAGTCAAAGATTTTCGAATCGGACGAAAAACTGATAGTGAATTGTAACGTTCAGGGCCTCCTAATGACGATGAATCACTCAAATTGCGTCCCGATTCAATACATCGTCCACCAGCAGACTTGTCTCCATGGGTCTATTGCTGCCTCGGGCACCTTATGGCCGTTCTGCTGTGAGTCAAAGATTTTCGAATCGGACGAATAACTGATCGTGAATTGTAACTTTCAGGGCCACCTAATGAAGATGGATCACTCAAATTGCGTCCCGATTCAATACATCGTCCTCCAGCCGACTTGTCTCCATGGGTCTATTGCTGCCTCGGGCACCTTATGGCCGTTATACTGTGAGTCAAAGATTTTCGAATCGGACGAAAAACTGATAGTGAATTGTAACGATCAGGGCCTCCCAATGGCGATGGAACACTCAAATTGCGTCCCGATTCAATACATCGTCCTCCAGCAGACTTGTCTCCATGGGTCTATTGCTGCCTCGGGCACCTTATGGCCGTTCTGCTGTGAGTCAAAGATTTTCGAATCGGACGTAAAACTGATAGTGAATTGTAACGTTCACGGCCACCTAATGACGATAGATCACTCAAATTGCGTCCCGATTCAATACATCGTCCTCCAGCAGACTTGTCTCCATGGGTCTATTGCTGCCTCGGGGACCTTATGGCCGTTCTGCTGTGAGTCAAAGATTTTCGAATCGGACGAAAAACTGATAGTGAATTGTCACGTTCAGGGCCTCCTAATGACGATGGAACACTCAAATTGCGTCCCGATTCAATACCTCGTCCTCCAGCATACTTGACTCCATGGGTCTATTGCTGCCTCGGGCACCTAATGGCCGTTCTGCTGTGAGTCAAAGATTTTCGAATCGGACGAAAAACTGATAGTGAATTGAAACGTTCAGGGCCTCCTAATGACGATGGAACACTCAAATTGCGTCCCAATTCAATACATCGTACTCCAGCAGACTTGTCTCCATGGGTCTATTGCTGCCTCGGGCACCTTATGGCCGTTCTGCTGTGAGTCAAAGATTTTCGAATCGGACGAAAAACTGATAGTGAATTGTAACGTTCAGGGCCTCCTAATGACGATGAATCACTCAAATTGCGTCCCGATTCAATACATCGTCCACCAGCAGACTTGTCTCCATGGGTCTATTGCTGCCTCGGGCACCTTATGGCCGTTCTGCTGTGAGTCAAAGATTTTCGAATCGGACGAATAACTGATCGTGAATTGTAACGTTCAGGGCCTTCTAATGACGATGGATCACTCAAATTGCGTCCCGATTCAATAACTCGTCCTCCAGCAGACTTGTCTCCATGGGTTTATTGCTGCTTCGGGCGCCTTATGGCCGTTCTGCAGTGAGTCAAAGATTTTCGAATCGGACGAAAAACTGATAGTGAATTGTCACGTTCAGGGCCTCCTAATGACGATGGAACAATCAAATTGCGTCCCGATGCAATACATAGTCCTCCAGCAGTCTTGTCTTCATGGGTCTATTGCTGCCTCGGGCACCTTATGGCCGTTCTGCTGTGAGTCAAAGATTTTCGAATCGGACGAAAAACTGATAGTGAATTGTAACGTTCAGGGCCACCTAATGACGATGGATCACTCAAATTGCGTCCCGATTCAATACATCGTCCTCCAGCAGGCTTGTCTCCATGGGTCTATTGCTGCCTCGGGCACCTTATGGCCGTTCTGCTGTGAGTCAAAGATTTTCGAATCGGACGAAAAACTGATAGTGAATTGTAACTTTCAGGGCCACCTAATGACGATGGATCACTCAAATTGCGTCCCGATTCAATACATCGTCCTCCAGCCGACTTGTCTCCATGGGTCTATTCCTGCCTCGGGCACCTTATGGCCGTTCTGCTGTAGGTCTAAATTATCGAATGGGACGAAAAACTGATAGTGAATTGTAACGTTCAGGGCCAATTAATGACGATGGATCACTCAAATTGCGTCCCGATTCAATACATCGTCCTCCAGCCGACTTGTCTCCATGGGTCTATTCCTGCCTCGGGCACCTTATGGCCGTTCTGCTGTAGGTCTAAATTATCGAATGGGACGAAAAACTGATAGTGAATTGTAACGTTCAGGGCCAATTAATGACGATGGATCACTCAAATTGCGTCCCGATTCAATACATCGTCCTCCAGCAGACGTGTCTCCATTGGTCTACTGCTGCCTCGGGCACCTTATGGCCGTTGTGCTGTTAGTCAAAGATTTTCGAATCGGACGAAAAACTGATAGTGAATTGCAACGTTCAGGGCCTCCTAATGACGATGGATCACTCAAATTGCGTCCCGATTCAATACCTCGTCCTCCAGCAGACTTGGCTCCATGGGTCTATTGCTGCCTCGGGCACCTTACGGCCGTTCTGCTGTGAGTCAAAGATTTTCGAATCGGCCGAAAAACTGATAGTGAATTGTAACATTCAGGGCCACCTATTGACGATGAACCACACAAATTGCGTCCCGATACAATACATCGTCCTCCAGCCAACTTGACTCCATGTGTCTATTGCTGCCTCGGGCACCCTATGGCCGTTCTGCTGTGAGTCTAGATTATCGAATGGGACGAAAAACTGATAGTGAATTGTCACGTTCAGGGCCACCTAATGACGATGGATCACTCAAATTGCGTCCCGATTCTATACATCGTCCTCCAGCAGACTTGTCTCCATGGGTCTATTGCTGCCTCGGGCACCTTATGGCCGTTTTGCTGTGAGTCAAAGATTTTCGAATCGGACGAATAACTGATAGTGAATTGTAACTTTCAGGGCCACCTAATGACGATGGATCACTCAAATTGCGTCCCGATTCAATACATCGTCCTCCAGCCGACTTGTCTCCATGGGTCTATTGCTGCCTCGGACACCTAATGGCCGTTCTGCTGTGAGTCAAAGATTTTCGAATCGGACGAAAAACTGATAGTGAATTGAAACGTTCAGGGCCTCCTAATGACGATGGAACACTCAAATTGCGTCCCAATTCAATACATCGTACTCCAGCAGACTTGTCTCCATGGGTCTATTGCTGCCTCGGGCACCTTATGGCCGTTCTGCTGTGAGTCAAAGATTTTCGAATCGGACGAAAAACTGATAGTGAATTGTAACGTTCAGGGCCTCCTAATGACGATGAATCACTCAAATTGCGTCCCGATTCAATACATCGTCCACCAGCAGACTTGTCTCCATGGGTCTATTGCTGCCTCGGGCACCTTATGGCCGTTCTGCTGTGAGTCAAAGATTTTCGAATCGGACGAATAACTGATCGTGAATTGTAACTTTCAGGGCCACCTAATGAAGATGGATCACTCAAATTGCGTCCCGATTCAATACATCGTCCTCCAGCCGACTTGTCTCCATGGGTCTATTGCTGCCTCGGGCACCTTATGGCCGTTCTGCTGTAGGTCTAGATTATCGAATGGGACGAAAAACTGATAGTGAATTGTAACGTTCAGGGCCACCTAATGACGATGGATAACTCAAATTGCGTCCCGATTCAATACATCGTCCACCAGCAGACGTGTCTCCATTGGTCTATTGCTGCCTCGGGCACCTTATGGCCGTTCTGCTGTTAGTCAAAGATTTTCGAATCGGACGAAAAACTGATAGTGAATTGTAACGTTCAGGGCCTCCTAATGACGATGGATCACTCAAATTGCGTCCCGATTCAATAACTCGTCCTCCAGCAGACTTGTCTCCATGGGTTTATTGCTGCTTCGGGCGCCTTATGGCCGTTCTGCAGTGAGTCAAAGATTTTCGAATCGGACGAAAAACTGATAGTGAATTGTCACGTTCAGGGCCTCCTAATGACGATGGAACACTCAAATTGCGTCCCGATGCAATACATAGTCCTCCAGCAGTCTTGTCTTCATGGGTCTATTGCTGCCTCGGGCACCTTATGGCCGTTCTGCTGTGAGTCAAAGATTTTCGAATCGGACGTAAAACTGATAGTGAATTGTAACGTTCAGGGCCACCTAATGACGATGGATCACTCAAATTGCGTCCCGATTTAATACATCGTCCTCCAGCAGGCTTGTCTCCATGGGTCTATTGCTGCCTCGGGCACCTTATGGCCGTTCTGCTGTGAGTCAAAGATTTTCGAATCGGACGAAAAACTGATAGTGAATTGTAACTTTCAGGGCCACCTAATGACGATGGATCACTCAAATTGCGTCCCGATTCAATACATCGTCCTCCAGCCGACTTGTCTCCATGGGTCTATTCCTGCCTCGGGCACCTTATGGCCGTTCTGCTGTAGGTCTAAATTATCGAATGGGACGAAAAACTGATAGTGAATTGTAACGTTCAGGGCCAATTAATGACGATGGATCACTCAAATTGCGTCCCGATTCAATACATCGTCCTCCAGCAGACGTGTCTCCATTGGTCTATTGCTGCCTCTTGCACCTTATGGCCGTTGTGCTGTTAGTCAAAGATTTTCGAATCGGACGAAAAACTGATAGTGAATTGTAACGTTCAGGGCCTCCTAATGACGATGGATCACTCAAATTTCGTCCCGATTCAATACCTCGTCCTCCAGCAGACTTGGCTCCATGGGTCTATTGCTGCCTCGGGCACCTTACGGCCGTTCTGCTGTGAGTCAAAGATTTTCGAATCGGCCGAAAAACTGATAGTGAATTGTAACATTCAGGGCCACCTATTGACGATGAACCACACAAATTGCGTCCCGATACAATACATCGTCCTCCAGCCAACTTGACTCCATGTGTCTATTGCTGCCTCGGGCACCCTATGGCCGTTCTGCTGTGAGTCTAGATTATCGAATGGGACGAAAAACTGATAGTGAATTGTCACGTTCAGGGCCACCTAATGACGATGGATCACTCAAATTGCGTCCCGATTCTATACATCGTCCTCCAGCAGACTTGTCTCCATGGGTCTATTGCTGCCTCGGGCACCTTATGGCCGTTTTGCTGTGAGTCAAAGATTTTCGAATCGGACGAATAACTGATAGTGAATTGTAACTTTCAGGGCCACCTAATGACGATGGATCACTCAAATTGCGTCCCGATTCAATACATCGTCCTCCAGCCGACTTGTCTCCATGGGTCTATTGCTGCCTCGGGCACCTTATGGCCGTTCTGCTGTAGGTCTAGATTATCGAATGGGACGAAAAACTGATAGTGAATTGTAACGTTCAGGGCCACCTAATGACGATGGATAACTCAAATTGCGTCCCGATTCAATACATCGTCCTCCAGCAGACGTGTCTCCATTGGTCTATTGCTGCCTCGGGCACCTTATGGCCGTTCTGCTGTTAGTCAAAGATTTTCGAATCGGACGAAAAACTGATAGTGAATTGTAACGTTCAGGGCCTCCTAATGAGGTGGATCACTCAAATTGCGTCCCGATTCAATACCTCGTCCTCCAGCAGACTTGTCTCCATGGGTCTATTGCTGCTTCGGGCGCCTTATGGCCGTTCTGCAGTGAGTCAAAGATTTTCGAATCGGACGAAAAACTGATAGTGAATTGTCACGTTCAGGGCCTACTAATGACGATGGAACACTCAAATTGCGTCCCGATGCAATACATAGTCCTCCAGCAGTCTTGTCTCCATGGGTCTATTGCTGCCTCGGGCACCTTATGGCCGTTCTGCTGTAGGTATAAATTATCGTATGGGACGAAAAACTGATAGAGAATTGTAACGTTCAGGGCCACCTAATGACGATAGATCACTCAAATTGCGTCCCGATTCAATACATCGTCCTCCAGCAGACTTGTCTCCATGGGTCTATTGCTGCCTCGGGGACCTTATGGCCGTTCTGCTGTGAGTCAAAGATTTTCGAATCGGACGAAAAACTGATAGTGAATTGTCACGTTCAGGGCCTCCTAATGACGATGGAACACTCAAATTGCGTCCCGATTCAATACCTCGTCCTCCAGCATACTTGACTCCATGGGTCTATTGCTGCCTCGGGCACCTAATGGCCGTTCTGCTGTGAGTCAAAGATTTTCGAATCGGACGAAAAACTGATAGTGAATTGAAACGTTCAGGGCCTCCTAATGACGATGGAACACTCAAATTGCGTCCCAATTCAATACATCGTACTCCAGCAGACTTGTCTCCATGGGTCTATTGCTGCCTCGGGCACCTTATGGCCGTTCTGCTGTGAGTCAAAGATTTTCGAATCGGACGAAAAACTGATAGTGAATTGTAACGTTCAGGGCCTCCTAATGACGATGAATCACTCAAATTGCGTCCCGATTCAATACATCGTCCACCAGCAGACTTGTCTCCATGGGTCTATTGCTGCCTCGGGCACCTTATGGCCGTTCTGCTGTGAGTCAAAGATTTTCGAATCGGACGAATAACTGATAGTGAATTGTAACTTTCAGGGCCACCTAATGACGATGGATCACTCAAATTGCGTCCCGATTCAATACATCGTCCTCCAGCCGACTTGTCTCCATGGGTCTATTGCTGCCTCGGGCACCTTATGGCCGTTCTGCTGTAGGTCTAGATTATCGAATGGGACGAAAAACTGATAGTGAATTGTAACGTTCAGGGCCACCTAATGACGATGGATAACTCAAATTGCGTCCCGATTCAATACATCGTCCACCAGCAGACGTGTCTCCATTGGTCTATTGCTGCCTCGGGCACCTTATGGCCGTTCTGCTGTTAGTCAAAGATTTTCGAATCGGACGAAAAACTGATAGTGAATTGTAACGTTCAGGGCCTCCTAATGACGATGGATCACTCAAATTGCGTCCCGATTCAATACCTCGTCCTCCAGCAGACTTGTCTCCATGGGTTTATTGCTGCTTCGGGCGCCTTATGGCCGTTCTGCAGTGAGTCAAAGATTTTCGAATCGGACGAAAAACTGATAGTGAATTGTCACGTTCAGGGCCTCCTAATGACGATGGAACACTCAAATTGCGTCCCGATGCAATACATAGTCCTCCAGCAGTCTTGTCTCCATGGGTCTATTGCTGCCTCGGGCACCTTATGGCCGTTCTGCTGTGAGTCAAAGATTTTCGAATCGGACGAAAAACTGATAGTGAATTGTAACGTTCAGGGCCACCTAATGACGATGGATCACTCAAATTGCGTCCCGATTCAATACATCGTCCTCCAGCCGACTTGTCTCCATGGGTCTATTCCTGCCTCGGGCACCTTATGGCCGTTCTGCTGTAGGTCTAGATTATCGAATGGGACGAAAAACTGATAGTGAATTGTAACGTTCAGGGCCACCTAATGACGATGGATCACTCAAATTGCGTCCCGATTCAATACATCGTCCTCCAGCAGACGTGTCTCCATTGGTCTATTGCTGCCTCGGGCACCTTATGGCCGTTGTGCTGTTAGTCAAAGATTTTCGAATCGGACGAAAAACTGATAGTGAATTGTAACGTTCAGGGCCTCCTAATGACGATGGATCACTCAAATTGCGTCCCGATTCAATACCTCGTCCTCCAGCAGACTTGGCTCCATGGGTCTATTGCTGCCTCGGGCACCTTACGGCCGTTCTGCTGTGAGTCAAAGATTTTCGAATCGGCCGAAAAACTGATAGTGAATTGTAACATTCAGGGCCACCTATTGACGATGAACCACACAAATTGCGTCCCGATACAATACATCGTCCTCCAGCCAACTTGACTCCATGTGTCTATTGCTGCCTCGGGCACCCTATGGCCGTTCTGCTGTGAGTCTAGATTATCGAATGGGACGAAAAACTGATAGTGAATTGTCACGTTCAGGGCCACCTAATGACGATGGATCACTCAAATTGCGTCCCGATTCTATACATCGTCCTCCAGCAGACTTGTCTCCATGGGTCTATTGCTGCCTCGGGCACCTTATGGCCGTTTTGCTGTGAGTCAAAGATATTCGAATCGGACGAAAAACTGATAGTGAATTGTAACTTTTAGAGCCACCTAATGACGATGGACCACTCAAATTGCGTCCCGATTCAATACATCATCTCCCAGCCGACCTGTCTCCATGAGTCTATTGCTGCCTCGGGCACCTTATGGCCGTTCTGCTGTGAGTCAAAGATTTTCGAATCGGACGAAAAACTGATAGTGAATTGTAACGTTCAGGGCCACCTAATGACGATGGATCACTCAAATTGCGTCCCGATTCAATACATCGTCCTCCAGCAGACCTGTCACCATGGGTCTATTGCTGCCTCGGGCACCTTATGGTCGTTCTCCCGTGAGTCTAGATTATCGAATGGGACGAAAAACTGATAGTTAATTGTAACATTCAGGGCCTCCTAATGACGATGGAACACTCAAATTGCGTTCCGATTCAATCCATCGTCCTCCAGCAGACTTGTCTCCATTGGTCTATTGCTGCCTCGGGCACCTTATGGCCGTTCTGCTGTGAGTCAAAGATTTTCGAATCGGACGAAAAACTGATAGGGAGTTGTAACTTTCAGGGCCACCTAATGACGGTGGAACACTCAAATTGCGTCCCGATTCAATACATCGTCCTCCAGCAGACTTGTCTCCATGGGTCTATTGCTGCCTCGGGCACCTTATGGCTGTTCTGCTGTGAGTCAAAGATTTTCGAATCGGACAAAAAACTGATGGTGAATTGTAACGTTCAGGGCCACCTAATGACGATGGATCACTCAAATTGCGTCCCGATTCAATACATCGTCTTCCAGCCGACTTGTCTCCATGGGTCTATTGCTCCCTCGGGCACCTTATGGCCGTTATGCTGTGTCTAAGATTTTCGAATCGGACGAAAAAATGATAGTGAATTGTAACATTCAGGGCCACCTAATTACGATGGACCACACAAATTGCGTCCCGATTCAATACATCGTCCTCCAGCCGACTTGACTCCATGGGTCTATTGCTGCCTCGGGCACCTTATGGCCGTTCTGCTGTGGGTCTAGATTATCGAATGGGACGAGAAACTGATAGTTAATTGTAACATTCAGGGCCTCCTAATGACGATGGACCACACAAATTGCGTCCCGATTCAATACATCGTTCTCCAGCCGACTGGACTCCATGGGTCTATTTCTGCCTCGGGCACCTTATGGCCATTCTGCTGTGAGTCTAGATTATCGAATGGGACGAAAAACTGATAGTTAATTGTAACATTCAGGGCCTCCTAATGACGATGGAACACTCAAATTGCGTCCCGATTCAATACATCGTCCTCCAGCAGACTTGTCTCCATGGGTCTATTGCTGCCTCGGGCACCTTATGGCCGTTCTCCTGTGAGTCAAAGATTTTCGAATCGGCCGAAAAACTGATAGTGAATTGTAACATTCAGGGCCACCTATTGACGATGAACCACACAAATTGCGTCCCGATACAATACATCCTCCTCCAGCCAACTTGACTCCATGGGTCTATTGCTGCCTCGGGCACACTATGGCCGTTCTGCTGTGAGTCTAGATTATCGAATGGGACGAAAAACTGATAGTGAATTGTCACGTTCAGGGCCACCTAATGACGATGGATCACTCAAATTGCGTCCCGATTCTATACATCGTCCTCCAGTAGACGTGTCTCCATGGGTCTATTGCTGCCTCGGGCACCTTAGGTCCGTTTTGCTGTGAGTCAAAGATTTTCGAATCGGACGAAAAACTGATAGTGAATTGTAACTTTTAGGGCCACCTAATGACGATGGATCACTCAAATTGCGTCCCGATTCAATACATCATCCTCCAGACGACTTGTCTCCATGAGTCTATTGCTGCCTCGGGCACCTTATGGTCGTTCTCCCGTGAGTCTAGATTATCGAATGGGACGAAAAACTGATAGTTAATTTTAACATTCAGGGCCTCCTAATGACGATGGAACACTCAAATTGCGTCCCGATTCAATAAGTCCTCCAGCAGACTTGTCTCCATTGGTCTATTGCTGCCTCGGGCACCTTATGGCCGTTATGCTGTGAGTCAAAGATTTTCGAATCGGACGAGAAACTGATAGTGAATTGTAACGTTCAGGGCCACCTAATGACGATGGACCACACAAATTGCGTCCCGATTCAATACATCGTCCTCCAGCCGACTTGACTCCATGGGTCTATTGCTGCCTCGGACAGCTTATGGCCGTTCTGCTGTGAGTCTACATTATCGAATGGGACGAAAAACTGATAGTTAATTGTAACATTCAGGGCCTCCTAATGACGATGGAACACTCAAATTGCGCCCCGATTCAATACATCGTCCTCCAGGAGACTTGTCTCCATTGGTCTATTGCTGCCTCGGGCACCTTATGGCCGTTCTGCTGTGAGTCAAAGATTTTCGAATCGGACGAAAAACTGATAGTGAATTGAAACGTTCAGTGCCTCCTAATGACGATGAAACACTCAAATTGCGTCCCGGTTCAATTCCTCGTCCTCCAGCACACTTGTCTCCATGGGTCTATTGCTGCCTCGGGCACCTTATGGTCGTTCTCCCGTGAGTCTAGATTATCGAATGGGACGACAAACTGATAGTTAATTGTAACATTCAGGGCCTCCTAATGACGATGGAACACTCAAATTGCGTTCCGATTCAATCCATCGTCCTCCAGCAGACTTGTCTCCATTGGTCTATTGCTGCCTCGGGCACCTTATGGCCGTTCTGCTGTGAGTCAAAGATATTCGAATCGGACGAAAAACTGATAGTGAATTGTAACTTTTAGGGCCACCTAATGACGATGGATCACTCAAATTGCGTCCCGATTCAATACATCATCTCCCAGCCGACCTGTCTCCATGGGTCTAATGCTGCCTCGGGCACCTTATGGCCGTTCTGCTGTGACTCAAAGATTTTCGAATCGGACGAAAAACTGATAGTGAATTGTAACATTCAGGGCCACCTAATGACGATGGACCACACAAATTGCGTCCCGATTCAATACATCGTCCTCCAGCCGACTTGACTCCATGGGTCTATTGCTGCCTCTGGCACCTTATGGCCATTCTGCTGTGAGTCTACATTATCGAATGGGACGAAAAACTGATAGTTAATTGTAACATTCAGGGCCTCCTAATGACGATGGAACACTCAAATTGCGTCTCGATTCAATACATCGTCCTCCAGGAGACTTGTCTCCATTGGTCTATTGCTGCCTCGGGCACCTTATTCCCGTTCTGCTGTGAGTCAAAGATTTTCGAATCGTACGAAAAACTGATAGTGAATTGTAACGTTCAGTGCCTCCTAATGACGATAGAACACACAAATTGCGTCCCGGTTCAATACCTCGTCCTCCAGCAGACTTGTCTCCATGGGTCTATTGCTGCCTCGGGCACCTTATGGTCGTTCTCCCGTGAGTCTAGATTATCGAATGGGACGAAAAACTGATAGTTAATTGTAACATTCAGGGCCTCCTAATGACGATGGAACACTCAAATTGCGTTCCGATTCAATCCATCGTCCTCCAGCAGACTTGTCTCCATTGGTCTATTGCTGCCTCGGGCACCTTACGGTCGTTCTGCTGTGAGTCAAAGATTTTCGAATCGGACGAAAAACTGATAGGGAGTTGTAACTTTCAGGGCCACCTAATGACGATGGAACACTCAAATTGCGTCCCGATTCAATACATCGTCCTCCAGCAGACTTGTCTCCATGGGTCTATTGCTGCCTCGGGCACCTTATGGCCGTTCTGCTGTGAGTCAAAGATTTTCGAATCGGACAAAAAACTGATGGTGAATTGTAACGTTCATGGCCACCTAATGACGATGGATCACTCAAATTGCGTCCCGATTCAATACATCGTCCTCCAGCAGACTTGTCTCCACGGGTCTATTGTTGCCTCGGGCACCTTATGGCCGTTCTGCTGTGAGTCAAAGATTTTCGAATCGGATGAAAAACTGATAGTGAATTGTAACGTTCAGGGCCACCTAATGACGATGGATCACTCAAATTGCGTCCCGATTCAATACATCGTCCTCCAGTAGACTTGTCTCCATGAGTCTATTGCTGCCTCGGGCACCTTATGGCCGTTCTGCTGTGAGTCAAAGATTTTCGAATCGGTCGAAAAACTGATAGTGAATTGTAACTTTCAGGGCCACCTAATGACGATGGATCACTCAAATTGTGTCCCGATTCAATACATCGTCTTCCAGCCGACTTGTCTCCATGTGTCTATTGCTCCCTCGGGCACCTTATGGCCGTTATGCTGTGTCTAAGATTTTCGAATCGGACGAAAAAATGATAGTGAATTGTAACATTCAGGGCCACCTAATGACGATGGACCACACAAATTGCGTCCCGATTCAATACATCGTCCTCCAGCCGACTTGACTCCATCGGTCTATTGCTGCCTCGGGCACCTTATGGCCGTTCTGCTGTGGGTCTAGATTTTCGAATCGGCCGAAAAACTGATAGTGAATTGTAACATTCAAGGCCACCTATTGACGATGAACCACACAAATTGCGTCCCGATACAATACATCGTCCTCCAGCCAACTTGACTCCATGGGTCTATTGGTGCCTCGGGCACACTATGGCCGTTCTGCTGTGAGTCTAGATTATCGAATGGGACGAAAAACTGATAGTGAAATGTCACGTTCAGGGCCACCTAATGACGATGGATCACTCAAATTGCGTCCCGATTCTATACATCGTCCTCCAGTAGACGTGTCTCCATGGGTCTATTGCTGCCTCGGGCACCTTAGGGCCGTTTTGCTGTGAGTCAAAGATTTTCGAATCGGACGAAAAACTGATAGTGAATTGTAACTTTTAGGGCCACCTAATGACGATAGATCACTGAAATTGCGTCCCGATTCAATACATCATCCTCCAGCCGACTTGTCTCCATGAGTCTATTGCTGCCTCGGGCACCTTATGGTCGTTCTCCCGTGAGTCTAGATTATCGAATGGGACGAGAAACTGATAGTTAATTGTAACATTCAGGGCCTCCTAATGACGATGGAACACTCAAATTGCGTCCCGATTCAATAAGTCCTCCAGCAGACTTGTCTCCATGGGTCTATTGCTGCCTCGGGCACCTCATGGCCGTTCTGCTGTGAGTCAAAGATTTTCGAATCGGACGAAAAACTGATAGTGAATTGTAGCTTTCAGGGCCACCTAATGACGATGGATCACGCAAATTGCGTCCCGATTCAATACATCGTCCTCCAGCCGTTTGTCTCCATGGGTCTATTGCTCCCCCGGGCACCTTATGGCCGTTATGCTGTGAGTCAAAGGTTTTCGAATCGGACGAAAAACTGATAGTGAATTGTAACATTCAGGGCCACCTAATGACGATGGACCACACAAATTGCGTCCCGATTCAATACATCGTCCTCCAGCCTACTTACTCCATGGGTCTATTGCTGCCTCGGACACCTTATGGCCATTCTGCTGTGAGTCTACATTATCGAATGGAACGAAAAACTGATAGTTAATTGTAACGTTCAGGGCCTCCTAATGACGATGGAACACTCAAATTGCGTCCCGATTCAATACATCGTCCTCCAGGAGACTTGTCTCCATTGGTCTATTGCTGCCTCGGGCACCTTATGGCCGTTCTGCTGTGAGTCAAAGATTTTCGAATCGGACGAAAAACTGATAGTGATTTGTAACGTTCAGTGCCTCCTAATGACGATGGAACACTCAAATTGCGTCCCGGTTCAATACCTCGTCCTCCAGCAGACTTGTTTCCATGGGTCTATTGCTGCCTCGGGCACCTTATGGTCGTTCTCCCGTGAGTCTAGATTATCGAATGGGACGACAAACTGATAGTTAAATGTAACATTCAGGGCCTCCTAATGACGATGGAACACTCAAATTGCGTTCCGATTCAATCCATCGTCCTCCAGCAGACTTGTCTCCATTGGTCTATTGCTGCCTCGGGCACCTTATGGCCGTTCTGCTGTGAGTCAAAGATTTTCGAATCGGACGAATAACTGATAGGGAGTTGTAACTTTCAGGGCCACCTAATGACGATGGAACACTCAAATTGCGTCCCGATTCAATACATCGACCTCCAGCAGACTTGTCTCCATGGGTCTATTGCTGCCTCAGGCACCTTATGGCCGTTCTGCTGTGAGTCAAAGATTTTCGAATCGGACGAAAAACTGATGGTGAATTATAACGTTCATGGCCACCTAATGACGATGGATCACTCTAACTGCGTCCCGATTCAATACATCGTCCTCCAGCAGACTTGTCTCCATGAGTCTATTGCTGCCTCGGGCACCTTATGGCCGTTCTGCTGTGAGTCAAAGATTTTCGAATCGGACGAAAAACTGATAGTGAATTGTAACTTTCAGGGCCACCTAATGACGATGGATCACTCAAATTGCGTCCCGATTCAATACATCGTCTTCCAGCCGACTTGTCTCCATGGGACTATTGCTCCCTCGGGCACCTTATGGTCGTTATGCTGTGTCTAAGATTTTCGAATCGGACGAAAAAATGATAGTGAATTGTAACATTCAGGGCCACCTAATGACGATGGACCACACAAATTGCGTCCCGATTCAATACATCGTCCTCCAGCCGACTTGACTCCATGGGTCTATTGCTGCCTCGGGCACCTTATGGCCGTTCTGCTGTGGGTCTAGATTATCGAATGGGACGAAAAACTGATACGTAATTGTAACATTCAGGGCCTCCTAATGACGATGGACCACACAAATTGCGTCCCGATTCAATACATCGTCCTCCAGCCGACTGGACTCCATGGGTCTATTTCTGCCTCGGGCACCTTATGGCCATTCTGCTGTGAGTTTAGATTATCGAATGGGACGAAAAACTGATAGTTAATTGTAACATTCAGGGCCTCCTAATGACGATGGAACACTCAAATTGCGTCCCGATTCAATACATCGTCCTCCAGCAGACTTGTCTCCATGGGTCTATTGCTGCCTCGGGCACCTTATGGCCGTTCTGCTGTGAGTCAAAGATTTTCGAATCGGACGAAAAACTGATAGTGAATTGTAACGTTCAGGGCCACCTAATGACGATGGATCACTCAAATTGCGTCCCGATTCAATACATCGTCCTCCAGCAGACTTGTCTCCATGGGTCAATTGCTGCCTCGGGCACCTTATGGCCGTTCTGCTGCGAGTAAGGATTTTCGAATCGGACGAAAAACTGGTAGTGAATTCTAACGTTCAGGGCCTCCTAATGCCGATGGAACACTCAAATTGCGTCCCGATTCAATACCTCGTCCTCCAGCAGACTTGTCTCCATGGGTCTATTGCTGCCTCGGGCACCTTATGGTCGTTCTGCCGTGAGTCTAGATTATCGAATGGGACGAAAAACTGATAGTTAATTGTAACATTCAGGGCCCCCTAATGACGATGGAACACTCAAATTGCGTCCCGATTCAATACATCGTTCTTCAGCCGACTTGTCTCCATGGGTCTATTGCTACCTCGGGCACCTTATGGCCGTTCTGCTGTGAGTCTAGATTATCGAATGGGACGAAAAACTGATAGTGAATTGTAACATTCAGGGGCCACCTAATGACGATGGATCACTCAAATTGCGTACCGATTCAATACATCGTCCTCCAGCAGACTTGTCTCCATGGGTCTATTGCTGCCTCGGGCACCTTATGACCGTTCTGCTGTGAGTCAAAGATTTTCGAATCGGACGAAAAACTGATAGTGAATTGTAATGTTCAGTGCCTCCTAACGACGATGGAACACTCAAATTGCGTTCGGTTCAATACCTCGTCCTCCAGCAGACTTGTCTCCATGGGTCTATTGCTGCCTCGGGCACCTTATGGTCGTTCTCCCGTGAGTCTAGATTATCGAATGGGACGACAAACTGATAGTGAATTGTAACGTTCAGGGCCACCTAATGACGATGGATCACTCAAATTGCGTCCCGATTCAATACATCGTCCTCCAGTAGACTTGTCTCCATGAGTGTATTGCTGCTTCGGGCACCTTATGGCCGTTCTGCTGTGAGTCAAAGATTTTCGAATCGGACGAAAAACTGATAGTGAATTGTAACTTTCAGGGCCACCTAATGACGATGGATCACTCAAATTGCGTCCCGATTCAATACATCGTCTTCCAGCCGATTTGTCTCCATGGGTCTATTGCTCCCTCGGGCACCTTATGGCCGTTATGCTGTGTCTAAGATTTTCGAATCGGACGAAAAAATGATAGTGAATTGTAACATTCAGGGCCACCTAATGACGATGGACCACACAAATTGCGTCCCGATTCAATACATCGTCCTCCAGCCGACTTGACTCCATGGGTCTATTGCTGCCTCGGGCACCTTATGGCCGTTCTGCTGTGGGTCTAGATTATCGAATGGGACGAAAAACTGATAGTTAATTGTAACATTCAGGGCCTCCTAATGACGATGGACCACACAAATTGCGTCCCGATTCAATACATCGTCCTCCAGCCGACTGGACTCCATGGGTCTATTTCTGCCTCGGGCACCTTATGGCCATTCTGCTGTGAGTCTAGATTATCGAATGGGACGAAAAACTGATAGTTAATTGTAACATTCAGGGCCTCCTAATGACGATGGAACACTCAAATTGCGTCCCGATTCAATACATCGTCCTCCAGCAGACTTGTCTCCATGGGTCTATTGCTGCCTCGGGCACCTTATGGCCGTTCTGCTGTGAGTCAGAGATTTTCGAATCGGACGAAAAACTGATAGTGAATTGTAACATTCAGGGCCACCTAATGACGATGGATCACTCTAATAGCGTCCCGATTCAATACATCGTCCTCCAGCAGACTTGTCTCCATGGGTCTATTGCTGCCTCGGGCACCTTATGGCCATTGTGCTGTTAGTCAAAGATTTTCGAATATGACGAAAAACTGATAGTGAATTGTAACGTTCGGGGCCTCCTAATGACGATGGATCACTCAAATTGCGTCCCGATTCAATACATCGTCCTCCAGCAGACTTGTCTCCATGGGTCTATTGCTGCCTCGGGCACCTTATGGCCTTTCTGCTGTGAGTCAAAGATTTTCGAATCGGCCGAAAAACTGATAGTGAATTGTAACATTCAGGGCCACCTATTGACGATGAACCACACAAATTGCGTCCCGATACAATACATCGTCCTCCAGCCAACTTGACTCCATGGGTCTATTGCTGCCTCGGGCACACTATGGCCGTTCTGCTGTGAGTCTAGCTTATCGAATGGGACGAAAAACTGATAGTGAATTGTCACGTTCAGGGCCACCTAATGACGATGGATCACTCAAATTGCGTCCCGATTCTATACATCGTCCTCCAGTAGACGTGTCTCCATGGGTCTATTGTTGCCTCGGGCACCTTAGGGCCGTTTTGCTGTGAGTCAAAGATTTTCGAATCGGACGAAAAACTGATAGTGAATTGTAACTTTTAGGGCCACCTAATGACGATGGATCACTCAAATTGCGTCCCGATTCAATACATCATCCTCCAGCCGACTTGTCTCCATGAGTCTATTGCTGCCTCGGGCACCTTATGGTCGTTCTCCCGTGAGTCTAGATTATCGAATGGGACGAAAATCTGATAGTTAATTGTTACATTCAGGGCCTCCTAATGACGATGGAACACTCAAATTGCGTCCCGATTCAATAAGTCCTCCAGCAGACTTGTCTCCATGGGTCTATTGCTGCCTCGGGCACCTCATGGCCGTTCTGCTGTGAGTCAAAGATTTTCGAATCGGACGAAAAACTGATAGTGAATTGTAGCTTTCAGGGCCACCTAATGACGATGGATCACGCAAATTGCGTCCCGATTCAATACATCGTCCTCCAGCCGACTTGTCTCCATGGGTCTATTGCTCCCCCGGGCACCTTATGGCCGTTATGCTGTGAGTCAAAGATTTTCGAATCGGACGAGAAACTGATAGTGAATTGTAACATTCAGCGCCACCTAATGACGATGGACCACACAAATTGCGTCCCGATTCAATACATCGTCCTCCAGCCGACTTACTCCATGGGTCTATTGCTGCCTCGGACACCTTATGGCCGTTCTGCTGTGAGTCTACATTATCGAATGGGACGAAAAACTGATAGTTAATTGTAACATTCAGGGCCTCCTAATGACGATGGAACACTCAAATTGCGTCCCGATTCAATACATCGTCCTCCAGGAGACTTGTCTCTATTGGTCTATTGCTGCCTCGGGCACCTTATGGCCGTTCTGCTGTGAGTCAAAGATTTTCGAATCGGACGAAAAACTGATAGTGAATTGTAACGTTCAGTTAATGACGATGGAACACTCAAATTGCGTCCCGATTCAATACATCGTCCTCCAGGAGACTTGTCTCTATTGGTCTATTGCTGCCTCGGGCCCCTTATGGCCGTTCTGCTGTGAGTCTAGATTATCGAATGGGACGAAAAACTGATAGTGAATTGTAACGTTCAGGGGCCACCTAATGACGATGGATCACTCAAATTGCGTACCGATTCAATACATCGTCCTCCAGCAGACTTGTCTCCATGGGTCTATTGCTGCCTCGGGCACCTTATGGCCGTTCTGCTGTGAGTGAAAGATTTTCGAATGGGACGAAAAACTGATAGTGAATTGTAACGTTCAGAGCCACCTAATGACGATGGATCACTCAAATTGCGTCCCGATTCAATACATCGTCCTCCAGCAGACTTGTCTCCATGGGTCTATTGCTGCCTCGGGCACCTTATGGCCGTTCTGCTGTGAGTCAAAGATTTTCGAATCGGACGAAAAACTGATAGTGAATTGTAACATTCAGGGCCACCTAATGACGATGGATCTCTCAAATTGCGTCTCGATTCAGTACATCGTCCTCCAGTCGACTTGTCTCAATGAGTCGATTGCTGCCTCGGGCACCTTATGGCCGTTCTGCTCAGAGTCAAAGATTTTCGAATCGGACGAAAAACTGATAGTGAATTGTAACGTTCAGGGCCTCCTAATGACGATGGAACACTCAAATTGCGTACCGATTCAATACATCGTCCTCCAGCAGACTTTTCTCCATGGGTCTATTGCTGCCTCGGGCACCTTATGGCCCTTCTGCTGTGAGTCAAAGATTTTCGAATCGGACGAAAAACTGATAGTGAATTGTAACGTTCAGGGCCTCCTAATGACGATGGAACACTTAAATTGCGTCCCGATTCAATAAATCGTCCTCCAGCAGACTTGTCTCCATGGGTCTATTGCTGCCTCGGGCACCTTATGGCCGTTCTGCTGTGAGTCAAAGATTTTCGAATCGGACGAAAAACTGATAGTGAATTGTAACTTTCAGGGCCACCTAATGACGATGGATCACTCAAATTGCGTCCCGATTCAATACATCGTCTTCCAGCCGACTTGTCTCCATGGGCCTATTGCTCCCTCGGTCACCTTATGGCCGATATGCTGTGTCTAAGATTTTCGAATCGGACGAAAAAATGATAGTGAATTGTAACATTCAGTGCCACCTAATGACGTTGGACCACACAAATTGCGTCCCGATTCAATACATCGTCCTCCAGCCGACTGGACTCCATGGGTCTTTTTCTGCCTCGGGCACCTTACGGCCATTCTGCTGTGAGTCTAGATTATCGAATGGGACGAAAAACTCATAGTTAATTGTAACATTCAGGGCCTCCTAATGACGATGGAACACTCAAATTGCGTCCCGATTCAATACATCGTCCTCCAGCAGACTTGTCTCCATGGATCTATTGCTGCCTCGGGCACCTTATGGCCGTTCTGCTGTGAGTAAAGATTTTCGAATCGGACGAAAAACTGGTAGTGAATTGTAACATTCAGGGCCTCCTAATGCCGATGGAACACTCAAATTGCGTCCCGATTCAATACCTCGTCCTAGAGCAGACTTGTCTCCATGGGTCTATTGCTGCCTCGGGCACCTTATGGCCGTTCTGCTGTGAGTCTAGATTATCGAATGGGACGAAAAACTGATAGTTAATTGTACATTCAGGGCCTCCTAATGACGATGGACCACACAAATTGCGTCCCGATTCTATACATCGTCCTCCAGCAGACTTGTCTCCATGGGTCTATTGCTGCCTCGGGCACCTTATGGCCGTTCTGCTGTGAGTCAAAGATTTTCGAATCGGACGAAAAACTGATAGTGAATTGTAACGTTCAGGGCCACCTAATGACGATGGATCACTCAAATTGCGTCCCGATTCCATACATCGTCCTCCAGCAGACTTGTCTCCATGGGTCTATTGCTGCCTCGGGCACCTTATGGCCGTTCTGCTGTGAGTAAAGATTTTCGAATCGGACGAAAAACTGGTAGTGAATAGTAACGTTCAGGGCCTCCTAATGCCGATGGAACACTCAAATTGCGTCCCGATTCAATACCTCGTCCTCCAGCAGACTTGTCTCCATGGGTCTATTGCTGCCTCGGGCACCTTATGGCCGTTCTGCTGTGAGTCAAAGATTTTCGAATCGGACGAAAAACTGATAGTGAATTCTAACGTTCAGGGCCACCTAATGACGATGGATCACTCAAATTGCGTCCCGATTCAATACATCCTCCTCCAGCAGACTTGTCTCCATGGGTCTATTGCTGCCTCGGGCACCTTATGGCCATTCTGCTGTGAGTCAAAGATTTTCGAATCGGACGAAAAACTGATAGTGAATTGTAACGTTCAGGGCCTCCTAATGACGATGAAACTCTCAAATTGCGTCCCGATTCAATACATCGTCCTCTAGCCGACTTGTCTCCATGTCCGTTATGCTGTGAGTCTAAATTATCGAATGGGACGGAAAACTGTTAGTGAATTGTAACGTTCAGGGCCACCTAATGACGATGGATCACTCAAATTGCGTCCCGATTCAATACATCGTCCTCCAGCAGACTTGTCTCCATGGGTCTATTGCTGCCTCGGGCACCTTATGGCCGTTCCGCTGTGAGTCAAAGATTTTCGAATCGGACGAAAAACTGATAGTGAATTCTAACGTTCAGGGCCACCTAATGACAATGGATCACTCAAATTGCGTCCCGATTCAATACATCCTCCTCCAGCAGACTTGTCTCCATGGGTCTATTGCTGCCTCGGGCACCTTATGGCCGTTCTGCTGTGAGTCAAAGATTTTCGAATCGGACGAAAAACTGATAGTGAATTGTAACGTTCAGGGCCACCTAATGACGATGGATCACTCTAATTGCGTCCCGATTCAATACATCGTCCTCCAGCAGACTTGTCTCCATGGGTCTATTGCTGCCTCGGGCACCTTATGGCCGTTCTGCTGTGAGTCAAAGATTTTCGAATCGGACGAAAAACTGATAGTGAATTGTAACATTCAGGGCCACCTAATGACGATGGATCTCTCAAATTGCGTCTCGATTCAGTACATCGTCCTCCAGCCGACTTGTCTCCATGAGTTTATTGCTGCCTCGGGCACCTTATGGCCGTTCTGCTGTGAGTCAAAGATTTTCGAATCGGACGAAAAACTGATAGTGAATTGTAACGTTCAGGGCCTCCTAATGACGATGGAACACTCAAATTGCGTCCCGATTCAATACATCGTCCTCCAGCCGACTTGTCTCCATGTCCGTTATGCTGTGAATCTAAATTATCGAATGGGACGGAAAACTGTTAGTGAATTGTAACGTTCAGGGCCACCTAATGACGATGGATCACTCAAATTGCGTCCCGATTCAATACATCGTCCTCCAGCAGACTTGTCTCCATGGGTCTATTGCTGCCTCGGGCACCTTATGGCCGTTCTGCTGTGTGTCAAAGATTTTCGAATCGGACGAAAAACTGATAGTGAATTGTAACTTTCAGGGCCACCTAATGACGATGGATAACTCAAATTGCGTCCCGATTCAATACATCGTCTTCCAGCCGACTTGTCTCAATGAGTCGATTGCTGCCTCGGGCACCTTATGGCCGTTCTGCTCAGAGTCAAAGATTTTCAAATCGGACGAAAAACTGATAGTGAATTGTAACGTTCAGGGCCTCCTAATGACGATGGAACACTCAAATTGCGTCCCGATTCAATACATCGTCCTCCAGCAGACTTGTCTCCATGGGTCTGTTGCTGCCTCGGGCACCTTATGGCCGTTCTGCTGTGAGTCAAAGATTTTCGAATCGGACGAAAAACTGATAGTGAATTGTAACGTTCAGGGCCTCCTAATGACGATGGAACACTCAAATTGCGTCCCGATTCAATACATCGTCCTCCAGCAGACTTGTCTCCATGGGTCTATTTCTGCCTCGGGCACCTTATGGCCGTTCTGCTGTGAGTCAAAGATTTTCGAATCGGACGAAAAACTGATAGTGAATTGTAACTTTCAGGGCCACCTAATGACGATGGATCACTCAAATTGCGTCCCGATTCAATACATCGTCTTCCAGCCGACTTGTCTCCATGGGTCTATTGCTCCCTCAGGCACCTTATGGCCGATATGCTGTGTCTAAGATTTTCGAATCGGACGAAAAAATAATAGTGAATTGTAACATTCAGTGCCACCTAATGACGATGGACCACACAAATTGCGTCCCGATTCAATACATCGTCCTCCAGCCGACTTGACTCCATGAGTCTATTGCTGCCTCGGGCACCTTATGGCCGTTCTGCTGTGAGTCTAGATTATCGAATGGGACGAAAAACTGATAGTTAATTGTACATTCAGGGCCTCCTAATGACGATGGACCACACAAATTGCATCCTGATTCTATACATCGTCCCCAAGCAAACTTGTCTCCATGGGTCTATTGCTGCCTCGGGCACCTTATGGCCGTTCTGCTGTGAGTCAAAGATTTTCGAATCGGACGAAAAACTGATAGTGAATTGTAACGTTCAGGGCCACCTAATGACGATGGATCACTCAAATTGCGTCCCGATTCCGTACATCGTCCTCCAGCAGACTTGTCTCCATGGGTCTATTGCTGCCTCGGGCACCTTATGGCCGTTCTGCTGTGAGTAAAGATTTTCGAATCGGACGAAAAACTGGTAGTGAATTGTAACGTTCAGGGCCTCCTAATGCCGATGGAACACTCAAATTGCGTCCCGATTCAATACCTCGTCCTCCAGCAGACTTGTCTCCATGGGTCTATTGCTGCCTCGGGCACCTTATGGCCGTTCTGCTGTGAGTCAAAGATTTTGGAATCGGACGAAAAACTGATAGTGAATTCTTACGTTCAGGGCCACCTAATGACGATGGATCACTCAAATTGCGTCCCGATTCAATACATCGTCCTCCGGCAGACTTGTCTCCATGGGTCTATTGCTGCCTCGGGCACCTTATGGCCGTTCTGCTGTGAGTAAAGATTTTCGAATCGGACGAAAAACTGGTAGTGAATTGTAACGTTCAGGGCCTCCTAATGCCGATGGAACACTCAAATTGCGTCCCGATTCAATACCTCGTCCTCCAGCAGACTTGTCTCCATGGGTCTATTGCTGCCTCGGGCACCTTATGGCCGTTCTGCTGTGAGTCAAAGCTTTTGGAATCGGACGAAAAGCTGATAGTGAATTCTAACGTTCAGGGCCACCTAATGACGATGGATCACTCAAATTGCGTCCCGATTCAATACATCCTCCTCCAGCAGACTTGTCTCCATGGGTCTATTGCTGCCTCGGGCACCTTATGGCCGATATGCTGTGTCTAAGATTTTCGAATCGGACGAAAAAATGATAGTGAATTGTAACATTAAGTGCCACCTAATGACGATGGACCACACAAATTGCGTCCCGATTCAATACATCGTCCTCCAGCAGACTTGTCTCCATGGGTCTATTGCTGCCTCGGGCACCTTATGGCCGTTCTGCTGTGAGTCAAAGATTTTCGAATCGGACGAAAAACTGATAGTGAATTGTAACTTTCAGGGCCACCTAATGACGATGGATCACTCAAATTGCGTCCCGATTCAATACATCGTCTTCCAGCCGACTTGTCTCCATGGGTCTATTGCTCCCTCGGTCACCTTATGGCCGATATGCTGTGTCTAAGATTTTCGAATCGGACGAAAAAATGATAGTGAATTGTAACATTAAGTGCCACGTAATGACGATGGACCACACAAATTGCGTCCCGATTCAATACATCGTCCTCCAGCCGACTTGACTCCATGGGTCTATTGCTGCCTCGGGCACCTTATGGCCGTTCTGCTGTGAGTCTAGATTATCGAATGGGACGAAAAACTGATAGTTAATTGTACATTCAGGGCCTCCTAATGACGATGGACCACACAAATTGCGTCCCGATTCTATACATCGTCCTCCAGCCGACTGGACTCCATGGGTCTATTTCTGCCTCGGGCACCTTACGGCCATTCTGCTGTGAGTCTACATTATTGAATGGGACGAAAAACTGATAGTTAATTGTAACATTCAGGGCCTCCTAATGACGATGGAACACTCAAATTGCGTCCCGATTCAATACATCGTCCTCCAGCAGACTTGTCTCCATGGGTCTATTGCTGCCTGGGGCACCTTATGGCCGTTCTGCTGTGAGTCAAAGATTTTCGAATCGGACGAAAAACTGATAGTGAATTGTAACGTTCAGGGCCACCTAATGACGATGGATCACTCAAATTGCGTCCCGATTCAATACATCGTCCTCCGGCAGACATGTCTCCATGGGTCTATTGCTGCCTCGGGCACCTTATGGCCGTTCTGCTGTGAGTAAAGATTTTCGAATCGGACGAAAAACTGGTAGTGAATTGTAACATTCAGGGCCTCCTAATGCCGATGGAACACTCAAATTGCGTCACGATTCAACACCTCGTCCTAGAGCAGACTTGTCTCCATGGGTCTATTGCTGCCTCGGGCCCCTTATGGCCGTTCTGCTGTGAGTCTAGATTATCGAATGGGACGAAAAACTGATAGTGAATTGTAACGTTCAGGGGCCACCTAATGACGATGGATCACTCAAATTGCGTACCGATTCAATACATCGTCCTCCAGCAGACTTGTCTCCATGGGTCTATTGCTGCCTCGGGCACCTTATGGCCGTTCTGCTGTGAGTGAAAGATTTTCGAATGGGACGAAAAACTGATAGTGAATTGTAACGTTCAGAGCCACCTAATGACGATGGATCACTCAAATTGCGTCCCGATTCAATACATCGTCCTCCAGCAGACTTGTCTCCATGGGTCTATTGCTGCCTCGGGCACCTTATGGCCGTTCTGCTGTGAGTCAAAGATTTTCGAATCGGACGAAAAACTGATAGTGAATTGTAACATTCAGGGCCACCTAATGACGATGGATCTCTCAAATTGCGTCTCGATTCAGTACATCGTCCTCCAGTCGACTTGTCTCAATGAGTCGATTGCTGCCTCAGGCACCTTATGGCCGTTCTGCTCAGAGTCAAAGATTTTCGAATCGGACGAAAAACTGATAGTGAATTGTAACGTTCAGGGCCTCCTAATGACGATGGAACACTCAAATTGCGTACCGATTCAATACATCGTCCTCCAGCAGACTTTTCTCCATGGGTCTATTGCTGCCTCGGGCACCTTATGGCCGTTCTGCTGTGAGTCAAAGATTTTCGAATCGGACGAAAAACTGATAGTGAATTGTAACGTTCAGGGCCTCCTAATGACGATGGAACACTTAAATTGCGTCCCGATTCAATAAATCGTCCTCCAGCAGACTTGTCTCCATGGGTCTATTGCTGCCTCGGGCACCTTATGGCCGTTCTGCTGTGAGTCAAAGATTTTCGAATCGGACGAAAAACTGATAGTGAATTGTAACTTTCAGGGCCACCTAATGACGATGGATCACTCAAATTGCGTCCCGATTCAATACATCGTCTTCCAGCCGACTTGTCTCCATGGGCCTATTGCTCCCTCGGTCACCTTATGGCCGATATGCTGTGTCTAAGATTTTCGAATCGGACGAAAAAATGATAGTGAATTGTAACATTCAGTGCCACCTAATGACGTTGGACCACACAAATTGCGTCCCGATTCAATACATCGTCCTCCAGCCGACTGGACTCCATGGGTCTTTTTCTGCCTCGGGCACCTTACGGCCATTCTGCTGTGAGTCTAGATTATCGAATGGGACGAAAAACTCATAGTTAATTGTAACATTCAGGGCCTCCTAATGACGATGGAACACTCAAATTGCGTCCCGATTCAATACATCGTCCTCCAGCAGACTTGTCTCCATGGATCTATTGCTGCCTCGGGCACCTTATGGCCGTTCTGCTGTGAGTAAAGATTTTCGAATCGGACGAAAAACTGGTAGTGAATTGTAACATTCAGGGCCTCCTAATGCCGATGGAACACTCAAATTGCGTCCCGATTCAATACCTCGTCCTAGAGCAGACTTGTCTCCATGGGTCTATTGCTACCTCGGGCACCTTATGGTCGTTCTGCCGTGAGTATAGATTATCGAATGGGACGGAAAACTGATAGTTAATTGTAACATTCAGGGCCTCCTAATGACGATGGAACACTCAAATTGCGTCCCGATTCAATACATCGTTCTCCAGCCGACTTGTCTCCATGGGTCTATTGCTGCCTCGGGCACCTTATGGCCGTTCTGCTGTGAGTCTAGATTATCGAATGGGACGAAAAACTGATAGTGAATTGTAACGTTCAGGGGCCACCTAATGACGATGGATCACTCAAATTGCGTACCGATTCAATACATCGTCCTCCAGCAGACTTGTCTCCATGGGTCTATTCCTGCCTCGGGCGCCTTATGGCCGTTCTGCTGTGAGTCAAAGATTTTCGAATCGGACGAAAAACTGATAGGGAATTGTAACTTTCAGGGCCACCTAATGACGATGGATCACTCAAATTGCGTCCCGATTCAATACATCGTCCTCCAGCCGACTTGTCTCCATGGGTATATTGCTGCCTCGGGCACCTTATGGTCGTTCTGCTGTGAGTCAAAGATTTTCGAATCGGACGAAAAACTGATAGGGAATTGTAACATTCAGGGCCACCTAATGACGATGAATCACTCAAATTGCGTCCCGATTCAATACATCGTCCTCCAGCCGACTTGTCTTCATGGGTCTATTGCTGCCTCGGGCACCTTATGGCCGTTCTGCTGTGAGTCAAAGATTTTGGAATCGGACGAAAAACTGATAGTGAATTGTAACGTTCAGGGCCACCTAATGACGATGGATCACTCAAATTGCGTCCCGATTCAATACATCCTCTTCCAGCAGACTTGTCTCCATGGGTCTATTGCTGCCTCGGGCACCTTATGGCCGTTCTGCTGTGAGTCAAAGATTTTCGAATCGGAGGAAAAACTGATAGTGAATTGTAACGTTCAGGGTCACCTAATGACGATGGATCACTCAAATTGCGTCCCGATTCAATACATCGTCCTCCAGCAGACTTGTCTCCATGGGTCTATTGCTGCTTCGGGCACCTTATGGCCGTTCTGCTGTGAGTCAAAGATTTTCGAATCGGACGAAAAACTGATAGTGAATTGTAACGTTCAGGGCCACCTAATGACGATGGATCACTCAAATTGCGTCCCGATTCAATACATCGTCCTCCAGCAGACTTGTCTCTATGGGTCTATTGCTGCCTCGGGCACCTTATGGCCGTTCTGCTGTGAGTCAAAGATTTTCGAGTCGGACAAAAAACTGATAGTGAATTGTAACGTTCAGGGCCTCCTAATGACGATGGAACACTCAAATTGCGTCCGGATTCAATACATCGTCCTCCAGCCGACTTGTCTCCATGTCCGTTATGCTGTGAGTCTAAATTATCGAATGGGACGAAAAACTGTTAGTGAATTGTAACGTTCAGGGCCACCTAATGACGATGGATCACTCAAATTGCGTCCCGATTCAATACATCGTCCTCCAGCAGACTTGTCTCCATGGGTCTATTGCTGCCTCGGGCACCTTATGGCCGTTCTGTTGTGAGTCAAAGATTTTCGAATCGGACGAAAAACTGATAGTGAATTGTAACGTTCAGGGCCACCTAATGACGATGGATCACTCAAATTGCGTCCCGATTCCGTACATCGTCCTCCAGCAGACTTGTCTCCATGGGTCTATTGCTGCCTCGGGCACCTTATGGCCGTTCTGCTGTGAGTAAAGATTTTCGAATCGGACGAAAAACTGGTAGTGAATTGTAACGTTCAGGGCCTCCTAATGCCGATGGAACACTCAAATTGCGTCCCGATTCAATACCTCGTCCTCCAGCAGACTTGTCTCCATGGGTCTATTGCTGCCTCGGGCACCTTATGGCCGTTCTGCTGTGAGTCAAAGATTTTGGAATCGGACGAAAAACTGATAGTGAATTCTTACGTTCAGGGCCACCTAATGACGATGGATCACTCAAATTGCGTCCCGATTCAATACATCGTCCTCCGGCAGACTTGTCTCCATGGGTCTATTGCTGCCTCGGGCACCTTATGGCCGTTCTGCTGTGAGTAAAGATTTTCGAATCGGACGAAAAACTGGTAGTGAATTGTAACGTTCAGGGCCTCCTAATGCCGATGGAACACTCAAATTGCGTCCCGATTCAATACCTCGTCCTCCAGCAGACTTGTCTCCATGGGTCTATTGCTGCCTCGGGCACCTTATGGCCGTTCTGCTGTGAGTCAAAGCTTTTGGAATCGGACGAAAAGCTGATAGTGAATTCTAACGTTCAGGGCCACCTAATGACGATGGATCACTCAAATTGCGTCCCGATTCAATACATCCTCCTCCAGCAGACTTGTCTCCATGGGTCTATTGCTGCCTCGGGCACCTTATGGCCGATATGCTGTGTCTAAGATTTTCGAATCGGACGAAAAAATGATAGTGAATTGTAACATTAAGTGCCACCTAATGACGATGGACCACACAAATTGCGTCCCGATTCAATACATCGTCCTCCAGCAGACTTGTCTCCATGGGTCTATTGCTGCCTCGGGCACCTTATGGCCGTTCTGCTGTGAGTCAAAGATTTTCGAATCGGACGAAAAACTGATAGTGAATTGTAACTTTCAGGGCCACCTAATGACGATGGATCACTCAAATTGCGTCCCGATTCAATACATCGTCTTCCAGCCGACTTGTCTCCATGGGTCTATTGCTCCCTCGGTCACCTTATGGCCGATATAATGTGTCTAAGATTTTCGAATCGGACGAAAAAATGATAGTGAATTGTAACATTAAGTGCCACGTAATGACGATGGACCACACAAATTGCGTCCCGATTCAATACATCGTCCTCCAGCCGACTTGACTCCATGGGTCTATTGCTGCCTCGGGCACCTTATGGCCGTTCTGCTGTGAGTCTAGATTATCGAATGGGACGAAAAACTGATAGTTAATTGTACATTCAGGGCCTCCTAATGACGATGGACCACACAAATTGCGTCCCGATTCTATACATCGTCCTCCAGCCGACTGGACTCCATGGGTCTATTTCTGCCTCGGGCACCTTACGGCCATTCTGCTGTGAGTCTAGATTATTGAATGGGACGAAAAACTGATAGTTAATTGTAACATTCAGGGCCTCCTAATGACGATGGAACACTCAAATTGCGTCCCGATTCAATACATCGTCCTCCAGCAGACTTGTCTCCATGGGTCTATTGCTGCCTGGGGCACCTTATGGCCGTTCTGCTGTGAGTCAAAGATTTTCGAATCGGACGAAAAACTGATAGTGAATTGTAACGTTCAGGGCCACCTAATGACGATGGATCACTCAAATTGCGTCCCGATTCAATACATCGTCCTCCGGCAGACATGTCTCCATGGGTCTATTGCTGCCTCGGGCACCTTATGGCCGTTCTGCTGTGAGTAAAGATTTTCGAATCGGACGAAAAACTGGTAGTGAATTGTAACATTCAGGGCCTCCTAATGCCGATGGAACACTCAAATTGCGTCACGATTCAATACCTCGTCCTAGAGCAGACTTGTCTCCATGGGTCTATTGCTGCCTCGGGCCCCTTATGGCCGTTCTGCTGTGAGTCTAGATTATCGAATGGGACGAAAAACTGATAGTGAATTGTAACGTTCAGGGGCCACCTAATGACGATGGATCACTCAAATTGCGTACCGATTCAATACATCGTCCTCCAGCAGACTTGTCTCCATGGGTCTATTGCTGCCTCGGGCACCTTATGGCCGTTCTGCTGTGAGTGAAAGATTTTCGAATGGGACGAAAAACTGATAGTGAATTGTAACGTTCAGAGCCACCTAATGACGATGGATCACTCAAATTGCGTCCCGATTCAATACATCGTCCTCCAGCAGACTTGTCTCCATGGGTCTATTGCTGCCTCGGGCACCTTATGGCCGTTCTGCTGTGAGTCAAAGATTTTCGAATCGGACGAAAAACTGATAGTGAATTGTAACATTCAGGGCCACCTAATGACGATGGATCTCTCAAATTGCGTCTCGATTCAGTACATCGTCCTCCAGTCGACTTGTCTCAATGAGTCGATTGCTGCCTCGGGCACCTTATGGCCGTTCTGCTCAGAGTCAAAGATTTTCGAATCGGACGAAAAACTGATAGTGAATTGTAACGTTCAGGGCCTCCTAATGACGATGGAACACTCAAATTGCGTACCGATTCAATACATCGTCCTCCAGCAGACTTTTCTCCATGGGTCTATTGCTGCCTCGGGCACCTTATGGCCGTTCTGCTGTGAGTCAAAGATTTTCGAATCGGACGAAAAACTGATAGTGAATTGTAACGTTCAGGGCCTCCTAATGACGATGGAACACTTAAATTGCGTCCCGATTCAATAAATCGTCCTCCAGCAGACTTGTCTCCATGGGTCTATTGCTGCCTCGGGCACCTTATGGCCGTTCTGCTGTGAGTCAAAGATTTTCGAATCGGACGAAAAACTGATAGTGAATTGTAACTTTCAGGGCCACCTAATGACGATGGATCACTCAAATTGCGTCCCGATTCAATACATCGTCTTCCAGCCGACTTGTCTCCATGGGCCTATTGCTCCCTCGGTCACCTTATGGCCGATATGCTGTGTCTAAGATTTTCGAATCGGACGAAAAAATGATAGTGAATTGTAACATTCAGTGCCACCTAATGACGTTGGACCACACAAATTGCGTCCCGATTCAATACATCGTCCTCCAGCCGACTGGACTCCATGGGTCTTTTTCTGCCTCGAGCACCTTACGGCCATTCTGCTGTGAGTCTAGATTATCGAATGGGACGAAAAACTCATAGTTAATTGTAACATTCAGGGCCTCCTAATGACGATGGAACACTCAAATTGCGTCCCGATTCAATACATCGTCCTCCAGCAGACTTGTCTCCATGGATCTATTGCTGCCTCGGGCACCTTATGGCCGCTCTGCTGTGAGTAAAGATTTTCGAATCGGACGAAAAACTGGTAGTGAATTGTAACATTCAGGGCCTCCTAATGCCGATGGAACACTCAAATTGCGTCCCGATTCAATACCTCGTCCTAGAGCAGACTTGTCTCCATGGGTCTATTGCTACCTCGGGCACCTTATGGTCGTTCTGCCGTGAGTATAGATTATCGAATGGGACGGAAAACTGATAGTTAATTGTAACATTCAGGGCCTCCTAATGACGATGGAACACTCAAATTGCGTCCCGATTCAATACATCGTTCTCCAGCCGACTTGTCTCCATGGGTCTATTGCTGCCTCGGGCACCTTATGGCCGTTCTGCTGTGAGTCTAGATTATCGAATGGGACGAAAAACTGATAGTGAATTGTAACGTTCAGGGCCACCTAATGACGATGGATCACTCAAATTGCGTCCCGATTCAATATATCGTCCTCCAGCCGACTTGTCTCCATGGGTATATTGCTGCCTCGGGCACCTTATGGTCGTTCTGCTGTGAGTCAAAGATTTTCGAATCGGACGAAAAACTGATAGGGAATTGTAACATTCAGGGCCACCTAATGACGATGAATCACTCAAATTGCGTCCCGATTCAATACATCGTCCTCCAGCCGACTTGTCTTCATGGGTCTATTGCTGCCTCGGGCACCTTATGGCCGTTCTGCTGTGAGTCAAAGATTTTGGAATCGGACGAAAAACTGATAGTGAATTGTAACGTTCAGGGCCACCTAATGACGATGGATCACTCAAATTGCGTCCCGATTCAATACATCCTCTTCCAGCAGACTTGTCTCCATGGGTCTATTGCTGCCTCGGGCACCTTATGGCCGTTCTGCTGTGAGTCAAAGATTTTCGAATCGGAGGAAAAACTGATAGTGAATTGTAACGTTCAGGGTCACCTAATGACGATGGATCACTCAAATTGCGTCCCGATTCAATACATCGTCCTCCAGCAGACTTGTCTCCATGGGTCTATTGCTGCTTCGGGCACCTTATGGCCGTTCTGCTGTGAGTCAAAGATTTTCGAATCGGACGAAAAACTGATAGTGAATTGTAACGTTCAGGGCCACCTAATGACGATGGATCACTCAAATTGCGTCCCGATTCAATACATCGTCCTCCAGCAGACTTGTCTCTATGGGTCTATTGCTGCCTCGGGCACCTTATGGCCGTTCTGCTGTGAGTCAAAGATTTTCGAATCGGACAAAAAACTGATAGTGAATTGTAACGTTCAGGGCCTCCTAATGACGATGGAACACTCAAATTGCGTCCCGATTCAATACATCGTCCTCCAGCCGACTTGTCTCCATGTCCGTTATGCTGTGAGTCTAAATTATCGAATGGGACGAAAAACTGTTAGTGAATTGTAACGTTCAGGGCCACCTAATGACGATGGATCACTCAAATTGCGTCCCGATTCAATACATCGTCCTCCAGCAGACTTGTCTCCATGGGTCTATTGCTGCCTCGGGCACCTTATGGCCGTTCTGTTGTGAGTCAAAGATTTTCGAATCGGACGAAAAACTGATAGTGAATTGTAACTTTCAGGGCCACGTAATGACGATGGATCACTCAAATTGCGTCCCGATTCAAAACATCGTCCTCCAGCCGACTTGTCTCCATGGGTCTATTGCTGCCTCGGGCACCTTATGGCCGTTCTGCTGTGTCAAAAATTTTCGAATCGGACGAAAAACTGATAGTGAATTGTAACGTTCAGGGCCTCCTAATGACGATGGAACACTCAAATTGCGTCCCGAATCAATACATCGTCCTCCAGCCGACTTGTCTCCATGTCCTTTATGCTGTGAGTCTAAATTATCGAATGGGACGAAAAACTGTTTGTGAATTGTAACGTTCAGGGCCACCTAATGACGATGGATCACTCAAATTGCGCCCCGATTCAATACATCGTCTTCCAGCCGACTTGTCTCCATGAGTCTATTGCTGCCTCGGGCACCTTATGGCCGTTCTGCTGTGAGTCAAAGATTTTCGAATCGGACGAAAAACTGATAGTGAATTGTAACTTTCAGGGCCACGTAATGACGATAGATCACTCAAATTGCGTCGCGATTCAATACATCGTCTTCCAGCCGACTTGTCTCCATGAGTCTATTGCTGCCTCGGGCACCTTATGGCCGTTCTGCTGTGAGTCAAAGATTTTCGAATCGGACGAAAAACTGATAGTGAATTGTAACGTTCAGGGCCTCCTAATGACGATGGAACACTCAAATTGCGGCCCGATTCAATACATCTTCCTCCAGCCGACTTGTCTCCATGTCCGTTATGCTGTGAGTCTAAATTATCGAATGGGACGAAATACTGTTAGTGAATTGTAACGTTCAGGGCCACCTAATGACGATGGATCACTCAAATTGCGTCCCGATTCAATACATCGTCCTCCAGCAGACTAGTCTCCATGGGTCTATTGCTGCCTGGGGCACCTTATGGCCGTTCTGCTGTGACTCAAAGATTTTCGAATCGGACGAAAAACTGATAGTGAATTGTAACTTTCAGGGCCACGTAATGACGATGGATCACTCAAATTGCGTCCCGATTCAATACATCGTCTTCCAGCCGACTTGTCTCCATGAGTCTATTGCTGCCTCGGGCACCTTATGGCCGTTCTGCTGTGAGTCAAAGATTTTCGAATCGGACGAAAAACTGTTAGTGAATTGTAACGTTCAGGGCCACCTAATGACGATGGATCACTCAAATTGCGTCCCGATTCAATACATCGTCCTCCAGCAGACTTGTCTCCATGGGTCTATTCCTCCCTCGGGCACCTTATGGCCGTTCTGCTGTGAGTCAAAGATTTTCGAATCGCACGAAAAACTGATAGTGAATTGTAACTTTCAGGGCCACGTAATGACGATGGATCACTCAAATTGCGTCCCGATTCAATACATCGTCCTCCAGCCGACTTGTCTCCATGGGTCTATTGCTGCCTCGGGCACCTTATGGCCGTTCTGCTGGGAGTCAAAGATTTTCGAATCGGACGAAAAACTGATAGTGAATTGTAACGTTCAGGGCCACCTAATGACGATGGATCACTCAAATTGCGTCCCGATTCAATACATCGTCCTTCAGCAGACTTGTCTCCATGGGTCTATTGCTGCCTCGGGCACCTTATGGCCGTTCTGCTGTGAGTCTAGATTATCGAATGGGACGAAAAACTGATAGTGAATTGTAACGTTCAGGGGCCACCTAATGACGATGGATCACTCAAATTGCGTACCGATTCAATACATCGTCCTCCAGCAGACTTGTCTCCATGGGTCTATTCCTGCCTCGGGCGCCTTATGGCCGTTCTGCTGTGAGTCAAAGATTTTCGAATCGGACGAAAAACTGATAGGGAATTGTAACTTTCAGGGCCACCTAATGACGATGGATCACTCAAATTGCGTCCCGATTCAATACATCGTCCTCCAGCCGACTTGTCTCCATGGGTCTATTGCTGCCTCGGGCACCTTATGGCCGTTCTGCTGTGAGTCTAGATTATCGAATGGGACGAAAAACTGATAGTGAATTGTAACGTTCAGGGGCCACCTAATGACGATGGATCACTCAAATTGCGTACCGATCCAATACATCGTCCTCCAGCAGACTTGTCTCCATGGGTCTATTCCTGCCTCGGGCGCCTTATGGCCGTTCTGCAGTGAGTCAAAGATTTTCGAATCGGACGAAAAACTGATAGGGAATTGTAACTTTCAGGGCCACCTAATGACGATGGATCACTCAAATTGCGTCCCGATTCAATACATCGTCCTCCAGCCGACTTGTCTCCATGGGTATATTGCTGCCTCGGGCACCTTATGGTCGTTCTGCTGTGAGTCAAAGATTTTCGAATCGGACGAAAAACTGATAGGGAATTGTAACATTCAGGGCCACCTAATGACGATGAATCACTCAAATTGCGTCCCGATTCAATACATCGTCCTCCAGCCGACTTGTCTTCATGGGTCTATTGCTGCCTCGGGCACCTTATGGCCGTTCTGCTGTGAGTCAAAGATTTTGGAATCGGACGAAAAACTGATAGTGAATTGTAACGTTCAGGGCCACCTAATGACGATGGATCACTCAAATTGCGTCCCGATTCAATACATCCTCTTCCAGCAGACTTGTCTCCATGGGTCTATTGCTGCCTCGGGCACCTTATGGCCGTTCTGCTGTGTGTCAAAGATTTTCGAATCGGAGGAAAAACTGATAGTGAATTGTAACGTTCAGGGTCACCTAATGACGATGGATCACTCAAATTGCGTCCCGATTCAATACATCGTCCTCCAGCAGACTTGTCTCCATGGGTCTATTGCTGCTTCGGGCACCTTATGGCCGTTCTGCTGTGAGTCAAAGATTTTCGAATCGGACGAAAAACTGATAGTGAATTGTAACGTTCAGGGCCACCTAATGACGATGGATCACTCAAATTGCGTCCCGATTCAATACATCGTCCTCCAGCAGACTTGTCTCTATGGGTCTATTGCTGCCTCGGGCACCTTATGGCCGTTCTGCTGTGAGTCAAAGATTTTCGAATCGGACAAAAAACTGATAGTGAATTGTAACGTTCAGGGCCTCCTAATGACGATGGAACACTCAAATTGCGTCCCGATTCAATACATCGTCCTCCAGCCGACTTGTCTCCATGTCCGTTATGCTGTGAGTCTAAATTATCGAATGGGACGAAAAACTGTTAGTGAATTGTAACGTTCAGGGCCACCTAATGACGATGGATCACTCAAATTGCGTCCCGATTCAATACATCGTCCTCCAGCAGACTTGTCTCCATGGGTCTATTGCTGCCTCGGGCACCTTATGGCCGTTCTGTTGTGAGTCAAAGATTTTCGAATCGGACGAAAAACTGATAGTGAATTGTAACTTTCAGGGCCACGTAATGACGATGGATCACTCAAATTGCGTCCCGATTCAAAACATCGTCCTCCAGCCGACTTGTCGCCATGGGTCTATTGCTGCCTCGGGCACCTTATGGCCGTTCTGCTGTGTCAAAAATTTTCGAATCGGACGAAAAACTGATAGTGAATTGTAACGTTCAGGGCCTCCTAATGACGATGGAACACTCAAATTGCGTCCCGATTCAATACATCGTCCTCCAGCCGACTTGTCTCCATGTCCTTTATGCTGTGAGTCTAAATTATCGAATGGGACGAAATACTGTTTGTGAATTGTAACGTTCAGGGCCACCTAATGACGATGGATCACTCAAATTGCGCCCCGATTCAATACATCGTCTTCCAGCCGACTTGTCTCCATGAGTCTATTGCTGCCTCGGGCACCTTATGGCCGTTCTGCTGTGAGTCAAAGATTTTCGAATCGGACGAAAAACTGATAGTGAATTGTAACTTTCAGGGCCACGTAATGACGATGGATCACTCAAATTGCGTCCCGATTCAATACATCGTCTTCCAGCCGACTTGTCTCCATGAGTCTATTGCTGCCTCGGGCACCTTATGGCCGTTCTGCTGTGAGTCAAAGATTTTCGAATCGGACGAAAAACTGATAGTGAATTGTAACGTTCAGGGCCTCCTAATGACGATGGAACACTCAAATTGCGTCCCGATTCAATACATCGTCCTCCAGCCGACTTGTCTCCATGTCCGTTATGCTGTGAGTCTAAATTATCGAATGGGACGAAATACTGTTAGTGAATTGTAACGTTCAGGGCCACCTAATGACGATGGATCACTCAAATTGCGTCCCGATTCAATACATCGTCCTCCAGCAGACTAGTCTCCATGGGTCTATTGCTGCCTGGGGCACCTTATGGCCGTTCTGCTGTGACTCAAAGATTTTCGAATCGGACGAAAAACTGATAGTGAATTGTAACTTTCAGGGCCACGTAATGACGATGGATCACTCAAATTGCGTCCCGATTCAATACATCGTCTTCCAGCCGACTTGTCTCCATGAGTCTATTGCTGCCTCGGGCACCTTATGGCCGTTCTGCTGTGAGTCAAAGATTTTCGAATCGGACGAAAAACTGATAGTGAATTGTAACGTTCAGGGCCTCCTAATGACGATGGAACACTCAAATTGCGTCCCGATTCAATACATCGTCCTCCAGCCGACTTGTCTCCATGTCCGTTATGCTGTGAGTCTAAATTATCGAATGGGACGAAAAACTGTTAGTGAATTGTAACGTTCAGGGCCACCTAATGACGATGGATCACTCAAATTGCGTCCCGATTCAATACATCGTCCTCCAGCAGACTTGTCTCCATGGGTCTATTGCTGCCTCGGTCACCTTATGGCCGTTCTGCTGTGAGTCAAAGATTTTCGAATCGCACGAAAAACTGATAGTGAATTGTAACTTTCAGGGCCACGTAATGACGATGGATCACTCAAATTGCGTCCCGATTCAATACATCGTCCTCCAGCCGACTTGTCTCCATGGGTCTATTGCTGCCTCGGGCACCTTATGGCCGTTCTGCTGGGAGTCAAAGATTTTCGAATCGGACGAAAAACTGATAGTGAATTGTAACGTTCAGGGCCACCTAATGACGATGGATCACTCAAATTGCGTCCCGATTCAATACATCGTCCTTCAGCAGACTTGTCTCCATGGGTCTATTGCTGCCTCGGGCACCTTATGGCCGTTCTGCTGTGTCAAAAATTTTCGAATCGGACGAAAAACTGTTAGTGAATTGTAACGTTCAGGGCCTCCTAATGACGATGGAACACTCAAATTGCGTCCCGATTCAATACATCGTCCTCCAGCCGACTTGTCTCCATGTCCGTTATGCTGTGAGTCTAAATTATCGAATGGGACGAAAAACTGTTAGTGAATTGTAACGTTCAGGGCCACCTAATGACGATGGATCACTCAAATTGAGTCCCGATTCAATACATCGTCCTCCAGCAGACTTGTCTCCATGGGTCTATTGCTGCCTCGGGCACCTTATGGCCGTTCTGCTGTGAGTCAAAGAATTTCGAATCGGACGAAAAACTGATAGTGAATTGTAACTTTCAGGGCCACGTAATGACGATGGATCACTCAAATTGCGTCCCGATTCAATACATCGTCTTCCAGCCGACTTGTCTCCATGAGTCTATTGCTGCCTCGGGCACCTTATGGCCGTTCTGCTGTGAGTCAAAGATTTTCGAATCGGACGAAAAACTGATAGTGAATTGTAACTTTCAGGGCCACGTAATGACGATGGATCACTCAAATTGCGTCCCGATTCAATACATCGTCCTCCAGCCGACTTGTGTCCATGGGTCTATTGCTGCCTCGGGCACCTTATGGCCGTTCTGCTGGGAGTCAAAGATTTTCGAATCGGACGAAAAACTGATAGTGAATTGTAACGTTCAGGGCCACCTAATGACGATGGATCACTCAAATTGCGTCCCGATTCAATACATCGTCTTCCAGCCGACTTGTCTCCATGAGTCTATTGCTGCCTCGGGCACCTTATGGCCGTTCTGCTGTGAGTCAAAGATTTTCGAATCGGACGAAAAACTGATAGTGAATTGTAACGTTCAGGGCCTCCTAATGACGATGGAACACTCAAATTGCGTCCCGATTCAATACATCGTCCTCCAGCCGACTTGTCTCCATGTCCGTTATGCTGTGAGTCTAAATTATCGAACGGGACGAAATACTGTTAGTGAATTGTAACGTTCAGGGCCACCTAATGACGATGGATCACTCAAATTGCGTCCCGATTCAATACATCGTCCTCCAGCAGACTAGTCTCCATGGGTCTATTGCTGCCTGGGGCACCTTATGGCCGTTCTGCTGTGAGTCAAAGATTTTCGAATCGGACGAAAAACTGATAGTGAATTGTAACTTTCAGGGCCACGTAATGACGATGGATCACTCAAATTGCGTCCCGATTCAATACATCGTCTTCCAGCCGACTTGTCTCCATGAGTCTATTGCTGCCTCGGGCACCTTATGGCCGTTCTGCTGTGAGTCAAAGATTTTCGAATCGGACGAAAAACTGATAGTGAATTGTAACGTTCAGGGCCTCCTAATGACGATGGAACACTCAAATTGCGTCCCGTTTCAATACATCGTCCTCCAGCCGACTTGTCTCCATGTCCGTTATGCTGTGAGTCTAAATTATCGAATGGGACGAAAAACTGTTAGTGAATTGTAACGTTCAGGGCCACCTAATGACGATGGATCACTCAAATTGCGTCCCGATTCAATACATCGTCCTCCAGCAGACTTGTCTCCATGGGTCTATTGCTGCCTCGGTCACCTTATGGCCGTTCTGCTGTGAGTCAAAGATTTTCGAATCGCACGAAAAACTGATAGTGAATTGTAACTTTCAGGGCCACGTAATGACGATGGATCACTCAAATTGCGTCCCGATTCAATACATCGTCCTCCAGCCGACTTGTCTCCATGGGTCTATTGCTGCCTCGGGCACCTTATGGCCGTTCTGCTGGGAGTCAAAGATTTTCGAATCGGACGAAAAACTGATAGTGAATTGTAACGTTCAGGGCCACCTAATGACGATGGATCACTCAAATTGCGTCCCGATTCAATACATCGTCCTTCAGCAGACTTGTCTCCATGGGTCTATTGCTGCCTCGGGCACCTTATGGCCGTTCTGCTGTGTCAAAAATTTTCGAATCGGACGAAAAACTGTTAGTGAATTGTAACGTTCAGGGCCTCCTAATGACGATGGAACACTAAAATTGCGTCCCGATTCAATACATCGTCCTCCAGCCGACTTGTCTCCATGTCCGTTATGCTGTGAGTCTAAATTATCGAATGGGACAAAAAACTGTTAGTGAATTGTAACGTTCAGGGCCACCTAATGACGATGGATCACTCAAATTGAGTCCCGATTCAATACATCGTCCTCCAGCAGACTTGTCTCCATGGGTCTATTGCTGCCTCGGGCACCTTATGGCCGTTCTGCTGTGAGTCAAAGAATTTCGAATCGGACGAAAAACTGATAGTGAATTGTAACTTTCAGGGCCACGTAATGACGATGGATCACTCAAATTGCGTCCCGATTCAATACATCGTCTTCCAGCCGACTTGTCTCCATGAGTCTATTGCTGCCTCGGGCACCTTATGGCCGTTCTGCTGTGAGTCAAAGATTTTCGAATCGGACGAAAAACTGATAGTGAATTGTAACTTTCAGGGCCACGTAATGACGATGGATCACTCAAATTGCGTCCCGATTCAATACATCGTCCTCCAGCCGACTTGTCTCCATGGGTCTATTGCTGCCTCGGGCACCTTATGGCCGTTCTGCTGTGAGTCAAAGATTTTCGAATCGGACGAAAAACTGATAGTGAATTGTAACGTTCAGGGCCTCCTAATGAAGATGGAACACTCAAATTGCGTCCCGATTCAATACATCGTCCTCCAGCCGACTTGTCTCCATGTCCGTTATGCTGTGAGTCTAAATTATCGAATGGGACGAAAAACTGTTAGTGAATTGTAACGTTCAGGGCTTCCTAATGACGATGGATCACTCAAATTGCGTCCCGATTCAATACATCGTCCTCCAGCAGACTTGTCTCCATGGGTCTATTGCTGCCTCGGGCACCTTATGGCCGTTCTGCTGTGAGTCAAAGATTTTCGAATCGGACGAAAAACTGATAGTGAATTGTAACGTTCAGGGCCTCCTAATGAAGATGGAACACTCAAATTGCGTCCCGATTCAATACATCGTCCTCCAGCCGACTTGTCTCCATGTCCGTTATGCTGTGAGTCTAAATTATCGAATGGGACGAAAAACTGTTAGTGAATTGTAACGTTCAGGGCCACCTAATGACGATGGATCACTCAAATTGCGTCCCGATTCAATACATCGTCCTCCAGCAGACTTGTCTCCATGGGTCTATTGCTGCCTCGGGCACCTTATGGCCGTTCTGCTGTGAGTCAAAGATTTTCGAATCGGACGAAAAACTAATAGTGAATTGTAACTTTCAGGGCCACGTAATGACGATGGATCACTCAAATTGCGCCCCGATTCATACATCGTCTTCCAGCCGACTTGTCTCCATGAGTCTATTGCTGCCTCGGGCACCTTATGGCCGTGCTGCTGTGAGTCAAAGATTTTCGAATCGGACGAAAAACTGATAGTGAATTGTAACGTTGAGGGCCTCCTAATGACGATAGAACACTCAAATTACGTCCCGATTCAATACATCGTCCTCCAGCCGACTTGTCTCCATGTCCGTTATGCTGTGAGTCTAAATTATCGAATGGGACGAAAAACTGTTAGTGAATTGTAACGTTCAGGGCCACCTAATGACGATGGATCACTCAAATTGCGTCCCGATACAATACATCGTCCTCCAGCAGACTTGTCTCCATGGGTCTATTGCTGCATTGGGCACCTTATGGCCGTTCTGCTGTGAGTCAAAGATTTTGGAATCGGACGAAAAACTGATAGTGAATTGTAACTTTCAGGGCCACCTAATGACGATGGATCACTCAAATTGCGTCCCGATACAATACATCGTCCTCCAGCAGACTTGTCTCCATGCGTCTATTGCTGCCTCGGGCACCTTATGGCTGTTCTGCTGTGAGTCAAAGATTTTCGAATCTGACGAAAAACTGATAGTGAATTCTAACATTCAGGGCCACCTAATGACGATGGATCTCTCAAATTGCGTCTCGATTCAGTACATCGTCCTCCAGCCGACTTGTCTCCATGGGTCTATTGCTGCCTCGGGCACCTTATGGCCGTTCTGCTGTGAGTCAAAGATTTTCGAATCGGACGAAAAACTGATAGTGAATTGTAACGTTCAGGGCCTCCTAATGATGATGGAACACTCAAATTGCGTCCCGATTCAATACATCGTCCTCCAGCAGACTTGTCTTCATGGGTCTATTGCTGCCTCGGGCACCTTATGGCCGTTCTGCGGTGAGTCAAAGATTTTGGAATCGGACGAAAAACTGATAGTGAATTGTAACGTTCAGGGCCACCTAATGACGATGGATCACTCAAATTGCGTCCCGATTCAATACATCGTCCTCCAGCCGACTTGTCTCCATTGGTCAATTGCTGCCTCGGGCACCTTATGGCCGTTCTGCTGTGAGTCAAAGATTTTCGAATCGGACGAAAAACTGATAGTGAATTGTAACGTTCAGGGCCACATAATGACGATGGATCACTCAAATTGCGTCCCGATTCAATACTTCGTCCTCCAGCAGACTTGTCTCCATGGGTCTATTGCTGCCTCGGGCACCTTATGGCCGTTCTGCTGTGAGTCAAAGTTTTTCGAATCTCACGAAAAACTGATAGTCAATTGTAACATTCAGGGCCACGTAATGACGATGGATCACTCAAATTGCGTCCCGATTCAATACATCGTCCTCCAGCCGACTTGTCTCCATGGGTCTATTGCTGCCTCGGGCACCTTATGGCCGTTCTGCTGGGAGTCAAAGATTTTCGAATCGGACGAAAAACTGATAGTGAATTGTAACGTTCAGGGCCACCTAATGACGATGGATCACTCAAAATGCGTCCCGATTCAATACATCCTCCTCCAGCAGACTTGTCTCCATGGGTCTATTGCTGCCTCGGGCACCATATGGCCGTTCTGCTGTGAGTCAAAGATTTTCGAATCTGACGAAAAACTGATAGTGAATTGTAACATTCAGGGCCACCTAATGACGATGGATCTCTCAAATTGCGTCTCGATTCAGTACATCGTCCTCCAGCCGACTTGTCTCCATGGGTCTATTGCTGCCTCGGGCACCTTATGGCCGTTCTGCTGTGTCAAAGATTTTCGAATCGGACGAAAAACTGATAGTGAATTGTAACAATCAGGGCCTCCTAATGACGATGGAACACTCAAATTGCGTCCCCATTCAATACATCGTCCTCCAGCCGACTTGTCTCCATGGCCGTTATGCTGTGAGTCTAAATTATCGAATGGGACGAAAAACTGTTTGTAAATTGTAACGTTCAGGGCCACCTAATGACGATGGATCACTCAAATTGCGTCCCGATTCAATACATCGTCCTCCAGCCGACTTGTCTCCATGGGTCTATTGCTGCCTCGGGCACCTTATGGCCGTTCTGCTGGGACTCAAAGATTTTCGAATCGGACGAAAAACTGATAGTGAATTGTAACGTTCAGGGCCACCTAATGACGATGGATCACTCAAATTGTGTCCCGATTCAATACATCCTCCTCCAGCAGACTTGTCTCCATGGGTCTATTGCTGCCTCGGGCACCTTATTGCCGTTCTGCTGTGAGTCAAAGATTTTCGAATCTGACGAAAAACTGATAGTGAATTGTAACATTCAGGGCCACCTAATGACGATGGATAACTCAAATTGCGTCCCGATTGAATACATCGTCTTAAAGCCGACTTGTCTCCATGAGTCTATTGCTGCCTCGGGCACCTTATGGCCGTTCTGCTGTGAGTCAAAGATTTTCGAATCGGACGAAAAACTGATAGTGAATTGTAACGTTCAGGGCCACCTAATGACGATGGATCACTCAAATTGCGTCCCGATTCAATACATCGTCCTCCAGCAGACTTGTCTCCATGGGTCTATTGCTGCCTCGGGCACCTTATGGCCGTTCTGCTGTGAGTAAAGATTTTCGAATCGGACGAAAAACTGATAGTGAATTGTAACGTTCAGGGGTCACCTAATGACGATGGATCACTCAAATTGCGTACCGATTCAATACATCGTCCTCCAGCAGACTTGTCTCCATGGGTCTATTGCTGCTTCGGGCACCTTATGGCCGTTCTGCTGTGAGTCAAAGATTTTCGAATCGGACGAAAAACTGATAGGGAATTGTAACTTTCAGGGCCACCTAATGACGATGGATCACTCAAATTGCGTCCCGATTCAATACATCGTCCTCCAGCCGACTTGTCTCCATGGGTCTATTGCTGCCTCGGGCACCTAATGGTCGTTCTGCTGTGAGTCAAAGATTTTCGAATCGGACGAAAAACTGATAGTGAATTGTAACGTTCAGGGCCTCCTAATGACGATGGAACACTCAAATTGCGTCCCGATTCAATACATCGTCCTCCAGCAGACTTGTCTCCATGGGTCTATTGCTGCCTCGGGCACCTTATGGCAGTTCTGCTGTGAGTCAAAGATTTTCGAATCGGACGAAAAACTGATAGTGAATTGTAACTTTCAGAGCCACCTAATGACGATGGATCACTCAAATTGCGTCCCGATTCAATACATCGTCCTCCAGCAGACCTGTCTCCATGGGTCTATTGCTGCCTCGGGCACCTTATGGCCGTTCTGCTGTGAGTCAAAGATTTTCGAATCGGACGAAAAACTGATAGGGAATTGTAACATTCAGGGCCACGTAATGACGATGGATCACTCAAATTGCGTCCCGATTCAATACATCGTCCTCCAGCCGACTTGTCTTCATGGGTCTATTGCTGCCTCGGGCACCTTATGGCCGTTCTGCTGTGAGTCAAAGATTTTGGAATCGGACGAAAAACTGATAGTGAATTGTAACGTTCAGGGCCACCTAATGACGATGGATCACTCAAATTGCGTCCCGATTCAATACATCCTCTTCCAGCAGACTTGACTCCATGGTTCTATTGCTGCCTCGGGCACCTTATGGCCGTTCTGCTGTGAGTCAAAGATTTTCGAATCGGACGAAAAACTGATAGTGAATTGTAACGTTCAGGGCCACCTAATGACGATGGATCACTCAAATAGCGTCCCGATTCAATACATCGTCCTCCAGCAGACTTGTCTCCATGGGTCTATTGCTGCCTCGGGCACCTTATGGCCGTTCTGCTGTGAGTCAAAGATTTTCGATTCGGACGAAAAACTGATAGTGAATTGTAACGTTCAGGGCCACCTAATGACGATGGATCACTCAAATTGCGTCCCGATTCAATACATCGTCCTCCAGCAGACTTGTCTCTATGGGTCTATTGCTGCCTCGGGCACCTTATAGCCGTTCTGCTGTGAGTAAAGATTTTCGAATAGGACCAAAAACTGGTAGTGAAATGTAACGTTCAGGGCCTCCTAATGCCGATGGAACACTCAAATTGCGTCCCGATTCAATACCTCGTCCTAGAGCAGACTTGTCTCCATGGGTCTATTGCTGCCTCGGGCACCTTATAGTCGTTCTGCCGTGAGTATAGATTATCGAATGGGACGGAAAACTGATAGTTAATTGTAACATTCAGGGCCTCCTAATGACGATGGAACACTCAAATTGCGTCCCGATTCAATACTTCGTTCTCCAGCCGACTTGTCTCAATGGGTCTATTGCTGCCTCGGGCACCTTATGGCCGTTCTGCTGAGTGTCTAGATTATCGAATGGGACGAAAAACTGATAGTGAATTGTAACGTTCAGGGGCCACCTAATCACGATGGATCACTCAAATTGCGTACCGATTCAATACATCGTCCTCCAGCAGACTTGTCTCCATGGGTCTATTGCTGCCTCGGGCACCTTATGGCCGTTCTGCTGTGAGTCAAAGATTTTCGAATCGGACGAAAAACTGATAGTGAATTGTAACGTTCATGGCCACCTAATGACGATGGATCACTCAAATTGCGTCCCGATTCAATACATCGTCCTCCAGCAGACTTGTCTCTATGGGTCTATTGCTGCCTCGGGCACCTTATGGCCGTTCTGCTGTGAGTCAAAGATTTTCGAATCTGACGAAAAACTGATAGTGAATTGTAACGTTCAGGGCCACCTAATGGCGATGGAACACTCAAATTGCGTCCCGATTCAATACATCGTCCTCCAGCCGACTTGTCTCCATGGACGTTATGCTGTGAGTCTAAATTATCGAATGGGACGAAAAACTGATAGTGAATTGTAACGTTCAGGGCCACCTAATGACGATGGATCACTAAAATTGCGACCCGATTCAATACATCGTCCTTCAGCAGACTTGTCTCCATGGGTCTATTGCTGCCTCGGGCACCTTATGGCCGTTCTGCTGTGAGTCAAAGATTTTCGAATCGGACGAAGAACTGATAGTGAATTGTAACTTTCAGGGCCACCTAATGACGATGGATCACTCAAATTGCGTCCCGATTCAATACATCGTCTTCCAGCCGACTTGTCTCCATGGGTCTATTGCTGCCTCCGGCTCCTTATGGCCGTTCTGCTGTGAGTCAAAGATTTTCGAATCGGACGAAAAACTGATAGTAAATTGTAACGTTCAGGGCCACCTAATGGCGATGGAACACTCAAATTGCGTCCCGATTCAATACATCGTCCTCCAGCAGACTTGTCTCCATGGGTCTATTGCTGCCACGGGCACCTAATGGCCGTTCTGCTGTGAGTCAAAGATTTTCGAATCGGACGAAAAACTGATAGTGAATTGTAACTTTCAGGGCCACCTAATGACGATGGGTCACTCAAATTGCGTCCCGATTCAATACATCGTCTTCCAGCCGACTTGTCTCCATGAGTCTATTGCTGCCTCGGGCACCTTATGGCCGTTCTGCTGTGAGTCAAAGATTTTCGAATCGGACGAAAAACTGATAGTGAATTGTAACTTTCAGGGCCACCTAATGACGATGGATCTCTCAAATTGCGTCTCGATTCAGTACATCGTCCTCCAGCCAACTTGTCTCCATGGGTCTATTGCTGCCTCGGGCACCTTATGGCCGTTATGCTGTGAGTCAAAAATTTTCGAATCGGACGAAAAACTGATAGTGAATTGTAACGTTCAGGGCCTCCTAATGATGATGGAACACTCTAATTGCGTCCCGATTCAATACATCGTCCTCCAGCAGACTTGTCTTCATGGGTCTATTGCTGCCTCGGGCACCTTATGGCCGTTCTGCGGTGAGTCAAAGATTTTGGAATCGGACGAAAAACTGATAGTGAATTGTAACGTTCAGGGCCACCTAATAACGATGGATCACTCAAATTGCGTCCCGATTCAATACATCGTCCTCCATCCGACTTGTCTCCATTGGTCTATTGCTGCCTCGGGCACCTTATGGCCGTTCTGCTGTGAGTCAAAGATTTTCGAATCGGACGAAAAACTGATAGTGAATTGTAACGTTCAGGGCCACCTAATGACGATGGATCACTCAAATTGCGTCACGATTCAATACATCGTCCTCCAGCAGACCTGTCTCCATGGGTCTATTGCTGCCTCGGGCACCTTATGGCCGTTCTGCTGTGAGTCAAAGTTTTTCGAATCTCACGAAAAACTGATAGTGAATTGTAACATTCAGGGCCACGTAATGACGATGGATCACTCAAATTGCGTCCCGATTCAATACATCGTCCTCCAGCCGACTTGTCTCCATGGGTCTATTCCTCCCTCGGGCACCTTATGGCCGATCTGCTGGGAGTCAAAGATTTTCGAATCGGACGAAAAACTGATAGTGAATTGTAACGTTCAGGGCCACCTAATGACAATGGATCACTCAAATTGTGTCCCGATTCAATACATCCTCCTCCAGCAGACTTGTCTCCATGGGTCTATTGCTGCCTCGGGCACCTTATGGCCGTTCTGCTGTGAGTCAAAGATTTTCGAATCGGACGAAAAACTGATAGTGAATTGTAACTTTCAGGGCCACCTAATGACGATGGATCTCTCAAATTGCGTCTCGATTCAGTACATCGTCCTCCAGCCAACTTGTCTCCATGGGTCTATTGCTGCCTCGGGCACCTTATGGCCGTTATGCTGTGAGTCAAAAATTTTCGAATCGGACGAAAAACTGATAGTGAATTGTAACGTTCAGGGCCTCCTAATGATGATGGAACACTCTAATTGCGTCCCGATTCAATACATCGTCCTCCAGCAGACTTGTCTTCATGGGTCTATTGCTGCCTCGGGCACCTTATGGCCGTTCTGCGGTGAGTCAAAGATTTTGGAATCGGACGAAAAACTGATAGTGAATTGTAACGTTCAGGGCCACCTAATAACGATGGATCACTCAAATTGCGTCCCGATTCAATACATCGTCCTCCATCCGACTTGTCTCCATTGGTCTATTGCTGCCTCGGGCACCTTATGGCCGTTCTGCTGTGAGTCAAAGATTTTCGAATCGGACGAAAAACTGATAGTGAATTGTAACGTTCAGGGCCACCTAATGACGATGGATCACTCAAATTGCGTCACGATTCAATACATCGTCCTCCAGCAGACCTGTCTCCATGGGTCTATTGCTGCCTCGGGCACCTTATGGCCGTTCTGCTGTGAGTCAAAGTTTTTCGAATCTCACGAAAAACTGATAGTGAATTGTAACATTCAGGGCCACGTAATGACGATGGATCACTCAAATAGCGTCCCGATTCAATACATCGTCCTCCAGCCGACTTGTCTCCATGGGTCTATTCCTCCCTCGGGCACCTTATGGCCGTTCTGCTGGGAGTCAAAGATTTTCGAATCGGACGAAAAACTGATAGTGAATTGTAACGTTCAGGGCCACCTAATGACAATGGATCACTCAAATTGTGTCCCGATTCAATACATCCTCCTCCAGCAGACTTGTCTCCATGGGTCTATTGCTGCCTCGGGCACCTTACGGCCGTTCTGCTGTGAGTCAAAGATTTTCGAATCTGACGAAAAACTGATAGTGAATTGTAACATTCAGGGCCACCTAATGACGATGGATCTCTCAAATTGCGTCTCGATTCAGTACATCGTCCTCCAGCCGACTTGTCTCCATGGGTCTATTGTTGCCTCGGGCACCTTATGGCCGTTCTGCTGTGTCAAAGATTTTCGAATCGGACGAAAAACTGATAGTGAATTGTAACGTTCAGGGCCTCCTAATGACGATGGAACACTCAAATTGCGTCCCGATTCAATACATCGTCCTCCAGCCGACTTGTCTCCATGTCCGTTATGCTGTGAGTCTAAATCATCGAATGGGACGAAAAACTGTTTGTGAATTGTAACTTTCAGGGCCACCTAATGACGATGGATCACTCAAATTGCGTCCCGATTCAATACATCGTCCTCCAGCAGACTTGTCTCCATGGGTCTATTGCTGCCTCGGGCAACTTATGGCCGTTCTGCTGTGAGTCAAAGATTTTCGAATCTGACGAAAAACTGATAGTGAATTGTAACATTCAGGGCCACGTAATGACGATGGATCTCTCAAATTGCGTCTCGATTCAGTACATCGTCCTCCAGCCGACTTGTCTCCATGGGTCTATTGCTGCCTCGGGCACCTTATGGCCGTTCTGCTGTGTCAAAGATTTTCGAATCGGACGAAAAACTGATAGTGAATTGTAACGTTCAGGGCCTCCTAATGACGATGGAACACTCAAATTGCGTCCCGATTCAATACATCGTCCTCCAGCCGACTTGTCTCCATGTCCGTTATGCTGTGAGTCTAAATTATCGAATGGGACGAAAAACTGTTTGTGAATTGTAACGTTCAGGGCCACCTAATGACGATGGATCACTCAAATTGCGTCCCGATTCAATACATCGTCCTCCAGCAGACTTGTCTTAATGGGTCTATTGCTGCCTCGGGCACCTTATGGCCGTTCTGCTGTGAGTCAAAGATTTTCGAATCGGACGAAAAACTGATAGTGAATTGTAACTTTCAGGGCCACCCAATGACGATGGATAACTCAAATTGCGTCCCGATTGAATACATCGTCTTCCAGCCGACTCGTCTCCATGAGTCTATTGCTGCCTCGGGCACCTTATGGCCGTTCTGCTGGGAGTCAAAGATTTTCGAATCGGACGAAAAATTGATAGTGAATTGTAACGTTCAGGGCCTCCTAATGACGATGGAACACTCAAATTGCGTCCCGATTCAATACATCGTCCTCCAGCAGACTTGTCTCCATGGGTCTATTGCTGCCTCGGGCACCTTATGGCCGTTCTGCTGTGGGTCAAAGATTTTCGAATCGGACGAAAAACTGATAGTGAATTGTAACTTTCAGGGCCACCTAATGACGATGGATCACTCAAATTGCGTCCCGATTCAATACATCGTCCTCCAGCAGACTTGTCTCCATGGGTCTATTGCTGCCTCGGGCACCTTATGGCTGTTCTGCTGTGAGTCAAAGTTTTTCGAATCTGACGAAAAACTGATAGTGAATTGTACATTCAGGGCCACGTAATGACGATGGATCACTCAAATTGCGTCCCGATTCAATACATCGTCCTCCAGCCGACTTGTCTCCATGGGTCTATTGCTGCCTCGGGCACCTTATGGCCGTTCTGCTGTGAGTCAAAGATTTTCGAATCGGACGAAAAACTGATAGTGAATTGTAACTTTCAGGGCCTCCTAATGACGATGGAACACTCAAATTGCGTCCCGATTCAATACATCGTCCTCCAGCAGACTTGTCTCCATGGGTCTATTGCTGCCTCGGGCACCTTATGGCCGTTCTGCTGTGAGTCAAAGATTTTCGAATCGGACGAAAAACTGATAGTGAATTGTAACGTTCAGGGCCACCTAATGACGATGGATCACTCAAATTGCGTCTCGATTCAGTACATCGTCCTCCAGCCGACTTGTCTCCATGGGTCTATTGCTGCCTCTGGCACCTTATGGCCGTTCTGCAGTGAGTCAAAGATTTTCGAATCGGGCGAAAAACTGATAGTGAATTGTAACGTTCAGTGCCACCTAATGACGATGGATCACTCAAATTGCGTCCCGATTCAATACATCGTCCTCCAGCAGACTTGTCTCCATTGGTCTATTGCTGCCTCGGGCACCTTATGGCCGTTCTGCTGTGAGTCAAAGTTTTTCGAATCTCACGAAAAACTGATAGTGAATTGTAACATTCAGGGCCACAAAATGACGATGGATCACTCAAATTGCGTCCCGATTCAATACATCGTCCTCCAGCCGACTTGTCTCCATGGGTCTATTGCTACCTCGGGCACCTTATGGCCGTTCTGCTGGGAGTCAAAGATTTTCGAATCGGACGAAAAACTGATAGTGATTTGTAACGTTCAGGGCCACCTAATGACGATGGATCACTCAAATTGCGTCCCGATTCAATACATCCTCCTCCAGCAGACTTGTCTCCATGGGTCTATTGCTGCCTCGGGCACCTTGTGGCCGTTCTGCTGTGAGTCAAAGATTTTCGAATCTGACGAAAAACTGATAGTGAATTGTAACATTCAGGGCCACCTAATGACGATGGATCTCTCAAATTGCGTCTCGATTCAGTACATCGTCCTCCAGCCGACTTGTCTCCATGGGTCTATTGCTGCCTCGGGCACCTTATGGCCGTTCTGCTGTGTCAAAGATTTTCGAATCGGACGAAAAACGTATAGTGAATTGTAACGTTCAGGGCCTCCTAATGACGATGGAACACTCAAACTGCGTCCCGATTCAATACATCGTCCTCCAGCCGACTTGTCTCCATGTCCGTTATGCTGTGAGTCTAAATTATCGAATGGGACGAAAAACTGTTTGTGAATTGTAACGTTGAGGGCCACCTAATGACGATGGATCACTCAAATTGCGTCCCGATTCAATACATCGTCCTCCAGCAGACTTGTCTCCATGGGTCTATTGCTGCCTCGGGCAACTTATGGCTGTTCTGCTGTGAGTCAAAGATTTTCGAATCTGACGAAAAACTGATAGTGAATTGTAACATTCAGGGCCACCTAATGACGATGGATCTCTCAAATTGCCTCTCGATTCAGTACATCGTCCTCCAGCCGACTTGTCTCCATGGGTCTATTGCTGCCTCGGGCACCTGATGGCCGTTCTGCTGTGTCAAAGATTTTCGAATCAGACGAAAAACTGATAGTGAATTGTAACGTTCAGGGCCTCCTAATGACGATGGAACACTCAAATTGCGTCCCGATTCAATACATCGTCCTCCAGCCGACTTGTCTCCATGTCCGTTATGCTGTGAGTCTAAATTATCGAATGGGACGAAAAACTGTTTGTGAATTGTAACGTTCAGGGCCACCTAATGACGATGGATCACTCAAATTGCGTCCCGATTCAATACATCGTCCTCCAGCAGACTTGTCTCCATGGGTCTATTGCTGCCTCGGGCACCTTATGGCCGTTCTGCTGTGAGTCAAAGATTTTCGAATCGGACGAAAAACTGATAGTGAATTGTAACTTTCAGGGCCACCTAATGACGATGGATCACTCAAATTGCGTCCCGATTCAATACATCGTCCTCCAGCAGACTTGTCTCCATGGGTCTATTGCTGCCTCGGGCACCTTATGGCCGTTCTGCTGTGAGTCAAAGTTTTTCGAATCTGACGAAAAACTGATAGTGAATTGTACTTTCAGGGCCACGTAATGACGATGGATCACTCAAATTGCGTCCCGATTCAATACATCGTCCTCCAGCCGACTTGTCTCCATGGGTCTATTGCTGCCTCTGGCACCTTATGGCCGTTCTGCAGTGCGTCAAAGATTTTCGAATCGGGCGAAAAACTGATAGTGAATTGTAACGTTCAGGGCCTCCTAATGATGATGGAACACTCTAATTGCGTCCCGATTCAATACATCGTCCTCCAGCAGACTTGTCTTCATGGGTCTATTGCTGCCTCGGGCACCTTATGGCCGTTCTGCGGTGAGTCAAAGATTTTGGAATCGGACGAAAAACTGATAGTGAATTGTAACGTTCAGGGCCACCTAATAACGATGGATCACTCAAATTGCGTCCCGATTCAATACATCGTCCTCCATCCGACTTGTCTCCATTGGTCTATTGCTGCCTCGGGCACCTTATGGCCGTTCTGCTGTGAGTCAAAGATTTTCGAATCGGACGAAAAACTGATAGTGAATTGTAACGTTCAGGGCCACCTAATGACGATGGATCACTCAAATTGCGTCACGATTCAATACATCGTCCTCCAGCAGACCTGTCTCCATGGGTCTATTGCTGCCTCGGGCACCTTATGGCCGTTCTGCTGTGAGTCAAAGTTTTTCGAATCTCACGAAAAACTGATAGTGAATTGTAACATTCAGGGCCACGTAATGACGATGGATCACTCAAATTGCGTCCCGATTCAATACATCGTCCTCCAGCCGACTTGTCTCCATGGGTCTATTCCTCCCTCGGGCACCTTATGGCCGTTCTGCTGGGAGTCAAAGATTTTCGAATCGGACGAAAAACTGATAGTGAATTGTAACGTTCAGGGCCACCTAATGACAATGGATCACTCAAATTGTGTCCCGATTCAATACATCCTCCTCCAGCAGACTTGTCTCCATGGGTCTATTGCTGCCTCGGGCACCTTACGGCCGTTCTGCTGTGAGTCAAAGATTTTCGAATCTGACGAAAAACTGATAGTGAATTGTAACATTCAGGGCCACCTAATGACGATGGATCTCTCAAATTGCGTCTCGATTCAGTACATCGTCCTCCAGCCGACTTGTCTCCATGGGTCTATTGTTGCCTCGGGCACCTTATGGCCGTTCTGCTGTGTCAAAGATTTTCGAATCGGACGAAAAACTGATAGTGAATTGTAACGTTCAGGGCCTCCTAATGACGATGGAACACTCAAATTGCGTCCCGATTCAATACATCGTCCTCCAGCCGACTTGTCTCCATGTCCGTTATGCTGTGAGTCTAAATCATCGAATGGGACGAAAAACTGTTTGTGAATTGTAACTTTCAGGGCCACCTAATGACGATGGATCACTCAAATTGCGTCCCGATTCAATACATCGTCCTCCAGCAGACTTGTCTCCATGGGTCTATTGCTGCCTCGGGCAACTTATGGCCGTTCTGCTGTGAGTCAAAGATTTTCGAATCTGACGAAAAACTGATAGTGAATTGTAACATTCAGGGCCACGTAATGACGATGGATCTCTCAAATTGCGTCTCGATTCAGTACATCGTCCTCCAGCCGACTTGTCTCCATGGGTCTATTGCTGCCTCGGGCACCTTATGGCCGTTCTGCTGTGTCAAAGATTTTCGAATCGGACGAAAAACTGATAGTGAATTGTAACGTTCAGGGCCTCCTAATGACGATGGAACACTCAAATTGCGTCCCGATTCAATACATCGTCCTCCAGCCGACTTGTCTCCATGTCCGTTATGCTGTGAGTCTAAATTATCGAATGGGACGAAAAACTGTTTGTGAATTGTAACGTTCAGGGCCACCTAATGACGATGGATCACTCAAATTGCGTCCCGATTCAATACATCGTCCTCCAGCAGACTTGTCTTAATGGGTCTATTGCTGCCTCGGGCACCTTATGGCCGTTCTGCTGTGAGTCAAAGATTTTCGAATCGGACGAAAAACTGATAGTGAATTGTAACTTTCAGGGCCACCCAATGACGATGGATAACTCAAATTGCGTCCCGATTGAATACATCGTCTTCCAGCCGACTCGTCTCCATGAGTCTATTGCTGCCTCGGGCACCTTATGGCCGTTCTGCTGGGAGTCAAAGATTTTCGAATCGGACGAAAAATTGATAGTGAATTGTAACGTTCAGGGCCTCCTAATGACGATGGAACACTCAAATTGCGTCCCGATTCAATACATCGTCCTCCAGCAGACTTGTCTCCATGGGTCTATTGCTGCCTCGGGCACCTTATGGCCGTTCTGCTGTGGGTCAAAGATTTTCGAATCGGACGAAAAACTGATAGTGAATTGTAACTTTCAGGGCCACCTAATGACGATGGATCACTCAAATTGCGTCCCGATTCAATACATCGTCCTCCAGCAGACTTGTCTCCATGGGTCTATTGCTGCCTCGGGCACCTTATGGCTGTTCTGCTGTGAGTCAAAGTTTTTCGAATCTGACGAAAAACTGATAGTGAATTGTACATTCAGGGCCACGTAATGACGATGGATCACTCAAATTGCGTCCCGATTCAATACATCGTCCTCCAGCCGACTTGTCTCCATGGGTCTATTGCTGCCTCGGGCACCTTATGGCCGTTCTGCTGTGAGTCAAAGATTTTCGAATCGGACGAAAAACTGATAGTGAATTGTAACTTTCAGGGCCTCCTAATGACGATGGAACACTCAAATTGCGTCCCGATTCAATACATCGTCCTCCAGCAGACTTGTCTCCATGGGTCTATTGCTGCCTCGGGCACCTTATGGCCGTTCTGCTGTGAGTCAAAGATTTTCGAATCGGACGAAAAACTGATAGTGAATTGTAACGTTCAGGGCCACCTAATGACGATGGATCACTCAAATTGCGTCTCGATTCAGTACATCGTCCTCCAGCCGACTTGTCTCCATGGGTCTATTGCTGCCTCTGGCACCTTATGGCCGTTCTGCAGTGAGTCAAAGATTTTCGAATCGGGCGAAAAACTGATAGTGAATTGTAACGTTCAGTGCCACCTAATGACGATGGATCACTCAAATTGCGTCCCGATTCAATACATCGTCCTCCAGCAGACTTGTCTCCATTGGTCTATTGCTGCCTCGGGCACCTTATGGCCGTTCTGCTGTGAGTCAAAGTTTTTCGAATCTCACGAAAAACTGATAGTGAATTGTAACATTCAGGGCCACAAAATGACGATGGATCACTCAAATTGCGTCCCGATTCAATACATCGTCCTCCAGCCGACTTGTCTCCATGGGTCTATTGCTACCTCGGGCACCTTATGGCCGTTCTGCTGGGAGTCAAAGATTTTCGAATCGGACGAAAAACTGATAGTGATTTGTAACGTTCAGGGCCACCTAATGACGATGGATCACTCAAATTGCGTCCCGATTCAATACATCCTCCTCCAGCAGACTTGTCTCCATGGGTCTATTGCTGCCTCGGGCACCTTGTGGCCGTTCTGCTGTGAGTCAAAGATTTTCGAATCTGACGAAAAACTGATAGTGAATTGTAACATTCAGGGCCACCTAATGACGATGGATCTCTCAAATTGCGTCTCGATTCAGTACATCGTCCTCCAGCCGACTTGTCTCCATGGGTCTATTGCTGCCTCGGGCACCTTATGGCCGTTCTGCTGTGTCAAAGATTTTCGAATCGGACGAAAAACGTATAGTGAATTGTAACGTTCAGGGCCTCCTAATGACGATGGAACACTCAAACTGCGTCCCGATTCAATACATCGTCCTCCAGCCGACTTGTCTCCATGTCCGTTATGCTGTGAGTCTAAATTATCGAATGGGACGAAAAACTGTTTGTGAATTGTAACGTTGAGGGCCACCTAATGACGATGGATCACTCAAATTGCGTCCCGATTCAATACATCGTCCTCCAGCAGACTTGTCTCCATGGGTCTATTGCTGCCTCGGGCAACTTATGGCTGTTCTGCTGTGAGTCAAAGATTTTCGAATCTGACGAAAAACTGATAGTGAATTGTAACATTCAGGGCCACCTAATGACGATGGATCTCTCAAATTGCCTCTCGATTCAGTACATCGTCCTCCAGCCGACTTGTCTCCATGGGTCTATTGCTGCCTCGGGCACCTGATGGCCGTTCTGCTGTGTCAAAGATTTTCGAATCAGACGAAAAACTGATAGTGAATTGTAACGTTCAGGGCCTCCTAATGACGATGGAACACTCAAATTGCGTCCCGATTCAATACATCGTCCTCCAGCCGACTTGTCTCCATGTCCGTTATGCTGTGAGTCTAAATTATCGAATGGGACGAAAAACTGTTTGTGAATTGTAACGTTCAGGGCCACCTAATGACGATGGATCACTCAAATTGCGTCCCGATTCAATACATCGTCCTCCAGCAGACTTGTCTCCATGGGTCTATTGCTGCCTCGGGCACCTTATGGCCGTTCTGCTGTGAGTCAAAGATTTTCGAATCGGACGAAAAACTGATAGTGAATTGTAACTTTCAGGGCCACCTAATGACGATGGATCACTCAAATTGCGTCCCGATTCAATACATCGTCCTCCAGCAGACTTGTCTCCATGGGTCTATTGCTGCCTCGGGCACCTTATGGCCGTTCTGCTGTGAGTCAAAGTTTTTCGAATCTGACGAAAAACTGATAGTGAATTGTACTTTCAGGGCCACGTAATGACGATGGATCACTCAAATTGCGTCCCGATTCAATACATCGTCCTCCAGCCGACTTGTCTCCATGGGTCTATTGCTGCCTCTGGCACCTTATGGCCGTTCTGCAGTGCGTCAAAGATTTTCGAATCGGGCGAAAAACTGATAGTGAATTGTAACGTTCAGGGCCACCTAATGACGATGGATCACTTAAATTGCGTCCCGATGCAATACATCGTCCTCCAGCAGACTTGTCTCCATTGGTCTATTGCTGCCTCGGGCACCTTATGGCCGTTCTGCTGTGAGTCAAAGTTTTTCGAATCTCACGAAAAACTGATAGTGAATTGTAACATTCAGGGCCACGTAATGACGATGGATCACTCAAATTGCGTCCCGATTCAATACATCGTCCTCCAGCCGACTTGTCTCCATGGGTCTATTGCTACCTCGGGCACCTTATGGCCGTTCTGCTGGGAGTCAAAGATTTTCGAATCGGACGAAAAACTGATAGTGAATTGTAACGTTCATGGCCACCTAATGACGATGGATCACTCAAATTGCGTCCCGATTCAATACATCCTCCTCCAGCAGACTTGTCTCCATGGGTCTATTGCTGCCTCGGGCACCTTGTGGCCGTTCTGCTGTGAGTCAAAGATTTTCGAATCTGACGAAAAACTGATAGTGAATTGTAACATTCAGGGCCACCTAATGACGATGGATCTCTCAAATTGCGTCTCGATTCAGTACATCGTCCTCCAGCCGACTTGTCTCCATGGGTCTATTGCTGCCTCGGGCACCTTATGGCCGTTCTGCTGTGTCAACGATTTTCGAATCGGACGAAAAACTTATAGTGAATTGTAACGTTCAGGGCCTCCTAATGACGATGGAACACTCAAATTGCGTCCCGATTCAATACATCGTCCTCCAGCCGACTTGTCTCCATGTCCGTTATGCTGTGAGTCTAAATTATCGAATGGGACGAAAAACTGTTTGTGAATTGTAACGTTGAGGGCCACCTAATGACGATGGATCACTCAAATTGCGTCCCGATTCAATACATCGTCCTCCAGCAGACTTGTCTCCATGGGTCTATTGCTGCCTCGGGCAACTTACGGCCGTTCTGCTGTGAGTCAAAGATTTTCGAATCTGACGAAAAACTAATAGTGAATTGTAACATTCAGGGCCACCTAATGACGATGGATCTCTCAAATTGCGTCTCGATTCAGTACATCGTCCTCCAGCCGACTTGTCTCCATGGGTCTATTGCTGCCTCGGGCACCTGATGGCCGTTCTGCTGTGTCAAAGATTTTCGAATCAGACGAAAAACTGATAGTGAATTGTAACGTTCAGGGCCACCTAATGACGATGGATAACTCAAATTGCGTCCCGATTGAATACATCGTCTTCCAGCCGACTTGTCTCCATGCGTTTATTGCTGCCTCGGGCACCTTATGGCCGTTCTGCTGTGAGTCAAAGATTATCTAATCGGACGAAAAACTGATAGTGAATTGTAACGTTCAGGGCCTCCTAATGACGATGGAACACTCAAATTGCGGCCCCATTCAATACATCGTCCTCCAGCAGACTTGTCTCCTTGGGTCTATTGCTGCCTCGGGCACCTTATGGCCGTTCTGCTGTGAGTCAAAGATTTTCGAATCGGACGAAAAACTGATAGTGAATTGTAACGTTCAGGGCCACCTAATGACGATGGATCACTCAAATTGTGTCCCGATTCAATACATCGTCCTCCAGAAGACTTGTCTCCATGGGTCTATTGGTGCCTCGGGCACCTTATGGCTGTTCTGCTGTGAGTCAAAGTTTTTCGAATCTGACGAAAAACTGATAGTGAATTGTACATTCAGGGCCACGTAATGACGATGGATCACTCAAATTGCGTCCCGATTCAATACATCGTCCTCCAGCCGACTTGTCTCCATGGGTCTATTGCTGCCTCGGGCACCTTATGGCTGTTCTGCTGTGAGTCAAAGATTTTCGAATCGGACGAAAAACTGATAGTGAATTGTAATGTTCAGGGCCTCCTAATGACGATGGAACACTCAAATTGCGTCCCGATTCAATACATCGTCCTCCAGCAGACTTGTCTCCATGGGTCCATTGCTGCCTCGGGCACCTTATGGCCGTTCTGCTGTGAGTCAAAGATTTTCGAATCGGACGAAAAACTGATAGTGAATTGTAACGTTCAGGGCCACCTAATGACGATGGATCACTCAAATTGCGTCCCGATTCAATACATCATCCTCCAGCTGACTTGTCTCCATGGGTCTATTGCTGCCTCGGGCACCTTCTGGTCGTTCAGCTGTGACTCAAAGATTTTCGAATCGGACGAAAAACTGATAGTGAATTGTAACGTTCAGGTCCACCTAATGACGATGGATCACTCAAATTGCGTCCCGATTCAATACATCGTCCTCCAGCAGACTTGTCTCCATGGGTCTATTGCTGCCTCGGGCACCTTCTGGCCGTTCTGCTGTGAGTCAAAGATTTTCGAATCGGATGAAAAACTGATAGTGAATTGTAACGTTCAGGACCACCTAATGACGATGGAACACTCAAATTGCGTCCCGATTCAATACATCGTCCTCCAGCCGACTTGTCTCCATGGCCGTTATGCTGTGAGTCTAAATTATCGAATGGGACGAAAAACTGATAGTGAATTGTAACGTTCAGGGCCACCTAATGACGATGGATCACTCAAATTGCGTCCCGATTCAATACATCGTCCTCCAGCAGACTTGTCTCCATGCGTCTATTGCTGCCGCGGGCACCTTATGGCCGTTCTGCTGTGAGTCAAAGATTTTCGAATCGGACGAAAATCTGATAGTTAATTGTAACATTCATAGCCACCTAATGCCGATGAACCACATAAATTGCGTCCCGATTCAATACATCGTCCTCCAGCCGACTTGACTCCATGGGTCTATTGCTGCCTCGGGCACCTTATGGCCGTTCTGCTGTGATTCTAGATTATCGAATGGGACGAAAAACTGTTTGTGAATTGTAACGTTGAGGGCCACCTAATGACGATGGATCACTCAAATTGCGTCCCGATTCAATACATCGTCCTCCAGCAGACTTGTCTCCATGGGTCTATTGCTGCCTCGGGCAACTTATGGCCGTTCTGCTGTGAGTCAAAGATTTTCGAATCTGACGAAAAACTGATAGTGAATTGTAACATTCAGGGCCACCTAATGACGATGGATCTCTCAAATTGCGTCTCGATTCAGTACATCGTCCTCCAGCCGACTTGTCTCCATGGGTCTATTGCTGCCTCGGGCACCTGATGGCCGTTCTGCTGTGTCAAAGATTTTCGAATCAGACGAAAAACTGATAGTGAATTGTAACGTTCAGGGCCTCCTAATGACGATGGAACACTCAAATTGCGTCCCGATTCAATACATCGTCCTCCAGCCGACTTGTCTCCATGTCCGTTATGCTGTGAGTCTAAATTATCGAATGGGACGAAAAACTGTTTGTGAATTGTAACGTTCAGGGCCACCTAATTACGATGGATCACTCAAATTGCGTCCCGATTCAATACATCGTCCTCCAGCAGACTTGTCTCCATGGGTCTATTGCTGCCTCGGGCACCTTATGGCCGTTCTGCTGTGAGTCAAAGATTTTCGAATCGGACGAAAAACTGATAGTGAATTGTAACTTTCAGGGCCACCTAATGACGATGGATCACTCAAATTGCGTCCCGATTCAATACATCGTCCTCCAGCAGACTTGTCTCCATGGGTCTATTGCTGCCTCGGGCACCTTATGGCCGTTCTGCTGTGAGTCAAAGTTTTTCGAATCTGACGAAAAACTGATAGTGAATTGTACTTTCAGGGCCACGTAATGACGATGGATCACTCAAATTGCGTCCCGATTCAATACATCGTCCTCCAGCCGACTTGTCTCCATGGGTCTATTGCAGCCTCGGGCACCTTATGGCCGTTCTGCTGTGAGTCAAAGATTTTCGAATCGGACGAAAAACTGATAGTGAATTGTAACTTTCAGGGCCACCTAATGACGATGGATAACTCAAACTGCGTCCCGATTGAATACATCGTCTTCCAGCCGACTTGTCTCCATGCGTCTATTGCTGCCTCGGGCACCTTATGGCCGTTCTGCTGTGAGTCAAAGATTATCTAATCGGACGAAAAACTGATAGTGAATTGTAACGTTCAGGGCCTCCTAATGACGAAGGAACACTCAAATTGCGGCACGATTCAATACATCGTCCTCCTGCAGACTTGTCTCCTTGGGTCTATTGCTGCCTCGGGCACCTTATGGCCGTTCTGCTGTGAGTCAAAGATTTTCGAATCGGACGAAAAACTGATAGTGAATTGTAACGTTCAGGGCCACCTAATGACGATGGATCACTCAAATTGCGTCCCGATTCAATACATCGTCCTCCAGCAGACTTGTCTCCATGGGTCTATTGCTGCCTCGGGCACCTTATGGCTGTTCTGCTGTGAGTCAAAGTTTTTCGAATCTGACGAAAAACTGATAGTGAATTGTACATTCAGGGCCACGTAATGACGATGGATCACTCAAATTGCGTCCCGATTCAATACATCGTCCTCCAGCCGACTTGTCTCCATGGGTCTATTGCTGCCTCGGGCACCTTATGGCCGTTCTGCTGTGAGTCAAAGATTTTCGAATCGGACGAAAAACTGATAGTGAATTGTAACGTTCAGGGCCTCCTAATGAAGATGGAACACTCAAATTGCGTCCCGATTCAATACATCGTCCTCCAGCAGACTTGTCTCCATGGGTCCATTGCTGCCTCGGGCACCTTATGGCCGTTCTGCTGTGAGTCAAAGATTTTCGAATCGGACGAAAAACTGATAGTGAATTGTAACGTTCAGGGCCACCTAATGACGATGGATCACTCAAATTGCGTACCGATTCAATACATCCTCCTCCAGCAGACTTGTCTCCATGTGTGTACTGCTGCCTCGAGCACCTTATGGCCGTTCTGCTGTTAGTCAAATATTTTCGAATCGGACGAAAAACTGGTGGTGATTTGTAACGTTCAGGGCCTCCGAATGACGATGGATCACTCAAATTGCGTCCCGATTCAATACATCGTCCTCAGGCAGACTCGTCTTCATGGGTCTATTGCTGCCTCGGGCACCTTATGGCCGTTCTGCTGTGAGACAAAGATTTTCGAATCGGACGATAAACTGATAGTGAATTGTAACGTTCAGGGCCACCTAATGACGATGGATCACTCAAATTGCGTCCCGATTCAATACATCATCCTCCAGCTGACTTGTCTCCATGGGTCTATTGCTGCCTCGGGCACCTTCTGGTCGTTCAGCTGTGACTCAAAGATTTTCGAATCGGACGAAAAACTGATAGTGAATTGTAACGTTCAGGGCCACCTAATGACGAAGGATCACTCAAATTGCGTCCCGATTCAATACATCGTCCTCCAGCAGACTTGTCTCCATGGGTCTACTGCTGCCTCGGGCACCTTATGGCCGTTCTGTTGTGAGTCAAAGATTTTCGAATCGGACGAAAAACTGATAGTGAATTGTAACGTTCAGGGCCTCCTAATGACGATGGATCACTCAAATTGCGTCCCGATTCAATACATCGTCCTCCAGCAGACTTGTCTCCATGGGTCTATTGCTGCCTCGGGCACCTTCTGGCCGTTCTGCTGTGACTCAAAGATTTTCGAATCGGATGAAAAACTGATAGTGAATTGTAACGTTCAGGACCACCTAATGACGATGGAACACTCAAATAGCGTCCCGATTCAATACATCGTCCTCCAGCCGACTTGTCTCCATGGCCGTTATGCTGTGAGTCTAAATTATCGAATGGGACGAAAAACTGATAGTGAATTGTAACGTTCAGGGCCACCTAATGACGATGGATCACTCAAATTGCGTCCCGATTCAATACATCGTCCTCCAGCAGACTTGTCTCCATAGGTCTATTGCTGCCTCGGGCACCTTATATCCGTTCTGCTGTGAGTCAAAGATTTTCGAATCGGACGAAAATCTGATAGTTAATTGTAACATTCATAGCCACCTAATGCCGATGAACCACATAAATTGCGTCCCGATTCAATACATCGTCCTCCAGCCGACTTGACTCCATGGGTCTATTGCTGCCTCGGGCACCTTATGGCCGTTCTGCTGTGAGTCTAGATTATCGAATGGGACGAAAAACTGATAGTGAATTATAACATTCAGGGCCACCTAATGACGATGGAACACTCAAATTGCGTCCCGATTCAATACGTCGTCCTCTAGCCGACTTGCCTCCATGGCCGTTATGCTGTGAGTCTAAATTATCGAATGGGACGGTAAACTGATAGTGAATTGTAACGTTCAGGGCCACCTAATGACGAAGGTCACTCAAATTGCGTCCCGATTCAATACATCGTCCTCCAGCAGACTTGTCTCCATGGGTCTATTGCTGCCTCGGGCACCTTATGGCAGTTTTGCTGTGAGTCAAAGATTTTCGAATCGGACGAAAAACTGATAGTGAATTGCAACATTCAGGGCCACCTAATGACGATGGATCACTCAAATTGCGTCCCGATTCAATACATCGTCCTCCAGACGATTTGTCTCCATGGGTCTAATGCTGCCTCGGGCACCTTATGGCCGTTCTGCTGTGGGTCAAAGATTTTCGAATCGGTCGAAAAACTGATAGTGAATTGTAACGTTCAGGGCCACCTAATGACGATGGATCACTCAAATTACGTCCCGATTCAATACATCGTCCTCCAGCAGACTTGTGTCCATGGGTCTATTGCTGCCTCGGGCACCTTCTGGCCGTTCTGCTGTGACTCAAAGATTTTCGAATCGGACGAAAAACTGATAGTGAATTGTAACGTTCAGGGCCTCCTAATGACGATGGAACACTCAAATAGCGTCCCGATTCAATACATCGTCCTCCAGCAGACTTGTCTCCATGGGTCTATTGCTGCCTCGGGCACCTTATGGCCGTTCTGCTGTGAGTCAAAGATTTTCGAATCGGACGAAAAACTGATAGTGAATTGTAACGTTCAGGGCCTCCTAATGACGATGGATCACTCAAATCGCGTCCCGAATCAATACATCGTCCTCCAGCAGACTTGTCTCCATGGGTCTATTGTTGCCTCGGGCACCTTATGGCCGTTCTGATCTGAGTCAAAGATTTTCGAATCTGACGAAAAACTGATAGTGAATTGTAACATTCAGGGCCACCTAATGACGATGGAACACTCAAATTGCGTCCCGATTCAATACATCGTCCTCCAGCCGACTTGTCTCCATGGCCGTTATGCTGTGAGTCTAAATTATCGAATGGGACGAAAAACTGATAGTGAATTGTAACGTTCAGGGCCACCTAATGACGATGGATCACTCAAATTGCGTCCCGATTCAATACATCGTCCTCCAGCAGACTTGTCTCCATAGGTCTATTGCTGCCTCGGGCACCTTATATCCGTTCTGCTGTGAGTCAAAGATTTTCGAATCGGACGAAAATCTGATAGTTAATTGTAACATTCATAGCCACCTAATGCCGATGAACCACACAAATTGCGTCCCGATTCAATACATCGTCCTCCAGCCGACTTGACTCCATGGGTCTATTGCTGCCTCGGGCACCTTATGGCCGTTCTGCTGTGAGTCTAGATTACCGAATGGGACGAAAAACTGATAGTGAATTGTAACGTTCAAGGCCACCTAACGACGATGGATCACTCAAATTGCGTCTCGATTCAATACATCGTCCTCCAGCCAACTTGTCTCCATGGGTCTATAGCTGCCTCGGACACCTTGTGGCCGTTCTGCTGTGAGTCAAAGATTTTTGAATCGGACGAAAAACTTATAGTGAATTGTAAAGTTCAGGGCCTCCTAATGACGATGGAACACTGAAATTGCGTCCCGATTCAATACATCGTCCTCCAGCAGACTTGTCTCCATGGGTCTATTGCTGCCTCGGGCACCTTATGGCCGTTCTGCTGTGAGTCAAAGATTTTCGAATCGGACGAAAAACTGATAGTTAATTGTAACATTCAGGGCCTCCTAATGACGATGGATCACTCAAATTGCGTCCCGATTCAATACATCGTCCTCCAGCAGACTTGTCTCCATGGGTCTATTGCTGCCTCGGGCACCTTATGGCCGTCTGCTGTGAGTCAAAGATTTTCGAATCTGACGAAAAACTGATAGTGAATTCTAACATTCAGGGCCACCTAATGACGATGTAACACTCAAATTGCGTCCCGATTCAATACATCGTCCTCCAGCCCACTTGTCTCCATGGCCGTTATGCTGTGAGTCTAAATTATCGAATGGGACGAAAAACTGATAGTGAATTGTAACGTTCAGGGCCACCTAATGACGATGGATCACTCAAATTGCGTCCCGATTCAATACATCGTCCTCCAGCAGACTTGTCTCCATGGGTCTATGGCTGCCTCGGGCACCTTATGGCCGTTCTGCTGTGGGTCAAAGATTTTCGAATCGGACGAAAAACTGATAGTGAATTGTAACATTCAGGGCCACCTAATGACGATGGATCACTCAAATTGCGTCCCGATTCAATACATCGTCTTCCAGCCGACTTGTCTCCATGGGTCTATTGCGGCCTCGGGCACCTTATGGCCGTTCTGCTGTGAGTCAAAGACTTTCGAATCGGACGAAAAACTGATAGTGAATTGTAACGTTCAGGGCCACCTAATGAAGATGTATCACTCAATTTGCGTCCCGATTCAGTACATCGTCCTCCAGCCGACTTGTCTCCATGGGTCTATTGCTGCCTGGGCACCTTATGGCCGTTCTGCTGTGTCAAAGATTTTTGAATCGGACGAAAAACTGATAGTGAATTGTAACGTTCAGGGCCTCCTAATGACGATGGAACACTCAAATTGCGTTCCGATTCAATACATCGTCCTTCAGCAGACTTGTCTCCATGGGTCTATTGCCTGCTCGGGCACCTTATGGCCGTTCTGCTGTGAGACAAAAATTTTCGAATCGGACGAAAAACTGATAGTGAATTGTAACGTTCAGAGCCTCCTAATGACGATGGAACACTCAAATTGCGTCCCGATTCAATACATCGTCCTCCAGCAGACTTGTCTCCATGGTTCTATTGCTGCCTCGGGCACCTTATGGCCGTTCTGCTGTGAGTCAAAGATTTTCGAATCGGACGAAAAACTGATAGTGAATTGTAACGTTCAGGGCCACCTAATGACGATGGATCACTCAAATTGCGTCCCGATTCAATACACCGTCCTCCAGTAGACTTGTCTCCATGGGTCTATTGCTGCCTCGGGCACCTTATGGCCGTTCTGCTGTGAGTCAAAGATTTTTGAATCTGACGAAAAACTGATAGTGTATTGTAACATTCAGGGCCACGTAATGACGATGGATCACTCAAATTGAGTCCCGATTCAATACATCGTCCTCCAGCCGACTTGTCTCCATGGGTCTATTGCTGCTTCGGGCACCTTATGGCCGTTCTGCTGTGAGTCACAGATTTTCGAACGGACGAAAAACTGATAGTGAATTGTAACGTTCAGGGCCTCCTAATGACGATGGATCACTCAAATGGCGTCCCGATTCAATACATCGTCCTCCAGCAGACTTGTCTCCATGGGTCTATTGCTGCCTCGGGCACCTTTTGGCCGTTCTGCTGTGATTAAAAAATTTTCGAATCGGACGAAAAACTGGTTGTGAAATGTAACGTTCAGGGCCACCTAATGACGATGGATCACTCAAATTGCGTCCCGATTCAATACATCCTCCTCCAGCAGACTTGTCTCCATGGGTCTATTGCTGCCTCGGGCACCTTTTGGCCGTTCTGCTGTGAGTCAAAGATTTTCGAATCGGACGAAAAACTGATAGTGAATTGTAACGTTCAGGGCCTCCTAATGACGATGGATCACTCAAATCGCGTCCCGAATCAATACATCGTCCTCCAGCAGACTTGTCTCCATGGGTCTATTGTTGCCTCGGGCACCTTATGGCCGTTCTGATCTGAGTCAAAGATTTTCGAATCTGACGAAAAACTGATAGTGAATTGTAACATTCAGGGCCACCTAATGACGATGGAACACTCAAATTGCGTCCCGATTCAATACATCGTCCTCCAGCCGACTTGTCTCCATGGCCGTTATGCTGTGAGTCTAAATTATCGAATGGGACGAAAAACTGATAGTGAATTGTAACGTTCAGGGCCACCTAATGACGATGGATCACTCAAATTGCGTCCCGATTCAATACATCGTCCTCCAGCAGACTTGTCTCCATAGGTCTATTGCTGCCTCGGGCACCTTATATCCGTTCTGCTGTGAGTCAAAGATTTTCGAATCGGACGAAAATCTGATAGTTAATTGTAACATTCATAGCCACCTAATGCCGATGAACCACACAAATTGCGTCCCGATTCAATACATCGTCCTCCAGCCGACTTGACTCCATGGGTCTATTGCTGCCTCGGGCACCTTATGGCCGTTCTGCTGTGAGTCTAGATTACCGAATGGGACGAAAAACTGATAGTGAATTGTAACGTTCAAGGCCACCTAACGACGATGGATCACTCAAATTGCGTCTCGATTCAATACATCGTCCTCCAGCCAACTTGTCTCCATGGGTCTATAGCTGCCTCGGACACCTTGTGGCCGTTCTGCTGTGAGTCAAAGATTTTTGAATCGGACGAAAAACTGATAGTGAATTGTAAAGTTCAGGGCCTCCTAATGACGATGGAACACTCAAATTGCGTCCCGATTCAATACATCGTCCTCCAGCAGACTTGTCTCCATGGGTCTATTGCTGCCTCGGGCACCTTATGGCCGTTCTGCTGTGAGTCAAAGATTTTCGAATCGGACGAAAAACTGATAGTTAATTGTAACATTCAGGGCCTCCTAATGACGATGGATCACTCAAATTGCGTCCCGATTCAATACATCGTCCTCCAGCAGACTTGTCTCCATGGGTCTATTGCTGCCTCGGGCACCTTATGGCAGTTCTGCTGTGAGTCAAAGATTTTCGAATCGGACGAAAAACTGATAGTGAATTGTAACATTCAGGGCCACCTAATGACGATGGATCACTCAAATTGCGTCCCGATTCAATACATCGTCCTCCAGCCCACTTGTCTCCATGGCCGTTATGCTGTGAGTCTAAATTATCGAATGGGACGAAAAACTGATAGTGAATTGTAACGTTCAGGGCCACCTAATGACGATGGATCACTCAAATTGCGTCCCGATTCAATACATCGTCCTCCAGCAGACTTGTCTCCATGGGTCTATGGCTGCCTCGGGCACCTTATGGCCGTTCTGCTGTGAGTCAAAGATTTTCGAATCGGACGAAAAACTGATAGTGAATTGTAACATTCAGGGCCACCTAATGACGATGGATCACTCAAATTGCGTCCCGATTCAATACATCGTCTTCCAGCCGACTTGTCTCCATGGGTCTATTGCGGCCTCGGGCACCTTATGGCCGTTCTGCTGTGAGTCAAAGCCTTTCGAATCGGACGAAAAACTGATAGTGAATTGTAACGTTCAGGGCCACCTAATGAAGATGTATCACTCAATTTGCGTCCCGATTCAGTACATCGTCCTCCAGCCGACTTGTCTCCATGGGTCTATTGCTGCCTGCGCACCTTATGGCCGTTCTGCTGTGTCAAAGATTTTCGAATCGGACGAAAAACTGATAGTGAATTGTAACGTTCAGGGCCTCCTAATGACGATGGAACACTCAAATTGCGTTCCGATTCAATACATCGTCCTTCAGCAGACTTGTCTCCATGGGTCTATTGCCTGCTCGGGCACCTTATGGCCGTTCTGCTGTGAGACAAAAATTTTCGAATCGGACGAAAAACTGATAGTGAATTGTAACGTTCAGAGCCTCCTAATGACGATGGAACACTCAAATTGCGTCCCGATTCAATACATCGTCCTCCAGCAGACTTGTCTCCATGGTTCTATTGCTGCCTCGGGCACCTTATGGCCGTTCTGCTGTGAGTCAAAGATTTTCGAATCGGACGAAAAACTGATAGTGAATTGTAACGTTCAGGGCCACCTAATGACGATGGATCACTCAAATTGCGTCCCGATTCAATACATCGTCCTCCAGTAGACTTGTCTCCATGGGTCTATTGCTGCCTCGGGCACCTTATGGCCGTTCTGCTGTGAGTCAAAGATTTTTGAATCTGACGAAAAACTGATAGTGAATTGTAACATTCAGGGCCACGTAATGACGATGGATCACTCAAATTGAGTCCCGATTCAATACATCGTCCTCCAGCCGACTTGTCTCCATGGGTCTATTGCTGCTTCGGGCACCTTATGGCCGTTCTGCTGTGAGTCAAAGATTTTCGAACGGACGAAAAACTGATAGTGAATTGTAACGTTCAGGGCCTCCTAATGACGATGGATCACTCAAATGGCGTCCCGATTCAATACATCGTCCTCCAGCAGACTTGTCTCCATGGGTCTATTGCTGCCTCGGGCACCTTTTGGCCGTTCTGCTGTGATTAAAAAATTTTCGAATCGGACGAAAAACTGATTGTGAAATGTAACGTTCAGGGCCACCTAATGACGATGGATCACTCAAATTGCGTCCCGATTCAATACATCCTCCTCCAGCAGACTTGTCTCCATGGGTCTATTGCTGCCTCGGGCACCTTTTGGCCGTTCTGCTGTGAGCCAAAGATTTTCGAATCGGACGAAAAACTGATAGTGAATTGTAACGTTCAGGACCACCTAATGACGATGGATCACTCAAATTGCGTCCCGATTCAATACTTCGTCCTCCAGCAGACTTGCCTCCATGGGTCTATTGCTGCCTCGTGCACCTTATGGCCGTTCTGCTGTGAGTCAAAGATTTTCGAATCGGACGAAAAACTGGTAGTGATTTGTAACGTTCAGGGCCTCCTAATGACGATGGATCACTCAAATTGCGTCCCGATTCAATACATCGTCCTCCAGCAGACTTGTCTTCATGGGTCTATTGCTGCCTCTGGCACCTTATGGCCGTTCTGCTGTGAGTCAAAGATTTTCGAATCTGACGAAAAACTGATAGTGAATTGTAACATTCAGGGCCACCTAATGACGATGGAACACTCAAATTGCATCCCGATTCAATACATCGTCCTCCAGCCGTCTTGTCTCCATGGCCGTTATGCTGTGAGTCTAAATTATCGAATGGGACGAAAAACTGATAGTGAATTGTAACGTTCAGGGCCACCTAATGACGATGGATCACTCAAATTGCGTCCCGATTCAATACATCGTCCTCCAGCAGACTTGTCTCCATGCGTCTATTGCTGCCGCGGGCACCTTATGGCAGTTCTGCTGTGAGTCAAAGATTTTCGAATCGGACGAAAATCTGATAGTTAATTGTAACATTCATAGCCACCTAATGCCGATGAACCACACAAATTGCGTCCCGATTCAATACACCGTCCTCCAGCCGACTTGACTCCATGGGTCTATTGCTGCCTCGGGCACCTTATGGCCGTTCTGCTGTGAGTCTAGATTATCGAATGGGACGAAAAACTGATAGTGAATTATAACATTCAGGGCCACCTAATGACGATGGAACACTCAAATTGCGTCCCGATTCAATACATCGTCCTCTAGCCGACTTGCCTCCATGACCGTTATGCTGTGAGTCTAAATTATCGAATGGGACGAAAAACTGATAGTGAATTGTAACGTTCAGGGCCACCTAATGACGATGGATCACTCAAATTGCGTCCCGATTCAATACATCGTCCTCCAGCAGACTTGTCTCCATGGGTCAATTGCTGCCTCGGGCACCTTATGGCAGTTCTGCTGTGAGTCAAAGATTTTCGAATCGGACGAAAAACTGATAGTGAATTGTAACATTCAGGGCCACCTAATGACGATGGATCACTCAAATTGCGTCCCGATTCAATACATCGTCCTTCAGAAGACTTGTCTCCATGGGTCTATTGCTGCCTCGGGCACCTTATGGCCGTTCTGCTGTGGGTCAAAGATTTTCGAATCGGTCGAAAAACTGATAGTGAATTGTAACGTTCAGGGCCACCTAATGACGATGCTCAAATTACGTCCCGATTCAATACATCGTCCTCCAGCAGACTTGTCTCCATGGGTCTATTGCTGCCTCGGGCACCTTCTGGCCGTTCTGCTGTGACTCAAAGATTTTCGAATCGGACGAAAAACTGATAGTGAATTGTAACGTTCAGGGCCTCCTAATGACGATGGAACACTCAAATAGCGTCCCGATTCAATACATCGTCCTCCAGCAGACTTGTCTCCATGGGTCTATTGCTGCCTCGGGCACCTTATGGCCATTCTGCTGTGAGTATAGATTACCGAATGGGACGAAAAACTGATAGTGAATTGTAACGTTCAAGGCCACCTAATGACGATGGATCACTCAAATTGCGTCCTGATTCAATACATCGTCCTCCAGCCACCTTGTCTCCATGGGTCTATAGCTGCCTCGGACACCTTGTGGCCGTTCTGCTGTGAGTCAAAGATTTTCGAATCGGAATAAAAACTGATAGTGAATTGTAACGTTCAGGGCCTCCTAATGACGATGGAACACTCAAATTGCGTCCCGATTCAATACATCGTCCTCCAGCAGACTTGTCTCCATGGGTCTATTGCTGCCTCGGGCACCTTATGGCCGTTCTGCTGTGAGTCAAAGATTTTCGAATCGGACGAAAAACTGATAGTGAATTGTAACATTCAGGGCCTCCTAATGACGACGGATCACTCAAATTGCGTCCCGATTCAATACATCGTCCTCCAGCAGACTTGTCTCCATGGGTCTATGGCTGCCTCGGGCACCTTATGGCCGTTCTGCTGTGAGTCAAAGATTTTCGAATCGGACGGAAAACTGATAGTGAATTGTAACATTCAGGGCCACCTAATGACGATGGATCACTCAAATTGCGTCCCGATTCAATACATCGTCTTCCAGCCGACTTGTCTCCATGGGTCTATTGCGGCCTCGGGCACCTTATGGCCGTTCTGCTGTGAGTCAAAGACTTTCGAATCGGACGAAAAACTGATAGTGAATTGTAACGTTCAGGGCCTCCTAATGACGATGTATCACTCAAATTGCGTCCCGATTCAGTACATCGTCCTCCAGCCGACTTGTCTCCATGGGTCTATTGCTGCCTGGGGCACCTTATGGCCGTTCTGCTGTGTCAAAGATTTTCGAATCGGACGAATAACTGATAGTGAATTGTAACGTTCAGGGCCTCCTAATGACGATGGAACACTCAAATTGCGTTCCGATTCAATACATCGTCCTTCAGCAGACTTGTCTCCATGGGTCTATTGCCTGCTCGGGCACCTTATGGCCGTTCTGCTGTGAGTCAAAAATTTTCGAATCGGACGAAAAACTGATAGTGAATTGTAACGTTCAGGGCCTCCTAATGACAATGGATCACTCAAATTGCGTCCCGATTCAATACATTGTCCTCCAGCAGACTTGTCTCCATGGGTCTATTGCTGCCTCGGGCACCTTTTGGCCGTTCTGCTGTGATTAAAAAATTTTCGAATCGGACGAAAAACTGATAGTGAATTGTAATGTTCAGGGCCACCTAATGACGATGGATCACTCAAATTGCGTCCCGATTCAATACATCCTCCTCCAGCAGACTTGTCTCCATGGGTCTATTGCTGCCTCGGGCACCTTATGGCCGTTCTGCTGTGAGCCAAAGATTTTCGAAACGGCCGAAAAACTGATAGTGAATTGTAACGTTCAGGGCCACCTAATGACGATGGATCACTCAAATTGCGTCCCGATTCAATACATCGTCTTCCAGCCGACTTGTCTCCATGGGTCTATTGCGGCCTCGGGCACCTTATGGCCGTTCTGCTGTGAGTCAAAGCCTTTCGAATCGGACGAAAAACTGATAGTGAATTGTAACGTTCAGGGCCACCTAATGAAGATGTATCACTCAATTTGCGTCCCGATTCAGTACATCGTCCTCCAGCCGACTTGTCTCCATGGGTCTATTGCTGCCTGCGCACCTTATGGCCGTTCTGCTGTGTCAAAGATTTTCGAATCGGACGAAAAACTGATAGTGAATTGTAACGTTCAGAGCCTCCTAATGACGATGGAACACTCAAATTGCGTTCCGATTCAATACAACGTCCTTCAGCAGACTTGTCTCCATGGGTCTATTGCCTGCTCGGGCACCTTATGGCCGTTCTGCTGTGAGACAAAAATTTTCGAATCGGACGAAAAACTGATAGTGAATTGTAACGTTCAGAGCCTCCTAATGACGATGGAACACTCAAATTGCGTCCCGATTCAATACATCGTCCTCCAGCAGACTTGTCTCCATGGTTCTATTGCTGCCTCGGGCACCTTATGGCCGTTCTGCTGTGAGTCAAAGATTTTCGAATCGGACGAAAAACTGATAGTGAATTGTAACGTTCAGGGCCACCTAATGACGATGGATCACTCAAATTGCGTCCCGATTCAATACATCGTCCTCCAGTAGACTTGTCTCCATGGGTCTATTGCTGCCTCGGGCACCTTATGGCCGTTCTGCTGTGAGTCAAAGATTTTTGAATCTGACGAAAAACTGATAGTGAATTGTAACATTCAGGGCCACGTAATGACGATGGATCACTCAAATTGAGTCCCGATTCAATACATCGTCCTCCAGCCGACTTGTCTCCATGGGTCTATTGCTGCTTCGGGCACCTTATGGCCGTTCTGCTGTGAGTCAAAGATTTTCGAACGGACGAAAAACTGATAGTGAATTGTAACTTTCAGGGCCTCCTAATGACGATGGATCACTCAAATGGCGTCCCGATTCAATACATCGTCCTCCAGCAGACTTGTCTCCATGGGTCTATTGCTGCCTCGGGCACCTTTTGGCCGTTCTGCTGTGATTAAAAAATTTTCGAATCGGACGAAAAACTGATTGTGAAATGTAACGTTCAGGGCCACCTAATGACGATGGATCACTCAAATTGCGTCCCGATTCAATACATCCTCCTCCAGCAGACTTGTCTCCATGGGTCTATTGCTGCCTCGGGCACCTTTTGGCCGTTCTGCTGTGAGCCAAAGATTTTCGAATCGGACGAAAAACTGATAGTGAATTGTAACGTTCAGGACCACCTAATGACGATGGATCACTCAAATTGCGTCCCGATTCAATACTTCGTCCTCCAGCAGACTTGCCTCCATGGGTCTATTGCTGCCTCGTGCACCTTATGGCCGTTCTGCTGTGAGTCAAAGATTTTCGAATCGGACGAAAAACTGGTAGTGATTTGTAACGTTCAGGGCCTCCTAATGACGATGGATCACTCAAATTGCGTCCCGATTCAATACATCGTCCTCCAGCAGACTTGTCTTCATGGGTCTATTGCTGCCTCTGGCACCTTATGGCCGTTCTGCTGTGAGTCAAAGATTTTCGAATCTGACGAAAAACTGATAGTGAATTGTAACATTCAGGGCCACCTAATGACGATGGAACACTCAAATTGCATCCCGATTCAATACATCGTCCTCCAGCCGTCTTGTCTCCATGGCCGTTATGCTGTGAGTCTAAATTATCGAATGGGACGAAAAACTGGTAGTGAATTGTAACGTTCAGGGCCACCTAATGACGATGGATCACTCAAATTGCGTCCCGATTCAATACATCGTCCTCCAGCAGACTTGTCTCCATGCGTCTATTGCTGCCGCGGGCACCTTATGGCAGTTCTGCTGTGAGTCAAAGATTTTCGAATCGGACGAAAATCTGATAGTTAATTGTAACATTCATAGCCACCTAATGCCGATGAACCACACAAATTGCGTCCCGATTCAATACACCGTCCTCCAGCCGACTTGACTCCATGGGTCTATTGCTGCCTCGGGCACCTTATGGCCGTTCTGCTGTGAGTCTAGATTATCGAATGGGACGAAAAACTGATAGTGAATTATAACATTCAGGGCCACCTAATGACGATGGAACACTCAAATTGCGTCCCGATTCAATACATCGTCCTCTAGCCGACTTGCCTCCATGACCGTTATGCTGTGAGTCTAAATTATCGAATGGGACGAAAAACTGATAGTGAATTGTAACGTTCAGGGCCACCTAATGACGATGGATCACTCAAATTGCGTCCCGATTCAATACATCGTCCTCCAGCAGACTTGTCTCCATGGGTCAATTGCTGCCTCGGGCACCTTATGGCAGTTCTGCTGTGAGTCAAAGATTTTCGAATCGGACGAAAAACTGATAGTGAATTGTAACATTCAGGGCCACCTAATGACGATGGATCACTCAAATTGCGTCCCGATTCAATACATCGTCCTTCAGAAGACTTGTCTCCATGGGTCTATTGCTGCCTCGGGCACCTTATGGCCGTTCTGCTGTGGGTCAAAGATTTTCGAATCGGTCGAAAAACTGATAGTGAATTGTAACGTTCAGGGCCACCTAATGACGATGCTCAAATTACGTCCCGATTCAATACATCGTCCTCCAGCAGACTTGTCTCCATGGGTCTATTGCTGCCTCGGGCACCTTCTGGCCGTTCTGCTGTGACTCAAAGATTTTCGAATCGGACGAAAAACTGATAGTGAATTGTAACGTTCAGGGCCTCCTAATGACGATGGAACACTCAAATAGCGACCCGATTCAATACATCGTCCTCCAGCAGACTTGTCTCCATGGGTCTATTGCTGCCTCGGGCACCTTATGGCCGTTCTGCTGTGAGTATAGATTACCGAATGGGACGAAAAACTGATAGTGAATTGTAACGTTCAAGGCCACCTAATGACGATGGATCACTCAAATTGCGTCCTGATTCAATACATCGTCCTCCAGCCACCTTGTCTCCATGGGTCTATAGCTGCCTCGGACACCTTGTGGCCGTTCTGCTGTGAGTCAAAGATTTTCGAATCGGAATAAAAACTGATAGTGAATTGTAACGTTCAGGGCCTCCTAATGACGATGGAACACTCAAATTGCGTCCCGATTCAATACATCGTCCTCCAGCAGACTTGTCTCCATGGGTCTATTGCTGCCTCGGGCACCTTATGGCCGTTCTGCTGTGAGTCAAAGATTTTCGAATCGGACGAAAAACTGATAGTGAATTGTAACATTCAGGGCCTCCTAATGACGACGGATCACTCAAATTGCGTCCCGATTCAATACATCGTCCTCCAGCAGACTTGTCTCCATGGGTCTATGGCTGCCTCGGGCACCTTATGGCCGTTCTGCTGTGAGTCAAAGATTTTCGAATCGGACGAAAAACTGATAGTGAATTGTAACATTCAGGGCCACCTAATGACGATGGATCACTCAAATTGCGTCCCGATTCAATACATCGTCTTCCAGCCGACTTGTCTCCATGGGTCTATTGCGGCCTCGGGCACCTTATGGCCGTTCTGCTGTGAGTCAAAGACTTTCGAATCGGACGAAAAACTGATAGTGAATTGTAACGTTCAGGGCCTCCTAATGACGATGTATCACTCAAATTGCGTCCCGATTCAGTACATCGTCCTCCAGCCGACTTGTCTCCATGGGTCTATTGCTGCCTGGGGCACCTTATGGCCGTTCTGCTGTGTCAAAGATTTTCGAATCGGACGAATAACTGATAGTGAATTGTAACGTTCAGGGCCTCCTAATGACGATGGAACACTCAAATTGCGTTCCGATTCAATACATCGTCCTTCAGCAGACTTGTCTCCATGGGTCTATTGCCTGCTCGGGCACCTTATGGCCGTTCTGCTGTGAGTCAAAAATTTTCGAATCGGACGAAAAACTGATAGTGAATTGTAACGTTCAGGGCCTCCTAAAGACGATGGAACACTCAAATTGCGTCCCGATTCAATACATCGTCCTCCAGCAGACTTGTCTCCATGGTTCTATTGCTGCCTCGGGCACCTTATAGCCGTTCTGCTGTGAGTCAAAGATTTTCGAATCGGACGAAAAACTGATAGTGAATTGTAACGTTCAGGGCCACGTAATGACGATGGATCACTCAAATTGCGTCCCGATTCAATACATCGTCCTCCAGTAGACTTGTCTCCATGGGTCTATTGCTGCCTCGGGCACCTTACGGCCGTTCTGCTGTGAGTCAAAGATTTTCGAATCTGACGAAAAACTGATAGTGAATTGTAACATTCAGGGCCACGTAATGACGATGGATCACTCAAATTGCGTCCCGATTCAATACATCGTCCTCCAGCCGACTTGTCTCCATGGGTCTATTGCTGCTTCGGGCACCTTATGGCCGTTCTGCTGTGAGTCAAAGATTTTCGAACGGACGAAAAACTGATAGTGAATTGTAACGTTCAGGGCCTCCTAATGACAATGGATCACTCAAATTGCGTCCCGATTCAATACATCGTCCTCCAGCAGACTTTTCTCCATGGGTCTATTGCTGCCTCGGGCACCTTTTGGCCGTTCTGCTGTGATTAAAAAATTTTCGAATCGGACGAAAAACTGATAGTGAATTGTAATGTTCAGGGCCACCTAATGACGATGGATCACTCAAATTGCGTCCCGATTCAATACATCCTCCTCCAGCAGACTTGTCTCCATGGGTCTATTGCTGCCTCGGGCACCTTATGGCCGTTCTGCTGTGAGCCAAAGATTTTCGAAACGGCCGAAAAACTGATAGTGAATTGTAACGTTCAGGAGCACCTAATGACGATGGATCACTCAAATTGCGTCCCGATTCAATACTTCGTCCTCCAGCAGACTTGCCTCCATGGGTCTATTGCTGCCTCGTGCACCTTATGGCCGATCTGCTGTGAGTCAAAGATTTTCGAATCGGACGAAAAGCTGGTAGTGATTTGTAACGTTCAGGGCCTCCTAATGACGATGGATCACTCTAATTGCGTCCCGATTCAATACAACGTCCTCCAGCAGACTTGTCTTCATGGGTCTATTGCTGCCTCGGGCACCTTATGGCCGTTCTGCTGTGAGTCAAAGATTTCGAATCGGACGAAAAACTGATATTGAATTGTAACGTTCAGGGCCTCCTAATGACGATGGAACACTCAAATTGCGTTCCGATTCAATACATCGTCCTCCAGCAGACTTGTCTCCATGGGTCTATTGCCTGCTGGGGCACCTTATGGCCGTTCTGCTGTGAGTCAAAGATTTTCGAACCGGACGAAAAACTGATAGTGAATTGTAACGTTCAGGGCCACCTAATGACGATGGATCACTCAAATTGCGTCCCGATTCAATACATCGTCCTCCAGCAGACTTGTCTCCATGGGTCTATTGCTGCCTCGGGCACCTTATGGCCGTTCTGCTGTGAGTCAAAGATTTTCGAATCTGACGAAAAACTGATAGTGAATTGTAACATTCAGGGCCACCTAATGACGATGGAACACTCAAATTGCGTCCCGATTGAATACATCGTCCTCCAGCCGACTTGTCTCCATGTCCGTTATGCTGTGAGTCTAAATTATCGAATGGGACGAAAAACTGATAGTGAATTGTAACGTTCAGGGCCACCTAATGACGATGGATCACTCAAATTGCGTCCCGATTCAATACATCGTCCTCCAGCAGGTTTGTCTCCATGGGTCTATAGCTGCCTCGGACACCTTATGGCCGTTCTGCTGTGAGTCAAAGATTTTCGAATCTGACGAAAAACTGATAGTGAATTGTAACATTCAGGGCCAGCTAATGACGATGGAACACTCAAATTGCGTCCCGATTGAATACATCGTCCTCCAGCCGTCTTGTCTCCATGGCCGTTATGCTGTGAGTCTAAATTATCGAATGGGACGAAAAATTGATAGTGAATTGTAACGTTCAGGGCCACCTAATGACGATGGATCACTCAAATTGCGTCCCGATTCAATACATCGTCCTCCAGCAGACTTGTCTCCATGCGTCTATTGCTGCCGCGGGCACCTTATGGCCGTTCTGCTGTGAGTCAAAGATTTTCGAATCGGACGAAAATCTGATAGTTAATTGTAACATTCATAGCCACCTAATGCCGATGAACCACACAAATTGCGTCCCGATTCAATACACCGTCCTCCAGCCGACTTGACTCCATGGGTCTATTGCTGCCTCGGGCACCTTATGGCCGTTCTGCTGTGAGTCTAGATTATCGAATGGGACGAAAAACTGATAGTGAATTATAACATTCAGGGCGACCTAATGACGATGGAACACTCAAAATGCGTCCCGATTCAATACATCGTCCTCTAGCCGACTTGCCTCCATGGCCGTTATGCTGTGAGTCTAAATTATCGAATGGGACGAAAAACTGATAGTGAATTGTAACGTTCAGGGCCACCTAATGACGATGGATCACTCAAATTGCGTCCCGATTCAATACATCGTCCTCTAGCAGACTTCTCTCCATGGGTCTATTGCTGCCACGGGCACCTTATGGCAGTTCTGCTGTGAGTCAAAGATTTTCGAATCGGACGAAAAACTGATAGTGAATTGTAACATTCAGGGCCACCTAATGACGATGGATCACTCAAATTGCGTCCCGATTCAATACATCGTCCTTCAGACGACTTGTCTCCATCGGTCTATTGCTGCCTCGGGCACCTTATGGCCGTTCTGCTGTGGGTCAAAGATTTTCGAATCGGTCGAAAAACTGATAGTGAATTGTAACGTTCAGGGCCACCTAATGACGATGGATCACTCAAATTACGTCCCGATTCAATACATCGTCCTCCAGCAGACTTGTCTCAATGGGTCTATTGCTGCCTCGGGCACCTTCTGGCCGTTCTGCTGTGACTCAAAGATTTTCGAATCGGACGATAAACTGATAGTGAATTGTAACGTTCAGGGCCTCCTAATGACGATGGAACACTCAAATAGCGTCCCGATTCAATACATCGTCCTCCAGCAGACTTGTCTCCATGGGTCTATTGCTGCCTCGGGCACCTTATGGCCGTTCTGCTGTGAGTATAGATTACCGAATGGGACGAAAAACTGATAGTGAGTTGTAACGTTCAAGGCCACCTAATGACGATGGATCACTCAAATTGCGTCCCGATTCAATACATCGTCCTCCAGCAGACTTGTCTCCATGGGTCTATGGCTGCCTCGGGCACCTTATGGCCGTTCTGCTGTGAGTCAAAGATTTTCGAATCGGACGAAAAACTGATAGTGAATTGTAACATTCAGGGCCACCTAATGACGATGGATCACTCAAATTGCGTCCCGATTCAATACATCGTCTTCCAGCCGACTTGTCTCCATGGGTCTATTGCAGCCTCGGGCACCTTATGGCCGTTCTGCTGTGAGTCAAAGACTTTCGAATCGGACGAAAAACTGATAGTGAATTGTAAAGTTCAGGGCCTCCTAATGACGATGTATCACTCTAATTGCGTCCCGATTCAGTACATCGTCCTCCAGCCGACTTGTCTCCATGGGTCTATTGCTGCCTGGGGCACCTTATGGCCGTTCTGCTGTGTCAAAGATTTTCGAATCGGACGAAAAACTGATAGTGAATTGTAACGTTCAGTGCCTCCTAATGACGATGGAACACTCAAATTGCGTTCCGATTCAATACATCGTCCTTCAGCAGACTGGTCTCCATGGGTCTATTGCCTGCTCGGGCACCTTATGGCCGTTCTGCTGTGAGTCAAAAATTTTCGAATCGGACGAAAAACTGATAGTGAATTGTAACGTTCAGGGCCTCCTAATGACGATGGAACACTCAAATTGCGTCCCGATTCAATACATCGTCCTCCACCAGACTTGTCTCCATGGTTCTATTGCTGCCTCGGGCACCTTATAGCCGTTCTGCTGTGAGTCAAAGATTTTCGAATCGGACGAAAAACTGATAGTGAATTGTAACGTTCAGGGCCACCTAATGACGATGGATCACTCAAATTGCGTCCCGATTCAATACATCGTCCTCCAGTAGACTTGTCTCCATGGGTCTATTGCTGCCTCGGGCACCTTATGGCCGTTCTGCTGTGAGTCAAAGATTTTCGAATCTGACGAAAAACTGATAGTGAATTGTAACATTCAGGGCCACGTAATGACGATGGATCACTCAAATTGCGTCCCGATTCAATACATCGTCCTCCAGCCGACTTGTCTCCATGGGTCTATTGCTGCTTCGGGCACCTTATGGCCGTTCTGCTGTGAGTCAAAGATTTTCGAACGGACGAAAAACTGATAGTGAATTGTAACGTTCAGGGCCTCCTAATGACGATGGATCACTCAAATTGCGTCCCGATTCAATACATCGTCCTCCAGCAGACTTGTCTCCATGCGTCTATTGCTGCCTCGGGCACCTTTTGGCCGTTCTGCTGTGATTAAAAAATTTTCGAATCGGACGAAAAACTGATAGTGAATTGTAACGTTCAGGGCCACCTAATGACGATGGATCACTCAAATTGCGTCCCGATTCAATACATCCTCCTCCAGCAGAATTGTCTTCATGGGTCTATTGCTGCCTCGGGCACCTTATGGCCGTTCTGCTGTGAGTCAAAGATTTTCGAATCGGACGAAAAACTGGTAGTGATTTGTAACGTTCAGGGCCACCTAATGACGATGGAACACTCAAATTGCGTCCCGATTCAATACATCGTCCTCCAGCAGACTTGTCTCCATGGGTCTATTGCTGCCTCGGGCACCTTATGGCCGTTCTGCTGTGAGTCAAAGATTTTCGAATCTGACGAAAAACTGATAGTGAATTGTAACATTCAGGGCCACCTAATGACGATGGAATACTCAAATTGCGTCCCGATTGAATACATCGTCCTCCAGCCGACTTGTCTCCATGCCCGTTATGCTGTGAGTCTAAATTATCGAATGGGACGAAAAACTGATAGTGAATTGTAACGTTCAGGGCCACCTAATGACGATGGATCACTCAAATTGCGTCCTGATTCAATACATCGTCCTCCAGCAGACTTGTCTCCATGGGTCTATTGCCTGCTCGGGCACCTTATGGCCGTTCTGCTGTGAGTCAAAGATTTTCGAATCGGACGAAAAACTGATAGTGAATTGTAACGTTCAGGGCCATCTAATGACGATGGATCACTCAAATTGCGTCCCGATTCAATACATCGTCCTCCAGCAGACTTGTCTCAATGGGTCTATTGCTGCCTCGGGCACCTTATGGCCGTTCTGCTGTGAGTCAAAGATTTTCGATTCGGACGAAAAACTGATAGTGAATTGTAACATTCAGGGCCACCTAATGACGATGGAACATTTAAATTGCGTCCCGATTCAATACATCCTCCTCCGGCCGAATTGTCTCCATGTCCGTTATGCTGTGAGTCTAAATTATCGAATGGGACGAAATACTGATAGTGAATTGTAACGTTCAGGGCCACCTAATGACGATGGATCACTCAAATTGCGTCCCGATTCAATACATCGTCCTCCAGCAGACTTGTCTCCATGGGCCTATAGCTGCCTCGGACACCTTATGACCGTTCTGCTGTGAGTCAAAGATTTTCGAATCGGACGAAAAACTGATAGTGAATTGTAACGTTCTGGGCCTCCTAATGACGATGGAACACTCAAATTGCGTCCCGATTCAATACATCGTCCTCCAGCAGACTTGTCTCCATGGGTCTATTGCCGCCTCGGGCACCTTATGGCCGTTCTGCTGTGAGTCAAAGATTTTCGAATCGGACGAAAAACTGAAAGTGAATTGTAACGTTCAGGGCCTCCTAATGACGATGGATCACTCAAATTGCGTCCCGATTCAATACATCGTCCTCCAGCAGACTTGTCTCCAAGGGTCTATTGCTGCCTCGGGCACCTTATGGCCGTTCTGCTGTGAGTCAAAGATTTTCGAATCGGACGAAAAACTGATAGCGAATTGTAACATTCAGGGCCACCTAATGACGATGGAACACTCAAATTGCGTCCCGATTCAATACATCGTCCTCCTGCCGACTTGTCTCCATGGCCGTTATGCTGTGAGTCTAAATTATCGAATGGGACGAAAAACTGATAGTGAATTGTAACATTCAGGGCCACGTAATGACGATGGATCACTCAAATTGCGTCCCGATTCAATACATCGTCCTCCAGCCGACTTGTCTCCATGGATCTATTGCTGCCTCCGGCACCTTATGGCCGTTCTGCTGTGAGTCAAAGATTTTCGAATCGGACGAAAAACTGATAGTGAATTGTAACGTTCAGGGCCTCCAAATGACGATGGAACACTCAAATTGCGTCCCGATTCAATACATCGTCCTCCAGCCGACTTGACTCCATGGGTCTATTGCTGCCTCGGGCACCTTATGGCCGTTCTGCTGTGAGTCTAGATTATCGAATGGGACGAAAAACTGATAGTGAATTGTAACGTTCAGGGCCACCTAATGACGATGGATCACTCAAATTGCGTCCCGATTCAATACATCGTCCTCCAGCCAACTTGTCTCCATGGGTCTATTGCTGCCTCGGACGGCTTATGGCCGTTCTGCTGTGAGTCAAAGATTTTCGAATCTGACGAAAAACTGATAGTGAATTGTAACGTTCAGGGCCACGTAATGACGATGGATCACTCAAATTGCGTCCCGATTCAATACATCGTCCTCCAGCAGACTTGTCTCCATGGGTCTATTGCTGCCTCGGGCACCTTATGGCCGTTCTGCTGTGAGTCAAAGATTTTCGAATCTGACGAAAAACTGATAGTGAATTGTAACATTCAGGGCCACGTAATGACGATGGATCACTCAGATTGCGTCCCGATTCAATACAATCTCCTCCAGCCGACTTGTCTCCATGGGTCTATTGCTGCCTCGAGCACCTTATGGCCGTTCTGCTGTGAGTCCAAGATTTTCGAATCGGACGAAAAACTGGTAGTGATTTGTAACGTTCAGGGCCTCCTAATGACGATGGATCACTCAAATTGCGTCCCGATTCAATACATCGTCCTCCAGCAGACTTGTCTTCATGGGTCTATTGCTGCCTCGGGCACCTTATGGCCGTTCTGCTGTGAGTCAAAGATTTTCGAATCGGACGAAAAACTGATAGTGAATTGTAACGTTCAGGGCCACCTAATGACGATGGATCACTCAAATTGCGTCCCGATTCAATACATCGTCCTCCAGCAGACTTGTCTCCATGGGTCTATTGCTGCCTCGGGCACCTTCTGGCCGTTCTGCTGTGACTCAAAGATTTTCGAATCGGACGAAAAACTGATAGTGAATTGTAACGTTCAGGGCATCCTAATGACGATGGAACACTCAAATTGCGTCCCGATTCAATACATCGTCCTCCAGCCGACTTGTCTCCATGTCCGTTATGCTGTGAGTGTAAATTATCGAATGGGACGAAAAACTGATAGTGAATTGTAACGTTCATGGCCACCTAATGACGATGGATCACTCAAATTGCGTCCCGATTCAATACATCGTCCTCCAGCAGACTCGTCACCATCGGTCTATTGCTGCCTCGGGCACCTTATTGCCGTTCTGCTGTGAGTCAAAGATTTTTGAATCGGACGAAAAACTGATAGTGAATTGTAACGTTCAGGGCCATCTAATGACGATGGATCACTCAAATTGCGTCCCGATTCAATACATCGTCCTCCAGCAGCCTTGTCTCCATGGGTCTATTGCTGCCTCGGGCACCTTATGGCCGTTCTGCTGTGAGTCAAAGATTTTCGAATCGGACGAAAAACTGATAGTGAATTGTAACATTCAGGGCCACCTAATGACGATGGAACACTCAAATTGCGTCCCGATTCAATACATCGTCCTCCGGCCGACTTGTCTCCATGTCCGTTATGCTGTGAGTCTAAATTATCGAATGGGACGAAATACTGATAGTGAATTGTAACGTTCAGGGCCACCTAATGACGATGGATCACTCAAATTGCGTCCCGATTCAATACATCGTCCTCCAGCAGACTTGTCTCCATGGGTCTATAGCTGCCTCGGACACCTTATGGCCGTTCTGCTGTGAGTCAAAGATTTTCGAATCGGACGAAAAACTGATAGTGAATTGTAAAGTTCTGGGCCTCCTAATGACGATGGAACACTCAAATTGCGTCCCGATTCAATACATCGTCCCCCAGCAGACTTGTCTCCATGGGTCTATTGCCGCCTCTGGCACCTTATGGCCGTTCTGCTGTGAGTCAAAGATTTTCGAATCGGACGAAAAACTGAAAGTGAATTGTAACGTTCAGGGCCTCCTAATGACGATGGATCACTCAAATTGCGTCCCGATTCAATACATCGTCCTCCAGCAGACTTGTCTCCAAGGGTCTATTGCTGCCTCGGGCACCTTATGGCCGTTCTGCTGTGAGTCAAAGATTTTCGAATCGGACGAAAAACTGATAGCGAATTGTAACGTTCAGGGCCACCTAATGACGATGGATCACTCAAATTGCGTCCCGATTCAATACATCGTCCTCCAGCCAACTTGTCTCCATGGGTCTATTGCTGCCTCGGACGGCTTATGGCCGTTCTGCTGTGAGTCAAAGATTTTCGAATCTGACGAAAAACTGGTAGTGATTTGTAACGTTCAGGGCCTCCTAATGACGATAGATCACTCAAATTGCGTCCCGATTCAATACATCGTCCTCCAGCAGACTTGGCTTCATGGGTCTATTGCTGCCTCAAGCACCTTATGGCCGTTCTGCTGTGAGTCAAAGATTTTCGAATCGGACGAAAAACTGATAGTGAATTGTAACGTTCAGGGCCACCTACTGACGATGGATCACTCAAATTGCGTCCCGATTCAATACATCGTCTTCCAGCAGACTTGTCTCCATGGGTCTATTGCTGCCTCGGGCACCTTCTGGCCGTTCTGCTGTGACTCAAAGATTTTCGAATCGGACGAAAAACTGATAGTGAATTGTAACGTTCAGGGCCTCCTAATGACGATGGAACACTCAAATTGCGTCCCGATTCAATACATCGTCCTCCAGCCGACTTGTCTCCATGTCCGTTATGCTGTGAGTGTAAATTATCGAATGGGACGAAAAACTGATAGTGAATTGTAACGTTCATGGCCACCTAATGACGATGGATCACTCAAATTGCGTCCCGATTCAATACATCGTCCTCCAGCAGACTCGTCTCCATCGGTCTATTGCTGCCTCGGGCACCCTATTGCCGTTCTGCTGAGAGTCAAAGATTTTCGAATCGGACGAAAAACTGATAGTGAATTGTAACTTTCAGGGCCACCTAATGACGATGGATCACTCAAATTGCGTCCCGATTCAATTCATCGTCTTCCAGCCGACTTGTCTCCATGGGTCTATTGCTGCCTCGGGCACCTTATGGCCGTTCTGCTGTGAGTCAAAGATTTTCGAATCTGACCAAAAACTGATAGTGAATTGTAACATTCAGGGCCACGTAATGACGATGGATCACTCAAATTGCGTCCCGATTCAATACATCGTCCTGCAGCCGACTTGTCTCCATGGGTCTATTGCTGCCTCGGGCACATTATGGCCATTCTGCTGTGAGTCAAATATTTTCGAATCGGACGAAAAACTGAAAGTGAATTGTAACGTTCAGGGCCTCCTAATGACGATGGAACACTCACATTGCGTCCCGATTCAATACATCGTCCTCCAGCAGACTTGTCTCCATGGGTCTATTGCTGCCTCGAGCACCTTATGGCCGTTCTGCTGTGAGTCCAAGATTTTCGAATCGGACGAAAAACTGGTAGTGATTTGTAACGTTCAGGGCCTCCTAATGACGATAGATCACTCAAATTGCGTCCCGATTCAATACATCGTCCTCCAGCAGACTTGGCTTCATGGGTCTATTGCTGCCTCAAGCACCTTATGGCCGTTCTGCTGTGAGTCAAAGATTTTCGAATCGGACGAAAAACTGATAGTGAATTGTAACGTTCAGGGCCACCTACTGACGATGGATCACTCAAATTGCGTCCCGATTCAATACATCGTCCTCCAGCAGACTTGTCTCCATGGGTCTATTGCTGCCTCGGGCACCTTCTGGCCGTTCTGCTGTGACTCAAAGATTTTCGAATCGGACGAAAAACTGATAGTGAATTGTAACGTTCAGGGCCTCCTAATGACGATGGAACACTCAAATTGCGTCCCGATTCAATACATCGTCCTCCAGCCGACTTGTCTCCATGTCCGTTATGCTGTGAGTGTAAATTATCGAATGGGACGAAAAACTGATAGTGAATTGTAACGTTCATGGCCACCTAATGACGATGGATCACTCAAATTGCGTCCCGATTCAATACATCGTCCTCCAGCAGACTCGTCTCCATCGGTCTATTGCTGCCTCGGGCACCTTATTGCCGTTCTGCTGAGAGTCAAAGATTTTCGAATCGGACGAAAAACTGATAGTGAATTGTAACTTTCAGGGCCACCTAATGACGATGGATCACTCAAATTGCGTCCCGATTCAATTCATCGTCTTCCAGCCGACTTGTCTCCATGGGTCTATTGCTGCCTCGGGCACCTTCTGGCCGTTCTGCTGTGAGTCAAAGATTTTCGAATCTGACCAAAAACTGATAGTGAATTGTAACATTCAGGGCCACGTAATGACGATGGATCACTCAAATTGCGTCCCGATTCAATACATCGTCCTGCAGCCGACTTGTCTCCATGGGTCTATTGCTGCCTCGGGCACATTATGGCCATTCTGCTGTGAGTCAAATATTTTCGAATCGGACGAAAAACTGAAAGTGAATTGTAACGTTCAGGGCCTCCTAATGACGATGGAACACTCACATTGCGTCCCGATTCAATACATCGTCCTCCAGCAGACTTGTCTCCATGGGTCTATTGCTGCCTCGGGCACCTTAAGGCCGTTCTGCTGTGAGTCAAAGATTTTTGAATCGGACGAAAAACTGATAGTGAATTGTAACATTCAGGGCCTCCTAATGACGATGGAACACTCAAATTGCGTCCCGATTCAATACATCGTCTTCCAGCCGACTTGTCTCCATGGGTCTATTGCTGCCTCGGGCACCTTATGGCCGTTCTGCTGTGAGTCAAAAATTTTCGAATCGGACGAAAAACTGATAGTGAATTGTAACGTTCAGGGCCTCCTAATGACGATGGGACACTCAAATTGCGTCCCGATTCAATACATCGTCCTCCAGCAGACTTGTCTCCATGGGTCTATTGCTGCCTCGGGCACCTTATGGCCGTTCTGCTGTGAGTCTAGATTATCGAATGGGACGAAAAACTGATAGTGAATTGTAACGTTCAAGGCCACCTAATGACGATGGATCACTCAAATTGCGTCCCGATTCAATACATCGTCCTCCAGCAGACTTGTCTCCATGGGTCTATTGCTGCCTCGGGCACCTTATGGCCGTTCTGCTGTGAGTCAAAGATTTTCGAATCTGACGAAAAACTGATAGTGAATTGTAACATTCAGGGCAACGTGATGACGATGAATCACTCAAATTGCGTCCCTATTCAATACATCGTCCTGCAGCCGACTTGTCTCCATGGGTCTATTGCTTCCTCGGGCACCTTATGGCCGTTCTGCTGTGAGTCAAAGATTTTCGATTCGGACGAAAAACTGATAGTGAATTGTAACATTCAGGGCCTCCTAATGACGATGGAACACTCAAATTGCGTCCCGATTCAATACATCGTCCTCCGGCAGACTTGTCTCCATGGGTCTATTGCTGCCTCGGGCACCTTATGGCCGTTCTGTTGTGAGTCAAAGATTTTCGAATCGGACGAAAAACTGATAGTGAATTGTGACGTTCATGGCAACCTAATGACGATGGATCACTCAAATTGCGTCCCGATTCAATACATCGTCCTCCAGCAGACTTGTCTCCATGGGTCTATTGCTGCCTCGAGCACCTTATGGCCGTTCTGCTGTGAGTCAATGATTTCCGAATCGGACGAAAAACTGATAGTGAATTGTAACTTTCAGGGCCACCTAATGACGATGGATCACTCAAATTGCGTCCCGATTCAATACATCGTCTTCCAGCCGACTTGTCTCCATGGATCTATTGCTGCCTCGGGCACCTTATGGCCGTTCTGCTGTGGGTCAAAGATTTTCGAATCGGACGAAAAACTGATAGTGAATTGTAACGTTCAGGGCCTCCTAATGACGATGGAACACTCAAATTGCGTCCCGATTCAATACATCGTCCTCCAGCAGACTTGGCTTCATGGGTCTATTGCTGCCTCAAGCACCTTATGGCCGTTCTGCTGTGAGTCAAAGATTTTCGAATCGGACGAAAAACTGATAGTGAATTGTAACGTTCAGGGCCACCTACTGACGATGGATCACTCAAATTGCGTCCCGATTCAATACATCGTCCTCCAGCAGACCTGTCTCCATGGGTCTATTGCTGCCTCGGGCACCTTCTGGCCGTTCTGCTGTGACTCAAAGATTTTCGAATCGGACGAAAAACTGATAGTGAATTGTAACGTTCAGGGCCTCCTAATGACGATGGAACACTCAAATTGCGTCCCGATTCAATACATCGTCCTCCAGCCGACTTGTCTCCATGTCCGTTATGCTGTGAGTGTAAATTATCGAATGGGACGAAAAACTGATAGTGAATTGTAACGTTCATGGCCACCTAATGACGATGGATCACTCAAATTGCGTCCCGATTCAATACATCGTCCTCCAGCAGACTCGTCTCCATCGGTCTATTGCTGCCTCGGGCACCTTATTGCCGTTCTGCTGAGAGTCAAAGATTTTCGAATCGGACGAAAAACTGATAGTGAATTGTAACTTTCAGGGCCACCTAATGACGATGGATCACTCAAATTGCGTCCCGATTCAATTCATCGTCTTCCAGCCGACTTGTCTCCATGGGTCTATTGCTGCCTCGGGCACCTTCTGGCCGTTCTGATGTGAGTCAAAGATTTTCGAATCTGACCAAAAACTGATAGTGAATTGTAACATTCAGGGCCACGTAATGACGATGGATCACTCAAATTGCGTCCCGATTCAATACATCGTCCTGCAGCCGACTTGTCTCCATGGGTCTATTGCTGCCTCGGGCACATTATGGCCATTCTGCTGTGAGTCAAATATTTTCGAATCGGACGAAAAACTGAAAGTGAATTGTAACGTTCAGGGCCTCCTAATGACGATGGAACACTCACATTGCGTCCCGATTCAATACATCGTCCTCCAGCAGACTTGTCTCCATGGGTCTATTGCTGCCTCGGGCACCTTAAGGCCGTTCTGCTGTGAGTCAAAGATTTTTGAATCGGACGAAAAACTGATAGTGAATTGTAACATTCATGGCCTCCTAATGACGATGGAACACTCAAATTGCGTCCCGATTCAATACATCGTCTTCCAGCCAACTTGTCTCCATGGGTCTATTGCTGCCTCGGGCACCTTATGGCCGTTCTGCTGTGAGTCAAAAATTTTCGAATCGGACGAAAAACTGATAGTGAATTGTAACGTTCAGGGCCTCCTAATGACGATGGGACACTCAAATTGCGTCCCGATTCAATACATCGTCCTCCAGCAGACTTGTCTCCATGGGTCTATTGCTGCCTCGGGCACCTTATGGCCGTTCTGCTGTGAGTCTAGATTATCGAATGGGACGAAAAACTGATAGTGAATTGTAACGTTCAAGGCCACCTAATGACGATGGATCACTCAAATTGCGTCCCGATTCAATACATCGTCCTCCAGCAGACTTGTCTCCATGGGTCTATTGCTGCCTCGGGCACCTTATGGCCGTTCTGCTGTGAGTCAAAGATTTTCGAATCTGACGAAAAACTGATAGTGAATTGTAACATTCAGGGCAACGTGATGACGATGAATCACTCAAATTGCGTCCCTATTCAATACATCGTCCTGCAGCCGACTTGTCTCCATGGGTCTATTGCTTCCTCGGGCACCTTATGGCCGTTCTGCTGTGAGTCAAAGATTTTCGAATCGGACGAAAAACTGATAGTGAATTGTAACATTCAGGGCCTCCTAATGACGATGGAACACTCAAATTGCGTCCCGATTCAATACATCGTCCTCCGGCAGACTTGTCTCCATGGGTCTATTGCTGCCTCGGGCACCTTATGGCCGTTCTGTTGTGAGTCAAAGATTTTCGAATCGGACGAAAAACTGATAGTGAATTGTGACGTTCATGGCAACCTAATGACGATGGATCACTCAAATTGCGTCCCGATTCAATACATCGTCCTCCAGCAGACTTGTCTCCATTGGTCTATTGCTGCCTCGAGCACCTTATGGCCGTTCTGCTGTGAGTCAATGATTTCCGAATCGGACGAAAAACTGATAGTGAATTGTAACTTTCAGGGCCACCTAATGACGATGGATCACTCAAATTGCGTCCCGATTCAATACATCGTCTTCCAGCCGACTTGTCTCCATGGATCTATTGCTGCCTCGGGCACCTTATGGCCGTTCTGCTGTGGGTCAAAGATTTTCGAATCGGACGAAAAACTGATAGTGAATTGTAACGTTCAGGGCCTCCTAATGACGATGGAACACTCAAATTGCGTCCCGATTCAATACATCGTCCTCCAGCAGACTTGTCTCCATGGGTCTATTGCTGCCTCGGGCACCTTATGTCCGTTCTGCTGTGAGTCAAAGATTTTCGAATCGGACGAAAAACTGATAGTGAATTGTTACGTTCAGGGCCTCCTAATGACGATGGATCACTCAAATTGCGTCCCGATTCAATACATCGTCTTCCAGCCGACTTGTCTCCAAGGGTCTATTGCTGCCTCGGGCACCTTATGGCCGTTCTGCTGTGAGTCAAAGATTTTCGAATCGGACGAAAAACTGATAGTGAATTGTAACGTTCAGGGCCACCTAATGACGATGGATCACTCAAATTGCGTCCCGATTCAATACATCGTCCTCCAGCAGACTTGTCTCCATGGGTCTATTGCTGCCTCGGGCACCTTCTGGCCGTTCTGCTGTGACTCAAAGATTTTCGAATCGGACGAAAAACTGATAGTGAATTGTAACGTTCAGGGCATCCTAATGACGATGGAACACTCAAATTGCGTCCCGATTCAATACATCGTCCTCCAGCCGACTTGTCTCCATGTCCGTTATGCTGTGAGTGTAAATTATCGAATGGGACGAAAAACTGATAGTGAATTGTAACGTTCATGGCCACCTAATGACGATGGATCACTCAAATTGCGTCCCGATTCAATACATCGTCCTCCAGCACACTCGTCACCATCGGTCTATTGCTGCCTCGGGCACCTTATTGCCGTTCTGCTGTGAGTCAAAGATTTTCGAATCGGACGAAAAACTGATAGTGAATTGTAACGTTCAGGGCCATCTAATGACGATGGAACACTCAAATTGCGTCCCGATTCAATACATCGTCCTCCAGCAGACTTGTCTCCATGGGTCTATTGCTGCCTCGGGCACCTTATGGCCGTTCTGCTGTGAGTCAAAGATTTTCGAATCGGACGAAAAACTGATAGTGAATTGTAACATTCAGGGCCACCTAATGACGATGGAACACTCAAATTGCGTCCCGATTCAATACATCGTCCTCCGGCCGACTTGTCTCCATGTCCGTTATGCTGTGAGTCTAAATTATCGAATGGGACGAAATACTGATAGTGAATTGTAACGTTCAGGGCCACCTAATGACGATGGATCACTCAAATTGCGTCCCGATTCAATACATCGTCCTCCAGCAGACTTGTCTCCATGGGTCTATAGCTGCCTCGGACACCTTATGGCCGTTCTGCTGTGAGTCAAAGATTTTCGAATCGGACGAAAAACTGATAGTGAATTGTAACGTTCTGGGCCTCCTAATGACGATGGAACACTCAAATTGCGTCCCGATTCAATACATCGTCCCCCAGCAGACTTGTCTCCATGGGTCTATTGCCGCCTCGGGCACCTTATGGCCGTTCTGCTGTGAGTCAAAGATTTTCGAATCGGACGAAAAACTGATAGTGAATTGTAACTTTCAGGGCCACCTAATGACGATGGATCACTCAAATTGCGTCCCGATTCAATACATCGTCTTCCAGCCGACTTGTCTCCATGGATCTATTGCTGCCTCGGGCACCTTATGGCCGTTCTGCTGTGAGTCAAAGATTTTCGAATCGGACGAAAAACTGATAGTGAATTGTAACGTTCAGGGCCTCCTAATGACGATGGAACACTCAAATTGCGTCCCGATTCAATACATCGTCCTCCAGCAGACTTGTCTCCATGGGTCTATTGCTGCCTCGGGCACCTTATGTCCGTTCTGCTGTGAGTCAAAGATTTTCGAATCGGACGAAAAACTGATAGTGAATTGTAACGTTCAGGACCTCCTAATGACGATGGATCACTCAAATTGCGTCCCGATTCAATACATCGTCTTCCAGCCGACTTGTCTCCAAGGGTCTATTGCTGCCTCGGGCACCTTATGGCCGTTCTGCTGTGAGTCAAAGATTTTCGAATCGGACGAAAAACTGATAGTGAATTGTAACGTTCAGGGCCACCTAATGACGATGGATCACTCAAATTGCGTCCCGATTCAATACATCGTCCTCCAGCAGACTTGTCTCCATGGGTCTATTGCTGCCTCGGGCACCTTCTGGCCGTTCTGCTGTGACTCAAAGATTTTCGAATCGGACGAAAAACTGATAGTGAATTGTAACGTTCAGGGCATCCTAATGACGATGGAACACTCAAATTGCGTCCCGATTCAATACATCGTCCTCCAGCCGACTTGTCTCCATGTCCGTTATGCTGTGAGTGTAAATTATCGAATGGGACGAAAAACTGATAGTGAATTGTAACGTTCATGGCCACCTAATGACGATGGATCACTCAAATTGCGTCCCGATTCAATACATCGTCCTCCAGCACACTCGTCACCATCGGTCAATTGCTGCCTCGGGCACCTTATTGCCGTTCTGCTGTGAGTCAAAGATTTTCGAATCGGACGAAAAACTGATAGTGAATTGTAACGTTCAGGGCCATCTAATGACGATGGATCACTCAAATTGCGTCCCGATTCAATACATCGTCCTCCAGCAGCCTTGTCTCCATGGGTCTATTGCTGCCTCGGGCACCTTATGGCCGTTCTGCTGTGAGTCAAAGATTTTCGAATCGGACGAAAAACTGATAGTGAATTGTAACATTCAGGGCCACCTAATGACGATGGAACACTCAAATTGCGTCCCGATTCAATACATCGTCCTCCGGCCGACTTGTCTCCATGTCCGTTATGCTGTGAGTCTAAATTATCGAATGGGACGAAATACTGATAGTGAATTGTAACGTTCAGGGCCACCTAATGACGATGGATCACTCAAATTGCGTCCCGATTCAATACATCGTCCTCCAGCAGACTTGTCTCCATGGGTCTATAGCTGCCTCGGACACCTTATGGCCGTTCTGCTGTGAGTCAAAGATTTTCGAATCGGACGAAAAACTGATAGTGAATTGTAACGTTCTGGGCCTCCTAATGACGATGGAACACTCAAATTGCGTCCCGATTCAATACATCGTCCCCCAGCAGACTTGTCTCCATGGGTCTATTGCCGCCTCGGGCACCTTATGGCCGTTCTGCTGTGAGTCAAAGATTTTCGAATCGGACGAAAAACTGAAAGTGAATTGTAACGTTCAGGGTCTCCTAATGACGATGGATCACTCAAATTGTGTCCCGATTCAATACATCGTCCTCCAGCAGACTTGTCTCCAAGGGTCTATTGCTGCCTCGGGCACCTTATGGCCGTTCTGCTGTGAGTCAAAGATTTTCGAATCGGACGAAAAACTGATAGCGAATTGTAACGTTCAGGGCCACCTAATGACGATGGATCACTCAAATTGCGTCCCGATTCAATACATCGTCCTCCAGCCAACTTGTCTCCATGGGTCTATTGCTGCCTCGGACGGCTTATGGCCGTTCTGCTGTGAGTCAAAGATTTTCGAATCGGACGAAAAACTGATAGTGAATTGTAACGTTCAGGGCCACGTAATGACGATGGATCACTCAAATTGCGTCCCGATTCAATACATCGTCCTCCAGCAGACTTGTCTCCATGGGTCTGTTGCTGCCTCGGGCACCTTATGGCCGTTCTGCTGTGAGTCAAAGATTTTCGAATCTGACGAAAAACTGATAGTGAATTGTAACATTCAGGGCCACGAAATGACGATGGATCACTCAAATTGCGTCCCGATTCAATACATCCTCCTCCAGCCGACTTGTCTCCATGGGTCTATTGCTGCCTCGAGCACCTTATGGCCGTTCTGCTGTGAGTCCAAGATTTTCGAATCGGACGAAAAACTGGTAGTGATTTGTAACGTTCAGGGCCTCCTAATGACGATAGATCACTCAAATTGCGTCCCGATTCAATACATCGTCCTCCAGCAGACTTGGCTTCATGGGTCTATTGCTGCCTCGGGCACCTTATGGCCGTTCTGCTGTGAGTCAAACATTTTCGAATCGGACGAAAAACTGATAGTGAATTGTAACGTTCAGGGCCACCTACTGACGATGGATCACTCAAATTGCGTCCCGATTCAATACATCGTCCTCCAGCAGACTTGTCTCCATGGGTCTATTGCTGCCTCGGGCACCTTCTGGCCGTTCTGCTGTGACTCAAAGATTTTCGAATCGGACGAAAAACTGATAGTGAATTGTAACGTTCAGGGCCTCCTAATGACGATGGAACACTCAAATTGCGTCCCGATTCAATACATCGTCCTCCAGCCGACTTGTCTCCATGTCCGTTATGCTGTGAGTGTAAATTATCGAATGGGACGAAAAACTGATAGTGAATTGTAACGTTCATGGCCACCTAATGACGATGGATCACTCAAATTGCGTCCCGATTCAATACATCGTCCTCCAGCAGACTCGTCTCCATCGGTCTATTGCTGCCTCGGGCACCTTATTGCCGTTCTGCTGAGAGTCAAAGATTTTCGAATCGGACGAAAAACTGATAGTGAATTGTAACTTTCAGGGCCACCTAATGACGATGGATCACTCAAATTGCGTCCCGATTCAATACATCGTCCTCCAGCCAACTTGTCTCCATGGGTCTATTGCTGCCTCGGACGGCTTATGGCCGTTCTGCTGTGAGTCAAAGATTTTCGAATCGGACGAAAAACTGATAGTGAATTGTAACGTTCAGGGCCACGTAATGACGATGGATCACTCAAATTGCGTCCCGATTCAATACATCCTCCTCCAGCCGACTTGTCTCCATGGGTCTATTGCTGCCTCGAGCACCTTATGGCCGTTCTGCTGTGAGTCCAAGATTTTCGAATCGGACGAAAAACTGGTAGTGATTTGTAACGTTCAGGGCCTCCTAATGACGATAGATCACTCAAATTGCGTCCCGATTCAATACATCGTCCTCCAGCAGACTTGGCTTCATGGGTCTATTGCTGCCTCGGGCACCTTATGGCCGTTCTGCTGTGAGTCAAACATTTTCGAATCGGACGAAAAACTGATAGTGAATTGTAACGTTCAGGGCCACCTACTGACGATGGATCACTCAAATTGCGTCCCGATTCAATACATCGTCCTCCAGCAGACTTGTCTCCATGGGTCTATTGCTGCCTCGGGCACCTTCTGGCCGTTCTGCTGTGACTCAAAGATTTTCGAATCGGACGAAAAACTGATAGTGAATTGTAACGTTCAGGGTCTCCTAATGACGATGGAACACTCAAATTGCGTCCCGATTCAATACATCGTCCTCCAGCCGACTTGTCTCCATGTCCGTTATGCTGTGAGTGTAAATTATCGAATGGGACGAAAAACTGATAGTGAATTGTAACGTTCATGGCCACCTAATGACGATGGATCACTCAAATTGCGTCCCGATTCAATACATCGTCCTCCAGCAGACTCGTCTCCATCGGTCTATTGCTGCCTCGGGCACCTTATTGCCGTTCTGCTGAGAGTCAAAGATTTTCGAATCGGACGAAAAACTGATAGTGAATTGTAACTTTCAGGGCCACCTAATGACGATGGATCACTCAAATTGCGTCCCGATTCAATACATCGTCTTCCAGCCGACTTGTCTCCATGGGTCTATTGCTGCCTCGGGCACCTTATGGCCGTTCTGCTGTGAGTCAAAGATTTTCGAATCTGACGAAAAACTGATAGTGAATTGTAACGTTCAGGGCCTCCTAATGACGATGGAACACTCAAATTGCGTCCCGATTCAATACATCGTCCTCCAGCAGACTTGTCTCCATGGGTCTATTGCTGCCTCGGACACCTTATGGCCGATCTGCTGTGAGTCAAAGATTTTCGATCGGACGAAAAACTGATGGTGAATTGTAACGTTCTGGGAACACTCAAATTGCGTCCCGATTCAATACATCGTCCCCCAGCAGACTTGTCTCCATGGGTCTATTGCCGCCTCGGGCACCTTATGGCCGTTCTGCTGTGAGTCAAAGATTTTCGAATCGGACGAAAAACTGAAAGTGAATTGTAACGTTCAGGGCCTCCTAATGACGATGGATCACTCAAATTGCGTCCCGATTCAATACATCGTCCTCCAGCAGACTTGTCTCCAAGGGTCTATTGCTGCCTCGGGCACCTTATGGCCGTTCTGCTGTGAGTCAAAGATTTTCGAATCGGACGAAAAACTGATAGCGAATTGTAACGTTCAGGGCCACCTAATGACGAAGGATCACTCAAATTGCGTCCCGATTCAATACATCGTCCTCCAGCCAACTTGTCTCCATGGGTCTATTGCTGCCTCGGACGGCTTATGGCCGTTCTGCTGTGAGTCAAAGATTTTCGAATCGGACGAAAAACTGATAGTGAATTGTAACGTTCAGGGCCACGTAATGACGATGGATCACTCAAATTGCGTCCCGATTCAATACATCGTCCTCCAGCAGACTTGTCTCCATGGGTCTGTTGCTGCCTCGGGCACCTTATGGCCGTTCTGCTGTGAGTCAAAGATTTTCGAATCTGACGAAAAACTGATAGTGAATTGTAACATTCAGGGCCACGTAACGACGATGGATCACTCAAATTGCGTCCCGATTCAATACATCCTCCTCCAGCCGACTTGTCTCCATGGGTCTATTGCTGCCTCGAGCACCTTATGGCCGTTCTGCTGTGAGTCCAAGATTTTCGAATCGGACGAAAAACTGGTTGTGATTTGTAACGTTCAGGGCCTCCTAATGACGATAGATCACTCAAATTGCGTCCCGATTCAATACATCGTCCTCCAGCAGACTTGGCTTCATGGGTCTATTGCTGCCTCGGGCACCTTATGGCCGTTCTGCTGTGAGTCAAAGATTTTCGAATCGGACGAAAAACTGATAGTGAATTGTAACGTTCAGGGCCACCTACTGACGATGGATCACTCAAATTGTGTCCCGATTCAATACATCGTCCTCCAGCAGACTTGTCTCCATGGGTCTATTGCTGCCTCGGGCACCTTCTGGCCGTTCTGCTGTGACAGAAAGATTTTCGAATCGGACGAAAAACTGATAGTGAATTGTAACATTCAGGGCCACGTAATGACGATGGATCACTCAAATTGCGTCCCGATTCAATACATCCTCCTCCAGCCGACTTGTCTCCATGGGTCTATTGCTGCCTCGAGCACCTTATGGCCGTTCTGCTGTGAGTCCAAGATTTTCGAATCGGACGAAAAAGTGGTAGTGATTTGTTACGTTCAGGGCCTCCTAATGACGATAGATCACTCAAATTGCGTCCCGATTCAATACATCGTCCTCCAGCAGACTTGGCTTCATGGGTCTATTGCTGCCTCGGGCACCTTATGGCCGTTCTGCTGTGAGTCAAAGATTTTCGAATCGGACGAAAAACTGATAGTGAATTGTAACGTTCAGGGCCACCTACTGACGATGGATCACTCAAATTGCGTCCCGATTCAATACATCGTCCCCCAGCAGACTTGTCTCCATGGGTCTATTGCTGCCTCGGGCACCTTCTGGCCGTTCTGCTGTGACTCAAAGATTTTCGAATCGGACGAAAAACTGATAGTGAATTGTAACATTCAGGGCCACGTAATGACGATGGATCACTCAAATTGCGTCCCGATTCAATACATCCTCCTCCAGCCGACTTGTCTCCATGGGTCTATTGCTGCCTCGAGCACCTTATGGCCGTTCTGCTGTGAGTCCAAGATTTTCGAATCGGACGAAAAACTGGTAGTGATTTGTAACGTTCAGGGCCTCCTAATGACGATAGATCACTCAAATTGCGTCCCGATTCAATACATCGTCCTCCAGCAGACTTGGCTTCATGGGTCTATTGCTGCCTCGGGCACCTTATGGCCGTTCTGCTGTGAGTCAAAGATTTTCGAATCGGACGAAAAACTGATAGTGAATTGTAACGTTCAGGGCCACCTACTGACGATGGATCACTCAAATTGCGTCCCGATTCAATACATCGTCCTCCAGCAGACTTGTCTCCATGGGTCTATTGCTGCCTCGGGCACCTTCTGGCCGTTCTGCTGTGACTCAAAGATTTTCGAATCGGACGAAAAACTGATAGTGAATTGTAACGTTCAGGGCCTCCTAATGACGATGGAACACTCAAATTGCGTCCCGATTCAATACATCGTCCTCCAGCCGACTTGTCTCCATGTCCGTTATGCTGTGAGTGTAAATTATCGAATGGGACGAAAAACTGATAGTGAATTGTAACGTTCATGGCCACCTAATGACGATGGATCACTCAAATTGCGTCCCGATTCAATACATCGTCCTCCAGCAGACTCGTCTCCATCGGTCTATTGCTGCCTCGGGCACCTTATTGCCGTTCTGCTGAGAGTCAAAGATTTTCGAATCGGACGAAAAACTGATAGTGAATTGTAACTTTCAGGGCCACCTAATGACGATGGATCACACAAATTGCGTCCCGATTCAATACATCGTCTTCCAGCCGACTTGTCTCCATGGGTCTATTGCTGCCTCGGGCACCTTATGGCCGTTCTGCTGTGAGTCAAAGATTTTCGAATCTGACGAAAAACTGATAGTGAATTGTAACATTCAGGGCCACGTAATGACGATGGATCACTCAAATTGCGTCCCGATTCAATACATCGTCCTGCAGCCGACTTGTCTCCATGGGTCTATTGCTGCCTCGGGCACATTATGGCCATTCTGCTGTGAGTCAAATATTTTCGAATCGGACGAAAAACTGAAAGTGAATTGTAACGTTCAGGGCCTCCTAATGACGATGGAACACTCAAATTGCGTCCCGATTCAATACATCGTCCTCCAGCAGACTTGTCTCCATGGGTCTATTGCTGCCTCGGACACCTTATGGCCGATCTGCTGTGAGTCAAAGATTTTCGATCGGACGAAAAACTGATAGTGAATTGTAACGTTCTGGGCCTCCTAATGACGATGGAACACTCAAATTGCGTCCCGATTCAATACATCGTCCCCCAGCAGACTTGTCTCCATGGGTCTATTGCCGCCTCGGGCACCTTATGGCCGTTCTGCTGTGAGTCAAAGATTTTCGAATCGGACGAAAAACTGAAAGTGAATTGTAACGTTCAGGGCCTCCTAATGACGATGGATCACTCAAATTGCGTCCCGATTCAATACATCGTCCTCCAGCAGACTTGTCTCCAAGGGTCTATTGCTGCCTCGGGCACCTTATGGCCGTTCTGCTGTGAGTCAAAGATTTTCGATTCGGACGAAAAACTGATAGCGAATTGTAACGTTCAGGGCCACCTAATGACGATGGATCACTCAAATTGCGTCCCGATTCAATACATCGTCCTCCAGCCAACTTGTCTCCATGGGTCTTTTGCTGCCTCGGACGGCTTATGGCCGTTCTGCTGTGAGTCAAAGATTTTCGAATCGGACGAAAAACTGATAGTGAATTGTAACGTTCAGGGCCACGTAATGACGATGGATCACTCAAATTGCGTCCCGATTCAATACATCGTCCTCCAGCAGACTTGTCTCCATGGGTCTGTTGCTGCCTCGGGCACCTTATGGCCGTTCTGCTGTGAGTCAAAGATTTTCGAATCTGACGAAAAACTGATAGTGAATTGTAACATTCAGGGCCACGTAATGACGATGGATCACTCAAATTGCGTCCCGATTCAATACATCCTCCTCCAGCCGACTTGTCTCCATGGGTCTATTGCTGCCTCGAGCACCTTATGGCCGTTCTGCTGTGAGTCCAAGATTTTCGAATCGGACGAAAAACTGGTAGTGATTTGTAACGTTCAGGGCCTCCTAATGACGATAGATCACTCAAAATGCGTCCCGATTCAATACATCGTCCTCCAGCAGACTTGGCTTCATGGGTCTATTGCTGCCTCGGGCACCTTATGGCCGTTCTGCTGTGAGTCAAACATTTTCGAATCGGACGAAAAACTGATAGTGAATTGTAACGTTCAGGGCCACCTACTGACGATGGATCACTCAAATTGCGTCCCGATTCAATACATCGTCCTCCAGCAGACTTGTCTCCATGGGTCTATTGCTGCCTCGGGCACCTTCTGGCCGTTCTGCTGTGACTCAAAGATTTTCGAATCGGGCGAAAAACTGATAGTGAATTGTAACGTTCAGGGCCTCCTAATGACGATGGAACACTCAAATTGCGTCCCGATTCAATACATCGTCCTCCAGCCGACTTGTCTCCATGTCCGTTATGCTGTGAGTGTAAATTATCGAATGGGACGAAAAACTGATAGTGAATTGTAACGTTCATGGCCACCTAATGACGATGGATCACTCAAATTGCGTCCCGATTCAATACATCGTCCTCCAGCAGACTCGTCTCCATCGGTCTATTGCTGCCTCGGGCACCTTATTGCCGTTCTGCTGAGAGTCAAAGATTTTCGAATCGGACGAAAAACTGATAGTGAATTGTAACTTTCAGGGCCACCTAATGACGATGGATCACTCAAATTGCGTCCCGATTCAATACATCGTCTTCCAGCCGACTTGTCTCCATGGGTCTATTGCTGTCTCGGGCACCTTATGGCCGTTCTGCTGTGAGTCAAAGATTTTCGAATCTGACGAAAAACTGATAGTGAATTGTAACATTCAGGGCCACGTAATGACGATGGATCACTCAAATTGCGTCCCGATTCAATACATCGTCCTGCAGCCGACTTGTCTCCATGGGTCTATTGCTGCCTCGGGCACATTATGGCCATTCTGCTGTGAGTCAAATATTTTCGAATCGGACGAAAAACTGAAAGTGAATTGTAACGTTCAGGGCCTCCTAATGACGATGGAACACTCAAATTGCGTCCCGATTCAATACATCGTCCTCCAGCCAACTTGTCTCCATGGGTCTATTGCTGCCTCGGACGGCTTATGGCCGTTCTGCTGTGAGTCAAAGATTTTCGAATCTGACGAAAAACTGATAGTGAATTGTAACATTCAGGGCCACGTAATGACGATGGATCACTCAAATTGCGTCCCGATTCAATACATCCTCCTCCAGCCGACTTGTCTCCATGGGTCTATTGCTGCTTCGAGCACCTTATGGCCGTTCTGCTGTGAGTCCAAGATTTTCGAATCGGACGAAAAACTGGTAGTGATTTGTAACGTTCAGGGCCTCCTAATGACGATAGATCACTCAAATTGCGTCCCGATTCAATACATCGTCCTCCAGCAGACTTGGCTTCATGGGTCTATTGCTGCCTCGGGCACCTTATGGCCGTTCTGCTGTGAGTCAAAGATTTTCGAATCGGACGAAAAACTGATAGTGAATTGTAACGTTCAGGGCCACCTACTGACGATGGATCACTCAAATTGCGTCCCGATTCAATACATCGTCCTCCAGCAGACTTGTCTCCATGGGTCTATTGCTGCCTCGGGCACCTTCTGGCCGTTCTGCTGTGACTCAAAGATTTTCGAATCGGACGAAAAACTGATAGTGAATTGTAACATTCAGGGCCACGTAATGACGATGGATCACTCAAATTGCGTCCCGATTCAATACATCCTCCTCCAGCCGACTTGTCTCCATGGGTCTATTGCTGCCTCGAGCACCTTATGGCCGTTCTGCTGTGACTCCAAGATTTTCGAATCGGACGAAAAACTGGTAGTGATTTGTAACGTTCAGGGCCTCCTAATGACGATAGATCACTCAAATTGCGTCCCGATTCAATACATCGTCCTCCAGCAGACTTGGCTTCATGGGTCTATTGCTGCCTCGGGCACCTTATGGCCGTTCTGCTGTGAGTCAAAGATTTTCGAATCGGACGAAAAACTGATAGTGAATTGTAACGTTCAGGGCCACCTACTGACGATGGATCACTCAAATTGCGTCCCGATTCAATACATCGTCCCCCAGCAGACTTGTCTCCATGGGTCTATTGCTGCCTCGGGCACCTTCTGGCCGTTCTGCTGTGACTCAAAGATTTTCGAATCGGACGAAAAACTGATAGTGAATTGTAACATTCAGGGCCACGTAATGACGATGGATCACTCAAATTGCGTCCCGATTCAATACATCGTCCTCCAGCCGACTTGTCTCCATGGGTCTATTGCTGCCTCGAGCACCTTATGGCCGTTCTGCTGTGAGTCCAAGATTTTCGAATCGGACGAAAAACTGGTAGTGATTTGTAACGTTCAGGGCCTCCTAATGACGATAGATCACTCAAATTGCGTCCCGATTCAATACATCGTCCTCCAGCAGACTTGGCTTCATGGGTCTATTGCTGCCTCGGGCACCTTATGGCCGTTCTGCTGTGAGTCAAAGATTTTCGAATCGGACGAAAAACTGATAGTGAATTGTAACGTTCAGGGCCACCTACTGACGATGGATCACTCAAATTGCGTCCCGATTCAATACATCGTCCTCCAGCAGACTTGTCTCCATGGGTCTATTGCTGCCTCGGGCACCTTCTGGCCGTTCTGCTGTGACTCAAAGATTTTCGAATCGGACGAAAAACTGATAGTGAATTGTAACGTTCAGGGCCTCCTAATGACGATGGAACACTCAAATTGCGTCCCGATTCAATACATCGTCCTCCAGCCGACTTGTCTCCATGTCCGTTATGCTGTGAGTGTAAATTATCGAATGGGACGAAAAACTGATAGTGAATTGTAACGTTCATGGCCACCTAATGACGATGGATCACTCAAATTGCGTCCCGATTCAATACATCGTCCTCCAGCAGACTCGTCTCCATCGGTCTATTGCTGCCTCGGGCACCTTATTGCCGTTCTGCTGAGAGTCAAAGATTTTCGAATCGGACGAAAAACTGATAGTGAATTGTAACATTCAGGGCCACGTAATGACGATGGATCACTCAAATTGCGTCCCGATTCAATACATCGTCCTGCAGCCGACTTGTCTCCATGGGTCTATTGCTGCCTCGGGCACATTATATCCATTCTGCTGTGAGTCAAATATTTTCGAATCGGACGAAAAACTGAAAGTGAATTGTAACGTTCAGGGCCTCCTAATGACGATGGAACACTCAAATTGCGTCCCGATTCAATACATCGTCCTCCAGCAGACTTGTCTCCATGGGTCTATTGCTGCCTCGGACACCTTATGGCCGATCTGCTGTGAGTCAAAGATTTTCGATCGGACGAAAAACTGATAGTGAATTGTAACGTTCTGGGCCTCCTAATGACGATGGAACACTCAAATTGAGTCCCGATTCAATACATCGTCCCCCAGCAGACTTGTCTCCATGGGTCTATTGCCGCCTCGGGCACCTTATGGCCGTTCTGCTGTGAGTCAAAGATTTTCGAATCGGACGAAAAACTGAAAGTGAATTGAAACTTTCAGGGCCTCCTAATGACGATGGATCACTCAAATTGCGTCCCGATTCAATACATCGTCCTCCAGCAGACTTGTCTCCAAGGGTCTATTGCTGCCTCGGGCACCTTATGGCCGTTCTGCTGTGAGTCAAAGATTTTCGATTCGGACGAAAAACTGATAGCGAATTGTAACGTTCAGGGCCACCTAATGACGATGGATCACTCAAATTGCGTCCCGATTCAATACATCGTCCTCCAGCCAACTTGTCTCCATGGGTCTATTGCTGCCTCGGACGGCTTATGGCCGTTCTGCTGTGAGTCAAAGATTTTCGAATCGGACGAAAAACTGATACTGAATTGTAACGTTCAGGGCCACGTAATGACGATGGATCACTCAAATTGCGACCCGATTCAATACATCGTCCTCCAGCAGACTTGTCTCCATGGGTCTGTTGCTGCCTCGGGCACCTTATGGCCGTTCTGCTGTGAGTCAAAGATTTTCGAATCTGACGAAAAACTGATAGTGAATTGTAACATTCAGGGCCACGTAATGACGATGGATCACTCAAATTGCGTCCCGATTCAATACATCCTCCTCCAGCCGACTTGTCTCCATGGGTCTATTGCTGCCTCGAGCACCTTATGGCCGTTCTGCTGTGAGTCCAAGATTTTCGAATCGGACGAAAAACTGGTAGTGATTTGTAACGTTCAAGGCCTCCTAATGACGATAGATCACTCAAATTGCGTCCCGATTCAATACATCGTCCTCCAGCAGACTTGGCTTCATGGGTCTATTGCTGCCTCGGGCACCTTATGGCCGTTCTGCTGTGAGTCAAAGATTTTCGAATCGGACGAAAAACTGATAGTGAATTGTAACGTTCAGGGCCACCTACTGACGATGGATCACTCAAATTGCGTCCCGATTCAATACATCGTCCTCCAGCAGACTTGTCTCCATGGGTCTATTGCTGCCTCGGGCACCTTCTGGCCGTTCTGCTGTGACTCAAAGATTTTCGAATCGGACGAAAAACTGATAGTGAATTGTAACGTTCAGGGCCTCCTAATGACGATGGAACACTCAAATTGCGTCCCGATTCAATACATCGTCCTCCAGCCGACTTGTCTCCATGTCCGTTATGCTGTGAGTGTAAATTATCGAATGGGACGAAAAACTGATAGTGAATTGTAACGTTCATGGCCACCTAATGACGATGGATCACTCAAATTGCGTCCCGATTCAATACATCGTCCTCCAGCAGACTCGTCTCCATCGGTCTATTGCTGCCTCGGGCACCTTATTGCCGTTCTGCTGAGAGTCAAAGATTTTCGAATCGGACGAAAAACTGATAGTGAATTGTAACTTTCAGGGCCACCTAATGACGATGGATCACTCAAATTGCGTCCCGATTCAATACATCGTCTTCCAGCCGACTTGTCTCCATGGGTCTATTGCTGCCTCGGGCACCTTATGGCCGTTCTGCTGTGAGTGAAAGATTTTCGAATCTGACGAAAAACTGATAGTGAATTGTAACATTCAGGGCCACGTAATGACGATGGATCACTCAAATTGCGTCCCGATTCAATACATCGTCCTGCAGCCGACTTGTCTCCATGGGTCTATTGCTGCCTCGGGCACATTATGGCCATTCTGCTGTGAGTCAAATATTTTCGAATCGGACGAAAAACTGAAAGTGAATTGTAACGTTCAGGGCCTCCTAATGACGATGGAACACTCAAATTGCGTCCCGATTCAATACATCGTCCTCCAGCAGACTTGTCTCCATGGGTCTATTGCTGCCTTGGGCACCTTATGGCCGTTCTGCTGTGAGTCAAAGATTTTCGAGTCGGACGAAAAACTGATAGTGAATTGTAACATTCAGGGCCTCCTAATGACGATGGAACACTCAAATTGCGTCCCGATTCAATACATCGTCTTCCAGCCGACTTGTCTCCATGGGTCTATTGCTGCCTCGGGCACCTTATGGCCGTTCTGCTGTGAGTCAAAAATTTTCGAATCGGACGAAAAACTGATAGTGAATTGTAACGTTCAGGGCCTCCTAATGACGATGGAACACTCAAATTGCGTCCCAATTCAATACATCGTCCTCCAGCAGACTTGTCTCCATGGGTCTATTGCTGCCTCGGGCACCTTATGGCCGTTCGGCTGTGAGTCTAGATTATCGAATGGGACGAAAAACTGATAGTGAATTGTAACGTTCAAGGCCACCTAATGACGATGGATCACTCAAATTGCGTCCCGATTCAATACATCGTCCTCCAGCAGACTTGTCTCCATGGGTCTATTGCTGCCTCGGGCACCTTATGGCCGTTCTGCTGTGAGTCAAAGATTTTCGAATCGGACGAAAAACTGATAGTGAATTGTAACATTCAGGGCCACGTGATGACGATGAATCACTCAAATTGCGTCCTTATTCAATACATCGTCCTGCAGCCGACTTGTCTCCATGGGTCTATTGCTTCCTCGGGCACCTTATGGCCGTTCTGCTGTGAGTCAAAGATTTTCGAATCGGACGAAAAACTGATAGTGAATTGTAACATTCAGGGCCTCCTAATGACGATGGAACACTCAAATTGCGTCCCGATTCAATACATCGTCCTCCGGCAGACTTGTCTCCATGGGTCTATTGCTGCCTCGGGAACCTTATGGCCGTTCTGTTGTGAGTCAAAGATTTTCGAATCGGACGAATAACTGATAGTGAATTGTGACGTTCATGGCAACCTAATGACGATGGATCACTCAAATTGCGTCCCGATTCAATACATCGTCCTCCAGCAGACTTGTCTCCATGGGTCTATTGCTGCCTCGAGCACCTTATGGCCGTTCTGCTGTGAGTCAATGATTTCCGAATCGGACGAAAAACTGATAGTGAATTGTAACTTTCAGGGCCACCTAATGACGATTGATCACTCAAATTGCGTCCCGATTCAATACATCGTCCTGCAGCCGACTTGTCTCCATGGATCTATTGCTGCCTCGGGCACCTTATGGCCGTTCTGCTGTGAGTCAAAGATTTTCGAATCGGACGAAAAACTGATAGTGAATTGTAACGTTCAGGGCCTCCTAATGACGATGGATCACTCAAATTGCGTCCCGATTCAATACATCGTCCTCCAGCAGACTTGTCTCCATGGGTCTATTGCTGCCTCGAGCACGTTATGGCCGTTCTGCTGTGAGTCAATGATTTCCGAATCGGACGAAAAACTGACAGTGAATTGTAACTTTCAGGGCCACCTAATGACGATGGATCACTCAAATTGCGTCCCGATTCAATACATCGTCTTCCAGCCGACTTGTCTCCATGGGTCTATTGCTGCCTCGGGCACCTTACGGCCGTTCTGCTGTGAGTCAAAGATTTTCGAATCGGACGAAAAACTGATAGTGAATTGTAACGTTCAGGGCCTCCTAATGACGAAGGAAAACTCAAATTGCGTCCCGATTCAATACATCGTCCTCCAGCAGACTTGACTCCATGGGTCTATTGCTGCCTCGGGCACCTTATGGCCGTTCTGCTGTGAGTCAAAGATTTTCGAATCGGACGAAAAACTGATAGTGAATTGTAACGTTCAGAGCCACCTAATGACGATGGATCACTCAAATTGCGTCCCGATTCAATACATCCTCCTCCAGCAGACTTTTCTCCATGGGTCTATTGCTGCCTCGGGCACCTTATGGCCGATCTGCTGTGAGTCAAAGATTTTCCAATCGGACGAAATTTCTGATAGTGAATTGTAACGTTCAGGGCCAACTAATAACGATGGATCACCCAAATTGCGTCCCGATTCAATACATCGTCCTCCAGCTGACTTGTCTCCACGGGTCTATTGCTGCCTCGGGCACCCAATGGACGTTCTGCTGTGAGTCAAAGATTTTCGAATCTGACGAAAAACTGATAGTGAATTGTAACGTTCAGGGCCTCCTAATGACGATGGAAGACTCAATTTGTGTCCCGATTCAATACATCGTCCTCCAGCAGACTTGTCTCCATGGGTCTATTGCTGCCTCGGGCACCTTATGGCCGTTCTGCTGTGAGTCAAAGATTTTCGAATCGGACGAAAAACTGATAGTGAATTGTAACGTTCAGGGCCACCTAATGACGATGGATCACTCAAATTGCGTCCCGATTCAATACATCGTCCTCCAGCAGACTTGTCTCCATGGGTCTATTGCTGCCTCGGGCACCCGATGGCCGTTCTGCTGTGAGTCAAAGATTTTCGAATGTGACGAAAAACTGATAGTTAATTGTAACATTCAGGGCCACCTAATGACGATGGAACACTCAAATTGCGTCCCGATTCAATACATCGTCCTCCAGCCGACTTGTCTCCATGGGTCTATTGCTGCCTCGGGCACCTTATGGCCGTTCTGCTGTGAGTCAAAGATTTTCGAATCGGACGAAAAAATGATAGTGAATTGTAACGTTCAGGGCCTCCTAATGACGATGGAACACTCAAATTGCGTCCCGATTCAATACATCGTCCTCCAGCAGACTTGTCTCCATGGGTCTATTGCTGCCTCGGGCACCTTATAGCCGTTCTGCTGTGAGTCAAAGATTTTCGAATCGGACGAAAAACTGATAGTGAATTGTAACGTTCAGGGCCACTTAATGACGATGGATCACTCAAATTGCGTCCCGATTCAATACATCCTCCTCCAGCAGACTTGTCCCCATGGGTCTATTGCTGCCACGGGCACCTTATGGCCGTTCTGCAGTGAGTCAAAGATTTTCGAATCGGACGAAAAACTGATAGTGAATTGTAACGTTCAGGGCCACCTAATGACGATGGATCACTCAAATTGCGTCCCGATTCAATACATCGTCCTCCAGCAGACTTGTCTCCATGGGTCTATTGCTGCCTCGGGCACCTTATGGCCGTTCTGCTGTGAGTCAAAGATTTTCGAATCGGACGAAAAACTGATAGTGAATTGTAACGTTCAGGGCCTCCTAATGACGATGGAACACTCAATTTGCGTCCCGATTCAATACATCGTCCTCCAGCAGACTTGTCTCCATGGGTCTATTGCTGCCTCGGGCACCTTATGGCCGTTCTGCTGTGAGTCAAAGATTTTCGAATCGGACGAAAAACTGATAGTGAATTGTAACGTTCAGGGCCACCTAATGACGATGGATCACTCAAATTGCGTCCCGATTCAATACATCGTCCTCCAGCAGACTTGTCTCCATGGGTCTATTGCTGCCTCGGGCACCCAATGGCCGTTCTGCTGTGAGTCAAAGATTTTCGAATCTGACGAAAAACTGATAGTTAATTGTAACATTTTGGGCCATCTAATGACGATGGAACACTCAAACTGCGTCCCGATTCAATACATCGTCCTCCAGCCGACTTGTCTCCATGGGTCTATTGCTGCCTCGGGCACCTTATGGCCGTTATGCTGTGAGTCTAGATTATCGAATGGGACAAAACTTTTACAGTGAATTGTAACGTTCAGGGCCACCTAATGACGATGGATCACTCAAATTGCGTCCCGATTCAATACATCGTCCTCCAGCAGACTTGTCTCCATGGGTCTATTGCTGCCTCGGGCACCTTATGGCCGTTCTGCTGTGAGTCAAAGATTTCCGAATCGGACGAAAAACTGATAGTGAATTGTAACACTCAGGGCCACCTAATGACGATGGATCACTCAAATTGCGTCCCGATTCAATACATCGTCTTCCAGCCCACTTGTCTCCATGGGTCTATTGCTGCCTCGGGCACCTTATGGCCGTTCTGCTGTGAGTCAAAGATTTTCGAATCGGACGAAAAACTGATAGTGAATTGTAACGTTCAGGGCCTCCTAATGACGATGGATCACTCAAATTGCGTCCCGATTCAATACATCGTCCTCCAGCAGACTTGTCTCCATGGGTCTATTGCTGCCTCGGGCACCTTATGGCCGTTCTGCTGTGAGTCAAAGATTTTCGAATCTGACGAAAAACTGATAGTGAATTGTAACAATCAGGGCCACGTAATGACGATGGATCACTCAAATTGCGTCCCGATTCAATACATCGTCCTCCAGCCGACTTGTCTCCATGGGTCTATTGCTGCCTCGGGCACCTTATGGCCGTTCTGCTGTGAGTCAAAGATTTTTGAATCGGACGAATAACTGATAGTGAATTGTAACGTTCAGGGCCTCCTAATAACGATGGAACACTCAAATTGCGTCTCGATTCAATACATCGTCCTCCAGCAGACTTGTCTGCATGGGTCTATTGCTGCCTCGGGCACCTTATGGCCGTTCTGCTGTGAGTCAAAGACTTTCGAATCGGACGAAAAACTGATAGTGAATTGTAACGTTCAGGGCCTCCTAATGACGATGGATCACTCAAATTGCGTCCCGATTCAATACATCGTCCTCCAGCAGACTTGTCTCCATGGGTCTATTGCTGCCTCGGGCACCTTATGGCCGTTCTGCTGTGAGTCAAAGATTTTCGAATCTGACGAAAAACTGATAGTGAATTGTAACATTCAGGGCCACGTGATGACGATGGATCACTCAAATTGCGTCCCTATTCAATACATCGTCCTGCAGCCGACTTGTCTCCATGGGTCTATTGCTGCCTCGGGCACCTTATGGCCGTTCTGCTGTGAGTCAAATATTTTCGAATCGGACGAAAGACTGATAGTGAATTGTAACGTTCAGGGCCTCCTAATGACGATGTAACACTCAAATTGCGTCCCGATTCAATACATCGTCCTCCAGCAGACTTGTCTCCATGGGTCTATTGCTGCCTCGGGCACCTTATGGCCGTTCTGCTGTGAGTCAAAGATTTTCGAATCGGACGAAAACCTGATAGTGAATTGTAACATTCAGGGCCTCCTAATGACGATGGAACACTCAAATTGCGTCCCGATTCAATACATCGTCTTCCAGCCGACTTGTCTCCATGGATCTATTGCTGCCTCGGGCTCCTTATGGCCGTTCTGCTGTGAGTCAAAGATTTTCGAATCGGACGAAAAACTGATAGTGAATTGTAACGTTCAGGGCCTCCTAATGACGATGGAACACTCAAATTGCGTCCCGATTCAATACATCGTCCTGCAGCAGACTTGTCTCCCTGGGTCTATTGCTGCCTCGGGCACCTTATGTCCGTTCTGCTGTGAGTCAAAGATTTTCGAATCGGACGAAAAACTGATAGTGAATTGTAACGTTCAGGGCCTCCTAATGACGATGGATCGCTCAAATTGCGTCCCGATTCAATACATCGTCCTCCAGCAGACTTGTCTCCATGGGTCTATTGCTGCCTCGGGCACCTTATGGCCGTTCTGCTGTGAGTCAAAGATTTTTGAATCTGACGAAAAACTGATAGTGAATTGTAACATTCAGGGCCACGTAATGACGATCGATCACTCAAATTGCGTCCCGATTCAATACATCGTCCTCCAGCCGACTTGTCTCCATGGGTCTATTGCTGCCTCGGGCACCTTATGGCCGTTCTGCTGTGAGTCAAAGATTTTCGAATCGGACGAAAAACTGATAGTGAATTGTAACGTTCAGGTCCTCCTAATGACGATGGAACACTCAAATTGCGTCCCGATTCAATACATCGTCCTCCAGCAGACTTGTCTCCATGGGTCTATTGCTGCCTCGGGCACCTTATGGCCGTTCTGCTGTGAGTCAAAGATTTTCGAATCGGACGAAAAACTGATAGTGAATTGTAACATTCAGGGCCTCCAAATGACGATGGAACACTCAAATTGCGTCCCGATTCAATACATCGTCCTCCAGCAGACTCGTCTCCATGGGTCTATTGCTGCCTCGGGCACCTTATGGCCGTTCTGTTGTGAGGCAAAGATTTTTGAATCGGACGAAAAGCTGATAGTGAATTGTAACGTTCATGGCCACCTAATGACGATGGATCACTCAAATTGCGTCCCGATTCAATTCATCGTCCTCCAGCAGACTTGTCTCCATGGGTCTATTGCTGCCTCGAGCACCTTATTGCCGTTCTGCTGTGAGTCAATGATTTCCGAATCGGACGAAAAACTGATAGTGAATTGTAACGTTCAGGGCCACGTGATGACGATGGATCACTCAAATTGCGTCCCTATTCAATACATCGTCCTGCAGCCGACTTGTCTCCATGGGTCTATTGCTGCCTCGGGCACCTTATGGCCGTTCTGCTGTGAGTCAAAGATTTTCGAATCGGACGAAAAACTGATAGTGAATTGTAACATTCAGGGCCTCCTAATGAAGATGGAACACTCAAATTGCGTCCCGATTCAATACATCGTCCTCCAGCAGACTTGTCTCCATGGGTCTATTGCTGCCTCGGGCACCTTATGGCCGTTCTGTTGTGAGTCAAAGATTTTCGAATCGGACGAAAAACTGATAGTGAATTGTGACGTTCATGGCCACCTAATGACGATGGATCACTCAAATTGCGTCCCGATTCAATACATCGTCCTCCAGCAGACTTGTCTCCATGGGTCTATTGCTGCCTCGAGCACCTTATGGCCGTTCTGCTGTGAGTCAATGATTTCCGAATCGGACGAAAAACTGATAGTGAATTGTAACTTTCAGGGCCACCTAATGACGATGGATCACTCAAATTGCGTCCCGATTCAATACATCGTCTTCCAGCCGACTTGTCTACATGGATCTATTGCTGCCTCGGGCACCTTATGTCCGTTCTGCTGTGAGTCAAAGATTTTCGAATCGGACGAAAAACTGATAGTGAATTGTAACGTTCAGGGCCTCCTAATGACGATGGATCACTCAAATTGCGTCCCGATTCAATACATCGTCCTCCAGCAGACTTGTCTCCATGGGTCTATTGCTGCCTCGGGCACCTTATGGCCGTTCTGCTGTGAGTCAAAGATTTTTGAATCTGACGAAAAACTGATAGTGAATTGTAACATTCAGGGCCACGTAATGACGATGGATCACTCAAATTGCGTCCCGATTCAATACATCGTCCTCCAGCCGACTTGTCTCCATGGGTCTATTTCTGCCTCGGGCACCTTATGGCCGTTCTGCTGTGAGTCAAAGATTTTCGAATCGGACGAAAAACTGATAGTGAGTTGTAACGTTCAGGGCCTCCTAATGACGATGGAACACTCAAATTGCGTCCCGATTCAATACATCGTCCTCCAGCAGACTTGTCTCCATGGGTCTATTGCTGCCTCGGGCACCTTATGGCCGTTCTGTTGTGAGTCAAAGATTTTCGAATCGGACGAAAAGCTGATAGTGAATTGTAACGTTCATGGCCACCTAATGACGATGGATCACTCAAATTGCGTCCCGATTCCATACATCGTCCTCCAGCAGACTTGTCTCCATGGGTCTATTGCTGCCTCGAGCACCTTATGGCCGTTCTGCTGTGAGTCAATGATTTCCGAATCGGACGAAAAACTGATAGTGAATTGTAACGTTCAGGGCCACCTAATGACGATGGATCACTCAAATTGCGTCCCGATTCAATACATCGTCTTCCAGCCGACTTGTCTCCATGGGTCTATTGCTGCCTCGGGCACCTTATGGCCGTTCTGCTGTGAGTCAAAGATTTTCGAATCGGACGAAAAACTGATAGTGAATAGTAACGTTCAGGGCCTCCTAATGACGATGGAACACTCAAATTGCGTCTCGATTCAATACATCGTCTTCCAGCCGACTTGTCTCCATGGGTCTATTGCTGCCTCGGGCACCTTATGGCCGTTCTGCTGTGAGTCAAAGATTTTCGAATCGGACGAAAAACTGATAGTGAATTGTAACGTTCAGGGCCTCTTAATGACGATGGAACACTCAAATTGCGTCCCGATTCAATACATCGTCCTCCAGCAGACTTGTCTCCATGGGTCTATTGCTGCCTCGGGCACCTTATGGCCGTTCCGCTGTGAGTCAAAGATTTTCGAATCGGACGAAAAACTGATAGTTAATTGTAACATTCAGGGCCACCTAATGACGATGGACCACACAAATTGCGTCCCGATTCAATACATCGTCCTCCAGCCGACTTGACACCATGGGTCTATTGCTGCTTCGGGCACCTTATGGCCGTTCTGCTGTGAGTCTAGATTATCGAATGGGACGAAAAACTGATAGTGAATTGTAACGTTCAGGGCCACCTAATGACGATGGATCACTCAAATTGCGTCCCGATTCAAAACATCGTCCTCCAGCCAACTTGTCACCATGGGTCTATTGCTACCTCGGACGGCTTATGGCCGTTCTGCTGTGAGTCAAAGATTTTCGAATCGGACGAAAAACTGATAGTGAATTGTAACGTTCAGGGCCTCCTAATGACGATGGAACACTCAAATTGCGTCCCGATTCAATACATCGTCCTCCAGCAGACTTGTCTCCATGGGTCTATTGCTGCCTCGGGCACCTTATGGCCGTTCTGCTGTGAGTCAAAGATTTTCGAGTCGGACGAAAAACTGATAGTGAATTGTAACGTTCAGGGCCTCCTAATGACGATGGAACACTCAAATTGCGTCTCGATTCAATACATCGTCCTCCAGCAGACTTGTCTGCATGGGTCTATTGCTGCCTCGGGCACCTTATGGCCGTTCTGCTGTGAGTCAAAGACTTTTGAATCGGACGAAAAACTGATAGTGAATTGTAACGTTCAGGGCCTCCTAATGACGATGGATCACTCAAATTGCGTCCCGATTCAATACATCGTCCTCCAGCAGACTTGTCTCCATGGGTCTATTGCTGCCTCGGGCACCTTATGGCCGTTCTACTGTGAGTCAAAGATTTTGGAATCTGACGAAAAACTGATAGTGAATTGTAACATTCAGGGCCACGTAATGACGATGGATCACTCAAATTGCGTCCCTATTCAATACATCGTCCTGCAGCCGACTTGTCTCCATGGGTCTATTGCTGCCTCGGGCACCTTACGGCCGTTCTGCTGTGAGTCAAAGATTTTCGAATTTGACGAAAAACTGATAGTGAATTGTAACATTCAGGGCCACCTAATAACGATGGAACACTCAAATTGCGTCTCGATTCAATACATCGTCCTCCAGCCGAATTGTCTCCATGGGTCTATTGCTGCCTCGGGCACCTTATGGCCGTTCTGCTGTGAGTCAAAGATTTTCGAATCGGACGAAAAACTGATAGTGAATTGTAACGTTCAGGGCCTCCTAATGACGATGGAACACTCAATTTGCGTCCCGATTCAATACATCGTCCTCCAGCAGACTTGTCTCCATGGGTCTATTGCTGCCTCGGGCACCTTATGGCCGTTCTGCTGTGAGTCAAAGATTTTCGAATCGGACGAAAAACTGATAGTGAAATGTAACTTTCAGGGCCACCTAATGACGATGGATCACTCAAATTGCGTCCCGATTCTATACATCGTCCTCCAGCAGACTTGTCTCCATGGGTCTATTGCTGCCTCGGGCACCTTATGGCCGTTCTGCTGTGAGTCAAAGATTTCCGAATCGGACGAAAAGCTGATAGTGAATTGTAACGTTCATGGCCACCTAATGACGATGGATCACTCAAATTGCGTCCCGATTCAATACATCGTCCTCCAGCAGACTTGTCTCCATGGGTCTATTGCTGCCTCGGGCACCTTATGGCCGTTCTGCTGTGAGTCAAAGACTTTCGAATCGGACGAAAAACTGATAGTGAATTGTAACGTTCAGGGCCTCCTAATGACGATGGATCACTCAAATTGCGTCCCGATTCAATACATCGTCCTCCAGCAGACTTGTCTCCATGGGTCTATTGCTGCCTCGGGCACCTTATGGCCGTTCTGCTGTGAGTCAAAGATTTTCGAATCTGACGTAAAACTGATAGTGAATTGTAACATTCAGGGCCACGTGATGACGATGGATCACTCAAATTGCGTCCCTATTCAATCCATCGTCCTGCAGCCGACTTGTCTCCATGGGTCTATTGCAGCCTCGGGCACCTTATGGCCGTTCTGCTGTGAGTCAAAGATTTTCGAATCGGACGAAAAACTGATAGTGAATTGTAACATTCAGGGCCTCCTAATGACGATGGAACACTCAAATTGCGTCCCGATTAAATACATCGTCCTCCAGCAGACTTGTCTCCATGGGTCTATTGCTGCCTCGGGCACCTTATGGCCGTTCTGTTGTGAGTCAAGGATTTTCGAATCGGACGAAAAACTGATAGTGAATTGTGACGTTCATGGCCACCTAATGACGTTGGATCACTCAAATTGCGTCCCGATTCAATACATCGTCCTCCAGCAGAAATGTCTCCATGGGTCTATTGCTGCCTCGAGCACCTTAGGTCCGTTTTGCTGTGAGTCAAAGATTTTCGAATCGGACGAAAAACTGATAGTGAATTGTAACTTTTAGGGCCACCTAATGACGATGGATCACTCAAATTGCGTCCCGATTCAATACATCATCCTCCAGACGACTTGTCTCCATGAGTCTATTGCTGCCTCGGGCACCTTATGGTCGTTCTCCCGTGAGTCTAGATTATCGAATGGGACGAAAAACTGATAGTTAATTGTAACTTTCAGGGCCACCTAATGACGATGGATCACTCAAATTGCGTCCCGATTCAATACATCGTCTTCCAGCCGACTTGTCTACATGGATCTATTGCTGCCTCGGGCACCTTATGTCCGTTCTGCTGTGAGTCAAAGATTTTCGAATCGGACGAAAAACTGATAGTGAATTGTAACGTTCAGGGCCTCCTAATGACGATGGATCAGTCAAATTGCGTCCCGATTCAATACAACGTCCTCCAGCAGACTTGTCTCCATGGGTCTATTGCTGCCTCGGGCACCTTATGGCCGTTCTGCTGTGAGTCAAAGATTTTTGAATCTGACGAAAAACTGATAGTGAATTGTAACATTCAGGGCCACGTAATGACGATGGATCACTCAAATTGCGTCCCGATTCAATACATCGTCCTCCAGCCGAATTGTCTCCATTGGTCTATTGCTGCCTCGGGCACCTTATGGCCGTTCTGCTGTGAGTCAAAGATTTTCGAATCGGACGAAAAACTGATAGTGAGTTGTAACGTTCAGGGCCTCCTAATGACGATGGAACACTCAAATTGCGTCCCGATTCAATACATCGTCCTCCAGCAGACTTGTCTCCATGGGTCTATTGCTGCCTCGGGCACCTTATGGCCGTTCTGCTGTGAGTCAAAGATTTTCGAATCGGACGAAAAACTGATAGTGAATTGTAACATTCAGGGCCTCCTAATGACGATGGAACACTCAAATTGCGTCCCGATTCAATACATCGTCCTCCAGCAGACTCGTCTCCATGGGTCTATTGCTGCCTCGGGCACCTTATGGCCGTTCTGTTGTGAGTCAAAGATTTTCGAATCGGACGAAAAGCTGATAGTGAATTGTAACGTTCATGGCCACCTAATGACGATGGATCACTCAAATTGCGTCCCGATTCCATACATCGTCCTCCAGCAGACTTGTCTCCATGGGTCTATTGCTGCCTCGAGCACCTTATGGCCGTTCTGCTGTGAGTCAATGATTTCCGAATCGGACGAAAAACTGATAGTGAATTGTAACGTTCAGGGCCACCTAATGACGATGGATCACTCAAATTGCGTCCCGATTCAATACATCGTCTTCCAGCCGACTTGTCTCCATGGGTCTATTGCTGCCTCGGGCACCTTATGGCCGTTCTGCTGTGAGTCAAAGATTTTCGAATCGGACGAAAAACTGATAATGAATAGTAACGTTCAGGGCCTCCTAATGACGATGGAACACTCAAATTGCGTCTCGATTCAATACATCGTCTTCCAGCCGACTTGTCTCCATGGGTCTATTGCTGCCTCGGGCACCTTATGGCCGTTCTGCTGTGAGTCAAAGATTTTCGAATCGGACGAAAAACTGATAGTGAATTGTAACGTTCAGGGCCTCTTAATGACGATGGAACACTCAAATTGCGTCCCGATTCAATACATCGTCCTCCAGCAGACTTGTCTCCATGGGTCTATTGCTGCCTCGGGCACCTTATGGCCGTTCTGCTGTGAGTCAAAGATTTTCGAATCGGACGAAAAACTGATAGTTAATTGTAACATTCAGGGCCACCTAATGACGATGGACCACACAAATTGCGTCCCGATTCAATACATCGTCCTCCAGCCGACTTGACACCATGGGTCTATTGCTGCTTCGGGCACCTTATGGCCGTTCTGCTGTGAGTCTAGATTATCGAATGGGACGAAAAACTGATAGTGAATTGTAACGTTCAGGGCCACCTAATGACGATGGATCACTCAAATTGCGTCCCGATTCAAAACATCGTCCTCCAGCCAACTTGTCTCCATGGGTCTATTGCTACCTCGGACGGCTTATGGCCGTTCTGCTGTGAGTCAAAGATTTTCGAATCGGACGAAAAACTGATAGTGAATTGTAACGTTCAGGGCCTCCTAATGACGATGGAACACTCAAATTGCGTCCCGATTCAATACATCGTCCTCCAGCAGACTTGTCTCCATGGGTCTATTGCTGCCTCGGGCACCTTATGTCCGTTCTGCTGTGAGTCAAAGATTTTCGAGTCGGACGAAAAACTGATAGTGAATTGTAACGTTCAGGGCCTCCTAATGACGATGGAACACTCAAATTGCGTCTCGATTCAATACATCGTCCTCCAGCAGACTTGTCTGCATGGGTCTATTGCTGCCTCGGGCACCTTATGGCCGTTCTGCTGTGAGTCAAAGACTTTCGAATCGGACGAAAAACTGATAGTGAATTGTAACGTTCAGGGCCTCCTAATGACGATGGATCACTCAAATTGCGTCCCGATTCAATACATCGTCCTCCAGCAGACTTGTCTCCATGGGTCTATTGCTGCCTCGGGCACCTTATGGCCGTTCTGCTGTGAGTCAAAGATTTTGGAATCTGACGAAAAACTGATAGTGAATTGTAACATTCAGGGCCACGTAATGACGATGGATCACTCAAATTGCGTCCCTATTCAATACATCGTCCTGCAGCCGACTTGTCTCCATGGGTCTATTGCTGCCTCGGGCACCTTACGGCCGTTCTGCTGTGAGTCAAAGATTTTCGAATTTGACGAGAAACTGATAGTGAATTGAAACATTCAGGGCCACCTAATAACGATGGAACACTCAAATTGCGTCTCGATTCAATACATCGTCCTCCAGCCGAATTGTCTCCATGGGTGTATTGCTGCCTCGGGCACCTTATGGCCGTTCTGCTGTGAGTCAAAGATTTTCGAATCCGACGAAAAACTGATAGTGAATTGTAACGTTCAGGGCCTCCTAATGACGATGGAACACTCAATTTGCGTCCCGATTCAATACATCGTCCTCCAGCAGACTTGTCTCCATGGGTCTATTGCTGCCTCGGGCACCTTATGGCCGTTCTGCTGTGAGTCAAAGATTTTCGAATCGGACGAAAAACTGATAGTGAATTGTAACGTTCAGGGCCACCTAATGACGATGGATCACTCAAATTGCGTCCCGATTCAATACATCGTCCTCCAGCAGACTTGTCTCCATGGGTCTATTGCTGCCTCGGGCACCCAATGGCCGTTCTGCTGTGAGTCAAAGATTTTCGAATCTGACGAAAAACTGATAGTTAATTGTAACATTTTGGGCCATCTAATGACGATGGAACACTCAAACTGCGTCCCGATTCAATACATCGTCCTCCAGCCGACTTGTCTCCATGGGTCTATTGCTGCCTCGGGCACCTTATGGCCGTTATGCTGTGAGTCTAGATTATCGAATGGGACGAAAAACTGACAGTGAATTGTAACAATCAGGGCCACCTAATGACGATGGATCACTCAAATTGCGTCCCGATTCAATACATCGTCCTCCAGCAGACTTGTCTCCATGGGTCTATTGCTGCCTCGGGCACCTTATGGCCGTTCTGCTGTGAGTCAAAGATTTCCGAATCGGACGAAAAGCTGATAGTGAATTGTAACGTTCATGGCCACCTAATGACGATGGATCACTCAAATTGCGTCCCGATTCAATACATCGTCCTCCAGCAGACTTGTCTCCATGGGTCTATTGCTGCCTCGAGCACCTTATGGCCGTTCTGCTGTGAGTCAAAGATTTCCGAATCGGACGAAAAACTGATAGTGAATTGTAACGTTCAGGGCCACCTAATGACGATAGATCACTCAAATTGCGTCCCGTTTCAATACAACGTCTTCCAGCCGACTTGTCTCCATGGGTCTATTGCTGCCTCGGGCACCTTATGGCCGTTCTGCTGTGAGTCAAAGATTTTCGAATCGGACGAAAAACTGATGGTGAATTGTAACGTTCAGGGCCTCCTAATGACGATGGAACACTCAAATTGCGTCTCGATTCAATACATCGTCCTCCAGCAGACTTGTCTGCATGGGTCTAATGCTGCCTCGGGCACCTTATGGCCGTTCTGCTGTGAGTCAAAGACTTTCGAATCGGACGAAAAACTGATAGTGAATTGTAACGTTCAGGGCCTCCTAATGACGATGGATCACTCAAATTGCGTCCCGATTCAATACATCGTCCTCCAGCAGACTTGTCTCCATGGGTCTATTGCTGCCTCGGGCACCTTATGGCCGTTCTGCTGTGAGTCAAAGATTTTCGAATCTGACGAAAAACTGATAGTGAATTGTAACATTCAGGGCCACGTGATGACGATGGATCACTCAAATTGCGTCCCTATTCAATACATCGTCCTGCAGCCGACTTGTCTCCATGGGTCTATTGCTGCCACGGGCACCTTATGGCCGTTCTGCTGTGAGTCAAAGATTTTCGAATCGGACGAAAAACTGATAGTGAATTGTAACATTCAGGGCCTCCTAATGACGATGGAACACTCAAATTGCGTCCCGATTCAATACATCGTCCTGCAGCAGACTTGTCTCCATGGGTCTATTGCTGCCTCGGGCACCTTATGGCCGTTCTGTTGTGAGTCAAAGATTTTCGAATCGGACGAAAAACTGATAGTGAATTGTGACGTTCATGGCCACCTAATGACGATGGATCACTCAAATTGCGTCCCGATTCAATACATCGTCCTCCAGCAGACTTGTCTCCATGGGTCTATTGCTGCCTCGGGCACCTTATGTCCGTTCTGCTGTGAGTCAAAGATTTTCGAATCGGACGAAAAACTGATAGTGAATTGTAACGTTCAGGGCCTCCTAATGACGATGGATCACTCAAATTGCGTCCCGATTCAATACATCGACCTCCAGCAGACTTGTCTCCATGGGTCTATTGCTGCCTCGGGCACCTTATGGCCGTTCTGCTGTGAGTCAAAAATTTTTGAATCTGACGAAAAACTGATAGTGAATTGTAACATTCAGGGCCACGTAATGACGATGGATCACTCAAATTGCGTCCCGATTCAATACATCGTCCTCCAGCCGACTTGTCTCCATGGGTCTATTGCTGCCTCGGGCACCTTACGGCCGTTCTGCTGTGAGTCAAAGATTTTCGAATCGGACGAAAAACTGATAGTGAATTGTAACGTTCAGGGCCTCCTAATGACGATGGAACACTCAAATTGCGTCCCGATTCAATACATCGTCCTCCAGCAGACTTGTCTCCATGGGTCTATTGCTGCCTCGGGCACCTTATGGCCGTTCTGCTGTGAGTCAAAGATTTTCGAATCGGACGAAAAAGTGATAGTGAATTGTAACGTTCAGGGCCTCCTAATGACGATGGAACACTCAAATTGCGTCCCGATTCAATACATCGTCCTCCAGCAGACTTGTCTCCATGGGTCTATTGCTGCCTCGAGCACCTTATGGCCGTTCTGCTGTGAGTCAATGATTTCCGAATCGGACGAAAAACTGATAGTGAATTGTAACTTACAGGGCCACCTAATGACGATGGATCACTCAAATTGCGTCCCGATTCAATACATCGTCTTCCAGCCGACTTGTCTCCATGGGTCTATTGCTGCCTCGGGCACCTTATGGCCGTTCTGCTGTGAGTCAAAGATTTTCGAATCGGACGAAAAACTGATAGTGAATTGTAACGTTCAGGGCCTCCTAATGACGATGGAACACTCAAATTGCGTCTCGATTCAATACATCGTCTTCCAGCCGACTTGTCTCCATGGGTCTATTGCTGCCTCGGGCACCTTATGGCCGTTCTGCAGTGAGTCAAAGATTTTCGAATCGGACGAAAAACTGATAGTGAATTGTAACGTTCAGGGCCTCTTAATGACGATGGAACACTCAAATTGCGTCCCGATTCAATACATCGTCCTCCAGCAGACTTGTCTCCATGGGTCTATTGCTGCCTCGGGCACCTTATGGCCGTTCTGCTGTGAGTCAAAGATTTTCGAATCGGACGAAAAACTGATAGTTAATTGTAACATTCAGGGCCACCTAATGACGATGGACCACACAAATTGCGTCCCGATTCAATACATCGTCCTCCAGCCGACTTGACACCATGGGTCTATTGCTGCCTCGGGCACCTTATGGCCGTTCTGCTGTGAGTCTAGATTATCGAATGGGACGAAAAACTGATAGTGAATTGTAACGTTCAGGGCCACCTAATGACGATGGATCACTCAAATTGCGTCCCGATTCAAAACATCGTCCTCCAGCCAACTTGTCTCCATGGGTCTATTGCTACCTCGGACGGCTTATGGCCGTTCTGCTGTGAGTCAAAGATTTTCGAATCGGACGAAAAACTGATAGTGAATTGTAACGTTCAGGGCCTCCTAATGACGATGGAACACTCAAATTGCGTCCCGATTCAATACATCGTCCTCCAGCAGACTTGTCTCCATGGGTCTATTGCTGCCTCGGGCACCTTATGTCCGTTCTGCTGTGAGTCAAAGATTTTCGAGTCGGACGAAAAACTGATAGTGAATTGTAACGTTCAGGGCCTCCTAATGACGATGGATCACTCAAATTGCGTCTCGATTCAATACATCGTCCTCCAGCAGACTTGTCTGCATGGGTCTATTGCTGCCTCGGGCACCTTATGGCCGTTCTGCTGTGAGTCAAAGACTTTCGAATCGGACGAAAAACTGATAGTGAATTGTAACGTTCAGGGCCTCCTAATGACGATGGATCACTCAAATTGCGTCCCGATTCAATACATCGTCCTCCAGCAGACTTGTCTCCATGGGTCTATTGCTGCCTCGGGCACCTTATGGCCGTTCTGCTGTGAGTCAAAGATTTTGGAATCTGACGAAAAACTGATAGTGAATTGTAACATTCAGGGCCACGTAATGACGATGGATCACTCAAATTGCGTCCCTATTCAATACATCGTCCTGCAGCCGACTTGGCTCCATGGGTCTATTGCTGCCTCGGGCACCTTATGGCCGTTCTGCTGTGAGTCAAAGATTTTCGAATCTGACGAAAAACTGATAGTGAATTGTAACGTTCAGGGCCTCCTAATGACGATGGAACACTCAAATTGCGTCCCGATTCAATACGTCGTCCTCCAGCAGACTTGTCTCCATGGGTCTATTGCTGCCTCGGGCACCTTATGGCCGTTCTGCTGTGAGTCAAAGATTTTCGAATCGGACGAAAAACTGATAGTGAATTGTAACGTTCATGGCCACCTAATGACGATGGATCACTCAAATTGCGTCCCGATTCAATACATCGTCCTCCAGCAGACTTGTCTCAATGGGTCTATTGCTGCCTCGGGCACCTTACGGCCGTTCTGCTGTGAGTCAAAGATTTTCGAATTTGACGAAAAACTGATAGTGAATTGTAACATTCAGGGCCACCTAATAACGATGGAACACTCAAATTGCGTCTCGATTCAATACATCGTCCTCCAGCCGAATTGTCTCCATGGGTCTATTGCTGCCTCGGGCACCTTATGGCCGTTCTGCTGTGAGTCAAAGATTTTCGAATCGGACGAAAAACTGATAGTGAATTGTAACGTTCAGGGCCTCCTAATGACGATGGAACACTCAATTTGCGTCCCGATTCAATACATCGTCCTCCAGCAGACTTGTCTCCATGGGTCTATTGCTGCCTCGGGCACCTTATGGCCGTTCTGCTGTGAGTCAAAGATTTTCGAATCGGACGAAAAACTGATAGTGAATTGTAACGTTCAGGGCCACCTAATGACGATGGATCACTCAAATTGCGTCCCGATTCAATACATCGTCCTCCAGCAGACTTGTCTCCATGGGTCTATTGCTGCCTCGGGCACCCAATGGCCGTTCTGCTGTGAGTCAAAGATTTTCGAATCTGACGAAAAACTGATAGTTAATTGTAACATTTTGGGCCATCTAATGACGATGGAACACTCAAACTGCGTCCCGATTCAATACATCGTCCTCCAGCCGACTTGTCACCATGGGTCTATTGCTGCCTCGGGCACCTTATGGCCGTTATGCTGTGAGTCTAGATTATCGAATGGGACGAAAAACTGACAGTGAATTGTAACAATCAGGGCCACCTAATGACGATGGATCACTCAAATTGCGTCCCGATTCAATACATCGTCCTCCAGCAGACTTGTCTCCATGGGTCTATTGCTGCCTCGGGCACCTTATGGCCGTTCTGCTGTGAGTCAAAGATTTCCGAATCGGACGAAAAACTGATAGTGAATTGTAACATTCAGGGCCACCTAATGACGATGGATCACTCAAATTGCGTCCCGATTCAATACATCGTCTTCCAGCCCACTTGTCTCCATGGGTCTATTGCTGCCTCGGGCACCTTATGGCCGTTCTGCTGTGAGTCAAAGATTTTCGAATCGGACGAAAAACTGATAATGAATTGTAACGTTCAGGGCCTCCTAATGACGATGGAACACTCAAATTGCGTCCCGATTCAATACATCGTCCTCCAGCAGACTTGTCTCCATGGGCCTCGGGCACCTTATGGCCGTTCTGCTGTGAGTCAAAGATTTTCGAATCGGACGAAAAACTGATAGTGAATTGTAACGTTCAGGGCCTCCTAATGACGATGGATCACTCAAATTGCGTCCCGATTCAATACATCTTCCTCCAGCAGACTTGTCTCCATGGGTCTATTGCTGCCTCGGGCACCTTATGGCCGTTTTGCTGTGAGTCAAAGATTTTCGAATCTGACGAAAAACTGATAGTGAATTGTAACATTCAGGGCCACGTAATGACGATGGATCACTCAAATTGCGTCCCGATTCAATACATCGTCCTCCAGCCGACTTGTCTCCATGGGTCTATTGCTGCCTCGGGCACCTTATGGCCGTTCTGCTGTGAGTCAAAGATTTTCGAATCGGACGAGAAACTGATAGTGAATTGTAACGTTCAGGGCCTCCTAATGACGAAGGAACACTCAAATTGCGTCCCGATTCAATACATCGTCCTCCAGCAGACTTGTCTCCATGGGTCTATTGCAGCCTCGGGCACCTTATGGCCGTTCTGCTGTGAGTCAAAGATTTTCGAATCGGACGAAAAACTGATAGTGAATTGTAACGTTCAGGGCCTCCTAATGACGATGGAACACTCAAATTGCGTCCCGATTCAATACATCGTCCTCCAGCAGACTTGTCTCCATGGGTCTATTGCTGCCTCGGGCACCTTATGGCCGTTCTGCTGTGAGTCAAAGATTTCCGAATCGGACGAAAAACTGATAGTGAATTGTAACGTTCAGGGCCACCTAATGACGATGGATCACTCAAATTGCGTCTCGATTCAATACATCGTCCTCCAGCAGACTTGTCTCCATGGGTCTATTGCTGACTCGGGCACCGAATGGCCGTTCTGCTGTGAGTCAAAGATTTTCGAATCTGACGAAAAACTGATAGTGAATTGTAACGTTCAGGGCCACCTAATGACGATGGATCACTCAAATTGCGTCCCGATTCAATACATCGTCCTCCAGCAGACTTGTCTCCATGGGTCTATTGCTGCCTCGGGCACCCAATGGCCGTTCTGCTGTGAGTCAAAGATTTTCGAATCTGACGAAAAACTGATAGTGAATTGTAACATTCAGGGCCACGTAATGACGATGGATCACTCAAATTGCGTCCCGATTCAATACATCGTCCTCCAGCCGACTTGTCTCCATGGGTCTATTGCTTCCTCGGGCACCTTATGGCCGTTCTGCTGTGAGTCAAAGATTTTTGAATCGGACAAAAAACTGATAGTGAATTGTAACGTTCAGGGCCTCCTAATGACGATGGAACACACAAATTGCGTCCCGATTCAATACATCGTCCTCCAGCAGACTTGTCTCCATGGGTCTATTGCTGCCTCGGGCACCTTATGGCCGTTCTGCTGTGAGTCAAAGATTTTCGAATCGGACGAAAAACTGATAGTGAATTGTAACGTTCAGGGCCTCCTAATGACGATGGAACACTCAAATTGCGTCCCGATTCAATACATCGTCCTCCAGCAGACTTGTCTCCATGGGTCTATTGCTGCCTCGGGCACCTTATGGCCGTTCTGCTGTGAGTCAAAGATTTCCGAATCGGACGAAAATCTGATAGTGAATTGTAACGTTAAGGGCCACCTAATGACGATGGATCACTCAAATTGCGTCCCGATTCAATACATCGTCCTCCAGCAGACTTGTCTCCATGGGTCTATTGCTGACTCGGGCACCCAATGGCCGTTCTGCTGTGAGTCAAAGATTTTCGAATCTGACGAAAAACTGATAGTGAATTGTAACGTTCAGGGCCACCTAATGACGATGGAACACTCAAATTGCGTCTCGATTCAATACATCGTCCTCCAGCCGACTTGTCTCCATGGGTCTATTGCTGCCTCGGGCACCTTATGTCCGTTCTGCTGTGAGTCAAAGATTTTCGAATCGGACGAAAAACTGATAGTGAATTGTAACGTTCAGGGCCTCCTAATGACGATGGAACACTCAAATTGCGTCCCGATTCAATACATCGTCCTCCAGCAGACTTGTCTCCATGGGTCTATTGCTGCCTCGGGCACCTTATGGCCGTTCTGCTTTGAGTCAAATATTTCCGAATCGGACGAAAAACTGATAGTGAATTTTAACGTTCAGGGCCACCTAATGACGATGGATCACTCAAATTGCGTCCCGATTCAATACATCGTCCTCCAGCCGGCATGTCTCCATGTGTCTATTGCTGCCTCGGGCACCTTATGGCCGTTCTGCTGTGAGTCAAAGATTTTCGAATCGGACGAAAAACTGATAGTGAATTGTAACGTTCAGGACCTCCTAATGAAGATGGAACACTCAAATTGCGTCCCGATTCAATACATCGTCCTCCAGCAGACTTGTCTCCATGGGTCTATTGCTGCCTCGGGCACCTTATTGCCGTTCTGCTGTAAGTCAAAGATTTTCGAATCGGACGAAAAACTGATTGTGAATTGTAACGTTCAGGGCCTCCTAATGACGATGGATCACTCAAATTGCGTCCCGATTCAATACATCGTCCTCCAGCAGACTTGTCTCCATGGGTCTATTGCTGCCTCGGGCACCTTACGGCCGTTCTGCTGTTAGTCAAAGATTTTCGAATTTGACGAAAAACTGATAGTGAATTGTAACATCCAGGGCCACCTAATAACGATGGAACACTCAAATTGCGTCTCGATTCAATACATCGTCCTCCAGCCGAATTGTCTCCATGGGTCTATTGCTGCCTCGGGCACCTTATGGCCGTTCTGCTGTGAGTCAAAGATTTTCGAATCGGACGAAAAACTGATAGTGAATTGTAACGTTCAGGGCCTCCTAATGACGATGGAACACTCAAATTGCGTCCCGATTCAATACATCGTCCTCCAGCAGACTTGTCTCCATGGGTCTATTGCTGCCTAGGGCACCTTATGGCCGTTCTGCTGTGAGTCAAAGATTTTCGAATCGGACGAAAAACTGATAGTGAATTGTAACGTTCAGGGCCACCTAATGACGATGGATCACTCAAATTGCGTCCCGATTCAATACATCGTCCTCCAGCAGACTTGTCTCCATGGGTCTATTGCTGCCTCGGGCACCCAATGGCCGTTCTGCTGTGAGTCAAAGATTTTCGAATCTGACGAAAAACTGATAGTTAATTGTAACATTTTGGGCCATCTAATGACGATGGAACACTCAAATTGCGTCCCGATTCAATACATCGTCCTCCAGCCGACTTGTCTCCATGGGTCTATTGCTGCCTCGGGCACCTTATGGCCGTTATGCTGTGAGTCTAGATTATCGAATGGGACGAAAAACTGACAGTGAATTGTAACGTTCAGAGCCACCTAATGACGATGGATCACTCAAATTGCGTCCCGATTCAATACATCGTCCTCCAGCAGACTTGTCTCCATGGGTCTATTGCTGCCTCGGGCACCTTATGGCCGTTCTGCTGTGAGTCAAAGATTTCCGAATCGGACGAAAAACTGATAGTGAATTGTAACATTCAGGGCCACCTAATGACGATGGATCACTCAAATTGCGTCCCAATTCAATACATCGTCTTCCAGCCCACTTGTCTCCATGTGTCTATTGCTGCCTCGGGCACCTTATGGCCGTTCTGCTGTGAGTCAAAGATTTTCGAATCGGACGAAAAACTGATAATGAATTGTAACGTTCAGGGCCTCCTAATGACGATGGAACACTCAAATTGCGTCCCGATTCAATACATCGTCCTCCAGCAGACTTGTCTCCATGGGTCTATTGCTGCCTCGGGCACCTTATGGCCGTTCTGCTGTGAGTCAAAGATTTTCGAATCTGGTGAAAAACTGATAGTGAATTGTAACATTCAGGGCCACGTAATGACGATGGATCACTCAAATTGCGTCCCGATTCAATACACCGTCCTCCAGCCGACTTGTCTCCATGGGTCTATTGCTGCCTCGGGCACCTTATGGCCGTTCTGCTGTGAGTCAAAGATTTTCGAATCGGACGAAAAACTGATAGTGAATTGTAACGTTCAGGGCCTCCTAATGACGATGGAACACTCAAATTGCGTCCCGATTCAATACATCGTCCTCCAGCAGACTTGTCTCCATGGGTCTATTGCTGCCTCGGGCACCTTATGGCCGTTCTGCTGTGAGTCAAAGATTTTCGAATCGGACGAAAAACTGATAGTGAATTGTAACGTTCAGGGCCTCCTAATGACGATGGACCACTCAAATTGCGTCCCGATTCAATACATCGTCCTCCAGCAGACTTGTCTCCATGGGTCTATTGCTGCCTCGGGCACCTTATGGCCGTTCTGCTGTGAGTCAAAGATTTCCGAATCGGACGAAAAACTGATAGTGAATTGTAACGTTCAGGGCCACCTAATGACGATGGATCACTCAAATTGCGTCCCGATTCAATACATCGTCCTCCAGCAGACTTGTCTCCATGGGTCTATTGCTGACTCGGGCACCCAATGGCCGTTCTGCTGTGAGTCAAAGATTTTCGAATCTGGTGAAAAACTGATAGTGAATTGTAACATTCAGGGCCACGTAATGACGATGGATCACTCAAATTGCGTCCCGATTCAATACACCGTCCTCCAGCCGACTTGTCTCCATGGGTCTATTGCTGCCTCGGGCACCTTATGGCCGTTCTGCTGTGAGTCAAAGATTTTCGAATCGGACGAAAAACTGATAGTGAATTGTAACGTTCAGGGCCTCCTAATGACGATGGAACACTCAAATTGCGTCCCGATTCAATACATCGTCCTCCAGCAGACTTGTCTCCATGGGTCTATTGCTGCCTCGGGCACCTTATGGCCGTTCTGCTGTGAGTCAAAGATTTTCGAATCGGACGAAAAACTGATAGTGAATTGTAACGTTCAGGGCCTCCTAATGACGATGGACCACTCAAATTGCGTCCCGATTCAATACATCGTCCTCCAGCAGACTTGTCTCCATGGGTCTATTGCTGCCTCGGGCACCTTATGGCCGTTCTGCTGTGAGTCAAAGATTTCCGAATCGGACGAAAAACTGATAGTGAATTGTAACGTTCAGGGCCACCTAATGACGATGGATCACTCAAATTGCGTCCCGATTCAATACATCGTCCTCCAGCAGACTTGTCTCCATGGGTCTATTGCTGACTCGGGCACCCAATGGCCGTTCTGCTGTGAGTCAAAGATTTTCGAATCTGACGAAAAACTGATAGTGAATTGTAACGTTCAGGGCCACCTAATGACGATGGAACACTCAAATTGCGTCTCGATTCAATACATCGTCCTCCAGCCGACTTGTCTCCATGGGTCTATTGCTGCCTCGGGCACCTTATGTCCGTTCTGCTGTGAGTCAAAGATTTTCGAATCGGACGAAAAACTGATAGTGAATTGTAACGTTCAGGGCCTCCAAATGACGATGGAACACTCAAATTGCGTCCCGATTCAATACATCGTACTCCAGCAGACTTGTCTCCATGGGTCTATTGCTGCCTCGGGCACCTTATGGCCGTTCTGCTGTGAGTCAAATATTTCCGAATCGGACGAAAAACTGATAGTGAATTGTAACGTTCAGGGCCACCTAATGACGATGGATTACTCAAATTTCGTCCCGATTCAATACATCGTCCTCCAGCAGACTTTTCTCCATGGGTCTATTGCTGCCTCGGGCACCCAATGGCCAGTCTGCTGTGAGTCAAAGATTTTCGAATCTGACGAAAAACTGATAGTGAATTGTAACACTCAGGGCCACGTAATGACGATGGATCACTCAAATTGCGTCCCGATTCAATACATCGCCCTCCAGCCGACTTGTCTCCATGGGTCTATTGCTGCCTCGGGCACCTTATGGCCGTTCTGCTGTGAGTCAAAGATTTTCGAATCGGACGAAAAACTGATAGTGAATTCTAACGTTCAAGACCTCCTAATGACGATGGAACACTCAAATTGCGTCCCGATTCAATACATCGTCCTCCAGCAGACTTGTCTCCATGGGTCTATTGCTGCCTCGGGCACCTTATGGCCGTTCTGCTGTAAGTCAAAGATTTCCGAATCGGACGAAAATCTGATAGTGAATTGTAACGTTCAGGGCCACCTAATGACGATGGATCACTCAAATTGCGTCCCGATTCAATACATCGTCCTCCAGCAGACTTGTCTCCATGGGTCTATTGCTGCCTCGGGCACCCAATGGCCGTTCTGCTGTGAGTCAAAGAATTTCGAATCTGACGAAAAACTGATAGTGAATTGTAACGTTCAGGGCCACCTAATGACGATGGAACACTCAAATTGCGTCTCGATTCAATACATCGTCCTCCAGCCGACTTGTCTCCATGGGTCTATTGCTGCCTCGTGCACCTTATGTCCATTCTGCTGTGAGTCAAAGATTTTCGAATCGGACGAAAAACTGATAGTGAATTGTAACGTTCAGGGCCTCCTAATGACGATGGAACACTCAAATTGCGTCCCGATTCAATACATCGTCCTCCAGCAGACTTGTCTCCATGGGTCTATTGCTGCCTCGGGCACCTTATGGCCGATCTGCTTTGAGTCAAATATTTCCGAATCGGACGAAAAACTGATAGTGAATTGTAACTTTCAGGGCCACCTAATGACGATGGATCACTCAAATTGCGTCCCGATTCAATACATCGTCCTCCAGCCGGCATGTCTCCATGGGTCTATTGCTGCCTCGGGCATTTTATTGCCGTTCTGCTGTGAGTCAAAGATTTACGAATCGGACGAAAAACTGATAGTGAATTGTAACTTTCAGGGCCACCTAATGACGATGGATCACTCAAATTGCGTCCCGATTCAATACATCGTCCTCCAGCAGACTTGTCTCCATGGGTCTATTGCTGACTTGGGCACCCAATGGCCGTTCTGCTGTGAGTCAAAGATTTTCGAAACTGACGAAAAACTGATAGTGAATTGTAACGTTCAGGGCCACCTAATGACGATGGATCACTAAAATTGCGTCCCGATTCAATACATCGTCTTCCAGCCGACTTGTCTCCATGGGTCTATTGCTGCCTCGGGCACCTTATGGCCGTTCTGCTGTGAGTCAAGATTTTCGAATCGGACGAAAAACTGATAGTGAATTGTAACGTTCAGGACCTCCTAATGAAGATGGAACACTCAAATTGCGTCCCGATTCAATACATCGTCCTCCAGCAGACTTGTCTCCATGGGTCTATTGCTGCCTCGGGCACCTTATTGCCGTTCTGCTGTGAGTCAAAGATTTTCGAATCGGACGAAAAACTGATTGTGAATTGTAACGTTCAGGGCCTCCTAATGACGATGGATCACTCAAATTGCGTCCCGATTCAATACATCGTCCTCCAGCAGACTTGTCTCCATGGGTCTATTGCTGCCTCGGGCACGTTATGGCCGTTCTGCTGTGAGTCAAAGATTTTCGAATCGGACGAAAAACTGATAGTGAATTGTAACGTTCATGGCCACCTAATGAGGATGGATCACTCAAATTGCGTCCCGATTCAATACATCGTCCTCCAGCAGACTTGTCTCCATGGGTCTATTGCTGCCTCGGGCACCTTACGGCCGTTCTGCTGTTAGTCAAAGATTTTCGAATTTGACGAAAAACTGATAGTGAATTGTAACATTCAGGGCCACCTAATAACGATGGAACACTCAAATTGCGTCTCGATTCAATACATCGTCCTCCAGCCGAATTGTCTCCATGGGTCTATTGCTGCCTCGTGCACCTTATGGCCGTTCTGCTGTGAGTCAAAGATTTGCGAATCGGACGAAAAACTGATAGTGAATTGTAACGTTCAGGGCCTCCTAATGACGATGGAACACTCAAATTGCGTCCCAATTCAATACATCGTCCTCCAGCAGACTTGTCTCCATGGGTCTATTGCTGCCTAGGGCACCTTATGGCCGTTCTGCTGTGAGTCAAAGATTTTCGAATCGGACGAAAAACTGATAGTGAATTGTAACGTTCAGGGCCACCTAATGACGATGGATCACTCAAATTGCGTCCCGATTCAATACATCGTCCTCCAGCAGACTTGTCTCCATGGGTCTATTGCTGCCTCGGGCACCTTATGGCCGTTATGCTGTGAGTCTAGATTATCGAATGGGACGAAAAACTGACAGTGAATTGTAACGTTCAGGGCCACCTAATGACGATGGATCACTCAAATTGCGTCCCGATGCAATACATCCTCCTCCAGCAGACTTGTCTCCATGGGTCTATTGCTGCCTCGGGCACCATATGGCCGTTCTGCTGTGAGTCAAAGATTTCCGAATCGGACGAAAAACTGATAGTGAATTCTAACATTCAGGGCCACCTAATGACGATGGATCACTCAAATTGCGTCCCGATTCAATACATCGTCTTCCAGCCCACTTGTCTCCATGGGTCTATTGCTGCCTCGGGCACCTTATGGCCGTTCTACTGTGAGTCAATGATTTTCGAATCGGACGAAAAACTGATAATGAATTGTAACGTTCAGGGCCTCCTAATGACGATGGAACACTCAAATTGCGTCCCGATTCAATACATCGTCCTCCAGCAGACTTGTCTCCATGGGTCTATTGCTGCCTCGGGCACCTTATGGCCGTTCTGCTGTGAGTCAAAGATTTTCGAATTGGACGAAAAACTGATAGTGAATTGTAACGTTCAGGGCCTCCTAATGACGATGGAACACTCAAATTGCGTCCCGATTCAATACATCGTCCTCCAGCAGACTTGTCTCCATGGGTCTATTGCTGCCTCGGGCACCTTATGGCCGTTCTGCTGTAAGTCAAAGATTTCCGAATCGGACGAAAATTTGATAGTGAATTGTAACGTTCAGGGCCACCTAATGACGATGGATCACTCAAATTGCGTCCCGATTCAATACATCGTCCTCCAGCAGACTTGTCTCCATGGGTCTATTGCTGCCTCGGGCACCCAATGGCCGTTCTGCTGTGAGTCAAAGATTTTCGAATCTGACGAAAAACTGATAGTGAATTGTAACGTTCAGGGCCACCTAATGACGATGGAACACTCAAATTGCGTCTCGATTCAATACATCGTCCTCCAGCCGACTTGTCTCCATGGGTCTATTGCTGCCTCGTGCACCTTATGTACATTCTGCTGTGAGTCAAAGATTTTCGAATCGGACGAAAAACTGATAGTGAATTGTAACGTTCAGGGCCTCCTAATGACGATGGAACACTCAAATTGCGTCCCGATTCAATACATCGTCCTCCAGCAGACTTGTCTCCATGGGTCTATTGCTGCCTCGGGCACCTTATGGCCGATCTGCTTTGAGTCAAAAATTTCCGAATCGGACGAAAAACTGATAGTGAATTGTAACGTTCAGGGCCACCTAATGACGATGGATCACTCAAATTGCGTCCCGATTCAATACATCGTCCTCCAGCCGGCATGTCTCCATGGGTCTATTGCTGCCTCGGGCATTTTATGGCCGTTCTGCTGTGAGTCAAAGATTTACGAATCGGACGAAAAACTGATAGTGAATTGTAACTTTCAGGGCCACCTAATGACGATGGATCACTCAAATTGCGTCCCGATTCAATACATCGTCCTCCAGCAGACTTGTCTCCATGGGTCTATTGCTGACTTGGGCACCCAATGGCCGTTCTGCTGTGAGTCAAAGATTTTCGAAACTGACGAAAAACTGATAGTGAATTGTAACATTCAGGGCCACCTAATGACGATGGATCACTAAAATTGCGTCCCGATTCAATACATCGTCTTCCAGCCGACTTGTCTCCATGGGTCTATTGCTGCCTCGGGCACCTTATGGCCGTTCTGCTGTGAGTCAAAGATTTTCGAATCGGACGAAAAACTGATAGTGAATTGTAACGTTCAGGACCTCCTAATGAAGATGGAACACTCAAATTGCGTCCCGATTCAATACATCGTCCTCCAGCAGACTTGTCTCCATGGGTCTATTGCTGCCTCGGGCACCTTATTGCCGTTCTGCTGTGAGTCAAAGATTTTCGAATCGGACGAAAAACTGATTGTGAATTGTAACGTTCAGGGCCTCCTAATGACGATGGATCACTCAAATTGCGTCCCGATTCAATACATCGTCCTCCAGCAGACTTGTCTCCATGGGTCTATTGCTGCCTCGGGCACCTTATGGCCGTTCTGCTGTGAGTCAAAGATTTTCGAATCGGACGAAAAACTGATAGTGAATTGTAACGTTCATGGCCACCTAATGAGGATGGATCACTCAAATTGCGTCCCGATTCAATACATCGTCCTCCAGCAGACTTGTCTCCATGGGTCTATTGCTGCCTCGGGCACCTTACGACCGTTCTGCTGTTAGTCAAAGATTTTCGAATTTGACGAAAAACTGATAGTGAATTGTAACATTCAGGGCCACCTAATAACGATGGAACACTCAAATTGCGTCTCGATTCAATACATCGTCCTCCAGCCGAATTGTCTCCATGGGTCTATTGCTGCCTCGGGCACCTTATGGCCGTTCTGCTGTGAGTCAAAGATTTTCGAATCGGACGAAAAACTGATAGTGAATTGTAACGTTCAGGGCCTCCTAATGACGATGGAACACTCAAATTGCGTCCCGATTCAATACATTGTCCTCCAGCAGACTTGTCTCCATGGGTCTATTGCTGCCTAGGGCACCTTATGGCCGTTCTGCTGTGAGTCAAAGATTTTCGAATCGGACTAAAAACTGATAGTGAATTGTAACGTTCAGGGCCACCTAATGACGATGGATCACTCAAATTGCGTCCCGATTCAATACATCGTCCTCCAGCAGACTTGTCTCCATGGGTCTATTGCTGCCTCGGGCACCCAATGGCCGTTCTGCTGTGAGTCAAAGATTTTCGAATCTGACGAAAAACTGATAGTTAATTGTAACATTTTGGGCCATCTAATGACGATGGAACACTCAAACTGCGTCCCGATTCAATACATCGTCCTCCAGCCGTCTTGTCTCCATGGGTCTATTGCTGCCTCGGGCACCTTATGGCCGTTATGCTGTGAGTCTAGATTATCGAATGGGACGAAAAACTGACAGTGAATTGTAACGTTCAGGGCCACCTAATGACGATGGATCACTCAAATTGCGTCCCGATTCAATACATCGTCCTCCAGCAGACTTGTCTCCATGGGTCTATTGCTGCCTCGGGCACCATATGGCCGTTCTGCTGTGAGTCAAAGATTTCCGAATCGGACGAAAAACTGATAGTGAATTCTAACATTCAGGGCCACCTAATGACGATGGATCACTCAAATTGCGTCCCGATTCAATACATCGTCTTCCAGCCCACTTGTCTCCATGGGTCTATTGCTGCCTCGGGCACCTTATGGCCGTTCTGCTGTGAGTCAATGATTTTCGAATCGGACGAAAAACTGATAATGAATTGTAACGTTCAGGGCCTCCTAATGACGATGGAACACTCAAATTGCGTCCCGATTCAATACATCGTCCTCCAGCAGACTTGTCTCCATGGGTCTATTGCTGCCTCGGGCACTTTATGGCCGTTCTGCTGTGAGTCAAAGATTTCCGAATCGGACGAAATTCTGATAGTGAATTGTAACGTTCAGGGCCACCTAATGACGATGGATCACTCAAATTGCGTCCCGATTCAATACATCGTCCTCCAGCAGACTTGTCTCCATGGGTCTATTGCTGCCTCGGGCACCCAATGGCCGTTCTGCTGTGAGTCAAAGATTTTCGAATCTGACGAAAAACTGATAGTGAATTGTAACGTTCAGGGCCACCTAATGACGATGGAACACTCAAATTGCGTCTCGATTCAATACATCGTCCTCCAGCCGACTTGTCTCCATGGGTCTATTGCTGCCTCGGGCACCTTATGTCCATTCTGCTGTGAGTCAAAGATTTTCGAATCTGACGAAAAACTGATAGTGAATTGTAACGTTCAGGGCCACCTAATGACGATGGAACACTCAAATTGCGTCTCGATTCAATACATCGTCCTCCAGCCGACTTGTCTCCATGGGTCTATTGCTGCCTCGTGCACCTTATGTCCATTCTGCTGTGAGTCAAAGATTTTCGAATCGGACGAAAAACTGATAGTGAATTGTAACGTTCAGGGCCTCCTAATGACGATGGAACACTCAAATTGCGTCCCGATTCAATACATCGTCCTCCAGCAGACTTGTCTCCATGGGTCTATTGCTGCCTCGGGCACCTTATGGCCGATCTGCTTTGAGTCAAATATTTCCGAATCGGACGAAAAACTGATAGTGAATTGTAACGTTCAGGGCCACCTAATGACGATGGATCACTCAAATTGCGTCCCGATTCAATACATCGTCCTCCAGCCGGCATGTCTCCATGGGTCTATTGCTGCCTCGGGCATTTTATGGCCGTTCTGCTGTGAGTCAAAGATTTACGAATCGGACGAAAAACTGATAGTGAATTGTAACTTTCAGGGCCACCTAATGACGATGGATCACTCAAATTGCGTCCCGATTCAATACATCGACCTCCAGCAGACTTGTCTCCATGGGTCTATTGCTGACTTGGGCACCCAATGGCCGTTCTTCTGTGAGTCAAAGATTTTCGAAACTGACGAAAAACTGATAGTGAATTGTAACGTTCAGGGCCACCTAATGACGATGGATCACTAAAATTGCGTCCCGATTCAATACATCGTCTTCCAGCCGACTTGTCTCCATGGGTCTATTGCTGCCTCGGGCACCTTATGGCCGTTCTGCTGTGAGTCAAAGATTTTCGAATCGGACGAAAAACTGATAGTGAATTGTAACGTTCAGGACCTCCTAATGAAGATGAAACACTCAAATTGCGTCCCGATTCAATACATCGTCCTCCAGCAGACTTGTCTCCATGGGTCTATTGCTGCCTCGGGCACCTTATTGCCGTTCTGCTGTGAGTCAAAGATTTTCGAATCGGACGAAAAACTGATTGTGAATTGTAACGTTCAGGGCCTCCTAATGACGATGGATCATTCAAATTGCGTCCCGATTCAATACATCGTCCTCCAGCAGACTTGTCTCCATGGGTCTATTGCTGCCTCGGGCACCTTATGGCCGTTCTGCTGTGAGTCAAAGATTTTCGAATCGGACGAAAAACTGATAGTGAATTGTAACGTTCATGGCCACCTAATGAGGATGGATCACTCAAATTACGTCCCGATTCAATACATCGTCCTCCAGCAGACTTGTCTCCATGGGTCTATTGCTGCCTCGGGCACCTTACGGCCGTTCTGCTGTTAGTCAAAGATTTTCGAATTTGACGAAAAACTGATAGTGAATTGTAACATTCAGGGCCACCTAATAACGATGGAACACTCAAATTGCGTCTCGATTCAATACATCGTCCTCCAGCCGAATTGTCTCCATGGGTCTATTGCTGCCTCGGGCACCTTATGGCCGTTCTGCTGTGAGTCAAAGATTTTCGAATCGGACGAAAAACTGATAGTGAATTGTAACGTTCAGGGCCTCCTAATGACGATGGAACACTCAAATTGCGTCCCGATTCAATACATCGTCCTCCAGCAGACTTGTCTCCATGGGTCTATTGCTGCCTAGGGCACCTTATGGCCGTTCTGCTGTGAGTCAAAGATTTTCGAATCGGACTAAAAACTGATAGTGAATTGTAACGTTCAGGGCCACCTAATGACGATGGATCACTCAAATTGCGTCCCGATTCAATACATCGTCCTCCAGCAGACTTGTCTCCATGGGTCTATTGCTGCCTCGGGCACCCAATGGCCGTTCTGCTGTGAGTCAAAGATTTTCGAATCTGACGAAAAACTGATAGTTAATTGTAACATTTTGGGCCATCTAATGACGATGGAACACTCAAACTGCGTCCCGATTCAATACATCGTCCTCCAGCCGACTTGTCTCCATGGGTCTATTGCTGCCTCGGGCACCTTATGGCCGTTATGCTGTGAGTCTAGATTATCGTATGGGACGAAAAACTGACAGTGAATTGTAACGTTCAGGGCCACCTAATGACGATGGATCACTCAAATTGCGTCCCGATTCAATACATCGTCCTGCAGCAGACTTGTCTCCATGGGTCTATTGCTGCCTCGGGCACCTTATGGCCGTTCTGCTGTGAGTCAAAGATTTCCGAATCGGACGAAAAACTGATAGTGAATTGTAACGTTCAGGGCCACCTAATGACGATGGATCACTCAAATTGCGTCCCGATTCAATACATCGTCCTCCAGCAGACTTGTCTCCATGGGTCTATTGCTGACTCGGGCACCCAATGGCCGTTCTGCTGTGAGTCAAAGATTTTCGAATCTGACGAAAAACTGATAGTGAATTGTAACGTTCAGGGCCACCTAATGACGATGGAACACTCAAATTGCGTCTCGATTCAATACAGCGTCCTCCAGCCGACTTGTCTCCATGGGTCTATTGCTGCCTCGGGCACCTTATGTCCATTCTGCTGTGAGTCAAAGATTTTCGAATCGGACGAAAAACTGATAGTGAATTGTAACGTTCAGGGCCTCCAAATGACGATGGAACACTCAAATTGCGTCCCGATTCAATACATCGTACTCTAGCAGACTTGTCTCCATGGGTCTATTGCTGCCTCGGGCACCTTATGGCCGTTCTGCTGTGAGTCAAATATTTCCGAATCGGACGAAAAACTGATAGTGAATTGTAACGTTCAGGGCCACCTAATGACGATGGATCACTCAAATTGCGTCCCGATTCAATACATCGTCCTCCAGCAGACTTGTCTCCATGGGTCTATTGCTGCCTCGGGCACCCAATGGCCGTTCTGCTGTGAGTCATTGATTTTCGAATCTGACGAAAAACTGATAGTGAATTGTAACATTCAGGGCCACGTAATGACGATGGATCACTCAAATTGCGTCCCGATTCAATACATCGTCCTCCAGCCGACTTGTCTCCATGGGTCTATTGCTGCCTCGGGCACCTTATGGCCGTTCTGCTGTGAGTCAAAGATTTTCGAATCGGACGAAAAACTGATAGTGAATTGTAACGTTCAGGGCCTCCTAATGACGATGGAACACTCAAATTGCGTACCGATTCAATACATCGTCCTCCAGCAGACTTATCTCCATGGGTCTATTGCTGCCTCGGGCACCTTATGGCCGTTCTGCTGTGAGTCAAAGATTTTCGAATCGGACGAAAAACTGATAGTGAATTGTAACGTTCAGGGCCTCCTAATGACGATGGAACACTCAAATTGCGTCCCGATTCAATACATCGTCCTCCAGCAGACTTGTCTCCATGGGTCTATTGCTGCCTCGGGCACCTTATGGCCGTTCTGCTGTGAGTCAAAGATTTCCGAATCGGACGAAATTCTGATAGTGAATTGTAACGTTCAGGGCCACCTAATGACGATGGATCACTCAAATTGCGTCCCGATTCAATACATCGTCCTCCAGCAGACTTGTCTCCATGGGTCTATTGCTGCCTCGGGCACCCAATGGCCGTTCTGCTGTGAGTCAAAGATTTTCGAATCTGACGAAAAACTGATAGTGAATTGTAACGTTCAGGGCCACCTAATGACGATGGAACACTCAAATTGCGTCTCGATTCAATACATCGTCCTCCAGCCGACTTGTCTCCATGGGTCTATTGCTGCCTCGGGCACCTTATGTCCATTCTGCTGTGAGTCAAAGATTTTCTAATCGGACGAAAAACTGATAGTGAATTGTAACGTTCAGGGCCTCCTAATGACGATGGAACACTCAAATTGCGTCCCGATTCAATACATCGTCCTCCAGCAGACTTGTCTCCATGGGTCTATTGCTGCCTCGGGCACCTTATGGCCGTTCTGCTTTGAGTCAAATATTTCCGAATCGGACGAAAAACTGATAGTGAATTGTAACGTTCAGGGCCACCTAATGACGATGGATCACTCAAATTGCGTCCCGATTCAGTACATCGTCCTCCAGCCGGCATGTCTCCATGGGTCTATTGCTGCCTCGGGCATTTTATGGCCGTTCTGCTGTGAGTCAAAGATTTCCGAATCGGACGAAAAACTGATAGTGAATTGTAACTTTCAGCGCCACCTAATGACGATGGAACACTCAAATTGCGTCCCGATTCAATACATCGTACTCCAGCAGACTTGTCTCCATGGGTCTATTGCTGCCTCGGGCACCTTATGGCCGTTCTGCTGTGATTCAAATATTTCCGAATCGGACGAAAAACTGATAGTGAATTGTAGCGTTCAGGGCCACCTAATGACGATGGATCACTCAAATTGCGTCCCGATTCAATACATCGTCCTCCAGCCGACTTGACTCCATGTGTCTATTGCTGCCTCGGGCACCCAATGGCCGTTCTGCTGTGAGTCATTGATTTTCGAATCTGACGAAAAACTGATAGTGAATTGTAACATTCAGGGCCACGTAATGACGATGGATCACTCAAATTGCGTCCCGATTCAATACATCGTCCTCCAGCCGACTTGTCTCCATGGGTCTATTGCTGCCTCGGGCACCTTATGGCCGTTCTGCTGTGAGTCAAAGATTTTCGAATCGGACGAAAAACTGATAGTGAATTGTAACGTTCAGGGCCTCCTAATGACGATGGAACACTCAAATTGCGTCCCGATTCAATACATCGTCCTCCAGCAGACTTGTCTCCATGGGTCTATTGCTGCCTCGGGCACCTTATGGCCGTTCTGCTGTGAGTCAAAGATTTTCGAATCGGACGAAAAACTGATAGTGAATTGTAACGTTCAGGGCCTCCTAATGACGATGGAACACTCAAATTGCGTCCCGATTCAATACATCGTCCTCCAGCAGACTTGTCTCCATGGGTCTATTGCTGCCTCGGGCACCTTATGGCCGTTCTGCTGTGAGTCAAAGATTTCCGAATCGGACGAAATTCTGATAGTGAATTGTAACGTTCAGGGCCACCTAATGACGATGGATCACTCAAATTGCGTCCCGATTCAATACATCGTCCTCCAGCAGACTTGTCTCCATGGGTCTATTGCTGCCTCGGGCACCCAATGGCCGTTCTGCTGTGAGTCAAAGATTTTCGAATCTGACGAAAAACTGATAGTGAATTGTAACGTTCAGGGCCACCTAATGACGATGGAACTCTCAAATTGCGTCTCGATTCAATACATCGTCCTCCAGCCGACTTGTCTCCATGGGTCTATTGCTGCCTCGGGCACCTTATGTCCATTCTGCTGTGAGTCAAAGATTTTCGAATCGGACGAAAAACTGATAGTGAATTGTAACGTTCAGGGCCTCCTAATGACGATGGAACACTCAAATTGCGTCCCGATTCAATACATCGTCCTCCAGCAGACTTGTCTCCATGGGTCTATTGCTGCCTCGGGCACCTTATGGCCGTTCTGCTTTGAGTCAAATATTTCCGAATCGGACGAAAAACTGATAGTGAATTGTAACGTTCAGGGCCACCTAATGACGATGGATCACTCAAATTGCGTCCCGATTCAATACATCGTCCTCCAGCCGGCATGTCTCCATGGGTCTATTGCTGCCTCGGGCATTTTATGGCCGTTCTGCTGTGAGTCAAAGATTTCCGAATAGGACGAAAAACTGATAGTGAATTGTAACTTTCAGGGCCACCTAATGACGATGGAACACTCAAATTGCGTCCCGATTCAATACATCGTCTTCCAGCCGACTTGTCTCCATGGGTCTATTGCTGCCTCGGGCACCTTATGGCCGTTCTGCTGTGAGTCAAAGATTTTCGAATCGGACGAAAAACTGATAGTGAATTGTAACGTTCAGGACCTCCTAATGAAGATGGAACACTCAAATTGCGTCCCGATTCAATACATCGTCCTCCAGCAGACTTGTCTCCAAGGGTCTATTGCTGCCTCGGGCACCTTATTGCCGTTCTGCTGTGAGTCAAAGATTTTCGAATCGGACGAAAAACTGATTGTGAATTGTAACGTTCAGGGCCTCCTAATGACGATGGATCACTCAAATTGCGTCCCGATTCAATACATCGTAATCCAGCAGACTTGTCTCCATGGGTCTATTGCTGCCTCGGGCACCTTATGGCCATTCTGCTGTGAGTCAAAGATTTTCGAATCTGACGAAAAACTGATAGTGAATTGTAACATTCACGGCCACCTAATGACGATGGATCACTCAAATTGCGTCCCGATTCAATACATCGTCCTCCAGCCGACTTGTCTCCATGGGTCTATTGCTGCCTTGGGCACCTTATGGCCGTTCTGCTGTGAGTCAATGATTTTCGAATCGGACGAAATACTGATAGTGAATTGTAACGTTCAGGGCCTCATAATGACGATGGATCACTCAAATTGCGTCCAGATTCAATACATCGTCCTCCAGCAGACTTGTCTCCATGGGTCTATTGCTGACTCGGGCACCCAATGGCCGTTCTGCTGTGAGTCAAAGATTTTCGAATCTGACGAAAAACTGATAGTGAATTGTAACGTTCAGGGCCACCTAATGACGATGGAACACTCAAATTGCGTCTCGATTCAATACATCGTCCTCCAGCCGACTTGTCTCCATGGGTCTATTGCTGCCTCGGGCACCTTATGTCCGTTCTGCTGTGAGTCAAAGATTTTCGAATCGGACGAAAAACTGATAGTGAATTCTAACGTTCAGGGCCTCCAAATGACGATGGAACACTCAAATTGCGTCCCGATTCAATTCATCGTCCTCCAGCAGACTTTTCTCCATGGGTCTATTGCTGCCTCGGGCACCCAATGGCCATTCTGCTGTGAGTCAAAGATTTTCGAATCTGACGAAAAACTGATAGTGAATTGTAACGTTCAGGGCCACCTAATGACGATGGAACACTCAAATTGCGTCTCGATTCAATACATCGTCCTCCAGCCGACTTGTCTCCATGGGTCTATTGCTGCCTCGTGCACCTTATGTCCATTCTGCTGTGAGTCAAAGATTTTCGAATCGGACGAAAAACTGATAGTGAATTGTAACGTTCAGGGCCTCCTAATGACGATGGAACACTCAAATTGCGTCCCGATTCAATACATCGTCCTCCAGCAGACTTGTCTCCATGGGTCTATTGCTGCCTCGGGCACCTTATGGCCGATCTGCTTTGAGTCAAATATTTCCGAATCGGACGAAAAACTGATAGTGAATTGTAACGTTCAGGGCCACCTAATGACGATGGATCACTCAAATTGCGTCCCGATTCAATACATCGTCCTCCAGCCGGCATGTCTCCATGGGTCTATTGCTGCCTCGGGCATTTTATGGCCGTTCTGCTGTGAGTCAAAGATTTACGAATCGGACGAAAAACTGATAGTGAATTGTAACAATCAGGGCCACCTAATGACGATGGATCACTCAAATTGCGTCCCGATTCAATACATCGACCTCCAGCAGACTTGTCTCCATGGGTCTATTGCTGACTTGGGCACCCAATGGCCGTTCTGCTGTGAGTCAAAGATTTTCGAAACTGACGAAAAACTGATAGTGAATTGTAACGTTCAGGGCCACCTAATGACGATGGATCACTAAAATTGCGTCCCGATTCAATACATCGTCTTCCAGCCGACTTGTCTCCATGGGTCTATTGCTGCCTCGGGCACCTTATGGCCGTTCTGCTGTGAGTCAAAGATTTTCGAATCGGACGAAAAACTGATAGTGAATTGTAACGTTCAGGACCTCCTAATGAAGATGGAACACTCAAATTGCGTCCCGATTCAATACATCGTCCTCCAGCAGACTTGTCTCCATGGGTCTATTGCTGCCTCGGGCACCTTATTGCCGTTCTGCTGTGAGTCAAAGATTTTCGAATCGGACGAAAAACTGATTGTGAATTGTAACGTTCAGGGCCTCCTAATGACGATGGATCATTCAAATTGCGTCCCGATTCAATACATCGTCCTCCAGCAGACTTGTCTCCATGGGTCTATTGCTGCCTCGGGCACCTTATGGCCGTTCTGCTGTGAGTCAAAGATTTTCGAATCGGACGAAAAACTTATAGTGAATTGTAACGTTCATGGCCACCTAATGAGGATGGATCACTCAAATTACGTCCCGATTCAATACATCGTCCTCCAGCAGACTTGTCTCCATGGGTCTATTGCTGCCTCGGGCACCTTACGGCCGTTCTGCTGTTAGTCAAAGATTTTCGAATTTGACGAAAAACTGATAGTGAATTGTAACATTCAGGGCCACCTAATAACGATGGAACACTCAAATTGCGTCTCGATTCAATACATCGTCCTCCAGCCGAATTGTCTCCATGGGTCTATTGCTGCCTCGGGCACCTTATGGCAGTTCTGCTGTGAGTCAAAGATTTTCGAATCGGACGAAAAACTGATAGTGAATTGTAACGTTCAGGGCCTCCTAATGACGATGGAACACTCAAATTGCGTCCCGATTCAATACATCGTCCTCCAGCAGACTTGTCTCCATGGGTCTATTGCTGCCTAGGGCACCTTATGGCCGTTCTGCTGTGAGTCAAAGATTTTCGAATCGGACTAAAAACTGATAGTGAATTGTAACGTTCAGGGCCACCTAATGACGATGGATCACTCAAATTGCGTCCCGATTCAATACATCGTCCTCCAGCAGACTTGTCTCCATGGGTCTATTGCTGCCTCGGGCACCCAATGGCCGTTCTGCTGTGAGTCAAAGATTTTCGAATCTGACGAAAAACTGATAGTTAATTGTAACATTTTGGGCCATCTAATGACGATGGAACACTCAAACTGCGTCCCGATTCAATACATCGTCCTCCAGCCGACTTGTCTCCATGGGTCTATTGCTGCCTCGGGCACCTTATGGCCGTTATGCTGTGAGTCTAGATTATCGTATGGGACGAAAAACTGACAGTGAATTGTAACGTTCAGAGCCACCTAATGACGATGGATCACTCAAATTGCGTCCCGATTCAATACATCGTCCTCCAGCAGACTTGTCTCCATGGGTCTATTGCTGCCTCGGGCACCTTATGGCCGTTCTGCTGTGAGTCAAAGATTTCCGAATCGGACGAAAAACTGATAGTGAATTGTAACGTTCAGGGCCACCTAATGACGATGGATCACTCAAATTGCGTCCCGATTCAATACATCGTCCTCCAGCAGACTTGTCTCCATGGGTCTATTGCTGACTCGGGCACCCAATGGCCGTTCTGCTGTGAGTCAAAGATTTTCGAATCTGACGAAAAACTGATAGTGAATTGTAACGTTCAGGGCCACCTAATGACGATGGAACACTCAAATTGCGTCTCGATTCAATACATCGTCCTCCAGCCGACTTGTCTCCATGGGTCTATTGCTGCCTCGGGCACCTTATGTCCGTTCTGCTGTGAGTCAAAGATTTTCGAATCGGACGAAAAACTGATAGTGAATTGTAACGTTCAGGGCCTCCAAATGACGATGGAACACTCAAATTGCGTCCCGATTCAATACATCGTACTCTAGCAGACTTGTCTCCATGGGTCTATTGCTGCCTCGGGCACCTTATGGCCGTTCTGCTGTGAGTCAAATATTTCCGAATCGGACGAAAAACTGATAGTGAATTGTAACGTTCAGGGCCACCTAATGACGATGGATCACTCAAATTGCGTCCCGATTCAATACATCGTCCTCCAGCAGACTTTTCTCCATGGGTCTATTGCTGCCTCGGGCACCCAATGGCCGTTCTGCTGTGAGTCATTGATTTTCGAATCTGACGAAAAACTGATAGTGAATTGTAACATTCAGGGCCACGTAATGACGATGGATCACTCAAATTGCGTCCCGATTCAATACATCGTCCTCCAGCCGACTTGTCTCCATGGGTCTATTGCTGCCTCGGGCACCTTATGGCCGTTCTGCTGTGAGTCAAAGATTTTCGAATCGGACGAAAAACTGATAGTGAATTGTAACGTTCAGGGCCTCCTAATGACGATGGAACACTCAAATTGCGTACCGATTCAATACATCGTCCTCCAGCAGACTTGTCTCCATGGGTCTATTGCTGCCTCGGGCACCTTATGGCCGTTCTGCTGTGAGTCAAAGATTTTCGAATCGGACGAAAAACTGATAGTGAATTGTAACGTTCAGGGCCTCCTAATGACGATGGAACACTCAAATTGCGTCCCGATTCAATACATCGTCCTCCAGCAGACTTGTCTCCATGGGTCTATTGCTGCCTCGGGCACCTTATGGCCGTTCTGCTGTGAGTCAAAGATTTCCGAATCGGACGAAATTCTGATAGTGAATTGTAACGTTCAGGGCCACCTAATGACGATGGATCACTCAAATTGCGTCCCGATTCAATACATCGTCCTCCAGCAGACTTGTCTCCATGGGTCTATTGCTGCCTCGGGCACCCAATGGCCGTTCTGCTGTGAGTCAAAGATTTTCGAATCTGACGAAAAACTGATAGTGAATTGTAACGTTCAGGGCCACCTAATGACGATGGAACACTCAAATTGCGTCTCGATTCAATACATCGTCCTCCAGCCGACTTGTCTCCATGGGTCTATTGCTGCCTCGGGCACCTTATGTCCATTCTGCTGTGAGTCAAAGATTTTCTAATCGGACGAAAAACTGATAGTGAATTGTAACGTTCAGGGCCTCCTAATGACGATGGAACACTCAAATTGCGTCCCGATTCAATACATCGTCCTCCAGCAGACTTGTCTCCATGGGTCTATTGCTGCCTCGGGCACCTTATGGCCGTTCTGCTTTGAGTCAAATATTTCCGAATCGGACGAAAAACTGATAGTGAATTGTAACGTTCAGGGCCACCTAATGACGATGGATCACTCAAATTGCGTCCCGATTCAATACATCGTCCTCCAGCCGGCATGTCTCCATGGGTCTATTGCTGCCTCGGGCATTTTATGGCCGTTCTGCTGTGAGTCAAAGATTTCCGAATCGGACGAAAAACTGATAGTGAATTGTAACTTTCAGCGCCACCTAATGACGATGGAACACTCAAATTGCGTCCCGATTCAATACATCGTACTCCAGCAGACTTGTCTCCATGGGTCTATTGCTGCCTCGGGCACCTTATGGCCGTTCTGCTGTGAGTCAAATATTTCCGAATCGGACGAAAAACTGATAGTGAATTGTAACGTTCAGGGCCACCTAATGACGATGGATCACTCAAATTCCGTCCCGATTCAATACATCGTCCTCCAGCAGACTTTTCTCCATGTGTCTATTGCTGCCTCGGGCACCCAATGGCCGTTCTGCTGTGAGTCATTGATTTTCGAATCTGACGAAAAACTGATAGTGAATTGTAACATTCAGGGCCACGTAATGACGATGGATCACTCAAATTGCGTCCCGATTCAATACATCGTCCTCCAGCCGACTTGTCTCCATGGGTCTATTGCTGCCTCGGGCACCTTATGGCCGTTCTGCTGTGAGTCAAAGATTTTCGAATCGGACGAAAAACTGATAGTGAATTGTAACGTTCAGGGCCTCCTAATGACGATGGAACACTCAAATTGCGTCCCGATTCAATACATCGTCCTCCAGCAGACTTGTCTCCATGGGTCTATTGCTGCCTCGGGCACCTTATGGCCGTTCTGCTGTGAGTCGAAGATTTTCGAATCGGACGAAAAACTGATAGTGAATTGTAACGTTCAGGGCCTCCTAATGACGATGGAACACTCAAATTGCGTCCCGATTCAATACATCGTCCTCCAGCAGACTTGTCTCCATGGGTCTATTGCTGCCTCGGGCACCTTATGGCCGTTCTGCTGTGAGTCAAAGATTTCCGAATCGGACGAAATTCTGATAGTGAATTGTAACGTTCAGGGCCACCTAATGACGATGGATCACTCAAATTGCGTCCCGATTCAATACATCGTCCTCCAGCAGACTTGTCTCCATGGGTCTATTGCTGCCTCGGGCACCCAATGGCCGTTCTGCTGTGAGTCAAAGATTTTCGAATCTGACGAAAAACTGATAGTGAATTGTAACGTTCAGGGCCACCTAATGACGATGGAACTCTCAAATTGCGTCTCGATTCAATACATCGTCCTCCAGCCGACTTGTCTCCATGGGTCTATTGCTGCCTCGGGCACCTTATGTCCATTCTGCTGTGAGTCAAAGATTTTCGAATCGGACGAAAAACTGATAGTGAATTGTAACGTTCAGGGCCTCCTAATGACGATGGAACACTCAAATTGCGTCCCGATTCAATACATCGTCCTCCAGCAGACTTGTCTCCATGGGTCTATTGCTGCCTCGGGCACCTTATGGCCGTTCTGCTTTGAGTCAAATATTTCCGAATCGGACGAAAAACTGATAGTGAATTGTAACGTTCAGGGCCACCTAATGACGATGGATCACTCAAATTGCGTCCCGATTCAATACATCGTCCTCCAGCCGGCATGTCTCCATGGGTCTATTGCTGCCTCGGGCATTTTATGGCCGTTCTGCTGTGAGTCAAAGATTTCCGAATCGGACGAAAAACTGATAGTGAATTGTAACTTTCAGGGCCACCTAATGACGATGGAACACTCAAATTGCGTCCCGATTCAATACATCGTCTTCCAGCCGACTTGTCTCCATGGGTCTATTGCTGCCTCGGGCACCTTATGGCCGTTCTGCTGTGAGTCAAAGATTTTCGAATCGGACGAAAAACTGATAGTGAATTGTAACGTTCAGGACCTCCTAATGAAGATGGAACACTCAAATTGCGTCCCGATTCAATACATCGTCCTCCAGCAGACTTGTCTCCAAGGGTCTATTGCTGCCTCGGGCACCTTATTGCCGTTCTGCTGTGAGTCAAAGATTTTCGAATCGGACGAAAAACTGATTGTGAATTGTAACGTTCAGGGCCTCCTAATGACGATGGATCACTCAAATTGCGTCCCGATTCAATACATCGTAATCCAGCAGACTTGTCTCCATGGGTCTATTGCTGCCTCGGGCACCTTATGGCCATTCTGCTGTGAGTCAAAGATTTTCGAATCTGACGAAAAACTGATAGTGAATTGTAACATTCACGGCCACCTAATGACGATGGATCACTCAAATTGCGTCCCGATTCAATACATCGTCCTCCAGCCGACTTGTCTCCATGGGTCTATTGCTGCCTTGGGCACCTTATGGCCGTTCTGCTGTGAGTCAATGATTTTCGAATCGGACGAAAAACTGATAGTGAATTGTAACGTTCAGGGCCTCATAATGACGATGGATCACTCAAATTGCGTCCAGATTCAATACATCGTCCTCCAGCAGACTTGTCTCCATGGGTCTATTGCTGACTCGGGCACCCAATGGCCGTTCTGCTGTGAGTCAAAGATTTTCGAATCTGACGAAAAACTGATAGTGAATTGTAACGTTCAGGGCCTCATAATGACGATGGATCACTCAAATTGCGTCCAGATTCAATACATCGTCCTCCAGCCGACTTGTCTCCATGGGTCTATTGCTGCCTCGGGCACCTTATGTCCGTTCTGCTGTGAGTCAAAGATTTTCGAATCGGACGAAAAACTGATAGTGAATTGTAACGTTCAGGGCCTCCAAATGACGATGGAACACTCAAATTGCGTCCCGATTCAATACATCGTACTCCAGCAGACTTGTCTCCATGGGTCTATTGCTGCCTCGGGCACCTTATGGCCGTTCTGCTGTGAGTCAAATATTTCCGAATCGGACGAAAAACTGATAGTGAATTGTAACGTTCAGGGCCACCTAATGACGATGGATCACTCAAATTGCGTCCCGATTCAATTCATCGTCCTCCAGCAGACTTTTCTCCATGGGTCTATTGCTGCCTCGGGCACCCAATGGCCGTTCTGCTGTGAGTCATAGATTTTCGAATCTGACGAAAAACTGATAGTGAATTGTAACATTCAGGGCCACGTAATGACGATGGATCACTCAAATTGCGTCCCGATTCAATACATCGTCCACCAGCCGACTTGTCTCCATGGGTCTATTGCTGCCTCGGGCACCTTATGGCCGTTCTGCTGTGAGTCAAAGATTTTCGAATCGGACGAAAAACTGATAGTGAATTGTAACGTTCAGGGCCTCCTAATGACGATGGAACACTCAAATTGCGTCCCGATTCAATACATCGTCCTCCAGCAGACTTGTCTCCATGGGTCTATTGCTGCCTCGGGCACCTTATGGCCGTTCTGCTGTGAGTCAAAGATTTTCGAATCGGACGAAAAACTGATAGTGAATTGTAACGTTCAGGGCCTCCTAATGACGATGGAACACTCAAATTGCGTCCCGATTCAATACATCGTCCTCCAGCAGACTTGTCTCCATGGGTCTATTGCTGCCTCGGGCACCTTATGGCCGTTCTGCTGTGAGTCAAAGATTTCCGAATCGGACGAAATTCTGATAGTGAATTGTAACGTTCAGGGCCACCTAATGACGATGGATCACTCAAATTGCGTCCCGATTCAATACATCGTCCTCCAGCAGACTTGTCTCCATGGGTCTATTGCTGCCTCGGGCACCCAATGGCCGTTCTGCTGTGAGTCAAAGATTTTCGAATCTGACGAAAAACTGATAGTGAATTGTAACGTTCAGGGCCACCTAATGACGATGGAACACTCAAATTGCGTCCCGATTCAATACATCGTCCTCCAGCCGACTTGTCTCCATGGGTCTATTGCTGCCTCGGGCACCTTATGGCCGTTCTGCTGTGAGTCAAAGATTTTCGAATCGGACGAAAAACTGATAGTGAATTGTAACGTTCAGGGCCTCCTAATGACGATGGAACACTCAAATTGCGTCCCGATTCAATACATCGTCCTCCAACAGACTTGTCTCCATGGGTCTATTGCTGCCTCGGGCACCTTATGGCCGTTCTGCTGTGAGTCAAAGATTTCCGAATCGGACGAAATTCTGATAGTGAATTGTAACGTTCAGGGCCACCTAATGACGATGGATCACTCAAATTGCGTCCCGATTCAATACATCGTCCTCCAGCAGACTTGTCTCCATGGGTCTATTGCTGCCTCGGGCACCCAATGGCCGTTCTGCTGTGAGTCAAAGATTTTCGAATCTGACGAAAAACTGATAGTGAATTGTAACATTCAGGGCCACGTAATGACGATGGATCACTCAAATTGCGTCCCGATTCAATACATCGTCCTCCAGCCGACTTGTCTCCATGGGTCTATTGCTGCCTCGGGCACCTTATGGCCGTTCTGCTGTGAGTCAAAGATTTTCGAATCGGACGAAAAACTGATAGTGAATTGTAACGTTCAGGGCCTCCTAATGACGATGGAACACTCAAATTGCGTCCCGATTCAATACATCGTCCTCCAGCAGACTTGTCTCCATGGGTCTATTGCTGCCTCGGGCACCTTATGGCCGTTCTGCTGTGAGTCAAAGATTTTCGAATCGGACGAAAAACTGATAGTGAATTGTAACGTTCAGGGCCTCCTAATGACGATGGAACACTCAAATTGCGTCCCGATTCAATACATCGTCCTCCAGCCGACTTGTCTCCATGGGTCTATTGCTGCCTCGGGCACCTTATGTCCATTCTGCTGTGAGTCAAAGATTTTCGAATCGGACGAAAAACTGATAGTGAATTGTAACGTTCAGGGCCTCCTAATGACGATGGAACACTCAAATTGCGTCCCGATTCAATACATCGTCCTCCAGCAGACTTGTCTCCATGGGTCTATTGCTGCCTCGGGCACCTTATGGCCGTTCTGCTTTGAGTCAAATATTTCCGAATCGGAAGAAAAACTGATAGTGAATTGTAACGTTCAGGGCCACCTAATGACGATGGATCACTCAAATTGCGTCCCTATTCAATACATCGTCCTCCAGCCGGCATGTCTCCATGGGTCTATTGCTGCCTCGGGCATTTTATGGCCGTTCTGCTGTGAGTCAAAGATTTCCGAATCTGACGAAAAACTGATAGTGAATTGTAACATTCAGGGCCACGTAATGACGATGGATCACTCAAATTGCGTCCCGATTCAATACATCGTCCTCCAGCCGACTTGTCTCCATGGGTCTATTGCTGCCTCGGGCACCTTATGGCCGTTCTGCTGTGAGTCAAAGATTTTCGAATCGGACGAAAACCTGATAGTGAATTGTAACGTTCAGGGCCACCTAATGACGATGGATCACTCAAATTGCGTCCCGATTCAATACATCGTAATCCAGCAGACATGTCTCCATGGGTCTATTGCTGCCTCGGGCACCTTATGGCCATTCTGCTGTGAGTCAAAGATTTTCGAATCTGACGAAAAACTGATAGTGAATTGTAACATTCACGGCCAAATAATGACGATGGATCACTCAAATTGCGTCCCGATTCAATACATCGTCCTCCAGCCGACTTGTCTCCATGGGTCTATTGCTGCCTCGGGCACCTTATGGCCGTTCTGCTGTGAGTCAAAGATTTTCGAATCGGACGAAAAACTGATAGTGAATTGTAACGTTCAGGGGCTCCTAATGACGATGGATCACTCAAATTGCGTCCCGATTCAATACATCGTCCTCCAGCAGACTTGTCTTCATGGGTCTATTGCTGCCTCGGGCACCTTATGGCCGTTCTGCTGTGAGTCAAAGATTTTCGAATCGGACGAAAAACTGATAGTGAATTGTTACGTTCAGGGCCTCCTAATGACGATGGAACACTCAAATTGCGTCCTGATTCAATACATAGTCCTCCAGCAGACTTGTCTCCATGGGTCTATTGCTGCCTCGGGCACCTTATGGCCGTTCTGCTGTGAGTCAGAGATTTTCGAATCGATCGAAAAACTGATAGTGAATTGTAACATTCAGGGCCACCTAATGACGATGGACCATACAAATTGCTCTCGATTAAATACATCGTCCTCCAGCCGACCTGTCTCCATGGGTCTATTGCTGCCTCGGGCACCTTATGGCCGTTCTGCTGTGAGTCAAAGATTTTCGAATCGGACGAAATACTGATAGTGAATTGTAACGTTCAGGGCCTCCTAATGACGATGGAACACTCAAATTGCGTCCCGATTCAATACATCGTCCTCCAGCCGACTTGTCTCCATGGGTCTATTGCTGCCTCGGGCACCTTATGGCCGTTCTGCTGTGAGTCAAAGATTTTCGAATCGGACGAAAAACTGATAGTGAATTGTAACGTTAACGGCCACCTATCGACGATGAATCACTCAAATTGCGTCCCGATTCAATACATCGTCCTCCAGCAGACTTGTCTCCATGGGTCTATTGCTGTCTCGGGCACCTTATTGCCGTTCTGCTGTGAGTCAAAGATTTTCGGATCTGACGAAAAACTGATAGTGAATTGTAACATTCTGGGCCACGTAATGACGATGGATCACTCAAATTGCGTCCCGATTCAATACATCGTCCTCCAGCCGACTTGTCTCCATGGGTCTATTGCTGCCTCGGGCACCTTATGGCCGTTCTGCTGTGAGTCAAAGATTTTCGAATCGGACGAAAAACTGATAGTGAATTGTAACGTTCTGGGCCACCTAATGACGATGGATCACTCAAATTGCGTCCCGATTCAATACATCGTCCTCCAGCAGGCTTGTCTCCATGGGTCTATTGCTGCATCGGGCACCTTATGGCCATTCTGCTGTGAGTCAAAGATTTTCGAATCTGACGAAAAACTGATAGTGAATTGTAACATTCACGGCCACCTAATGACGATGGATCACTCAAATTGCGTCCCGATTCAATACATCGTCCTCCAGCCGACTTGTCTCCATGGGTCTATTGCTGCCTCGGGCACCTTATGGCCGTTCTGCTGTGAGTCAAAGATTTTCGAATCGGACGAAAAACTGATAGTGATTTGTAACGTTCAGGGGCTCATAATGACGATGGATCACTCAAATTGCGTCCCGATTCAATACATCGTCCTCCAGCAGACTTGTCTTCATGGGTCTATTGCTGCCTCGGGCACCTTATGGGCGTTCTGCTGCGAGTCAAAGATTTTCGAATCGGACGAAAAACTGATAGTGAATTGTAACGTTCAGGGCCTCCTAATGACGATGGAACACTCAAATTGCGTCCTAATTCAATACATAGTCCTCCAGCAGACTTGTCTCCATAGGTCTATTGCTGCCTCGGGCACCTTATGGCCGTTCTGCTGTGAGTCAGAGATTTTCGAATCGATCGAAAAACTGATAGTGAATTGTAACATTCAGGGCCACCTAATGACGATGGACCATACAAATTGCGTCTCGATTAAATACATCGTCCTCCAGACGACTTGTCTCCATGGGTCTATTGCTGCCTCGGGCACCTTATGGCCGTTCTGCTGTGAGTCAAAGATTTTCGAATCGGACGAAAAACTGATAGTGAATTGTAACGTTCAGGGCCTCCTAATGACGATGGAACACTCAAATGCGTCCCGATTCAATACATCGTCCTCCAGCCGACTTGTCTCCATGGGTCTATTGCTGCCTCGGGCACCTTATGGCCGTTCTGCTGTGAGTCAAAGATTTTCGAATCGGACGAAAAACTGATAGTGAATTGTAGCGTTCACGGCCACCTATCGACGATGAATCACTCAAATTGCGTCCCGATTCAATACATCGTCCTCCAGCAGACTTGTCTCCATGGGTCTATTGCTGCCTCGGGCACCTTATGGCCGTTCTGCTGTGAGTCAAAGATTTTCGAATCTGACGAAAAACTGATAGTGAATTGTAACGTTCAGGGCCTCCTAATGACGATGGAACACTCAAATTGCGTCCCGATTCAATACATCGTCCTCCAGCAGACTTGTCTCCATGGGTCTATTGCTGCCTCGGGCACCTTATGGCCGTTCTGCTGTGAGTCAAAGATTTCCGAATCGGACGAAAAACTGATATTGAATTGTAACGTTCAGGGCCACCTAATGACGATGGATCACTCAAATTGCCTCCCGATTCAATACATCGTCCTCCAGCAGACTTGTCTCCATGGGTCTATTGCTGCCTCGGGCACCTTATGGCCGTTCTGCTGTGAGTCAAAGATTTCCGAATCGGACGAAAAACTGATAGTGAATTGTAACTTTCAGGGCCACCTAATTGCGATGGAACACTCAAATTGCGTCCCGATTCAATACATCGTCTTCCAGCCGACTTGTCTCCATGGGTCTATTGCTGCCTCGGGCACCTTATGGCCGTTCTGCTGTGAGTCAAAGATTTTCGAATCGGACGAAAAAATGATTGTGAATTGTAACGTTCAGGGCCTCCTAATGACGATGGATCACTGAAATTGCGTCCCGATTCAATACATCGTCCTCCAGCAGACTTGTCTCCATGGGTCTATTGCTGTCTCGGGCACCTTATTGCCGCTCTGCTGTGAATCAAAGATTTTCGAATCTGACGAAAAACTGATAGTGAATTGTAACATTCAGGGCCACGTAATGACGATGGATCACTCAAATTGCGACCCGATTCAATACATCGTCCTCCAGCCGACTTGTCTCCATGGGTCTATTGCTGCCTCGGGCACCTTATGGCCGTTCTGCTGTGAGTCAAAGATTTTCGAATCGGACGAAAAACTGATAGTGAATTGTAACGTTCAGGGCCACCTAATGACGATGGATCACTCAAATTGCGTCCCGATTCAATACATCGTCCTCCAGCAGACTTGTCTCCATGGGTCTATTGCTGCCTCGGGCACCTTATGGCCGTTCTGCTGTGTCAAAGATTTTCGAATCTGACGAAAAACTGATAGTGAATTGTAACATTCACGGCCACCTAATGACGATGGATCACTCAAATTGCGTCCCGATTCAATACATCGTCCTCCAGCCGACTTGTCTTCATGGGTCCATTGCTGCCTCGGGCACCTTATGGCCGTTCTGCTGTGAGTCAAAGATTTTCGAATCGGACGAAAAACTGATAGTGAATTGTAACATTCAGGGCCACCTAATGACGATGGAACACTCAAATTGCGTCTCGATTAAATACATCGTTCTCCAGCCGACTTGTCTCCATGGGTCTATTGCTGCCTCGGGCACCTTATGGCCGTTCTGCTGTGAGTCAAAGATTTTCGAATCGGACGAAAAACTGATAGTGAATTGTAACGTTCAGGGCCTCCTAATGACGATGTAACACTCAAATTGCGTCCCGATTCAATACATCGTCGTCCAGCCGACTTGTCTCCATGGGTCTATTGCTGCCTCGGGCACCTTATGGCCGTTCTGCTGTGAGTCAAAGATTTTCGAATCGGACGAAAAACTGATAGTGAATTGTAATGTTCACGGCCACCTAATGACGATGAATCACTCAAATTGCGTCCCGATTCAATACATCGTCCTCCAGCAGACTTGTCTCCATGGGTCTATTGCTGCCTCGGGCACCTTATGGCCGTTCTGCTGTGAGTCAAAGATTTTCGAATCTAACGAAAAACTGATGGTGAATTGTAACATTCAGGGCCACGTAATGACGATGGATCACTCAAATTGCGTCCCGATTCAATACATCGTCCTCCAGCCGACTTGTCTCCATGGGTCTATTGCTGCCTCGGTCACCTTATGGCCGTTCCGCTGTGAGTCAAAGATTTTCGAATCGAACGAAAAACTGATAGTGAAATGTAGCGTTCAGGGCCACCTAATGACGATGGATCACTCAAATTGCGTCCCGATTCAATACATCGTCCTCCAGCAGACTTGTCCCCATGGGTCTATTGCTGCCTCGGGCACCTTATGGCCGTTCTGCTGTGAGTCAAAAATTTTCGAATCTGACGAAAAACTAATAGTGAATTGTAACATTCACGGCCACCTAATGACGATGGATCACTCAAATTGCGTCCCGATTCGATACATCGTCCTCCAGCCGACTTGTCTTCATGGGTCCATTGCTGCCTCGGGCACCTTATGGCCGTTCTGCTGTGAGTCAAAGATTTTCGAATCGGACGAAAAACTGATAGTGAATTGTAACGTTCAGGGCCACCTAATGACGATGGATCACTCAAATTGCGTCCCGATTCAATACATCGTCCTCCAGCAGACTTGTTTCCATGGGTCTATTGCTGCCTCGGGTACATTATGGCCGTTCTGCTGTGACTCAAAGATTTTCGATTCGGACGAAAAACTGATAGTGAATTGTAACGTTCAGGGCCTCCTAATGACGATGGAACACTCAAATTGCGTCCCAATTCAATACATAGTCCTACAGCAGACTTGTCTCCATGGGTCTATTGCTGCCTCGGGCACCTTATGGCCGTTCTGCTGTGAGTCAGAGATTTTCGAATCGGACGAAAAACTGATAGTGAATTGTAACATTCAGGGCCACCTAATGACGATGGACCATACAAATTGCGTCCCGATTCAATACCTCGTCCTCCAGCCGACTTGACTCCATGGGTCTATTGTTGCCTCGGGCACCTTATGGCCGTTCTGCTGTGAGTCAAAGATTTTCGAATCTGACGAAAAACTGATAGTGAATTGTAATATTCAGGGCCACCTAAAAACGATGGAACACTTAAATTGCGTCTCGATTAAATACATCGTTCTCCAGCCGACTTGTCTCCATGGGTCTATTGCTGCCTCGGGCACCTTATGGCCGTTCTGCTGTGAGTCAAAGATTTTCGAATCGGACGAAAAACTGATAGTGAATTGTAACGTTCAGGGCCTCCTAATGACGATGGAACACTCAAATTGCGTCCCAATTCAATACATCGTCCTCCAGCCGACTTGTCTCCATGGGTCTATTGCTGCCTCGGGCACCTTATGGCCGTTCTGCTGTGAGTCAAAGATTTTCGAATCGGACGAAAAACTGATAGTGAATTGTAACGTTCACGGCCACCTAATGACGATGAATCACTCACATTGCGTCCCGATTCAATACATCGTCCTCCAGCAGACTTGTCTCCATGGGTCTAATGCTGCCTCGGGCACCTTAGGTCCGTTCTGCTGTGAGTCAAAGATTTTCGAATCTAACGAAAAACTGATAGTGAATTGTAACATTCAGGGCTACGTAATGACGATGGATCACTCAAATTGCGTCCCGATTCAATACATCGTCCTCCAGCCGACTTGTCTCCATGGGTCTATTGCTGCCTCGGGCACCTTATGGCCGTTCTGCTGTGAGTCAAAGATTTTCGAATCGGACGAAAAACTGATAGTGAATTGTAGCGTTCAGGGCCACCTAATGACGATGGATCACTCAAATTGAGTCCCGATTCAATACATCGTCCTCCAGCCGACTTGTCTCCATGGGTCTATTGCTGCCTCGGGCACCTTATGGCCGTTCTGCTGTGGGTCAAAGATTTTCGAATCTGACGAAAAACTGATAGTGATTTGTAACGTTCAGGGCCTCCTAATGACGATGGAACACTCAAATTGCGTCCCGATTCAATACATCGTCCTCCAGCAGACTTGTCTCCATGGGTCTATTGCTGCCTCGGGCACCTTATGGCCGTTCTGCTGTGAGTCAAAGATTTTCGAATCTGACGAAAAACTGATAGTGAATTGTAACGTTCAGGGCCACCTAATGACGATGGATCACTCAAATTGCGTCCCGATTCAATACATCGTCCTCCAGCAGACTTGTTTCCATGGGTCTATTGCTGCCTAGGGCACATTATGGCCGTTCTGCAGTGAGTCAAAGATTTTCGAATCGGACGAAAGACTGATAGTGAATTGTAACGTTCAGGGCCTCCTAATGACGATGGAACAATCAAATTGCGTCCCGATTCAATACATTGTCCTCCAGCCGACTTGTCTCCATGGGTCTATTGCTGCCTCGGGCACCTTATGGCCGTTATGCTGTGAGTCAAAGATTTTCGAATCGGACGAATAACTGATAGTGTGTTGTAACTTTCAGGGCCACCTAATGACGATGGATCACTCAAATTGCGTCCCGATTCAATACATCGTCTTCCAGCTGACTCTTCCCCATGGGTCTATTGCTGCCTCGGGCATCTTACGGCCGCTCTGCTGTGAGTCAAAGATTTTCGAATCGGACGAAAAACTGATAGTGAATTGTAACGTTCAGGGCCTCCTAATGACGATGGAACACTCAAATTGCGTCCCGATTCAATGCATCGTCCTCCAGCAGACTTGTCTCCATGGGTCTATTGCTGCCTCGGGCACCTTATGGCCGTTCTGCTGTGAGTCAAAGATTTTCGAATCGGACGAAAAACTGATAGTGAATTGTAACGTTCAGGGCCACCTAATGACGATGAATCACTCAAATTGCGTCCCGATTCAATACATCGTCCTCCAGCAGACTTGTCTCCATGGGTCTATTGCTGCCTCGGGCACCTTATGGCCGTTCTGCTGTGAGTCAAAGATTTTCGAATCTGACGAAAAACTGATAGTGAATTGTAATATTCAGGGCCACCTAAAAACGATGGAACACTTAAATTGCGTCTCGATTAAATACATCGTTCTCCAGCCGACTTGTCTCCATGGGTCTATTGCTGCCTCGGGCACCTTATGGCCGTTCTGCTGTGAGTCAAAGATTTTCGAATCGGACGAAAAACTGATAGTGAATTGTAACGTTCAGGGCCTCCTAATGACGATGGAACACTCAAATTGCGTCCCGATTCAATACATCGTCCTCCAGCCGACTTGTCTCCATGGGTCTATTGCTGCCTCGGGCACCTTATGGCCATTCTGCTGTGAGTCAAAGATTTTCGAATCGGACGAAAAACTGATAGTGAATTGCAACGTTCACGGCCACCTAATGACGATGAATCACTCAAATTGCGCCCCGATTCAATACATCCTCCTCCAGCAGACTTGTCTCCATGGGTCTAATGCTGCCTCGGGCACCTTATGGCCGTTCTGCTGTGAGTCAAAGATTTTCGAATCTAACGAAAAACTGATAGTGAATTGTAACATTCAGGGCCACGTAATGACGATGGATCACTCAAATTGCGTCCCGATTCAATACATCGTCCTCCAGCCGACTTGTCTCTATGGGTCTATTGCTGCCTCGGGCACCTTATGGCCGTTCTGCTGTGAGTCAAAGATTTTCGAATCGGACGAAAAACTGATAGTGAATTGTAACGTTCAGGGCCACCTAATGACGATGGATCACTCAAATTGCGTCCCGATTCAATACATCGTCCTCCAGCAGACTTGTTTCCATGGGTCTATTGCTGCCTCGGGTACATTATGGCCGTTCTGCTGTGACTCAAAGATTTTCGATTCGGACGAAAAACTGATAGTGAATTGTAACGTTCAGGGCCTCCTAATGACGATGGAACACTCAAATTGCGTCCCAATTCAATACATAGTCCTACAGCAGACTTGTCTCCATGGGTCTATTGCTGCCTCGGGCACCTTATGGCCGTTCTGCTGTGAGTCAGAGATTTTCGAATCGGACGAAAAACTGATAGTGAATTGTAACATTCAGGGCCACCTAATGACGATGGACCATACAAATTGCGTCCCGATTCAATACCTCGTCCTCCAGCCGACTTGACTCCATGGGTCTATTGTTGCCTCGGGCACCTTATGGCCGTTCTGCTGTGAGTCAAAGATTTTCGAATCTGACGAAAAACTGATAGTGAATTGTAATATTCAGGGCCACCTAAAAACGATGGAACACTTAAATTGCGTCTCGATTAAATACATCGTTCTCCAGCCGACTTGTCTCCATGGGTCTATTGCTGCCTCGGGCACCTTATGGCCGTTCTGCTGTGAGTCAAAGATTTTCGAATCGGACGAAAAACTGATAGTGAATTGTAACGTTCAGGGCCTCCTAATGACGATGGAACACTCAAATTGCGTCCCAATTCAATACATCGTCCTCCAGCCGACTTGTCTCCATGGGTCTATTGCTGCCTCGGGCACCTTATGGCCGTTCTGCTGTGAGTCAAAGATTTTCGAATCGGACGAAAAACTGATAGTGAATTGTAACGTTCACGGCCACCTAATGACGATGAATCACTCAAATTGCGTCCCGATTCAATACATCGTCCTCCAGCAGACTTGTCTCCATGGGTCTAATGCTGCCTCGGGCACCTTATGGCCGTTCTGCTGTGAGTCAAAGATTTTCGAATCTAACGAAAAACTGATAGTGAATTGTAACATTCAGGGCTACGTAATGACGATGGATCACTCAAATTGCGTCCCGATTCAATACATCGTCCTCCAGCCGACTTGTCTCCATGGGTCTATTGCTGCCTCGGGCACCTTATGGCCGTTCTGCTGTGAGTCAAAGATTTTCGAATCGGACGAAAAACTGATAGTGAATTGTAGCGTTCAGGGCCACGTAATGACGAAGGATCACTCAAATTGAGTCCCGATTCAATACATCGTCCTCCAGCCGACTTGTCTCCATGGGTCTATTGCTGCCTCGGGCACCTTATGGCCGTTCTGCTGTGGGTCAAAGATTTTCGAATCTGACGAAAAACTGATAGTGATTTGTAACGTTCAGGGCCTCCTAATGACGATGGAACACTCAAATTGCGTCCCGATTCAATACATCGTCCTCCAGCAGACTTGTCTCCATGGGTCTATTGCTGGCTCGGGCACCTTATGGCCGTTCTGCTGTGAGTCAAAGATTTTCGAATCTGACGAAAAACTGATAGTGAATTGTAACGTTCAGGGCCACCTAATGACGATGGATCACTCAAATTGCGTCCCGATTCAATACATCGTCCTCCAGCAGACTTGTTTCCATGGGTCTATTGCTGCCTCGGGCACCTTATGGCCGTTCTGCTGTGAGTCAAAGATTTTCGTATCTGACGAAAAACTGATAGTGAATTGTAATATTCAGGGCCACCTAAAAACGATGGAACACTTAAATTGCGTCTCGATTAAATACATCGTTCTCCAGCCGACTTGTCTCCATGGGTCTATTGCTGCCTCGGGCACCTTATGGCCGTTCTGCTGTGAGTCAAAGATTTTCGAATCGGACGAAAAACTGATAGTGAATTGTAACGTTCAGGGCCTCCTAATGACGATGGAACACTCAAATTGCGTCCCGATTCAATACATCGTCCTCCAGCCGACTTGTCTCCATGGGTCTATTGCTGCCTCGGGCACCTTATGGCCATTCTGCTGTGAGTCAAAGATTTTCGAATCGGACGAAAAACTGATAGTGAATTGTAACGTTCACGGCCACCTAATGACGATTAATCACTCAAATTGCGCCCCGATTCAATACATTGTCCTCCAGCAGACTTGTCTCCATGGGTCTAATGCTGCCTCGGGCACCTTACGGCCGTTCTGCTGTGAGTCAAAGATTTTCGAATCTAACGAAAAACTGATAGTGAATTGTAACATTCAGGGCCACGTAATGACGATGGATCACTCAAATTGCGTCCCGATTCAATACATCGTCCTCCAGCCGACTTGTCTCCATGGGTCTATTGCTGCCTCGGGCACCTTATGGCCGTTCTGCTGTGAGTCAAAGATTTTCGAATCGGACGAAAAACTGATAGTGAATTGTAGCGTTCAGGGCCACCTAATGACGATGGATCACTCAAATTGCGTCCCGATTCAATACATCGTCCTCCAGCCGACTTGTCTCCATGGGTCTATTGCTGCCTCGGGCACCTTATGGCCGTTCTGCTGTGGGTCAAAGATTTTCGAATCTGACGAAAAACTGATAGTGATTTGTAACGTTCAGGGCCTCCTAATGACGATGGAACACTCAAATTGCGTCCCGATTCAATACATCGTCCTCCAGCAGACTTGTCTCCATGGGTCTATTGCTGCCTCGGGCACCTTATGGCCGTTCTGCTGTGAGTCAAAGATTTTTGAATCTGACGAAAAACTGATAGTGAATTGTAACGTTCAGGGCCACCTAATGACGATGGATCACTCAAATTGCGTCCCGATTCAATACATCGTCCTCCAGCAGACTTGTTTCAATGGGTCTATTGCTGCCTCGGGCACATTATGGCCGTTCTGCAGTGAGTCAAAGATTTTCGAATCGGACGAATAACTGATAGTGTATTGTAACTTTCAGGGCCACCTAATGACGATGGATCACTCAAATTGCCTCCCGATTCAATACATCGTCTTCCAGCCGACTCTTCCCCATGGGTCTATTGCTGCCTCGGGCATCTTACGGCCGCTCTGCTGTGAGTCAAAGATTTTCGAATCGGACGAAAAACTGATAGTGAATTGTAACGTTCAGGGCCTCCTAATGACGATGGAACACTCAAATTGCGTCCCGATTCAATGCATCGTCCTCCAGCAGACTTGTCTCCATGGGTCTATTGCTGCCTCGGGCACCTTATGGCCGTTCTGCTGTGAGTCAAAGAATTTCGAATCGGACGAAAAACTGATAGTGAATTGTAACGTTCAGGGCCACCTAATGACGATGAATCACTCAAATTGCGTCCCGATTCAATACATCGTCCTCCAGCAGACTTGTCTCCATGGGTCTATTGCTGCCTCGGGCACCTTATGGCCGTTCTGCTGTGAGTCAAAGATTTTCGAATCTGACGAAAAACTGATAGTGAATCGTAAAATTCAGGGCCACGTAATGACGATGGATCACTCAAATTGCGTCCCGATTCAATACATCGTCCTCCAGCCGACTTGTCTCCATGGGTCTATTGCTGCCTCGGGCACCTTATGGCCGTTCTGCTGTGACTCAAAGATTTTCGAATCGGACGAAAAACTGATAGTGAATTGTAACGTTCAGGGCCTCCTAATGACGATGGAACACTCAAATTGCGTCCCGATTCAATACATCGTCCTCCAGCAGAATTGTCTCCATGGGTCTATTGCTGCCTCGGGCACCTTATGGCCGTTCTGCTGTGAGTCAAAGATTTTCGAATCTGACGAAAAACTGATAGAGATTTGTAACGTTCAGGGCCTCCTAATGACGATGGAACACTCAAATTGCGTCCCTATTCAATACATCGTCCTCCTCTATTGCTTCCTCGGGCACCTTATGGCCGTTGCTGTGAGTCAAAGATTTTCGAATCGGACGAAAAACTGATAGTGAATTGTAACATTCAGGGCCACCTAATGACGATGGACCACACAAATTGCGTCCCGATTCAATACATCGTCCTCCAGCCGACTTGACTCCATGGGTCTATTGCTGCCTCGGGCACCTTATGGCCGTCCTGCTGTGAGTCTAGATTATCGAATGGGACGAAAAACTGATAGTGAATTGTAACGTTCAGGGCCACCAAATCACGATGGATCACTCAAATTGCGTCCCGATTCAATACATCGTCCTCCAGCCAACTTCTCTCCATGGGTCTATTGCTGCCTCGGGCACCTTATGGCCGTTCTGCTGTGAGTCAAAGATTTTCGAATCGGACGAAAAACTGATAGTGAATTGTAACATTCATGGCCTCCTAATGACGATGGAACACTCAAATTGCGTCCCGATTCAATACATCGTCCTCCAGCAGACTTGTCTCCATGGGTCTATTGCTGCCTCGGGCACCTTATGGCCGTTCTGCTGTGAGTCAAAGATTTTCGAATCGGACGAAAAACTGATAGTGAATTGTAACGTTCAGGGCCACCTAATGACGATGGATCACTCAAATTGCGTCCCGAATCAATACATCGTCCTCCAGCAGACTTGTCTCCATGGGTCTATTGCTGCCTCGGGCACCTTATGGCCGTTCTGCTGTGAGTCAAAGATTTTCGAATCGGACGAAAAACTGATAGTGAATTGTAACATTCAGGGCCACCTAATGACGATGGACCACACAAATTGCGTCCCGATTCAATACATCGTCCTCCAGCCGACTTGACTCCATGGGTCTATTGCTGCCTCGGGCACCTTATGGCCGTTCTGCTGTGAGTCTAGATTATCGAATGGGACGAAAAACTGATAGTGAATTGTAACGTTCAGGGCCACCAAATGACGATGGATCACTCAAATTGCGTCCCGATTCAATACGTCGTCCTCCAGCCAACTTGTCTCCATGGGTCTATTGCTGCCTCGGGCACCTTATGGCCGTTCTGCTGTGAGTCAAAGATTTTCGAATCGGACGAAAAACTGGTAGTGAATTGTAACGTTCAGGGCCTCCTAATGACGATGGAACACTCAAATTGGGTCCCGATTCAATACATCGTCCTCCAGCAGACTTGTCTCCATGGGTCTATTGCTGCCTCGGGCACATTATGGCCGTTCTGCTGTGAGTCAAAGATTTTCGAATCGGACGAAAAACTGATAGTGAATTGTAACGTTCATGGCCACCTAATGACGATGGATCACTCAAATTGCGTCCCGATTCAATACATCGTCCTCCAGCCGACTTGTCTCCATGGGTCTATTGCTGCCTCGAGCCCCTCATGGCCGTTCTGCTGTGAGTCAAAGATTTCCGAATCGGACGAAAAACTGATAGTGAATTGTAACTTTCAGGGCCACCTAATGACGATGGATCACTGAAATTGCGTCCTGATTCAATACATCGTCTTCCAGCCGACTTGTCTCCATGGGTCTATTGCTGCCTCGGGCACATTATGGCCGTTCTGCTGTGACTCAAAGATTTTTGAATCGGACGAAAAACTGATAGTGAATTGTAACGTTCAGGGCATCCTAATGACGATGGAACACTCAAATTGAGTCCCGATTCAATACATCGTCCTCCAGCAGACTTTTCTCCATGGGTCTCTTGCTGCCTCGGGCACCTTATGGCCGTTCTGCTGTGAGTCAAAGATTTCGGAATCGGACGAAAAACTGATAGTTAATTGTAACATTCAAGACCACCTAATGACGATGGACCACACAAATTGCGTCCCGATTCAATACATCGTCCTCCAGCCGACTTGACTCCATGGGTCTATTGCTGCCTCGGGCACCTTATGGCCGTTCTGCTGTGAGTCAAAAATTTTCGAATCGGACGAAAGACTGATAGTGATTTGTAACGTTCAGGGCCTCCTAATGACGATGGATCACCCAAATTGCGTCCCGATTCAATACATCGTCCTCCAGCAGACTTGTTTCCATGGGTCTATTGCTGCCTCGGGCACCTTATGGCCGTTCTGCTGTGAGTCAGAGATTTTCGAATCGGACGAAAAACTGATAGTGAATTGTAACAATCGGGGCCACCTAATGACGATGGACCATACAAATTGCGTCCCGATTCAATACATCGTCCTCCAGCCGACTTGACTCCATGGGTCTATTGCTGCCTCGGGCACCTTATGGCCGTTCTGCTGTGAGTCAAAGATTTTCGAATCTGACGAAAAACTGATAGTGAATTGTAACATTCAGGGCCACCTAATGACGATGGAACACTCAAATTGCGTCTCGATTAAATACATCGTTCTCCAGCCGACTTGTCTCCATGGGTCTATTGCTGCCTCGGGCACCTTATGGCCGTTCTGCTGTGAGTCAAAGATTTTCGAATCTGACGAAAAACTGATAGTGAATTGTAATATTCAGGGCCACCTAAAAACGATGGAACACTTAAATTGCGTCTCGATTAAATACATCGTTCTCCAGCCGACTTGTCTCCATGGGTCTATTGCTGCCTCGGGCACCTTATGGCCGTTCTGCTGTGAGTCAAAGATTTTCGAATCGGACGAAAAACTGATAGTGAATTGTAACGTTCAGGGCCACGTAATGACGATGGATCACTCAAATTGCGTCCCGATTCAATACATCGTCCTCCAGCCGACTTGTCTTCATGGGTCCATTGCTGCCTCGGGCACCTTATGGCCGTTCTGCTGTGAGTCAAAGATTTTCGAATCGGACGAAAAACTGATAGTGAATTGTAACGTTCAGGGCCACGTAATGACGATGGATCACTCAAATTGCGTCCCGATTCAATACATCGTCCTCCAGCAGACTTGTCTCCATGGGTCTATTGCTGCCTCGGGCACCTTATGGCCGTTCTGCTGTGAGTCAAAGATTTTCGAATCTGACGAAAAACTGATAGTGAATTGTAATATTCAGGGCCACCTAAAAACGATGGAACACTTAAATTGCGTCTCGATTAAATACATCGTTCTCCAGCCGACTTGTCTCCATGGGTCTATTGCTGCCTCGGGCACCTTATGGCCGTTCTGCTGTGAGTCAAAGATTTTCGAATCGGACGAAAAACTGATAGTGAATTGTAACGTTCAGGGCCTCCTAATGACGATGGAACACTCAAATTGCGTCCCGATTCAATACATCGTCCTCCAGCCGACTTGTCTCCATGGGTCTATTGCTGCCTCGGGCACCTTATGGCCATTCTGCTGTGAGTCAAAGATTTTCGAATCGGACGAAAAACTGATAGTGAATTGTAACGTTCACGGCCACCTAATGACGATGAATCACTCAAATTGCGCCCCGATTCAATACATTGTCCTCCAGCAGACTTGTCTCCATGGGTCTAATGCTGCCTCGGGCACCTTATGGCCGTTCTGCTGTGAGTCAAAGATTTTCGAATCTAACGAAAAACTGATAGTGAATTGTAACATTCAGGGCCACGTAATGACGATGGATCACTCAAATTGCGTCCCGATTCAATACATCGTCCTCCAGTCGACTTGTCTCCATGGGTCTATTGCTGCCTCGGGCACATTATGGCCGTTCTGCTGTGAGTCAAAGATTTTCGAATCGGACGAAAAACTGATAGTGAAATGTAGCGTTCAGGGCCACCTAATGACGATGGATCACTCAAATTGCGTCCCGATTCAATACATCGTCCTCCAGCCGACTTGTCTCCATGGGTCTATTGCTGCCTCGGGCACCTTATGGCCGTTCTGCTGTGGGTCAAAGATTTTCGAATCTGACGAAAAACTGATAGAGATTTGTAACGTTCAGGGCCTCCTAATGACGATGGAACACTCAAATTGCGTCCCGATTCAATACATCGTCCTCCAGCAGACTTGTCTCCATGGGTCTATTGCTGCCTCGGGCACCTTATGGCCGTTCTGCTGTGAGTCAAAGATTTTCGAATCTGACGAAAAACTGATAGTGAATTGTAACGTTCAGGGCCACCTAATGACGATGGATCACTCAAATTGCGTCCCGATTCAATACATCGTCCTCCAGCAGACTTGTTTCCATGGGTCTATTGCTGCCTCGGGCACATTATGGCCGTTCTGCAGTGAGTCAAAGATTTTCGAATCGGACGAAAGACTGATAGTGAATTGTAACGTTCAGGGCCTCCTAATGACGATGGAACACTCAAATTGCGTCCCGATTCAATACATTGTCCTCCAGCCGACTTGTCTCCATGGGTCTATTGCTGCCTCGGGCACCTTATGGCCGTTATGCTGTGAGTCAAAGATTTTCGAATCGGATGAATGACTGATAGTGTATTGCAACTTTCAGGGCCACCTAATGACGATGGATCACTCAAATTGCCTCCCGATTCAATACATCGTCTTCCAGCCGACTCTTCCCCATGGGTCTATTGCTGCCTCGGGCATCTTACGGCCGCTCTGCTGTGAGTCAAAGATTTTCGAATCGGACGAAGAACTGATAGTGAATTGTAACGTTCAGGGCCTCCTAATGACAATGGAACACTCAAATTGCGTCCCGATTCAGTGCATCGTCCTCCAGCAGACTTGTCTCCTTGGGTCTATTGCTGCCTCGGGCACCTTATGGCCGTTCTGCTGTGAGTCAAAGATTTTCGAATCGGACGAAAAACTGATAGTGAATTGTAACATTCAGGGCCACCTAATGACGATGGACCGCACAAATTGCGTCCCGATTCAATACATCGTCCTCCAGCCGACTTGACTCCATGGGTCTATTGCTGCCTCGGGCACCTTATGGCCGTCCTGCTGTGAGTCTAGATTATCGAATGGGACGAAAAACTGATAGTGAATTGTAACGTTCAGGGCCACCAAATCACGATGGATCACTCAAATTGCGTCCCGATTCAATACGTCGCCTCCAGCCAACTTGTCTCCATGGGTCTATTGCTGCCTCGGGCACCTTATGGCCGTTCTGCTGTGAGTCAAAGATTTTCGAATCGGACGAAAAACTGATAGTGAATTGTAACGTTCATGGCCACCTAATGACGATGGATCACTCAAATTGCGTCCCGATTCAATACATCGTCCTCCAGCAGACTTGTCTCCATGGGTCTATTGCTGCCTCGAGCACCTCATGGCCGTTCTGCTGTGAGTCAAAGATTTCCGAATCGGACGAAAAACTGATAGTGAATCGTTAAATTCAGGGCCACGTAATGACGATGGAACACTCAAATTGCGTCCCGATTCAATACATCGTCCTCCAGCAGAATTGTCTCCATGGGTCTATTGCTGCCTCGGGCACCTTATGGCCGTTCTGCTGTGAGTCAAAGATTTTCGAATCTGACGATGGAACACTCAAATTGCGTCCCGATTCAATACATCGTCCTCCAGCAGACTTGTCTCCATGGGTCTATTGCTGCCTCGGGCACATTATGGCCGTTCTGCTGTGAGTCAAAGATTTTCGAATCTGACGAAAAACTGATAGAGAATTGTAACGTTCAGGGCCTCCTAATGACGATGGAACACTCAAATTGCGTCCCGATTCAATACATCGTCCTCCAGCAGACTTGTCTCCATGGGTCTATTGCTGCCTCGGGCACATTATGGCCGTTCTGCTGTGAGTCAAAGATTTTCGAATCGGACGAAAAACTGATAGTGAATTGTAACGTTCATGGCCACCTAATGACGATGGATCACTCAAATTGCGTCCCGATTCAATACATCGTCCTCCAGCAGACTTGTCTCCATGGGTCTATTGCTGCCTCGAGCACCTCATGGCCGTTCTGCTGTGAGTCAAAGATTTCCGAATCGGACGAAAAACTGATAGTGAATTGTAACTTTCAGGGCCACCTAATGACGATGGATCACTGAAATTGCGTCCTGATTCAATACATCGTTTTCCAGCCGACTTGTCTCCATGGGTCTATTGCTGCCTCGGGCACATTATGGCCGTTCTGCTGTGACTCAAAGATTTTTGAATCGGACGAAAAACTGATAGTGAATTGTAACGTTCAGGGCATCCTAATGACGATGGAACACTCAAATTGAGTCCCGATTCAATACATCGTCCTCCAGCAGACTTTTCTCCATGGGTCTCTTGCTGCCTCGGGCACCTTATGGCCGTTCTGCTGTGAGTCAAAGATTTCGGAATCGGACGAAAAACTGATAGTTAATTGTAACATTCAAGACTACCTAATGACGATGGACCACACAAATTGCGTCCCGATTCAATACATCGTCCTCCAGCCGACTTGACTCCATGGGTCTATTGCTGCCTCGGGCACCTTATGGCCGTTCTGCTGTGAGTCAAAAATTTTCGAATCGGACGAAAAACTGATAGTGAATTGTAACGTTCAGGGCCTCCTAATGACGATGGATCACTCAAATTGCGTCCCGATTCAATACATCGTCCTCCAGCAGACTTGTTTCCATGGGTCTATTGCTGCCTCGGGCACCTTATGGCCGTTCTGCTGTGAGTCAGAGATTTTCGAATCGGACGAAAAACTGATAGTGAATTGTAACAATCAGGGCCACCTAATGACGATGGACCATACAAATTGCGTCCCGATTCTATATATCGTCCTCCAGCCGACTTGACTCCATGGGTCTATTGCTGCCTCGGGCACCTTATGGCCGTTCTGCTGTGAGTCAAAGATTTTCGAATCTGACGAAAAACTGATAGTGAATTGTAACATTCAGGGCCACCTAATGACGATGGAACACTCAAATTGCGTCTCGATTAAATACATCGTTCTCCAGCCGACTTGTCTCCATGGGTCTATTGCTGCCTCGGGCACCTTATGGCCGTTCTGCTGTGAGTCAAAGAATTTCGAATCGGACGAAAAACTGATAGTGAATTGTAACGTTCACGGCCACCTAATGACGAAGAATCACTCAAATTGCGTCCCGATTAAATACATCGTCCTCCAGCAAACTTGTCTCCATAGGTCTATTGCTGCCTCGGGCACCTTATGGCCGTTCTGCTGTGAGTCAAAGATTTTCGAATCTGACGAAAAACTGATAGTGAATTGTGACATTCACGGCCACCTAATGACGATGGATCACTCAAATTGCGTCCCGATTCAATAAATCGTCCTCCAGCCGACTTGTCTTCATGGGTCCATTGCTGCCTCGGGCACCTTATGGCCGTTCTGCTGTGAGTCAAAGATTTTCGAATCGGACGAAAAACTGATAGTGAATTGTAACGTTCAGGGCCACGTAATGACGATGGATCACTCAAATTGCGTCCCGATTCAATACATCGTCCTCCAGCAGACTTGTTTCCATGGGTCTATTGCTGCCTCGGGCACATTATGGCCGTTCTGCAGTGAGTCAAAGATTTTCGAATCGGACGAAAAACTGATAGTGAATTGTAACGTTCAGGGCCTCCTAATGACGATGGAACACTCAAATTGCGTCCCAATTCAATACATAGTCCTGCAGCGGACTTGTCTCCATGGGTCTATTGCTGCCTCGGGCACCTTATGGCCGTTCTGCTGTGAGTCAGAGATTTTCGGATCGGACGAAAAACTGATAGTGAATTGTAACATTCAGGGCCACCTAATGACGATGGACCATACAAATTGCGTCCCGATTCAATACATCGTCCTCCAGCCGACTTGACTCCATGGGTCTATAGCTGCCTCGGGCACCTTATGGCCGTTCTGCTGTGAGTCAAAGATTTTCGAATCTGACGAAAAACTGATAGTGAATTGTAACATTCAGGGCCTCGTAATGACGATGGATCACTCAAATTGCGTCCCGATTCAATACATCGTCCTCCAGCCGACTTGTCTCCATGCGTCTATTGCTGCCTCGGGCACCTTATGGCCGTTCTGCTGTGACTCAAAGATTTTCGAATCGGACGAAAAACTGATAGTGAATTGTAACGTTCAGGGCCTCCTAATGACGATGGAACACTCAAATTGCGTCCCGATTCAATACATAGTCCTCCAGCAGACTTGTCTCCATGGGTCTATTGCTGCCTCGGGCACCTTATGGCCGTTCTGCTGTGAGTCAAAGATTTTCGAATCTGACGAAAAACCGATAGAGATTTGTAACGTTCAGGGCCTCCTAATGACGATGGAACACTCAAATTGCGTCCCGATTCAATACATCGTCCTCCTCTATTGCTGCCTCGGGCACCTTATGGCCGTTCTGCTGTGAGTCAAAGATTTCCGAATCGGACGAAAAACTGATAGTGAATTGTAACGTTCAGGGCCACCTAATGACGATGGATCACTCAAATTGCGTCCCGATTCAATACATCGTCGTCCAGCAGACTTGTCTCCATGGGTCTATTGCTGCCTCGGGCACCTTATGGCCGTTCTGCTGTGAGTCAAAGAATTTCGAATCGGACGAAAAACTGATAGTGAATTGTAACGTTCACGGCCACCTAATGACGATGAATCACTCAAATTGCGTCCCGATTCAATACATCGTCCTCCAGCAGACTTGTCTCCATGGGCCTATTGCTGCCTCGGGCACCCTATGGCCGTTCTGCTGTGAGTCAAAGATTTTCGAATCTAACGAAAAGCTGATAGTGAATTGTAACATTCAGGGCCACGTAATGACGATGGATCACTCAAATTGCGTCCCGATTCAATACATCGTCCTCCAGCCGACTTGTCTCCATGGGTCTATTGCTGCCTCGGGCACCTTATGGCCGTTCTGCTGTGAGTCAAAGATTTTCGAATCGGACGAAAAACTGATAGTGAATTGTAGCGTTCAGGGCCACTAAATGACGATGGATCACTCAAATTGCGTCCCGATTCAATACATCGTCCTCCAGCAGACTTGTCTCCATGGGTCCATTGCTGCCTCGGGCACCTTATGGCCGTTCTGCTGTGAGTCAAAGATTTTCGAATCTGACGAAAAACTGATAGTGAATTGTGACATTCACGGCCACCTAATGACGATGGATCACTCAAATTGCGTCCCGATTCAATACATCGTCCTCCAGCCGACTTGTCTTCATGGGTCCATTGCTGCCTCGGGCACCTTATGGCCGTTCTGCTGTGAGTCAAAGATTTTCGAATCGGACGAAAAACTGATAGTGAATTGTAACGTTCAGGGCCACGTAATGACGATGGATCACTCAAATTGCGTCCCGATTCAATACATCGTCCTCCAGCAGACTTGTTTCCATGGGTCTATTGCTGCCTCGGGCACATTATGGCCGTTCTGCTGTGAGTCAAAGATTTTCGAATCGGACGAAAAACTGATAGTGAATTGTAACGTTCAGGGCCTCCTAATGACGATGGAACACTCAAATTGCGTCCCAATTCAATACATAGTCCTCCAGCAGACTTGTCTCCATGGGTCTATTGCTGCCTCGGACACCTTATGGCCTTTCTGCTGTGACTCAAAGATTTTCGAATCGGACGAAAAACTGATAGTGAATTGTAACGTTCAGGGCCTCCTAATGACGATGGATCACTGAAATTGCGTCCCGATTCAATACATCGTCCTCCAGCCGACTTGTCTCCATGGGTCTATTTCTGCCTCGGGCACCTTATGGCCGTTCTGCTGTGAGTCAAAGATTTTCGAATCGGACGAAAAACTGATAGTGAATTGTAACGTTCACGGCCACCTAATTACGATGAATCACTCAAATTGCGTCCCGATTCAATACATCGTCCTCCAGCAGACTTGTCTCCATGGGTCTATTGCTGCCTCGGGCACCTTATGGCCGTTCTGCTGTGAGTCAAAGATTTTCGAATCTGACGAAAAACTGATAGTGAATTGTAACATTCAGGGCCACGTAATGACGATGGATCACTCAAATTGCGTCCCGATTCAATACATCGTCCTCCAGCCGACTTCTCTCCATGCGTCTATTGCTGCCTCGGGCACCTTATGGCCGTTCTGCTGTGAGTCAAAGATTTTCGAATCTGACGAAAAACTGATAGAGATTTGTAACGTTCAGGGCCTCCTAATGACGATGGAACACTCAAATTGCGTCCCGATTCAATACATCGTCCTCCTCTATTGCTGCCTCGGGCACCTTATGGCCGTTCTGCTGTGAGTCAAAGATTTCCGAATCGGACGAAAAACTGATAGTGAATTGTAACGTTCAGGGCCACCTAATGACGATGGATCACTCAAATTGCGTCCCGATTCAATACATCGTCGTCCAGCAGACTTGTCTCCATGGGTATATTGCTGCCTCGGGCACCTTATGGCCGTTCTGCTGTGAGTCAAAGATTTTCGAATCGGACGAAAAACTGATAGTGAATTGTAACATTCAGGGCCACCTAATGACGATGGACCACACAAATTGCGTCCCGATTCAATAAATCGTCCTCAAGCCGACTTGACTCCATGGGTCTATTGCTGCCTCGGGCACCTTATGGCCGTCCTGCTGTGGGTCTAGATTATCGAATGGGACGAAAAACTGATAGTGAATTGTAATGTTCAGGACCACAAATCACGATGGATCACTCAAATTGCGTCCCGATTCAATACATCGTCCTCCAGCTAACTTGTCTCCATGTGTCTATTGCTGCCTCGGGCACCTTATGGCCGTTCTGCTGTGAGTCAAAGATTTTCGAATCGGACGAAAAACTGATAGTGAATTGTAACATTCAGGGCCTCCTAATGACGATGGAACACTCAAATTGCGTCCCGATTCAATACATCGTCCTCCAGCAGACTTGTCTCCATGGGTCTATTGCTGCCTCGGGCACCTTATGGCCGTTCTGCTGTGAGTCAAAGATTTTTGAATCGGACGAAAAACTGATAGTGAATTGTAACGTTCAGGGCCACCTAATGACGATGGATCACTCAAATTGCGTCCCGAATCAATACATCGTCCTCCAGCAGACTTGTCTCCATGGGTCTATTGCTGCCTCGGGCACCTTATGGCCGTTCTGCTGTGAGTCAAAGATTTTCGAATCGGACGAAAAACATATAGTGAATTGTAACATTCAGGGCCACCTAATGACGATGGACCACACAAATTGCGTCCCGATTCAATACATCGTCCTCCAGCCGACTTGACTCCATGGGTCTATTGCTGCCTCGAGCACCTTATGGCCGTTCTGCTGTGAGTCTAGATTATCGAATGGGACGAAAAACTGATAGTGAATTGTAACGTTAAGGGCCACCAAATGACGATGGATCACTCAAATTGCGTCCCGATTCAATACATCGTCTTCCAGCAGACTTGTCTCCATGGGTCTATTGCCTGCTCGGGCACCTTATGGCCGTTCTGCTGTGAGTCAAAGATTTTCGAATCGGACGAAAAACTCATAGTGAATTGTAACATTCAGGGCCACCTAATGACGATGGAACACTCAAATTGCGTCCCGATTCAATACATCGTCCTCCAGCCGACTTGTCTCCATGGGTCTATTGCTGCCTCGGGCACCTTATGGCCGTTATGCTGTGAGTCTAGATTATCGAATGGGACGAAAAACTGATAGTGAATTGTAACGTTCAGGGCCACCTAATGACGATGGATCACTCAAATTGCGTCCCGATTCAATACATCGTCCTCCAGCAGACTTGTCTCCATGGGTCTATTGCTGCCTCGGGCACCTTATGGCCGTTCTGCTGTGAGTCAAAGATTTTCGAATCGGACGAAAAACTGATAGTGAATTGTAACGTTCAGGGCTTCCTAATGACGATGGAACACTCAAATTGCGTCCCGATTCAATACATCGTCCTCCAGCAGACTTGTCTCCATGGGTCTATTGCTGCCTCGGGGACCTTATGGCCGTTCTGCTGTGAGTCAAAGATTTTCGAATCGGACGAAGAGCTGATAGTGAATTATAACATTCAGGGCTACCTAATGACGATGGGCCACACAAATTGCGTCCCGATTCAATACATCGTCCTCCAGCCGTCTTGACTCCATGGGTCTATTGCTGCCTCGGGCACCTTATGGCCGTTCTGCTGTGAGTCAAAGATTTTCGAATCTGACGAAAAACTGATAGTGAATTGTAACATTCAGGGCCACCTAATGACGATGGAACACTCAAATTGCGTCTCGATTCAATACATCGTCCTCCAGCCGACATGTCTCCATGGGTCTATTGCTGCCTCGGGCACCTTATGGCCGTTCTGCTGTGAGTCAAAGATTTTCGAATCGGACGAAAAACTGATATTGAATTGTAACGTTCAGGGCCTCCTAATGACGATGGAACACTCAAATTGCGTCCCGATTCAATACATCGTCCTCCAGCAGACTTGTCTCCATGGGTCTATTGCCTGCTCGGGCACCTTATGGCTGTTCTGCTGTGAATCAAAGATTTTCGAATCGGACGAAAAATTGATTGTGAATTGTAACGTTCAGGGCCACCTAATGACGATGGATCACTCAAATTGCGTCCCGATTCAATACATCGTCCCCCAGCAGACTTGTCTCCATGGGTCTATTGCTGCCTCGGGCACCTTATGGCCGTTCTGCTGTGAGTCAAAGATTTTCGAATCTGACGAAAAACTGATAGTGAATTGTAACATTCATGGCCACCTAATGACGATGGAACACTCAAATTGCGTCCCGATTCAATACATCGTCCTCCAGCCGACTTGTCTCCATGGGTCTATTGCTGCCTCGGGCACCTTATGGCCGTTATGCTGTGAGTCTAGATTATCGAATGGGACGAAAAACTGATAGTGAATTGTAACTTTCAGGGCCACCTAATGACGATGTATCACTCAAATTGCGTCCCGATTCAATACATCGTCCTCCTGCAGATTTGTCTCCTTGGGTCTATTGCTGCCTCGGGCACCTTACGGCCGTTATGCTGTGAGTCAAAGATTTTCGAATCGGACGAAAAACTGTAAGTGTATTGTAACTTTCAGGGCCACCTAATGACGATGGAACACTCAAATTGCGTCCCGATTCAATACATCGTCTTCCAGCCGACTCTGCTCCATGGGTCTATTGCTGCCTTGGGCACCTTACGGCAGTTCTGCTGTGAGTCAAAGATTTTCGAATCGGACGAAAAACTGATAGTGAATTGTAACGTTCACAGCCACCTAATGACGATGAATCACTCAAATTGAGTCCCGATTCAATACATCGTCCTCCAGCCGACTTGTCTCCATGGGTCTATTGCTGCCTCGGGCACCTTATGGCCGTTCTGCAGTGAGTCAAAGATTTTCGAATCGGACGAAAGACTGATAGTGATTTGTAACGTTCAGGGCCTCCTAATGACGATGGAACACTAAAATTGCGTCTCGATTCAATACATCGTCCTCCAGCAGACTTGTCTCCATGGGTCTATTGCTGCCTCGGGCACCTTATGGCCGTTCTGCTGTGAGTCAAAGATTTTCGAATCGGACGAAAAACTGATAGTGAATTGTAACGTTCAGGGCCACCTAATGACGATGGATCACTCAAATTGCGTCCCAATTCAATACATCGTCCTCCAGCAGACTTGTCTCCATGGGTCTATTGCTGCCTCGGGCACCTTATGGCCATTCTGCTGTGAGTCAAAGATTTTCGAATCGGACGAGAAACTGATAGTGAATTGTAACATTCAGGGCCACCTAATGACGATGGACCACACAAATTGCGTCCCGATTCAATACATCGTCCTCCAGCAGACTTGACTTCATGGGTCTATTGCTGCCTCGGGCACCTTATGGCCGTTCTGCTGTGAGTCTAGATTATCGAATGGGACGAAAATCTGATAGTGAATTGTAACGTTCAGGGCCACCAAATGACGATGGATCACTCAAATTGCGTCCCGATTCTATACATCGTCCTCCAGCCAATTTATCTCCATGTGTCTATTGCTGCCTCGGGCACCTTATGGCCGTTCTGCTGTGAGTCAAAGATTTTCGAATCGGACGAAAAACTGATAGTGAATTGTAACATTCAGGGCCTCCTAATGACGATGGAACACTCAAATTGCGTCCCGATTCAATACATCGTCCTCCAGCAGAATTGTCTCCATGGGTCTATTGCTGCCTCGGGCACCTTATGGCCGTTCTGCTGTGAGTCAAAGATTTTCGAATCGGACGAAAAACTGATAGTGAATTGTAACGTTCAGGGCCACCTAATGACGATGGATCACTCAAATTGCGTCCCGAATCAATACATCGTCCTCCAGCAGACTTGCCTCCATGGGTCTATTGCTTCCTCGGGCACCTTATGGCCGTTCTGCTGTGAGTCAAGGATTTTCGAATCGGACGAAAAACATATAGTGAATTGTAACATTCAGGGCCACCTAATGACGATGGACCACACAAATTGCGTCCCGATTCAATACATCGTCCTCCAGCCGACTTGACTCCGTGGGTCTATTGCTGCCTCGAGCACCTTATGGCCGTTCTGCTGTGAGTCTAGATTATCGAATGGGACGAAAAACTGATAGTGAATTGTAACGTTCAGGGCCACCTAATGACGATGGATCACTCAAATTGCGTCCCGATTCAATACATCGTCGTCCAGCAGACTTGTCTCCATGGGTATATTGCTGCCTCGGGCACCTTATGGCCGTTCTGCTGTGAGTCAAAGATTTTCGAATCGGACGAAAAACTGATAGTGAATTGTAACATTCAGGGCCACCTAATGACGATGGACCACACAAATTGCGTCCCGATTCAATAAATCGTCCTCAAGCCGACTTGACTCCATGGGTCTATTGCTGCCTCGGGCACCTTATGGCCGTCCTGCTGTGGGTCTAGATTATCGAATGGGACGAAAAACTGATAGTGAATTGTAATGTTCAGGACCACAAATCACGATGGATCACTCAAATTGCGTCCCGATTCAATACATCGTCCTCCAGCTAACTTGTCTCCATGTGTCTATTGCTGCCTCGGGCACCTTATGGCCGTTCTGCTGTGAGTCAAAGATTTTCGAATCGGACGAAAAACTGATAGTGAATTGTAACATTCAGGGCCTCCTAATGACGATGGAACACTCAAATTGCGTCCCGATTCAATACATCGTCCTCCAGCAGACTTGTCTCCATGGGTCTATTGCTGCCTCGGGCACCTTATGGCCGTTCTGCTGTGAGTCAAAGATTTTTGAATCGGACGAAAAACTGATAGTGAATTGTAACGTTCAGGGCCACCTAATGACGATGGATCACTCTAATTGCGTCCCGAATCAATACATCGTCCTCCAGCAGACTTGTCTCCATGGGTCTATTGCTGCCTCGGGCACCTTATGGCCGTTCTGCTGTGAGTCAAAGATTTTCGAATCGGACGAAAAACATATAGTGAATTGTAACATTCAGGGCCACCTAATGACGATGGACCACACAAATTGCGTCCCGATTCAATACATCGTCCTCCAGCCGACTTGACTCCATGGGTCTATTGCTGCCTCGAGCACCTTATGGCCGTTCTGCTGTGAGTCTAGATTATCGAATGGGACGAAAAACTGATAGTGAATTGTAACGTTAAGGGCCACCAAATGACGATGGATCACTCAAATTGCGTCCCGATTCAATACATCGTCTTCCAGCAGACTTGTCTCCATGGGTCTATTGCCTGCTCGGGCACCTTATGGCCGTTCTGCTGTGAGTCAAAGATTTTCGAATCGGACGAAAAACTCATAGTGAATTGTAACATTCAGGGCCACCTAATGACGATGGAACACTCAAATTGCGTCCCGATTCAATACATCGTCCTCCAGCCGACTTGTCTCCATGGGTCTATTGCTGCCTCGGGCACCTTATGGCCGTTATGCTGTGAGTCTAGATTATCGAATGGGACGAAAAACTGATAGTGAATTGTAACGTTCAGGGCCACCTAATGACGATGGATCACTCAAATTGCGTCCCGATTCAATACATCGTCCTCCAGCAGACTTGTCTCCATGGGTCTATTGCTGCCTCGGGCACCTTATGGCCGTTCTGCTGTGAGTCAAAGATTTTCGAATCGGACGAAAAACTGATAGTGAATTGTAACGTTCAGGGCTTCCTAATGACGATGGAACACTCAAATTGCGTCCCGATTCAATACATCGTCCTCCAGCAGACTTGTCTCCATGGGTCTATTGCTGCCTCGGGGACCTTATGGCCGTTCTGCTGTGAGTCAAAGATTTTCGAATCGGACGAAGAGCTGATAGTGAATTATAACATTCAGGGCTACCTAATGACGATGGGCCACACAAATTGCGTCCCGATTCAATACATCGTCCTCCAGCCGTCTTGACTCCATGGGTCTATTGCTGCCTCGGGCACCTTATGGCCGTTCTGCTGTGAGTCAAAGATTTTCGAATCTGACGAAAAACTGATAGTGAATTGTAACATTCAGGGCCACCTAATGACGATGGAACACTCAAATTGCGTCTCGATTCAATACATCGTCCTCCAGCCGACATGTCTCCATGGGTCTATTGCTGCCTCGGGCACCTTATGGCCGTTCTGCTGTGAGTCAAAGATTTTCGAATCGGACGAAAAACTGATATTGAATTGTAACGTTCAGGGCCTCCTAATGACGATGGAACACTCAAATTGCGTCCCGATTCAATACATCGTCCTCCAGCAGACTTGTCTCCATGGGTCTATTGCCTGCTCGGGCACCTTATGGCTGTTCTGCTGTGAATCAAAGATTTTCGAATCGGACGAAAAATTGATTGTGAATTGTAACGTTCAGGGCCACCTAATGACGATGGATCACTCAAATTGCGTCCCGATTCAATACATCGTCCCCCAGCAGACTTGTCTCCATGGGTCTATTGCTGCCTCGGGCACCTTATGGCCGTTCTGCTGTGAGTCAAAGATTTTCGAATCTGACGAAAAACTGATAGTGAATTGTAACATTCATGGCCACCTAATGACGATGGAACTCTCAAATTGCGTCCCGATTCAATACATCGTCCTCCAGCCGACTTGTCTCCATGGGTCTATTGCTGCCTCGGGCACCTTATGGCCGTTATGCTGTGAGTCTAGATTATCGAATGGGACGAAAAACTGATAGTGAATTGTAACTTTCAGGGCCACCTAATGACGATGTATCACTCAAATTGCGTCCCGATTCAATACATCGTCCTCCTGCTGATTTGTCTCCTTGGGTCTATTGCTGCCTCGGGCACCTTACGGCCGTTATGCTGTGAGTCAAAGATTTTCGAATCGGACGAAAAACTGTAAGTGTATTGTAACTTTCAGGGCCACCTAATGACGATGGAACACTCAAATTGCGTACCGATTCAATACATCGTCTTCCAGCCGACTCTTCTCCATGGGTCTATTGCTGCCTTGGGCACCTTACGGCAGTTCTGCTGTGAGTCAAAGATTTTCGAATCGGACGAAAAACTGATAGTGAATTGTAACGTTCACAGCCACCTAATGACGATGAATCACTCAAATTGAGTCCCGATTCAATACATCGTCCTCCAGCCGACTTGTCTCCATGGGTCTATTGCTGCCTCGGGCACCTTATGGCCGTTCTGCAGTGAGTCAAAGATTTTCGAATCGGACGAAAGACTGATAGTGATTTGTAACGTTCAGGGCCTCCTAATGACGATGGAACACTCAAATTGCGTCTCGATTCAATACATCGTCCTCCAGCAGACTTGTCTCCATGGGTCTATTGCTGCCTCGGGCACCTTATGGCCGTTCTGCTGTGAGTCAAAGATTTTCGAATCGGACGAAAAACTGATAGTGAATTGTAACGTTCAGGGCCACCTAAAGACGATGGATCACTCAAATTGCGTCCCAATTCAATACATCGTCCTCCAGCAGACTTGTCTCCATGGGTCTATTGCTGCCTCGGGCACCTTATGGCCATTCTGCTGTGAGTCAAAGATTTTCGAATCGGACGAGAAACTGATAGTGAATTGTAACATTCAGGGCCACCTAATGACGATGGACCACACAAATTGCGTCCCGATTCAATACATCGTCCTCCAGCCGACTTGACTTCATGGGTCTATTGCTGCCTCGGGCACCTTATGGCCGTTCTGCTGTGAGTCTAGATTATCGAATGGGACGAAAATCTGATAGTGAATTGTAACGTTCAGGGCCACCAAATGACGATGGATCACTCAAATTGCGTCCCGATTCTATACATCGTCCTCCAGCCAATTTATCTCCATGTGTCTATTGCTGCCTCGGGCACCTTATGGCCGTTCTGCTGTGAGTCAAAGATTTTCGAATCGGACGAAAAACTGATAGTGAATTGTAACATTCAGGGCCTCCTAATGACGATGGAACACTCAAATTGCGTCCCGATTCAATACATCGTCCTCCAGCAGAATTGTCTCCATGGGTCTATTGCTGCCTCGGGCACCTTATGGCCGTTCTGCTGTGAGTCAAAGATTTTCGAATCGGACGAAAAACTGATAGTGAATTGTAACGTTCAGGGCCACCTAATGACGATGGATCACTCAAATTGCGTCCCGAATCAATACATCGTCCTCCAGCAGACTTGCCTCCATGGGTCTATTGCTTCCTCGGGCACCTTATGGCCGTTCTGCTGTGAGTCAAGGATTTTCGAATCGGACGAAAAACATATAGTGAATTGTAACATTCAGGGCCACCTAATGACGATGGACCACACAAATTGCGTCCCGATTCAATACATCGTCCTCCAGCCGACTTGACTCCGTGGGTCTATTGCTGCCTCGAGCACCTTATGGCCGTTCTGCTGTGAGTCTAGATTATCGAATGGGACGAAGAACTGATAGTGAATTGTAACGTTCAGGGCCACCAAATGACGATGGATCACTCAAATTGCGTCCCGATTCAATACATCGTCCTCCAGCCAACTTGTCTCCATGGGTCTATTGCTGCCTCGGGCACCTTATGGCCGTTCTGCTGTGTGTCAAAGATTTTCGAATCGGACGAAAAACTGGTAGTGAATTGTAACGTTCAGGGCCTCCTAATGACGATGGAACACTCAAATTGCGTCCCGATTCAATACATCGTCCTCCAGCAGACTTGCCTCCATGGGTCTATTGCTGCCTCGGGCACCTTCTGACCGTTCTGCTGTGAGTCAAAGATTTTCGAATCGGACGAAAAACTGATAGTGAATTGTAACGTTCATGGCCACCTAATGACGATGGAACACTCAAATTGCGTCTCGATTCAATACATCGTCCTCCAGCCGACTTGTTTCCATGGGTCTATTGCTGCCTCGGGCACCTTATGGCCGTTCTGCTGTGAGTCAAAGATTTTCGAATCGGACGAAAAACTGATAGTGAATTGCAACGTTCATGGCCACCTAATGACGATGGATCACTCAAATTGCGTCCCGATTCAATACATCGTCCTCCAGCAGACTTGTCTCCATGGGTCTATTGCTGCCTCGGGCACCTTATGGCCGTTCTGCTGTGAGTCAAAGATTTTCGAATCTGACGAAAAACTGATAGTGAATTGTAACGTTCAGGGCCTCCTAATGACGATGGAACACTCAAATTGCGTCCCGATTCAATACATCGTCCTCCAGCAGACTTGTCTCCATGGGTCTATTGCCTGCTCGGGCACCTTATGGCCGTTCTGCTATGAGTCAAAGATTTTCGAATCGGACGAAAAACTCATAGTGAATTGTAACATTCAGGGCCACCTAATGACGATGGAACACAAAAAATTGCGTCCCGATTCAATACATCGTCCTCCAGCCGACTTGTCTCCATGGGTCTATTGCTGCCTCGGGCACCTTATGGCCGTTATGCTGTGAGTCTAGATTATCGAATGGGACGAAAAACTGATAGTGGATTGTAACGTTCAGGGCCACCTAATGACGATGGATCACTCAAATTGCGTCCCGATTCAATACATCGTCCTCCAGCAGACTTGTCTCCATGGGTCTATTGCTGCCTCGGGCACCTTATGGCCGTTCTGCTGTGAGTCAAAGATTTTCGAATCGGACGAAAAACTGATAGTGAATTGTAATGTTCAAGGCCTCCTAATGACTATGGAACACTCAAATTGCGTTCCGATTCAATACATCGTCCTCCAGCAGACTTGTCTCCATGGGTCTATTGCTGCCTCGGGGACCTTATGGCCGTTCTGCTGTGAGTCAAAGATTTTCGAATCGGACGAAAAGCTTATAGTGAATTGTAACATTAAGGGCCACCTAATGACGATGGACCACACAAATTGCGTCCCGATTCAATACATCGTCCTCCAGCCGACTTGACTCCATGGGTCTATTGCTGCCTCGGGCACCTTATGGCCGTTCTGCTGTGAGTCAAAGATTTTCGAATCTGACGAAAAACTGATAGTGAATTGTAACATTCAGGGCCACCTAATGACGATGGAACACTCAAATTACGTCTCGATTCAATACATCGTCCTCCAGCCGACTTGTCTCCATGGGTCTATTGCTGCCTCGGGCACCTTATGGCCGTTCTGCTGTGAGTCAAAGATTTTCGAATCGGACGAAAAACTGATATTGAATTGTAACGTTCAGGGCCTCCTAATGACGATGGAACACTCAAATTGCGTCCCGATTTAATACATCGTCCTCCAGCAGACTTGTCTCCATGGGTCTATTGCCTGCTCGGGCACCTTATGGCTGTTCTGCTGTGAATTAAAGATTTTCGAATCGGACGAAAAATTGATAGTGAATTGTAACGTTCAGGGCCACCTAATGACGATGGATCACTCAAATTGCGTCCCGATTCAATACATCGTCCTCCAGCAGACTTGTCTCCATGGGTCTATTGCTGCCTCGGGCACCTTATGGCCGTTCTGCTGTGAGTCAAAGATTTTCGAATCTGACGAAAAACTGATAGTGAATTGTAACATTCATGGCCACCTAATGACGATGGAACACTCAAATTGCGTCCCAATTCAATACATCGTCCTCCAGCAGACTTGTCTCCATGGGTCTATTGCTGCCTCGGGCACCTTATGGCCGTTCTGCTGTGAGTCAAAGATTTTCGAATCGGACGAGAAACTGATAGTGAATTGTAACATTCAGGGCCACCTAATGTCGATGGAACACTCAAATTGCGTCCCGATTCAATACATCGTCCTCCAGCCGACTTGACTCCATGGGTCTATTGCTGCCTCGGGCACCTTATGGCCGTTCTGCTGTGAGTCTAGATTATCGAATGGGACGAAAAACTGATAGTGAATTGTAACGTTCAGGGCCACCAAATGACGATGGATCACTCAAATTGCGTCCCGATTCTATACATCGTCCTCCAGCCAACTTGTCTCCATGGGTCTATTGCTGCCTCGGGCACCTTATGGCCGTTCTGCTGTGAGTCAAAGATTTTCGAATCGGACGAAAAACTGATAGTGAATTGTAACGTTCAGGGCCTCCTAATGACGATGGAACACTCAAATTGCGTCCCGATTCGATACATCGTCCTCCAGCAGACTTGTCTCCATGGGTCTATTGCTGCCTCGGGCACCTTATGGCCGTTCTGCTGTGAGTCAAAGATTTTCGAATCGGACGAAAAACTGATAGTGAATTGTAACGTTCATGGCCACCTAATGACGATGGATCACTCAAATTGCGTCTTGATTCAATACATCGTCCTCCAGCAGACTTGTCTCCATGGGTCTATTGCTGCCTCGGGCACCTTATGACCGTTCTGCTGTGAGTCAAAGATTTTCGAATCGGACGAAAAACTGATAGTGAATTGTAACGTTCATGGCCACCTAATGACGATGGAACACTCAAATTGCGTCTCGATTCAATACATCGTCCTCCAGCCGACTTGTTTCCATGGGTCTATTGCTGCCTCGGGCACCTTATGGCCGTTCTGCTGTGAGTCAAAGATTTTCGAATCGGACGAAAAACTGATAGTGAATTGCAACGTTCATGGCCACCTAATGACGATGGATCACTCAAATTGCGTCCCGGTTCAATACATCGTCCTCCAGCAGACTTGTCTCCATGGGTCTATTGCTGCCTCGGGCACCTTATGGCCGTTCTGCTGTGAGTCAAAGATTTTCGAATCTGACGAAAAACTGATAGTGAATTGTAACGTTCAGGGCCTCCTAATGACGATGGAACACTCAAATTGCGTCCCGATTCAATACATCGTCCTCCAGCAGACTTGTCTCCATGGGTCTATTGCCTGCTCGGGCACCTTATGGCCGTTCTGCTGTGAGTCAAAGATTTTCGAATCGGACGAAAAACTCATAGTGAATTGTAACATTCAGGGCCACCTAATGACGATGGAACACAAAAAATTGCGTCCCGATTCAATACATCGTCCTCCAGCCGACTTGTCTCCATGGGTCTATTGCTGCCTCGGGCACCTTATGGCCGTTATGCTGTGAGTCTAGATTATCGAATGGGACGAAAAACTGATAGTGGATTGTAACGTTCAGGGCCACCTAATGACGATGGATCACTCAAATTGCGTCCCGATTCAATACATCGTCCTCCAGCAGACTTGTCTCCATGGGTCTATTGCTGCCTCGGGCACCTTATTGCCGTTCTGCTGTGAGTCAAAGATTTTCGAATCGGACGAAAAACTGATAGTGAATTGTAATGTTCAAGACCTCCTAATGACTATGGAACACTCAAATTGCGTTCCGATTCAATACATCGTCCTCCAGCAGACTTGTCTCCATGGGTCTATTGCTGCCTCGGGGACCTTATGGCCGTTCTGCTGTGAGTCAAAGATTTTCGAATCGGACGAAAAGCTTATAGTGAATTGTAACATTCAGGGCCACCTAATGACGATGGACCACACAAATTGCGTCCCGATTCAATACATCGTCCTCCAGCCGACTTGACTCCATGGGTCTATTGCTGCCTCGGGCACCTTATGGCCGTTCTGCTGTGAGTCAAAGATTTTCGAATCGGACGAGAAACTGATAGTGAATTGTAACATTCAGGGCCACCTAATGTCGATGGAACACTCAAATTGCGTCCCGATTCAATACATCGTCCTCCAGCCGACTTGACTCCATGGGTCTATTGCTGCCTCGGGCACCTTATGGCCGTTCTGCTGTGAGTCTAGATTATCGAATGGGACGAAAAACTGATAGTGAATTGTAACGTTCAGGGCCACCAAATGACGATGGATCACTCAAATTGCGTCCCGATTCTATACATCGTCCTCCAGCCAACTTGTCTCCATGGGTCTATTGCTGCCTCGGGCACCTTATGGCCGTTCTGCTGTGAGTCAAAGATTTTCGAATCGGACGAAAAACTGATAGTGAATTGTAACGTTCAGGGCCTCCTAATGACGATGGAACACTCAAATTGCGTCCCGATTCGATACATCGTCCTCCAGCAGACTTGTCTCCATGGGTCTATTGCTGCCTCGGGCACCTTATGGCCGTTCTGCTGTGAGTCAAAGATTTTCGAATCGGACGAAAAACTGATAGTGAATTGTAACGTTCATGGCCACCTAATGACGATGGATCACTCAAATTGCGTCTTGATTCAATACATCGTCCTCCAGCAGACTTGTCTCCATGGGTCTATTGCTGCCTCGGGCACCTTATGACCGTTCTGCTGTGAGTCAAAGATTTTCGAATCGGACGAAAAACTGATAGTGAATTGTAACGTTCATGGCCACCTAATGACGATGGAACACTCAAATTGCGTCTCGATTCAATACATCGTCCTCCAGCCGACTTGTTTCCATGGGTCTATTGCTGCCTCGGGCACCTTATGGCCGTTCTGCTGTGAGTCAAAGATTTTCGAATCGGACGAAAAACTGATAGTGAATTGCAACGTTCATGGCCACCTAATGACGATGGATCACTCAAATTGCGTCCCGGTTCAATACATCGTCCTCCAGCAGACTTGTCTCCATGGGTCTATTGCCTGCTCGGGCACCTTATGGCCGTTCTGCTGTGAGTCAAAGATTTTCGAATCGGACGAAAAACTCATAGTGAATTGTAACATTCAGGGCCACCTAATGACGATGGAACACAAAAAATTGCGTCCCGATTCAATACATCGTCCTCCAGCCGACTTGTCTCCATGGGTCTATTGCTGCCTCGGGCACCTTATGGCCGTTATGCTGTGAGTCTAGATTATCGAATGGGACGAAAAACTGATAGTGGATTGTAACGTTCAGGGCCACCTAATGACGATGGATCACTCAAATTGCGTCCCGATACAATACATCGTCCTCCAGCAGACTTGTCTCCATGGGTCTATTGCTGCCTCGGGCACCTTATTGCCGTTCTGCTGTGAGTCAAAGATTTTCGAATCGGACGAAAAACTGATAGTGAATTGTAATGTTCAAGGCCTCCTAATGACTATGGAACACTCAAATTGCGTTCCGATTCAATACATCGTCCTCCAGCAGACTTGTCTCCATGGGTCTATTGCTGCCTCGGGGACCTTATGGCCGTTCTGCTGTGAGTCAAAGATTTTCGAATCGGACGAAAAGCTTATAGTGAATTGTAACATTCAGGGCCACCTAATGACGATGGACCACACAAATTGCGTCCCGATTCAATACATCGTCCTCCAGCCGACTTGACTCCATGGGTCTATTGCTGCCTCGGGCACCTTATGGCCGTTCTGCTGTGAGTCAAAGATTTTCGAATCTGACGAAAAACTGATAGTGAATTGTAACATTCAGGGCCACCTAATGACGATGGAACACTCAAATTACGTCTCGATTCAATACATCGTCCTCCAGCCGACTTGTCTCCATGGGTCTATTGCTGCCTCGGGCACCTTATGGCCGTTCTGCTGTGAGTCAAAGATTTTCGAATCGGACGAAAAACTGATATTGAATTGTAACGTTCAGGGCCTCCTAATGACGATGGAACACTCAAATTGCGTCCCGATTCAATACATCGTCCTCCAGCAGACTTGTCTCCATGGGTCTATTGCCTGCTCGGGCACCTTATGGCTGTTCTGCTGTGAATTAAAGATTTTCGAATCGGACGAAAAATTGATAGTGAATTGTAACGTTCAGGGCCACCTAATGACGATGGATCACTCAAATTGCGTCCCGATTCAATACATCGTCCTCCAGCAGACTTGTCTCCATGGGTCTATTGCTGCCTCGGGCACCTTATGGCCGTTCTGCTGTGAGTCAAAGATTTTCGAATCTGACGAAAAACTGATAGTGAATTGTAACATTCATGGCCACCTAATGACGATGGAACACTCAAATTGCGTCCCGATTCAATACATCGTCCTCCAGCCGACTTGTCTCCATGGGTCTATTGCTGCCTCGGGCACCTTATGGCCGTTATGCTGTGAGTCTAGATTATCGAATGGGACGAAAAACTGATAGTGAATTGTAACTTTCAGGGCCACCTAATGACGATGGATCACTCAAATTGGGTCCCGATTCAATACATCGTCTTCCAGCCGACTCTTCTCCATGGGTCTATTGCTGCCTCGGGCACCTTATGGCCGTTCTGCTGTGAGTCAAAGATTTTCGAATCGGACGAAAAACTGATAGTGAATTGTAACGTTCACAGCCACCTAATGACGATGAATCACTCAAATTGAGTCCCGATTCAATACATCGTCCTCCAGCCGACTTGTCTCCATGGGTCTATTGCTGCCTCGGGCACCTTATGGCCGTTCTGCAGTGAGTCAAAGATTTTCGAATCGGACGAAAGACTGATAGTGATTTGTAACGTTCAGGGCCTCCTAATGACGATGGAACACTCAAATTGAGTCTCGATTCAATACATCGTCCTCCAGCAGACTTCTCTCCATGGGTCTATTGCTGCCTCGGGCACCTTATGGCCGTTCTGCTGTGAGTCAAAGATTTTCGAATCGGACGAAAAACTGATAGTGAATTGTAACGTTCAGGGCCACCTAATGACGATGGATCACTCAAATTGCGTCCCAATTCAATACATCGTCCTCCAGCAGACTTGTCTCCATGGGTCTATTGCTGCCTCGGGCACCTTATGGCCGTTCTGCTGTGAGTCAAAGATTTTCGAATCGGACGAGAAACTGATAGTGAATTGTAACATTCAGGGCCACCTAATGTCGATGGAACACTCAAATTGCGTCCCGATTCAATACATCGTCCTCCAGCCGACTTGACTCCATGGGTCTATTGCTGCCTCGGGCACCTTATGGCCGTTCTGCTGTGAGTCTAGATTATCGAATGGGACGAAAAACTGATAGTGAATTGTAACGTTCAGGGCCACCAAATGACGATGGATCACTCAAATTGCGTCCCGATTCTATACATCGTCCTCCAGCCAACTTGTCTCCATGGGTCTATTGCTGCCTCGGGCACCTTATGGCCGTTCTGCTGTGAGTCAAAGATTTTCGAATCGGACGAAAAACTGATAGTGAATTGTAACGTTCAGGGCCTCCTAATGACGATGGAACACTCAAATTGCGTCCCGATCCAATACATCGTCCTCCAGCAGACTTGTCTCCATGGGTCTATTGCTGCCTCGGGCACCTTATGGCCATTCTGCAGTGAGTCAAAGATTTTCGAATCGGACGAAAGACTGATAGTGATTTGTAACGTTCAGGGCCTCCTAATGACGATGGAACACTCAAATTGCGTCTCGATTCAATACATCGTCCTCCAGCAGACTTCTCTCCATGGGTCTATTGCTGCCTCGGGCACCTTATGGCCGTTCTGCTGTGAGTCAAAGATTTTCGAATCGGACGAAAAACTGATAGTGAATTGTAACGTTCAGGGCCACCTAATGACGATGGAACACTCAAATTGCGTCTGGATTCAATATATCGTCCTCCAGCCGACTTGTCTCCATGGGTCTATTGCTGCCTCGGGTACCTTATGGCCGTTCTGCTGTGAGTCATAGATTTTCGAATCTGACGAAAAACTGATAGTGAATTGTAACGTTCAGGGCCTCCTAATGACGATGGAACACTCAAATTGCGTCCCGATTCAATACATCGTCCTCCAGCCGACTTGTCTCCATGGGTCTATTGCTGCCTCGGGCACCTTATGGCCGTTCTGCTGTGAGTCAAAGATTTTCGAATCGGACGAAAAACTGATATTGAATTGTAACGTTCAGGGCCTCCTAATGACGATGGAACACTCAAATTGCGTCCCGATTCAATACATCGTCCTCCAGCAGACTTGTCTCCATGGGTCTATTGCCTGCTCGGGCACCTTATGGCTGTTCTGCTGTGAATTAAAGATTTTCGAATCGGACGAAAAATTGATAGTGAATTGTAACGTTCAGGGCCACCTAATGACGATGGATCACTCAAATTGCGTCCCGATTCAATACATCGTCCTCCAGCAGACTTGTCTCCATGGGTCTATTGCTGCCTCGGGCACCTTATGGCCGTTATGCTGTGAGTCTAGATTATCGAATGGGACGAAAAACTGATAGTGAATTGTAACTTTCAGGGCCACCTAATGACGATGGATCACTCAAATTGGGTCCCGATTCAATACATCGTCTTCCAGCCGACTCTTCTCCATGGGTCTATTGCTGCCTCGGGCACCTTATGGCCGTTCTGCTGTGAGTCAAAGATTTTCGAATCGGACGAAAAACTGATAGTGAATTGTAACGTTCACAGCCACCTAATGACGATGAATCACTCAAATTGAGTCCCGATTCAATACATCGTCCTCCAGCCGACTTGTCTCCATGGGTCTATGGCTGCCTCGGGCACCTTATGGCCGTTCTGCAGTGAGTCAAAGATTTTCGAATCGGACGAAAGACTGATAGTGATTTGTAACGTTCAGGGCCTCCTAATGACGATGGAACACTCAAATTGCGTCTCGATTCAATACATCGTCCTCCAGCAGACTTCTCTCCATGGGTCTATTGCTGCCTCGGGCACCTTATGGCCGTTCTGCTGTGAGTCAAAGATTTTCGAATCGGACGAAATTCTGATAGTGAATTGTAACGTTCAGGGCCACCTAATGACGATGGATCACTCAAATTGCGTCCCAATTCAATACATCGTCCTCCAGCAGACTTGTCTCCATGGGTCTATTGCTGCCTCGGGCACCTTATGGCCGTTCTGCTGTGAGTCAAAGATTTTCGAATCGGACGAGAAACTGATAGTGAATTGTAACATTCAGGGCCACCTAATGTCGATGGAACACTCAAATTGCGTCCCGATTCAATACATCGTCCTCCAGCCGACTTGACTCCATGGGTCTATTGCTGCCTCGGGCACCTTATGGCCGTTCTGCTGTGAGTCTAGATTATCGAATGGGACGAAAAACTGATAGTGAATTGTAACGTTCAGGGCCACCAAATGACGATGGATCACTCAAATTGCGTCCCGATTCTATACATCGTCCTCCAGCCAACTTGTCTCCATGGGTCTATTGCTGCCTCGGGCACCTTATGGCCGTTCTGCTGTGAGTCAAAGATTTTCGAATCGGACGAAAAACTGATAGTGAATTGTAACGTTCAGGGCCTCCTAATGACGATGGAACACTCAAATTGCGTCCCGATTCAATACATCGTCCTCCAGCCGACTTGTCTCCATGGGTCTATTGCTGCCTCGGGCACCTTATGGCCGTTCTGCAGTGAGTCAAAGATTTTCGAATCGGACGAAAGACTGATAGTGATTTGTAACGTTCAGGGCCTCCTAATGACGATGGAACACTCAAATTGCGTCTCGATTCAATACATCGTCCTCCAGCAGACTTCTCTCCATGGGTCTATTGCTGCCTCGGGCACCTTATGGCCGTTCTGCTGTGAGTCAAAGATTTTCGAATCGGACGAAAAACTGATAGTGAATTGTAACGTTCAGGGCCACCTAATGACGATGGAACACTCAAATTGCGACTGGATTCAATATATCGTCCTCCAGCCGACTTGTCTCCATGGGTCTATTGCTGCCTCGGGTACCTTATGGCCGTTCTGCTGTGAGTCATAGATTTTCGAATCTGACGAAAAACTGATAGTGAATTGTAACGTTCAGGGCCTCCTAATGACGATGGAACACTCAAATTGCGTCCCGATTCAATACATCGTCCTCCAGCAGACTTGTCTCCATGGGTCTATTGCTGCCTCGGGCACCTTATGGCCGTTCTGCTGTGAGTCAAAGATTTTCGAATCGGACGAAAAACTGATAGTGAATTGTTACGTTCAGGGCCACCTAATGACGATGGATCACTCAAATTGCGTCCCGATTCAATACATCGTCCTCCAGCAGACTTGTCTCCATGGGTCTATTGCTGCCTCGGGCACCCAATGGCCGTTCTGCTGTGAGTCAAAGATTTTCGAATCGGACGAAAAACTGATAGTTAATTGTAACATTCAGGGCCACCTAATGACGATGGAACACTCAAATTGCGTCCCGATTCAATACATCGTCCTCCAGCCGACTTGTCTCCATGGGTCTATTGCTGCCTCGGGCACCTTATGGCCGTTATGCTGTGAGTCTAGATTATCGAATGGGACGAAAAACTGATAGTGAATTGTAACTTTCAGGGCCACCTAATGACGATGGATCACTCAAATTGCGTCCCGATTCAATACATCGTCTTCCAGCCGACTCTTCTCCATGGGTCTATTGCTGCCTCGGGCACCTTATGGCCGTTCTGCTGTGAGTCAAAGATTTTCGAATCGGACGAAAAACTGATAGTGAATTGTAACGTTCACAGCCACCTAATGACGATGAATCACTCAAATTGAGTCCCGATTCAATACATCGTCCTCCAGCCGACTTGTCCCCATGGGTCTATTGCTGCCTCGGGCACCTTATGGCCGTTCTGCAGTGAGTCAAAGATTTTCGAATCGGACGAAAGACTGATAGTGATTTGTAACGTTCAGGGCCTCCTAATGACGATGGAACACTCAAATTGCGTCTCGATTCAATACATCGTCCTCCAGCAGACTTCTCTCCATGGGTCTATTGCTGCCTCGGGCACCTTATGGCCGTTCTGCTGTGAGTCAAAGATTTTCGAATCGGACGAAAAACTGATAGTGAATTGTAACGTTCAGGGCCACCTAATGACGATGGATCACTCAAATTGCGTCCCAATTCAATACATCGTCCTCCAGCAGACTTGTCTCCATGGGTCTATTGCTGCCTCGGGCACCTTATGGCCGTTCTGCTGTGAGTCAAAGATTTTCGAATCGGACGAGAAACTGATAGTGAATTGTAACATTCAGGGCCACCTAATGACGATGGAACACTCAAATTGCGTCCCGATTCAATACATCGTCCTCCAGCCGGCTTGACTCCATGGGTCTATTGCTGCCTCGGGCACCTTATGGCCGTTCTGCTGTAAGTCTAGATTATCGAATGGGACGAAAAACTGATAGTGAATTGTAACGTTCAGGGCCACCAAATGACGATGGATCACTCAAATTGCGTCCCGATTCTATACATCGTCCTCCAGCCAACTTGTCTCCATGGGTCTATTGCTGCCTCGGGCACCTTATGGCCGTTCTGCTGTGAGTCAAAGATTTTCGAATCGGACGAAAAACTGATAGTGAATTGTAACGTTCAGGGCCACCTAATGACGATGGAACACTCAAATTGCGTCTGGATTCAATATATCGTCCTCCAGCCGACTTGTCTCCATGGGTCTATTGCTGCCTCGGGTACCTTATGGCCGTTCTGCTGTGAGTCATAGATTTTCGAATCTGACGAAAAACTGATAGTGAATTGTAACGTTCAGGGCCTCCTAATGACGATGGAACACTCAAATTGCGTCCCGATTCAATACATCGTCCTCCAGCAGACTTGTCTCCATGGGTCTATTGCTGCCTCGGGCACCTTATGGCCGTTCTGCTGTGAGTCAAAGATTTTCGAATCGGACGAAAAACTGATAGTGAATTGTTACGTTCAGGGCCACCTAATGACGATGGATCACTCAAATTGCGTCCCGATTCAATACATCGTCCTCCAGCAGACTTGTCTCCATGGGTCTATTGCTGGCTCGGGCACCCAATGGCCGTTCTGCTGTGAGTCAAAGATTTTCGAATCGGACGAAAAACTGATGGTTAATTGTAACATTCAGGGCCACCTAATGACGATGGAACACTCAAATTGCGTCCCGATTCAATACATCGTCCTCCAGCCGACTTGTCTCCATGGGTCTATTGCTGCCTCGAACACCTTTTGGCCGTTATGCTGTGAGGTTAGATTATCGAATGGGACGAAAAACTGATAGTGAATTGTAACGTTCAGGGCCTCCTAATGACGATGGAACACTCATATTGCGTCCCGATTCAATACATCGTCCTCCAGCAGACTTGTCTCCATGGGTCTATTGCTGCCTCGGGCACCTTATGGCCGTTCTGCTGTGAGTCAAAGATTTTCCAATCGGACGAAAAACTGATAGTGAATTGTAACGTTCATGGCCACCTAATGACGATGGATCACTCAAATTGCGTCTTGATTCAATACATCGTCCTCCAGCAGACTTGTCTCCATGGGTCTATTGCTGCCTCGGGCACCTTATGGCCGTTCTGCTGTGAGTCAAAATTTTCGAATCTGACGAAAAACTGATAGTGAATTGTAACGTTCAGGGCCACCTAATGACGATGGAACACTCAAATTGCGTCTGGATTCAATATATCGTCCTCCAGCCGACTTGTCTCCATGGGTCTATTGCTGCCTCGGGTACCTTATGGCCGTTCTGCTGTGAGTCAAAGATTTTCGAATCGGACGAAAAACTGATAGTGAATTGTAACGTTCAGGGCCTCCTAATGACGATGGAACACTCAAATTGCGTCCCGATTCAATACATCGTCCTCCAGCAGACTTGTCTCCATGGGTCTATTGCTGCCTCGGGCACCTTACGGCCGTTCTGCTGTGAGTCAAGGATTTTCGAATCGGACGAAAAACTGATAGTGAATTGTAACGTTCATGGCCACCTAATGACGATGGATCACTCAAATTGCGTCTTGATTCAATACATCGTCCTCCAGCAGACTTGTTTCCATGGGTCCATTGCTGCCTCGGGCACCTTATGGCCGTTCTGCTGTTAGTCAAAGATTTTCGATTCTGACGAAAAACTGATAGTGAATTGTAACATTCAGGGCCACCTAATGACGATGGAACACTCAAATTGCGTCTGGATTCAATATATCGTCCTCCAGCCGACTTGTCTCCATGGGTCTATTGCTGCCTCGGGTACCTTATGGCCGTTCTGCTGTGAGTCAAAGATTTTCGAATCGGACGAAAAACTGATAGTGAATTGTAACGTTCAGGGCCTCCTAATGACGATGGAACACTCAAATTGCGTCCCGATTCAATACATCGTCCTCCAGCAGACTTGTCTCCATGGGTCTATTGCTGCCTCGGGCACATTATGGCCGTTCTGCTGTGAGTCAAATATTTTCGAATCGGACGAAAAACTGATAGTGAATTGTTACGTTCAGGGCCACCTAATGACGATGGATCACTCAAATTGCGTCCCGATTCAATACATCGTCCCCCAGCAGACTTGTCTCCATGGGTCTATTGCTGCCTCGGGCACCCAATGGCCGTTCTGCTGTAAGTCAAAGATTTTCGAATCTGACGAAAAACTGATAGTTAATTGTAACATTCAGGGCCACCTAATGACGATGGAACACTCAAATTGCGTCCCGATTCAATACATCGTCCTCCAGCCGACTTGTCTCCATGGGTCTATTGCTGCCTCGGGCACCTTATGGCCGTTATGCTGTGAGGTTAGATTATCGAATGGGACGAAAAACTGATAGTGAATTGTAACGTTCAGGGCCTCCTAATGACGATGGAACACTCAAATTGCGTCCCGATTCAATACATCGTCCTCCAGCAGACTTGTCTCCATGGGTCTATTGCTGCCTCGGGCACCTTATGGTCGTTCTGATGTGAGTCAAAGATTTTCGAATCTGACGAAAAACTGATAGTGAATTGTAACATTCAGGGCCACCTAATGACGATGGAACACTCAAATTGCGTCTAGATTCAATACATCGTCCTCCAGCAAACTTGTCTCCATGGGTCTATTGCTGCCTCGGGCACCTTATGGCCGTACTGCAGTCAGTCAAAGATTTTCGAATCGGACGAAAAACTGATAGTGATTTGTAACATTCAGGGCCACCTAATGACGATGGACCACACAAAGTGCGTCCCGATTCAATACATCGTCCTCCAGCCGACTTGACTCCATGGGTCTATTGCTGCCTCGGGCACCTTATGGCCGTTCTGCTGTGAGTCTAGATTATCGAATGGGACGAAAAACTGATAGTGAATTGTAACGTTGAGGGCCACCAAATGACGATGGATCACTCAAATTGCGTCCCGATTCTATACATCGTCCTCCAGCCAACTTGTCGCCATGCGTCTATTGCTGCCTCGGGCACCTTATGGCCATTCTGCTGTGAGTCAAAGATTTTCGAATCGGACGAAAAACTGATAGTGAATTGTAACGTTCAGGGCCTCCTAATGACGATGGAACACTCAAATTGCGTCCCGATTCAATACATCGTCCTCCAGCAGACTTGTCTCCATGGGTCTATTGCTGCCTCGGGCACCTTATGACCGTTCTGCTGTGAGTCAAAGATTTTCGAATCGGACGAAAAACTGATAGTGAATTGTAACGTTCATGGCCACCTAATGACGATGGAACACTCAAATTGCGTCTCGATTCAATACATCGTCCTCCAGCCGACTTGTTTCCATGGGTCTATTGCTGCCTCGGGCACCTTATGGCCGTTCTGCTGTGAGTCAAAGATTTTCGAATCGGACGAAAAACTGAAAGTGAATTGTAACGTTCAGGGCCTCCTAATGACGATGGAACACTCAAATTGCGTCCCGATTCAATACATCGTCCTCCAGCAGACTTGTCTCCATGGGTCTATTGCTGCCTCGGGCACCTTATGGCCGTTCTGCTGTGAGTCAAAGATTTTCGAATCGGACGAAAAACTGATAGTGAATTGTTACGTTCAGGGCCACCTAATGACGATGGATCACTCAAATTGCGTCCCGATTCAATACATCGTCCTCCAGCAGACTTGTCTCCATGGGTCTATTGCTGCCTCGGGGACCTTATGGCCGTTCTGCTGTGAGTCAAAGATTTTCGAATCTGACGAAAAACTGATAGTGAATTATAACATTCAGGGCCACCTAATGACGATGGACCACACAAATTGCGTCCCGATTCAATACATCGTCCTCCAGCCGACTTGACTCCATGGGTCTATTGCTGCCTCGGGCACCTTATGGCCGTTCTGCTGTGAGTCAAAGATTTTCGAATCTGACGAAAAACTGATAGTGAATTGTAACATTCAGGGCCACCTAATGACCATGGAACACTCAGATTGCGTCTCGATTCAATACATCGTCCTCCAGCTGACTTGTCTCCATGGGTCTATTGCTGCCTCGGGCACCTTATGGCCGTTCTCCTGTGAGTCAAAGATTTTCGAATCGGACGAAAAACTGATATTGAATTGTAACGTTCAGGGCCTCCTAATGACGATGGAACACTCAAATTGCGTTCCGATTCAATACATCGTCCTCCAGCAGACTTGTCTCCATGGGTCTATTGCCTGCTCGGGCACCTTATTGCTGTTCTGCTGTGAATCAAAGATTTTCGAATCGGACGAAATTTGATAGTGAATTGTAACGTTCACGGCCATCTAATGACGATGGATCACTCAAATTGCGTCCCGATTCAATACATCGTCTTCCAGCAGACTTGTCTCCATGGGTCTATTGCTGCCTCGGGCACCTTATGGCCGTTCTGCTGTGAGTCAAAGATTTTCGAATCTGACGAAAAACTGATAGTGAATTGTAACATTAATGGCCACCTAATGACGATGGAACACTCAAATTGCGTCCCGATTCAATACATCGTCCTCCAACCGACTTGTCTCCATGGGTCTATTGCTGCCTCGGGCACCTTATGGCCGTTATGCTGTGAGTCTAGATTATCGAATGGGACGAAAAACTGATAGTGAATTGTAACTTTCAGGGCCACCTAATGACGATGTATCACTCAAATTGCGTCCCGATTCAATACATCGTCCTCCTGCAGACTTGTCTCCTTGGGTCTATTGCTGCCTCGGGCACCTTATGGCCGTTCTGCTGTGAGTCAAAGATTTTCGAATCGGACGAAAAACTGTAAGTGTATTGTAACTTTCAGGGCCACCTAATGACGATGGATCACTCAAATTGCGTCCCGATTCAATACATCGTCTTCCAGCCGACTCTTCTCCATGGGTCTATTGCTGCCTCGGGCACCTTATGGCCGTTCTGCTGTGAGTCAAAGATTTTCGAATCGGACGAAAAACTGATAGTGAATTGTAACGCTCACAGCCACCTAATGACGATGAATCACTCAAATTGAGTCCCGATTCAATACATCGTCCTCCAGCCGACTTGTCTCCATGGGTCTATTGCTGCCTCGGGCACCTTATGGCCGTTCTGCAGTGAGTCAAAGATTTTCGAATGGGACGAAAGACTGATAGTGATTTGTAACGTTCAGGGCCTCCTAATGACGATGGAACACTCAAATTGCGTCTCGATTCAATACATCGTCCTCCAGCAGACTTGTCTCCATGGGTCTATTGCTGCCTCGGGCACCTTATGGCCGTTCTGCTGTGAGTCAAAGATTTTCGAATCGGACGAAAAACTGATAGTGAATTGTAACGTTCAGGGCCACCGAATGACGATGGATCACTCAAATTGCGTCCCAATTCAATACATCGTCCTCCAGCAGACTTGTCTCCATGGGTCTATTGCTGCCTCGGGCACCTTATGGCCGTTCTGCTGTGAGTCAAAGATTTTCGAATCGGACGAGAAACTGATAGTGAATTGTAACATTCAGGGCCACCTAATGACGATGGACCACACAAATTGCGTCCCGATTCAATACATCGACCTCCAGCCGACTTGACTCCATGGGTCTATTGCTGCCTCGGGCACCTTATGGCCGTTCTGCTGTGAGTCTAGATTATCGAATGGGACGAAAAACTGATAGTGAATTGTAACGTTCAGGGCCACCAAATGACGATGGATCACTCAAATTGCGTCCCGATTCTATACATCGTCCTCCAGCCAACTTGTCTCCATGTGTCTATTGCTGCCTCGGGTACCTTATGGCCGTTCTGCTGTGAGTCAAAGATTTTCGAATCGGACGAAAAACTGATAGTGAATTGTAACATTCAGGGCCTCCTAATGACGATGGAACACTCAAATTGCGTCCCGATTCAATACATCGTCCTCCAGCAGACTTGTCTCCATGGGTCTATTGCTGCCTCGGGCACCTTATGGCCGTTCTGCTGTGAGTCAAAGATTTTCGAATCGGACGAAAAACTGATAGTGAATTGTAACGTTCAGGGCCACCTAATGACGATGTATCACTCAAATTGCGTCCCGAATCAATACATCGTCCTCCAGCAGACTTGTCTCCATGGGTCTATTGCTGCCTCGGGCACCTTATGGCCGTTCTGCTGTGAGTCAAAGATTTTCGAATCGGACGAAAAACATATAGTGAATTGTAACATTCAGGGCCACCTAATGACGATGGACCACACAAATTGCGTCCCGATTCAATACATCGTCCTCCAGCCGACTTGACTCCGTGGGTCTATTGCTGCCTCGAGCACCTTATGGCCGTTCTCCTGTGAGTCTAGATTATCGAATGGGACGAAAAACTGATAGTGAATTGTAACGTTCAGGGCCACCAAATGACGATGGATCACTCAAATTGCGTCCCGATTCAATACATCGTCCTCCAGCCAACTTGTCTCCATGGGTCTATTGCTGCCTCGGGCACCTTATGGCCGTTCTGCTGTGAGTCAAAGATTTTCGAATCGGACGAAAAACTGGTAGTGAATTGTAACGTTCAGGGCCTCCTAATGACGATGGAACACTCAAATTGCGTCCCGATTCAATACATCGTCCTCCAGCAGACTTGTCTCCATGGGTCTATTGCTGCCTCGGGCACCTTATGGCCGTTCTGCTGTGAGTCAAAGATTTTCGAATCGGACGAAATACTGATAGTGAATTGTAACGTTCATGGCCACCTAATGACGATGGATCACTCAAATTGCGTCCCGATTCAATACATCGTCCTCCACCAGACTTGTCTCCATGGGTCTATTGCTGCCTCGGGCACCTTATGGCCGTTCTGCTGTGAGTCAAAGATTTTCGAATCGGACGAAAAACTGATAGTGAATTGTAACGTTCAGGGCCACCTAATGACGATGGATCACTCAAACTGCGTTCCGATTCAATACATCGTCCTCCAGCAGACTTGTCTCCATGGGTCTATTGCTGCCTCGGGCACCTTATGGCCGTTCTGCTGTGAGTCTAGATTATCGAATGGGACGAAAAACTGATAGTGAATTGTAACGTTGAGGGCCACCAAATGACGATGGATCACTCAAATTGCGTCCCGATTCTATACATCGTCCTGCAGCCAACTTGTCGCCATGCGTCTATTGCTGCCTCGGGCACCTTATGGCCGTTCTGCTGTGAGTCAAAGATTTTCGAATCGGACGAAAAACTGATAGTGAATTGTAACGTTCAGGGCCTCCTAATGACGATGGAACACTCAAATTGCGTCCCGATTCAATACGTCGTCCTCCAGCAGACTTGTCTCCATGGGTCTATTGCTGCCTCGGGCACCTTATGACCGTTCTGCTGTGAGTCAAAGATTTTCGAATCGGACGAAAAACTGATAGTGAATTGTAACGTTCATGGCCACCTAATGAAGATGGAACACTCAAATTGCGTCTCGATTCAATACATCGTCCTCCAGCCGACTTGTTTCCATGGGTCTATTGCTGCCTCGGGCACCTTATGGCCGTTCTGCTGTGAGTCAAAGATTTTCGAATCGGACGAAAAACTGATAGTGAATTGTAACGTTCAGGGCCTCCTAATGACGATAGAACACTCAAATTGCGTCCCGATTCAATACATCGTCCTCCAGCAGACTTGTCTCCATGGGTCTATTGCTGCCTCGGGCACCTTATGGCCGTTCTGCTGTGAGTCAAAGATTTTCGAATCGGACGAAAAGCTGATAGTGAATTGTTACGTTCAGGGCCATCTAACGACGATGGATCACTCAAATTGCGTCCCGATTCAATACATCGTCCTCCAGCAGACTTGTCTCCATGGGTCTATTGCTGCCTCGGGGACCTTATGGCCGTTCTGCTGTGAGTCAAAGATTTTCGAATCTGACGAAAAACTGATAGTGAATTATAACATTCAGGGCCACCTAATGACGATGGACCACACAAATTGCGTCCCGATTCAATACATCGTCCTCCAGCCGACTTGTCTCCATGGGTCTATTGCTGCCTCGGGCACCTTATGGCCGTTCTGCTGTGAGTCAAAGATTTTCGAATCGGACGAAAAACTGATATTGAATTGTAACGTTCAGGGCCTCCTAATGACGATGGAACACTCAAATTGCGTCCCGATTCAATACATCGTCCTCCAGCAGACTTGTCTCCATGGGTCTATTGCCTGCTCGGGCACCTTATTGCTGTTCTGCTGTGAATCAAAGATTTTCGAATCGGACGAAATTTGATAGTGAATTGTAACGTTCAGGGCCACCTAATGACGATGGATCACTCAAATTGCGTCCCGATTCAATACATCGTCCTCCAGCAGACTTGTCTCCATGGGTCTATTGCTGCCTCGGGCACCTTATGGCCGTTCTGCTGTGAGTCAAAGATTTTCGAATCTGACGAAAAACTGATAGTGAATTGTAACATTCATGGCCACCTAATGACGATGGAACACTCAAATTGCGTCCCGATTCAATACATCGTCCTCCAGCCGACTTGTCTCCATGGGTCTATTGCTGCCTCGGGCACCTTATGGCCGTTATGCTGTGAGTCTAGATTATCGAATGGGACGAAAAACTGATAGTGAATTGTAACTTTCAGGGCCACCTAATGACGATGTATCACTCAAATTGCGTCCCGATTCAATACATCGTCCTCCTGCAGACTTGTCTTCTTGGGTCTATTGCTGCCTCGGGCACCTTATGGCCGTTCTGCTGTGAGTCAAAGATTTTCGAATCGGACGAAAAACTGTAAGTGTATTGTAACTTTCAGGGCCACCTAATGACGATGGATCACTCAAATTGCGTCCCGATTCAATACATCGTCTTCCAGCCGACTCTTCTCCATGGGTCTATTGCTGCCTCGGGCACCTTATGGCCGTTCTGCTGTGAGTCAAAGATTTTCGAATCGGACGAAAAACTGATAGTGAATTGTAACGTTCACAGCCACCTAATGACGATGAATCACTCAAATTGAGTCCCGATTCAATACATCGTCCTCCAGCCGACTTGTCTCCATGGGTCTATTGCTGCCTCGGGCACCTTATGGCCGTTCTGCAGTGAGTCAAAGATTTTCGAATCGGACGAAAGACTGATAGTGATTTGTAACGTTCAGGGCCTCCTAATGACGATGGAACACTCAAATTGCGTCTCGATTCAATACATCGTCTTCCAGCAGACTTGTCTCCATGGGTCTATTGCTGCCTCGGGCACCTTATGGCCGTTCTGCTGTGAGTCAAAGATTTTCGAATCGGACGAAAAACTGATAGTGAATTGTAACGTTCAAGGCCACCTAATGACGATGGATCACTCAAATTGCGTCCCAATTCAATACATCGTCCTCCAGCAGACTTGTCTCCATGGGTCTATTGCTGCCTCGGGCACCTTATGGCCGTTCTGCTGTGAGTCAAAGATTTTCGAATCGGACGAGAAACTGATAGTGAATTGTAACATTCAGGGCCACCTAATGACGATGGACCACACAAATTGCGTCCCGATTCTATACATCGTCCTCCAGCCAACTTGTCTCCATGGGTCTATTGCTGCCTCGGGCACCTTATGGCCGTTCTGCTGTGAGTCAAAGATTTTCGAATCGGACGAAAAACTGATAGTGAATTGTAACGTTCAGGGCCACCTAATGACGATGGAACACTCAAATTGCGTCCCGATTCAATACATCGTCCTCCAGCAGACTTGTCTCCATGGGTCTATTGCCTGCTCGGGCACCTTATGGCCGTTCTGCTGTGAGTCAAAGATTTTCGAATCGGACGAAAAACTCATAGTGAATTGTAACATTCAGGGCCACCTAATGACGATGGAACACTCAAATTGCGTCCCGATTCAATACATCGTCCTCCAGCCGACTTGTCTCCATGGGTCTATTGCTGCCTCGGGCACCTTATGGCCGTTATGCTGTGAGTCTAGATTATCGAATGGGACGAATAACTGATAGTGAATTGTAACGTTCAGGGCCACCTAATGACGATGGATCACTCAAATTGCGTCCCGATTCAATACATCGTCCTCCAGCAGACTTGTCTCCATGGGTCTATTGCTGCCTCGGGCACCTTATGGCCGTTCTGCTGTGAGTCAAAGATTTTCGAATCGGACGAAAAACTGATAGTGAATTGTAACGTTCAGGGCCTCCTAATGACGATGGAACACTCAAATTGCGTCCCGATTCAATACATCGTCCTCCAGCAGACTTGTTTCCATGGGTCTATTGCTGCCTCGGGCACATTATGGCCGTTCTGCTGTGACTCAAAGATTTTCGAATCGGACGAAAAACTGATAGTGAATTGTAACGTTCAAGGCCTCCTAATGACTATGGAACACTCAAATTGCGTTCCGATTCAATACATCGTCCTCCAGCAGACTTGTCTCCATGGGTCTATTGCTGCCTCGGGGACCTTATGGCCGTTCTGCTGTGAGTCAAAGATTTTCGAATCGGACGAAAAGCTGATAGTGAATTGTAACATTCAGGGCCACCTAATGACGATGGACCACACAAATTGCGTCCCGATTCAATACATCGTCCTCCAGCCGACTTGACTCCATGGGTCTATTGCTGCCTCGGGCACCTTATGGCCGTTCTGCTGTGAGTCAAAGATTTTCGAATCTGACGGAAAACTGATAGTGAATTGTAACATTCAGGGCCACCTAATGACGATGAAACACTCAAATTACGTCTCGATTCAATACATCGTCCTCCAGCCGACTTGTCTCCATGGGTCTATTGCTGCCTCGGGCACCTTATGGCCGTTCTGCTGTGAGTCAAAGATTTTCGAATCGGACGAAAAACTGATATTGAATTGTAACGTTCAGGGCCTCCTAATGACGATGGAACACTCAAATTGCGTCCCGATTCAATACATCGTCCTCCAGCAGACTTGTCTCCATGGGTCTATTGCCTGCTCGGGCACCTTACGGCTGTTCTGCTGTGAATCAAAGATTTTCGAATCGGACGAAAAGTTGATAGTGAATTGTAACGTTCAGGGCCACCTAATGACGATGGATCACTCAAATTGCGTCCCGATTCAATACATCGTCCTCCAGCAGACTTGTCTCCATGGGTCTATTGCTGCCTCGGGCACCTTATGGCCGTTCTGCTGTGAGTCAAAGATTTTCGAATCTGACGAAAAACTGATAGTGAATTGTAACATTCATGGCCACCTAATGACGATGGAACACTCAAATTGCGTCCCGATTCAATACATCGTCCTCCAGCCAACTTGTCGCCATGCGTCTATTGCTGCCTCGGGCACCTTATGGCCGTTCTGCTGTGAGTCAAAGATTTTCGAATCGGACGAAAAACTGATAGTGAATTGTAACGTTCAGGGCCTCCTAATGACGATGGAACACTCAAATTGCGTCCCGATTCAATACATCGTCCTCCAGCAGACTTGTTTCCATGGGTCTATTGCTGCCTCGGGCACCTTATGGCCGTTCTGCTGTGAGTCAAAGATTTTCGAATCGGACGAAAAACTGATAGTGAATTGTATCGTTCAGGGCCTCCTAATGACGATGGAACACTCAAATTGCGTCCCGATTCAATACATCGTCCTCCAGCAGACTTGTCTCCATGGGTCTATTGCTGCCTCGGGCACCTTATGGCCGTTCTGCTGTGAGTCAAAGATTTTCGAATCGGACGAAAAACTGATAGTGAATTGTTACGTTCAGGGCCACCTAATGACGATGGATCACTCAAATTGCGTCCCGATTCAATACATCGTCCTCCAGCAGACTTGTCTCCATGGGTCTATTGCTGCCTCGGGGACCTTATGGCCGTTCTGCTGTGAGTCAAAGATTTTCGAATCTGACGAAAAACTGATAGTGAATTATAACATTCAGGGCCACCTAATGACGATGGACCACACAAATTGCGTCCCGATTCAATACATCGTCCTCCAGCCGACTTGACTCCATGGGTCTATTGCTGCCTCGGGCACCTTATGGCCGTTCTGCTGTGAGTCAAAGATTTTCGAATCTGACGAAAAACTGATAGTGAATTGTAACATTCAGAGCCACCTAATGACGATGGAACACTCAAATTGCGTCTCGATTCAATACATCGTCCTCCAGCCGACTTGTCTCCATGGGTCTATTGCTGCCTCGGGCACCTTATGGCCGTTCTGCTGTGAGTCAAAGACTTTCGAATCGGACGAAAAACTGAAATTGAATTGTAACGTTCAGGGCCTCCTAATGACGATGGAACACTCAAATTGCGTCCCGATTCAATACATCGTCCTCCAGCAGACTTGTCTCCATGGGTCTATTGCCTGCTCGGGCACCTTATTGCTGTTCTGCTGTGAATCAAAGATTTTCGAATCGGACGAAATTTGATAGTGAATTGTAAAGTTCAGGGCCACCTAATGACGATGGATCACTCAAATTGCGTCCCGATTCAATACATCGTCCTCCAGCAGACTTGTCTCCATGGGTCTATTGCTGCCTCGGGCACCTTATGGCCGTTCTGCTGTGAGTCAAAGATTTTCGAATCTGACGAAAAACTGATAGTGAATTGTAACATTCATGGCCACCTAATGACGATGGAACACTCAAATTGCGTCCCGATTCAATACATCGTCCTCCAGCCGACTTGTCTCCATGGGTCTATTGCTGCCTCGGGCACCTTATGGCCGTTATGCTGTGAGTCTAGATTATCGAATGGGACGAAAAAATGATAGTGAATTGTAACTTTCAGGGCCACCTAATGACGATGTATCACTCAAATTGCGTCCCGATTCAATACATCGTCTTCCTGCAGACTTGTCTCCTTGGGTCTATTGCTGCCTCGGGCACCTTATGGCCGTTCTGCTGTGAGTCAAAGATTTTCGAATCGGACGAAAAACTGATAGTGAATTGTAACATTCAGGGCCTCCTAATGACGATGGAACACTCAAATTGCGTCCCGATTCAATACATCGTCCCCCAGCAGACTTGTCTCCATGGGTCTATTGCTGCCTCGGGCACCTTATGGCCGTTCTGCTGTGAGTCAAAGATTTTCGAATCGGACGAAAAACTGATAGTGAATTGTAACGTTCAGGGCCACCTAATGACGATGGAACACTCAAATTGCGTCCCGATTCAATACATCGTCCTCCAGCAGACTTGTCTCCATGGGTCTATTGCTGCCTCGGGGACCTTATGGCCGTTCTGCTGTGAGTCAAAGATTTTCGAATCGGACGAAAAGCTGATAGTGAATTGTAACATTCAGGGCCACCTAATGACGATGGACCACACAAATTGCGTCCCGATTCAATACATCGTCCTCCAGCCGACTTGACTCCATGGGTCTATTGCTGCCTCGGGCACCTTATGGCCGTTCTGCTGTGAGTCAAAGATTTTCGAATCTGACGGAAAACTGATAGTGAATTGTAACATTCAGGGCCACCTAATGACGATGGAACACTCAAATTACGTCTCGATTCAATACATCGTCCTCCAGCCTACTTGTCTCCATGGGTCTATTGCTGCCTCGGGCACCTTATGGCCGTTCTGCTGTGAGTCAAAGATTTTCGAATCGGACGAAAAACTGATATTGAATTGTAACGTTCAGGGCCTCCTAATGACGATGGAACACTCAAATTGCGTCCCGATTCAATACATCGTCCTCCAGCAGACTTGTCTCCATGGGTCTATTGCTGCCTAGGGCACCTTATGGCCGTTCTGCTGTGAGTCAAAGATTTTCGAATCTGACGAAAAACTGATAGTGAATTGTAACATTCATGGCCACCTAATGACGATGGAACACTCTAATTGCGTCCCGATTCAATACATCGTCCTCCAGCCAACTTGTCGCCATGCGTCTATTGCTGCCTCGGGCACCTTATGGCCGTCCTGCTGTGAGTCAAAGATTTTCGAATCGGACGAAAAACTGATAGTGAATTGTAACGTTCAGGGCCTCCTAATGACGATGGAACACTCAAATTGCGTCCCGATTCAATACATCGTCCTCCAGCAGACTTGTTTCCATGGGTCTATTGCTGCCTCGGGCACCTTATGGCCGTTCTGCTGTGAGTCAAAGATTTTCGAATCGGACGAAAAACTGATAGTGAATTGTATCGTTCAGGGCCTCCTAATGACGATGGAACACTCAAATTGCGTCCCGATTCAATACATCGTCCTCCAGCAGACTTGTCTCCATGGGTCTATTGCTGCCTCGGGCACCTTATGGCCGTTCTGCTGTGAGTCAAAGATTTTCGAATCGGACGAAAAACTGATAGTGAATTGTTACGTTCAGGGCCACCTAATGACGATGGATCACTCAAATTGCGTCCCGATTCAATACATCGTCCTCCAGCCGACTTGTCTCCATGGGTCTATTGCTGCCTCGGGGACCTTATGGCCGTTCTGCTGTGAGTCAAAGATTTTCGAATCTGACGAAAAACTGATAGTGAATTATAACATTCAGGGCCACCTAATGACGATGGACCACACAAATTGCGTCCCGATTCAATACATCGTCCTCCAGCCGACTTGACTCCATGGGTCTATTGCTGCCTCGGGCACCTTATGGCCGTTCTGCTGTGAGTCAAAGATTTTCGAATCTGACGAAAAACTGATAGTGAATTGTAACATTCAGGGCCACCTAATGACGATGGAACACTCAAATTGCGTCTCGATTCAATACATCGTCCTCCAGCCGACTTGTCTCCATGGGTCTATTGCTGCCTCGGGCACCTTATGGCCGTTCTGCTGTGAGTCAAAGACTTTCGAATCGGACGAAAAACTGATATTGAATTGTAACGTTCAGGGCCTCCTAATGACGATGGAACACTCAAATTGCGTCCCGATTCAATACATCGTCCTACAGCAGACTTGTCTCCATGGGTCTATTGCCTGCTCGGGCACCTTATTGCTGTTCTGCTGTGAATCAAAGATTTTCGAATCGGACGAAATTTGATAGTGAATTGTAACGTTCAGGGCCACCTAATGACGATGGATCACTCAAATTGCGTCCCGATTCAATACATCGTCCTCCAGCAGACTTGTCTCCATGGGTCTATTGCTGCCTCGGGCACCTTATGGCCGTTCTGCTGTGAGTCAAAGATTTTCGAATCTGACGAAAAACTGATAGTGAATTGTAACATTCATGGCCACCTAATGACGATGGAACACTCAAATTGCGTCCCGATTCAATACATCGTCCTCCAGCCGACTTGTCTCCATGGGTCTATTGCTGCCTCGGGCACCTTATGGCCGTTATGCTGTGAGTCTAGATTATCGAATGGGACGAAAAACTGATAGTGAATTGTAACTTTCAGGGCCACCTAATGACGATGTATCACTCAATTTGCGTCCCGATTCAATACATCGTCCTCCTGCAGACTTGTCTCCTTGGGTCTATTGCTGCCTCGGGCACCTTATGGCCGTTCTGCTGTGAGTCAAAGATTTTCGAATCGGACGAAAAACTGTAAGTGTATTGTAACTGTCAGGGCCACCTAATGACGATGGATCACTCAAATTGCGTCCCGATTCAATTCATCGTCTTCCAGCCGACTCTTCTCCATGGGTCTATTGCTGCCTCGGGCACCTTATGGCCGTTCTGCTGTGAGTCAAAGATTTTCGAATCGGACGAAAAACTGATAGTGAATTGTAACGTTCACAGCCACCTAATGACGATGAATCACTCAAATTGAGTCCCGATTCAATACATCGTCCTCCAGCCGACTTGTCTCCATGGGTCTATTGCTGCCTCGGGCACCTTATGGCCGTTCTGCAGTGAGTCAAAGATTTTCGAATCGGACGAAAGACTGATAGTGATTTGTAGCGTTCAGGGCCTCCTAATGACGATGGAACACTCAAATTGCGTCTCGATTCAATACATCGTCCTCCAGCAGACTTGTCTCCATGGGTCTATTGCTGCCTCGGGCACCTTATGGCCGTTCTGCTGTGAGTCAAAGATTTTCGAATCGGACGAAAAACTGATAGTGAATTGTAACGTTCAGGGCCACCTAATGACGATGGATCACTCAAATTGCGTCCCAATTCAATACATCGTCCTCCAGCAGACTTGTCTCCATGGGTCTATTGCTGCCTCGGGCACCTTATGGCCGTTCTGCTGTGAGTCTAGATTTTCGAATCGGACGAGAAACTGATAGTGAATTGTAACGTTCAGGGCCACCAAATGACGATGGATCACTCAAATTGCGTCCCGATTCAATACATCGTCCTCCAGCCAACTTGTCTCCATGTGTCTATTGCTGCCTCGGGCACCTTATGGCCGTTCTGCTGTGAGTCAAAGATTTTCGAATCGGACGAAAAACTGATAGTGAATTGTAACATTCAGGGCCTCCTAATGACGATGGAACACTCAAATTGCGTCCCGATTCAATACATCGTCCTCCAGCAGACTTGTCTCCATGGGTCTATTGCTGCCTCGGGCACCTTATGGCCGTTCTGCTGTGAGTCAAAGATTTTCGAATCGGACGAAAAACTGATAGTGAATTGTAACGTTCAGGGCCACCTAATGACGATGGATCACTCAAATTGCGTCCCGAATCAATACATCGTCCTCCAGCAGACTTGTCTCCATGGGTCTATTGCTGCCTCGGGCACCTTATGGCCGTTCTGCTGTGAGTCAAAGATTTTCGAATCGGACGAAAAACTGATAGTGAATTGTAACGTTCAGGGCCACCTAATGACGATGGATCACTCAAATTGCGTCCCGAATCAATACATCGTCCTCCAGCAGACTTGTCTCCATGGGTCTATTGCTGCCTCGGGCACCTTATGGCCGTTCTGCTGTGAGTCAAAGATTTTCGAATCGGACGAAAAACTGATAGTGAATTGTAACGTTCAGGGCCACCTAATGACGATGGATCACTAAAATTGCGTCCCGATTCAATACATCGTCCTCCAGCAGACTTGTCTCCATGGGTCTATTGCTGCCTCGGGCACCTTATGGCCGTTCTGCTGTGAGTCAAAGATTTTCGAATCTGACGAAAAACTGATAGTGAATTGTAACATTCAGGGCCACCTAATGACGATGGATCACTCAAATTGCGTCCCGATTCAATACATCGTCCTCCAGCCGACTTGTCTCCATGGGTCTATTGCTGCCTCGGGCACCTTATGGCCGTTATGCTGTGAGTCTAGATTATCGAATGGGACGAATAACTGATAGTGAATTGTAACGTTCAGGGCCACCTAATGACGATGGATCACTCAAATTGCGTCCCGATTCTATACATCGTCCTCCAGCCGACTTGTCTCCATGGGTCTATTGCTGCCTCGGGCACCTTATAGCCGTTATGCTGTGAGTCTAGATTATCGAATGGGACGAATAACTGATAGTGAATTGTAACGTTCAGGGCCACCTAATGACGATGGATCACTCAAATTGCATCCCGATTCAATACATCGTCCTCCAGCAGACTTGTCTCCATGGGTCTATTGCTGCCTCGGGCACCTTATGGCCGTTCTGCTGTGAGTCAAAGATTTTCGAATCGGACGAAAAACTGATAGTGAATTGTAACGTTCAGGGCCTCCTAATGACGATGGAACACTCAAATTGCGTCCCGATTCAATACATCGTCCTCCAGCAGACTTGTTTCCATGGGTCTATTGCTGCCTCGGGCACATTATGGCCGTTCTGCTGTGACTCAAAGATTTTCGAATCGGACGAAAAACTGATAGTGAATTGTAACGTTCAAGGCCTCCTAATGACTATGGAACACTCAAATTGCGTTCCGATTCAATACTTCGTCCTCCAGCAGACTTGTCTCCATGGGTCTATTGCTGCCTCGGGGACCTTATGGCCGTTCTGCTGTGAGTCAAAGATTTTCGAATCGGACGAAAAGCTGATAGTGAATTGTAACATTCAGGGCCACCTAATGACGATGGACCACACAAATTGCGTCCCGATTCAATACATCGTCCTCCAGCCGACTTGACTCCATGGGTCTATTGCTGCCTCGGGCACCTTATGGCCGTTCTGCTGTGAGTCAAAGATTTTCGAATCTGACGGAAAACTGATAGTGAATTGTAACATTCAGGGCCACCTAATGACGATGGAACACTCAAATTACGTCTCGATTCAATACATCGTCCTCCAGCCGACTTGTCTCCATGGGTCTATTGCTGCCTCGGGCACCTTATGGCCGTTCTGCTGTGAGTCAAAGATTTTCGAATCGGACGAAAAACTGATAGTGAATTGTATCGTTCAGGGCCTCCTAATGACGATGGAACACTAAAATTGCGTCCCGATTCAATACATCGTCCTCCAGCAGACTTGTCTCCATGGGTCTATTGCTGCCTCGTGCACCTTATGGCCGTTCTGCTGTGAGTCAAAGATTTTCGAATCGGACGAAAAACTGATAGTGAATTGTTACGTTCAGGGCCACCTAATGACGATGGATCACTCAAATTGCGTCCCGATTCAATACATCGTCCTCCAGCAGACTTGTCTCCATGGGTCTATTGCTGCCTCGGGGACCTTATGGCCGTTCTGCTGTGAGTCAAAGATTTTCGAATCTGACGAAAAACTGATAGTGAATTATAACATTCAGGGCCACCTAATGACGATGGACCACACAAATTGCGTCCCGATTCAATACATCGTCCTCCAGCCGACTTGTCTCCATGGGTCTATTGCTGCCTCGGGCACCTTATGGCCGTTATGCTGTGAGTCTAGATTATCGAATGGGACGAAAAACTGATAGTGAATTGTAACTTTCAGGGCCACCTAATGACGATGTATCACTCAAATTGCGTCCCGATTCAATACATCGTCCTCCTGCAGACTTGTCTCCTTGGGTCTATTGCTGCCTCGGGCACCTTATGGCCGTTCTGCTGTGAGTCAAAGATTTTCGAATCGGACGAAAAACTGTAAGTGTATTGTAACTGTCAGGGCCACCTAATGACGATGGATCACTCAAATTGCGTCCCGATTCAATACATCGTCTTCCAGCCGACTCTTCTCCATGGGTCTATTGCTGCCTCGGGCACCTTATGGCCGTTCTGCTGTGAGTCAAAGATTTTCGAATCGGACGAAAAACTGATAGTGAATTGTAACGTTCACAGCCACCTAATGACGATGAATCACTCAAATTGAGTCCCGATTCAATACATCGTCCTCCAGCCGACTTGTCTCCATGGGTCTATTGCTGCCTCGGGCACCTTATGGCCGTTCTGCAGTGAGTCAAAGATTTTCGAATCGGACGAAAGACTGATAGTGATTTGTAACGTTCAGGGCCTCCTAATGACGATGGAACACTCAAATTGCGTCTCGATTCAATACATCGTCCTCCAGCAGACTTCTCTCCATGGGTCTATTGCTGCCTCGGGCACCTTATGGCCGTTCTGCTGTGAGTCAAAGATTTTCGAATCGGACGAAAAACTGATAGTGAATTGTAACGTTCAGGGCCACCTAATGACGATGGATCACTCAAATTGCGTCCCAATTCAATACATCGTCCTCCAGCAGACTTGTCTCCATGGGTCTATTGCTGCCTCGGGCACCTTATGGCCGTTCTGCTGTGAGTCAAAGATTTTCGAATCGGACGAGAAACTGATAGTGAATTGTAACATTCAGGGCCACCTAATGACGATGGACCACACAAATTGCGTCCCGATTCAATACATCGTCCTCCAACCGACTTGACTCCATGGGTCTATTGCTGCCTCGGGCACCTTATGGCCGTTCTGCTGTGAGTCTAGATTATCGAATGGGACGAAAAACTGATAGTGAATTGTAACGTTCAGGGCCACCAAATGACGATGGATCACTCAAATTGCGTCCCGATTCAATACATCGTCCTCCAGCCAACTTTTCTCCATGTGTCTATTGCTGCCTCGGGCACCTTGTGGCCGTTCTGCTGTGAGTCAAAGATTTGCGAATCGGACGAAAAACTGATAGTGAATTGTAACATTCAGGGCCTCCTAATGTCGATGGAACACTCAAATTGCGTCCCGATTCAATACATCGTCCACCAGCAGACTTGTCTCCATGGGTCTATTGCTGCCTCGGGCACCTTATGGCCGTTCTGCTGTGAGTCAAAGATTTTCGAATCGGACGAAAAACTGATAGTGAATTGTAACGTTCAGGGCCACCTAATGACGATGGATCACTCAAATTGCGTCCCGAATCAATACATCGTCCTCCAGCAGATTTGTCTCCATGGGTCTATTGCTGCCTCGGGCACCTTATGGCCGTTCTGCTGTGAGTCAAAGATTTTCGAATCGGACGAAAAACTGATAGTGAATTGTAACGTTCAGGGCCACCTAATGACGATGGATCACTCAAATTGCGTCCCGATTCAATACATCGTCCTCCAGCAGACTTCTCTCCATGGGTCTATTGCTGCCTCGGGCACCTTATGGCCGTTCTGCTGTGAGTCAAAGATTTTCGAATCTGACGAAAAACTGATAGTGAATTGTAACATTCAGGGCCACCTAATGACGATGGATCACTGAAATTGCGTCCCGATTCAATACATCGTCCTCCAGCCGACTTGTCTCCATGGGTCTATTGCTGCCTCGGGCACCTTATGGCCGTTATGCTGTGAGTCTAGATTATCGAATGGGACGAATAACTGATAGTGAATTGTAACGTTCAGGGCCACCTAATGACGATGGATCACTCAAATTGCGTCCCGATTCAATACATCGTCCTCCAGCCGACTTGTCTCCATGGGTCTATTGCTGCCTCGGGCACCTTATGGCCGTTATGCTGTGAGTCTAGATTATCGAATGGGACGAATAACTGATAGTGAATTGTAACGTTCAGGGCCACCTAATGACGATGGATCACTCAAATTGCATCCCGATTCAATACATCGTCCTCCAGCAGACTTGTCTCCATGGGTCTATTGCTGCCTCGGGCACCTTATGGCCGTTCTGCTGTGAGTCAAAGATTTTCGAATCGGACGAAAAACTGATAGTGAATTGTAACGTTCAGGGCCTCCTAATGACGATGGAACACTCAAATTGCGTCCCGATTCAATACATCGTCCTCCAGCAGACTTGTTTCCATGGGTCTATTGCTGCCTCGGGCACATTATGGCCGTTCTGCTGTGACCCAAGATTTTCGAATCGGACGAAAAACTGATAGTGAATTGTAACATTCAGGGCCACCTAATGACGATGGACCACACAAATTGCGTCCCGATTCAATACATCGTCCTCCAACCGACTTGACTCCATGGGTCTATTGCTGCCTCGGGCACCTTATGGCCGTTCTGCTGTGAGTCTAGATTATCGAATGGGACGAAAAACTGATAGTGAATTGTAACGTTCAGGGCCACCAAATGACGATGGATCACTCAAATTGCGTCCCGATTCAATACATCGTCCTCCAGCCAACTTGTCTCCATGTGTCTATTGCTGCCTCGGGCACCTTATGGCCGTTCTGCTGTGAGTCAAAGATTTTCGAATCGGACGAAAAACTGATAGTGAATTGTAACATTCAGGGCCTCCTAATGACGATGGAACACTCAAATTGCGTCCCGATTCAATACATCGTCCTCCAGCAGACTTGTCTCCATGGGTCTATTGCTGCCTCGGGCACCTTATGGCCGTTCTGCTGTGAGTCAAAGATTTTCGAATCGGACGAAAAACTGATAGTGAATTGTAACGTTCAGGGCCACCTAATGACGATGGATCACTCAAATTGCGTCCCGAATCAATACATCGTCCTCCAGCAGACTTGTCTCCATGGGTCTATTGCTGCCTCGGGCACCTTATGGCCGTTCTGCTGTGAGTCAAAGATTTTCGAATCGGACGAAAAACTGATAGTGAATTGTAACGTTCAGGGCCACCTAATGACGATGGATCACTAAAATTGCGTCCCGATTCAATACATCGTCCTCCAGCAGACTTGTCTCCATGGGTCTATTGCTGCCTCGGGCACCTTATGGCCGTTCTGCTGTGAGTCAAAGATTTTCGAATCTGACGAAAAACTGATAGTGAATTGTAACATTCAGGGCCACCTAATGACGATGGGTCACTGAAATTGCGTCCCGATTCAATACATCGTCCTCCAGCCGACTTGTCTCCATGGGTCTATTGCTGCCTCGGGCACCTTATGGCCGTTATGCTGTGAGTCTAGATTATCGAATGGGACGAATAACTGATAGTGAATTGTAACGTTCAGGGCCACCTAATGACGATGGTTCACTCAAATTGCGTCCCGATTCAATACATCGTCCTCCAGCCGACTTGTCTCCATGGGTCTATTGCTGCCTCGGGCACCTTATAGCCGTTATGCTGTGAGTCTAGATTATCGAATGGGACGAATAACTGATAGTGAATTGTAACGTTCAGGGCCACCTAATGACGATGGATCACTCAAATTGCATCCCGATTCAATACATCGTCCTCCAGCAGACTTGTCTCCATGGGTCTATTGCTGCCTCGGGCACCTTATGGCCGTTCTGCTGTGAGTCAAAGATTTTCGAATCGGACGAAAAACTGATAGTGAATTGTAACGTTCAGGGCCTCCTAATGACGATGGAACACTCAAATTGCGTCCCGATTCAATACATCGTCCTCCAGCAGACTTGTTTCCATGGGTCTATTGCTGCCTCGGGCACATTATGGCCGTTCTGCTGTGACTCAAAGATTTTCGAATCGGACGAAAAACTGATAGTGAATTGTAACGTTCAAGGCCTCCTAATGACTATGGAACACTCAAATTGCGTTCCGATTCAATACTTCGTCCTCCAGCAGACTTGTCTCCATGGGTCTATTGCTGCCTCGGGGACCTTATGGCCGTTCTGCTGTGAGTCAAAGATTTTCGAATCGGACGAAAAGCTGATAGTGAATTGTAACATTCAGGGCCACCTAATGACGATGGACCACACAAATTGCGTCCCGATTCAATACATCGTCCTCCAGCCGACTTGACTCCATGGGTCTATTGCTGCCTCGGGCACCTTATGGCCGTTCTGCTGTGAGTCAAAGATTTTCGAATCTGACGGAAAACTGATAGTGAATTGTAACATTCAGGGCCACCTAATGACGATGGAACACTCAAATTACGTCTCGATTCAATACATCGTCCTCCAGCCGACTTGTCTCCATGGGTCTATTGCTGCCTCGGGCACCTTATGGCCGTTCTGCTGTGAGTCAAAGATTTTCGAATCGGACGAAAAACTGATAGTGAATTGTATCGTTCAGGGCCTCCTAATGACGATGGAACACTAAAATTGCGTCCCGATTCAATACATCGTCCTCCAGCAGACTTGTCTCCATGGGTCTATTGCTGCCTCGTGCACCTTATGGCCGTTCTGCTGTGAGTCAAAGATTTTCGAATCGGACGAAAAACTGATAGTGAATTGTTACGTTCAGGGCCACCTAATGACGATGGATCACTCAAATTGCGTCCCGATTCAATACATCGTCCTCCAGCAGACTTGTCTCCATGGGTCTATTGCTGCCTCGGGGACCTTATGGCCGTTCTGCTGTGAGTCAAAGATTTTCGAATCTGACGAAAAACTGATAGTGAATTATAACATTCAGGGCCACCTAATGACGATGGACCACACAAATTGCGTCCCGATTCAATACATCGTCCTCCAGCCGACTTGACTCCATGGGTCTATTGCTGCCTCGGGCACCTTATGGCCGTTCTGCTGTGAGTCAAAGATTTTCGAATCTGACGAAAAACTGATAGTGAATAGTAACATTCAGAGCCACCTAATGACGATGGAACACTCAAATTGCGTCTCGATTCAATACATCGTCCTCCAGCCGACTTGTCTCCATGGGTCTATTGCTGCCTCGGGCACCTTATGGCCGTTCTGCTGTGAGTCAAAGACTTTCGAATCGGACGAAAAACTGATATTGAATTGTAACGTTCAGGGCCTCCTAATGACGATGGAACACTCAAATTGCGTCCCGATTCAATACATCGTCCTCCAGCAGACTTGTCTCCATGGGTCTATTGCCTGCTCGGGCACCTTATTGCTGTTCTGCTGTGAATCAAAGATTTTCGAATCGGACGAAATTTGATAGTGAATTGTAACGTTCAGGGCCACCTAATGACGATGGATCACTCAAATTGCGTCCCGATTCAATACATCGTCCTCCAGCAGACTTGTCTCCATGGGTCTATTGCTGCCTCGGGCACCTTATGGCCGTTCTGCTGTGAGTCAAAGATTTTCGAATCTGACGAAAAACTGATAGTGAATTGTAACATTCATGGCCACCTAATGACGATGGAACACTCAAATTGCGTCCCGATTCAATACATCGTCCTCCAGCCGACTTGTCTCCATGGGTCTATTGCTGCCTCGGGCACCTTATGGCCGTTATGCTGTGAGTCTAGATTATCGAATGGGACGAAAAACTGATAGTGAATTGTAACTTTCAGGGCCACCTAATGACGATGTATCACTCAAATTGCGTCCCGATTCAATACATCGTCCTCCTGCAGACTTGTCTCCTTGGGTCTATTGCTGCCTCGGGCACCTTATGGCCGTTCTGCTGTGAGTCAAAGATTTTCGAATCGGACGAAAAACTGTAAGTGTATTGTAACTGTCAGGGCCACCTAATGACGATGGATCACTCAAATTGCGTCCCGATTCAATACATCGTCTTCCAGCCGACTCTTCTCCATGGGTCTATTGCTGCCTCGGGCACCTTATGGCCGTTCTGCTGTGAGTCAAAGATTTTCGAATCGGACGAAAAACTGATAGTGAATTGTAACGTTCACAGCCACCTAATGACGATGAATCACTCAAATTGAGTCCCGATTCAATACATCGTCCTCCAGCCGACTTGTCTCCATGGGTCTATTGCTGCCTCGGGCACCTTATGGCCGTTCTGCAGTGAGTCAAAGATTTTCGAATCGGACGAAAGACTGATAGTGATTTGTAACGTTCAGGGCCTCCTAATGACGATGGAACACTCAAATTGCGTCTCGATTCAATACATCGTCCTCCAGCAGACTTCTCTCCATGGGTCTATTGCTGCCTCGGGCACCTTATGGCCGTTCTGCTGTGAGTCAAAGATTTTCGAATCGGACGAAAAACTGATAGTGAATTGTAACGTTCAGGGCCACCTAATGACGATGGATCACTCAAATTGCGTCCCAATTCAATACATCGTCCTCCAGCAGACTTGTCTCCATGGGTCTATTGCTGCCTCGGGCACCTTATGGCCGTTCTGCTGTGAGTCAAAGATTTTCGAATCGGACGAGAAACTGATAGTGAATTGTAACATTCAGGGCCACCTAATGACGATGGACCACACAAATTGCGTCCCGATTCAATACATCGTCCTCCAACCGACTTGACTCCATGGGTCTATTGCTGCCTCGGGCACCTTATGGCCGTTCTGCTGTGAGTCTAGATTATCGAATGGGACGAAAAACTGATAGTGAATTGTAACGTTCAGGGCCACCAAATGACGATGGATCACTCAAATTGCGTCCCGATTCAATACATCGTCCTCCAGCCAACTTTTCTCCATGTGTCTATTGCTGCCTCGGGCACCTTGTGGCCGTTCTGCTGTGAGTCAAAGATTTGCGAATCGGACGAAAAACTGATAGTGAATTGTAACATTCAGGGCCTCCTAATGACGATGGAACACTCAAATTGCGTCCCGATTCAATACATCGTCCACCAGCAGACTTGTCTCCATGGGTCTATTGCTGCCTCGGGCACCTTATGGCCGTTCTGCTGTGAGTCAAAGATTTTCGAATCGGACGAAAAACTGATAGTGAATTGTAACGTTCAGGGCCACCTAATGACGATGGATCACTCAAATTGCGTCCCGAATCAATACATCGTCCTCCAGCAGACTTGTCTCCATGGGTCTATTGCTGCCTCGGGCACCTTATGGCCGTTCTGCTGTGAGTCAAAGATTTTCGAATCGGACGAAAAACTGATAGTGAATTGTAACGTTCAGGGCCACCTAATGACGATGGATCACTCAAATTGCGTCCCGATTCAATACATCGTCCTCCAGCAGACTTCTCTCCATGGGTCTATTGCTGCCTCGGGCACCTTATGGCCGTTCTGCTGTGAGTCAAAGATTTTCGAATCTGACGAAAAACTGATAGTGAATTGTAACATTCAGGGCCACCTAATGACGATGGATCACTGAAATTGCGTCCCGATTCAATACATCGTCCTCCAGCCGACTTGTCTCCATGGGTCTATTGCTGCCTCGGGCACCTTATGGCCGTTATGCTGTGAGTCTAGATTATCGAATGGGACGAATAACTGATAGTGAATTGTAACGTTCAGGGCCACCTAATGACGATGGATCACTCAAATTGCGTCCCGATTCAATACATCGTCCTCCAGCCGACTTGTCTCCATGGGTCTATTGCTGCCTCGGGCACCTTATGGCCGTTATGCTGTGAGTCTAGATTATCGAATGGGACGAATAACTGATAGTGAATTGTAACGTTCAGGGCCACCTAATGACGATGGATCACTCAAATTGCATCCCGATTCAATACATCGTCCTCCAGCAGACTTGTCTCTATGGGTCTATTGCTGCCTCGGGCACCTTATGGCCGTTCTGCTGTGAGTCAAAGATTTTCGAATCGGACGAAAAACTGATAGTGAATTGTAACGTTCAGGGCCTCCTAATGACGATGGAACACTCAAATTGCGTCCCGATTCAATACATCGTCCTCCAGCAGACTTGTTTCCATGGGTCTATTGCTGCCTCGGGCACATTATGGCCGTTCTGCTGTGACCCAAGATTTTCGAATCGGACGAAAAACTGATAGTGAATTGTAACATTCAGGGCCACCTAATGACGATGGACCACACAAATTGCGTCCCGATTCAATACATCGTCCTCCAACCGACTTGACTCCATGGGTCTATTGCTGCCTCGGGCACCTTATGGCCGTTCTGCTGTGAGTCTAGATTATCGAATGGGACGAAAAACTGATAGTGAATTGTAACGTTCAGGGCCACCAAATGACGATGGATCACTCAAATTGCGTCCCGATTCAATACATCGTCCTCCAGCCAACTTGTCTCCATGTGTCTATTGCTGTCTCGGGCACCTTATGGCCGTTCTGCTGTGAGTCAAAGATTTTCGAATCGGACGAAAAACTGATAGTGAATTGTAACATTCAGGGCCTCCTAATGACGATGGAACACTCAAATTGCGTCCCGATTCAATACATCGTCCTCCAGCAGACTTGTCTCCATGGGTCTATTGCTGCCTCGGGCACCTTATGGCCGTTCTGCTGTGAGTCAAAGATTTTCGAATCGGACGAAAAACTGATAGTGAATTGTAACGTTCAGGGCCACCTAATGACGATGGATCACTCAAATTGCGTCCCGAATCAATACATCGTCCTCCAGCAGACTTGTCTCCATGGGTCTATTGCTGCCTCGGGCACCTTATGGCCGTTCTGCTGTGAGTCAAAGATTTTCGAATCGGACGAAAAACTGATAGTGAATTGTAACGTTCAGGGCCACCTAATGACGATGGATCACTCAAATTGCGTCCCGATTCAATACATCGTCCTCCAGCAGACTTGTCTCCATGGGTCTATTGCTGCCTCGGGCACCTTATGGCCGTTCTGCTGTGAGTCAAAGATTTTCGAATCTGACGAAAAACTGATAGTGAATTGTAACATTCAGGGCCACCTAATGACGATGGGTCACTGAAATTGCGTCCCGATTCAATACATCGTCCTCCAGCCGACTTGTCTCCATGGGTCTATTGCTGCCTCGGGCACCTTATGGCCGTTATGCTGTGAGTCTAGATTATCGAATGGGACGAATAACTGATAGTGAATTGTAACGTTCAGGGCCACCTAATGACGATGGATCACTCAAATTGCGTCCCGATTCAATACATCGTCCTCCAGCCGACTTGTCTCCATGGGTCTATTGCTGCCTCGGGCACCTTATGGCCGTTATGCTGTGAGTCTAGATTATCGAATGGGACGAATAACTGATAGTGAATTGTAACGTTCAGGGCCACCTAATGACGATGGATCACTCAAATTGCATCCCGATTCAATACATCGTCCTCCAGCAGACTTGTTTCCATGGGTCTATTGCTGCCTCGGGCACATTATGGCCGTTCTGCTGTGACCCAAGATTTTCGAATCGGACGAAAAACTGATAGTGAATTGTAACGTTCAGGGCCACCAAATGACGATGGATCACTCAAATTGCGTCCCGATTCTATACATCGTCCTCCAGTAAAACTTGTCTCCATGGGTCTATTGCTGCCTCGGGCACCTTATGGCCGTTCTGCTGTGAGTCAAAGATTTTCGAATCGGACGAAAAGCTGATAGTGAATTGTAACGTTCAGGGCCTCCTAATGACGATGGAACACTCAAATTGCGTCCCGATTCAATACATCGTCCTCCAGCAGACTTGTTTCCATGGGTCTATTGCTGCCTCGGGCACATTATGGCCGTTCTGCTGTGACCCAAGATTTTCGAATCGGACGAAAAACTGATAGTGAATTGTAACGTTCAAGGCCTCCTAATGACTATGGAACACTCAAATTGCGTTCCGATTCAATACTTCGTCCTCCAGCAGACTTGTCTCCATGGGTCTATTGCTGCCTCGGGGACCTTATGGCCGTTCTGCTGTGAGTCAAAGATTTTCGAATCGGACGAAAAGCTGATAGTGAATTGTCACATTCAGGGCCACCTAATGACGATGGACCACACAAATTGCGTCCCGATTCAATACATCGTCCTCCAGCAGACTTGACTCCATGGGTCTATTGCTGCCTCGGGCACCTTATGGCCGTTCTGCTGTGAGTCAAAGATTTTCGAATCTGACGGAAAACTGATAGTGAATTGTAACATTCAGGGCCACCTAATGACGATGGAACACTCAAATTACGTCTCGATTCAATACATCGTCCTCCAGCCGACTTGTCTCCATGGGTCTATTGCTGCCTCGGGCACCTTATGGCCGTTCTGCTGTGAGTCAAAGATTTTCGAATCGGACGAAAAACTGATATTGAATTGTAACGTTCAGGGCCTCCTAATGACGATGGAACACTCAAATTGCGTCCCGATTCAATACATCGACCTCCAGCAGATTTGTCTCCATGGGTCTATTGCCTGCTCGGGCACCTTATGGCTGTTCTGCTGTGAATCAAAGATTTTCGAATCGGACGAAAAATTGATAGTGAATTGTAACGTTCAGGGCCACCTAATGACGATGGATCACTCAAATTGCGTCCCGATTCAATACATCGTCCTCCAGCAGACTTGTCTCCATGGGTCTATTGCTGCCTCGGCACCTTATGGCCGTTCTGCTGTGAGTCAAAGATTTTCGAATCTGACGAAAAACTGATAGTGAATTGTAACATTCATGGCCACCTAATGACGATGGAACACTCCAATTGCGTCCCGATTCAATACATCGTCCTCCAGCCAACTTGTCGCCATGCGTCTATTGCTGCCTCGGGCACCTTATGGCCGTTCTGCTGTGAGTCAAAGATTTTCGAATCGGACGAAAAACTGATAGTGAATTGTAACGTTCAGGGCCTCCTAATGACGATGGAACACTCAAATTGCGTCCCGATTCAATACATCGTCCTCCAGCAGACTTGTTTCCATGGGTCTATTGCTGCCTCGGGCACCTTATGGCCGTTCTGCTGTGAGTCAAAGATTTTCGAATCGGACGAAAAACTGATAGTGAATTGTATCGTTCAGGGCCTCCTAATGACGATGGAACACTCAAATTGCGTCCCGATTCAATACATCGTCCTCCAGCAGACTTGTCTCCATGGGTCTATTGCTGCCTCGGGCACCTTATGGCCGTTCTGCTGTGAGTCAAAGATTTTCGAATCGGACGAAAAACTGATAGTGAATTGTTACGTTCAGGGCCACCTAATGACGTTGGATCACTCAAATTGCGTCCCGATTCAATACATCGTCCTCCAGCAGACTTGTCTCCATGGGTCTATTGCTGCCTCGGGCACCTTATGGCCGTTCTGCTGTGAGTCAAAGATTTTCGAATCTGACGAAAAACTGATAGTGAATTATAACATTCAGGGCCACCTAATGACGATGGAGCACACAAATTGCGTCCCGATTCAATACATCGTCCTCCAGCCGACTTGACTCCATGGGTCTATTGCTGCCTCGGGCACCTTATGGCCGTTCTGCTGTGAGTCAAAGATTTTCGAATCTGAAGAAAAACTGATAGTGAATTGTAACATTCAGGGCCACCTAATGACGATGGAACACTCAAATTGCGTCTCGATTCAATACATCGTCCTCCAGCCGACTTGTCTCCATGGGTCTATTGCTGCCTCGGGCACCTTATGGCCGTTCTGCTGTGAGTCAAAGATTTTCGAATCGGACGAAAAACTGATATTGAATTGTAACGTTCAGGGCCTCCTAATGACGATGGAACACTCAAATTGCGTCCCGATTCAATACATCGTCCTCCAGCAGACTTGTCTCCATGGGTCTATTGCCTGCTCGGGCACCTTATTGCTGTTCTGCTGTGAATCAAAGATTTTCGAATCGGACGAAATTTGATAGTGAATTGTAACGTTCAGGGCCACCTAATGACGATGGATCACTCAAATTGCGTCCCGATTCAATACATCGTCCTCCAGCAGACTTGTCTCCATGGGTCTATTGCTGCCTCGGGCACCTTATGGCCGTTCTGCTGTGACTCAAAGATTTTCGAATCGGACGAAAAACTGATAGTGAATTGTATCGTTCAGGGCCTCCTAATGACGATGGAACACTCAAATTGCGTCCCGATTCAATACATCGTCCTCCAGCCGACTTGTCTCCATGGGTCTATTGCTGCCTCGGGCACCTTATGGCCGTTATGCTGTGAGTCTAGATTATCGAATGGGACGAAAAACTGATAGTGAATTGTAACTTTCAGGGCCACCTAAAGACGATGTATCACTCAAATTGCGTCCCGATTCAATACATCGTCCTCCTGCAGACTTGTCTCCTTGGGTCTATTGCTGCCTCGGGCACCTTATGGCCGTTCTGCTGTGAGTCAAAGATTTTCGAATCGGACGAAAAACTGTAAGTGTATTGTAACTGTCAGGGCCACCTAATGACGATGGATCACTCAAATTGCGTCCCGATTCAATACATCGTCTTCCAGCCGACTCTTCTCCATGGGTCTATTGCTGCCTCGGGGACCTTATGGCCGTTCTGCTGTGAGTCAAAGATTTTCGAATCGGACGAAAAACTGATAGTGAATTGTAACGTTCACAGCCACCTAATGACGATGAATCACTCAAATTGAGTCCCGATTCAATACATCGTCCTCCAGCCGACTTGTCTCCATGGGTCTATTGCTGCCTCGGGCACCTTATGGCCGTTCTGCAGTGAGTCAAAGATTTTCGAATCGGACGAAAGACTGATAGTGATTTGTAACGTTCAGGGCCTCCTAATGACGATGGAACACTCAAATTGCGTCTCGATTCAATACATCGTCCTCCAGCAGACTTGTCTCCATGGGTCTATTGCTGCCTCGGGCACCTTATGGCCGTTCTGCTGTGAGTCAAAGATTTTCGAATCGGACGAAAAACTGATTTTGAATTGTAACGTTCAGGGCCACCTAATGACGATGGATCACTCAAATTGCGTCCCAATTCAATACATCGTCCTCCAGCAGACTTGTCTCCATGGGTCTATTGCTGCCTCGGGCACCTTATGGCCGTTCTGCTGTGAGTCAAAGATTTTCGAATCGGACGAGAAACTGATAGTGAATTGTAACATTCAGGGCCACCTAATGACGATGGACCACACAAATTGCGTCCCGATTCAATACATCGTCCTCCAACCGACTTGACTCCATGGGTCTATTGCTGCCTCGGGCACCTTATGGCCGTTCTGCTGTGAGTCTAGATTATCGAATGGGACGAAAAACTGATAGTGAATTGTAACGTTCAGGGCCACCAAATGACGATGGATCACTCAAATTGCGTCCCGATTCTATACATCGTCCTCCAGCCAACTTGTCTCCATGTGTCTATTGCTGCCTCGGGCACCTTATGGCCGTTCTGCTGTGAGTCAAAGATTTTCGAATCGGACGAAAAACTGATAGTGAATTGTAACATTCAGGGCCTCCTAATGACGATGGAACACTCAAATTGCGTCCCGATTCAATACATCGTCCTCCAGCAGACTTGTCTCCATGGGTCTATTGCTGCCTCGGGCACCTTATGGCCGTTCTGCTGTGAGTCAAAGATTTTCGAATCGGACGAAAAACTGATAGTGAATTGTAAGGTTCAGGGCCACCTAATGACGATGGATCACTCAAATTGCGTCCCGAATCAATACATCGTCCTCCAGCAGACTTGTCTCCATGGGTCTATTGCTGCCTCGGGCACCTTATGGCCGTTCTGCTGTGAGTCAAAGATTTTCGAATCGGACGAAAAACTGATAGTGAATTGTAACGTTCAGGGCCACCTAATGACGATGGATCACTCAAATTGCGTCCCGATTCAATACATCGTCCTCCAGCAGACTTGTCTCCATGGGTCTATTGCTGCCTCGGGCACCTTATGGCCGTTCTGCTGTGAGTCAAAGATTTTCGAATCTGACGAAAAACTGATAGTGAATTGTAACATTCAGGGCCACCTAATGACGATGGATCACTGAAATTGCGTCCCGATTCAATACATCGTCCTCCAGCCGACTTGTCTCCATGGGTCTATTGCTGCCTCGGGCACCTTATGGCCGTTATGCTGTGAGTCTAGATTATCGAATGGGACGAATAACTGATAGTGAATTGTAACGTTCAGGGCCACCTAATGACGATGGATCACTCAAATTGCGTCCCGATTCAATACATCGTCCTCCAGCCGACTTGTCTCCATGGGTCTATTGCTGCCTCGGGCACCTTATGGCCGTTATGCTGTGAGTCTAGATTATCGAATGGGACGAATAACTGATAGTGAATTGTAACGTTCAGGGCCACCTAATGACGATGGATCACTCAAATTGCGTCCCAATTCAATACATCGTCCTCCAGCAGACTTGTCTCCATGGGTCTATTGCTGCCTCGGGCACCTTATGGCCGTTCTGCTGTGAGTCAAAGATTTTCGAATCGGACGAAAAACTGATAGTGAATTGTAACGTTCAGGGCCTCCTAATGACGATGGAACACTCAAATTGCGTCCCGATTCAATACATCGTCCTCCAGCAGACTTGTTTCCATGGGTCTATTGCTGCCTCGGGCACATTATGGCCGTTCTGCTGTGACTCAAAGATTTTCGAATCGGACGAAAAACTGATAGTGAATTGTAACGTTCAAGGCCCCTAATGACTATGGAACACTCAAATTGCGTTCCGATTCAATACATCGTCCTCCAGCAGACTTGTCTCCATGGGTCTATTGCTGCCTCGGGGACCTTATGGCCGTTCTGCTGTGAGTCAAAGATTTTCGAATCTGACGAAAAGCTGATTGTGAATTGTAACATTCAGGGCCACCTAATGACGATGGACCACACAAATTGCGTCCCGATTCAATACATCGTCCTCCAGCCGACTTGTCTCCATGGGTCTATTGCTGCCTCGGGCACCTTATGGCCGTTCTGCTGTGAGTCAAAGATTTTCGAATCGGACGAAAAACTGATATTGAATTGTAACGTTCAGGGCCTCCTAATGACGATGGAACACTCAAATTGCGTCCCGATTCAATACATCGTCCTCCAGCAGACTTGTCTCCATGGGTCTATTGCCTGCTCGGGCACCTTATGGCTGTTCTGCTGTGAATCAAAGATTTTCGAATCGGACGAAAAATTGATAGTGAATTGTAACGTTCAGGGCCACCTAATGACGATGGATCACTCAAATTGCGTCCCGATTCAATTCATCGTCCTCCAGCAGACTTGTCTCCATGGGTCTATTGCTGCCTCGGGCACCTTATGGCCGTTCTGCTGTGAGTCAAAGATTTTAGAATCTGACGAAAAACTGATAGTGAATTGTAACATTCATGGCCACCTAATGACGATGGAACACTCAAATTGCGTCACGATTCAATACATCGTCCTCCAGCCGACTTGTCTCCATGGGTCTATTGCTGCCTCGGGCACCTTATGGCCGTTATGCTGTGAGTCTAGAATATCGAATGGGACGAAAAACTGATAGTGAATTGTAACTTTCAGGGCCACCTAATAACGATGTATCACTCAAATTGCGTCCCGATTCAATACATCGTCCTCCTGCAGACTTGTCTCCTTGGGTCTATTGCTGCCTCGGGCACCTTGTGGCCGTTCTGCTGTGAGTCAAAGATTTTCGAATCGGACGAAAAACTGTAAGTGTATTGTAACTTTCAGGGCCACCTAATGACGATGGATCACTCAAATTGCGTCCCGATTCAATACATCGTCTTCCAGCCGACTCTTCTCCATTGGTCTATTGCTGCCTCGGGCACCTTATGGCCGTTCTGCTGTGAGTCAAAGATTTTCGAATCGGACGAAAAACTGATAGTGAATTGTAACGTTCACAGCCACCTAATGACGATGAATCACTCAAATTGAGTCCCGATTCAATACATCGTCCTCCAGCCGACTTGACTCCATGGGTCTATTGCTGCCTCGGGCACCTTATGGCCGTTCTGCTGTGAGTCTAGATTATCGAATGGGACGAAAAACTGATAGTGAATTGTAACGTTCAGGGCCACCAAATGACGATGGATCACTCAAATTGCGTCCCGATTCTATACATCGTCCTCCAGCCAACTTGTCTCCATGGGTCTATTGCTGCCTCGGGCACCTTATGGCCGTTCTGCTGTGAGTCAAAGATTTTCGAATCGGACGAAAAGCTGATAGTGAATTGTAACGTTCAGGGCCTTATAATGACGATGGAACACTCAAATTGCGTCCCGATTCAATACATCGTCCTCCAGCAGACTTGTCTCCATGGGTCTATTGCTGCCTCGGGCACCTTATGGCCGTTCTGCTGTGAGCCAAAGATTTTCGAATCGGACGAAAAACTGATAGTGAATTGTAACCTTCATGGCCACCTAATGACGATGGATCACTCAAATTGCGTCTTGATTCAATACATCGTCCTCCAGCAGACTTGTCTCCATGGGTCTATTGCTGCCTCGGGCACCTTATGGCCGTTCTGCTGTGAGTCAAAGATTTTCGAATCTGACGAAAAACTGATAGTGAATTGTAACGTTCAGGGCCACCTAATGACGATGGAACACTCAAATTGCGTCTGGATTCAATATATCGTCCTCCAGCCGACTTGTTTCCATGGGTCTATTGCTGCCTCGGGTACATTATGGCCGTTCTGCTGTGAGTCATAGATTTTCGAATCTGACGAAAAACTGATAGTGAATTGTAACGTTCAGGGCCTCCTAATGACGATGGAACACTCAAATTGCGTCCCGATTCAATACATCGTCCTCCAGCCGACTTGTCTCCATGGGTCTATTGCTGCCTCGGGCACCTTATGGCCGTTCTGCTGTGAGTCAAAGATTTTCGAATCGGACGAAAAACTGATAGTGAATTGTTACGTTCAGGGCCACCTAATGACGATGGATCACTCAAATTGCGTCCCGATTCAATACATCGTCCTCCAGCAGACTTGTCTCCATGGGTCTATTGCTGGCTCGGGCACCCAATGGCCGTTCTGCTGTGAGTCAAAGATTTTCGAATCGGACGAAAAACTGATAGTTAATTGTAACATTCAGGGCCACCTAATGACGATGGAACACTCAAATTGCGTCCCGATTCAATACATCGTCCTCCAGCCGACTTGTCTCCATGGGTCTATTGCTGCCTCGAACACCTTTTGGCCGTTATGCTGTGAGGTTAGATTATCGAATGGGACGAAAAACTGATAGTGAATTGTAACGTTCAGGGCCTCCTAATGACGATGGAACACTCAAATTGCGTCCGGATTCAGTACATCGTCCTCCAGCAGACTTGTCTCCATGGGTCTATTGCTGCCTCGGGCACCTTATGGCCGTTCTGCTGTGAGTCTAGATTATCGAATGGGACGAAAAACTGATAGTGAATTGTAACGTTCAGGGCCACCAAATGACGATGGATCACTCAAATTGCGTCCCGATTCAATACATCGTCCTCCAGCAGACTTGTCTCCATGGGTCTATTGCTGGCTCGGGCACCCAATGGCCGTTCTGCTGTGAGTCAAAGATTTTCGAATCGGACGAAAAACTGATAGTTAATTGTAACATTCAGGGCCACCTAATGACGATGGAACACTCAAATTGCGTCCCGATTCAATACATCGTCCTCCAGCCGACTTGTCTCCATGGGTCTATTGCTGCCTCGAACACCTTTTGGCCGTTATGCTGTGAGGTTAGATTATCGAATGGGACGAATAACTGATAGTGAATTGTAACGTTCAGGGCCACCTAATGACGATGGATCACTCAAATTGCGTCCCGATTCAATACATCGTCCTCCAGCAGACTTGTTTCCATGGGTCTATTGCTGCCTCGGGCACATTATGGCCGTTCTGCTGTGACTCAAAGATTTTCGAATCGGACGAAAAACTGATAGTGAATTGCAACGTTCAAGGCCTCCTAATGACTATGGAACACTCAAATTGCGTTCCGATTCAATACATCGTCCTCCAGCAGACTTGTCTCCATGGGTCTATTGCTGCCTCGGGCACCTTATGGCCGATCTGCTGTGAGTCAAGGATTTTCGAATCGGACGAAAAACTGATAGTGAATTGTAACGTTCATGGCCACCTAATGACGATGGATCACTCAAATTGCGTCTTGATTCAATACATCGTCCTCCAGCAGACTTGTTTCCATGGGTCTATTGCTGCCTCGGGCACATTATGGCCGTTCTGCTGTTAGTCAAAGATTTTCGATTCTGACGAAAAACTGATAGTGAATTGTAACATTCAGGGCCACCTAATGACGATGGAACACTCAAATTGCGTCCCGATTCAATACATCGTCCTCCAGCCGACTTGTCTCCATGGGTCTATTGCTGCCTCGGGCACCTTATGGCCGTTATGCTGTGAGTCTAGATTATCGAATGGGACGAATAACTGATAGTGAATTGTAACGTTCAGGGCCACCTAATGACGATGGATCACTCAAATTGCGTCCCGATTCAATACATCGTCCTCCAGCAGACTTGTCTCCATGGGTCTATTGCTGCCTCGGGCACCTTATGGCCGTTCAGCTGTGAGTCAAAGATTTTCGAATCGGACGAAAAACTGATAGTGAATTTTAACGTTCAGGGCCTCCTAATGACGATGGAACACTCAAATTGCGTCCCGATTCAATACATCGTCCTCCAGCAGACTTGTTTCCATGGGTCTATTGCTGCCTCGGGCACATTATGGCCGTTCTGCTGTGACTCAAAGATTTTCGAATCGGACGAAAAACTGATAGTGAATTGTAACGTTCAAGGCCTCCTAATGACTATGGAACACTCAAATTGCGTTCCGATTCAATACATCGTCCTCCAGCAGACTTGTCTCCATGGGTCCATTGCTGCCTCGGGGACCTTATGGCCGTTCTGCTGTGAGTCAAAGATTTTCGAATCGGACGAAAAGCTGATAGTGAATTGTAACATTCAGGGCCACCTAATGACGATGGACCACACAAATTGCGTCCCGATTCAATACATCGTCCTCCAGCCGACTTGACTCCATGGGTCTATTGCTGCCTCGGGCACCTTATGGCCGTTCTGCTGTGAGTCAAAGATTTTCGAATCTGACGAAAAACTGATACTGAATTGTAACATTCCGGGCCACCTAATGACGATGGAACACTCAAATTACGTCTCGATTCAATACATCGTCCTCCAGCCGACTTGTCTCCATGGGTCTATTGCTGCCTCGGGCACCTTATGGCCGTTCTGCTGTGAGTCAAAGATTTTCGAATCGGACGAAAAACTGATATTGAATTGTAACGTTCAGGGCCTCCTAATGACGATGGAACACTCAAATTGCGTCCCGATTCAATACATCGTCCTCCAGCAGACTTGTCTCCATGGGTCTATTGCCTGCTCGGGCACCTTATGGCTGTTCTGCTGTGAATCAAAGATTTTCGAATCGGACGAAAAATTGATAGTGAATTGTAACGTTCAGGGCCACCTAATGACGATGGATCACTCAAATTGCGTCCCGATTCAATACATCGTCCTCCAGCAGACTTGTCTCCATGGGTCTATTGCTGCCTCGGGCACCTTATGGCCGTTCTGCTGTGAGTCAAAGATTTTCGAATCTGACGAAAAACTGATAGTGAATTGTAACATTCATGGCTACCTAATGACGATGGAACACTCAAATTGCGTCCCGATTCAATACATCGTCCTCCAGACGACTTGTCTCCATGGGTCTATTGCTGCCTCGGGCACCTTATGGCCGTTATGCTGTGAGTCTAGATTATCGAATGGGACGAAAAACTGATAGTGAATTGTAACTTTCAGGGCCACCTAATGACGTTGTATCACTCAAATTGCGTCCCGATTCAATACATCGTCCTCCTGCAGACTTGTCTCCTTGGGTCTATTGCTGCCTCGGGCACCTTATGGCCGTTCTGCTGTGAGTCAAAGATTTTCGAATCGGACGAAAAACTGTAAGTGTATTGTAACTTTCAGGGCCACCTAATGACGATGGATCACTCAAATTGCGCCCCGATTCAATACATCGTCTTCCAGCCGACTCTTCTCCATGGGTCTATTGCTGCCTCGGGCACCTTATGGCCGTTCTGCTGTGAGTCAAAGATTTTCGAATCGGACGAAAAACTGATAGTGAATTGTAACGTTCACAGCCACCTAATGACGATGAATCACTCAAATTGAGTCCCGATTCAATACATCGTCCTCCAGCCGACTTGTCTCCATGGGTCTATTGCTGCCTCGGGCACCTTATGGCCGTTCTGCAGTGAGTCAAAGATTTTCGAATCGGACGAAAGACTGATAGTGATTTGTAACGTTCAGGGCCTCCTAATGACGATGGAACACTCAAATTGCGTCTCGATTCAATACATCGTCCTCCAGCAGACTTCTCTCCATGGGTCTATTGCTGCCTCGGGCACCTTATGGCCGTTCTGCTGTGAGTCAAAGATTTTCGAATCGGACGAAAAACTGATAGTGAATTGTAACGTTCAGGGCCACCTAATGACGATGGATCACTCAAATTGCGTCCCAATTCAATACATCGTCCTCCAGCAGACTTGTCTCCATGGGTCAATTGCTGCCTCGGGCACCTTATGGCCGTTCTGCTGTGAGTCAAAGATTTTCGAATCGGACGAGAAACTGATAGTGAATTGTAACATTCAGGGCCACCTAATGACGATGGACCACACAAATTGCGTCCCGATTCAATACATCGTCCTCCAGCCGACTTGACTCCATGGGTCTATTGCTGCCTCGGGCACCTTATGGCCGTTCTGCTGTGAGTCTAGATTATCGAATGGGACGAAAAACTGATAGTGAATTGTAACGTTCAGGGCCACCAAATGACGATGGATCACTCAAATTGCGTCCCGATTCTATACATCGTCCTCCAGTAAAACTTGTCTCCATGGGTCTATTGCTGCCTCGGGCACCTTATGGCCGTTCTGCTGTGAGTCAAAGATTTTCGAATCGGACGAAAAGCTGATAGTGAATTGTAACGTTCAGGGCCTCCTAATGACGATGGAACACTCAAATTGCGTCCCGATTCAATACATCGTCCTCCAGCAGACTTGTCTCCATGGGTCTATTGCTGCCTCGGGCACTTTATGGCCGTTCTGCTGTGAGTCAAAGATTTTCGAATCGGACGAAAAACTGATAGTGAATTGTAACGTTCATGGCCACCTAATGACGATGGATCACTCAAATTGCGTCTTGATTCAATACATCGTCCTCCAGCAGACTTGTCTCCATGGGTCTATTGCTGCCTCGGGCACCTTATGGCCGTTCTGCTGTGAGTCAAAGATTTTCGAATCGGACGAAAAACTGATATTGAATTGTAACGTTCAGGGCCTCCTAATGACGATGGAACACTCAAATTGCGTCCCGATTCAATACATCGTCCTCCAGCAGACTTGTCTCCATGGGTCTATTGCCTGCTCGGGCACCTTATGGCTGTTCTGCTGTGAATCAAAGATTTTCGAATCGGACGAAAAATTGATAGTGAATTGTAACGTTCAGGGCCACCTAATGACGATGGATCACTCAAATTGCGTCCCGATTCAATACATCGTCCTCCAGCAGACTTGTCTCCATGGGTCTATTGCTGCCTCGGGCACCTTATGGCCGTTCTGCTGTGAGTCAAAGATTTTCGAATCTGACGAAAAACTGATGGTGAATTGTAACATTCATGGCCACCTAATGACGATGGAACACTCAAATTGCGTCCCGATTCAATACATCGTCCTCCAGACGACTTGTCTCCATGGGTCTATTGCTGCCTCGGGCACCTTATGGCCGTTATGCTGTGAGTCTAGATTATCGAATGGGACGAAAAACTGATAGTGAATTGTAACTTTCAGGGCCACCTAATGACGTTGTATCACTCAAATTGCGTCCCGATTCAATACATCCTCCTCCTGCAGACTTGTCTCCTTGGGTCTATTGCTGCCTCGGGCACCTTATGGCCGTTCTGCTGTGAGTCAAAGATTTTCGAATCGGACGAAAAACTGTAAGTGTATTGTAACTTTCAGGGCCACCTAATGACGATGGATCACTCAAATTGCGCCCCGATTCAATACATCGTCTTCCAGCCGACTCTTCTCCATGGGTCTATTGCTGCCTCGGGCACCTTATGGCCGTTCTACTGTGAGTCAAAGATTTTCGAATCGGACGAAAAACTGATAGTGAATTGTAACGTTCACAGCCACCTAATGACGATGAATCACTCAAATTGAGTCCCGATTCAATACATCGTCCTCCAGCCGACTTGTCTCCATGGGTCTATTGCTGCCTCGGGCACCTTATGGCCGTTCTGCAGTGAGTCAAAGATTTTCGAATCGGACGAAAGACTGATAGTGATTTGTAACGTTCAGGGCCTCCTAATGACGATGGAACACTCAAATTGCGTCTCGATTCAATACATCGTCCTCCAGCAGACTTCTCTCCATGGGTCTATTGCTGCCTCGGGCACCTTATGGCCGTTCTGCTGTGAGTCAAAGATTTTCGAATCGGACGAAAAACTGATAGTGAATTGTAACGTTCAGGGCCACCTAATGACGATGGATCACTCAAATTGCGTCCCAATTCAATACATCGTCCTCCAGCAGACTTGTCTCCATGGGTCAATTGCTGCCTCGGGCACCTTATGGCCGTTCTGCTGTGAGTCAAAGATTTTCGAATCGGACGAGAAACTGATAGTGAATTGTAACATTCAGGGCCACCTAATGACGATGGACCACACAAATTGCGTCCCGATTCAATACATCGTCCTCCAGCCGACTTGACTCCATGGGTCTATTGCTGCCTCGGGCACCTTATGGCCGTTCTGCTGTGAGTCTAGATTATCGAATGGGACGAAAAACTGATAGTGAATTGTAACGTTCAGGGCCACCAAATGACGATGGATCACTCAAATTGCGTCCCGATTCTATACATCGTCCTCCAGTAAAACTTGTCTCCATGGGTCTATTGCTGCCTCGGGCACCTTATGGCCGTTCTGCTGTGAGTCAAAGATTTTCGAATCGGACGAAAAGCTGATAGTGAATTGTAACGTTCAGGGCCTCCTAATGACGATGGAACACTCAAATTGCGTCCCGATTCAATACATCGTCCTCCAGCAGACTTGTCTCCATGGGTCTATTGCTGCCTCGGGCACTTTATGGCCGTTCTGCTGTGAGTCAAAGATTTTCGAATCGGACGAAAAACTGATAGTGAATTGTAACGTTCATGGCCACCTAATGACGATGGATCACTCAAATTGCGTCTTGATTCAATACATCGTCCTCCAGCAGACTTGTCTCCATGGGTCTATTGCTGCCTCGGGCACCTTATGGCCGTTCTGCTGTGAGTCAAAGATTTTCGAATCTGACGAAAAACTGATAGTGAATTGTAACGTTCAGGGCCACCTAATGACGATGGAACACTCAAATTGCGTCTGGATTCAATATATCGTCCTCCAGCCGACTTGTCTCCATGGGTCTATTGCTGGCTCGGGTACATTATGGCCGTTCTGCTGTGAGTCATAGATTTTCGAATCTGACGAAAAACTGATAGTGAATTGTAACGTTCAGGGCCTCCTAATGACGAAGGAACACTCAAATTGCGTCCCGATTCAATACATCCTCCTCCAGCAGACTTGTCTCCATGGGTCTATTGCTGCCTCGGGCACCTTATGGCCGTTCTGCTGTGAGTCAAAGATTTTCGAATCGGACGAAAAACTGATAGTGAATTGTTACGTTCAGGGCCACCTAATGACGATGGATCACTCAAATTGCGTCCCGATTCAGTACATCGTCCTCCAGCAGACTTGTCTCCATGGGTCTATTGCTGGCTCGGGCACCCAATGGCCTTTCTGCTGTGAGTCAAAGATTTTCGAATCGGACGAAAAACTGATAGTTAATTGTAACATTCAGGGCCACCTAATGACGATGGAACACTCAAATTGAGTTCCGATTCAATACATCGTCCTCCAGCCGACTTGTCTCCATGGGTCTATTGCTGCCTACAACACCTTTTGGCCGTTATGCTGTGAGGTTAGACTATCGAATGGGACGAAAAACTGATAGTGAATTGTAACGTTCAGGGCCTCCTAATGACGATGGAACACTCAAATTGCGTCCCGATTCAATACATCGTCCTCCAGCAGACTTGTCTCCATGGGTCTATTGCTGCCTCGGGCACCTTATGGCCGTTCTGCTGTGAGTCAAAGATTTTCGAATCGGACGAAAAACTGATAGTGAATTGTTACGTTCAGGGCCACCTAATGACGATGGATCACTCAAATTGCGTCTTGATTCAATACATCGTCCTCCAGCCGACTTGTCTCCATGGGTCTATTGCTGCCTCGGGCACCTTATGGCCGTTCTGCTGTGAGTCAAAGATTTTCCAATCTGACGAAAAACTGATAGTGAATTGTAACGTTCAGGGCCACCTAATGACGATGGAACACTCAAATTGCGTCTGGATTCAATATATCGTTCTCCAGCCGACTTGTCTCCATGGGTCTATTGCTGCCTCGGGTACCTTATGGCCGTTCTGCTGTGAGTCAAAGATTTTCGAATCGGACGAAAAACTGATAGTGAATTGTAACGTTCAGGGCCACCTAATGACGATGGACCACACAAATTGCGTCCCGATTCAATACATCGTCCTCCAGCCGACTTGACTCCATGGGTCTATTGCTGCCTCGGGCACCTTATGGCCGTTCTGCTGTGAGTCTAGATTATCGAATGGGACGAAAAACTGATAGTGAATTGTAACGTTGAGGGCCACCAAATGACGATGGATCACTCAAATTGCGTCCCGATTCTATACATCGTCCTCCAGCCAACTTGTCGCCATGCGTCTATTGCTGCCTCGGGCACCTTATGGCCGTTCTGCTGTGAGTCAAAGATTTTCGAATCGGACGAAAAACTGATAGTGAATTGTAACGTTCAGGGCCTCCTAATGACGATGGAACACTCAAATTGCGTCCCGATTCAATACATCGTCCTCCAGCAGACTTGTCTCCATGGGTCTATTGCTGCCTCGGGCACCTTATGACCGTTCTGCTGTGAGTCAAAGATTTTCGAATCGGACGAAAAACTGATAGTGAATTGTAACGTTCATGGCCACCTAATGACGATGGAACACTCAAATTGCGTCTCGATTCAATACATCGTCCTCCAGCCGACTTGTCTCCATGGGTCTATTGCTGCCTCGGGCACCTTATGGCCGTTATGCTGTGAGTCTAGATTATCGAATGGGACGAAAAACTGATAGTGAATTGTAACGTTCAGGGCCACCTAATGACGATGGATCACTCAAATTGTGTCCCGATTCAATACATCGTCCTCCAGCAGACTTGTCTCCATGGGTCTATTGCTGCCTCGGGTACCTTATGGCCGTTCTGCTGTGAGTCAAAGATTTTCGAATCGGACGAAAAACTGATAGTGAATTGTAACGTTCAGGGCCACCTAATGACGATGGACCACACAAATTGCGTCCCGATTCAATACATCGTCCTCCAGCCGACTTGACTCCATGGGTCTATTGCTGCCTCGGGCACCTTATGGCCGTTCTGCTGTGAGTCTACATTATCGAATGGGACGAAAAACTGATAGTGAATTGTAACGTTGAGGGCCACCAAATGACGATGGATCACTCAAATTGCGTCCCGATTCTATACATCGTCCTCCAGCCAACTTGTCGCCATGCGTCTATTGCTGCCTCGGGCACCTTATGGCCGTTCTGCTGTGAGTCAAAGATTTTCGAATCGGACGAAAAACTGATAGTGAATTGTAACGTTCAGGGCCTCCTAATGACGATGGAACACTCAAATTGCGTCCCGATTCAATACATCGTCCTCCAGCATACTTGTCTCCATGGGTCTATTGCTGCCTCGGGCACCTTATGACCGTTCTGCTGTGAGTCAAAGATTTTCGAATCGGACGAAAAACTGATAGTGAATTGTAACGTTCATGGCCACCTAATGACGATGGAACACTCAAATTGCGTCTCGATTCAATACATCGTCCTCCAGCCGACTTGTCTCCATGGGTCTATTGCTGCCTCGGGCACCTTATGGCCGTTCTGCTGTGAGTCAAAGATTTTCGAATCGGACGAAAAACTGATAGTGAATTGTAACGTTCAGGGCCTCCTAATGACGATGGAACACTCAAATTGCGTCCCGATTCAAAACATCGTCCTCCAGCAGACTTGTCTCCATGGGTCTATTGCTGCCTCGGGCACCTTATGGCCGTTCTGCTGTGAGTCAAAGATTTTCGAATCTGACGAAAAACTGATAGTTAATTGTAACATTCAGGGCCACCTAATCACGATGGAACACTCAAATAGCGTCCCGATTCAATACATCGTCCTCCAGCCGACTTGTCTCCATGGGTCTATTGCTGCCTCGGGCACCTTATGGCCGTTATGCTGTGAGTCTAGATTATCGAATGGGACGAAAAACTGATAGTGAATTGTAACGTTCAGGGCCACCTAATGACGATGGATCACTCAAATTGTGTCCCGATTCAATACATCGTCCTCCAGCAGACTTGTCTCCATGGGTCTATTGCTGCCTCGAGCACCTTATGGCCGTTCTGCTGTGAGTCAAAGATTTCCGAATCGGACGAAAAACTGATAATGAATTGTAACTTTCAGGGCCACCTAATGACGATGGAACACTCAAATTGCGTCCCGATTCAATACATCGTCCTCCAGCCGACTTGTCTCCATGGGTCTATTGCTGCCTCGGGCACCTTATGGCCGTTATGCTGTGAGGTTAGATTATCGAATGGGACGAAAAACTGATAGTGAATTGTAACGTTCAGGGCCTCCTAATGACGATGGAACACTCAAATTGCGTCCCGATTCAATACATCGTCCTCCAGCAGACTTGTCTCCATGGGTCTATTGCTGCCTCTGGCACCTTATGGTCGTTCTGATGTGAGTCAAAGATTTTAGAATCTGACGAAAAACTGATAGTGAATTGTAACATTCAGGGCCACCTAATGACGATGGAACACTCAAATTGCGTCTAGATTCAATACATCGTCCTCCAGCCGACTTGTCTCCATGGGTCTATCGCTGCCTCGGGCACCTTATGGCCGTACTGCAGTGAGTCAAAGATTTTCGAATCGGACGAAAAACTGATAGTGAATTGTAACATTCAGGGCCACCTAATGACGATGGACCACACAAATTGCGTCCCGATTCAATACATCGTCCTCCAGCCGACTTGACTCCATGGGTCTATTGCTGCCTCGGGCACCTTATGGCCGTTCTGCTGTGAGTCTAGATTTTCGAATGGGACGAAAAACTGATAGTGAATTGTAACGTTGAGGGCCACCAAATGACGATGGATCACTGAAATTGCGACCCGATTCTATACATCGTCCTCCAGCCAACTTGTCGCCATGCGTCTATTGCTGCCTCGGGCACCTTATGGCCGTTCTGCTGTGAGTCAAAGATTTACGAATCGGACGAAAAACTGATAGTGAATTGTAACGTTCAGGGCCTCCTAATGACGATGGAACACTCAAATTGCGTCCCGATTCAATACATCGTCCTCCAGCAGACTTGTCTCCATGGGTCTATTGCTGCCTCGGGCACCCAATGGCCGTTCTGCTGTGAGTCAAACATTTTCGAATCTGACGAAAAACTGATAGTTAATTGTAACATTCAGGGCCACCTAATCACGATGGAACACTCAAATAGCGTCCCGATTCAATACATCGTCCTCCAGCCGATTTGTCTCCATGGGTCTATTGCTGCCTCGGGCACCTTATGGCCGTTATGCTGTGAGTCTAGATTATCGAATGGGACGAAAAACTGATAGTGAATTGTAACGTTCAGGGCCACCTAATGACGATGGATCACTCAAATTGTGTCCCGATTCAATACATCGTCCTCCAGCAGACTTGTCTCCATGGGTCTATTGCTGCCTCGAGCACCTTATGGCCGTTCTGCTGTGAGTCAAAGATTTCCGAATCGGACGAAAAACTGATAATGAATTGTAACTTTCAGGGCCACGTAATGACGATGGATCACTCAAATTGCGTCCCGATTCAATACATCGTCCTCCAGCCGACTTGTCTCCATGGGTCTATTGCTGCCTCGGGCACCTTATGGCCGTTATGCTGTGAGGTTAGGTTATCGAATGGGACGAAAAACTGATAGTGAATTGTAACGTTCAGGGCCTCCTAATGACGATGGAACACTCAAATTGCGTCCCGATTCAATACATCGTCCTCCAGCAGACTTGTCTCCATGGGTCTATTGCTGCCTCGGGCATCTTATGGTCGTTCTGATGTGAGTCAAAGATTTTCGAATCTGACGAAAAACTGATAGTGAATTGTAACATTCAGGGCCACCTAATGACTATGGAACACTCAAATTGCGTCTAGATTCAATACATCGTCCTCCAGCCGACTTGTCTCCATGGGTCTATTGCTGCCTCGGGCACCTTATGGCCGTACTGCAGTGAGTCAAAGATTTTCGAATCGGACGAAAAACTGATAGTGAATTGTAACATTCAGGGCCACCTAATGACGATGGACCACACAAATTGCGTCCCGATTCAATACATCGTCCTCCAGCCGACTTGACTCCATGGGTCTATTGCTGCCTCGGGCACCTTATGGCCGTTCTGCTGTGAGTCTAGATTATCGAATGGGACGAAAAACTGATAGTGAACTGTAACGTTGAGGGCCACCAAATGACGATGGATCACTCAAATTGCGTCCCGATTCAATACATCGTCCTCCAGCCGACTTGTCTCCATGGGTCTATTGCTGCCTCGGGCACCTTATGGCCGTTCTGCTGTGAGTCAAAGATTTTCGAATCGGACGAAAAACTGATAGTGAATTGTAACGTTCAGGGCCTCCTAATGACGATGGAACACTCAAATTGCGTCCCGATTCAATACATCGTCCTCCAGCAGACTTGTCTCCTTGGGTCTATTGCTGCCTCGGGCACCTTATGACCGTTCTGAAGTGAGTCAAAGATTTTCGAATCGGACGAAAAACTGATAGTGAATTGTAACGTTCATGGCCACCTAATGACGATGGAACACTCAAATTGCGTCTCGATTCAATACATCGTCCTCCAGCCGACTTGTCTCCATGGGTCTATTGCTGCCTCGGGCACCTTATGGCCGTTCTGCTGTGAGTCAAAGATTTTCGAATCGGACGAAAAACTGATAGTGAATTGTAACGTTCAGGGCCTCCTAATGACGATGGAACACTCAAATTGCGTCCCGATTCAATACATCGTCCTCCAGCAGACTTGTCTCCATGGGTCTATTGCTGCCTCGGGCACCTTATGGCCGTTCTGCTGTGAGTCAAAGATTTTCGAATCGGACGAAAAACTGATAGTGAATTGTTACGTTCAGGGCCACCTAATGGCGATGGATCACTCAAATTGCGTCCCGATTCAATACATCGTCCTCCAGCAGACTTGTCTCCATGGGTCTATTGCTGCCTCGGGCACCCAATGGCCGTTCTGCTGTGATTCAAAGATTTTCGAATCTGACGAAAAACTGATAGTTAATTGTAACATTCAGGGCCACCTAATCACGATGGAACACTCAAATAGCGTCCAGATTCAATACATCGTCCTCCAGCCGACTTGTCTCCATGGGTCTATTGCTGCCTCGGGCACCTTATGGCCGTTATGCTGTGAGTCTAGATTATCGAATGGGACGAAAAACTGATAGTGAATTGTAACGTTCAGGGCCACCTAATGACGATGGATCACTCAAATTCTGTCCCGATTCAATACATCGTCCTCCAGCAGACTTGTCTCCATGGGTCTATTGCAGCCTCGAGCACCTTATGGCCGTTCTGCTGTGAGTCAAAGATTTCCGAATCGGACGAAAAACTGATAATGAATTGTAACTTTCAGGGCCACCTAATGACGATGGATCACTCAAATTGCGTCCCGACTCAATACATCGTCTTCCAGCCGACTTGTCTCCATGGGTCTATTGCTGCCTCGGGCACCTTATGGCCGTTCTGCTGTGAGTCAAAGATTTTCGAATCGGACGAAAAACTGATAGTGAATTGTAACGTTCAGGGCCTCCTAATGACGATAGAACACTCAAATTGCGTCCCGATTCAATACATCGTCCTCCAGCCGACTTGTCTCCATGGGTCTATTGCCGCCTCGGGCACCTTATGGCCGTTTTGCTGTGAGTCAAAGATTTTCGAATCGGACGAAATACTGATAGTGAATTGTAAGGTTCAGGGCCTCCTAATGACGATGGAACACTCAAATTGCGTCCCGATTCAATACATCGTCCTCCAGCAGACTTGTCTCCATGGGTCTATTGCTGCCTCGGGCACCTTATGGCCGTTCTGCTGTGAGTCAAAGATTTTCGAATCTGACGAAAAACTGATAGTGAATTGTAACATTCAGGGCCACCTGATGACGATGGATCACTCAAATTGCGTCCCGATTCAATACATCGTCCTCCAGCCGACTTGTCTCCATGGGTCTATTGCTGCCTCGGGCACCTTATGGCCGCTCTGCTGTGAGTCAAAGATTTTCGAATCGGACGAAAAGCTGATAGTGATTTGTAACGTTCAGGGCCTCCTAATGACGATGGATCACTCAAATTGCGTCCCGATTCAATACATCGTCCTCCAGCAGACTTGTCTTCATGGGTCTATTTCTGCCTCGGGCACCTTATGCCCGTTCTGGTGTGAGTCAAAGATTTTCGAATCGGACGAAAAACTGATAGTGAATTGTAAAGTTCAGGGCCTCCTAATGACGATGGAACATTCAAATTGCGTACCGATTCAATACATCGTCCTCCAGCAGACTTGTCTCCATGGGTCTATTGCTGCCTCGGGCACTTTATGGCCGTTCTGCTGTGAGTCTAGATTATCGAATCGGACGAAAAACTGATAGTGAATTGTAACGTTCAGGGCCACTTAATGACGATGGATCACTCAAATTGCGTCCCGATTCAATACATCGTCCTCCAGCCAACTTGTCTCCATGGGTCTATTGCTGCCTCGGGCACCTTATGGCCGTTCTGCTGTGAGTCAAAGATTTTCGAATCGGACGAAAAACTGATTGTGAATTGTAACGTTCACGGCCACCTAATGACGATGAATCACTCAAATTGCGTCCCGATTCAATACCTCGTCCTCCAGCAGACTTGTCTCCATGGGTCTATTGCTGCCTCGGGCACCTTATGGCCGTTCTGCTGTGAGACAAAGATTTTCGAATCGGACGAAAAACTGATAGTGAATTGTTACGTTCAGGGCCACCTAATGACGATAATTCACTCAAATTGCGTCCCGATTCAATACATCGTCCTCCAGCAGACTTGTCTCCATGGGTCTATTTCTGCCTCGGGCACCCAATGGCCGTTCTGCTGTGAGTCAAAGATTTTCGAATCTGACGAAAAACTGATAATGAATTGTAACTTTCAGGGCCACCTAATGACGATGGATCACTCAAATTGCGTCCCGATTCAATACATCGTCTTCCAGCCGACTTGTCTCCATGGGTCTATTGCTGCCTCGGGCACCTTATGGCCGTTCTGCTGTGAGTCAAAGATTTTCGAATCGGACGAAAAACTGATAGTGAATTGTAACGTTCAGGGCCTCCTAATGACGATGGAACACTCAAATTGCGTCCCGATTCAATACATCGTCCTCCAGCAGACTTGTCTCCATGGGTCTATTGCTGCCTCGGGCACCTTATGGCCGTTCTGGTGTGAGTCAAAGATTTTCGAATCTGACGAAAAACTGATAGTGAATTGTAACATTCAGGGCCACATGATGACGATGGATCACTCAAATTGCGTCCCGATTCAATACATCGTCCTCCAGCCGACTTGTCTCCATGGGTCTATTGCTGCCTCGGGCACCTTATGGCCGTTCTGCTGTGAGTCAAAGATTTTCGAATCGGACGAAAAACTGATAGTGAATTGTAACGTTCAGGGCCACCTAATGACGATGGATCACTCAAATAACGTCCCGATTCAATACATCGTCCTCCAGCAGACTTGTCTCCATGGGTCTATTGCTGCCTCGGGCACCTTATGGCCGTTCTGCTGTGAGTCAAAGATTTTCGAATCTGACGAAAAACTGATAGTGAATTGTAACATTCAGGGCCACCTGATGACGATGGATCACTCAAATTGCGTCCCGATTCAATACATCGTCCTCCAGCCGACTTGTCTCCATGGGTCTATTGCTGCCTCGGGCACCTTATGGCCGCTCTGCTGTGAGTCAAAGATTTTCGAATCGGACGAAAAGCTGATAGTGATTTGTAACGTTCAGGGCCTCCTAAAGACGATGGATCACTCAAATTGCGTCCCGATTCAATACATCGTCCTCCAGCAGACTTGTCTTCATGGGTCTATTTCTGCCTCGGGCACCTTATGCCCGTTCTGGTGTGAGTCAAAGATTTTCGAATCGGACGAAAAACTGATAGTGAATTGTAAAGTTCAGGGCCTCCTAATGACGATGGAACATTCAAATTGCGTACCGATTCAATACATCGTCCTCCAGCAGACTTGTCTCCATGGGTCTATTGCTGCCTCGGGCACCTTATGGCCGTTCTGCTGTGGGTCTAGATTATCGAATCGGACGAAAAACTGATAGTGAATTGTAACGTTCAGGGCCACTTAATGACGATGGATCACTCAAATTGCGTCCCGATTCAATACATCGTCCTCCAGCCAACTTGTCTCCATGGATCTATTGCTGCCTCGGGCACCTTATGGCCGTTCTGCTGTGAGTCAAAGATTTTCGAATCGGACGAAAAACTGATTGTGAATTGTAACGTTCACGGCCACCTAATGACGATGAATCACTCAAATTGCGTCCCGATTCAATACCTCGTCCTCCAGCAGACTTGTCTCCATGGGTCTATTGCTGCCTCGGGCACCTTATGGCCGTTTTGCTGTGAGACAAAGATTTTCGAATCGGACGAAAAACTGATAGTGAATTGTTACGTTCAGGGCCACCTAATGACGATGGATCACTCAAATTGCGTCCCGATTCAATACATCGTCCTCCAGCAGACTTGTCTCCATGGGTCTATTTCTGCCTCGGGCACCCAATGGCCGTTCTGCTGTGAGTCAAAGATTTTCGAATCTGACGAAAAACTGATAATGAATTGTAACTTTCAGGGCCACCTAATGACGATGGATCACTCAAATTGCGTCCCGATTCAATACATCGTCTTCCAGCCGACTTGTCTCCATGGGTCTATTGCTGCCTCGGGCACCTTATGTCCGTTCTGCTGTGAGTCAAAGATTTTCGAATCGGACGAAAAACTGATAGTGAATTGTAACGTTCAGGGCCTCCTAATGACGATGGAACACTCAAATTGCGTCCCGATTCAATACATCGTCCTCCAGCAGACTTGTCTCCATGGGTCTATTGCTGCCTCGGGCACCTTATGGCCGTTCTGCTGTGAGTCAAAGATTTTCGAATCGCACGAAAAACTCATAGTGAATTGTAACGTTCAGGGCCACCTAATGACGATGGATCACTCAAATTGCGTCCCGATTCAATACATCGTCCTCCAGCAGACTTGTCTCCATGGGTCTATTGCTGCCTCGGGCACCTTATGGCCGTTCTGCTGTGAGTCAAAGATTTTCGAATCGGACGAAAAACTGATAGTGAATTGTAACATTCAGGGCCACGTAATGACGATGGATCACTCAAATTGCGTCCATATTCAATACATCGTCCTCCAGCCGACTTGTCTCCATGGGTCTATTGCCGCCTCGGGCACCTTATGGCCGTTTTGCTGTGAGTCAAAGATTTTCGAATCGGACGAAAAACTGATAGTGAATTGTAACGTTCAGGGCCTCCTAATGACGATGGAACACTCAAATTGCGTCCCAATTCAATACATCATCCTCCAGCAGACTTGTCTCCATGGGTCTATTGCTGCCTCGGGCACCTTATGGCCGTTCTGCTGTGAGTCAAAGATTTTCGAATCGGACGAAAAACTGATAGTGAATTGTAACGTTCAGAGCCACCTAATGACGATGGATCACTCAAATTGCGTACCGATTCAATACATCCTCCTCCAGCAGACTTGTCTCCATGGGTCTATTGCTGCCTCGGGCACATTATGGCTGTTCTGCTGTGAGTCAAAGATTTTCGAATCGGACGAAAAAATGATAGTGAATTGTAACGTTCAGGGCCACCTAATGAAGATGGATCACTCAAATTACGTCCCGATTCAATACATCGTCCTCCAGCAGACTTGTCTCCATGGGTCTGTTGCTGCCTCGGGCACCCAATGGCCGTTCTGCTGTGAGTCAAAGATTTTCGAAACTGACGAATAACTGATAGTGAATTGTAACATTCAGTGCCACCTAATGACGATGGATCACTCAAATTGCGCCCCGATTCAATACATCGTCCTCCAGCCGACTTGTCTCCATGGGTCTATTGCTGCCTCGGGCACCTTATGTCCGTTCTGCTGTGAGTCAAAGATTTTCGAATCGGACGATAAGCTGATAGTGATTTGTAACGTTCAGGGCCTCCTAATGACAATGGATCACTCAAATTGCGTCCCGATTCAATACATCGTCCTCCAGCAGACTTGTCTTCATGGGTCTATTGCTGCTTCGGGCACCTTATGGCCGTTCTGCTGTGAGTCAAAGATTTTCGAATCGGACGAAAAACTGATAGTGAATTGTAATGTTCAGGGCCACCTAATAACGATGGATCACTCAAATTGCGTCCCGATTCAATACATCGTCCTCCAGCAGACTTGTTTCCATGGGTCTATTGCTGCCTCGGGCACATTATGGCCGTTCTGCTGTGAGTCAAAGATTTTCGGTTCGGACGAAAAACTGATAGTGAATTGTAACGTTCAGGGCCTCCTAATGACGATGGAACACTCAAATTGCGTCCCGATTCAATACATCGTCCTCCAGCAGACATGTCTCCATGGGTCTATTGCTGCCTCGGGCACCTTATGGCCGTTCTGCTGTGAGTCTAGATTATCGAATGGGACGAAAAACTGATAGTGAATTGTAACGTTCAGGGCCACCTAATGACGATGGATCACTCAAATTGCGTCCCGATTCAATACATCGTCCTCCAGCCAACTTGTCTCCATGGGTCTATTGCTGCCTCGGGCACCTTATGGCCGTTCTACTGTGAGTCAAAGATTTTTCAATCGGACGAAAAACTGATAGTGAATTGTAACGTTGAGGGCCTCCTAATGACGATGGAACACTCAAATTGCGTCCCGATTCAATACATCGTATTCCAGCCGACTTGTCTCCATGGGTCTATTGCTGCCTCGGGCACCTTATGGCCGTTCTGCTGTGAGTCAAAGATTTTCGAATCGGACGAAAAACTGATAGTGAATTGTAACGTTCACGGCCACCTAATGGCGATGAATCACTCAAATTGCGTCCCGATTCAATACATCGTCCTCCAGCCGACTTGATCCATGGGTCTATTGCTGCCTCGGGCATCTTATGGCCGTTCTGCTGTGAGTCTAGTTTATCGAATGGGACGAAAAACTGATAGTGAATTGTAACGTTCAGAGCCACCTAATGACGATGGATCACTCAAATTGCGTCCTGATTCAATACATCGTCCTCCAGCCAACTTGTCTCCATGGGTCTATTGCTGCCTCGGGCACCTTATGGCCGTTCTGCTGTAAGTCAAAGATTTTCGAATCGGACGAAAAGCTGATAGTGAATTGTAACGTTCAGGGCCTCCTAATGACGATGGAACACTCAAATTGCGTCCCGATTCAATACATCGTCCTCCAGCAGACTTGTCTCCATGGGTCTATTGCTGCCTCGGGCACCTTATGGCCGTTCTGCTGTGAGTCAAAGATTTTCGAATCGGACGAAAAACTGATAATGAGTTGTAACGTTCAGGGCCACCTAATGACGATGGATCACTCAAATTGCGTCCCGATTCAATACATTGTCCTCCAGCAGACTTGTCTCCATGGGTCATTTGCTGCCTCGGGCACCTTATGGCCGTTATGCTGTGAGTCAAAGATTTTCTAATCTGACAAAAAACTGATAGTGAAATGTGACTTTCAGGGCCACCTAATGACGATGGATCACTCAAATTGCGTCACGATTCAATACATCGACCTCCAGCTGACTTGTCTCCATGGGTCTATTGCTGCCTCGGGCATCTTATGGCCGTTCTGCTGTGAGTCAAAGATTTTCGAATCGGACGAAAAACAGATAGTGAATTGTAACGTTCAGGGCCTCCTAATGACGATGGAACACTCAAATTGCGTCCCGATTCAATACATCGTCCGCCAGCAGACTTGTCTCCATGGGTCTATTGCTGCCTCGGGCACCTTATGGCCGTTCTGCTGTGAGTCAAAGATTTTAGAATCGGACGAAAAACTGATAGTGAATTGTAACGTTCAGGGCCACCTAATGACGATGGATCACTCAAATTGCGTCCCGATTCAATACATCGTCCTCCAGCAGACTTGTCTCCATGGGTCTATTGCTGCCTCGGGCACCTTATGGCCGTTCTGCTGTGAGTCTAGATTATCGAATGGGACGAAAAACTGATAGAGAATTGTTACGTTCAGACGAGGATGTATTGAATCGGGACGCAATTTGAGTGATCCATCGTCATTAGGTGGCTCTGAACGTTACAATTCACTATCAGTTTTTCGTCCGATTCGAAAATCTTTGACTCACAGCAGAACGGCCATAAGGTGCCCGAGGCAGCAATAGACCCATGGAGACAAGTCTGCTGGAGGATGATGTATTGAATCGGGACGCAATTTGAGTATTCCGTCGTCATTAGGAGGCCCTGAACGTTACAATTCACTATCAGTTTTTCGTCCGATTCGAAAATCTTTGACTCACAGCAAAACGGCCATAAGGTGCCCGAGGCGGCAATAGACCCATGGAGACAAGTCGGCTGGAGGACGATGTATTGAATATGGACGCAATTTGAGTGATCCATCGTCATTACGTGGCCCTGAATGTTACAATTCACTATCAGTTTTTCGTCCGATTCGAAAATCTTTGACTCACAGCAGAACGGCCATAAGGTGCCCGAGGCAGCAATAGACCCATGGAGACAAGTCGGCTGGAGGACGATGTATTGAATCGGGACGCAATTTGAGTGATCCATCGTCATTACGTGGCCCTGAATGTTACAATTCACTATCAGTTTTTCCTCAGATTCGAAAATCTTTGACTCACACCAGAACGGCCTTAAGGTGCCCGAGGCAGCAATAGACCCATGGAGACAAGTCTGCTGGAGGAGGATGTATTGAATCGGGACGCAATTTGAGTGATTCATCGTTATTAGGTGGCCGTGAACGTTACAATTCACTATCAGTTTTTCGTCCGATTCGAAAATCTTTGACTCACAGCAGAACGGCCATAAGGTGCCCGAGGCAGCAATAGACCCATGGAGACAAGTCGGCTGGAGGACGATGTATTGAATCGGGACGCAATTTGAGTGATCCATCGTCATTAGGTGGCCCTGAATGTTACAATTCACTATCAGTTTTTCGTCCGATTCGAAAATCTTTGACTCACAGCAGAACGGCCATAAGGTGCTCGAGGCAGCAATAGACTCATGGAGACAAGTCTGCTGGAGGACGATGTATTGAATCGGGACGCAATTTGAGTGATCCATCGTCATTAGGTGGCCCTGAACGTTACAATTCTCTATCAGTTTTTCGTCCCATTCGATAATCTAGACTCACAGCAGAACGGCCATAAGGTGCCCGAGGCAGCAATAGACCCATGGAGACAAGTCTGCTGGAGGACGATGTATTGAATCGTGACGCAATTTGAGTGATCCATCGTCATTAGGTGGCCCTGAACGTTACAATTCACTATCAGTTTTTCGTCCGCTTCTAAAATCTTTGACTCACAGCAGAACGGCCATAAGGTGCCCGAGGCAGCAATAGACCCATGGAGACAAGTCGGCTGGAGGTCGATGTATTGAATCGTGACGCAATTTGAGTGATCCATCGACATTAGGTGGCCCTGAAAGTTACAATTCACTATCAGTTTTTTCTCAGATTAGAAAATCTTTGACCCACAGCATAACGGCCATAAGGTGCCCGAGGCAGCAATAGACCCATGGAGACAAGTCTGCTGGAGGACAATGTATTGAATCGGGACGCAATTTGAGTGATCCATCGTCATTAGGTGGCCCTGAACGTTACAATTCATTATCAGTTTTTCGTCCGATTCGAAAATCTTTGACTCACAGCAGAACGGCCATAAGGTGCCCGAGGCAGCAATAGACCCATGGAGACAAGTCTGCTGGAGGACGATGTATTGAATCGGGACGCAATTTGAGTGTTCCATCGTCATTATGAGGCCCTGAACAATACAATTCACTATCAGTTTTTCGTCCGATTCGAAAATCTTTGACTCACAGCAGAACGGCCATAAGGTGCCCGAGGCAGCAATAGACCCATGGAGGCAAGTTTGCTGGAGGACGATGTATTGAATCGGGACGCAATTTGAGTGATCCATCGTCATTAGGTGGCCCTGAACGTTACAATTCACTATCAGTTTTTCGTCCCATTCGATAAACTAGACTCACAGCAGAACGGCCATAAGATGCCCGAGGCAGCAATAGACCCATGGAGTCAAGTCGGCTGGAGGACGATGTATTGAATCGCGACGCAATTTGTGTGGTCCATCGTCATTAGGTGGCCCTGAATGTTACAATTCACTATCAGTTTTTCGTCCGATTCGAAAATCTTTGACTCACAGCAGAACGGCCATAAGGTGCCCGAGGCAGCAATAGACCCATGGAGACAAGTCTGCAGGAGGTCGATGTATTGAATCGGGACGCAATTTGAGTGATCCATCGTCATTAGGAGGCCCTGAACGTTACAATTCACTATCAGCTTTTCGTCCGATTCGAAAATCTTTGAGTCACAGCAGAACGGCCATAAGGTGCCCGAGGCAGCAATATACCCATGGAGACAAGTCTGCTGGAGGACGATGTATTGAATCGGGACGCAATTTGAGTGTTCCATCGTCATTAGGAGGCCCTGAACGTTACAATTCACTATCAGTTTTTCGTCCGATTCGAAAATCTTTGACTCACAGCAGAACGGCCATAAGGTGCCCGAGGCAGCAATAGACCCATGGAGACAAGTCGGCTGGAGGACGATGTATTGAATCGGGACGCAATTTGAGTGATCCATCGTCATTACGTGGCCCTGAATGTTACAATTCACTATCAGTTTTTCCTCAGATTCGAAAATCTTTGACTCACACCAGAACGGCCTTAAGGTGCCCGAGGCAGCAATAGACCCATGGAGACAAGTCTGCTGGAGGAGGATGTATTGAATCGGGACGCAATTTGAGTGATTCATCGTCATTAGGTGGCCGTGAACGTTACAATTCACTATCAGTTTTTCGTCCGATTCGAAAATCTTTGACTCACAGCAGAACGGCCGTAAGGTGCCCGAGGCAGCAATAGACCCATGGAGACAAGTCGGCTGGAGGACGATGTATTGAATCAGGACGCAATTTGAGTGATCCATCGTCATTAGGTGGCCCTGAATGTTACAATTCACTATCAGTTTTTCGTCAGATTCGAAAATCTTTGACTCACAGCAGAACGGCAATAAGGTGACGAGGCAGCAATAGACTCATGGAGACAAGTCTGCTGGAGGACGATGTATTGAATCGGGACGCAATTTGAGTGATCCATCGTCATTAGGTGGCCCTGAACGTAACAATTCTCTATCAGTTTTTCGTCCCATTCGATAATCTAGACTCACAGCAGAACGGCCATAAGGTGCCCGAGGCAGCAATAGACCCATGGAGACAAGTCTGCTGGAGGACGATGTATTGAATCGGGACGCAATTTGAGTGATCCATCGTCATTAGGTGGCCCTGAACGTTACAATTCACTATCAGTTTTTCGTCCGATTCTAAAATCTTTGACTCACAGCAGAACGGCCATAAGGTGCCCGAGGCAGCAATAGACCCATGGAGACAAGTCTGCTGGCGGACGATGTATTGAATCGGGACGCAATTTGAGTGTTCCATCGTCATTAGGAGGCCCTGAACGTTACAATTCACTATCAGTTTTTCGTCCGATTCGAAAATCTTTGACTCACAGCAGAACGGCCATAAGATGCCCGAGGCAGCAATAGACCCATGGAGACAAGTCAGCTGGAGGTCGATGTATTGAATCGTGACGCAATTTGAGTGATCCATCGTCATTAGGTGGCCCTGAAAGTCACATTTCACTATCAGTTTTTTGTCAGATTAGAAAATCTTTGACTCACAGCATAACGGCCATAAGGTGCCCGAGGCAGCAAATGACCCATGGAGACAAGTCTGCTGGAGGACAATGTATTGAATCGGGACGCAATTTGAGTGATCCATCGTCATTAGGTGGCCCTGAACGTTACAACTCATTATCAGTTTTTCGTCCGATTCGAAAATCTTTGACTCACAGCAGAACGGCCATAAGGTGCCCGAGGCAGCAATAGACCTATGGAGACAAGTCTGCTGGAGGACGATGTATTGAATCGGGACGCAATTTGAGTGTTCCATCGTCATTAGGAGGCCCTGAACGTTACAATTCACTATCAGCTTTTCGTCCGATTCGAAAATCTTTGACTTACAGCAGAACGGCCATAAGGTGCCCGAGGCAGCAATAGACCCATGGAGACAAGTTGGCTGGAGGACGATGTATTGAATCGGGACGCAATTTGAGTGATCCATCGTCATTAGGTGGCTCTGAACGTTACAATTCACTATCAGTTTTTCGTCCCATTCGATAAACTAGACTCACAGCAGAACGGCCATAAGATGCCCGAGGCAGCAATAGACCCATGGATCAAGTCGGCTGGAGGACGATGTATTGAATCGGGACGCAATTTGTGTGGTCCATCGTCATTAGGTGGCCCTGAATGTTACAATTCACTATCAGTTTTTCGTCCGATTCGAAAATCTTTGACTCACAGCAGAACGGCCATAAGGTGCCCGAGGCAGCAATAGACCCATGGAGACAAGTCTGCAGGAGGACGATGTATTGAATCGGGACGCAATTTGAGTGTTCCATCGTCATTAGGAGGACCTGAACGTTACAATTCACTATCAGTTTTTCGTCCGACTGGAAAATCTTTGAGTCACAGCAGAACGGCCATAAGGTGCCCGAGGCAGCAATAGACCCATGGAGACAAGTCTGCTGGAGGACGATGTATTGAATCGGGACGCAATTTGAGTGTTCCATCGTCATTAGGAGGCCCTGAACGTTACAATTCACTATCAGTTTTACGTCCGATTCGAAAATCTTTGACTCACAGCAGAACGGCCATAAGGTGCCCGAGGCAGCAATAGACCCATGGAGACAAGTCGGCTGGAGGACGATGTATTGAATCGGGACGCAATTTGAGTGATCCATCGTCATTACGTGGCCCTGAATGTTACAATTCACTATCAGTTTTTCCTCAGATTCCAAAATCTTTGGCTCACACCAGAACGGCCATAAGGTGCCCGCGGCAGCAATAGACCCATGGAGACAAGTCTGCTGGAGGACGATGTATTGAATCGGGACGCAATTTGAGTGATTCATCGCCATTAGGTGGCCGTGAACGTTACAATTCACTATCAGTTTTTCGTCCGATTCGAAAATCTTTGACTCACAGCAGAACGGCCATAAGGTGCCCGAGGCAGCAATAGACCCATGGAGACAAGTCGGCTGGAATACGATGTATTGAATCGGGACGCAATTTGAGTGTTCCATCGTCATTAGGAGGCCCTCAACGTTACAATTCACTATCAGTTTTTCGTCCGATTCAAAAATCTTTGACTCACAGTAGAACGGCCATAAGGTGCCCGAGGCAGCAATAGACCCATGGAGACAAGTTGGCTGGAGGACGATGTATTGAATCGGGACGCAATTTGAGTGATCCATCGTCATTAGGTGGCCCTGAACGTTACAATTCACTATCAGTTTTTCGTCCCATTCGATAATCTAGACTCACAGCAGAACGGCCATAAGGTGCCCGAGGCAGCAATAGACCCATGGAGACATGTCTGCTGGAGGACGATGTATTGAATCGGGACGCAATTTGAGTGTTCCATCGTCATTAGGAGGCCCTGAACGTTACAATTCACTATCAGTTTTTCGTCCGAACCGAAAATCTTTGACTCACAGCAGAACGGCCATAATGTGCCCGAGGCAGCAATAGACCCATGGAAACAAGTCTGCTGGAGGACGATGTATTGAATCGGGACGCAATTTGAGTGATCCATCGTTATTAGGTGGCCCTGAACATTACAATTCACTATCAGTTTTTCGTCCGATTCGAAAATCTTTGACTCACAGCAGAACGGCCATAAGGTGCCCGAAGCAGCAATAGACCCATGAAGACAAGTCTGCTGGAGGACGATGTATTGAATCGGGACGCAATTTGAGTGATCCATTGTCATTAGGAGGCCCTGAACGTTACAAATCACTATCAGCTTATCGTCCGATTCGAAAATCTTTGACTCACAGCAGAACGGACATAAGGTGCCCGAGGCAGCAATAGACCCATGGAGACAAGTCGGCTGGAGGACGATGTATTGAATCGGGACGCAATTTGAGTGATCCATCGTCATTAGGTGGCACTGAATGTTACAATTCACTATCAGTTATTCGTCAGTTTCGAAAATCTTTGACTCACAGCAGAACGGCCATTGGGTGCCCGAGGCAGCAACAGACCCATGGAGACAAGTCTGCTGGAGGACGATGTATTGAATCGGGACGTAATTTGAGTGATCCATCCTCATTAGGTGGCCCTGAACGTTACAATTCACTATCATTTTTTCGTCCGATTCGAAAATCTTTGACTCACAGCAGAACAGCCATAATGTGCCCGAGGCAGCAATAGACCCATGGAGACAAGTCTGCTGGAGGAGGATGTATTGAATCGGTACGCAATTTGAGTGATCCATCGTCATTAGGTGGCTCTGAACGTTACAATTCACTATCAGTTTTTCGTCCGATTCGAAAATCTTTGACTCACAGCAGAACGGCCATAAGGTGCCCGAGGCAGCAATAGACCCATGGAGACAAGTCTGCTGGAGGATGATGTATTGAATTGGGACGCAATTTGAGTGTTCCATCGTCATTAGGAGGCCCTGAACGTTACAATTCACTATCAGTTTTTCGTCCGATTCGAAAATCTTTGACTCACAGCAAAACGGCCATAAGGTGCCCGAGGCGGCAATAGACCCATGGAGACAGGTCGGCTGGAGGACGATGTATTGAATATGGACGCAATTTGAGTGATCCATCGTCATTACGTGGCCCTGAATGTTACAATTCACTATCAGTTTTTCGTCCGATTCGAAAATCTTTGACTCACAGCAGAACGGCCATAAGGTGCCCGAGGCAGCAATAGACCCATGGAGACAAGTCTGCTGGAGGACGATGTATTGAATCGGGACGCAATTTGAGTGATCCATCGTCATTAGGTGGCCCTGAACGTTACAATTCACTATCAGTTTTTCGTGCGATTCGAAAATCTTTGACTCACAGCAGAACGGCCATAAGGTGCCCGAGGCAGCAATAGACCCATGGAGACAAGTCTGCTGGAGGACGATGTATTGAATCGGGACGCAATTTGAGTGTTCCATCGTCATTAGGAGGCCCTGAACGTTACAATTCACTATCAGTTTTTCGTCCGATTCGAAAATCTTAGACTCACAGCAGAACGGACATAAGGTGCCCGAGGCAGCAATAGACCCATGGAGACAAGTCGGCTGGAAGACGATGTATTGAATCGGGACGCAATTTGAATGATCCATCGTCATTAGGTGGCCCTGAAAGTTACAATTCATTATCAGTTTTTCGTCAGATTCGAAAATCTTTGACTCACAGCAGAACGGCCATTGGGTGCCCGAGGCAGAAATAGACCCATGGAGACAAGTCTGCTGGAGGACGATGTATTGAATCGGGACGCAATTTGAGTGATCCATCGTCATTAGGTGGCCCTGAACGTAACAATTCACTATCAGTTTTTCGTCCGATTCGAAAATCTTTGTCTCACAGCAAAACGGCCATAAGGTGCCCGAGGCAGCAATAGACCCATGGAGACAAGTCTGCTGGAGGACGAGGTATTGAATCGGGACGCAATTTGAGTGATTCATCGTCATTAGGTGGCCGTGAACGTTACAATTCACAATCAGTTTTTCGTCCGATTCGAAAATCTTTGACTCACAGCAGAACGGCCATAAGGTGCCCGAGGCAGCAATAGACCCATGGAGACAAGTTGGCTGGAGGACGATGTATTGAATCGGGACGCAATTTGAGTGATCCATCGTCATTAAGTGGCCCTGAACGTTACAATTCACTATCAGTTTTTCGTCCGATTCGATAATCTAGACCCACAGCAGAACGGCCATAAGGTGCCCGAGGCAGCAATAGACCCATGGAGACAAGTCTGCTGGAGGACGATGTATTGAATCGGTACGCAATTTGAATGTTCCATCGTCATTAGGAGGCCCTGAACTTTACAATTCACTATCAGTTTTTCGTCCGATTCGAAAATCTTTGACTCACACCAGAACGGGCATAAGGTGCCCGAGGCAGAAATAGACCCATGAAGACAAGTCTGCTGGAGGACGATGTATTGAATCGGGACGCAATTTGAGTGATCCATCGTCATTAGGAGGCCCTGAACGTTACAAATCACTATCAGCTTTTCGTCCGATTCGAAAATCTTTGACTCACAGCAGAGCGGCCATAAGGTGCCCGAGGCAGCAATAGACCCATGGAGACAAGTCGGCTGGAGGACGATGTATTGAATCGGGACGCAATTTGAGTGATCCATCGTCATCAGGTGGCCCTGAATGTTACAATTCACTATCAGTTTTTCGTCAGATTCGAAAATCTTTGACTCACAGCAGAACGGCCATAAGGTGCCCGAGGCAGCAATAGACCCATGGAGACAAGTCTGCTGGAGGACGATGTATTGAATCGGGACGTTATTTGAGTGATCCATCGTCATTAGGTGGCCCTGAACGTTACAATTCACTATCAGTTTTTCGTCCGATTCGAAAATCTTTGACTCACGGCAGAACGGCCATAAGGTGCCCGAGGCAGCAATAGACCCATGGAGACAAGTCGGCTGGAGGACGATGTATTGAATCGGGACGCAATTTGAGTGATCCATCGTCATCATGTGGCCCTGAATGTTACAATTCACTATCAGTTTTTCGTCAGATTCGAAAATCTTTGACTCACACCAGAACGGCCATAAGGTGCCCGAGGCAGCAATAGACCCATGGAGACAAGTCTGCTGGAGGACGATGTATTGAATCGGGACGCAATTTGAGTGTTCCATCGTCATTAGGAGGCCCTGAACGTTACAATTCACTATCAGTTTTTCGTCCGATTCGAAAATCTTTGACTCACAGCAGAACGGCCATAAGGTGCCCGAGGCAGCAATAGACCCATGGAGACAAGTCGGCTGGAAGACGATGTATTGAATCGGGACGCAATTTGAGTGATCCATCGTCATTAGGTGGCCCTGAAAGTTACAATTCATTATCAGTTTTTCGTCAGATTCGAAAATCTTTGACTCACAGCAGAACGGCCATTGGGTGCCCGAGGCAGAAATAGACCCATGGAGACAAGTCTGCTGGAGGACGATGTATTGAATCGGGACGCAATTTGAGTGAATTATCGTCATTAGGTGGCCCTGAACGTAACAATTCACTATCAGTTTTTCGTCCGATTCGAAAATCTTTGTCTCACAGCAGAACGGCCATAAGGTGCCCGAGGCAGCAATAGACCCATGGAGACAAGTCTGCTGGAGGACGAGGTATTGAATCGGGACGCAATTTGAGTGATTCATCGTCATTAGGTGGCCGTGAAAGTTACAATTCACAATCAGTTTTTCGTCCGATTCGAAAATCTTTGACTCACAGCAGAACGGCCATAAGGTGCCCGAGGCAGCAATAGACCCATGGAGACAAGTTGGCTGGAGGACGATGTATTGAATCGGGACGCAATTTGAGTGATCCATCGTCATTAAGTGGCCCTGAACGTTACAATTCACTATCAGTTTTTCGTCCGATTCGATAATCTAGACTCACAGCAGAACGGCCATAAAGTGCCCGAGGCAGCAATAGACCCATGGAGACAAGTCTGCTGGAGGACGATGTATTGAATCGGTACGCAATTTGAATGTTCCATCGTCATTAGGAGGCCCTGAACTTTACAATTCACTATCAGTTTTTCGTCCGATTCGAAAATCTTTGACTCACACCAGAACGGGCATAAGGTGCCCGGGGCAGAAATAGACCCATGAAGACAAGTCTGCTGGAGGACGATGTATTGAATCGGGACGCAATTTGAGTGATCCATCGTCATTAGGAGGCCCTGAACGTTACAAATCACTATCAGCTTTTCGTCCGATTCGAAAATCTTTGACTCACAGCAGAGCGGCCATAAGGTGCCCGAGGCAGCAATAGACCCATGGAGACAAGTCTGCTGGAGGACAATGTATTGAATCGGGACGCAATTTGAGTGATCCATCGTCATTAGGTGGCCCTGAACGTTACAATTCATTATCAGTTTTTCGTCCGATTCGAAAATCTTTGACTCACAGCAGAACGGCCATAAGGTGCCCGAGGCAGCAATAGACCCATGGAGACAAGTCTGCTGGAGGACGATGTATTGAATCGGGACGCAATTTGAGTGTTCCATCGTCATTATGAGGCCCTGAACAATACAATTCACTATCAGTTTTTCGTCCGATTCGAAAATCTTTGACTCACAGCAGAACGGCCATAAGGTGCCCGAGGCAGCAATAGACCCATGGAGGCAAGTTTGCTGGAGGACGATGTATTGAATCGGGACGCAATTTGAGTGATCCATCGTCATTAGGTGGCCCTGAACGTTACAATTCACTATCAGTTTTTCGTCCCATTCGATAAACTAGACTCACAGCAGAACGGCCATAAGATGCCCGAGGCAGCAATAGACCCATGGAGTCAAGTCGGCTGGAGGACGATGTATTGAATCGCGACGCAATTTGTGTGGTCCATCGTCATTAGGTGGCCCTGAATGTTACAATTCACTATCAGTTTTTCGTCCGATTCGAAAATCTTTGACTCACAGCAGAACGGCCATAAGGTGCCCGAGGCAGCAATAGACCCATGGAGACAAGTCTGCAGGAGGACGATGTATTGAATCGGGACGCAATTTGAGTGTTCCATCGTCATTAGGAGGCCCTGAACGTTACAATTCACTATCAGCTTTTCGTCCGATTCGAAAATCTTTGAGTCACAGCAGAACGGCCATAAGGTGCCCGAGGCAGCAATATACCCATGGAGACAAGTCTGCTGGAGGACGATGTATTGAATCGGGACGCAATTTGAGTGTTCCATCGTCATTAGGAGGCCCTGAACGTTACAATTCACTATCAGTTTTTCGTCCGATTCGAAAATCTTTGACTCACAGCAGAACGGCCATAAGGTGCCCGAGGCAGCAATAGACCCATGGAGACAAGTCGGCTGGAGGACGATGTATTGAATCGGGACGCAATTTGAGTGATCCATCGTCATTACGTGGCCCTGAATGTTACAATTCACTATCAGTTTTTCCTCAGATTCGAAAATCTTTGACTCACACCAGAACGGCCTTAAGGTGCCCGAGGCAGCAATAGACCCATGGAGACAAGTCTGCTGGAGGAGGATGTATTGAATCGGGACGCAATTTGAGTGATTCATCGTCATTAGGTGGCCGTGAACGTTACAATTCACTATCAGTTTTTCGTCCGATTCGAAAATCTTTGACTCACAGCAGAACGGCCGTAAGGTGCCCGAGGCAGCAATAGACCCATGGAGACAAGTCGGCTGGAGGACGATGTATTGAATCAGGACGCAATTTGAGTGATCCATCGTCATTAGGTGGCCCTGAATGTTACAATTCACTATCAGTTTTTCGTCAGATTCGAAAATCTTTGACTCACAGCAGAACGGCAATAAGGTGACGAGGCAGCAATAGACTCATGGAGACAAGTCTGCTGGAGGACGATGTATTGAATCGGGACGCAATTTGAGTGATCCATCGTCATTAGGTGGCCCTGAACGTAACAATTCTCTATCAGTTTTTCGTCCCATTCGATAATCTAGACTCACAGCAGAACGGCCATAAGGTGCCCGAGGCAGCAATAGACCCATGGAGACAAGTCTGCTGGAGGACAATGTATTGAATCGGGAAGCAATTTGAGTGTTCCATCGTCATTATGAGGCCCTGAACAATACAATTCACTATCAGTTTTTCGTCCGATTCGAAAATCTTTGACTCACAGCAGAACGGCCATAAGGTGCCCGAGGCAGCAATAGACCCATGGAGGCAAGTTTGCTGGAGGACGATGTATTGAATCGGGACGCAATTTGAGTGATCCATCGTCATTAGGTGGCCCTGAACGTTACAATTCACTATCAGTTTTTCGTCCCATTCGATAAACTAGACTCACAGCAGAACGGCCATAAGATGCCCGAGGCAGCAATAGACCCATGGAGTCAAGTCGGCTGGAGGACGATGTATTGAATCGCGACGCAATTTGTGTGGTCCATCGTCATTAGGTGGCCCTGAATGTTACAATTCACTATCAGTTTTTCGTCCGATTCGAAAATCTTTGACTCACAGCAGAACGGCCATAAGGTGCCCGAGGCAGCAATAGACCCATGGAGACAAGTCTGCAGGAGGACGATGTATTGAATCGGGACGCAATTTGAGTGTTCCATCGTCATTAGGAGGCCCTGAACGTTACAATTCACTATCAGCTTTTCGTCCGATTCGAAAATCTTTGAGTCACAGCAGAACGGCCATAAGGTGCCCGAGGCAGCAATATACCCATGGAGACAAGTCTGCTGGAGGACGATGTATTGAATCGGGACGCAATTTGAGTGTTCCATCGTCATTAGGAGGCCCTGAACGTTACAATTCACTATCAGTTTTTCGTCCGATTCGAAAATCTTTGACTCACAGCAGAACGGCCATAAGGTGCCCGAGGCAGCAATAGACCCATGGAGACAAGTCGGCTGGAGGACGATGTATTGAATCGGGACGCAATTTGAGTGATCCATCGTCATTACGTGGCCCTGAATGTTACAATTCACTATCAGTTTTTCCTCAGATTCGAAAATCTTTGACTCACACCAGAACGGCCTTAAGGTGCCCGAGGCAGCAATAGACCCATGGAGACAAGTCTGCTGGAGGAGGATGTATTGAATCGGGACGCAATTTGAGTGATTCATCGTCATTAGGTGGCCGTGAACGTTACAATTCACTATCAGTTTTTCGTCCGATTCGAAAATCTTTGACTCACAGCAGAACGGCCGTAAGGTGCCCGAGGCAGCAATAGACCCATGGAGACAAGTCGGCTGGAGGACGATGTATTGAATCAGGACGCAATTTGAGTGATCCATCGTCATTAGGTGGCCCTGAATGTTACAATTCACTATCAGTTTTTCGTCAGATTCGAAAATCTTTGACTCACAGCAGAACGGCAATAAGGTGACGAGGCAGCAATAGACTCATGGAGACAAGTCTGCTGGAGGACGATGTATTGAATCGGGACGCAATTTGAGTGATCCATCGTCATTAGGTGGCCCTGAACGTAACAATTCTCTATCAGTTTTTCGTCCCATTCGATAATCTAGACTCACAGCAGAACGGCCATAAGGTGCCCGAGGCAGCAATAGACCCATGGAGACAAGTCTGCTGGAGGACAATGTATTGAATCGGGAAGCAATTTGAGTGATCCATCGTCATTAGGTGGCCCTGAACGTTACAATTCATTATCAGTTTTTCGTCCGATTCGAAAATCTTTGACTCACAGCAGAACGGCCATAAGGTGCGTTCAGACTTGTCTCCATGGGTCTATTGCTGCCTCGGGCACCTTATGGCTGTTCTGCTGTGAGTCAAAGATTTTCGAATCGGACGAAAAAATGATAGTGAATTGTAACGTTCAGGGCCACCTAATGAGGATGGATCACTCAAATTACGTCCCGATTCAATACATCGTCCTCCAGCAGACTTGTCTCCATGGGTCTGTTGCTGCCTCGGGCACCCAATGGCCGTTCTGCTGTGAGTCAAAGATTTTCGAAACTGACGAATAACTGATAGTGAATTGTAACATTCAGTGCCACCTAATGACGATGGATCACTCAAATTGCGTCCCGATTCAATACATCGTCCTCCAGCCGACTTGTCTCCATGGGTCTATTGCTGCCTCGGGCACCTTATGGCCGTTCTGCTGTGAGTCAAAGATTTTCGAATCGGACGATAAGCTGATAATGATTTGTAACGTTCAGAGCCTCCTAATGACGATGGATCACTCAAATTGCGTCCCGATTCAATACATCGTCCTCCAGCAGACTTGTCTTCATGGGTCTATTGCTGCCTCGGGCACCTTATGGCCGTTCTGCTGTGAGTCAAAGATTTTCGAATCGGACGAAAAACTGATAGTGAATTGTAATGTTCAGGGCCACCTAATAACGATGGATCACTCAAATTGCGTCCCGATTCAATACATCGTCCTCCAGCAGACTTGTTTCCATGGGTCTATTGCTGCCTCGGGCACATTATGGCCGTTCTGCTGTCAGTCAAAGATTTTCGGTTCGGATGAAAAACTGATAGTGAATTGTAACGTTCAGGGCCTCCTAATGACGATGGAACACTCAAATTGCGTCCCGATTCAATACATCGTCCTCCAGCAGACTTGTCTCCATGGGTCTATTGCTGCCTCGGGCACCTTATGGCCGTTCTGCTGTGAGTCTAGATTATCGAATGGGACGAAAAACTGATAGTGAATTGTAACGTTCAGGGCCACCTAATGACGATGGATCACTCAAATTGCGTCCCGATTCAATACATCGTCCTCCAGCCGACTTGTCTCCATGGGTCTATTGCTGCCTCGGGCACCTTATGGCCGTTCTGCTTTGAGTCAAAGATTTTGGAATCGGACGTAAAACTGATAGTGAATTGTAATGTTCAGGGCCTCCTAATGACGATGGAACACTCAAATTGCGTCCCGATTCAATACATCGTCCTCCAGCAGACTTGTCTCCATGGGTCTATTGCTGCCTCAGGCACCTTATGGCCGTTCTGCTGTGACTCAAAGATTTTCGAATCGGACGAAAAACTGATTGTGAATTGTAATGTTCAGGGCCTCCTAATGACGATTGAACACTCAAATTGCGTCCCGATTCAATATATCGTCCTCCTGCAGACTTGTCTCCATGGGTCTATTGCTGCCTCGGGCACCTTATGGCCGTTCTGCTGTGAGTCAAAGATTTTCGAATCGGACGAAAAACTGATAGTGAATTGTAACATTCAGGGCCACCTAATGACGATGGACCACACAAATTGCGTCCCGATTCAATACATCGTCCTCCAGCCGACTTGACTCCATGGGTCTATTGCTGCCTCGGGCATCTTATGGCCGTTCTGCTGTGAGTCTAGTTTATCGAATGGGACGAAAAACTGATAGTGAATTGTAACGTTCAGGGCCACCTAATGACGATGGATCACTCAAATTGCGTCCCGATTCAATACATCGTCCTCCAGCCAACTTGTCTCCATGGGTCTATTGCTGCCTCGGGCACCTTATGGCCGTTCTGCTGTAAGTCAAAGATTTTCGAATCGGACGAAAAACTGATAGTGAATTGTAACGTTCAGGGCCTCCTAATGACGATGGAACACTCAAATTGCGTCCCGATTCAATACATCGTCCTCCAGCAGACTTGTCTCCATGGGTCTATTGCTGCCTCGGGCACCTTATGGCCGTTCTGCTGTGAGTCAAAGATTTTCGAATCGGACGAAAAACTGATAATGAGTTGTAACGTTCAGGGCCACCTAATGACATTGGATCACTCAAATTGCGTCCCGATTCAATACATTGTCCTCCAGCAGACTTGTCTCCATGGGTCTATTGCTGCCTCGGGCACCTTATGGCCGTTATGCTGTGAGTCAAAGATTTTCTAATCTGACAAAAAACTGATAGTGAATTGTAACTTTCAGGGCCACCTAATGACGATGGATCACTCAAATTGCGTCACGATTCAATACATCGACCTCCAGCCGACTTGTCTCCATGGGTCTATTGCTGCCTCGGGCATCTTATGGCCGTTCTGCTGTGAGTCAAAGATTTTCGAATCGGACGAAAAACTGATAGTGAATTGTAACGTTCAGGGCCTCCTAATGACGATGGAACACTCAAATTGCGTCCCGATTCTATACATCGTCCGCCAGCAGACTTGTCTCCATGGGTCTATTGCTGCCTCGGGCACCTTATGGCCGTTCTGCTGTGAGTCAAAGATTTTAGAATCGGACGAAAAACTGATAGTGAATTGTAACGTTCAGGGCCACCTAATGACGATGGATCACTCAAATTGCGTCCCGATTCAATACATCGTCCTCCAGCAGACTTGTCTCCATGGGTCTATTGCTGCCTCGGGCACCTTATGGCCGTTCTGCTGTGAGTCTAGATTATCGAATGGGACGAAAAACTGATAGAGAATTGTAACGTTCAGGGCCACCTAATGACGATGGATCACTCAAATTGCGTCCCGATTCAATACATCGTCCTCCAGCAGACTTGTCTCCATGAGTCTATTGCTGCCTCGTCACCTTATTGCCGTTCTGCTGTGAGTCAAAGATTTTCGAATCTGACGAAAAACTTATAGTGAATTGTAACATTCAGGGCCACCTAATGACGATGGATCACTCAAATTGCGTCCCGATTCAATACATCGTCCTCCAGCCGACTTGTCACCATGGGTCTATTGCTGCCTCGGGCACCTTATGGCCGCTCTGCTGTGAGTCAAAGATTTTCGAATCGGACGAAAAACTGATAGTGAATTGTAACATTCAGGGCCACCTAATGACGATGGACCACACAAATTGCGTCCCGATTCAATACATCGTCCTCCAGCCGACTTGACTCCATGGGTCTATTGCTGCCTCGGGCATCTTATGGCCGTTCTGCTGTGAGTCTAGTTTATCGAATGGGACGAAAAACTGATAGTGAATTGTAACGTTCAGGGCCACCTAATGACGATGGATCACTCAAATTGCGTCCCGATTCAATACATCGTCCTCCAGCCAACTTGTCTCCATGGGTCTATTGCTGCCTCGGGCACCTTATGGCCGTTCTGCTGTAAGTCAAAGATTTTCGAATCGGACGAAAAACTGATAGTGAATTGTAACGTTCAGGGCCTCCTAATGACGATGGAACACTCAAATTGCGTCCCGATTCAATACATCGTCCTCCAGCAGACTTGTCTCCATGGGTCTATTGCTGCCTCGGGCACCTTATGGCCGTTCTGCTGTGAGTCAAAGATTTTCGAATCGGACGAAAAACTGATAATGAGTTGTAACGTTCAGGGCCACCTAATGACATTGGATCACTCAAATTGCGTCCCGATTCAATACATTGTCCTCCAGCAGACTTGTCTCCATGGGTCTATTGCTGCCTCGGGCACCTTATGGCCGTTATGCTGTGAGTCAAAGATTTTCTAATCTGACAAAAAACTGATAGTGAATTGTAACTTTCAGGGCCACCTAATGACGATGGATCACTCAAATTGCGTCACGATTCAATACATCGACCTCCAGCCGACTTGTCTCCATGGGTCTATTGCTGCCTCGGGCATCTTATGGCCGTTCTGCTGTGAGTCAAAGATTTTCGAATCGGACGAAAAACTGATAGTGAATTGTAACGTTCAGGGCCTCCTAATGACGATGGAACACTCAAATTGCGTCCCGATTCTATACATCGTCCGCCAGCAGACTTGTCTCCATGGGTCTATTGCTGCCTCGGGCACCTTATGGCCGTTCTGCTGTGAGTCAAAGATTTTAGAATCGGACGAAAAACTGATAGTGAATTGTAACGTTCAGGGCCACCTAATGACGATGGATCACTCAAATTGCGTCCCGATTCAATACATCGTCCTCCAGCAGACTTGTCTCCATGGGTCTATTGCTGCCTCGGGCACCTTATGGCCGTTCTGCTGTGAGTCTAGATTATCGAATGGGACGAAAAACTGATAGAGAATTGTAACGTTCAGGGCCACCTAATGACGATGGATCACTCAAATTGCGTCCCGATTCAATACATCGTCCTCCAGCAGACTTGTCTCCATGAGTCTATTGCTGCCTCGTCACCTTATTGCCGTTCTGCTGTGAGTCAAAGATTTTCGAATCTGACGAAAAACTTATAGTGAATTGTAACATTCAGGGCCACCTAATGACGATGGATCACTCAAATTGCGTCCCGATTCAATACATCGTCCTCCAGCCGACTTGTCACCATGGGTCTATTGCTGCCTCGGGCACCTTATGGCCGTTCTGCTGTGAGTCAAAGATTTTCGAATCGGACGAAAAACTGATAGTGAATTGTAACGTTCAGGGCCTCCTAATGACGATGGAACACTCAAATTGCGTCCCGATTCAATACATCGTCCGCCAGCAGACTTGTCTCCATGGGTCTATTGCTGCCTCGGGCACCTTAAGGCCGTTCTGGTGTGAGTCAAAGATTTTCGAATCTGAGGAAAAACTGATAGTGAATTGTAACATTCAGGGCCACGTAATGACGATGGATCACTCAAATTGCGTCCCGATTCAATACATCGTCCTCCAGCCGACTTGTCTCCATGGGTCTATTGCTGCCTCGGGCACCTTATGGCCGTTCTGCTGTGAGTCAAAGATTTTCGAATCGGACGAAAAACTGATAGTGAATTGTAACGTTCAGGGCCTCCTAATGACGATGGAACACTCAAATTGCGTCCCGATTCAATACATCGTCCTCCGGCAGACTTGTCTCCATGGGTCTATTGCTGCCTCGGGCACCTTATGGCCGTTCTGCTGTGACTCAAAGATTTTCGAATCGGACGAAAAGCTGATAGTGAATTGTAACGTTCAGGGCCTCCTAATGACGATGGAACACTCAAATTGCGTCCCGATTCAATACATCGTCCTCCTGCAGACTTGTCTCCATGGGTCTATTGCTGCCTCGGGCACCTTATGGCCGTTCTGCTGTGAGTCAAAGATTTTCGAATCGGACGAAAAACTGATAGTGAATTGTAACATTCAGGGCCACCTAATGACGATGGACCACACAAATTGCGTCGCGATTCAATACATCGTCCTCCAGCCGACTTGACTCCATGGGTCTATTGCTGCCTCGGGCATCTTATGGCCGTTCTGCTGTGAGTCTAGTTTATCGAATGGGACGAAAAACTGATAGTGAATTGTAACGTTCAGGGCCACCTAATGACGATGGATCACTCAAATTGCGTCCCGATTCAATACATCGTCCTCCAGCAAACTTGCCTCCATCGGTCTATTGCTGCCTCGGGCACCTTATGGCCGTTCTGCTGTAAGTCAAAGATTTTCGAATCGGACGAAAAACTGATAGTGAATTGTATTGTTCAGGGCCTCATAATGACGATGGAACACTCAAATTGCGTCCCGATTCAATACATCGTCCTCCAGCAGACTTGTCTCCATGGGTCTATTGCTGCCTCGGGCACCTTATGGCCGTTCTGCTGTGAGTCAAAGATTTTCGAATCGGACGAAAAACTGATAATGAATTGTAACGTTCAGGGCCACCTAATGACGATGGATCACTCAAATTGCGTCCCGATTCAATACATTGTTCTCCAGCAGACTTGTCTCCATGGGTCTATTGCTGCCTCGGGCACCTTATGGCCGTTATGCTGTGAGTCAAAGATTTTCTAATCTGACAAAAAACTTTTAGTGAATTGTAACTTTCAGGGCCACCTAATAACGATGGATCACTCAAATTGCGTCACGATTCAATACATCGACCTCCAGCCGACTTGTCTCCATGGGTCTATTACTGCCTCGGGCATCTTATGGCCGTTCTGCTGTGAGTCAAAGATTTTCGAATCGGACGAAAAACTGATAGTGAATTGTAACGTTCAGGGCCTCCTAATGACGATGGAACACTCAAATTGCGTCCCGATTCAATACATCGTCCGCCAGCAGACTTGTCTCCATGGGTCTATTGCTGCCTCGGGCTCCTTATGGCCGTTCTGCTGTGAGTCAAAGATTTTAGAAGCGGACGAAAAACTGATAGTGAATTGTAACGTTCAGGGCCACCTAATGACGATGGATCACTCAAATTGCGTCACGATTCAATACATCGTCCTCCAGCAGACTTGTCTCCATGGGTCTATTGCTGCCTCGGGCACCTTATGGCCGTTCTGCTGTGAGTCTAGATTATCGAATGGGACGAAAAACTGATAGAGAATTGTAACGTTCAGGGCCACCTAATGACGATGGATCACTCAAATTGCGTCCCGATTCAATACATCGTCCTCCAGCAGACTTGTCTCCATGAGTCTATTGCTGCCTCGAGCACCTTATGGCCGTTCTGCTGTGAGTCAAAGATTTTCGAATCTGACGAAAAACTGATAGTGAATTGTAACATTCAGGGCCACCTAATGACGATGGATCACTCAAATTGCGTCCTGATTCAATACATCGTCCTCCAGCCGACCTGTCTCCATGGGTCTATTGCTGCCTCGGGCACCTTATGGCCGTTCTGCTGTGAGTCAAAGATTTTCGAATCGGACGAAAAACTGATAGTGAATTGTAACGTTCACGGCCACCTAATGACGATGAATCACTCAAATTGCGTCCCGATTCAATACATCCTCCTCCAGCAGACTTGTCTCCATGGGTCTATTGCTGCCTCGGGCACCTTAAGGCCGTTCTGGTGTGAGTCAAAGATTTTCGAATCTGAGGAAAAACTGATAGTGAATTGTAACATTCAGGGCCACGTAATGACGATGGATCACTCAAATTGCGTCCCGATTCAATACATCGTCATCCAGCCGACTTGTCTCCATGGGTCTATTGCTGCCTCGGGCACCTTATGGCCGTTCTGCTGTGAGTCAAAGATTTTCGAATCGGACGAAAAACTGATAGTGAATTGTAACGTTCAGGGCCTCCTAATGACGATGGAACACTCAAATTGCGTCCCGATTCAATACATCGTCCTCCAGCAGACTTGTGTCCATGGGTGTATTGCTGCCTCGGGCATCTTATGGCCGTTCTGCTGTGAGTCTAGTTTATCGAATGGGACGAAAAACTGATAGTGAATTGTAACGTTCAGGGCCTCCTAATGACGATGGAACACTCAAATTGCGTCCCGATTCAATACATCGTCCTCCTGCAGACTTGTCTCCATGGGTCTATTGCTGCCTCGGGCACCTTATGGCCGTTCTGCTGTGAGTCAAAGATTTTCGAATCGGACGAAAAACTGATAGTGAATTGTAACATTCAGGGCCACCTAATGACGATGGACCACACAAATTGCGTCGCGATTCAATACATCGTCCTCCAGCCGACTTGACTCCATGGGTCTATTGCTGCCTCGGGCATCTTATGGCCGTTCTGCTGTGAGTCTAGTTTATCGAATGGGACGAAAAACTGATAGTGAATTGTAACGTTCAGGGCCACCTAATGACGATGGATCACTCAAATTGCGTCCCGATTCAATACATCGTCCTCCAGCAAACTTGCCTCCATGGGTCTATTGCTGCCTCGGGCACCTTATGGCCGTTCTGCTGTAAGTCAAAGATTTTCGAATCGGACGAAAAACTGATAGTGAATTGTATTGTTCAGGGCCTCATAATGACGATGGAACACTCAAATTGCGTCCCGATTCAATACATCGTCCTCCAGCAGACTTGTCTCCATGGGTCTATTGCTGCCTCGGGCACCTTATGGCCGTTCTGCTGTGAGTCAAAGATTTTCGAATCGGACGAAAAACTGATAATGAATTGTAACGTTCAGGGCCACCTAATGACGATGGATCACTCAAATTGCGTCCCGATTCAATACATTGTCCTCCAGCAGACTTGCCTCCATGGGTCTATTGCTGCCTCGGGCACCTTATGGCCGTTATGCTGTGAGTCAAAGATTTTCTAATCTGTCAAAAAACTTTTAGTGAATTGTAACTTTCAGGGCCACCTAATGACGATGGATCACTCAAATTGCGTCACGATTCAATACATCGACCTCCAACCGACTTGTCTCCATGGGTCTATTGCTGCCTCGGGCATCTTATGGCCGTTCTGCTGTGAGTAAAAGATTTTCGAATCGGACGAAAAACTGATAGTGAATTGTAACGTTCAGGGCCTCCTAATGACGATGGAACACTCAAATTGCGTCCCGATTCAATACATCGTCCTCCAGCAGACTTGTCTTCATGGGTCTATTGCTGCCTCGGGCACCTTATGGCCGTTCTGCTGTGAGATTTTCGAATCGGACGAAAAACTGATAGTGAATTGTAATGTTCAGGGCCACCTAATGACGATGGATCACTCAAATTGCGTCCCGATTCAATACATCGTCCTCCAGCAGACTTGTTTCCATGGGTCTATTGCTGCCTCGGGCACATTATGGCCGTTCTGCTGTGAGTAAAAGATTTTCGAATCGGACGAAAAACTGATAGTGAATTGTAACGTTCAGGGCCTCCTAATGACGATGGAACACTCAAATTGCGTCCCGATTCAATACATCGTCCTCCAGCAGACTTGTCTCCATGGGTCTATTGCTGCCTCGGGCACCTTATGGCCGTTCTGCTGTGAGTCTAGATTATCGAATGGGACGAAAAGCTGATAGTGAATTGTAACGTTCAGGGCCACATAATGACGATGGATCACTCAAATTGCGTCCCGATTCAATACATCGTCCTCCAGCCAACTTGTCTCCATGGGTCTATTGCTGCCTCGGGCACCTTATGGCCGTTCTGCTGTGAGTCAAAGATTTTTGAATCGGACGAAAAACTGATAGTGAATTGTAACGTTCAGGGCCTCCTAATGACGATGGAACACTCAAATTGCGTCCCGATTCAATACATCGTCCTCCAGCCGACTTGCCTCCATGGGTGTATTGCTGCCTCGGGCATCTTATGGCCGTTCTGCTGTGAGTCAAAGATTTTCGAATCGGACGAAAAAATGATAGTGAATTGTAACGTTCAGGGCCACCTAATGAGGATGGATCACTCAAATTACGTCCCGATTCAATACATCGTCCTCCGGCAGACCTGTCTCCATCGGTCTATTGCTGCCTCGGGCACCCAATGGCCGTTCTGCTGTGAGTCAAAGATTTTCGAAACTGACGAATAACTGATAGTGAATTGTAACATTCAGTGCCACCTAATGACGATGGATCACTCAAATTGCGTCCCGATTCAATACATCGTCCTCCAGCCGACTTGTCTCCATGGGTCTATTGCTGCCTCGGGCACCTTATGGCCGTTCTGCTGTGAGTCAAAGATTTTCGAATCGGACGATAAGCTGCTAGTGATTTGTAACTTTCAGGGCCTCCTAATGACGATGGATCACTCAAATTGCGTCCCGATTCAATACATCGTCCTCCAGCAGACTTGTCTTCATGGGTCTAATGCTGCCTCGGGCACATTATGGCCTTTCTGCTGTGAGTCAAAGATTTTCGAATCGGACGAAAAACTGATAGTGAATTGTAATGTTCAGGGCCACCTAATGACGATGGATCACTCAAATTGCGTCCCGATTCAATACATCGTCCTCCAGCAGACTTGTTTCCATGGGTCTATTGCTGCCTCGGGCACATTATGGCCGTTCTGCTGTGAGTCAAAGATTTTCGAATCGGACGAAAAACTGATAGTGAATTGTAACGTTCAGGGCCTCCTAATGACGATGGAACACTCAAATTGCGTCCCGATTCAATACATCGTCCTCCAGCAGACTTGTCTCCATGGGTCTATTGCTGCCTCGGGCACCTTATGGCCGTTCTGCTGTGAGTCTAGATTATCGAATGGGACGAAAAACTGATAGTGAATTGTAACGTTCAGGGCCACATAATGACGATGGATCACTCAAATTGCGTCCCGATTCAATACATCGTCCTCCAGCCAACTTGTGTCCATGGGTCTATTGCTGCCTCGGGCACCTTATGGCCGTTCTGCTGTGAGTCAAAGATTTTTGAATCGGACGAAAAACTGATAGTGAATTGTAACGTTCAGGGCCTCCTAATGACGATGGAACACTCAAATTGCGTCCCGATTCAATACATCGTCCTCCAGCCGACTTGCCTCCATGGGTCTATTGCTGCCTCGGGCACCTTATGGCCGTTCTGCTGTGAGTCAAAGATTTTCGAATCGGACGAAAAACTGATAGTGAATTGTAACGTTCAGGGCCTCCTAATGACGATGGAACACTCAAATTGCGTCCCGATTCAATACATCGTCCTCCAGCCTACTTGTCTCCATGGGTCTATTGCTGCCTCGGGCACGTTATGGCCGTTCTGCTGTGAGTCAAAGATTTTCGAATCGGACGAAAAACTGATAGTGATTTGTAACGTTCAGGGCCTCCTAATGACGATGGATCACTCAAATTGCGTCCCGATTCAATACATCGCCCTCCAGCAGACTTGTCTTCATGGGTCTATTACTGCCTCGGGCACCTTATGGCCGTTCTGCTGTGAGTCAGAGATTTTCGAATCGGACGAAAAACTGATAGTGAATTGTAATGTTCAGGGCCACCTAATGACGATGGATCACTCAAATTGCGTCCCGATTCAATACATCGTCATCCAGCAGACTTGTTTCCATGGGTCTATTGCTGCCTCGGGCACATTATGGCCGTCCTGCTGTGAGTCAAAGATTTTCGAATCGGACGAAAAACCGATAGTGAATTGTAACGTTCAGGGCCTCCTAATGACGATGGAACACTCAAATTGCGTCCCGATTCAATACATCGTCCTCCAGCAGACTTGTCACCATGGGTCTATTGCTGCCTCGGGCACATTGTGGCCGTTCTGCTGTGAGTCAAAGATTTTCGAATAGGACGAAAAACTGATAGTGAATTGTAACGTCCAGGGCCACCTAATGACGATGGATCACTCAAATTACGTCCCGATTCAATACATCGTCCTCCAGCAGACTTGTCTCCATGGGTCTATTGATGCCTCGGGCACCCAATGGCCGTTCTGCTGTGAGTCAAAGATTTTCGAATCGGACAAATAACTGATAGTGAATTGTAACATTCAGTGCCACCTAATGACGATGGATCACTCAAATTGCGTCCCGATTCAATACATCGTCCTCCAGCCGACTTGTCTCCATGGGTCTATTGCTGCCTCGGGCACCTTATGGCCGTTCTGCTGTGAGTCAAAGATTTTCGAATCGGACGATAAGCTGATAGTGATTTGTAACGTTCAGGGCCTCCTAATGACGATGGATCACTCAAATTGCGTCCCGATTCAATACATCGTCCTCCAGCAGACTTGTCTCCATGGGTCTATTGCTGCCTCGGGCACCTTATGGCCATTCTGCTGTGAGTCTAGATTATCGAATGGGACGAAAAACTGATAGAGAATTGTAACGTTCAGGGCCACCTAATGACGATGGATCACTCAAATTGCGTCCCGATTCAATACATCGTCCTCCAGCAGACTTGTCTCCATGAGTCTATTGCTGCCTCGGGCACCTTATGGCCGTTCTGCTGTGAGTCAAAGATTTTCGAATCTGACGAAAAACTGATAGTGAATTGTAACATTCAGGGCCACCTAATGACGATGGATCACTCAAATTGCGTCCCGATTCAATACATCGTCCTCCAGCCGACTTGTCTCCATGGGTCTATTGCTGCCTCGGGCACCTTATGGCCGTTCTGCTGTGAGTCAAAGATTTTCGAATCGGACGAAAAACTGATAGTGATTTGTAACGTTCAGGGCCTCCTAATGACGATGGATCACTCAAATTGCGTCCTGATTCAATACATCGTCATCCAGCAGACTTGTTTCCATGGGTCTATTGCTGCCTCGGGCACATTATGGCCGTCCTGCTGTGAGTCAAAGATTTTCGAATCGGACGAAAAACTGATAGTGAATTGTAACGTTCAGGGCCTCCTCATGACGATGGAACACTCAAATTGCGTCCCGATTCAATACATCGTCCTCCAGCCTACTTGTCTCCATGGGTCTATTGCTGCCTCGGGCACCTTATGGCCGTTCTGCTGTGAGTCTAGATTATCGAATGGGACGAAAAACTGATAGAGAATTGTAACGTTCAGGGCCACCTAATGACGATGGATCTCTCAAATTGCGTCCCGATTCAATACATCGTCCTCCAGCAGACTTGTCTCCATGGGACTATTGCTAACTCGAGCACCTTATGGCCGTTCTGCTGTGAGTCAAAGATTTTCGAATCGGACGAAAAACTGATAGTGAATTGTAACATTCAGGGCCACCTAATGACGATGGATCACTCAAATTGCGTCCCGATTCAATACATCGTCCTCCAGCCGACTTGTCTCCATGGGTCTATTGCTGCCTCGGGCGCCTTATGGCCGTTCTGCTGTGATTCAAAGATTTTCGAATCGGACGAAAAACTGATAGTGAATTGTATCGTTCACGGCCACCTAATGACGATGAATCACTCAAATTGCGTCCCGATTCAATACATCCTCCTCCAGCAGACTAGTCTCCATGGGTCTATTGCTGCCTCGGGCACCTTAAGGCCGTTCTGGTGCGAGTCAAAGATTTTCGAATCTGAGGAAAAACTGATAGTGAATTGTAACATTCAGGGCCACGTAATGACGATGGATCACTCAAATTGCGTCCCGATTCAATACATCGTCCTCCAGCCGACTTGTCTCCATGGGTCTATTGCTGCCTCGGGCACCTTATGGCCGTTCTGCTGTGAGTAAAAGATTTTCGAATCGGAGGAAAAACTGATAGTGAATTGTAACGTTCAGAGCCACCTAATGACGATGGATCACTCAAATTGCGTCCCGATTCAATACATCCTCCTCCAGCAGACTTGTCTCCATGGGTCTATTGCTGCCTCGGGCACCTTATGGCCGTTCTGCTGTGAGTCAAAGATTTTCGAATCGGACGAAAAAATGATAGTGAATTGTAACGTTCAGGGCCACCTAATGAGGATGGATCACTCAAATTACGTCCCGATTCAATACATCGTCCTCCAGCAGACTTGTCTCCATGGGTCTATTGCTGCCTCGGGCACCCAATGGCCGTTCTGCTGTGAGTCAAAGATTTTCGAAACTGACGAATAACTGATAGTGAATTGTAACATTCAGTGCCACCTAATGACGATGGATCACTCAAATTGCGTCCCGATTCAATACATCGTCCTCCAGCCTACTTGTCTCCATGGGTCTATTGCTGCCTCGGGCACCTTATGGCCGTTCTGCTGTGAGTCAAAGATTTTCGAATCGGACGATAAGCTGATAGTGATTTGTAACTTTCAGGGCCTCCTAATGACGATGGATCACTCAAATTGCGTCCCGATTCAATACATCGTCCTCCAGCAGACTTGTCTTCATGGGTCTATTGCTGCCTCGGGCACATTATGGCCGTTCTGCTGTGAGTCAAAGATTTTCGAATCGGACGAAAAACTGATAGTGAATTGTAATGTTCAGGGCCACCTAATGACGATGGATCACTTAAATTGCGTCCCGATTCAATACATCGTCCTCCAGCAGACTTGTCTCCATGGGTCTATTGCTGCCTCGGGCACATTATGGCCGTTCTGCTGTGAGTCAAAGATTTTCGAATCGGACGAAAAACTGATAGTGAATTGTAACGTTCAGGGCCTCCTAATGACGATGGAACACTCAAATTGCGTCCCGATTCAATACATCGTCCTCCAGCAGACTTGTCTCCATGGGTCTATTGCTGCCTCGGGCACCTTATGGCCGCTCTGCTGTGAGTCTAGATTATCGAATGGGACGAAAAACTGATAGTGAATTGTAACGTTCAGGGCCACATAATGACGATGGATCACTCAAATTGCGTCCCGATTCAATACATCGTCCTCCAGCCAACTTGTGTCCATGGGTCTATTGCTGCCTCGGGCACCTTATGGCCGTTCTGCTGTGAGTCAAAGATTTTTGAATCGGACGAAAAACTGATAGTGAATTGTAACGTTCAGGGCCTCCTAATGACGATGGAACACTCAAATTGCGTCCCGATTCAATACATCGTCCTCCAGCCGACTTGCCTCCATGGGTCTATTGCTGCCTCGGGCACCTTATGGCCGTTCTGCTGTGAGTCAAAGATTTTCGAATCGGACGAAAAACTGATAGTGAATTGTAACGTTCAGGGCCTCCTAATGACGATGGAACACTCAAATTGCGTCCCGATTCAATACATCGTCCTCCAGCCTACTTGTCTCCATGGGTCTATTGCTGCCTCGGGCACGTTATGGCCGTTCTGCTGTGAGTCAAAGATTTTCGAATCGGACGAAAAACTGATAGTGATTTGTAACGTTCAGGGCCTCCTAATGACGATGGATCACTCAAATTGCGACCCGATTCAATACATCGCCCTCCAGCAGACTTGTCTTCATGGGTCTATTGCTGCCTCGGGCACCTTATGGCCGTTCTGCTGTGAGTCAGAGATTTTCGAATCGGACGAAAAACTGATAGTGAATTGTAATGTTCAGGGCCACCTAATGACGATGGATCACTCAAATTGCGTCCCGATTCAATACATCGTCATCCAGCAGACTTGTTTCCATGGGTCTATTGCTGCCTCGGGCACATTATGGCCGTCCTGCTGTGAGTCAAAGATTTTCGAATCGGACGAAAAACCGATAGTGAATTGTAACGTTCAGGGCCTCCTAATGACGATGGAACACTCAAATTGCGTCCCGATTCAATACATCCTCCTCCAGCAGACTTGTCTCCATGGGTCTATTGCTGCCTCGGGCACCTTATGGCCGTTCTGCTGTGATTCAAAGATTTTCGGATCGGACGACAAACTGATAGTGAATTGTAACATTCAGGGCCACCTAATGACGATGGATCACTCAAATTGCGTCCCGATTCAATACATCGTCCTCCAGCCGACTTGTCTCCATGGGTCTATTGCTGCCTCGGGCACCTTATGGCCGTTCTGCTGTGAGTCAAAGATTTTCGAATCGGACGAAAAACTGATAGTGAATTGTAACGTTCAGGGCCTCCTAATGACGATGGAACACTCAAATTGCGTCAGGATTCAATACATCGTCCTCCAGCAGACTTGTCTCCATGGGTCTATTGCTGCCTCGGGCACATTGTGGCCGTTCTGCTGTGAGTCAAAGATTTTCGAATAGGACGAAAAACTGATAGTGAATTGTAACGTCCAGGGCCACCTAATGAGGATGGATCACTCAAATTACGTCCCGATTCAATACATCGTCCTCCAGCAGACTTGTCTCCATGGGTCTATTGATGCCTCGGGCACCCAATGGCCGTTCTGCTGTGAGTCAAAGATTTTCGAATCGGACAAATAACTGATAGTGAATTGTAACATTCAGTGCCACCTAATGACGATGGATCACTCAAATTGCGTCCCGATTCAATACATCGTCCTCCAGCCGACTTGTCTCCATGGGTCTATTGCTGCCTCGGGCACCTTATGGCCGTTCTGCTGTGAGTCAAAGATTCTCGAATCGGACGATAAGCTGATAGTGATTTGTAACGTTCAGGGCCTCCTAATGACGATGGATCACTCAAATTGCGTCCCGATTCAATACATCGTCCTCCAGCAGACTTGTCTCCATGGGTCTATTGCTGCCTCGGGCACCTTATGGCCGTTCTGCTGTGAGTCTAGATTATCGAATGGGACGAAAAACTGATAGAGAATTGTAACGTTCAGGGCCACCTAATGACGATGGATCACTCAAATTGCGTCCCGATTCAATACATCGTCCTCCAGCAGACTTGTCTCCATGAGTCTATTGCTGCCTCGGGCACCTTATGGCCGTTCTGCTGTGAGTCAAAGATTTTCGAATCTGACGAAAAACTGATAGTGAATTGTAACATTCAGGGCCACCTAATGACGATGGATCACTCAAATTGCGTCCCGATTCAATACATCGTCCTCCAGCCGACTTGTCTCCATGGGTCTATTGCTGCCTCGGGCACCTTACGGCCGTTCTGCTGTGAGTCAAAGATTTTCGAATCGGACGAAAAACTGATAGTGATTTGTAACGTTCAGGGCCTCCTAATGACGATGGATCACTCAAATTGCGTCCTGATTCAATACATCGTCATCCAGCAGACTTGTTTCCATGGGTCTATTGCTGCCTCGGGCACATTATGGCCGTCCTGCTGTGAGTCAAAGATTTTCGAATCGGACGAAAAACTGATAGTGAATTGTAACGTTCAGGGCCTCCTCATGTCGATGGAACACTCAAATTGCGTTCTGATTCAATACATCGTCCTCCAGCCGACTTGTCTCCATGGGTCTATTGCTGCCTCGGGCACCTTATGGCCGTTCTGCTGTGAGTCAAAGATTTTCGAATCGGACGAAAAACTGATAATGAATTGTAACGTTCAGGGCCACCTAATGACGATGGATCACTCAAATTGCGGCCCGATTCAATACATTGTCCTCCAGCAGACTTGTCTCCATGGGTCTATTGCTGCCTCGGGCACCTTATGGCCGTTATGCTGGGAGTCTAAGATTTTCTAATCTGACAAAAAACTGATAGTGAATTGTAACTTTCAGGGCCACCTAATGACGATGGATCACTCAAATTGCGTCACGATTCAATACATCGACCTCCAGCCGACTTGTCTCCATGGGGCTATTGCTGCCTCGGGCATCTTATGGCCGTTCTGCTGTGAGTCAAAGATTTTCGAATCTGACGAAAAACTGATAGTGAATTGTAACGTTCAGGGCCTCCTAATGACGATGGAACACTCAAATTGCGTCCCGATTCAATACATCGTCCGCCAGCAGACTTGTCTCCATGGGTCTATTGCTGCCTCGGGCACCTTATGGCCGTTCTGCTGTGAGTCAAAGATTTTAGAATCGGACGAAAAACTGATAGTGAATTGTAACGTTCAGGGCCACCTAATGACGATGGATCACTCAAATTGCGTCCCGATTCAATACATCGTCCTCCAGCAGACTTGTCTCCATGGGTCTATTGCTGCTTCGGGCACCTTATGGCCGTTCTGCTGTGAGTCTAGATTATCGAATGGGACGAAAAACTGATAGAGAATTGTAACGTTCAGGGCCACCTAATGACGATGGATCACTCAAATTGCGTCCCGATTCAATACATCGTCCTCCAGCAGACTTGTCTCCATGAGTCTATTGCTGCCTCGGGCACCTTATGGCCGTTCTGCTGTGAGTCAAAGATTTTCGAATCTGACGAAAAACTGATAGTGAATTGTTACATTCAGGGCCACCTAATGACGATGGATCACTCAAATTGCGTCCCGATTCAATACATCGTCCTCCAGCCGACTTGTCTCCATGGGTCTATTGCTGCCTCGGGCACCTTATGGCCGTTCTGCTGTGAGTCAAAGATTTTCGAATCGGACGAAAAACTGATAGTGATTTGTAACGTTCAGGGCCTCCTAATGACGATGGATCACTGAAATTGCGTCCCGATTCAATACATCGCCCTCCAGCAGACTTGTCTTCATGGGTCTATTGCTGCCTCGGGCACCTTATGGCCGTTCTGCTGTGAGTCAGAGATTTTCGAATCGGACGAAAAACTGATAGTGAATTGTAATGTTCAGGGCCACCTAATGACGATGGATCACTCAAATTGCGTCCCGATTCAATACATCGTCATCCAGCAGACTTGTTTCCATGGGTCTATTGCTGCCTCGGGCACATTATGTCCGTCCTGCTGTGAGTCAAAGATTTTCGAATCGGACGAAAAACTGATAGTGAATTGTAACGTTCAGGGCCTCCTAATGACGATGGAACACTCAAATTGCGTCCCGATTCAATACATCCTCCTCCAGCAGACTTGTCTCCATGGGTCTATTGCTGCCTCGGGCACCTTATGGCCGTTCTGCTGTGATTCAAAGATTTTCGGATCGGACGACAAACTGATAGTGAATTGTAACATTCAGGGCCACCTAATGACGATGGATCAGTCAAATTGCGTCCCGATTCAATACATCGTCCTCCAGCCGACTTGTCTCCATGGGTCTATTGCTGCCTCGGGCACCTTATGGCCGTTCTGCTGTGAGTCAAAGATTTTCGAATCGGACGAAAAACTGATAGTGAATTGTAACGTTCAGGGCCTCCTAATGACGATGGAACACTCAAATTGCGTCAGGATTCAATACATCGTCCTCCAGCAGACTTGTCTCCATTGGTCTATTGCTGCCCCGGGCACCTTGTGGCCGTTCTGCTATGAGTCAAAGATTTTCGAATAGGACGAAAAACTGATAGTGAATTGTAACGTCCAGGGCCACCTAATGAGGATGGATCACTCAAATTACGTCCCGATTCAATACATCGTCCTCCAGCAGACTTGTCTCCATGGGTCTATTGCTGCCTCGGGCACCCAATGGCCGTTCTGCTGTGAGTCAAAGATTTTCGAATCGGACGAAAAACTGATAGTGAATTGTAACGTTCACGGCCACCTAATGACGATGAATCACTCAAATTGCGTCCCGATTCAATACATCGTCCTCCGGCAGACTTGTCTCCATGGGTCTATTGCTGCCTCGGGCACCTTAAGGCCGTTCTGGTGTGAGTCAAAGATTTTCGAATCTGAGGAAAAACTGATAGTGAATTGTAACATTCAGGGCCACGTAATGACGATGGATCACTCAAATTGCGTCCCGATTCAATACATCGTCCTCCAGCCGACTTGTCTCCATGGGTCTATTGCTGCCTCGGGCACCTTATGGCCGTTCTGCTGTGAGTCAAAGATTTTCGAATCGGACGAAAAACTGATAGTGAATTGTAACGTTCAGGGCCTCCTAATGACGATGGAACACTCAAATTGCGTCCCGATTCAATACATCGTCCTCCAGCAGACTTGTCTCCATGGGTCTATTGCTGCCTCGGGCACCTTATGGCCGTTCTGCTGTGACTCAAAGATTTTCGAATCTGACGAAAAGCTGATATTGAATTGTAACGTTCAGGGCCTCCTAATGACAATGGAACACTCAAATTGCGTCCCGATTCAATACATCGTCCTCCTGCAGACTTGTCTCCATGGGTCTATTGCTGCCTCGGGCACCTTATGGCCGTTCTGCTGTGAGTCAAAGATTTTCATATCGGACGAAAAACTGATAGTGAATTGTAACATTCAGGGCCACCTAATGACGATGGACCACAAAAATTGCGTCCCGATTCAATACATCGTCCTCCAGCCGACTTGACTCCATGGGTCTATTGCTGCCTCGGGCATCTTATGGCCGTTCTGCTGTGAGTCTAGTTTATCGAAAGGGACGAAAAACTGATAGTGAATTGTAACGTTCAGGGCCACCTAATGACGATGGATCACTCAAATTGCGTCCCGATTCAATACATCGTCCTCCAGCCAACTTGTCTCCATGGGTCTATTGCTGCCTCGGGCACCTTATGGCCGTTCTGCTGTAAGTCAAAGATTTTCGAATCGGACGAAAAACTGATAGTGAATTGTAACGTTCAGGGCCTCCTCATGACGATGGAACACTCAAATTGCGTTCTGATTCAATACATCGTCCTCCAGCCGACTTGTCTCCATGGGTCTATTGCTGCCTCGGGCACCTTATGGCCGTTATGCTGGGAGTCAAAGATTTTCTAATCTGACAAAAAACTGATAGTGAATTGTAACTTTCAGGGCCACCTAATGACGATGGAACACTCAAATTGCGTCCCGATTCAATACATCGTCCTCCAGCAGACTTGTCTCCATGGGTCTATTGCTGCCTCGGGCACCTTATGGCCGTTCTGCTGTGAGTCTAGATTATCGAATGGGACGAAAAACTGATAGAGAATTGTAACGTTCAGGGCCACCTAATGACGATGGATCACTCAAATTGCGTCCCGATTCAATACATCGTCCTCCAGCAGACTTGTCTCCATGAGTCTATTGCTGCCTCGGGCACCTTATGGCCGTTCTGCTGTGAGTCAAAGATTTTCGAATCTGACGAAAAACTGAAAGTGAATTGTAACATTCAGGGCCACCTAATGACGATGGATCATTCAAATTGCGTCCCGATTCAATACATCGTCCTCCAGCAGACTTGTCTCCATGGGTCTATTGCTGCCTCGGGCACCTTATGGCCGTTCTGCTGTGAGTCAAAGATTTTCGAATCGGACGAAAAACTGATAGTGAATTGTAACGTTCAGGGCCTCCTAATGACGATGGAACACTCAAATTGCGTCCCGATTCAATACATCCTCCTCCAGCAGACTTGTCTCCATGGGTCTATTGCTGCCTCGGGCACCTTATGGCCGTTCAGCCTTCGACACTAGCGGAGGACGCATCTTGTCCCTGGTGTTCAGCGGAGGGCCTGTGCGGGGTGTGGCAGTGTCGTGCTGGAGGGCCCACTGGTAGCGATGTGGGCTTCCTCGCCTCGCCTCGCCTCGCCTCGCCTCGCCTCACACCAGGTGTCTGCGTAGTTTGCAGTGCATTCGCACCATTCCTATCCCTGTCCCTGTCCCCGTCCCGACTTGTCCCGACTTTGCTCGACTGCCGCTCGCTGCCGCTCGGGTCGTGGTCCATATGACAGCGCAAGCACGACAAACGTCTGCGGGACGAGACGAGACGAGACGAGACGACTAAGGAATAAATTCGTGGTTACAAATCAAATTTGGAACTCTACACTCCTACACAAGAATAGGCGGTGACGTATTTCAGAAATCACCTGCCGATTCGTACTGTTTTGTCGTTTTCAAAGTCTTCTTGGCAAACTTGGTTAGCACATTCTCCCTCAAACTGAGTTAATTACTGCATTTTCGTACCATTACAGTAGTTTAAAAGGCTTAAGGAAGCATCTTTGTCACAACAGAAAGGTAGTTTGAAAATTGGGCTGGCGACATGACAAAAAAAAACAGGAAGGGAGCCAACAGCACCCGGGTTTCCCAGGCGGTCACCCATCCAAGTACTAGCCGTGCCCGATGATGCTTAACCTCGGTGATCGGACGAGAACCTGTGTATTCATCATGGTATGGCCGTTGGCGCTCATCTAATGTAGGAGCACGGCAGAATTCGCGTTCGGCTTTTCTCCCAACACACAAAATGTTAGTTTTCGGCCGCATTTGACGAAAGCGCTTCCTTCCGCAACCGCCAGTTCCTCGAGGACGGCGCGGGGAGGCGCGCCCGGCGTCCCAGCAGAGTGACGGCCGAATTGGCGGGCGCATCGCCGCGTGTGTGAGACGCACTGCTGCTCGTTGCACCCCCTGTCATTCGCTGGGCGCGTGCAGCCTTCGACACTAGCGGAGGACGCACCTTGTCCCTGGTGTTCAGCGGAGGGCCTGTGCGGGGTGTGGCAATGTCGTGCTGGAGGGCCCACTGGTAGCGATGTGGGCTTCCTCGCCTCGCCTCGCCTCGCCTCGCCTCGCCTCGCCTCACACTAGGTGTCCGCGTAGTTTGCAGTGCATTCGCACCATTCCTATCCCTGTCCCTGTCCCCGTCCCGACTTGTCCCGACTTTGCTCGACTGCCGCTCGCTGCCGCTCGGGTCGTGGTCCATATGACAGCGCAAGCACGACAAACGTCTGCGGGACGAGACGAGACGAGACGAGACGACTAAGGAATAAATTCGTGGTTACAAATCAAATTTGGAACTCTACACTCCTACACAAGAATAGGCGGTGACGTATTTCAGAAATCACCTGCCGATTCGTACTGTTTTGTCGTTTTCAAAGTCTTCTTGGCAAACTTGGTTAGCACATTCTCCCTCAAACTGAGTTAATTACTGCATTTTCGTACCATTACAGTAGTTTAAAAGGCTTAAGGAAGCATCTTTGTCACAACAGAAAGGTAGTTTGAAAATTGGGCTGGCGACATTACAAAAAAAAAAAAACAGGAAGGGAGCCAACAGCACCCGGGTTTCCCAGGCGGTCACCCATCCAAGTACTAGCCGGGCCCGATGATGCTTAACTTCTGTGATCGGACGAGAACCGGTGTATTCATCATGGTATGGCCGTTGGCGCTCATCTAATGTAGGAGCACGGCAGAATTCGCGTTCGGCTTTTCTCCCAACACGCAAAATGTTAGTTTTCGGCCGCATTTGACGAAAGCGCTTCCTTCCGCAACCGCCAGTTCCTCGAGGACGGCGCGGGGAGGCGCGCCCGGCGTCCCAGCAGAGTGACGGCCGAATTGGCGGGCGCACCGCCGCGTGTGTGAGACGCACTGCTGCTCGTTGCACCCCCTGTCATTCGCTGGGCGCGTGTAGCCTTCGACACTAGCGGAGGACGCATCTTGTCCCTGGTGTTCAGCGGAGGGCCTGTGCGGGGTGTGGCAGTGTCGTGCTGGAGGGCCCACTGGTAGCGATGTGGGCTTCCTCGCCTCGCCTCGCCTCGCCTCGCATCTTCTCACACCAGGTGTCTGCGTAGTTTGCAGTGCATTCGCACCATTCCTATCCCTGTCCCTGTCCCCGTCCCGACTTGTCCCGACTTTGCTCGACTGCCGCTCGCTGCCGCTCGGGTCGTGGTCCATATGACAGCGCAAGCACGACAAACGTCTGCGGGACGAGACGAGACGAGACGAGACGACTAAGGAATAAATTCGTGGTTACAAATCAAATTTGGAACTCTACATTCCTACACAACAATAGGCGGTGACGTATTTCAGAAATCACCTGCCAATTCGTACTGTTTTGTCGTTTTCAAAGTCTTCTTGGCAAACTTGGTTAGCACATTCTCCCTCAAACTGAGTTAATTACTGCATTTTCGTACCATTACAGTAGTTTAAAAGGCTTAAGGAAGCATCTTTGTCACAACAGAAACGTAGTTTGAAAATTGGGCTGGCGACATAACAAAAAAAAAACGGGAAGGGAGCCAACAGCACCCGGGTTTCCCCAGGCGGTCACCCATCCAAGTACTAGCCGGGCCCGATGATGCTTAACTTCGGTGATCGGACGAGAACCGGTGTATTCATCATGGTATGGCCGTTGGCGCTCATCTAATGTAGGAGCACGGCAGAATTCGCGTTCGGCTTTTCTCACAACACACAAAATGTTAGTTTTCGGCCGCATTTGACGAAAGCGCTTCCTTCCGCAACCGCCAGTTCCTCGAGGACGGCGCGGGGAGGCGCGCCCGGCGTCCCAGCAGAGTGACGGCCGAATTGGCGGGCGCACCGCCGCGTGTGTGAGACGCACTGCTGCTCGTTGCACCCCCTGTCATTGCTGGGCGCGTTCAGCCTTCGACACTAGCGGAGGACGCATCTTGTCCCTGGTGTTCAGCGGAGGGCCTGTGCGGGGTGTGGCAGTGTCGTGCTGGAGGGCCCACTGGTAGCGATGTGGGCTTCCTCGCCTCGCCTCGCCTCGCCTCGCCTCGCCTCACACCAGGTGTCTGCGTAGTTTGCAGTGCATTCGCACCATTCCTATCCCTGTCCCTGTCCCCGTCCCGACTTGTCCCGACTTTGCTCGACTGCCGCTCGCTGCCGCTCGGGTCGTGGTCCATATGACAGCGCAAGCACGACAAACGTCTGCGGGACGAGACGAGACGAGACGAGACGACTAAGGAATAAATTCGTGGTTACAAATCAAATTTGGAACTCTACACTCCTACACAAGAATAGGCGGTGACGTATTTCAGAAATCACCTGCCGATTCGTACTGTTTTGTCGTTTTCAAAGTCTTCTTGGCAAACTTGGTTAGCACATTCTCCCTCAAACTGAGTTAATTACTGCATTTTCGTACCATTACAGTAGTTTAAAAGGCTTAAGGAAGCATCTTTGTCACAACAGAAAGGTAGTTTGAAAATTGGGCTGGCGACATGACAAAAAAAAAAACAGGAAGGGAGCCAACAGCACCCGGGTTTCCCAGGCGGTCACCCATCCAAGTACTAGCCGTGCCCGATGATGCTTAACCTCGATGATCGGACGAGAACCTGTGTATTCATCATGGTATGGCCGTTGGCGCTCATCTAATGTAGGAGCACGGCAGAATTCGCGTTCGGCTTTTCTCCCAACACACAAAATGTTAGTTTTCGGCCGCATTTGACGAAAGCGCTTCCTTCCGCAACCGCCAGTTCCTCGAGGACGGCGGGGGGAGGCGCGCCCGGCGTCCCAGCAGAGTGACGGCCGAATTGGCGGGCACATCTCCGCGTGTGTGAGACGCACTGCTGCTCGTTGCACCCCCTGTCATTCGCTGGGCGCGTGCAGCCTTCGACACTAGCGGAGGACGCACCTTGTCCCTGGTGTTCAGCGGAGGGCCTGTGCGGGGTGTGGCAATGTCGTGCTGGAGGGCCCACTGGTAGCGATGTGGGCTTCCTCGCCTCGCCTCGCCTCGCCTCGCCTCGCCTCACACTAGGTGTCTGCGTAGTTTGCAGTGCATTCGCACCATTCCTATCCCTGTCCCTGTCCCCGTCCCGACTTGTCCCGACATTGCTCGACTGCCGCTCGCTGCCGCTCGGGTCGTGGTCCATATGACAGCGCAAGCACGACAAACGTCTGCGGGACGAGACGAGACGAGACGAGACGAGACGACTAAGGAATAAATTCGTGGTTACAAATCAAATTTGGAACTCTACACTCCTACACAAGAATAGGCGGTGACGTATTTCAGAAATCACCTGCCGATTCGTACTGTTTTGTCGTTTTCAAAGTCTTCTTGGCAAACTTGGTTAGCACATTCTCCCTCAAACTGAGTTAATTACTGCATTTTCGTACCATTACAGTAGTTTAAAAGGCTTAAGGAAGCATCTTTGTCACAACAGAAAGGTAGTTTGAAAATTGGGCTGGCGACATTACAAAAAAAAAAAAAAACAGGAAGGGAGCCAACAGCACCCGGGTTTCCCAGGCGGTCACCCATCCAAGTACTAGCCGGGCCCGATGATGCTTAACTTCGGTGATCGGACGAGAACCGGTGTATTCATCATGGTATGGCCGTTGGCGCTCATCTAATGTAGGAGCACGGCAGAATTCGCGTTCGGCTTTTCTCCCAACACGCAAAATGTTAGTTTTCGGCCGCATTTGACGAAAGCGCTTCCTTCCGCAACCGTCAGTTCCTCGAGGACGGCGCGGGGAGGCGCGCCCGGCGTCCCAGCAGAGTGACGGCCGAATTGGCGGGAGCACCGCCGCGTGTGTGAGACGCACTGCCGCTCGTTGCACCCCCTGTCATTCGCTGGGCGCGTGTAGCCTTCGACACTAGCGGAGGACGCATCTTGTCCCTGGTGTTCAGCGGAGGGCCTGTGCGGGGTGTGGCAGTGTCGTGCTGGAGGGCCCACTGGTAGCGATGTGGGCTTCCTCGCCTCGCCTCGCCTCGCCTCACACCAGGTGTCTGCGTAGTTTGCAGTGCATTCGCACCATTCCTATCCCTGTCCCTGTCCCCGTCCCGACTTGTCCCGACTTTGCTCGACTGCCGCTCGCTGCCGCTCGGGTCGTGGTCCATATGACAGCGCAAGCACGACAAACGTCTGCGGGACGAGACGAGACGAGACGAGACGACTAAGGAATAAATTCGTGGTTACAAATCAAATTTGGAACTCTACACTCCTACACAACAATAGGCGGTGACGTATTTCAGAAATCACATGCCGATTCGTAGTGTTTTGTCGTTTTCAACGTCTTCTTGGCAAACTTGGTTAGCACATTCTCCCTCAAACTGAGTTAATTACTGCATTTTCGTACCATTACAGTAGTTTAAAAGGCTTAAGGAAGCATCTTTGTCACAACAGAAAGGTAGTTTGAAAATTGGGCTGGCGACATGACAAAAAAAAAACAGGAAGGGAGCCAACAGCACCCGGGTTTCCCAGGCGGTCACCCATCCAAGTCCTAGCCGTGCCCGATGATGCTTAACTTCGGTGATCGGACGAGAACCTGTGTATTCATCATGGTATGGCCGTTGGCGCTCATCTAATGTAGGAGCACGGCAGAATTCGCGTTCGGCTTTTCTCCCAACACACAAAATGTTAGTTTTCGGCCGCATTTGACGTAAGCGCTTCCTTCCGCAACCGCCAGTTCCTCGAGGACGGCGCGGGGAGGCGCGCCCGGGGTCCCAGCAGAGTGACGGCCGAATTGGCGGGCGCACCGCCGCGTGTGTGAGACGCACTGCTGCTCGTTGCACCCCCTGTCATTCGCTGGGCGCGTGTAGCCTTCGACACTAGCGGAGGACGCATCTTGTCCCTGGTGTTCAGCGGAGGGCCTGTGCGGTGTGGCAGTGTCGTGCTGGAGGGCCCACTGGTAGCGATGTGGGCTTCCTCGCCTCGCCTCGCCTCGCCTCGCCTCACACCAGGTGTCTGCGTAGTTTGCAATGCATTCGCACCATTCCTATCCCTGTCCCTGTCCCCGTCCCGACTTGTCCCGACTTTGCTCGACTGCCGCTCGCTGCCGCTCGGGTCGTGGTCCATATGACAGCGCAAGCACGACAAACGTCTGCGGGACGAGACGAGACGAGACGAGACGACTAAGGAATAAATTCGTGGTTACAAATCAAATTTGGAACTCTACACTCCTACACAACAATAGGCGGTGACGTATTTCAGAAATCACCTGCCGATTCGTAGTGTTTTGTCGTTTTCAAAGTCTTCTTGGCAAACTTGGTTAGCACATTCTCCCTCAAACTGAGTTAATTACTGCATTTTCGTACCATTACAGTAGTTTAAAAGGCTTAAGGAAGCATCTTTGTCACAACAGAAAGGTAGTTTGAAAATTGGGCTGGCGACATGACAAAAAAAAAACAGGAAGGGAGCCAACAGCACCCGGGTTTCCCAGGCGGTCACCCATCCAAGTACTAGCCGTGCCCGATGATGCTTAACTTCGGTGATCGGACGAGAACCTGTGTATTCATCATGGTATGGCCGTTGGCGCTCATCTAATGTAGGAGCACGGCAGAATTCGCGTTCGGCTTTTCTCCCAACACACAAAATGTTAGTTTTCGGCCGCATTTGACGAAAGCGCTTCCTTCCGCAACCGCCAGTTCCTCGAGGACGGCGCGGGGAGGCGCGCCCGGCGTCCCAGCAGAGTGACGGCCGAATTGGCGGGCGCACCGCCGCGTGTGTGAGACGCACTGCTGCTCGTTGCACCCCCTGTCATTCGCTGGGTGCGTGCAGCCTTCGACACTAGCGGAGGACGAATCTTGTCCCTGGTGTTCAGCGGAGGGCCTGTGCGGGGTGTGGCAGTGTCGTGCTGGAGGGCCCACTGGTAGCGATGTGGGCTTCCTCGCCTCGCCTCGCCTCGCCTCACACCAGGTGTCTGCGTAGTTTGCAGTGCATTCGCACCATTCCTATCCCTGTCCCTGTCCCCGTCCCGACTTGTCCCGACTTTGCTCGACTGCCGCTCGCTGCCGCTCGGGTCGTGGTCCATATGACAGCGCAAGCACGACAAACGTCTGCGGGACGAGACGAGACGAGACGAGACGACTAAGGAATAAATTCGTGGTTACAAATCAAATTTGGAACTCTACACTCCTACACAACAATAGGCGGTGACGTATTTCAGAAATCACCTGCCGATTCGTAGTGTTTTGTCGTTTTCAACGTCTTCTTGGCAAACTTGGTTAGCACATTCTCCCTCAAACTGAGTTAATTACTGCATTTTCGTACCATTACAGTAGTTTAAAAGGCTTAAGGAAGCATCTTTGTCACAACAGAAAGGTAGTTTGAAAATTGGGCTGGCGACATGACAAAAAAAAAACAGGAAGGGAGCCAACAGCACCCGGGTTTCCCAGGCGGTCACCCATCCAAGTCCTAGCCGTGCCCGATGATGCTTAACTTCGGTGATCGGACGAGAACCGGTGTATTCATCATGGTATGGCCGTTGGCGCTCATCTAATGTAGGAGCACGGCAGAATTCGCGTTCGGCTTTTCTCCCAACACACAAAATGTTAGTTTTCGGCCGCATTTGACGAAAGCGCTTCCTTCCGCAACCGCCAGTTCCTCGAGGACGGCGCGGGGAGGCGCGCCCGGGGTCCCAGCAGAGTGACGGCCGAATTGGCGGGCGCACCGCCGCGTGTGTGAGACGCACTGCTGCTCGTTGCACCCCCTGTCATTCGCTGGGCGCGTGTAGCCTTCGACACTAGCGGAGGACGCATCTTGTCCCTGGTGTTCAGCGGAGGGCCTGTGCGGTGTGGCAGTGTCGTGCTGGAGGGCCCACTGGTAGCGATGTGGGCTTCCTCGCCTCGCCTCGCCTCACACCAGGTGTCTGCGTAGTTTGCAATGCATTCGCACCATTCCTATCCCTGTCCCTGTCCCCGTCCCGACTTGTCCCGACTTTGCTCGACTGCCGCTCGCTGCCGCTCGGGTCGTGGTCCATATGACAGCGCAAGCACGACAAACGTCTGCGGGACGAGACGAGACGAGACGAGACGACTAAGGAATAAATTCGTGGTTACAAATCAAATTTGGAACTCTACACTCCTACACAACAATAGGCGGTGACGTATTTCAGAAATCACCTGCCGATTCGTAGTGTTTTGTCGTTTTCAAAGTCTTCTTGGCAAACTTGGTTAGCACATTCTCCCTCAAACTGAGTTAATTACTGCATTTTCGTACCATTACAGTAGTTTAAAAGGCTTAAGGAAGCATCTTTGTCACAACAGAAAGGTAGTTTGAAAATTGGGCTGGCGACATGACAAAAAAAAAACAGGAAGGGAGCCAACAGCACCCGGGTTTCCCAGGCGGTCACCCATCCAAGTACTAGCCGTGCCCGATGATGCTTAACTTCGGTGATCGGACGAGAACCTGTGTATTCATCATGGTATGGCCGTTGGCGCTCATCTAATGTAGGAGCACGGCAGAATTCGCGTTCGGCTTTTCTCCCAACACACAAAATGTTAGTTTTCGGCCGCATTTGACGAAAGCGCTTCCTTCCGCAACCGCCAGTTCCTCGAGGACGGCGCGGGGAGGCGCGCCCGGCGTCCCAGCAGAGTGACGGCCGAATTGGCGGGCGCACCGCCGCGTGTGTGAGACGCACTGCTGCTCGTTGCACCCCCAGTCATTCGCTGGGCGCGTGTAGCCTTCGACACTAGCGGAGGACGCATCTTGTCCCTGGTGTTCAGCGGAGGGCCTGTGCGGGGTGTGGCAGTGTCGTGCTGGAGGGCCCACTGGTAGCGATGTGGGCTTCCTCGCCTCGCCTCGCCTCGCCTCGCCTCTTCTCACACCAGGTGTCTGCGTAGTTTGCAGTGTATTCGCACCATTCCTATCCCTGTACCTGTCCCCGTCCCGACTTGTCCCGACTTTGCTCGACTGCCGCTCGCTGCCGCTCGGGTCGTGGTCCATATGACAGCGCAAGCACGACAAACGTCTGCGGGACGAGACGAGACGAGACGAGACGACTAAGGAATAAATTCGTGGTTACAAATCAAATTTGGAACTCTACATTCCTACACAAGAATAGGCGGTGACGTATTACAGAAATCACCTGCCAATTCGTACTGTTTTGTCGTTTTCAAAGTCCTCTCGGCAAACTTGGTTAGCACATTCTCCCTCAAACTGAATTAATTACTGCATTTTCGTACCATTACGGTAGTTTAAAAGGCTTAAGGAAGCATCTTTGTCACAACAGAAACGTAGTTTGAAAATTGGGCTGGCGACATAACAAAAAAAAAAACGGGAAGGGAGCCAACAGCACCCGGGTTTCCCCAGGCGGTCACCCATCCAAGCACTAGCCGTGCCCGATGATGCTTAACTTCGGTGATCGGACGAGAACCGGTGTATTCATCATGGTATGGCCGTTGGCGCTCATCTAATGTAGGAGCACGGCAGAATTCGCGTTCGGCTTTTCTCACAACACACAAAATGTTAGTTTTCGGCCGCATTTGACAAAAGCGCTTCCTTCCGCAACCGCCAGTTCCTCGAGGACGGCGCGGGGAGGCGCGCCCGGCGTCCCAGCAGAGTGACGGCCGAATTGGCGGGCGCACCGCCGCGTGTGTGAGACGCACTGCTGCTCGTTGCACCCCCTGTCATTCGCTGGGTGCGTGCAGCCTTCGACACTAGCGGAGGACGAATCTTGTCCCTGGTGTTCAGCGGAGGGCCTGTGCGGGGTGTGGCAGTGTCGTGCTGGAGGGCCCACTGGTAGCGATGTGGGCTTCCTCGCCTCGCCTCGCCTCGCCTCACACCAGGTGTCTGCGTAGTTTGCAGTGCATTCGCACCATTCCTATCCCTGTCCCTGTCCCCGTCCCGACTTGTCCCGACTTTGCTCGACTGCCGCTCGCTGCCGCTCGGGTCGTGGTCCATATGACAGCGCAAGCACGACAAACGTCTGCGGGACGAGACGAGACGAGACGAGACGACTAAGGAATAAATTCGTGGTTACAAATCAAATTTGGAACTCTACATTCCTACACAACAATAGGCGGTGACGTATTACAGAAATCACCTGCCAATTCGTACTGTTTTGTCGTTTTCAAAGTCTTCTTGGCAAACTTGGTTAGCACATTCTCCCTCAAACTGAATTAATTACTGCATTTTCGTACCATTACAGTAGTTTAAAAGGCTTAAGGAAGCATCTTTGTCACAACAGAAACGTAGTTTGAAAATTGGGCTGGCGACATAACAAAAAAAAAACGGGAAGGGAGCCAACAGCACCCGGGTTTCCCCAGGCGGTCACCCATCCAAGTACTAGCCGTGCCCGATGATGCTTAACTTCGGTGATCGGACGAGAACCGGTGTATTCATCATGGTATGGCCGTTGGCGCTCATCTAATGTAGGAGCACGCCAGAATTCGCGATCGGCTTTTCTCACAACACACAAAATGTTAGTTTTCGGCCGCATTTGACGAAAGCGCTTCCTTCCGCAACCGCCAGTTCCTCGTGGACGGCGGGGGGAGGCGCGCCCGGCGTCCCAGCAGAGTGACGGCCGAATTGGCGGGCGCACCGCCGCGTGTGTGAGACGCACTGCTGCTCGTTGCACCCCCTGTCATTCGCTGGGCGCGTGCAGCCTTCGACACTAGCGGAGGACGCATCTTGTCCCTGGTGTTCAGCGGAGGGCCTGTGCGGTGTGTGGCCGTGTCGTGCTGGAGGGCCCACTGGTAGCGATGTGGGCTTCCTCGCCTCGCCTCGCCTCGCCTCGCCTCACACCAGGTGTCTGCGTAGTTTGCAATGCATTCGCACCATTCCTATCCCTGTCCCTGTCCCCGTCCCGACTTGTCCCGACTTTGCTCGACTGCCGCTCGCTGCCGCTCGGGTCGTGGTCCATATGACAGCGCAAGCACGACAAACGTCTGCGGGACGAGACGAGACGAGACGAGACGACTAAGGAATAAATTCGTGGTTACAAATCAAATTTGGAACTCTACACTCCTACACAACAATAGGCGGTGACGTATTTCAGAAATCACCTGCCGATTCGTAGTGTTTTGTCGTTTTCAACGTCTTCTTGGCAAACTTGGTTAGCACATTCTCCCTCAAACTGAGTTAATTACTGCATTTTCGTACCATTACAGTAGTTTAAAAGGCTTAAGGAAGCATCTTTGTCACAACAGAAAGGTAGTTTGAAAATTGGGCTGGCGACATGACAAAAAAAAAACAGGAAGGGAGCCAACAGCACCCGGGTTTCCCAGGCGGTCACCCATCCAAGTCCTAGCCGTGCCCGATGATGCTTAACTTCCGTGATCGGACGAGAACCTGTGTATTCATCATGGTATGGCCGTTGGCGCTCACCTAATGTAGGAGCACGGCAGAATTCGCGTTCGGCTTTTCTCCCAACACACAAAATGTTAGTTTTCGGCCGCATTTGACGAAAGCGCTTCCTTCCGCAACCGCCAGTTCCTCGAGGACGGCGCGGGGAGGCGCGCCCGGGGTCCCAGCAGAGTGACGGCCGAATTGGCGGGCGCACCGCCGCGTGTGTGAGACGCACTGCTGCTCGTTGCACCCCCTGTCATTCGCTGGGCGCGTGTAGCCTTCGACACTAGCGGAGGACGCATCTTGTCCCTGGTGTTCAGCGGAGGGCCTGTGCGGTGTGGCAGTGTCGTGCTGGAGGGCCCACTGGTAGCGATGTGGGCTTCCTCGCCTCGCCTCGCCTCACACCAGGTGTCTGCGTAGTTTGCAATGCATTCGCACCATTCCTATCCCTGTCCCTGTCCCCGTCCCGACTTGTCCCGACTTTGCTCGACTGCCGCTCGCTGCCGCTCGGGTCGTGGTCCATATGACAGCGCAAGCACGACAAACGTCTGCGGGACGAGACGAGACGAGACGAGACGACTAAGGAATAAATTCGTGGTTACAAATCAAATTTGGATCTCTACACTCCTACACAACAATAGGCGGTGACGTATTTCAGAAATCACCTGCCGATTCGTAGTGTTTTGTCGTTTTCAAAGTCTTCTTGGCAAACTTGGTTAGCACATTCTCCCTCAAACTGAGTTAATTACTGCATTTTCGTACCATTACAGTAGTTTAAAAGGCTTAAGGAAGCATCTTTGTCACAACAGAAAGGTAGTTTGAAAATTGGGCTGGCGACATGACAAAAAAAAAACAGGAAGGGAGCCAACAGCACCCGGGTTTCCCAGGCGGTCACCCATCCAAGTACTAGCCGTGCCCGATGATGCTTAACTTCGGTGATCGGACGAGAACCTGTGTATTCATCATGGTATGGCCGTTGGCGCTCATCTAATGTAGGAGCACGGCAGAATTCGCGTTCGGCTTTTCTCCCAACACACAAAATGTTAGTTTTCGGCCGCATTTGACGAAAGCGCTTCCTTCCGCAACCGCCAGTTCCTCGAGGACGGCGCGGGGAGGCGCGCCCGGCGTCCCAGCAGAGTGACGGCCGAATTGGCGGGCGCACCGCCGCGTGTGTGAGACGCACTGCTGCTCGTTGCACCCCCAGTCATTCGCTGGGCGCGTGTAGCCTTCGACACTAGCGGAGGACGCATCTTGTCCCTGGTGTTCAGCGGAGGGCCTGTGCGGGGTGTGGCAGTGTCGTGCTGGAGGGCCCACTGGTAGCGATGTGGGCTTCCTCGCCTCGCCTCGCCTCGCCTCGCCTCTTCTCACACCAGGTGTCTGCGTAGTTTGCAGTGTATTTGCACCATTCCTATCCCTGTACCTGTCCCCGTCCCGACTTGTCCCGACTTTGCTCGACTGCCGCTCGCTGCCGCTCGGGTCGTGGTCCATATGACAGCGCAAGCACGACAAACGTCTGCGGGACGAGACGAGACGAGACGAGACGACTAAGGAATAAATTCGTGGTTACAAATCAAATTTGGAACTCTACATTCCTACACAAGAATAGGCGGTGACGTATTACAGAAATCACCTGCCAATTCGTACTGTTTTGTCGTTTTCAAAGTCTTCTTGGCAAACTTGGTTAGCACATTCTCCCTCAAACTGAATTAATTACTGCATTTTCGTACCATTACGGTAGTTTAAAAGGCTTAAGGAAGCATCTTTGTCACAACAGAAACGTAGTTTGAAAATTGGGCTGGCGACATAACAAAAAAAAAAAACGGGAAGGGAGCCAACAGCACCCGGGTTTCCCCAGGCGGTCACCCATCCAAGTACTAGCCGTGCCCGATGATGCTTAACTTCGGTGATCGGACGAGAACCGGTGTATTCATCATGGTATGGCCGTTGGCGCTCATCTAATGTAGGAGCACGGCAGAATTCGCGTTCGGCTTTTCTCACAACACACAAAATGTTAGTTTTCGGCCGCATTTGACAAAAGCGCTTCCTTCCGCAACCGCCAGTTCCTCGAGGACGGCGCGGGGAGGCGCGCCCGGCGTCCCAGCAGAGTGACGGCCGAATTGGCGGGCGCACCGCCGCGTGTGTGAGACGCACTGCTGCTCGTTGCACCCCCTGTCATTCGCTGGGTGCGTGCAGCCTTCGACACTAGCGGAGGACGAATCTTGTCCCTGGTGTTCAGCGGAGGGCCTGTGCGGGGTGTGGCAGTGTCGTGCTGGAGGGCCCACTGGTAGCGATGTGGGCTTCCTCGCCTCGCCTCGCCTCGCCTCACACCAGGTGTCTGCGTAGTTTGCAGTGCATTCGCACCATTCCTATCCCTGTCCCTGTCCCCGTCCCGACTTGTCCCGACTTTGCTCGACTGCCGCTCGCTGCCGCTCGGGTCGTGGTCCATATGACAGCGCAAGCACGACAAACGTCTGCGGGACGAGACGAGACGAGACGAGACGACTAAGGAATAAATTCGTGGTTACAAATCAAATTTGGAACTCTACATTCCTACACAACAATAGGCGGTGACGTATTACAGAAATCACCTGCCAATTCGTACTGTTTTGTCGTTTTCAAAGTCTTCTTGGCAAACTTGGTTAGCACATTCTCCCTCAAACTGAATTAATTACTGCATTTTCGTACCATTACAGTAGTTTAAAAGGCTTAAGGAAGCATCTTTGTCACAACAGAAACGTAGTTTGAAAATTGGGCTGGCGACATAACAAAAAAAAAACGGGAAGGGAGCCAACAGCACCCGGGTTTCCCCAGGCGGTCACCCATCCAAGTACTAGCCGTGCCCGATGATGCTTAACTTCGGTGATCGGACGAGAACCGGTGTATTCATCATGGTATGGCCGTTGGCGCTCATCTAATGTAGGAGCACGCCAGAATTCGCGATCGGCTTTTCTCACAACACACAAAATGTTAGTTTTCGGCCGCATTTGACGAAAGCGCTTCCTTCCGCAACCGCCAGTTCCTCGTGGACGGCGGGGGGAGGCGCGCCCGGCGTCCCAGCAGAGTGACGGCCGAATTGGCGGGCGCACCGCCGCGTGTGTGAGACGCACTGCTGCTCGTTGCACCCCCTGTCATTCGCTGGGCGCGTGCAGCCTTCGACACTAGCGGAGGACGCATCTTGTCCCTGGTGTTCAGCGGAGGGCCTGTGCGGTGTGTGGCAGTGTCGTGCTGGAGGGCCCACTGGTAGCGATGTGGGCTTCCTCGCCTCGCCTCGCCTCGCCTCGCCTCACACCAGGTGTCTGCGTAGTTTGCAATGCATTCGCACCATTCCTATCCCTGTCCCTGTCCCCGTCCCGACTTGTCCCGACTTTGCTCGACTGCCGCTCGCTGCCGCTCGGGTCGTGGTCCATATGACAGCGCAAGCACGACAAACGTCTGCGGGACGAGACGAGACGAGACGAGACGAGACGACTAAGGAATAAATTCGTGGTTACAAATCAAATTTGGAACTCTACACTCCTACACAACAATAGGCGGTGACGTATTTCAGAAATCACCTGCCGATTCGTACTGTTTTGTCGTTTTCAAAGTCCTCTCGGCAAACTTGGTTAGCACATTCTCCCTCAAACTGAGTTAATTACTGCATTTTCGTACCATTACAGTAGTTTAAAAGGCTTAAGGAAGCATCTTTGTCACAACAGAAAGGTAGTTTGAAAATTGGGCTGGCGACATGACAAAAAAAAAACAGGAAGGGAGCCAACAGCACCCGGGTTTCCCAGGCGGTCACCCATCCAAGTACTAGCCGTGCCCGATGATGCTTAACTTCGGTGATCGGACGAGAACCTGTGTATTCATCATGGTATGGCCGTTGGCGCTCATCTAATGTAGGAGCACGGCAGAATTCGCGTTCGGCTTTTCTCCCAACACACAAAATGTTAGTTTTCGGCCGCATTTGACGAAAGCGCTTCCTTCCGCAACCGCCAGTTCCTCGAGGACGGCGCGGGGAGGCGCGCCCGGCGTCCCAGCAGAGTGACGGCCGAATTGGCGGGCGCACCGCCGCGTGTGTGAGACGCACTGCTGCTCGTTGCACCCCCTGTCATTCGCTGGGCGCGTGTAGCCTTCGACACTAGCGGAGGACGCATCTTGTCCCTGGTGTTCAGCGGAGGGCCTGTGCGGGGTGTGGCAGTGTCGTGCTGGAGGGCCCACTGGTAGCGATGTGGGCTTCCTCGCCTCGCCTCGCCTCGCCTCGCCTCTTCTCACACCAGGTGTCTGCGTAGTTTGCAGTGCATTCGCACCATTCCTATCCCTGTCCCTGTCCCCGTCCCGACTTGTCCCGACTTTGCTCGACTGCCGCTCGCTGCCGCTCGGGTCGTGGTCCATATGACAGCGCAAGCACGACAAACGTCTGCGGGACGAGACGAGACGAGACGAGACGACTAAGGAATAAATTCGTGGTTACAAATCAAATTTGGAACTCTACATTCCTACACAACAATAGGCGGTGACGTATTACAGAAATCACCTGCCAATTCGTACTGTTTTGTCGTTTTCAAAGTCTTCTTGGCAAACTTGGTTAGCACATTCTCCCTCAAACTGAATTAATTACTGCATTTTCGTACCATTACAGTAGTTTAAAAGGCTTAAGGAAGCATCTTTGTCACAACAGAAACGTAGTTTGAAAATTGGGCTGGCGACATAACAAAAAAAAAAAACGGGAAGGGAGCCAACAGCACCCGGGTTTCCCCAGGCGGTCACCCATCCAAGTACTAGCCGTGCCCGATGATGCTTAACTTCGGTGATCGGACGAGAACCGGTGTATTCATCATGGTATGGCCGTTGGCGCTCATCTAATGTAGGAGCACGGCAGAATTCGCGTTCGGCTTTTCTCACAACACACAAAATGTTAGTTTTCGGCCGCATTTGACAAAAGCGCTTCCTTCCGCAACCGCCAGTTCCTCGAGGACGGCGCGGGGAGGCGCGCCCGGCGTCCCAGCAGAGTGACGGCCGAATTGGCGGGGGCACCGCCGCGTGTGTGAGACGCACTGCTGCTCGTTGCACCCCCTGTCATTCGCTGGGTGCGTGCAGCCTTCGACACTAGCGGAGGACGAATCTTGTCCCTGGTGTTCAGCGGAGGGCCTGTGCGGGGTGTGGCAGTGTCGTGCTGGAGGGCCCACTGGTAGCGATGTGGGCTTCCTCGCCTCGCCTCGCCTCGCCTCACACCAGGTGTCTGCGTAGTTTGCAGTGCATTCGCACCATTCCTATCCCTGTCCCTGTCCCCGTCCCGACTTGTCCCGACTTTGCTCGACTGCCGCTCGCTGCCGCTCGGGTCGTGGTCCATATGACAGCGCAAGCACGACAAACGTCTGCGGGACGAGACGAGACGAGACGAGACGACTAAGGAATAAATTCGTGGTTACAAATCAAATTTGGAACTCTACATTCCTACACAACAATAGGCGGTGACGTATTACAGAAATCACCTGCCAATTCGTACTGTTTTGTCGTTTTCAAAGTCTTCTTGGCAAACTTGGTTAGCACATTCTCCCTCAAACTGAATTAATTACTGCATTTTCGTACCATTACAGTAGTTTAAAAGGCTTAAGGAAGCATCTTTGTCACAACAGAAACGTAGTTTGAAAATTGGGCTGGCGACATAACAAAAAAAAAAACGGGAAGGGAGCCAACAGCACCCGGGTTTCCCCAGGCGGTCACCCATCCAAGTACTAGCCGTGCCCGATGATGCTTAACTTCGGTGATCGGACGAGAACCGGTGTATTCATCATGGTATGGCCGTTGGCGCTCATCTAATGTAGGAGCACGGCAGAATTCGCGTTCGGCTTTTCTCACAACACACAAAATGTTAGTTTTCGGCCGCATTTGACGAAAGCGCTTCCTTCCGCAACCGCCAGTTCCTCGTGGACGGCGGGGGGAGGCGCGCCCGGCGTCCCAGCAGAGTGACGGCCGAATTGGCGGGCGCACCGCCGCGTGTGTGAGACGCACTGCTGCTCGTTGCACCCCCTGTCATTCGCTGGGCGCGTGCAGCCTTCGACACTAGCGGAGGACGCATCTTGTCCCTGGTGTTCAGCGGAGGGCCTGTGCGGTGTGTGGCAGTGTCGTGCTGGAGGGCCCACTGGTAGCGATGTGGGCTTCCTCGCCTCGCCTCGCCTCGCCTCGCCTCACACCAGGTGTCTGCGTAGTTTGCAGTGCATTCGCACCATTCCTATCCCTGTCCCTGTCCCCGTCCCGACTTGTCCCGACTTTGCTCGACTGCCGCTCGCTGCCGCTCGGGTCGTGGTCCATATGACAGCGCAAGCACGACAAACGTCTGCGGGACGAGACGAGACGAGACGAGACGAGACGACTAAGGAATAAATTCGTGGTTACAAATCAAATTTGGAACTCTACACTCCTACACAACAATAGGCAGTGACGTATTTCAGAAATCACCTGCCGATTCGTACTGTTTTGTCGTTTTCAAAGTCCTCTCGGCAAACTTGGTTAGCACATTCTCCCTCAAACTGAGTTAATTACTGCATTTTCGTACCATTACAGTAGTTTAAAAGGCTTAAGGAAGCATCTTTGTCACAACAGAAAGGTAGTTTGAAAATTGGGCTGGCGACATGACAAAAAAAAAACAGGAAGGGAGCCAACAGCACCCGGGTTTCCCAGGCGGTCACCCATCCAAGTACTAGCCGTGCCCGATGATGCTTAACTTCGGTGATCGGACGAGAACCTGTGTATTCATCATGGTATGGCCGTTGGCGCTCATCTAATGTAGGAGCACGGCAGAATTCGCGTTCGGCTTTTCTCCCAACACACAAAATGTTAGTTTTCGGCCGCATTTGACGAAAGCGCTTCCTTCCGCAACCGCCAGTTCCTCGAGGACGGCGCGGGGAGGCGCGCCCGGCGTCCCAGCAGAGTGACGGCCGAATTGGCGGGCGCACCGCCGCGTGTGTGAGACGCACTGCTGCTCGTTGCACCCCCTGTCATTCGCTGGGCGCGTGTAGCCTTCGACACTAGCGGAGGACGCATCTTGTCCCTGGTGTTCAGCGGAGGGCCTGTGCGGTGTGGCAGTGTCGTGCTGGAGGGCCCACTGGTAGCGATGTGGGCTTCCTCGCCTCGCCTCGCCTCGCCTCGCCTCTTCTCACACCAGGTGTCTGCGTAGTTTGCAGTGCATTCGCACCATTCCTATCCCTGTCCCTGTCCCCGTCCCGACTTGTCCCGACTTTGCTCGACTGCCGCTCGCTGCCGCTCGGGTCGTGGTCCATATGACAGCGCAAGCACGACAAACGTCTGCGGGACGAGACGAGACGAGACGAGACGAGACGACTAAGGAATAAATTCGTGGTTACAAATCAAATTTGGAACTCTACATTCCTACACAACAATAGGCGGTGACGTATTACAGAAATCACCTGCCAATTCGTACTGTTTTGTCGTTTTCAAAGTCTTCTTGGCAAACTTGGTTAGCACATTCTCCCTCAAACTGATTTAATTACTGCATTTTCGTACCATTACAGTAGTTTAAAAGGCTTAAGGAAGCATCTTTGTCACAACAGAAAGGTAGTTTGAAAATTGGGCTGGCGACATGACAAAAAAAAAACAGGAAGGGAGCCAACAGCACCCGGGTTTCCCAGGCGGTCACCCATCCAAGTACTAGCCGTGCCCGATGATGCTTAACTTCGGTGATCGGACGAGAACCTGTGTATTCATCATGGTATGGCCGTTGGCGCTCATCTAATGTAGGAGCACGGCAGAATTCGCGTTCGGCTTTTCTCCCAACACACAAAATGTTAGTTTTCGGCCGCATTTGACGAAAGCGCTTCCTTCCGCAACCGCCAGTTCCTCGAGGACGGCGCGGGGAGGCGCGCCCGGCGTCCCAGCAGAGTGACGGCCGAATTGGCGGGCGCACCGCCGCGTGTGTGAGACGCACTGCTGCTCGTTGCACCCCCTGTCATTCGCTGGGCGCGTGTAGCCTTCGACACTAGCGGAGGACGCATCTTGTCCCTGGTGTTCAGCGGAGGGCCTGTGCGGGGTGTGGCAGTGTCGTGCTGGAGGGCCCACTGGTAGCGATGTGGGCTTCCTCGCCTCGCCTCGCCTCTTCTCACACCAGGTGTCTGCGTAGTTTGCAGTGCATTCGCACCATTCCTATCCCTGTCCCTGTCCCCGTCCCGACTTGTCCCGACTTTGCTCGACTGCCGCTCGCTGCCGCTCGGGTCGTGGTCCATATGACAGCGCAAGCACGACAAACGTCTGCGGGACGAGACGAGTCGAGACGAGACGAGACGACTAAGGAATAAATTCGTGGTTACAAATCAAATTTGGAACTTCACACTCCTACACAACAATAGTCGGTGACGTATTTCAGAAATCACCTGCCGATTCGTAGTGTTTTGTCGTTTTCAAAGTCTTCTTGGCAAACTTGGTTAGCACATTCTCCCTCAAACTGAATTAATTACTGCATTTTCGTACCATTACAGTAGTTTAAAAGGCTTAAGGAAGCATCTTTGTCACAACAGAAACGTAGTTTGAAAATTGGGCTGGCGACATTACCAAAAAAAATACGGGAAGGGAGCCAACAGCACCCGGGTTTCCCCAGGCGGTCACCCATCCAAGTACTAGCCGTGCCCGATGATGCTTAACTTCGGTGATCGGACGAGAACCGGTGTATTCATCATGGTATGGCCGTTGGCGCTCATCTAATGTAGGAGCACGGCAGAATTCGCGTTCGGCTTTTCTCACAACACACAAAATGTTAGTTTTCGGCCGCATTTGACAAAAGCGCTTCCTTCCGCAACCGCCAGTTCCTCGAGGACGGCGCGGGGAGGCGCGCCCGGCGTCCCAGCAGAGTGACGGCCGAATAGGCGGGCGCACCGCCGCGTGTGTGAGACGCACTGCTGCTCGTTGCACCCCCTGTCATTCGCTGGGTGCGTGCAGCCTTCGACACTAGCGGAGGACGAATCTTGTCCCTGGTGTTCAGCGGAGGGCCTGTGCGGGGTGTGGCAGTGTCGTGCTGGAGGGCCCACTGGTAGCGATGTGGGCTTCCTCGCCTCGCCTCGCCTCGCCTCACACCAGGTGTCTGCGTAGTTTGCAGTGCATTCGCACCATTCCTATCCCTGTCCCTGTCCCCGTCCCGACTTGTCCCGACTTTGCTCGACTGCCGCTCGCTGCCGCTCGGGTCGTGGTCCATATGACAGCGCAAGCACGACAAACGTCTGCGGGACGAGACGAGACGAGACGAGACGAGACGACTAAGGAATAAATTCGTGGTTACAAATCAAATTTGGAACTCTACACTCCTACACAACAATAGGCGGTGACGTATTTCAGAAATCACCTGCCGATTCGTACTGTTTTGTCGTTTTCAAAGTCCTCTCGGCAAACTTGGTTAGCACATTCTCCCTCAAACTGAGTTAATTACTGCATTTTCGTACCATTACAGTAGTTTAAAAGGCTTAAGGAAGCATCTTTGTCACAACAGAAACGTAGTTTGAAAATTGGGCTGGCGACATAACAAAAAAAAAACGGGAAGGGAGCCAACAGCACCCGGGTTTCCCCAGGCGGTCACCCATCCAAGTACTAGCCGTGTCCGATGATGCTTAACTTCGGTGATCGGACGAGAACCGGTGTATTCATCATGGTATGGCCGTTGGCGCTCATCTAATGTAGGAGCACGGCAGAATTCGCGTTCGGCTTTTCTCACAACACACAAAATGTTAGTTTTCGGCCGCATTTGACGAAAGCGCTTCCTTCCGCAACCGCCAGTTCCTCGTGGACGGCGGGGGGAGGCGCGCCCGGCGTCCCAGCAGAGTGACGGCCGAATTGGCGGGCGCACCGCCGCGTGTGTGAGACGCACTGCTGCTCGTTGCACCCCCTGTCATTCGCTGGGCGCGTGCAGCCTTCGACACTAGCGGAGGACGCATCTTGTCCCTGGTGTTCAGCGGAGGGCCTGTGCGGTGTGTGGCAGTGTCGTGCTGGAGGGCCCACTGGTAGCGATGTGGGCTTCCTCGCCTCGCCTCGCCTCGCCTCGCCTCACACCAGGTGTCTGCGTAGTTTGCAGTGCATTCGCACCATTCCTATCCCTGTCCCTGTCCCAGTCCCGACTTGTCCCGACTTTGCTCGACTGCCGCTCGCTGCCGCTCGGGTCGTGGTCCATATGACAGCGCAAGCACGACAAACGTCTGCGGGACGAGACGAGACGAGACGAGACGAGACGACTAAGGAATAAATTCGTGGTTACAAATCAAATTTGGAACTCTACACTCCTACACAACAATAGGCGGTGACGTATTTCAGAAATCACCTGCCGATTCGTACTGTTTTGTCGTTTTCAAAGTCCTCTCGGCAAACTTGGTTAGCACATTCTCCCTCAAACTGAGTTAATTACAGCATTTTCGTACCATTACAGTAGTTTAAAAGGCTTAAGGAAGCATCTTTGTCACAACAGAAAGGTAGTTTGAAAATTGGGCTGGCGACATGACAAAAAAAAAACAGGAAGGGAGCCAACAGCACCCGGGTTTCCCAGGCGGTCACCCATCCAAGTACTAGCCGTGCCCGATGATGCTTAACTTCGGTGATCGGACGAGAACCTGTGTATTCATCATGGTATGGCCGTTGGCGCTCATCTAATGTAGGAGAACGGCAGAATTCGCGTTCGGCTTTTCTCCCAACACACAAAATGTTAGTTTTCGGCCGCATTTGACGAAAGCGCTTCCTTCCGCAACCGCCAGTTCCTCGAGGACGGCGCGGGGAGGCGCGCCCGGCGTCCCAGCAGAGTGACGGCCGAATTGGCGGGCGCACCGCCGCGTGTGTGAGACGCACTGCTGCTCGTTGCACCCCCTGTCATTCGCTGGGCGCGTGTAGCCTTCGACACTAGCGGAGGACGCATCTTGTCCCTGGTGTTCAGCGGAGGGCCTGTGCGGTGTGGCAGTGTCGTGCTGGAGGGCCCACTGGTAGCGATGTGGGCTTCCTCGCCTCGCCTCGCCTCGCCTCGCCTCTTCTCACACCAGGTGTCTGCGTAGTTTGCAGTGCATTCGCACCATTCCTATCCCTGTCCCTGTCCCCGTCCCGACTTGTCCCGACTTTGCTCGACTGCCGCTCGCTGCCGCTCGGGTCGTGGTCCATATGACAGCGCAAGCACGACAAACGTCTGCGGGACGAGACGAGACGAGACGAGACGACTAAGGAATAAATTCGTGGTTACAAATCAAATTTGGAACTCTACATTCCTACACAACAATAGGCGGTGACGTATTACAGAAAGCACCTGCCAATTCGTACTGTTTTGTCGTTTTCAAAGTCTTCTTGGCAAACTTGGTTAGCACATTCTCCCTCAAACTGATTTAATTACTGCATTTTCGTACCATTACAGTAGTTTAAAAGGCTTAAGGAAGCATCTTTGTCACAACAGAAAGTTAGTTTGAAAATTGGGCTGGCGACATAACAAAAAAAAAAACGGGAAGGGAGCCAACAGCACCCGGGTTTCCCCAGGCGGTCACCCATCCAAGTACTAGCCGTGCCCGATGATGCTTAACTTCGGTGATCGGACGAGAACCGGTGTATTCATCATGGTATGGCCGTTGGCGCTCATCTAATGTAGGAGCACGGCAGAATTCGCGTTCGGCTTTTCTCACAACACACAAAATGTTAGTTTTCGGCCGCATTTGACAAAAGCGCTTCCTTCCGCAACCGCCAGTTCCTCGAGGACGGCGCGGGGAGGCGCGCCCGGCGTCCCAGCAGAGTGACGGCCGAATAGGCGGGCGCACCGCCGCGTGTGTGAGACGCACTGCTGCTCGTTGCACCCCCTGTCATTCCCTGGGTGCGTGCAGCCTTCGACACTAGCGGAGGACGAATCTTCTCCCTGGTGTACAGCGGAGGGCCTGTGCGGGGTGTGGCAGTGTCGTGCTGGAGGGCCCACTGGTAGCGATGTGGGCTTCCTCGCCTCGCCTCGCCTCGCCTCACACCAGGTGTCTGCGTAGTTTGCAGTGCATTCGCACCATTCCTATCCCTGTCCCTGTCCCCGTCCCGACTTGTCCCGACTTTGCTCGACTGCCGCTCGCTGCCGCTCGGGTCGTGGTCCATATGCCAGCGCAAGCACGACAAACGTCTGCGGGACGAGACGAGACGAGACGAGACGAGACGACTAAGGAATAAATTCGTGGTTACAAATCAAATTTGGAACTCTACACTCCTACACAACAATAGGCGGTGACGTATTTCAGAAATCACCTGCCGATTCGTAGTGTTTTGTCGTTTTCAAAGTCTTCTTGGCAAACTTGGTTAGCACATTCTCCCTCAAACTGAGTTAATTACTGCATTTTCGTACCATTACAGTAGTTTAAAAGGCTTAAGGAAGCATCTTTGTCACAACAGAAAGGTAGTTTGAAAATTGGGCTGGCGACATGACAAAAAAAAAACAGGAAGGGAGCCAACAGCACCCGGGTTTCCCAGGCGGTCACCCATCCAAGTACTAGCCGTGCCCGATGATGCTTAACTTCGGTGATCGGACGAGAACCTGTGTATTCATCATGGTATGGCCGTTGGCGCTCATCTAATGTAGGAGCACGGCAGAATTCGCGTTCGGCTTTTCTCCCAACACACAAAATGTTAGTTTTCGGCCGCATTTGACGAAAGCGCTTCCTTCCGCAACCGCCAGTTCCTCGAGGACGGCGCGGGGAGGCGCGCCCGGCGTCCCAGCAGAGTGACGGCCGAATTGGCGGGCGCACCGCCGCGTGTGTGAGACGCACTGCTGCTCGTTGCACCCCCTGTCATTCGCTGGGCGCGTGTAGCCTTCGACACTAGCGGAGGACGCATCTTGTCCCTGGTGTTCAGCGGAGGGCCTGTGCGGGGTGTGGCAGTGTCGTGCTGGAGGGCCCACTGGTAGCGATGTGGGCTTCCTCGCCTCGCCTCGCCTCTTCTCACACCAGGTGTCTGCGTAGTTTGCAGTGCATTCGCACCATTCCTATCCCTGTCCCTGTCCCCGTCCCGACTTGTCCCGACTTTGCTCGACTGCCGCTCGCTGCCGCTCGGGTCGTGGTCCATATGACAGCGCAAGCACGACAAACGTCTGCGGGACGAGACGAGACGAGACGAGACGAGACGACTAAGGAATAAATTCGTGGTTACAAATTAAATTTGGAACTTCACACTCCTACACAACAATAGGCGGTGACGTATTTCAGAAATCACCTGCCGATTCGTAGTGTTTTGTCGTTTTCAAAGTCTTCTTGGCAAACTTGGTTAGCACATTCTCCCTCAAACTGAATTAATTACTGCATTTTCGTACCATTACAGTAGTTTAAAAGGCTTAAGGAAGCATCTTTGTCACAACAGAAACGTAGTTTGAAAATTGGGCTGGCGACATTACCAAAAAAAAATACGGGAAGTAAGCCAACAGCACCCGGGTTTCCCCAGGCGGTCACCCATCCAAGTACTAGCCGTGCCCGATGATGCTTAACTTCGGTGATCGGACGAGAACCGGTGTATTCATCATGGTATGGCCGTTGGCGCTCATCTAATGTAGGAGCACGGCAGAATTCGCGTTCGGCTTTTCTCACAACACACAAAATGTTAGTTTTCGGCCGCATTTGACAAAAGCGCTTCCTTCCGCAACCGCCAGTTCCTCGAGGACGGCGCGGGGAGGCGCGCCCGGCGTCCCAGCAGAGTGACGGCCGAATAGGCGGGCGCACCGCCGCGTGTGTGAGACGCACTGCTGCTCGTTGCACCCCCTGTCATTCGCTGGGTGCGTGCAGCCTTCGACACTAGCGGAGGACGAATCTTGTCCCTGGTGTTCAGCGGAGGGCCTGTGCGGGGTGTGGCAGTGTCGTGCTGGAGGGCCCACTGGTAGCGATGTGGGCTTCCTCGCCTCGCCTCGCCTCGCCTCACACCAGGTGTCTGCGTAGTTTGCAGTGCATTCGCACCATTCCTATCCCTGTCCCTGTCCCCGTCCCGACTTGTCCCGACTTTGCTCGACTGCCGCTCGCTGCCGCTCGGGTCGTGGTCCATATGACAGCGCAAGCACGACAAACGTCTGCGGGACGAGACGAGACGAGACGAGACGAGACGACTAAGGAATAAATTCGTGGTTACAAATCAAATTTGGAACTCTACACTCCTACACAACAATAGGCGGTGACGTATTTCAGAAATCACCTGCCGATTCGTAGTGTTTTGTCGTTTTCAAAGTCTTCTTGGCAAACTTGGTTAGCACATTCTCCCTCAAACTGAGTTAATTACTGCATTTTCGTACCATTACAGTAGTTTAAAAGGCTTAAGGAAGCATCTTTGTCACAACAGAAAGGTAGTTTGAAAATTGGGCTGGCGACATGACAAAAAAAAACAGGAAGGGAGCCAACAGCACCCGGGTTTCCCAGGCGGTCACCCATCCAAGTACTAGCCGTGCCCGATGATGTTTAACTTCGGTGATCGGACGAGAACCTGTGTATTCATCATGGTATGGCCGTTGGCGCTCATCTAATATAGGAGCACGGCAGAATTCGCGTTCGGCTTTTCTCCCAACACACAAAATGTTAGTTTTCGGCCGCATTTGACGAAAGCGCTTCCTTCCGCAACCGCCAGTTCCTCGAGGACGGCGCGGGGAGGCGCGCCCGGCGTCCCAGCAGAGTGACGGCCGAATTGGCGGGCGCACCGCCGCGTGTGTGAGACGCACTGCTGCTCGTTGCACCCCCTGTCATTCGCTGGGCGCGTGTAGCCTTCGACACTAGCGGAGGACGCATCTTGTCCCTGGTGTTCAGCGGAGGGCCTGTGCGGGGTGTGGCAGTGTCGTGCTGGAGGGCCCACTGGTAGCGATGTGGGCTTCCTCGCCTCGCCTCGCCTCTTCTCACACCAGGTGTCTGCGTAGTTTGCAGTGCATTCGCACCATTCCTATCCCTGTCCCTGTCCCCGTCCCGACTTGTCCCGACTTTGCTCGACTGCCGCTCGCTGCCGCTCGGGTCGTGGTCCATATGACAGCGCAAGCACGACAAACGTCTGCGGGACGAGACGAGACGAGACGAGACGAGACGACTAAGGAATAAATTCGTGGTTACAAATCAAATTTGGAACTCTACACTCCTACACAACAATAGGCGGTGACGTATTTCAGAAATCACCTGCCGATTCGTAGTGTTTTGTCGTTTTCAAAGTCTTCTTGGCAAACTTGGTTAGCACATTCTCCCTCAAACTGAGTTAATTACTGCATTTTCGTACCATTACAGTAGTTTAAAAGGCTTAAGGAAGCATCTTTGTCACAACAGAAAGGTAGTTTGAAAATTGGGCTGGCGACATGACAAAAAAAAACAGGAAGGGAGCCAACAGCACCCGGGTTTCCCAGGCGGTCACCCATCCAAGTACTAGCCGTGCCCGATGATGCTTAACTTCGGTGATCGGACGAGAACCTGTGTATTCATCATGGTATGGCCGTTGGCGCTCATCTAATATAGGAGCACGGCAGAATTCGCGTTCGGCTTTTCTCCCAACACACAAAATGTTAGTTTTCGGCCGCATTTGACGAAAGCGCTTCCTTCCGCAACCGCCAGTTCCTCGAGGACGGCGCGGGGAGGCGCGCCCGGCGTCCCAGCAGAGTGACGGCCGAATTGGCGGGCGCACCGCCGCGTGTGTGAGACGCACTGCTGCTCGTTGCACCCCCTGTCATTCGCTGGGCGCGTGTAGCCTTCGACACTAGCGGAGGACGCATCTTGTCCCTGGTGTTCAGCGGAGGGCCTGTGCGGGGTGTGGCAGTGTCGTGCTGGAGGGCCCACTGGTAGCGATGTGGGCTTCCTCGCCTCGCCTCGCCTCGCCTCGCCTCGCCTCACACCAGGTGTCTGCGTAGTTTGCAGTGCATTCGCACCATTCCTATCCCTGTCCCTGTCCCCGTCCCGACTTGTCCCGACTTTGCTCGACTGCCGCTCGCTGCCGCTCGGGTCGTGGTCCATATGACAGCGCAAGCACGACAAACGTCTGCGGGACGAGACGAGACGAGACGAGACGAGACGACTAAGGAATAAATTCGTGGTTACAAATCAAATTTGGAACTCTACACTCCTACACAACAATAGGCGGTGACGTATTTCAGAAATCACCTGCCGATTCGTAGTGTTTTGTCGTTTTCAAAGTCTTCTTGGCAAACTTGGTTAGCACATTCTCCCTCAAACTGAGTTAATTACTGCATTTTCGTACCATTACAGTAGTTTAAAAGGCTTAAGGAAGCATCTTTGTCACAACAGAAAGGTAGTTTGAAAATTGGGCTGGCGACATGACAAAAAAAAACAGGAAGGGAGCCAACAGCACCCGGGTTTCCCAGGCGGTCACCCATCCAAGTACTAGCCGTGCCCGATGATGCTTAACTTCGGTGATCGGACGAGAACCTGTGTATTCATCATGGTATGGCCGTTGGCGCTCATCTAATGTAGGAGCACGGCAGAATTCGCGTTCGGCTTTTCTCCCAACACACAAAATGTTAGTTTTCGGCCGCATTTGACGAAAGCGCTTCCTTCCGCAACCGCCAGTTCCTCGAGGACGACGCAAGGAGGCGCGCCCGGCGTCCCAGCAGAGTGACGGCCGAATTGGCGGGCGCACCGCCGCGTGTGTGAGACGCACTGCTGCTCGTTGCACCCCCTGTCATTCGCTGGGCGCGTGCAGCCTTCGACACTAGCGGAGGACGCATCTTGTCCCTGGTGTTCAGCGGAGGGCCTGTGCGGGGTGTGGCAGTGTCGTGCTGGAGGGCCCACTGTTAGCGATGTGGGCTTCCTCGCCTCGCCTCGCCTCGCCTCGCCTCTTCTCACACCAGGTGTCTGCGTAGTTTGCAGTGCATTCGCACCATTCCTATCCCTGTCCCTGTCCCCGTCCCGACTTGTCCCGACTTTGCTCGACTGCCGCTCGCTGCCGCTCGGGTCGTGGTCCATATGACAGCGCAAGCACGACAAACGTCTGCGGGACGAGACGAGACGAGACGAGACGACTAAGGAATAAATTCGTGGTTACAAATCAAATTTGGAACTCTACATTCCTACACAACAATAGGCGGTGACGTATTACAGAAATGACCTGCCAATTCGTACTGTTTTGTCGTTTTCAAAGTCTTCTTGGCAAACTTGGTTAGCACATTCTCCCTCAAACTGAATTAATTACTGCATTTTCGTACCATTACAGTAGTTTAAAAGGCTTAAGGAAGCATCTTTGTCACAACAGAAACGTAGTTTGAAAATTGGGCTGGCGACATAACAAAAAAAAAAACGGGAAGGGAGCCAACAGCACCCGGGTTTCCCCAGGCGGTCACCCATCCAAGTACTAGCCGGGCCCGATGATGCTTAACTTCGGTGATCGGACGAGAACCGGTGTATTCATCATGGTATGGCCGTTGGCGCTCATCTAATGTAGGAGCACGGCAGAATTCGCGTTCGGCTTTTCTCACAACACACAAAATGTTAGTTTTCGGCCGCATTTGACGAAAGCGCTTCCTTCCGCAACCGCCAGTTCCTCGAGGACGGCGCGGGGAGGCGCGCCCGGCGTCCCAGCAGAGTGACGGCCGAATTGGCGGGCGCACCGCCGCGTGTGTGAGACGCACTGCTGCTCGTTGCACCCCCTGTCATTCGCTGGGTGCGTGCAGCCTTCGACACTAGCGGAGGACGAATCTTGTCCCTGGTGTTCAGCGGAGGGCCTGTGCGGGGTGTGGCAGTGTCGTGCTGGAGGGCCCACTGGTAGCGATGTGGGCTTCCTCGCCTCGCCTCGCCTCGCCTCGCCTCACACCAGGTGTCTGCGTAGTTTGCAGTGCATTCGCACCATTCCTATCCCTGTCCCTGTCCCCGTCCCGACTTGTCCCGACTGCCGCTCGCTGCCGCTCGGGTCGTGGTCCATATGACAGCGCAAGCACGACAAACGTCTGCGGGACGAGACGAGACGAGACGAGACGAGACGACTAAGGAATAAATTCGTGGTTACAAATCAAATTTGGAACTCTACACTCCTACACAACAATAGGCGGTGACGTATTTCAGAAATCACCTGCCGATTCGTAGTGTTTTGTCGTTTTCAAAGTCTTCTTGGCAAACTTGGTTAGCACATTCTCCCTCAAACTGAGTTAATTACTGCATTTTCGTACCATTACAGTAGTTTAAAAGGCTTAAGGAAGCATCTTTGTCACAACAGAAAGGTAGTTTGAAAATTGGGCTGGCGACATGACAAAAAAAAAACAGGAAGGGAGCCAACAGCACCCGGGTTTCCCAGGCGGTCACCCATCCAAGTACTAGCCGTGCCCGATGATGCTTAACTTCGGTGATCGGACGAGAACCTGTGTATTCATCATGGTATGGCCGTTGGCGCTCATCTAATGTAGGAGCACGGCAGAATTCGCGTTCGGCTTTTCTCCCAACACACAAAATGTTAGTTTTCGGCCGCATTTGACGAAAGCGCTTCCTTCCGCAACCGCCAGTTCCTCGAGGACGGCGCGGGGAGGCGCGCCCGGCGTCCCAGCAGAGTGACGGCCGAATTGGCGGGCGCACCGCCGCGTGTGTGAGACGCACTGCTGCTCGTTGCACCCCCTGTCATTCGCTGGGCGCGTGTAGCCTTCGACACTAGCGGAGGACGCATCTTGTCCCTGGTGTTCAGCGGAGGGCCTGTGCGGGGTGTGGCAGTGTCGTGCTGGAGGGCCCACTGGTAGCGATGTGGGCTTCCTCGCCTCGCCTCGCCACGCCTCGCCTCGCCTCACACCAGGTGTCTGCGTAGTTTGCAGTGCATTCGCACCATTCCTATCCCTGTCCCTGTCCCCGTCCCGACTTGTCCCGACTTTGCTCGACTGCCGCTCGCTGCCGCTCGGGTCGTGGTCCATATGACAGCGCAAGCACGACAAACGTCTGCGGGACGAGACGAGACGAGACGAGACGAGACGACTAAGGAATAAATTCGTGGTTACAAATCAAATTTGGAACTCTACACTCCTACACAACAATAGGCGGTGACGTATTTCAGAAATCACCTGCCGATTCGTAGTGTTTTGTCGTTTTCAAAGTCTTCTTGGCAAACTTGGTTAGCACATTCTCCCTCAAACTGAGTTAATTACTGCATTTTCGTACCATTACAGTAGTTTAAAAGGCTTAAGGAAGCATCTTTGTCACAACAGAAAGGTAGTTTGAAAATTGGGCTGGCGACATGACAAAAAAAAAACAGGAAGGGAGCCAACAGCACCCGGGTTTCCCAGGCGGTCACCCATCCAAGTACTAGCCGTGCCCGATGATGCTTAACTTCGGTGATCGGACGAGAACCTGTGTATTCATCATGGTATGGCGTTGGCGCTCATCTAATGTAGGAGCACGGCAGAATTCGCGTTCGGCTTTTCTCCCAACACACAAAATGTTAGTTTTCGGCCGCATTTGACGAAAGCGCTTCCTTCCGCAACCGCCAGTTCCTCGAGGACGGCGCGGGGAGGCGCGCCCGGCGTCCCAGCAGAGTGACGGCCTAATTGGCGGGCGCACCGCCGCGTGTGTGAGACGCACTGCTGCTCGTTGCACCCCCTGTCATTCGCTGGGCGCGTGTAGCCTTCGACACTAGCGGAGGACGCATCTTGTCCCTGGTGTTCAGCGGAGGGCCTGTGCGGGGTGTGGCAGTGTCGTGCTGGAGGGCCCACTGGTAGCGATGTGGGCTTCCTCGCCTCGCCTCGCCTCTTCTCACACCAGGTGTCTGCGTAGTTTGCAGTGCATTCGCACCATTCCTATCCCTGTCCCTGTCCCCGTCCCGACTTGTCCCGACTTTGCTCGACTGCCGCTCGCTGCCGCTCGGGTCGTGGTCCATATGACAGCGCAAGCACGACAAACGTCTGCGGGACGAGACGAGACGAGACGAGACGAGACGACTAAGGAATAAATTCGTGGTTACAAATCAAATTTGGAACTCTACACTCCTACACAACTATAGGCGGTGACGTATTTCAGAAATCACCTGCCGATTCGTAGTGTTTTGTCGTTTTCAAAGTCTTCTTGGCAAACTTGGTTAGCACATTCTCCCTCAAACTGAGTTAATTACTGCATTTTCGTACCATTACAGTAGTTTAAAAGGCTTAAGGAAGCATCTTTGTCACAACAGAAAGGTAGTTTGAAAATTGGGCTGGCGACATGACAAAAAAAAAACAGGAAGGGAGCCAACAGCACCCGGGTTTCCCAGGCGGTCACCCATCCAAGTACTAGCCGTGCCCGATGATGCTTAACTTCGGTGATCGGACGAGAACCTGTGTATTCATCATGGTATGGCCGTTGGCGCTCATCTAATGTAGGAGCACGGCAGAATTCGCGTTCGGCTTTTCTCCCAACACACAAAATGTTAGTTTTCGGCCGCATTTGACGAAAGCGCTTCCTTCCGCAACTGCCAGTTCCTCGAGGACGGCGCGGGGAGGCGCGCCCGGCGTCCCAGCAGAGTGACGGCCGAATTGGCGGGCGCACCGCCGCGTGTGTGAGACGCACTGCTGCTCGTTGCACCCCCTGTCATTCGCTGGGCGCGTGCAGCCTTCGACACTAGCGGAGGACGCACCTTGTCCCTGGTGTTCAGCGGAGGGCCTGTGCGGGGTGTGGCAATGTCGTGCTGGAGGGCCCACTGGTAGCGATGTGGGCTTCCTCGCTTCGCCTCGCCTCGCCTCGCCTCGGCTCGCCTCGCCTCACACCAGGTGTCTGCGTAGTTTGCAGTGCATTCGCACCATTCCTATCCCTGTCCCTGTCCCCGTCCCGACTTGTCCCGACTTTGCTCGACTGCCGCTCGCTGCCGCTCGGGTCGTGGTCCATATGACAGCGCAAGCACGACAAACGTCTGCGGGACGAGACGAGACGAGACGAGACGAGACGACTAAGGAATAAATTCGTGGTTACAAATCAAATTTGGAACTCTACACTCCTACACAACAATAGGCGGTGACGTATTTCAGAAATCACCTGCCGATTCGTAGTGTTTTGTCGTTTTCAACGTCTTCTTGGCAAACTTGGTTAGCACATTCTCCCTCAAACTGAGTTAATTACTGCATTTTCGTACCATTACAGTAGTTTAAAAGGCTTAAGGAAGCATCTTTGTCACAACAGAAAGGTAGTTTGAAAATTGGGCTGGCGACATGACAAAAAAAAAACAGGAAGGGAGCCAACAGCACCCGGGTTTCCCAGGCGGTCACCCATCCAAGTACTAGCCGTGCCCGATGATGCTTAACTTCGGTGATCGGACGAGAACCTGTGTATTCATCATGGTATGGCCGTTGGCGCTCATCTAATGTAGGAGCACGGCAGAATTCGCGTTCGGCTTTTCTCCCAACACACAAAATGTTAGTTTTCGGCCGCATTTGACGAAAGCGCTTCCTTCCGCAACTGCCAGTTCCTCGAGGACGGCGCGGGGAGGCGCGCCCGGCGTCCCAGCAGAGTGACGGCCGAATTGGCGGGCGCACCGCCGCGTGTGTGAGACGCACTGCTGCTCGTTGCACCCCCTGTCATTCGCTGGGCGCGTGCAGCCTTCGACACTAGCGGAGGACGCACCTTGTCCCTGGTGTTCAGCGGAGGGCCTGTGCGGGGTGTGGCAATGTCGTGCTGGAGGGCCCACTGGTAGCGATGTGGGCTTCCTCGCTTCGCCTCGCCTCGCCTCGCCTCGGCTCGCCTCGCCTCACACCAGGTGTCTGCGTAGTTTGCAGTGCATTCGCACCATTCCTATCCCTGTCCCTGTCCCCGTCCCGACTTGTCCCGACTTTGCTCGACTGCCGCTCGCTGCCGCTCGGGTCGTGGTCCATATGACAGCGCAAGCACGACAAACGTCTGCGGGACGAGACGAGACGAGACGAGACGAGACGACTAAGGAATAAATTCGTGGTTACAAATCAAATTTGGAACTCTACACTCCTACACAAGAATAGGCGGTGACGTATTTCAGAAATCACCTGCCGATTCGTAGTGTTTTGTCGTTTTCAAAGTCTTCTTGGCAAACTTGGTTAGCACATTCTCCCTCAAACTGAGTTAATTACTGCATTTTCGTACCATTACAGTAGTTTAAAAGGCTTAAGGAAGCATCTTTGTCACAACAGAAAGGTAGTTTGAAAATTGGGCTGGCGACATGACAAAAAAAAAACAGGAAGGGAGCCAACAGCACCCGGGTTTCCCAGGCGGTCACCCATCCAAGTACTAGCCGTGCCCGATGATGCTTAACTTCGGTGATCGGACGAGAACCTGTGTATTCATCATGGTATGGCCGTTGGCGCTCATCTAATGTAGGAGCACGGCAGAATTCGCGTTCGGCTTTTCTCCCAACACACAAAATGTTAGTTTTCGGCCGCATTTGACGAAAGCGCTTCCTTCCGCAACCGCCAGTTCCTCGAGGACGGCGCGGGGAGGAGCGCCCGGCGTCCCAGCAGAGTGACGGCCTAATTGGCGGGCGCACCGCCGCGTGTGTGAGACGCACTGCTGCTCGTTGCACCCCCTGTCATTCGCTGGACGCGTGTAGCCTTCGACACTAGCGGAGGACGCATCTTGTCCCTGGTGTTCAGCGGAGGGCCTGTGCGGGGTGTGGCAGTGTCGTGCTGGAGGGCCCACTGGTAGCGATGTGGGCTTCCTCGCCTCGCCTCGCCTCTTCTCACACCAGGTGTCTGCGTAGTTTGCAGTGCATTCGCACCATTCCTATCCCTGTCCCTGTCCCCGTCCCGACTTGTCCCGACTTTGCTCGACTGCCGCTCGCTGCCGCTCGGGTCGTGGTCCATATGACAGCGCAAGCACGACAAACGTCTGCGGGACGAGACGAGACGAGACGAGACGAGACGACTAAGGAATAAATTCGTGGTTACAAATCAAATTTGGAACTCTACACTCCTACACAACAATAGGCGGTGACGTATTTCAGAAATCACCTGCCGATTCGTAGTGTTTTGTCGTTTTCAAAGTCTTCTTGGCAAACTTGGTTAGCACATTCTCCCTCAAACTGAGTTAATTACTGCATTTTCGTACCATTACAGTAGTTTAAAAGGCTTAAGGAAGCATCTTTGTCACAACAGAAAGGTAGTTTGAAAATTGGGCTGGCGACATGACAAAAAAAAAAACAGGAAGGGAGCCAACAGCACCCGGGTTTCCCAGGCGGTCACCCATCCAAGTACTAGCCGTGCCCGATGATGCTTAACTTCGGTGATCGGACGAGAACCTGTGTATTCATCATGGTATGGCCGTTGGCGCTCATCTAATGTAGGAGCACGGCAGAATTCGCGTTCGGCTTTTCTCCCAACACACAAAATGTTAGTTTTCGGCCGCATTTGACGAAAGCGCTTCCTTCCGCAACCGCCAGTTCCTCGAGGACGGCGCGGGGAGGCGCGCCCGGCGTCCCAGCAGAGTGACGGCCGAATTGGCGGGCGCACCGCCGCGTGTGTGAGACGCACTGCTGCTCGTTGCACCCCCTGTCATTCGCTGGGCGCGTGTAGCCTTCGACACTAGCGGAGGACGCATCTTGTCCCTGGTGTTCAGCGGAGGGCCTGTGCGGGGTGTGGCAGTGTCGTGCTGGAGGGCCCACTGGTAGCGATGTGGGCTTCCTCGCCTCGCCTCGCCTCTTCTCACACCAGGTGTCTGCGTAGTTTGCAGTGCATTCGCACCATTCCCATCCCTGTCCCTGTCCCCGTCCCGACTTGTCCCGACTTTGCTCGACTGCCGCTCGCTGCCGCTCGGGTCGTGGTCCATATGACAGCGCAAGCACGACAAACGTCTGCGGGACGAGACGAGACGAGACGAGACGACTAAGGAATAAATTCGTGGTTACAAATCAAATTTGGAACTCTACACTCCTACACAACAATAGGCGGTGACGTATTTCAGAAATCACCTGCCGATTCGTAGTGTTTTGTCGTTTTCAAAGTCTTCTTGGCAAACTTGGTTAGCACATTCTCCCACAAACTGAGTTAATTACTGCATTTTCGTACCATTACAGTAGTTTAAAAGGCTTAAGGAAGCATCTTTGTCACAACAGAAAGGTAGTTTGAAAATTGGGCTGGCGACATGACAAAAAAAAAACAGGAAGGGAGCCAACAGCACCCGGGTTTCCCAGGCGGTCACCCATAGAAGTACTAGCCGTGCCCGATGATGCTTAACTTCGGTGATCGGACGAGAACCTGTGTATTCATCATGGTATGGCCGTTGGCGCTCATCTAATGTAGGAGCACGGCAGAATTCGCGTTCGGCTTTTCTCCCAACACACAAAATGTTAGTTTTCGGCCGCATTTGACGAAAGCGCTTCCTTCCGCAACCGCCAGTTCCTCGAGGACGGCGCGGGGAGGCGCGCCCGGCGTCCCAGCAGAGTGACGGCCGAATTGGCGGGCGCACCGCCGCGTGTGTGAGACGCACTGCTGCTCGTTGCACCCCCTGTCATTCGCTGGGCGCGTGTAGCCTTCGACACTAGCGGAGGACGCATCTTGTCCCTGGTGTTCAGCGGAGGGCCTGTGCGGGGTGTGGCAGTGTCGTGCTGGAGGGCCCACTGGTAGCGATGTGGGCTTCCTCGCCTCGCCTCGCCACGCCTCGCCTCGCCTCACACCAGGTGTCTGCGTAGTTTGCAGTGCATTCGCACCATTCCTATCCCTGTCCCTGTCCCCGTCCCGACTTGTCCCGACTTTGCTCGACTGCCGCTCGCTGCCGCTCGGGTCGTGGTCCATATGACAGCGCAAGCACGACAAACGTCTGCGGGACGAGACGAGACGAGACGAGACGACTAAGGAATAAATTCGTGGTTACAAATCCAATTTGGAACTCTACATTCCTACACAACAATAGGCGGTGACGTATTACAGAAATCACCTGCCAATTCGTACTGTTTTGTCGTTTTTAAAGTCTTCTTGGCAAACTTGGTTAGCACATTCTCCCTCAAACTGAATTAATTACTGCATTTTCGTACCATTACAGTAGTTTAAAAGGCTTAAGGAAGCATCTTTGTCACAACAGAAACGTAGTTTGAAAATTGGGCTGGCGACATAACAAAAAAAAAAACGGGAAGGGAGCCAACAGCACCCGGGTTTCCCCAGGCGGTCACCCATCCAAGTACTAGCCGGGCCCGATGATGCTTAACTTCGGTGATCGGACGAGAACCGGTGTATTCATCATGGTATGGCCGTTGGCGCTCGTCTAATGTAGGAGCACGGCAGAATTCGCGTTCGGCTTTTCTCCCAACACACAAAATGTTAGTTTTCGGCCGCATTTGACGAAAGCGCTTCCTTCCGCAACCGCCAGTTCCTCGAGGACGGCGCGGGGAGGCGCGCCCGGCGTCCCAGCAGAGTGACGGCCGAATTGGCGGGCGCACCGCCGCGTGTGTGAGACGCACTGCTGCTCGTTGCACCCCCTGTCATTCGCTGGGTGCGTGCAGCCTTCGACACTAGCGGAGGACGAATCTTGTCCCTGGTGTTCAGCGGAGGGCCTGTGCGGGTTGTGGCAGTGTCGTGCTGGAGGGCCCACTGGTAGCGATGTGGGCTTCCTCGCCTCGCCTCGCCTCGCCTCACACCAGGTGTCTGCGTAGTTTGCAGTGCATTCGCACCATTCCTATCCCTGTCCCTGTCCCCGTCCCGACTTGTCCCGACTTTGCTCGACTGCCGCTCGCTGCCGCTCGGGTCGTGGTCCATATGACAGCGCAAGCACGACAAACGTCTGCGGGACGAGACGAGACGAGACGAGACGAGACGACTAAGGAATAAATTCGTGGTTACAAGTCAAATTTGGAACTCTACACTCCTACACAACAATAGGCGGTGACGTATTTCAGAAATCACCTGCCGATTCGTAGTGTTTTGTCGTTTTCAAAGTCTTCTTGGCAAACTTGGTTAGCACATTCTCCCTCAAACTGAGTTAATTACTGCATTTTCGTACCATTACAGTAGTTTAAAAGGCTTAAGGAAGCATCTTTGTCACAACAGAAAGGTAGTTTGAAAATTGGGCTGGCGACATGAGAAAAAAAAAAACAGGAAGGGAGCCAACAGCACCCGGGTTTCCCAGGCGGTCACCCATCCAAGTACTAGCCGTGCCCGATGATGCTTAACTTCGGTGATCGGACGAGAACCTGTGTATTCATCATGGTATGGCCGTTGGCGCTCATCTAATGTAGGAGCACGGCAGAATTCGCGTTCGGCTTTTCTCCCAACACACAAAATGTTAGTTTTCGGCCGCATTTGACGAAAGCGCTTCCTTCCGCAACCGCCAGTTCCTCGAGGACGGCGCGGGAAGGCGCGCCCGGCGTCCCAGCAGAGTGACGGCCGAATTGGCGGGCGCACCGCCGCGTGTGTGAGACGCACTGCTGCTCGTTGCACCCCCTGTCATTCGCTGGGCGCGTGTAGCCTTCGACACTAGCGGAGGACGCATCTTGTCCCTGGTGTTCAGCGGAGGGCCTGTGCGGTGTGTGGCAGTGTCGTGCTGGAGGGCCCACTGGTAGCGATGTGGGCTTCCTCGCCTCGCCTCGCCTCTTCTCACACCAGGTGTCTGCGTAGTTTGCAGTGCATTCGCACCATTCCCATCCCTGTCCCTGTCCCCGTCCCGACTTGTCCCGACTTTGCTCGACTGCCGCTCGCTGCCGCTCGGGTCGTGGTCCATATGACAGCGCAAGCACGACAAACGTCTGCGGGACGAGACGAGACGAGACGAGACGACTAAGGAATAAATTCGTGGTTACAAATCAAATTTGGAACTCTACACTCCTACACAACAATAGGCGGTGACGTATTTCAGAAATCACCTGCCGATTCGTAGTGTTTTGTCGTTTTCAAAGTCTTCTTGGCAAACTTGGTTAGCACATTCTCCCTCAAACTGAGTTAATTACTGCATTTTCGTACCATTACAGTAGTTTAAAAGGCTTAAGGAAGCATCTTTGTCACAACAGAAAGGTAGTTTGAAAATTGGGCTGGCGACATGACAAAAAAAAAACAGGAAGGGAGCCAACAGCACCCGGGTTTCCCAGGCGGTCACCCATAGAAGTACTAGCCGTGCCCGATGATGCTTAACTTCGGTGATCGGATGAGAACCTGTGTATTCATCATGGTATGGCCGTTGGCGCTCATCTAATGTAGGAGCACGGCAGAATTCGCGTTCGGCTTTTCTCCCAACACACAAAATGTTAGTTTTCGGCCGCATTTGACGAAAGCGCTTCCTTCCGCAACCGCCAGTTCCTCGAGGACGGCGCGGGGAGGCGCGCCCGGCGTCCCAGCAGAGTGACGGCCGAATTGGCGGGCGCACCGCCGCGTGTGTGAGACGCACTGCTGCTCGTTGCACCCCCTGTCATTCGCTGGGCGCGTGTAGCCTTCGACACTAGCGGAGGACGCATCTTGTCCCTGGTGTTCAGCGGAGGGCCTGTGCGGGGTGTGGCAGTGTCGTGCTGGAGGGCCCACTGGTAGCGATGTGGGCTTCCTCGCCTCGCCTCGCCACGCCTCGCCTCGCCTCACACCAGGTGTCTGCGTAGTTTGCAGTGCATTCGCACCATTCCTATCCCTGTCCCTGTCCCCGTCCCGACTTGTCCCGACTTTGCTCGACTGACGCTCGCTGCCGCTCGGGTCGTGGTCCATATGACAGCGCAAGCACGACAAACGTCTGCGGGACGAGACGAGACGAGACGAGACGACTAAGGAATAAATTCGTGGTTACAAATCAAATTTGGAACTCTACATTCCTACACAACAATAGGCGGTGACGTATTACAGAAATCACCTGCCAATTCGTACTGTTTTGTCGTTTTTAAAGTCTTCTTGGCAAACTTGGTTAGCACATTCTCCCTCAAACTGAATTAATTACTGCAATTTCGTACCATTACAGTAGTTTAAAAGGCTTAAGGAAGCATCTTTGTCACAACAGAAACGTAGTTTGAAAATTGGGCTGGCGACATAACAAAAAAAAAAACGGGAAGGGAGCCAACAGCACCCGGGTTTCCCCAGGCGGTCACCCATCCAAGTACTAGCCGGGCCCGATGATGCTTAACTTCGGTGATCGGACGAGAACCGGTGTATTCATCATGGTATGGCCGTTGGCGCTCGTCTAATGTAGGAGCACGGCAGAAATCGCGTTCGGCTTTTCTCCCAACACACAAAATGTTAGTTTTCGGCCGCATTTGACGAAAGCGCTTCCTTCCGCAACCGCCAGTTCCTCGAGGACGGCGCGGGGAGGCGCGCCTGGCGTCCCAGCAGAGTGACGGCCGAATTGGCGGGCGCACCGCCGCGTGTGTGAGACGCACTGCTGCTCGTTGCACCCCCTGTCATTCGCTGGGTGCGTGCAGCCTTCGACACTAGCGGAGGACGAATCTTGTCCCTGGTGTTCAGCGGAGGGCCTGTGCGGGGTGTGGCAGTGTCGTGCTGGAGGGCCCACTGGTAGCGATGTGGGCTTCCTCGCCTCGCCTCGCCTCGCCTCACACCAGGTGTCTGCGTAGTTTGCAGTGCATTCGCACCATTCCTATCCCTGTCCCTGTCCCCGTCCCGACTTGTCCCGACTTTGCTCGACTGCCGCTCGCTGCCGCTCGGGTCGTGGTCCATATGACAGCGCAAGCACGACAAACGTCTGCGGGACGAGACGAGACGAGACGAGACGAGACGACTAAGGAATAAATTCGTGGTTACAAATCAAATTTGGAACTCTACACTCCTACACAACAATAGGCGGTGACGTATTTCAGAAATCACCTGCCGATTCGTAGTGTTTTGTCGTTTTCAAAGTCTTCTTGGCAAACTTGGTTAGCACATTCTCCCTCAAACTGAGTTAATTACTGCATTTTCGTACCATTACAGTAGTTTAAAAGGCTTAAGGAAGCATCTTTGTCACAACAGAAAGGTAGTTTGAAAATTGGGCTGGCGACATGACAAAAAAAAAAACAGGAAGGGAGCCAACAGCACCCGGGTTTCCCAGGCGGTCACCCATCCAAGTACTAGCCGTGCCCGATGATGCTTAACTTCGGTGATCGGACGAGAACCTGTGTATTCATCATGGTATGGCCGTTGGCGCTCATCTAATGTAGGAGCACGGCAGAATTCGCGTTCGGCTTTTCTCCCAACACACAAAATGTTAGTTTTCGGCCGCATTTGACGAAAGCGCTTCCTTCCGCAACCGCCAGTTCCTCGAGGACGGCGCGGGGAGGCGCGCCCGGCGTCCCAGCAGAGTGACGGCCGAATTGGCGGGCGCACCGCCGCGTGTGTGAGACGCACTGCTGCTCGTTGCACCCCCTGTCATTCGCTGGGCGCGTGTAGCCTTCGACACTAGCGGAGGACGCATCTTGTCCCTGGTGTTCAGCGGAGGGCCTGTGCGGGGTGTGGCAGTGTCGTGCTGGAGGGCCCACTGGTAGCGATGTGGGCTTCCTCGCCTCGCCTCGCCTCTTCTCACACCAGGTGTCTGCGTAGTTTGCAGTGCATTCGCACCATTCCTATCCCTGTCCCTGTCCCCGTCCCGACTTGTCCCGACTTTGCTCGACTGCCGCTCGCTGCCGCTCGGGTCGTGGTCCATACGACAGGGCAAGCACGACAAACGTCTGCGGGACGAGACGAGACGAGACGAGACGACTAAGGAATAAATTCGTGGTTACAAATCAAATTTGGAACTCTACACTCCTACACAACAATAGGCGGTGACGTATTTCAGAAATCACCTGCCGATTCGTAGTGTTTTGTCGTTTTCAAAGTCTTCTTGGCAAACTTGGTTAGCACATTCTCCCTCAAACTGAGTTAATTACTGCATTTTCGTACCATTACAGTAGTTTAAAAGGCTTAAGGAAGCATCTTTGTCACAACAGAAAGGTAGTTTGAAAATTGGGCTGGCGACATGACAAAAAAAAAAACAGGAAGGGAGCCAACAGCACCCGGGTTTCCCAGGCGGTCACCCATCCAAGTACTAGCCGTGCCCGATGATGCTTAACTTCGGTGATCGGACGAGAACCTGTGTATTCATCATGGTATGGCCGTTGGCGCTCATCTAATGTAGGAGCACGGCAGAATTCGCGTTCGGCTTTTCTCCCAACACACAAAATGTTAGTTTTCGGCCGCATTTGACGAAAGCGCTTCCTTCCGCAACCGCCAGTTCCTCGAGGACGGCGCGGGGAGGCGCGCCCGGCGTCCCAGCAGAGTGACGGCCGAATTGGCGGGCGCACCGCCGCGTGTGTGAGACGCACTGCTGCTCGTTGCACCCCCTGTCATTCGCTGGGCGCGTGTAGCCTTCGACACTAGCGGAGGACGCATCTTGTCCCTGGTGTTCAGCGGAGGGCCTGTGCGGGGTGTGGCAGTGTCGTGCTGGAGGGCCCACTGGTAGCGATGTGGGCTTCCTCGCCTCGCCTCGCCTCTTCTCACACCAGGTGTCTGCGTAGTTTGCAGTGCATTCGCACCATTCCTATCCCTGTCCCTGTCCCCGTCCCGACTTGTCCCGACTTTGCTCGACTGCCGCTCGCTGCCGCTCGGGTCGTGGTCCATATGACAGGGCAAGCACGACAAACGTCTGCGGGACGAGACGAGACGAGACGAGACGACTAAGGAATAAATTCGTGGTTACAAATCAAATTTGGAACTCTACACTCCTACACAACAATAGGCGGTGACGTATTTCAGAAATCACCTGCCGATTCGTAGTGTTTTGTCGTTTTCAAAGTCTTCTTGGCAAACTTGGTTAGCACATTCTCCCTCAAACTGAGTTAATTACTGCATTTTCGTACCATTACAGTAGTTTAAAAGGCTTAAGGAAGCATCTTTGTCACAACAGAAAGGTAGTTTGAAAATTGGGCTGGCGACATGACAAAAAAAAACAGGAAGGGAGCCAACAGCACCCGGGTTTCCCAGGCGGTCACCCATAGAAGTACTAGCCGTGCCCGATGATGCTTAACTTCGGTGATCGGACGAGAACCTGTGTATTCATCATGGTATGGCCGTTGGCGCTCATCTAATGTAGGAGCACGGCAGAATTCGCGTTCGGCTTTTCTCCCAACACACAAAATGTTAGTTTTCGGCCGCATTTGACGAAAGCGCTTCCTTCCGCAACCGCCAGTTCCTCGAGGACGGCGCGGGGAGGCGCGCCCGGCGTCCCAGCAGAGTGACGGCCGAATTGGCGGGCGCACCGCCGCGTGTGTGAGACGCACTGCTGCTCGTTGCACCCCCTGTCATTCGCTGGGCGCGTGTAGCCTTCGACACTAGCGGAGGACGCATCTTGTCCCTGGTGTTCAGCGGAGGGCCTGTGCGGGGTGTGGCAGTGTCGTGCTGGAGGGCCCACTGGTAGCGATGTGGGCTTCCTCGCCTCGCCTCGCCACGCCTCGCCTCGCCTCACACCAGGTGTCTGCGTAGTTTGCAGTGCATTCGCACCATTCCTATCCCTGTCCCTGTCCCCGTCCCGACTTGTCCCGACTTTGCTCGACTGCCGCTCGCTGCCGCTCGGGTCGTGGTCCATATGACAGCGCAAGCACGACAAACGTCTGCGGGACGAGACGAGACGAGACGAGACGAGACGACTAAGGAATAAATTCGTGGTTACAAATCAAATTTGGAACTCTACACTCCTACACAACAATAGGCGGTGACGTATTTCAGAAATCACCTGCCGATTCGTAGTGTTTTGTCGTTTTCAAAGTCTTCTTGGCAAACTTGGTTAGCACATTCTCCCTCAAACTGAGTTAATTACTGCATTTTCGTACCATTACAGTAGTTTAAAAGGCTTAAGGAAGCATCTTTGTCACAACAGAAAGGTAGTTTGAAAATTGGGCTGGCGACATGACAAAAAAAAAACAGGAAGGGAGCCAACAGCACCCGGGTTTCCCAGGCGGTCACCCATCCAAGTACTAGCCGTGCCCGATGATGCTTAACTTCGGTGATCGGACGAGAACCTGTGTATTCATCATGGTATGGCCGTTGGCGCTCATCTAATGTAGGAGCACGGCAGAATTCGCGTTCGGCTTTTCTCCCAACACACAAAATGTTAGTTTTCGGCCGCATTTGACGAAAGCGCTTCCTTCCGCAACCGCCAGTTCCTCGAGGACGGCGCGGGGAGGCGCGCCCGGCGTCCCAGCAGAGTGACGGCCGAATTGGCGGGCGCACCGCCGCGTGTGTGAGACGCACTGCTGCTCGTTGCACCCCCTGTCATTCGCTGGGCGCGTGTAGCCTTCGACACTAGCGGAGGACGCATCTTGTCCCTGGTGTTCAGCGGAGGGCCTGTGCGGGGTGTGGCAGTGTCGTGCTGGAGGGCCCACTGGTAGCGATGTGGGCTTCCTCGCCTCGCCTCGCCTCTTCTCACACCAGGTGTCTGCGTAGTTTGCAGTGCATTCGCACCATTCCTATCCCTGTCCCTGTCCCCGTCCCGACTTGTCCCGACTTTGCTCGACTGCCGCTCGCTGCCGCTCGGGTCGTGGTCCATATGACAGCGCAAGCACTACAAACGTCTGCGGGACGAGACGAGACGAGACGAGACGAGACGACTAAGGAATAAATTCGTGGTTACAAATCAAATTTGGAACTCTACACTCCTACACAACTATAGGCGGTGACGTATTTCAGAAATCACCTGCCGATTCGTAGTGTTTTGTCGTTTTCAAAGTCTTCTTGGCAAACTTGGTTAGCACATTCTCCCTCAAACTGAGTTAATTACTGCATTTTCGTACCATTACAGTAGTTTAAAAGGCTTAAGGAAGCATCTTTGTCACAACAGAAAGGTAGTTTGAAAATTGGGCTGGCGACATGACAAAAAAAAAAACAGGAAGGGAGCCAACAGCACCCGGGTTTCCCAGGCGGTCACCCATCCAAGTACTAGACGTGCCCGATGATGCTTAACTTCGGTGATCGGACGAGAACCTGTGTATTCATCATGGTATGGCCGTTGGCGCTCATCTAATGTAGGAGCACGGCAGAATTCGCGTTCGGCTTTTCTCCCAACACACAAAATGTTAGTTTTCGGCCGCATTTGACGAAAGCGCTTCCTTCCGCAACTGCCAGTTCCTCGAGGACGGCGCGGGGAGGCGCGCCCGGCGTCCCAGCAGAGTGACGGCCGAATTGGCGGGCGCACCGCCGCGTGTGTGAGACGCACTGCTGCTCGTTGCACCCCCTGTCATTCGCTGGGCGCGTGCAGCCTTCGACACTAGCGGAGGACGCACCTTGTCCCTGGTGTTCAGCGGAGGGCCTGTGCGGGGTGTGGCAATGTCGTGCTGGAGGGCCCACTGGTAGCGATGTGGGCTTCCTCGCTTCGCCTCGCCTCGCCTCGCCTCGGCTCGCCTCGCCTCACACCAGGTGTCTGCGTAGTTTGCAGTGCATTCGCACCATTCCTGTCCCTGTCCCTGTCCCCGTCCCGACTTGTCCCGACTTTGCTCGACTGCCGCTCGCTGCCGCTCGGGTCGTGGTCCATATGACAGCGCAAGCACGACAAACGTCTGCGGGACGAGACGAGACGAGACGAGACGACTAAGGAATAAATTCGTGGTTACAAATCAAATTTGGAACCCTACACTCCTACACAACAATAGGCGGTGACGTATTTCAGAAATCACCTGCCGATTCGTAGTGTTTTGTCGTTTTCAAAGTCTTCTTGGCAAACTTGGTTAGCACATTCTCCCTCAAACTGAGTTAATTACTGCATTTTCGTACCATTACAGTAGTTTAAAAGGCTTAAGGAAGCATCTTTGTCACAACAGAAAGGTAGTTTGAAAATTGGGCTGGCGACATGACAAAAAAAAAACAGGAAGGGAGCCAACAGCACCCGGGTTTCCCAGGCGGTCACCCATCCAAGTACTAGCCGTGCCCGATGATGCTTAACTTCGGTGATCGGACGAGAACCTGTGTATTCATCATGGTATGGCCGTTGGCGCTCATCTAATGTAGGAGCACGGCAGAATTCGCGTTCGGCTTTTCTCCCAACACACAAAATGTTAGTTTTCGGCCGCATTTGACGAAAGCGCTTCCTTCCGCAACCGCCAGTTCCTCGAGGACGGCGCGGGGAGGCGCGCCCGGCGTCCCAGCAGAGTGACGGCCGAATTGGCGGGCGCACCGCCGCGTGTGTGAGACGCACTGCTGCTCGTTGCACCCCCTGTCATTCGCTGGGTGCGTGCAGCCTTCGACACTAGCGGAGGACGAATCTTGTCCCTGGTGTTCAGCGGAGGGCCTGTGCGGGGTGTGGCAGTGTCGTGCTGGAGGGCCCACTGGTAGCGATGTGGGCTTCCTCGCCTCGCCTCGCCTCGCCTCACACCAGGTGTCTGCGTAGTTTGCAGTGCATTCGCACCATTCCTATCCCTGTCCCTGTCCCCGTCCCGACTTGTCCCGACTTTGCTCGACTGCCGCTCGCTGCCGCTCGGGTCGTGGTCCATATGACAGCGCAAGCACGACAAACGTCTGCGGGACGAGACGAGACGAGACGAGACGAGACGACTAAGGAATAAATTCGTGGTTACAAATCAAATTTGGAACTCTACACTCCTACACAACAATAGGCGGTGACGTATTTCAGAAATCACCTGCCGATTCGTAGTGTTTTGTCGTTTTCAAAGTCTTCTTGGCAAACTTGGTTAGCACATTCTCCCTCAAACTGAGTTAATTACTGCATTTTCGTACCATTACAGTAGTTTAAAAGGCTTAAGGAAGCATCTTTGTCACAACAGAAAGGTAGTTTGAAAATTGGGCTGGCGACATGACAAAAAAAAAAACAGGAAGGGAGCCAACAGCACCCGGGTTTCCCAGGCGGTCACCCATCCAAGTACTAGCCGTGCCCGATGATGCTTAACTTCGGTGATCGGACGAGAACCTGTGTATTCATCATGGTATGGCCGTTGGCGCTCATCTAATGTAGGAGCACGGCAGAATTCGCGTTCGGCTTTTCTCCCAACACACAAAATGTTAGTTTTCGGCCGCATTTGACGAAAGCGCTTCCTTCCGCAACCGCCAGTTCCTCGAGGACGGCGCGGGGAGGCGCGCCCGGCGTCCCAGCAGAGTGACGGCCGAATTGGCGGGCGCACCGCCGCGTGTGTGAGACGCACTGCTGCTCGTTGCACCCCCTGTCATTCGTTGGGCGCGTGCAGCCTTCGACACTAGCGGAGGACGCATCTTGTCCCTGGTGTTCAGTGGAGGGCCTGTGCGGGGTGTGGCAGTGTCGTGCTGGAGGGCCCACTGGTAGCGATGTGGGCTTCCTCGCCTCGCCTCGCCACGCCTCGCCTCACACCAGGTGTCTGCGTAGTTTGCAGTGCATTCGCACCATTCCTATCCCTGTCCCCGTCCCCGTCCCGACTTGTCCCGACTTTGCTCGACTGCCGCTCGCTGCCGCTCGGGTCGTGGTCCATATGACAGCGCAAGCACGACAAACGTCTGCGGGACGAGACGAGACGAGACGAGACGAGACGACTAAGGAATAAATTCGTGGTTACAAATCAAATTTGGAACTCTACACTCCTACACAACAATAGGCGGTGACGTATTTCAGAAATCACCTGCCGATTCGTACTGTTTTGTCGTTTTCAAAGTCTTCTTGGCAAACTTGGTTAGCACATTCTCCCACAAACTGAGTTAATTACTGCATTTTCGTACCATTACAGTAGTTTAAAAGGCTTAAAGAAGCATCTTTGTCACAACAGAAAGGTAGTTTGAAAATTGGGCTGGCGACATAACAAAAAAAAACAGGAAGGGAGCCAACAGCACCCGGGTTTCCCAGGCGGTCACCCATCCAAGTACTAGCCGGGCCCGATGATGCTTAACTTCGGTGATCGGACGAGAACCGGTGTATTCATCATGGTATGGCCGTTGGCGCTCATCTAATGTAGGAGCACGGCAGAATTCGCGTTCGGCTTTTCTCCCAACACACAAAATGTTAGTTTTCGGCCGCATTTGACGAAAGCGCTTCCTTCCGCAACCGCCAGTTCCTCGAGGACGGCGCGGGGAGGCGCGCCCGGCGTCCCAGCAGAGTGACGGCCTAATTGGCGGGCGCACCGCCGCGTGTGTGAGACGCACTGCTGCTCGTTGCACCCCCTGTCATTCGCTGGGCGCGTGTAGCCTTCGACACTAGCGGAGGACGCATCTTGTCCCTGGTGTTCAGCGGAGGGCCTGTGCGGGGTGTGGCAGTGTCGTGCTGGAGGGCCCACTGGTAGCGATGTGGGCTTCCTCGCCTCGCCTCGCCTCCTCTCACACCAGGTGTCTGCGTAGTTTGCAGTGCATTCGCACCATTCCTATCCCTGTCCCTGTCCCCGTCCCGACTTGTCCCGACTTTGCTTGACTGCCGCTCGCTGCCGCTCGGGTCGTGGTCCATATGACAGCGCAAGCACGACAAACGTCTGCGGGACGAGACGAGACGAGACGAGACGAGACGACTAAGGAATAAATTCGTGGTTACAAATCAAATTTGGAACTCTACACTCCTACACAACTATAGGCGGTGACGTATTTCAGAAATCACCTGCCGATTCGTAGTGTTTTGTCGTTTTCAAAGTCTTCTTGGCAAACTTGGTTAGCACATTCTCCCTCAAACTGAGTTAATTACTGCATTTTCGTACCATTACAGTAGTTTAAAAGGCTTAAGGAAGCATCTTTGTCACAACAGAAAGGTAGTTTGAAAATTGGGCTGGCGACATGACAAAAAAAAAAAACAGGAAGGGAGCCAACAGCACCCGGGTTTCCCAGGCGGTCACCCATCCAAGTACTAGCCGTGCCCGATGATGCTTAACTTCGGTGATCGGACGAGAACCTGTGTATTCATCATGGTATGGCCGTTGGCGCTCATCTAATGTAGGAGCACGGCAGAATTCGCGTTCGGCTTTTCTCCCAACACACAAAATGTTAGTTTTCGGCCGCATTTGACGAAAGCGCTTCCTTCCGCAACTGCCAGTTCCTCGAGGACGGCGCGGGGAGGCGCGCCCGGCGTCCCAGCAGAGTGACGGCCGAATTGGCGGGCGCACCGCCGCGTGTGTGAGACGCACTGCTGCTCGTTGCACCCCCTGTCATTCGCTGGGCGCGTGCAGCCTTCGACACTAGCGGAGGACGCACCTTGTCCCTGGTGTTCAGCGGTGGGCCTGTGCGGGGTGTGGCAATGTCGTGCTGGAGGGCCCACTGGTAGCGATGTGGGCTTCGTCGCTTCGCCTCGCCTCGCCTCGCCTCGGCTCGCCTCGCCTCACACCAGGTGTCTGCGTAGTTTGCAGTGCATTCACACCATTCCTATCCCTGTCCCTGTCCCCGTCCCGACTTGTCCCGACTTTGCTCGACTGCCGCTCGCTGCCGCTCGGGTCGTGGTCCATATGACAGCGCAAGCACGACAAACGTCTGCGGGACGAGACGAGACGAGACGAGACGAGACGACTAAGGAATAAATTCGTGGATACAAATCAAATTTGGAACTCTACACTCCTACACAACAATAGGCGGTGACGTATTTCAGAAATCACCTGCCGATTCGTAGTGTTTTGTCGTTTTCAAAGTCTTCTTGGCAAACTTGGTTAGCACATTCTCCCTCAAACTGAGTTAATTACTGCATTTTCGTACCATTACAGTAGTTTAAAAGGCTTAAGGAAGCATCTTTGTCACAACAGAAAGGTAGTTTGAAAATTGGGCTGGCGACATGACAAAAAAAAAAACAGGAAGGGAGCCAACAGCACCCGGGTTTCCCAGGCGGTCACCCATCCAAGTACTAGCCGTGCCCGATGATGCTTAACTTCGGTGATCGGACGAGAACCTGTGTATTCATCATGGTATGGCCGTTGGCGCTCATCTAATGTAGGAGCACGGCAGAATTCGCGTTCGGCTTTTCTCCCAACACACAAAATGTTAGTTTTCGGCCGCATTTGACGAAAGCGCTTCCTTCCGCAACCGCCAGTTCCTCGAGGACGGCGCGGGGAGGCGCGCCCGGCGTCCCAGCAGAGTGACGGCCTAATTGGCGGGCGCACCGCCGCGTGTGTGAGACGCACTGCTGCTCGTTGCACCCCCTGTCATTCGCTGGGCGCGTGTAGCCTTCGACACTAGCGGAGGACGCATCTTGTCCCTGGTGTTCAGCGGAGGGCCTGTGCGGGGTGTGGCAGTGTCGTGCTGGAGGGCCCACTGGTAGCGATGTGGGCTTCCTCGCCTCGCCTCGCCTCTTCTCACACCAGGTGTCTGCGTAGTTTGCAGTGCATTCGCACCATTCCTATCCCTGTCCCTGTCCCCGTCCCGACTTGTCCCGACTTTGCTCGACTGCCGCTCGCTGCCGCTCGGGTCGTGGTCCATATGACAGCGCAAGCACGACAAACGTCTGCGGGACGAGACGAGACGAGACGAGACGAGACGACTAAGGAATAAATTCGTGGTTACAAATCAAATTTGGAACTCTACATTCCTACACAACAATAGGCGGTGACGTATTACAGAAATCACCTGCCAATTCGTACTGTTTTGTCGTTTTCAAAGTCTTCTTGGCAAACTTGGTTAGCACATTCTCCCTCAAACTGAATTAATTACTGCATTTTCGTACCATTACAGTAGTTTAAAAGGCTTAAGGAAGCATCTTTGTCACAACAGAAACGTAGTTTGAAAATTGGGCTGGCGACATAACAAAAAAAAAAACGGGAAGGGAGCCAACAGCACCCGGGTTTCCCCAGGCGGTCACCCATCCAAGTACTAGCCGGGCCCGATGATGCTTAACTTCGGTGATCGGACGAGAACCGGTGTATTCATCATGGTATGGCCGTTGGCGCTCATCTAATGTAGGAGCACGGCAGAATTCGCGTTCGGCTTTTCTCCCAACACACAAAATGTTAGTTTTCGGCCGCATTTGACGAAAGCGCTTCCTTCCGCAACCGCCAGTTCCTCGAGGACGGCGCGGGGAGGCGCGCCCGGCGTCCCAGCAGAGTGACGGCCGAATTGGCGGGCGCACCGCCGCGTGTGTGAGACGCACTGCTGCTCGTTGCACCCCCTGTCATTCGTTGGGTGCGTGCAGCCTTCGACACTAGCGGAGGACGAATCTTGTCCCTGGTGTTCAGCGGAGGGCCTGTGCGGGGTGTGGCAGTGTCGTGCTGGAGGGCCCACTGGTAGCGATGTGGGCTTCCTCGCCTCGCCTCGCCTCGCCTCACACCAGGTGTCTGCGTAGTTTGCAGTGCATTCGCACCATTCCTATCCCTGTCCCTGTCCCCGTCCCGACTTGTCCCGACTTTGCTCGACTGCCGCTCGCTGCCGCTCGGGTCGTGGTCCATATGACAGCGCAAGCACGACAAACGTCTGCGGGACGAGACGAGACGAGACGACTAAGGAATAAATTCGTGGTTACAAATCAAATTTGGAACTCTACACTCCTACACAACAATAGGCGGTGACGTATTTCAGAAATCATTTGCCGATTCGTAGTGTTTTGTCGTTTTCAAAGTCTTCCTGGCAAACTTGGTTAGCACATTCTCCCTCAAACTGAGTTAATTACTGCATTTTCGTACCATTACAGTAGTTTAAAAGGCTTAAGGAAGCATCTTTGTCACAACAGAAAGGTAGTTTGAAAATTGGGCTGGCGACATGACAAAAAAAAAAACAGGAAGGGAGCCAACAGCACCCGGGTTTCCCAGGCGGTCACCCATCCAAGTACTAGCCGTGCCCGATGATGCTTAACTTCGGTGATCGGACGAGAACCTGTGTATTCATCATGGTATGGCCGTTGGCGCTCATCTAATGTAGGAGCACGGCAGAATTCGCGTTCGGCTTTTCTCCCAACACACAAAATGTTAGTTTTCGGCCGCATTTGACGAAAGCGCTTCCTTCCGCAACCGCCAGTTCCTCGAGGACCGCGCGGGGAGGCGCGCCCTGCGTCCCAGCGGAGTGACGGCCGAATTGGCGGGCGCACCGCCGCGTGTGTGAGACGCACTGCTGCTCGTTGCACCCCCTGTCATTCGCTGGGCGCGTGCAGCCTTCGACACTAGCGGAGGACGCACCTTGTCCCTGGTGTTCAGCGGAGGGCCTGTGCGGGGTGTGGCAATGTCGTGCTGGAGGGCCCACTGGTAGCGATGTGGGCTTCCTCGCTTCGCCTCGCCTCGCCTCGCCTCGGCTCGCCTCGCCTCACACCAGGTGTCTGCGTAGTTTGCAGTGCATTCGCACCATTCCTATCCCTGTCCCTGTCCCCGTGCCGACTTGTCCCGAATTTGCTCGACTGCCGCTCGCTGCCGCTCGGGTCGTGGTCCATATGACAGCGCAAGCACGACAAACGTCTGCGGGACGAGACGAGACGAGACGAGACGAGACGACTAAGGAATAAATTCGTGGTTACAAATCAAATTTGGAACTCTACACTCCTACACAACAATAGGCGGTGACGTATTTCAGAAATCACCTGCCGATTCGTAGTGTTTTGTCGTTTTCAAAGTCTTCTTGGCAAACTTGGTTAGCACATTCTCCCTCAAACTGAGTTAATTACTGCATTTTCGTACCATTACAGTAGTTAAAAAGGCTTAAGGAAGCATCTTTGTCACAACAGAAAGGTAGTTTGAAAATTGGGCTGGCGACATGACAAAAAAAAAACAGGAAGGGAGCCAACAGCACCCGGGTTTCCCAGGCGGTCACCCATCCAAGTACTAGCCGTGCCCGATGATGCTTAACTTCGGTGATCGGACGAGAACCTGTGTATTCATCATGGTATGGCCGTTGGCGCTCATCTAATGTAGGAGCACGGCAGAATTCGCGTTCGGCTTTTCTCCCAACACACAAAATGTTAGTTTTCGGCCGCATTTGACGAAAGCGCTTCCTTCCGCAACCGCCAGTTCCTCGAGGACGGCGCGGGGAGGCGCGCCCGGCGTCCCAGCAGAGTGACGGCCTAATTGGCGGGCGCACCGCCGCGTGTGTGAGACGCACTGCTGCTCGTTGCACCCCCTGTCATTCGCTGGGCGCGTGTAGCCTTCGACACTAGCGGAGGACGCATCTTGTCCCTGGTGTTCAGCGGAGGGCCTGTGCGGGGTGTGGCAGTGTCGTGCTGGAGGGCCCACTGGTAGCGATGTGGGCTTCCTCGCCTCGCCTCGCCTCGCTTCGCCTCGCCTCGCCTCGCCTCGGCTCGCCTCGCCTCACACCAGGTGTCTGCGTAGTTTGCAGTGCATTCGCACCATTCCTATCCCTGTCCCTGTCCCCGTCCCGACTTGTCCCGACTTTGCTCGAGTGCCGCTCGCTGCCGCTCGGGTCGTGGTCCATATGACAGCGCAAGCACGACAAACGTCTGCGGGACGAGACGAGACGAGACGACTAAGGAATAAATTCGTGGTTACAAATCAAATTTGGAACTCTACACTCCTACACAACAATAGGCGGTGACGTATTTCAGAAATCATTTGCCGATTCGTAGTGTTTTGTCGTTTTCAAAGTCTTCCTGGCAAACTTGGTTAGCACATTCTCCCTCAAACTGAGTTAATTACTGCATTTTCGTACCATTACAGTAGTTTAAAAGGCTTAAGGAAGCATCTTTGTCACAACAGAAAGGTAGTTTGAAAATTGGGCTGGCGACATGACAAAAAAAAAAACAGGAAGGGAGCCAACAGCACCCGGGTTTCCCAGGCGGTCACCCATCCAAGTACTAGCCGTGCCCGATGATGCTTAACTTCGGTGATCGGACGAGAACCTGTGTATTCATCATGGTATGGCCGTTGGCGCTCATCTAATGTAGGAGCACGGCAGAATTCGCGTTCGGCTTTTCTCCCAACACACAAAATGTTAGTTTTCGGCCGCATTTGACGAAAGCGCTTCCTTCCGCAACCGCCAGTTCCTCGAGGACCGCGCGGGGAGGCGCGCCCGGCGTCCCAGCGGAGTGACGGCCGAATTGGCGGGCGCACCGCCGCGTGTGTGAGACGCACTGCTGCTCGTTGCACCCCCTGTCATTCGCTGGGCGCGTGCAGCCTTCGACACTAGCGGAGGACGCACCTTGTCCCTGGTGTTCAGCGGAGGGCCTGTGCGGGGTGTGGCAATGTCGTGCTGGAGGGCCCACTGGTAGCGATGTGGGCTTCCTCGCTTCGCCTCGCCTCGCCTCGCCTCGGCTCGCCTCGCCTCACACCAGGTGTCTGCGTAGTTTGCAGTGCATTCGCACCATTCCTATCCCTGTCCCTGTCCCCGTCCCGACTTGTCCCGAATTTGCTCGACTGCCGCTCGCTGCCGCTCGGGTCGTGGTCCATATGACAGCGCAAGCACGACAAACGTCTGCGGGACGAGACGAGACGAGACGAGACGAGACGACTAAGGAATAAATTCGTGGTTACAAATCAAATTTGGAACTCTACACTCCTACACAACAATAGGCGGTGACGTATTTCAGAAATCACCTGCCGATTCGTAGTGTTTTGTCGTTTTCAAAGTCTTCTTGGCAAACTTGGTTAGCACATTCTCCCTCAAACTGAGTTAATTACTGCATTTTCGTACCATTACAGTAGTTTAAAAGGCTTAAGGAAGCATCTTTGTCACAACAGAAAGGTAGTTTGAAAATTGGGCTGGCGACATGACAAAAAAAAAACAGGAAGGGAGCCAACAGCACCCGGGTTTCCCAGGCGGTCACCCATCCAAGTACTAGCCGTGCCCGATGATGCTTAACTTCGGTGATCGGACGAGAACCTGTGTATTCATCATGGTATGGCCGTTGGCGCTCATCTAATGTAGGAGCACGGCAGAATTCGCGTTCGGCTTTTCTCCCAACACACAAAATGTTAGTTTTCGGCCGCATTTGACGAAAGCGCTTCCTTCCGCAACCGCCAGTTCCTCGAGGACGGCGCGGGGAGGCGCGCCCGGCGTCCCAGCAGAGTGACGGCCTAATTGGCGGGCGCACCGCCGCGTGTGTGAGACGCACTGCTGCTCGTTGCACCCCCTGTCATTCGCTGGGCGCGTGTAGCCTTCGACACTAGCGGAGGACGCATCTTGTCCCTGGTGTTCAGCGGAGGGCCTGTGCGGGGTGTGGCAGTGTCGTGCTGGAGGGCCCACTGGTAGCGATGTGGGCTTCCTCGCCTCGCCTCGCCTCTTCTCACACCAGGTGTCTGCGTAGTTTGCAGTGCATTCGCACCATTCCTATCCCTGTCCCTGTCCCCGTCCCGACTTGTCCCGACTTTGCTCGACTGCCGCTCGCTGGCGCTCGGGTCGTGGTCCATATGACAGCGCAAGCACGACAAACGTCTGCGGGACGAGACGAGACGAGACGAGACGAGACGACTAAGGAATAAATTCGTGGTTACAAATCAAATTTGGAACTCTACACTCCTACACAACAATAGGCGGTGACGTATTTCAGAAATCACCTACCGATTCGTAGTGTTTTGTCGTTTTCAAAGTCTTCTTGGCAAACTTGGTTAGCACATTCTCCCTCAAACTGAGTTAATTACTGCATTTTCGTACCATTACAGTAGTTTAAAAGGCTTAAGGAAGCATCTTTGTCACAACAGAAAGGTAGTTTGAAAATTGGGCTGGCGACATGACAAAAAAAAAAACAGGAAGGGAGCCAACAGCACCCGGGTTTCCCAGGCGGTCACCCATCCAAGTACTAGCCGTGCCCGATGATGCTTAACTTCGGTGATCGGACGAGAACCTGGGTATTCATCATGGTATGGCCGTTGGCGCTCATCTAATGTAGGAGCACGGCAGAATTCGCGTTCGGCTTTTCTCCCAACACACAAAATGTTAGTTTTCGGCCGCATTTGACGAAAGCGCTTCCTTCCGCAACCGCCAGTTCCTCGAGGACCGCGCGGGGAGGCGCGCCCGGCGTCCCAGCGGAGTGACGGCCGAATTGGCGGGCGCACCGCCGCGTGTGTGAGACGCACTGCTGCTCGTTGCACCCCCTGTCATTCGCTGGGCGCGTGCAGCCTTCGACACTAGCGGAGGACGCACCTTGTCCCTGGTGTTCAGCGGAGGGCCTGTGCGGGGTGTGGCAATGTCGTGCTGGAGGGCCCACTGGTAGCGATGTGGGCTTCCTCGCTTCGCCTCGCCTCGCCTCGCCTCGGCTCGCCTCGCCTCACACCAGGTGTCTGCGTAGTTTGCAGTGCATTCGCACCATTCCTATCCCTGTCCCTGTCCCCGTCCCGACTTGTCCCGAATTTGCTCGACTGCCGCTCGCTGCCGCTCGGGTCGTGGTCCATATGACAGCGCAAGCACGACAAACGTCTGCGGGACGAGACGAGACGAGACGAGACGAGACGACTAAGGAATAAATTCGTGGTTACAAATCAAATTTGGAACTCTACACTCCTACACAACAATAGGCGGTGACGTATTTCAGAAATCACCTGCCGATTCGTAGTGTTTTGTCGTTTTCAAAGTCTTCTTGGCAAACTTGGTTAGCACATTCTCCCTCAAACTGAGTTAATTACTGCATTTTCGTACCATTACAGTAGTTTAAAAGGCTTAAGGAAGCATCTTTGTCACAACAGAAAGGTAGTTTGAAAATTGGGCTGGCGACATGACAAAAAAAAAACAGGAAGGGAGCCAACAGCACCCGGGTTTCCCAGGCGGTCACCCATCCAAGTACTAGCCGTGCCCGATGATGCTTAACTTCGGTGATCGGACGAGAACCTGTGTATTCATCATGGTATGGCCGTTGGCGCTCATCTAATGTAGGAGCACGGCAGAATTCGCGTTCGGCTTTTCTCCCAACACACAAAATGTTAGTTTTCGGCCGCATTTGACGAAAGCGCTTCCTTCCGCAACCGCCAGTTCCTCGAGGACGGCGCGGGGAGGCGCGCCCGGCGTCCCAGCAGAGTGACGGCCTAATTGGCGGGCGCACCGCCGCGTGTGTGAGACGCACTGCTGCTCGTTGCACCCCCTGTCATTCGCTGGGCGCGTGTAGCCTTCGACACTAGCGGAGGACGCATCTTGTCCCTGGTGTTCAGCGGAGGGCCTGTGCGGGGTGTGGCAGTGTCGTGCTGGAGGGCCCACTGGTAGCGATGTGGGCTTCCTCGCCTCGCCTCGCCTCTTCTCACACCAGGTGTCTGCGTAGTTTGCAGTGCATTCGCACCATTCCTATCCCTGTCCCTGTCCCCGTCCCGACTTGTCCCGACTTTGCTCGACTGCCGCTCGCTGGCGCTCGGGTCGTGGTCCATATGACAGCGCAAGCACGACAAACGTCTGCGGGACGAGACGAGACGAGACGAGACGAGACGACTAAGGAATAAATTCGTGGTTACAAATCAAATTTGGAACTCTACACTCCTACACAACAATAGGCGGTGACGTATTTCAGAAATCACCTACCGATTCGTAGTGTTTTGTCGTTTTCAAAGTCTTCTTGGCAAACTTGGTTAGCACATTCTCCCTCAAACTGAGTTAATTACTGCATTTTCGTACCATTACAGTAGTTTAAAAGGCTTAAGGAAGCATCTTTGTCACAACAGAAAGGTAGTTTGAAAATTGGGCTGGCGACATGACAAAAAAAAAAACAGGAAGGGAGCCAACAGCACCCGGGTTTCCCAGGCGGTCACCCATCCAAGTACTAGCCGTGCCCGATGATGCTTAACTTCGGTGATCGGACGAGAACCTGGGTATTCATCATGGTATGGCCGTTGGCGCTCATCTAATGTAGGAGCACGGCAGAATTCGCGTTCGGCTTTTCTCCCAACACACAAAATGTTAGTTTTCGGCCGCATTTGACGAAAGCGCTTCCTTCCGCAACTGCCAGTTCCTCGAGGACGGCGCGGGGAGGCGCGCCCGGCGTCCCAGCAGAGTGACGGCCGAATTGGCGGGCGCACCGCCGCGTGTGTGAGACGCACTGCTGCTCGTTGCACCCCCTGTCATTCGTTGGGCGCGTGCAGCCTTCGACACTAGCGGAGGACGCACCTTGTCCCTGGTGTTCAGCGGAGGGCCTGTGCGGGGTGTGGCAATGTCGTGCTGGAGGGCCCACTGGTAGCGATGTGGGCTTCCTCGCTTCGCCTCGCCTCGCCTCGCCTCGGCTCGCCTCGCCTCACACCAGGTGTCTGCGTAGTTTGCAGTGCATTCGCACCATTCCTATCCCTGTCCCTGTCCCCGTCCCGACTTGTCCCGACTTTGCTCGACTGCCGCTCGCTGCCGCTCGGGTCATGGTCCATATGACAGCGCAAGCACGACAAACGTCTGCGGGACGAGACGAGACGAGACGAGACGAGACGACTAAGGAATAAATTCGTGGTTACAAATCAAATTTGGAACTCTACACTCCTACACAACAATAGGCGGTGACGTATTTCAGAAATCACCTGCCGATTCGTAGTGTTTTGTCGTTTTCAAAGTCTTCTTGGCAAACTTGGTTAGCTCATTCTCCCTCAAACTGAGTTAATTACTGCATTTTCGTACCATTACAGTAGTTTAAAAGGCTTAAGGAAGCATCTTTGTCACAACAGAAAGGTAGTTTGTAAATTGGGCTGGCGACATGACAAAAAAAAAAAACAGGAAGGGAGCCAACAGCACCCGGGTTTCCCAGGCGGTCACCCATCCAAGTACTAGCCGTGCCCGATGATGCTTAACTTCGGTGATCGGACGAGAACCTGGGTATTCATCATGGTATGGCCGTTGGCGCTCATCTAATGTAGGAGCACGGCAGAATTCGCGTTCGGCTTTTCTCCCAACACACAAAATGTTAGTTTTCGGCCGCATTTGGCGAAAGCGCTTCCTTCCGCAACTGCCAGTTCCTCGAGGACGGCGCGGGGAGGCGCGCCCGGCGTCCCAGCAGAGTGACGGCCGAATTGGCGGGCGCACCGCCGCGTGTGTGAGACGCACTGCTGCTCGTTGCACCCCCTGTCATTCGTTGGGCGCGTGCAGCCTTCGACACTAGCGGAGGACGCACCTTGTCCCTGGTGTTCAGCGGAGGGCCTGTGCGGGGTGTGGCAATGTCGTGCTGGAGGGCCCACTGGTAGCGATGTGGGCTTCCTCGCTTCGCCTCGCCTCGCTTCGCCTCGCCTCGCCTCGCCTCGGCTCGCCTCGCCTAACACCAGGTGTCTGCGTAGTTTGCAGTGCATTCGCACCATTCCTATCCCTGTCCCTGTCCCCGTCCCGACTTGTCCCGACTTTGCTCGAGTGCCGCTCGCTGCCGCTCGGGTCGTGGTCCATATGACAGCGCAAGCACGACAAACGTCTGCGGGACGAGACGCGACGAGACGAGACGAGACGACTAAGGAATAAATTCGTGGTTACAAATCAAATTTGGAACTCTACACTCCTACACAACAATAGGCGGTGACGTATTTCAGAAATCACCTGCCGATTCGTAGTGTTTTGTCGTTTTCAAAGTCTTCTTGGCAAACTTGGTTAGCACATTCTCCCTCAAACTGAGTTAATTACTGCATTTTCGTACCATTACAGTAGTTTAAAAGGCTTAAGGAAGCATCTTTGTCACAACAGAAAGGTAGTTTGAAAATTGGGCTGGCGACATGACAAAAAAAAAACAGGAAGGGAGCCAACAGCACCCGGGTTTCCCAGGCGGTCACCCATCCAAGTACCAGCCGTGCCCGATGATGCTTAACTTCGGTGATCGGACGAGAACCTGTGTATTCATCATGGTATGGCCGTTGGCGCTCATCTAATGTAGGAGCACGGCAGAATTCGCGTTCGGCTTTTCTCCCAACACACAAAATGTTAGTTTTCGGCCGCATTTGACGAAAGCGCTTCCTTCCGCAACCGCCAGTTCCTCGAGGACGGCGCGGGGAGGCGCGCCCGGCGTCCCAGCAGAGTGACGGCCGAATTGGCGGGCGCACCGCCGCGTGTGTGAGACGCACTGCTGCTCGTTGCACCCCCTGTCATTCGTTGGGCGCGTGCAGCCTTCGACACTAGCGGAGGACGCATCTTGTCCCTGGTGTTCAGTGGAGGGCCTGTGCGGGGTGTGGCAGTGTCGTGCTGGAGGGCCCACTGGTAGCGATGTGGGCTTCCTCGCCTCGCCTCGCCTCGCCTCGCCTCGCCTCACACCAGGTGTCTGCGTAGTTTGCAGTGCATTCGCACCATTCCTATCCCTGTCCCCGTCCCCGTCCCGACTTGTCCCGACTTTGCTCGACTGCCGCTCGCTGCCGCTCGGGTCGTGGTCCATATGACAGCGCAAGCACGACAAACGTCTGCGGGACGAGACGAGACGAGACGAGACGAGACGACTAAGGAATAAATTCGTGGTTACAAATCAAATTTGGAACTCTACACTCCTACACAACAATAGGCGGTGACGTATTTCAGAAATCACCTGCCGATTCGTACTGTTTTGTCGTTTTCAAAGTCTTCTTGGCAAACTTGGTTAGCACATTCTCCCACAAACTGAGTTAATTACTGCATTTTCGTACCATTACAGTAGTTTAAAAGGCTTAAAGAAGCATCTTTGTCACAACAGAAAGGTAGTTTGAAAATTGGGCTGGCGACATAACAAAAAAAAAACAGGAAGGGAGCCAACAGCACCCGGGTTTCCCAGGCGGTCACCCATCCAAGTACTAGCCGGGCCCGATGATGCTTAACTTCGGTGATCGGACGAGAACCGGTGTATTCATCATGGTATGGCCGTTGGCGCTCATCTAATGTAGGAGCACGGCAGAATTCGCTTTCGGCTTTTCTCCGAACACACAAAATGTTAGTTTTCGGCCGCATTTGACGAAAGCGCTTCCTTCCGCAACTGCCAGTTCCTCGAGGACGGCGCGGGGAGGCGCGCCCGGCGTCCCAGCAGAGTGACGGCCGAATTGGCGGGCGCACCGCCGCGTGTGTGAGACGCACTGCTGCTCGTTGCACCCCCTGTCATTCGTTGGGCGCGTGCAGCCTTCGACACTAGCGGAGGACGCACCTTGTCCCTGGTGTTCAGCGGAGGGCCTGTGCGGGGTGTGGCAATGTCGTGCTGGAGGGCCCACTGGTAGCGATGTGGGCTTCCTCGCTTCGCCTCGCCTCGCTTCGCCTCGCCTCGCCTCGCCTCGGCTCGCCTCGCCTCACACCAGGTGTCTGCGTAGTTTGCAGTGCATTCGCACCATTCCTATCCCTGTCCCTGTCCCCGTCCCGACTTGTCCCGACTTTGCTCGAGTGCCGCTCGCTGCCGCTCGGGTCGTGGTCCATATGACAGCGCAAGCACGACAAACGTCTGCGGGACGAGACGAGACGAGACGAGACGAGACGACTAAGGAATAAATTCGTGGTTACAAATCAAATTTGGAACTCTACACTCCTACACAACAATAGGCGGTGACGTATTTCAGAAATCACCTGCCGATTCGTACTGTTTTGTCGTTTTCAAAGTCTTCTTGGCAAACTTGGTTAGCACATTCTCCCACAAACTGAGTTAATTACTGCATTTTCGTACCATTACAGTAGTTTAAAAGGCTTAAAGAAGCATCTCTGTCACAACAGAAAGGTAGTTTGAAAATTGGGCTGGCGACATAACAAAAAAAAAACAGGAAGGGAGCCAACAGCACCCGGGTTTCCCAGGCGGTCACCCATCCAAGTACTAGCCGGGCCCGATGATGCTTAACTTCGGTGATCGGACGAGAACCGGTGTATTCATCATGGTATGGCCGTTGGCGCTCATCTAATGTAGGAGCACGGCAGAATTCGCTTTCGGCTTTTCTCCGAACACACAAAATGTTAGTTTTCGGCCGCATTTGACGAAAGCGCTTCCTTCCGCAACTGCCAGTTCCTCGAGGACGGCGCGGGGAGGCGCGCCCGGCGTCCCAGCAGAGTGACGGCCGAATTGGCGGGCGCACCGCCGCGTGTGTGAGACGCACTGCTGCTCGTTGCACCCCCTGTCATTCGTTGGGCGCGTGCAGCCTTCGACACTAGCGGAGGACGCACCTTGTCCCTGGTGTTCAGCGGAGGGCCTGTGCGGGGTGTGGCAATGTCGTGCTGGAGGGCCCACTGGTAGCGATGTGGGCTTCCTCGCTTCGCCTCGCCTCGCTTCGCCTCGCCTCGCCTCGCCTCGGCTCACCTCGCCTCACACCAGGTGTCTGCGTAGTTTGCAGTGCATTCGCACCATTCCTATCCCTGTCCCTGTCCCCGTCCCGACTTGTCCCGACTTTGCTCGAGTGCCGCTCGCTGCCGCTCGGGTCGTGGTCCATATGACAGCGCAAGCACGACAAACGTCTGCGGGACGAGACGAGACGAGACGAGACGAGACGACTAAGGAATAAATTCGTGGTTACAAATCAAATTTGGAACTCTACACTCCTACACAACAATAGGCGGTGACGTATTTCAGAAATCACCTGCCGATTCGTAGTGTTTTGTCGTTTTCAAAGTCTTCTTGGCAAACTTGGTTAGCACATTCTCCCTCAAACTGAGTTAATTACTGCATTTTCGTACCATTACAGTAGTTTAAAAGGCTTAAGGAAGCATCTTTGTCACAACAGAAAGGTAGTTTGAAAATTGGGCTGGCGACATGACAAAAAAAAAACAGGAAGGGAGCCAACAGCACCCGGGTTTCCCAGGCGGTCACCCATCCAAGTACCAGCCGTGCCCGATGATGCTTAACTTCGGTGATCGGACGAGAACCTGTGTATTCATCATGGTATGGCCGTTGGCGCTCATCTAATGTAGGAGCACGGCAGAATTCGCGTTCGGCTTTTCTCCCAACACACAAAATGTTAGTTTTCGGCCGCATTTGACGAAAGCGCTTCCTTCCGCAACCGCCAGTTCCTCGAGGACGGCGCGGGGAGGCGCGCCCGGCGTCCCAGCAGAGTGACGGCCGAATTGGCGGGCGCACCGCCGCGTGTGTGAGACGCACTGCTGCTCGTTGCACCCCCTGTCATTCGTTGGGCGCGTGCAGCCTTCGACACTAGCGGAGGACGCATCTTGTCCCTGGTGTTCAGTGGAGGGCCTGTGCGGGGTGTGGCAGTGTCGTGCTGGAGGGCCCACTGGTAGCGATGTGGGCTTCCTCGCCTCGCCTCGCCTCGCCTCGCCTCACACCAGGTGTCTGCGTAGTTTGCAGTGCATTCGCACCATTCCTATCCCTGTCCCCGTCCCCGTCCCGACTTGTCCCGACTTTGCTCGACTGCCGCTCGGGTCGTGGTCCATATGACAGCGCAAGCACGATAAACGTCTGCGGGACGAGACGAGACGAGACGAGACGAGACGACTAAGGAATAAATTCGTGGTTACAAATCAAATTTATTACTCTACACTCCTACACAACAATAGGCGGTGACGTATTTCAGAAATCACCTGTCGATTCGTACTGTTTTGTCGTTTTCAAAGTCTTCTTGGCAAACTTGGTTAGCACATTCTCCCTCAAACTGAGTTAATTATTGCATTTTCGTACCATTAGAGTAGTTTAAAAGGCTTAAGGAAGCATCTTTGTCACAACAGAAAGGTAGTTTGAAAATTGGGTTGGCGACATAACAAAAAAAAAAAAGCAGGAAGGGAGCCAACAGCACCCGGGTTTCCCAGGCGGTCACCCATCCAAGTACTAGCCGGGCCCGATGATGCTTAACTTCGGTGAACGGACGAGAACCGGTGTATTCATCATGATATGGCCGTTGGCGCTCATCTAATGTAGGAGCACGGCAGAATTCGCGTTCGGCTTTTCTCCCAACACACAAAATGTTAGTTTTCGGCCCCATTTGACGAAAGCGCTTCCTTCCGCAACCGCCAGTTCCTCGAGGACGGCGCGGGGAGGCGCGCCCGGCTTCCCAGCAGAGTGACGGCCGAATTGGCGGGCGCACCGCCGCGTGTGTGAGACGCACTGCTGCTCGTTGCACCCCCTGTCATTCGCTGGGCGCGTGCAGCCTTCGACACTAGCGGAGGACGCATCTTGTCCCTGGTGTTCAGCGGAAGGCCTGTGCGGGGTGTGGCAGTGTCGTGCTGGAGGGCCCACTGGTAGCGATGTGGGCTTCTTCGCTTCGCCTCGCCTCGCCTCGCCACACACCAGGTGTCTGCGTAGTTTGCAGTGCATTCGCACCATTCCTATCCCTGTCCCCGTCCCCGTCCCGACTTGTCCCGACTTTGCTCGACTGCCGCTCGCTGCCGCTCGGGTCGTGGTCCATATGACAGCGCAAGCACGACAAACGTCTGCGGGACGAGACGAGACGAGACGAGACGAGACGACTAAGGAATAAATTCGTGGTTACAAATCAAATTTGGAACTCTACACTCCTACACAACAATAGGCGGTGACGTATTTCAGAAATCACTTGCCGATTCGTAGTGTTTTGTCGTTTTCAAAGTCTTCTTGGCAAACTTGGTTAGCACATTCTCCCTAAAACTGAGTTAATTACTGCATTTTCGTACCATTACAGTAGTTTAAAAGGCTTAAAGAAGCATCTTTGTCACAACAGAAAGGTAGTTTGAAAATTGGGCTGGCGACATGACAAAAAAAAAAACAGGAAGGGAGCCAACAGCACCCGGGTTTCCCAGGCGGTCACCCATCCAAGTACTAGCCGGGCCCGATGATGCTTAACTTCGGTGATCGGACGAGAACCGGTGTATTCATCATGGTATGGCCGTTGGCGCTCATCTAATGTAGGAGCACGGCAGAATTCGCGTTCGGCTTTTCTCCCAACACACAAAATGTTAGTTTTCGGCCGCATTTGACGAAAGCGCTTCCTTCCGCAACCGCCAGTTCCTCGAGGACGGCGCGGGGAGGCGCGCCCGGCGTCCCAGCAGAGTGACGGCCGAATTGGCGGGCGCACCGCCGCGTGTGTGAGACGCACTGCTGCTCGTTGCACCCCTGTCATTCGCTGGGCGCGTTCAGCCTTCGACACTAGCGGAGGACGCATCTTGTCCCTGGTGTTCAGCGGAGGGCCTGTGCGGGATGTGGCAGTGTCGTGCTGGAGGGCCCACTGGTAGCGATGTGGGCTTCCTCGCCTCGCCTCGCCTCGCCACGCCTCGCCTCACACCAGGTGTCTGCGTAGTTTGCAGTGCATTCGCACCATTCCTATCCCTGTCCCTGTCCCCGTCCCGACTTGTCCCGACTTTGCTCGACTGCCGCTCGGGTCGTGGTCCATATGACAGCGCAAGCACGATAAACGTCTGCGGGACGAGACGAGACGAGACGAGACGAGACGACTAAGGAATAAATTCGTGGTTACAAATCAAATTTATTACTCTACACTCCTACACAACAATAGGCGGTGACGTATTTCAGAAATCACCTGTCGATTCGTACTGTTTTGTCGTTTTCAAAGTCTTCTTGGCAAACTTGGTTAGCACATTCTCCCTCAAACTGAGTTAATTATTGCATTTTCGTACCATTAGAGTAGTTTAAAAGGCTTAAGGAAGCATCTTTGTCACAACAGAAAGGTAGTTTGAAAATTGGGTTGGCGACATAACAAAAAAAAAAAAGCAGGAAGGGAGCCAACAGCACCCGGGTTTCCCAGGCGGTCACCCATCCAAGTACTAGCCGGGCCCGATGATGCTTAACTTCGGTGAACGGACGAGAACCGGTGTATTCATCATGGTATGGCCGTTGGCGCTCATCTAATGTAGGAGCACGGCAGAATTCGCGTTCGGCTTTTCTCCCAACACACAAAATGTTAGTTTTCGGCCCCATTTGACGAAAGCGCTTCCTTCCGCAACCGCCAGTTCCTCGAGGACGGCGCGGGGAGGCGCGCCCGGCTTCCCAGCAGAGTGACGGCCGAATTGGCGGGCGCACCGCCGCGTGTGTGAGACGCACTGCTGCTCGTTGCACCCCCTGTCATTCGCTGGGCGCGTGCAGCCTTCGACACTAGCGGAGGACGCATCTTGTCCCTGGTGTTCAGCGGAAGGCCTGTGCGGGGTGTGGCAGTGTCGTGCTGGAGGGCCCACTGGTAGCGATGTGGGCTTCTTCGCCTCGCCTCGCCTCGCCTCGCCACACACCAGGTGTCTGCGTAGTTTGCAGTGCATTCGCACCATTCCTATCCCTGTCCCCGTCCCCGTCCCGACTTGTCCCGACTTTGCTCGAATGCCGCTCGCTGCCGCTCGGGTCGTGGTCCATATGACAGCGCAAGCACGACAAACGTCTGCGGGACGAGACGAGAGGAGACGAGACGAGACGAGACGACTAAGGAATAAATTCGTGGTTACAAATCAAATTTGGAACTCTACACTCCTACACAACAATAGGCGGTGACGTATTTCAGAAATCACCAGCCGATTTGTACTGTTTTGTCGTTTTCAAAGTCTTCTTGGCAAACTTGGTTAGTACATTCTCCCTCAAACTGAGTTAATTACTGCATTTTCGTACCATTACGGTAGTTTAAAAGGCTTAAAGAAGCATCTTTGTCACAACAGAAAGGTAGTTTGAAAATTGGGCTGGCGACATAACAAAAAAAAACAGGAAGGGAGCCAACAGCACCCGGGTTTCCCAGGCGGTCACCCATCCAAGTACTAGCCGGGCCCGATGATGCTTAACTTCGGTGATCGGACGAGAATTTTTTTTTTTTTTTTTTTTTTTTTCAAACTGAGTTAATTACTGCATTTTCGTACCATTACAGTAGTTTAAAAGGCTTAAGGAAGCATCTTTGTCGCAACAGAAAGGTAGTTTGAAAATTGGGCTGGCGACATAACAAAAAAAAAAAAAAAAAAAAAAAAAAAGGAAGGGAGCCAACAGCACCCGGGTTTCCCAGGCGGTCACCCATCCAAGTACTAGCCGGGCCCGATGATGCTTAACTTCGGTGATCGGACGAGAACTTTTTTTTTTTTTTTTTTTTTTTTATTTTTTTTTTTTTTTTTTTTTGGACGAGAACTTTTTTTTTTTTTTTTTTTTTTTTTGCCCGATGATGCTTAACTTTTTTTTTTTTTTTTTTTTTCAACTAAATATACTTCATTGTAAGAGCAGGCCAGGGTGGCGGTGGAGGCAAAGTGGGCGGGGGTCGCAATCCGAGGCCCGGCCACAGTGTCTCCCTCGCCCTCCCAACCCAAGAAACAGGGAATAACGGAAAAGTGGTGTATTGTACTCTCTTTATTTTTTTTTTTTTTTTTGTGCGAGATCAGCATTTTTCTTATTGGTTTCTTTTTTTTTTTCTTCTTTTTTTTTTTTTTTTTTTTTTTTTTTTTTTTTTTTTTTTTTTTTTTTTTTTTTTTTGAGATCCTTTAGGAGAACAAAGGTCCATTGTGGCCAGCGGAAACATGTCCAAAACGATGTGAGAAAGGAATACCATCCGCTGAAGGTGTGGATATAACGTGAGGAAGGAAGAACGCAAACGCGAAACACAAATAAAAAACCATTCTAGAAGGACAATGACCACAAGTCAGCAGCGGAGGCCTCCCGCCGCAAGAGAAAAGCAAAAGTAAAGAGACTCTCAAAGAAAATTTAAAAAATAAAAAACACACACGAACGAGCACACTATACGTGCCAAATATGTCCGGCGCACGGTAAAGGTGAATTCTACACAATTCCGGCAGCAGCAAACATATTTCGTCTTCTCGATAAGCTTGATTTCCGTGCCCAAGAGGCAACCGTTTCAACACAAAATATCTTTAAGCACCGTCTCACAGTTCAGGGACAAGTCAATTGACAGTCCTGCAATAGTCACAAAAATTTAGGAAAAGTCAGCAATTAGGGAACAAATCGTCAAATCCAGGAGAGAAAAAAAAAAAAACCAATATGGCAATCCTAAGGACAACCTCCCAAAATGGCGGAAGAGTAGTCGAGCCGGTGAGACAAATTAACTGTCATACATCAAGAATAGAACAATGATATCATTCCGCACATTCCACCAAAAGGAACAGTGGAATGGAAAGTACATAATCATGGCAGGAGAGAAATATGTAATTTAGTAAAGGCGGTCCGTAGAGGTACATCTAAAAATCGGGCATAATTGGAAACATACTGCGGGTTACGTTTCTCCCGCCCATAGTAGTCCCAAAGATACGTCAAAAACTGCAAGCGATCCATGAGTCGAAGAGAAAAAATCGCATGTGCAGCATGCGCAGCGATCCACACGGTAGCGTTTCTCTTGGTGGCAGGATACGGCCGCCAGTCGGGAACCAGGATATACAAAGGCTGTATGGCACGCGGGGTAGTCCGATTGATCAATGCCAACATCTCACGGGTGGCATCCCATACCTCTTGAAACTGGGGGCACACAAAACGGTGTTCGATCGTGTCCTCAGCCGCGCACCGCCCGCAGAGGCCACTCGGGAGGAGATTGATTGCGTGGAGTTTCGCATTCGTGGCAACGGTGCGATTCACAACTTTATACCAGGTGGCCCGAACATCGGATGTCAACAATTTACTGGAAATGTTGGACCACACCGTCCGCCAATCGCATTGCGGCAGCCTCAACTCCCATTTGTTAGTCGGCAGAGTTCCGCGGAGGGCCTCTGCGATCGCGCTGACGCTACCCCTGCGCCGGTCGTCGCCTATCAGATAGCTAGTGTGGAGGAAATACTGGCGAACGAAATTCAATCTGTACGGGATAGCCTGGACAGAGACAGGCGCGCGGAGAGAAGCAGGGCGGTAAAGGTCGAAGAGTACCGACGTGGGGCTAAGCCCCGCATTGGCTATTACACGGTTGGTTCGGTGGAGCAAAAGGGCAGCACACTTTGAAGGAAAATCAACCATACCGACGCCGCCCCTGTCCGGCGGGAGCGTGCAAATATTGTAGGCGACTTTAAAGATTTCGCCTCGCCAGACCAACCAAGAAACAGCATGCTTGATTGCCCGTTCAATCTCCTTCGGCACCGGCAAAACTTGAGCCAAGTACCAGGCCTTGGCCAACACCTGGGTATTTACAACCGAAGCTCTATCCAGCAAAGACAAATTTCGTTTGGCGGCAGCCTGAGTCGCCGCTCGTACAGAATATAACACCGCGCGCCAATTTATCACCGCCATTTGTTGTACATTGGCAGTCATCTGGATCCCGAGAATCTTATGTCGCAACCTTACGGTATACCAATCACGACGGACAGCCCTCATGGTCGCAGTAAGCGGCAGTAAGATGGATTTACGGGGGTTCACAACCGCACCCGATGCCGTTTCAAATTGGTGAAGAATGAGGCGGAGCGTATCAATATCATCGGGACGTTGGATAAAAACACCCAAGTCGTCCGCATACGCCCGACAGACAAGCGAACCCGTACCAAACGGGACACCGTGGCAAACATTTGTTATCTTACGGATCAGAGGATCCAACGCTAAAACGAATAATCCCATGGAAAGTGGGCACCCTTGGCGGACGGATCTGTTCATCCTGAGGACATCACCGGCCTGGCCATGAAAAAGGATTCTGGATGTAGCCGATTTCAGAAGGTTAGATATCACATGCGTGAATGTTAAACCAAATCCAAACTTAGACATGACCCGCCGCAAGTACTCGTGACTAATTCTATCAAACGCGTTATGAAAATCAATGGAAAGTATCGCAGCCCGGCCGCCACGGCGTGACGAGGCAGAAGCGATACACTCACGATACGCGAGTACAGCGTCATAAATATTCCGTCCAGGTACGGCACACGATTGAGAAGGACTAATGACGGTCTTCAACGCCGGCCGCAAACGGTGGGAAAAGCAGCGTGCTATGATTTTATAATCGGCGTTTAAGAGTGTGATCGGCCGTAAAGTCACCGCACTTGGGATGCCAGTGGTTTTCGGGATGAGGACGACGAGACCCTCTAAAAATTCTTCCGGCACATCGAGACCATTATGTATTTCATTCACCATGGCAACAAAAGTATCAGTTAAAAGACCGGAAAATTTCACATAAAATTCCACAGGAATGCCGTCATGGCCAGGGGCCTTTCCCTTCGGGCTAGCCTTAACGGCGGCAGAAACATCAGCAGCTGTAAAACGCTCATTTAAAAGAAGTCTATCCTGACGCGTTAAAATAGAAGGCAGGTCGTGTAAAAACATCTGCAAGGAGGCTTCATTCAAAGGTTGAGATTGAAAGAGATTAGAGTAGTGATCGTAAATTTCGTCCTGAATCACCCGGCAATCTGAAGTCCTAAGACCGTCACGCGTTATCCAGTCGGTGAATAAAAGTTTTTCACGCCGCAGACGGGCCCGTCGTAAATGATACAATGAAAGCGGTTCCTCCAAAGTGGGATCGAAAGGCCTGCTACGGACAACAGAGCCCTGTGCCTTCCGATGCAGATGGTTTAAAATCTTCGTCTTAATTTTCCGTAACGTGGGAAGGAGTTCAGGGCGGTCGGTAACCCGAGTAATTAAATCCTGTAAACAATCGCGATAGAAAGCGACCGTCATCACTTCCCAATGGGCCTTGTCACGACAGTAATTAATGAGCAGAGTACGAATAGCCGGTTTAGCGTGACGGAGCCACCAATCGACAGTAGAACCCGCCTGTGGGCGGCTCTGAAGAAGTTGGTGCCACAACAAATGCACCTGTTCGACAAGACTGACGTCATCCAAAACACTAACATTGAATTTCCAGTAGGATCGCGTACGTTCTGGGCGAACAGACGGAACATTAAAAGCACACAAATAACCACAATGATCCGAAAAAGCGACGGGAGCAACTTCTGCCTGCAAGATTTGAGCAGCGAGGTCCGGCGATATATAAAATCTGTCCAATCTACTATGCCCAGTAGGATAAAAATAAGTAAAACCTGTAGCAGTCGGACTAAAACAAAGCCACGTGTCCTCAAGTTTAAAAGTGTCAACTAAAGTTTGCAGTGCAAGACACTTATTCGCCGTCGGCTCCTGGTCGGCATCACGCAAGACACAATTAAAATCACCACCTAAGATGATCCGTCGGTGGTTTCGATGGAAGAGCTGACATAAATCATGATGGAAAAAAGTATCCCTCAGACGTTTATTGTCAGTTCCAGAGGGGGCATACACGTTAACAAAAAATATGTCGCAGATAACACATGCCAACCCTCGTCCATTCGGTAAAATTTCTACGTGTTTATACTCTAAACCGGGCGTGATTAAAATAGCCGTACCAAAGGTCGCTTCCGGATCAATATTAAGAATTACATTATAGGCAGTAAGATGCGGGACAACGTCAGCTGTTATTTCTTGAAGGAAAACCACATCGCAACGAGCAGATTGCAAAAAGTGTAAGAGGGCGTGAACTTTACGGTCACTTCGGATGTGATTGATATTAAGGGTGAGGACGCGTAACTGGTGGAATGCACGCGTCAGGGTGGACTCTGTAACTTAAGCGGAACTAGAAAAAGTGATCCTCCTCCACATCATCAGACCACTGCATGGTGTCCGAAGGAGCAGGTGCGGCGTCCGGAACGGGCCGGGAAGCGGGGGCGGTGGGCACCGACACAGGTGGACCGTGTACGAAAGGTGCGTCGCGACGCTCTTGGACCAAAGTATCCGTCAGTCCCTCAACCGCCTGGTCGAAGGTGACGTCGACGCCCTCAGTGGGCGCCGTTTTCGAACGCTTCTTTGACCTTTTACGCTTCGGTTTTGGATCGGCAGGGGCGGACTGAGTGGAAGCTTGGGACACCTCACTTTCGGCACCGCTAGCATCCGCCTCGCCGGCGGTGGACGGGCCCGGCTGTGACGGCAATTTCCGCTTGTCTGTCGGCGGGGCGGGGACTGAAATCGGCCGTGGTGACGCGACCAACATTTCAGAAGTCTCCGGAACGGGCACGTCCGAAACACTGACGGCTGGCAAATCAGCAATACGGACCTCGCGAGGGGTGTGATCGGCAGGTAAACTTTGTTCTGACACAACCGGGGGAACGACAACTGTGGGCGGAGTCACATTGTCAGACACAGGAGCCTCAGCTGCAGGAGCGGCAGAAACCGGTCGGTCGGGCGGGGTGATCGAGGGGGGTCCAACCAACGCGCCCGCATACGTGGAGGTATCAGCAGCTTCGCGCGGCAGCTGAGCCGGCCTGCGTAAAGTGCAGGTTTGTCGCAAATGATCTGTTTTGCCACACACGGAGCACGTCTGCGGCTGCCCACTATAGCTGAGGAAAGCGCGCGTGCCAGCAATGAGCAAATACGACGGTATATGTTTCTTCAAATCTACACGGACCGTCCGAACACCACTCAGAACCCGGTACCTAAATCCTGCAGGCCACACATCATTCTCCACACTAAGCACGGTGCCAAATTCTCCGAGTTTACGAGCAATGGCCTCATTTGGGCATTCGAACGGAACATTATAAACTTTCACATTTCGAATGCCGAAGCCTGCCGGCAGAATCAAAACATCAGACAAAGCACCGTCCACGTGCTTAAACTTCTTAACTCCACCACTTTCGGTAACAAGCTTGTCTACAAAATCCGCGGTCGGAAGTTTCAAAAATACAGAGTTTTGAATAAAGTCAAGCTGGATACCGATCAAATCAGATTCGGGAATACGCAATTCGGAAAATACCCATTCGTGTACATCAAAAGGCGACGGTCTAGCCGCGTTCCTATCAAAAACACACTGTACGGAGTTAGCACGATTCATAATAAAGCGTCAATAAACTTACAGGAACTAGTAGAGAAGAGAGAACGCTGCGAGGCGCAGCACCAAACACGCGACGAAGACACCGCCTGCAGCACACGAAGGTGTCAGCAGGCACGAGCCTAACACACGTCCGGCTGGGCGCGTGCAGCCTTCGACACTAGCGGAGGACGCACCTTGTCCCTGGTGTTCAGCGGAGGGCCTGTGCGGGGTGTGGCAATGTCGTGCTGGAGGGCCCACTGGTAGCGATGTGGGCTTCCTCGCCTCGCCTCGCCTCGCCTCGCCTCGCCTCGCCTCGCCTCACACTAGGTGTCTGCGTAGTTTGCAGTGCATTCGCACCATTCCTATCCCTGTCCCTGTCCCCGTCCCGACTTGTCCCGACTTTGCTCGACTGCCGCTCGCTGCCGCTCGGGTCGTGGTCCATATGACAGCGCAAGCACGACAAACGTCTGCGGGACGAGACGAGACGAGACGAGACGAGACGACTAAGGAATAAATTCGTGGTTACAAATCAAATTTGGAACTCTACACTCCTACACAAGAATAGGCGGTGACGTATTTCAGAAATCACCTGCCGATTCGTAGTGTTTTGTCGTTTTCAAAGTCTTCTTGGCAAACTTGGTTAGCACATTCTCCCTCAAACTGAGTTAATTACTGCATTTTCGTACCATTACAGTAGTTTAAAAGGCTTAAGGAAGCATCTTTGTCACAACAGAAAGGTAGTTTGAAAATTGGGCTGGCGACATGACAAAAAAAAAACAGGAAGGGAGCCAACAGCACCCGGGTTTCCCAGGCGGTCACCCATCCAAGTACTAGCCGTGCCCGATGATGCTTAACCTCGGTGATCGGACGAGAACCTGTGTATTCATCATGGTATGGCCGTTGGCGCTCATCTAATGTAGGAGCACGGCAGAATTCGCGTTCGGCTTTTCTCCCAACACGCAAAATGTTAGTTTTCGGCCGCATTTGACGAAAGCGCTTCCTTCCGCAACCGCCAGTTCCTCGAGGACGGCGCGGGGAGGCGCGCCCGGCGTCCCAGCAGAGTGACGGCCGAATTGGCGGGCGCACCGCCGCGTGTGTGAGACGCACTGCTGCTCGTTGCACCCCCTGTCATTCGCTGGGCGCGTTCTGCCTTCGACACTAGCGGAGGACGCATCTTGTCCCTGGTGTTCAGCGGAGGGCCTGTGCGGGGTGTGGCAGTGTCGTGCTGGAGGGCCCACTGGTAGCGATGTGGGCTTCCTCGCCTCGCCTCGCCTCGCCTCGTCGCGCCTCACACCAGGTGTCTGCGTAGTTTGCAGTGCATTCGCACCATTCCTATCCCTGTCCCAGTCCCCGTCCCGACTTGTCCCGACTTTGCTCGACTGCCGCTCGCTGCCGCTCGGGTCGTGGTCCATATGACAGCGCAAGCACGACAAACGCCTGCGGGACGAGACGAGACGAGACGAGACGACTAAGGAATAAATTCGTCGTTACAAATCAAATTTGGAACTCTACACTCCTACACAACAATAGGCGGTGACGTATTTCAGAAATCACCTGACGATTCGTAATGTTTTGTTGTTTACAAAGTCTTCTTGGCAAACTTGGTTAGCACATTCTCCCTCAAACTGAGTTAATTACTGCATTTTCGTACCATTACAGTAGTTTAAAAGGCTTAAAGAAGCATCTTTGTCACAACAGAAAGATAGTTTGAAAATTGGGCTGGCGACATAACAAAAAAAAAACAGGAAGGGAGCCAGCAGCATCCGGGTTTCCCAGGCGGTCACCCATCCAAGTACTAGCCGGGCCCGATGTTGCTTAACTTCGGTGATCGGACGAGAACCGGTGTATTCATCATGGTATGGCCGTTGGCGCTCATCTAATGTAGGAGCACGGCAGAATTCGCGTTCGGCTTTTCTCCCAACACACAAAATGTTAGTTTTCGGCCGCATTTGACGAAAGCGCTTCCTTCCGCAACCGCCAGTTCCTCGAGGACGGCGCGGGGAGGCGCGCCCGGCGTCCCAGCAGAGTGACGGCCGAATTGGCGGGCGCACCGCCGCGTGTGTGAGACGCACTGCTGCTCGTTGCACCCCCTGTCATTCGCTGGGCGCGTGCAGCCTTCGACACTAGCGGAGGACGCATCTTGTCCCTGGTGTTCAGCGGAGGGCCTGTGCGGGGTGTGGCAGTGTCGTGCTGGAGGGCCCACTGGTAGCGATGTGGGCTTCCTCGCCTCGCCTCGCCTCGCCTCGCCTCGCCTCGCCTCACACCAGGTGTCTGCGTAGTTTGCAGTGCATTCGCACCATTCCTATCCCTGTCCCTGTCCCCGTCCCGACTTGTCCCGACTTTGCTCGACTGCCGCTCGCTGCCGCTCGGGTCGTGGTCCATATGACAGCGCAAGCACGACAAACGTCTGCGGGACGAGACGAGACGAGACGAGACGAGACGACTAAGGAATAAATTCGTGGTTACAAATCAAATTTGGAACTCTACACTCCTACACAACAATAGGCGGTGACGTATTTCAGAAATCACCTGCCGATTCGTACTGTTTTGTCGTTTTCAAAGTCTTTTTGGCAAACTTGGTTAGCACATTCTCCCTCAAACTGAGTTAATTACTGCATTTTCGTACCATTACAGTAGTTTAAAAGGCATAAAGAAGCATCTTTGTCACAACAGAAAGGTAGTTTGAAAATTGGGCTGGTGACATAACAAAAAAAAAAAAAAAACAGGAAGGGAGCCAGCAGCACCCGGGTTTCCCAGGCGGTCACCCATCCAAGTACTAGTCGGGCCCGATGATGCTTAACTTCAGTGAACGGACGAGAACCGGTGTATTCATCATGGTATGGCCGTTGGCGCTCATCTAATGTAGGAGCACGGCAGAATTCGCGTTCGGCTTTTCTCCCAACACACAAAATGTTAGTTTTCGGCCCCATTTGACGAAAGCGCTTCCTTCCGCAACCGCCAGTTCCTCGAGGACGGCGCGGGGAGGCGCGCCCGGCGTCCCAGCAGAGTGACAGCCGAATTGGAGGGCGCACCGCCGCGTGTGTGAGACGCACTGCTGCTCGTTGCACCCCCTGTCATTCGCTGGGCGCGTGCAGCCTTCGACACTAGCGGAGGACGCATCTTGTGCCTGGTGTTCAGCGGAGGGCCTGTACGGGATGTGGCAGTGTCGTGCTGGAGGGCCCACTGGTAGCGATGTGGGCTTCCTCGCCTCGCCTCGACTCGCCTCGCCTCGCCTCGCCTCACACCAGGTGTCTGCGTAGTTTGCAGTGCATTCGCACCATTCCTATCCCTGTCCCAGTCCCCGTCCCGACTTGTCCCGACTTTGCTCGACTGCCGCTCGCTGCCGCTCGGGTCGTGGTCCATATGACAGCGCAAGCACGACAAACGTCTGCGGGACGAGACGAGACGAGACGACTAAGGAATAAATTCGTGGTTACAAATCAAATTTGGAACTCTACACTCCTACACAACAATAGGCGGTGACGTATTTCAGAAATCACCTGCCGATTCGTACTGTTTTGTCGTTTTCAAAGTCTTCTTGGCAAACTTGGTTAGCACATTCTCCCTCAAACTGAGTTAATTACTGCATTTTCGTACCATTACAGTAGTTTAAAAGGCTCAAAGAAGCATCTTTGTCACAACAGAAAGGTAGTTTGAAAATTGGGCTGGCGACATAACAAAAAAAAAAAAACAGGAAGGGAGCCAACAGCAGCCGGGTTTCCCAGGCGGTCACCCATCCAAGTACTAGCAGGGCCCGATGATGCTTAACTTCGGTGATCGGACGAGAACCGGTGTATTCATCATGGTATGGCCGTTGGCGCTCATCTAATGTAGGAGCACGGCAGAATTCGCGTTCGGCTTTTCTCCCAACACACAAAATGTTAGTTTTCGGCCGAATTTGACGAAAGCGCTTCCTTCCGCAACCGCCAGTTCCTCGAGGACGGCGCGGGGAGGCGCGCCCGGCGTCCCAGCAGAGTGACGGCCGAATTGGCGGGCGCACCGCCGCGTGTGTGAGACGCACTGCAGCTCGTTGCACCCCCTGTCATTCGCTGGGCGCGTGCAGCCTTCGACACTAGCGGAAGACGCATCTTGTCCCTGGTGTTCAGCGGAGGGCCTGTGCGGGGTGTGGCAGTGTCGTGATGGAGGGCCCACTGGTAGCGATGTGGGCTTCCTCGCCTCGCCTCGCCTCGCCTCGCCTCGCCTCACACCAGGTGTCTGCGTAGTTTGCAGTGCATTCGCACCATTCCTATCCCTGTCCCTGTCCCCGTCCCGACCTGTCCCGACTTTGCTCGACTGCCGCTCGCTGCCGCTCGGGTCGTGGTCCATATGACAGCGCAAGCACGACAAACGTCTGCGGGACGAGACGAGACGAGACGAGACGAGACGACTAAGGAATAAATTCGTGGTTACAAATCAAATTTGGAACTCTACACTCCTACACAACAATAGGCGGTGACGTATTTCAGAAATCACCTGCCGATTCGTACTGTTTTGTCGTTTTCAAAGTCCTCTTGGCAAACTTGGTTAGCACATTCTCCCTCATACTGAGTTAATTACTGCATTTTCGTACCATTACAGTAGTTTAAAAGGCATAAAGAAGCATCTTTGTCACAACAGAAAGGTAGTTTGAAAATTGGGCTGGTGACATAACAAAAAAAAACAGGAAGGGAGCCAGCCGCACCCGGGTTTCCCAGGCGGTCACCCATCCAAGTACTAGCCATGCCCGATGATGCTTAACTTCGGTGATCGGACGAGAACCGGTGTATTCTTCATGGTATGGCCGTTGGCGCTCAACTAATGTAGGAGCACGGCAGAATTCGCGTTCGGCTTTTCTCCCAACACACAAAATGTTAGTTTTCGGCCGCATTTGACGAAAGCGCTTCCTTCCGCAACCGCCAGTTCCTCGAGGACGGCGCGGGGAGGCGCGCCCGGCGTCCCAGCAGAGTGACGGCCGAATTGGCGGGCGCACCGCCGCGTGTGTGAGACGCACTGCTGCTCGTTGCACCCCCTGTCATTCGCTGGGCGCGTGCACCCTTCGACACTAGCGGAGGACGCATCTTGTCCCTGGTGTTCAGCGGAGGGCCTGTGCGGGGTGTGGCAGTGTCGTGCTGGAGGGCCCGCTGGTAGCGATGTGGGCTTCCTCGCCTCGCCTCGCCTCGCCTCGCCTCACACCAGGTGTCTGCGTAGTTTGCAGTGCATTCGCACCATTCCTATCCCTGTCCCTGTCCCCGTCCCGACTTGTCCCGACTTTGCTCGACTGCCGCTCGGGTCGTGGTCCATATGACAGCGCAAGCACGACAAACGTCTGCGGGACGAGACGAGACGAGACGAGACGACTAAGGAATAAATTCGTCGTTACAAATCAAATTTGGAACTCTACACTCCTACACAACAATAGGCGGTGACGTATTTCAGAAATCACCTGACGATTCGTAATGTTTTGTTGTTTACAAAGTCTTCTTGGCAAACTTGGTTAGCACATTCTCCCTCAAACTGAGTTAATTACTGCATTTTCGTACCATTACAGTAGTTTAAAAGGCTTAAAGAAGCATCTTTGTCACAACAGAAAGATAGTTTGAAAATTGGGCTGGCGACATAACAAAAAAAAAAACAGGAAGGGAGCCAGCAGCACCCGGGTTTCCCAGGCGGTCACCTATCCAAGTACTAGTCGGGCCCGATGATGCTTAACTTCGGTGAACGGACGAGAACCGGTGTATTCATCATGGTATGGCCGTTGGCGCTCATCTAATGTAGGAGCACGGCAGAATTCGCGTTCGGCTTTTCTCCCAACACACAAAATGTTAGTTTTCGGCCGCATTTGACGAAAGCGCTTCCTTCCGCAACCGCCAGTTCCTCGAGGACGACGCAAGGAGGCGCGCCCGGCGTCCCAGCAGAGTGACGGCCGAATTGGCGGGCGCACCGCCGCGTGTGTGAGACGTACTGCTGCTCGTTGCACCCCCTGTCATTCGCTGGGCGCGTGCAGCCTTCGACACTAGCGGAGGACGCATTTTGTCCCTGGTGTTCAGCGGAGGGCCTGTGCGGGGTGTGGCAGTGTCGTGCTGGAGGGCCCACTGGTAGCGATGTGGGCTTCCTCGCCTCGCCTCGAATCGCCTCGCCACACACCAGGTGTCTGCGTAGTTTGCAGTGCATTCGCACCATTCCTATCCCTGTCCCTGTCCCCATCCCGACTTGTCCCGAATTTGCTCGACTGCCGCTCGGGTCGTGGTCCATATGACAGCGCAAGCACGACAAACGTCTGCGGGACGAGACGAGACGAGACGAGACGAGACGAGACGACTAAGGAATAAATTCGTGGTTACAAATCAAATTTGGAACTCTACACTCCTACACAACAATAGGCGGTGACGTATTTCAGAAATCACCTGCCGATTTGTACTGTTTTGTCGTTTTCAAAGTCCTCTTGGCAAAATTGGTTAGCACATTCTCCCTCAAACTGAGTTAATTACTGCATTTTCGTACCATTACAGTAGTTTAAAAGGCTTAAAGAAGCATCTTTGTCACAACAGTAAGGTAGTTTGAAAATTGGGCTGGCGACATAACAAAAAAAAAAAAAACAGGAAGGGAGCCAAGAGCACCCGGGTTTTCCAGGCGGTCACCCATCCAAGTACTAGCCGGGCCCGATGATGCTTAACTTCGGTGATCGGACGAGAACCGGTGTATTCATCATGGTATGGCCGTTGGCGCTCAGCTAATGTAGGAGCACGGCAGAATTCGCGTTCGGCTTTTCTCCCAACACACAAAATGTTAGTTTTCGGCTGCATTTGACGAAAGCGCATCCTTCCGCAACCGCCAGTTCCTCGAGGACGGCGCGGGGAGGCGCGCCCGGCGTCCCAGCAGAGTGACGGCCGAATTGGCGGGCGCACCGCCGCGTGTGTGAGACGCACTGCTGCTCGTTGCACCTCCTGTCATTCGCTGGGCGCGTGCAGCCTTCGACACTAGCGGAGGACGCATCTTGTCCCTGGTGTTCAGCGGAGGGCCTGTGCGGGATGTGGCAGTGTCGTGCTGGAGGGCCCACTGGTAGCGATGTGGGCTTCCTCGCCTCGCCTCGCCTCGCCTCGAATCGCCTCACACCAGGTGTCTGCGTAGTTTGCAGTGCATTCGCACCATTCCTATCCCTGTCCCTGTCCCCGTCCCGACTTGTCCCGACTTTGCGCGACTGCCGCTCGCTGCCGCTCCGGTCGTGGTCCATATGACAACGCAAGCACGACAAACGTCTGCGGGACGAGACGAAACGAGACGAGACGAGACGACTAAGGAATAAATTCGTGGTCACAAATCAAATTTGGAACTCTACACTCCTACACAACAATAGGCGGTGACGTATTTCAGAAATCACCTGCCGATTCGTACTGTTTTGTCGTTTTCAAAGTCTTCTTGGCAAACTTGGTTAGCACATTCTCCCTCAAACTGAGTTAATTACTGCATTTTCGTACCATTACAGTAGTTTAAAAGGCTTAAAGAAGCATCTTTGTCACAACAGAAAGGTAGTTTGAAAATTGGGCTGGCGACATAACAAAAAAAAAAACAGGAAGGGAGCCAACAGCAGCCGGGTTTCCCAGGCGGTCACCCATCCAAGTACTAGCCGGGCCCGATGATGCTTAACTTCGGTGATCGGACGAGAACCGGTGTATTCATCATGGTATGGCTGTTGGCGCTCATCTAATGTAGGAGCACGGCAGAATTCGCGTTCGGCTTTTCTCCCAACACACAAAATGTTAGTTTTCGGCCGCATTTGACGAAAGCGCTTCCTTCCGCAACCGCCAGTTCCTCGAGGACGGCGCGGGGAGGCGCGCCCGGCGTCCCAGCAGAGTGACGGCCGAATTGGCGAGCGCCCCGCCGCGTGTGTGAGACGCACTGCTGCTCGTTGCACCCCCTGTCATTCGCTGGGCGCGTGCACCCTTCGACACTAGCGGAGGACGCATCTTGTCCCTGGTGTTCAGCGGAGGGCCTGTGCGGGGTGTGGCAGTGTCGTGCTGGAGGGCCCGCTGGTAGCGATGTGGGCTTCCTCGCCTCGCCTCGCCTCGCCTCACACCAGGTGTCTGCGTAGTTTGCAGTGCATTCGCACCATTCCTATCCCTGTCCCTGTCCCCGTCCCGACTTGTCCCGACTTTGCTCGACTGCCGCTCGGGTCGTGGTCCATATGACAGCGCAAGCACGACAAACGTCTGCGGGACGAGACGAGACGAGACGAGACGAGACGACTAAGGAATAAATTCGTGGTTACAAATCAAATTTGGAAATCTACACACCTACACAACAATAGGCGGTGACGTATTTCAGAAATCACCTGCCGATTCGTACTGTTTTGTCGTTTTCAAACTCCTCTTGGCAAACTTGGTTAGCACATTCTCCCTCAAACTGAGTTAATTACTGCATTTTCGTACTATTACAGTAGTTTAAAGGCATAAAGAAGCATCTTTGTCACAACAGAAAGGTAGTTTGAAAATTGGGCTGGTGACATAACAAAAAAAACAGGAAGGGAGCCAGCAGCACCCGGGTATCCCAGGCGGTCACCCATCCAAGTACTAGCCGGGCCCGATGATGCTTAACTTCGGTGATCGGACGAGAACCGGTGTATTCATCATGGTATGGCCGTTGGCGCTCATCTAATGTAGGAGCACGGCAGAATTCGCGTTCGGCTTTTCTCCCAACACACAAAATGTTAGTTTTCACCCGCATTTGACGAAAGCGCTTCCTTCCGCAACCGCCAGTTCCTCGAGGACGGCGCGGGGAGGCGCGCCCGGCGTCCCAGCAGAGTGACGGCCGAATTGGCGGGCGCACCGCCGCGTGTGTGAGACGCACTGCTGCTCGTTGCACCCCCTGTCATTCGCTGGGCGCGTGCAGCCTTCGACACTAGCGGAGGACGCATCTTGTCCCTGGTGTTCAGCGGAGGGCCTGTGCGGGGTGTGGCAGTGTCGTGCTGGAGGGCCCACTGGTAGCGATGTGGGCTTCCTCGCCTCGCCTCGCCTCGCCTCGCCTCGCCTCACACCAGGTGTCTGCGTAGTTTGCAGTGCATTCGCACCATTCCTATCCCTGTCCCTGTCCCCGTCCCGACTTGTCCCGACTTTGCTCGACTGCCGCTCGGGTCGTGGTCCATATGACAGCGCAAGCACGACAAACGTCTGCGGGACGAGACGAGACGAAACGAGACGAGACGACTAAGGAATAAATTCGTGGTTACAAATCAAATTTGGAACTCTACACACCTACACAACAATAGGCGGTGACGTATTTCAGAAATCACCTGCCGATTCGTACTGTTTTGTCGTTTTCAAAGTCCTCTTGGCAAACTTGGTTAGCTCATTCTCCCTCAAACTGAGTTAATTACTGCATTTTCGTACCATTACAGTAGTTTAAAAGGCATAAAGAAGCATCTTTGTCACAACAGAAAGGTAGTTTGAAAATTGGGCTGGTGACATAACAAAAAAAAACAGGAAGGGAGCCAGCAGCACCCGCGTTTCCCAGGCGGTCACCCATCCAAGTACTAGCCGGGCCCGATGATGCTTAACTTCGGTGATCGGACGAGAACCGGTGTATTCATCATGGTATGGCCGTTGGCGCTCATCTAATGTAGGAGCACGGCAGAATTCGCGTTCGGCTTTTCTCCCAACACACAAAATGTTAGTTTTCGGCCGCATTTGACGAAAGCGCTTCCTTCCGCAACCGCCAGTTCCTCGAGGACGGCGCGGGGAGGCGCGCCCGGCGTCCCAGCAGAGTGACGGCCGAATTGGCGGGCGCACCGCCGCGTGTGTGAGACGCACTGCTGCTCGTTGCACCCCCTGTCATTCACTGGGCAAGTGCAGCCTTCGACACTAGCGGAGGACGCATCTTGTCCCTGGTGTTCAGCGGAGGGCCTGTGCGGGGTGTGGCAGTGTCGTGCTGGAGGGCCCACTGGTAGCGATGTGGGCTTCCTCGCCTCGCCTCGCCTCGCCTCACACCAGGTGTCTGCGTAGTTTGCAGTGCATTCGCACCATTCCTATCCCTGTCCCTGTCCCCGTCCCGACTTGTCCCGACTTTGCTCGACTGCCGCTCGCTGCCGCTCGGGTCGTGGTCCATAAGACAGCGCAAGCACGACAAACGTCTGCGGGACGAGACGAGACGAGACGAGACGAGACGACTAAGGAATAAATTCGTTGTTACAAATCAAATTTGGAACTCTACACTCCTACACAACAATAGGCGGTGACGTATTTCAGAAATCACCTGCCGATTCGTACTGTTTTGTCGTTTTCAAAGTCCTCTTGGCAAACTTGGTTAGCACATTCTCCCTCAAACTGAGTTAATTACTGCATTTTCGTACCATTACAGTAGTTTAAAAGGCATAAAGAAGCATCTTTGTCACAACAGAAAAGGTAGTTTGAAAATTGGGCTGGTGAAATAACAAAAAAAAACACGAAGGGAGCCAGCAGCACCCGGGTTTTCCAGGCGGTCACCCATCCAAGTACTAGCCGGGCCCGATGATGCTTAACTTCGGTGATCGGACGAGAACCGGTGTATTCATCATGGTATGGCCGTTGGCGCTCATCTAATGTAGGAGCACGGCAGAATTCGCGTTCGGCTTTTCTCCCAACACACAAAATGTTAGTTTTCGGCCGCATTTGACGAAAGCGCTTCCTTCCGCAACCGCCAGTTCCTCGAGGACGGCGCGGGGAGGCGCGTCCGGCGTCCCAGCAGAGTGACGGCCGAATTGGCGGGCGCACCGCCGCGTGTGTGAGACGTACTGCTGCTCGTTGCACCCCCTGTCACGACTGCCGCTCGCTGCCGCTCGGGCCGTGGTCCATATGACAGCGCAAGCACGACAAACGTCTGCGGGACGAGACGAGACGAGACGAGACGAGACGACTAAGGAATAAATTCGTGGTTACAAATCAAATTTGGAACTCTATACACCTGCACAACAATAGGCGGTGACGTATTTCAGAAATCACCTGCCGATTCGTACTGTTTTGTCGTCTTCAAAGTCCTCTTGGCAAACTTGGTTAGCACATTCTCCCTCAAACTGAGTTAATTACTGCATTTTCGTACCATTACAGTAGTTTAAAAGGCATAAAGAAGCATCTTTGTCACAACAGAAAGGTAGTTTGAAAATTGGGCTGGTGACATAACAAAAAAAAACAGGAAGGGAGCCAGCAGCATCCGGGTTTCCCAGGCGGTCACCCATCCAAGTACTAGCCGGGCCCGATGATGCTTAACTTCGGTGATCGGACGAGAACCGGTGTATTCATCATGGTATGGCCGTTGGCGCTCATCTAATGTAGGAGCACGGCAGAATTCGCGTTCGGCTTTTCTCCCAACACACAAAATGTTAGTTTTCGGCCGCATTTGACGAAAGCGCTTCCTTCCGCAACCGCCAGTTCCTCGAGGACGGCGCGGGGAGGCGCGCCCGGCGTCCCAGCAGAGTGACGGCCGAATTGGCGGGCGCACCGCCGCGTGTGTGAGACGCACTGCTGCTCGTTGCACCCCCTGTCATTCGCTGGGCGCGTGCAGCCTTCGACACTAGCGGAGGACGCATCTTGTCCCTGGTGTTCAGCGGAGGGCCTGTGCGGGGTGTGGCAGTGTCGTGCTGGAGGGCCCACTGGTAGCGATTTGGGCTTCCTCGCCTCGCCTCGCCTCGCCTCGCCTCGCCTCACACCAGGTGTCTGCGTAGTTTGCAGTTTATTCGCACCATTCCTATCCCTGTCCCTGTCCCCGTCCCGACTTGTCCCGACTTTGCTCGACTGCCGCTCGGGTCGTGGTCCATATGACAGCGCAAGCACGACAAACGTCTGCGGGACGAGACGAGACGAGACGAGACGAGACGACTAAGGAATAAATTCGTGGTTACAAATCAAATTTGGAACTCTACACACCTACACAACAATAGGCGGTGACGTATTTCAGAAATCACCTGCCGATTCGTACTGTTTTGTCGTTTTCAAAGTCCTCTTGGCAAACTTGGTTAGCACATTCTCCCTCAAACTGAGTTAATTACTGCATTTTCGTACCATTACAGTAGTTTAAAAGGCATAAAGAAGCATCTTTGTCACAACAGAAAGGTAGTTTGAAAATTGGGCTGGTGACATAACAAAAAAAACCAGGAAGGGAGCCAGCAGCACCCGGGTTTCCCAGGCGGTCACCCATCCAAGTACTAGCCGGGCCCGATGATGCTTAACTTCGGAGATCGGACGAGAACCGGTGTATTCATCATGGTATGGCCGTTGGCGCTCATCTAATGTAGGAGCACGGCAGAATTCGCGTTCGGCTTTTCTCCCAACACACAAAATGTTAGTTTTCGGCCGCATTTGACGAAAGCGCTTCCTTCCGCAACCGCCAGTGCCTCGAGGACGGCGCGGGGAGGCGCGCCCGGCGTCCCAGCAGAGTGACGGCCGAATGGCGGGCGCACCGCCGCGTGTGTGAGACGCACTGCTTCTCGTTGCACCCCCTGTCATTCGCTGGGCGCGTGCAGCCTTCGACACAAGCGGAGGACGCATCTTGTCCCTGGTGTTCAGCGGAGGGCCTGTGCGGGGTGTGGCAGTGTCGTGCTGGAGGGCCCACTGGTAGCGATGTGGGCTTCCTCGCCTCGCCTCGCCTCGCCTCGCCTCACACCAGGTGTCTGCGTAGTTTGCAGTGCATTCGCACCATTCCTATCCCTGTCCCTGTCCCCGTCCCGACTTGTCCCGACTTTGCTCGACTGCCGCTCGGGTCGTGGTCCATATGACAGCGCAAGCACGACAAACGTCTGCGGGACGAGACGAGACGAGACGAGACGAGACGACTAAGGAATAAAATCGTGGTTACAAATCAAATTTGGAACTCTACACTCCTACACAACAATAGGCGGTGACGTATTTCAGAAATCACCTGCCGATTCGTACTGTTTTGTCGTTTTCAAAGTCCTCTTGGCAAACTTGGTTAGCACATTCTCCCTCAAACTGAGTTAATTACTGCATTTTCGTACCATTACAGTAGTTTAAAAGGCATAAAGAAGCACCTTTGTCACAACAGAAAGGTAGTTTAAAAATTGGGCTGGTGACATAACAAAAAAAAAACAGGAAGGGAGCCAGCAGCACCCGGGTTTCCCAGGCGGTCACCCATCCAAGTACTAGCCGGGCCCGATGATGCTTAACTTCGGTGATCGGACGAGAACCGGTGTATTCATCATGGTATGGCCGTTGGCGCTCATCTAATGTAGGAGCACGGCAGAATTCGCGTTCGGCTTTTCTCCCAACACACAAAATGTTAGTTTTCGGCCGCATTTGACGAAAGCGCTTCCTTCCGCAACCGCCAGTTCCTCGAGGACGGCGCGGGGAGGCGCGCCAGGCGTCCCAGCAGAGTGACGGCCGAATTGGCGGGCGCACCGCCGCGTGTGTGAGACGTACTGCTGCTCGTTGCACCCCCTGTCATTCGCTGTTCGCGTGCAGCCTTCGACACTAGCGGAGGACGCATCTTGTCCCTGGTGTTCAGCGGAGGGCCTGTGCGGGGTGTGGCAGTGTCGTGCTGGAGGGCCCACTGGTAGCGATGTGGGCTTCCTCGCCTCGCCTCGCCTCGCCTCACACCAGGTGTCTGCGTAGTTTGCAGTGCATTCGCACCATTCCTATCCCTGTCCCTGTCCCCGTCCCGACTTGTCCCGACTTTGCTCGACTGCCGCTCGGGTCGTGGTCCATATGACAGCGCAAGCACGACAAACGTCTGCGGGACGAGACGAGACGAGACGAGACGAGACGACTAAGGAATAAATTCGTGGTTACAAATCAAATTTGGAACTCTACACTCCTACACAACAATAGGCGGTGACGTATTTCAGAAATCACCTGCCGATTCGTACTGTTTTGTCGTTTTCAAAGTCCTCTTGGCAAACTTGGTTAGCACATTCTCCCTCAAACTGAGTTAATTACTGCATTTTCGTACCATTACAGTAGTTTAAAAGGCATAAAGATGCATCTTTGTCACAACAGAAAGGTAGTTTGAAAATTGGGCTGGTGACATAACAAAAAAAAACAGGAAGGGAGCCAGCAGCACCCGGGTTTCCCAGGCGGTCACCCATCCAAGTACTAGCCGGGCCCGATGATGCTTAACTTCGGAGATCGGACGAGAACCGGTGTATTCATCATGGTATGGCCGTTGGCGCTCATCTAATGTAGGAGCACGGCAGAATTCGCGTTCGGCTTTTCTCCCAACACACAAAATGTTAGTTTTCGGCCGCATTTGACGAAAGCGCTTCCTTCCGCAACCGCCAGTTCCTCGAGGACGGCGCGGGGAGGCGCGTCCGGCGTCCCAGCAGAGTGACGGCCGAATTGGCGGGCGCACCGCCGCGTGTGTGAGACGTACTGCTGCTCGTTGCACCCCCTGTCACGACTGCCGCTCGCTGCCGCTCGGGCCGTGGTCCATATGACAGCGCAAGCACGACAAACGTCTGCGGGACGAGACGAGACGAGACGAGACGAGACGACTAAGGAATAAATTCGTGGTTACAAATCAAATTTGGAACTCTATACACCTGCACAACAATAGGCGGTGACGTATTTCAGAAATCACCTGCCGATTCGTACTGTTTTGTCGTCTTCAAAGTCCTCTTGGCAAACTTGGTTAGCACATTCTCCCTCAAACTGAGTTAATTACTGCATTTTCGTACCATTACAGTAGTTTAAAAGGCATAAAGAAGCATCTTTGTCACAACAGAAAGGTAGTTTGAAAATTGGGCTGGTGACATAACAAAAAAAAACAGGAAGGGAGCCAGCAGCATCCGGGTTTCCCAGGCGGTCACCCATCCAAGTACTAGCCGGGCCCGATGATGCTTAACTTCGGTGATCGGACGAGAACCGGTGTATTCATCATGGTATGGCCGTTGGCGCTCATCTAATGTAGGAGCACGGCAGAATTCGCGTTCGGCTTTTCTCCCAACACACAAAATGTTAGTTTTCGGCCGCATTTGACGAAAGCGCTTCCTTCCGCAACCGCCAGTTCCTCGAGGACGGCGCGGGGAGGCGCGCCCGGCGTCCCAGCAGAGTGACGGCCGAATTGGCGGGCGCACCGCCGCGTGTGTGAGACGCACTGCTGCTCGTTGCACCCCCTGTCATTCGCTGGGCGCGTGCAGCCTTCGACACTAGCGGAGGACGCATCTTGTCCCTGGTGTTCAGCGGAGGGCCTGTGCGGGGTGTGGCAGTGTCGTGCTGGAGGGCCCACTGGTAGCGATTTGGGCTTCCTCGCCTCGCCTCGCCTCGCCTCGCCTCGCCTCACACCAGGTGTCTGCGTAGTTTGCAGTTTATTCGCACCATTCCTATCCCTGTCCCTGTCCCCGTCCCGACTTGTCCCGACTTTGCTCGACTGCCGCTCGGGTCGTGGTCCATATGACAGCGCAAGCACGACAAACGTCTGCGGGACGAGACGAGACGAGACGAGACGAGACGACTAAGGAATAAATTCGTGGTTACAAATCAAATTTGGAACTCTACACACCTACACAACAATAGGCGGTGACGTATTTCAGAAATCACCTGCCGATTCGTACTGTTTTGTCGTTTTCAAAGTCCTCTTGGCAAACTTGGTTAGCACATTCTCCCTCAAACTGAGTTAATTACTGCATTTTCGTACCATTACAGTAGTTTAAAAGGCATAAAGAAGCATCTTTGTCACAACAGAAAGGTAGTTTGAAAATTGGGCTGGTGACATAACAAAAAAAACCAGGAAGGGAGCCAGCAGCACCCGGGTTTCCCAGGCGGTCACCCATCCAAGTACTAGCCGGGCCCGATGATGCTTAACTTCGGAGATCGGACGAGAACCGGTGTATTCATCATGGTATGGCCGTTGGCGCTCATCTAATGTAGGAGCACGGCAGAATTCGCGTTCGGCTTTTCTCCCAACACACAAAATGTTAGTTTTCGGCCGCATTTGACGAAAGCGCTTCCTTCCGCAACCGCCAGTTCCTCGAGGACGGCGCGGGGAGGCGCGCCCGGCGTCCCAGCAGAGTGACGGCCGAATGGCGGGCGCACCGCCGCGTGTGTGAGACGCACTGCTTCTCGTTGCACCCCCTGTCATTCGCTGGGCGCGTGCAGCCTTCGACACAAGCGGAGGACGCATCTTGTCCCTGGTGTTCAGCGGAGGGCCTGTGCGGGGTGTGGCAGTGTCGTGCTGGAGGGCCCACTGGTAGCGATGTGGGCTTCCTCGCCTCGCCTCGCCTCGCCTCGCCTCACACCAGGTGTCTGCGTAGTTTGCAGTGCATTCGCACCATTCCTATCCCTGTCCCTGTCCCCGTCCCGACTTGTCCCGACTTTGCTCGACTGCCGCTCGGGTCGTGGTCCATATGACAGCGCAAGCACGACAAACGTCTGCGGGACGAGACGAGACGAGACGAGACGAGACGACTAAGGAATAAAATCGTGGTTACAAATCAAATTTGGAACTCTACACTCCTACACAACAATAGGCGGTGACGTATTTCAGAAATCACCTGCCGATTCGTACTGTTTTGTCGTTTTCAAAGTCCTCTTGGCAAACTTGGTTAGCACATTCTCCCTCAAACTGAGTTAATTACTGCATTTTCGTACCATTACAGTAGTTTAAAAGGCATAAAGAAGCACCTTTGTCACAACAGAAAGGTAGTTTAAAAATTGGGCTGGTGACATAACAAAAAAAAAACAGGAAGGGAGCCAGCAGCACCCGGGTTTCCCAGGCGGTCACCCATCCAAGTACTAGCCGGGCCCGATGATGCTTAACTTCGGTGATCGGACGAGAACCGGTGTATTCATCATGGTATGGCCGTTGGCGCTCATCTAATGTAGGAGCACGGCAGAATTCGCGTTCGGCTTTTCTCCCAACACACAAAATGTTAGTTTTCGGCCGCATTTGACGAAAGCGCTTCCTTCCGCAACCGCCAGTTCCTCGAGGACGGCGCGGGGAGGCGCGCCAGGCGTCCCAGCAGAGTGACGGCCGAATTGGCGGGCGCACCGCCGCGTGTGTGAGACGTACTGCTGCTCGTTGCACCCCCTGTCATTCGCTGTTCGCGTGCAGCCTTCGACACTAGCGGAGGACGCATCTTGTCCCTGGTGTTCAGCGGAGGGCCTGTGCGGGGTGTGGCAGTGTCGTGCTGGAGGGCCCACTGGTAGCGATGTGGGCTTCCTCGCCTCGCCTCGCCTCGCCTCACACCAGGTGTCTGCGTAGTTTGCAGTGCATTCGCACCATTCCTATCCCTGTCCCTGTCCCCGTCCCGACTTGTCCCGACTTTGCTCGACTGCCGCTCGGGTCGTGGTCCATATGACAGCGCAAGCACGACAAACGTCTGCGGGACGAGACGAGACGAGACGAGACGAGACGACTAAGGAATAAATTCGTGGTTACAAATCAAATTTGGAACTCTACACTCCTACACAACAATAGGCGGTGACGTATTTCAGAAATCACCTGCCGATTCGTACTGTTTTGTCGTTTTCAAAGTCCTCTTGGCAAACTTGGTTAGCACATTCTCCCTCAAACTGAGTTAATTACTGCATTTTCGTACCATTACAGTAGTTTAAAAGGCATAAAGATGCATCTTTGTCACAACAGAAAGGTAGTTTGAAAATTGGGCTGGTGACATAACAAAAAAAAACAGGAAGGGAGCCAGCAGCACCCGGGTTTCCCAGGCGGTCACCCATCCAAGTACTAGCCGGGCCCGATGATGCTTAACTTCGGAGATCGGACGAGAACCGGTGTATTCATCATGGTATGGCCGTTGGCGCTCATCTAATGTAGGAGCACGGCAGAATTCGCGTTCGGCTTTTCTCCCAACACACAAAATGTTAGTTTTCGGCCGCATTTGACGAAAGCGCTTCCTTCCGCAACCGCCAGTTCCTCGAGGACGGCGCGGGGAGGCGCGCCCGGCGTCCCAGCAGAGTGACGGCCGAATTGGCGGGCGCACCGCCGCGTGTGTGAGACGTACTTCTGCTCGTTGCACCCCCTGTCATTCGCTGTTCGCGTGCAGCCTTCGACACTAGCGGAGGACGCATCTTGTCCCTGGTGTTCAGCGGAGGGCCTGTGCGGGGTGTGGCAGTGTCGTGCTGGAGGGCCCACTGGTAGCGATGTGGGCTTCCTCGCCTCGCCTCGCCTTGCCTCGCCACGCCTCACACCAGGTGTCTGCGTAGTTTGCAGTGCATTCGCCCCATTCCTATCCCTGTCCCTGTCCCCGTCCCGACTTGTCCCGACTTTGCTCGACTGCCGCTCGCTGCCGCTCGGGTCGTGGTCCATATGACAGCGCAAGCACGACAAACGTCTGCTGGACGAGACGAGACGAGACGAGACGAGACGAGACGAGACGACTAAGGAATAAATTCGTGGTTACAAATCAAATTTGGAACTCTACACTCCTACACAAGAATAGGCGGTGACGTATTTCAGAAATCACCTGCCGATTCGTACTGTTTTGTCGTTTTCAAAGTCTTCTTGGCAAACTTGGTTAGCACATTCTCCCTCAAACTGAGTTAATTACTGCATTTTCGTACCATTACAGTAGTTTAAAAGGCATAAAGAAGCATCTTTGTCACAACAGAAAGGTAGTTTGAAAATTGGGCTGGTGACATAACAAAAAAAAAACAGGAAGGAAGCCAGCAGCACCCGGGTTTCCCAGGCGGTCACCCATCCAAGTTCTAGCCGGGCCCGATGATGCTTAACTTCGGTGATTGGACGAGAACCGGTGTATTCATCATGGTATGGCCGTTGGCGCTCATCTAATGTAGGAGCACGGCAGAATTCGCGTTCGGCTTTTCTCCCAACACACAAAATGTTAGTTTTCGGCCGCATTTGACGAAAGCGCTTCCTTCCGCAACCGCCAGTTCCTCGAGGACGGCGCGGGGAGGCGCGCCCGGCGTCCCAGCAGAGTGACGGCCGAATTGGCGGGCGCACCGCCGCGTGTGTGAGACGCACTGCTGCTCGTTGCACCCCCTGTCATTCGCTGGGCGCGTGCAGCCTTCGACACTAGCGGAGGACGCATCTTGTCCCTGGTGTTCAGCGGAGGGCCTGTGCGGGGTGTGGCAGTGTCGTGCTGGAGGGCCCACTGGTAGCGATGTGGGCTTCCTCGCCTCGCCTCGCCTCGCCTGGCCTCGCCTCACACCAGGTGTCTGCGTAGTTTGCAGTGCATTCGCACCATTCCTATCCCTGTCCCTGTCCCCGTCCCGACTTGTCCCGACTTTGCTCGACTGCCGCTCGGGTCGTGGTCCATATGACAGCGCAAGCACGACAAACGTCTGCGGGACGAGACGAGACGAGACGAGACGAGACGACTAAGGAATAAATTCGTGGTTACAAATCAAATTTGGAACTCTACACTCCTACACAACAATAGGCGGTGACGTATTTCAGAAATCACCTGCCGATTTGTACTGTTTTGTCGTTTTCAAAGTGCTCTTGGCAAACTTGGTTAGCACATTCTCCCTCAAACTGAGTTAATTACTGCATTTTCGTACCATTACAGTAGTTTAAAAGGCATAAAGAAGCATCTTTGTCACAACAGAAAGGTAGTTTGAAAATTGGGCTGGTGACATAACAAAAAAAAACACGAAGGGAGCCAGCAGCACCCGGGTTTCCCAGGCGGTCACCAATCCAAGTACTAGCCGGGCCCGATGATGCTTAACTTCGGTGATCGGACGAGAACCGGTGTATTCATCATGGTATGGCCGTTGGCGCTCATCTAATGTAGGAGCACGGCAGAATTCGCGTTCGGCTTTTCTCCCAACACACAAAATGTTAGTTTTCGACGGCATTTGACGAAAGCGCTTCCTTCCGCAACCGCCAGTTCCTCGAGGACGGCGGGGGGAGGCGCGCCCGGCGTCCCAGCAGAGTGACGGCCGAATTGGCGGGCGCACCGCCGCGTGTGTGAGACGTACTGCTGCTCGTTGCACCCCCTGTCATTCGCTGTTCGCGTGCAGCCTTCGACACTAGCGGAGGACGCATCTTGTCCCTGGTGTTCAGCGGAGGGCCTGTGCGGGGTGTGGCAGTGTCGTGCTGGAGGGCCCACTGGTAGCGATGTGGGCTTCCTCGCCTCGCCTCGCCTCGCCTGGCCTCGCCTCACACCAGGTGTCTGCGTAGTTTGCAGTGCATTCGCACCATTCCTATCCCTGTCCCTGTCCCCGTCCCGACTTGTCCCGACTTTGCTCGACTGCCGCTCGGGTCGTGGTCCATATGACAGCGCAAGCACGACAAACGTCTGCGGGACGAGACGAGACGAGACGAGACGAGACGACTAAGGAATAAATTCGTGGTTACAAATCAAATTTGGAACTCTACACTCCTACACAACAATAGGCGGTGACGTATTTCAGAAATCACCTGCCGATTTGTACTGTTTTGTCGTTTTCAAAGTGCTCTTGGCAAACTTGGTTAGCACATTCTCCCTCAAACTGAGTTAATTACAGCATTTTCGTACCATTACAGTAGTTTAAAAGGCATAAAGAAGCATCTTTGTCACAACAGAAAGGTAGTTTGAAAATTGGGCTGTTGACATAACAAAAAAAAACACGAAGGGAGCCAGCAGCACCCGGGTTTCCCAGGCGGTCACCCATCCAAGTACTAGCCAGGCCCGATGATGCTTAACTTCGGTGATCGGACGAGAACCGGTGTATTCATCATGGTATGGCCGTTGGCGCTCATCTAATGTAGGAGCACGGCAGAATTCGCGTTCGGCTTTTCTCCCAACACACAAATTGTTAGTTTTCGGCCGCATTTGACGAAAGCGCTTCCTTCCGCAACCGCCAGTTCCTCGAGGACGGCGGGGGGAGGCGCGCCCGGCGTCCCAGCAGAGTGACGGCCGAATTGGCGGGCGCACCGCCGCGTGTGTGAGACGCACTGCTGCTCGTTGCACCCCCTGTCATTCGCTGGGCGCGTGCAGCCTTCGACACTAGCGGAGGACGCATCTTGTCCCTGGTGTTCAGCGGAGGGCCTGTGCGGGGTGTGGCAGTGTCGTGCTGGAGGGCCCACTGGTAGCGATGTGGGCTTCCTCGCCTCGCCTCGCCTCGCCTCACACCAGGTGTCTGCGTAGTTTGCAGTGCATTCGCACCATTCCTATCCCTGTCCCTGTCCCCGTCCCGACTTGTCCCGACTTTGCTCGACTGCCGCTCGCTGCCGCTCGGGTCGTGGTCCATATGACAGCGCAAGCACGACAAACGTCTGCTGGACGAGACGAGACGAGACGAGACGAGACGAGACGAGACGACTAAGGAATAAATTCGTGGTTACAAATCAAATTTGGAACTCTACACTCCTACACAACAATAGGCGGTGACGTATTTCAGAAATCACCTGCCGATTCGTACTGTTTTGTCGTTTTCAAAGTCTTCTTGGCAAACTTGGTTAGCACATTCTCCCTCAAACTGAGTTAATTACTGCATTTTCGTACCATTACAGTAGTTTAAAAGGCATAAAGAAGCATCTTTGTCACAACAGAAAGGTAGTTTGAAAATTGGGCTGGTGACATAACAAAAAAAAACAGGAAGGAAGCCAGCAGCACCCGGGTTTCCCAGGCGGTCACCCATCCAAGTACTAGCCGGGCCCGATGATGCTTAACTTCGGTGATCGGACGAGAACCGGTGTATTCATCATGGTATGGCCGTTGGCGCTCATCTAATGTAGGAGCACGGCAGAATTCGCGTTCGGCTTTTCTCCCAACACACAAAATGTTAGTTTTCGGCCGCATTTGACGAAAGCGCTTCCTTACGCAACCGCCAGTTCCTCGAGGACGGCGCGGGGAGGCGCGCCCGGCGTCCCAGCAGAGTGACGGCCGAATTGGCGGGCGCACCGCCGCGTGTGTGAGACGCACTGCTGCTCGTTGCACCCCCTGTCATTCGCTGGGCGCGTGCAGCCTTCGACACTAGCGGAGGACGCATCTTGTCCCTGGTGTTCAGCGGAGGGCCTGTGCGGGGTGTGGCAGTGTCGTGCTGGAGGGCCCACTGGTAGCGATGTGGGCTTCCTCGCCTCGCCTCGCCTCGCCTCACACCAGGTGTCTGCGTAGTTTGCAGTGCATTCGCACCATTCCTATCCCTGTCCCTGTCCCCGTCCCGACTTGTCCCGACTTTGCTCGACTGCCGCTCGGGTCGTGGTCCATATACAGCGCAAGCACGACAAACGTCTGCGGGACGAGACGAGACGAGACGAGACGAGACGAGACGAGACGACTAAGGAATAAATTCGTGGTTACAAATCAAATTTGGAACTCTACACTCCTACACAACAATAGGCGATGACGTATATCAGAAATCACCTGCCGATTTGTACTGTTTTGTCGTTTTCAAAGTGCTCTTGGCAAACTTGGTTAGCACATTCTCCCTCAAACTGAGTTAATTACTGCATTTTCGTACCATTACAGTAGTTTAAAAGGCATAAAGAAGCATCTTTGTCACAACAGAAAGGTAGTTTGAAAATTGGGCTGGTGACATAACAAAAAAAAAAAAACACGAAGGGAGCCAGCAGCACCCGGGTTTCCCAGGCGGTCACCCATCCAAGTGATCGGACGAGAACCGGTGTATTCATCATGGTATGGCCGTTGGCGCTCATCTAATGTAGGAGCACGGCAGAATTCGCGTTCGGCTTTTCTCCCAACACACAAAATGTTAGTTTTCGGCCGCATTTGACGAAAGCGCTTCCTTCCGCAACCGCCAGTTCCTCGAGGACGGCGGGGGGAGGCGCGCCCGGCGTCCCAGCAGAGTGACGGCCGAATTGGCGGGCGCACCGCCTCGTGTGTGAGACGCACTGCTGCTCGTTGCACCCCCTGTCATTCGCTGGGCGCGTGCAGCCTTCGACACTAGCGGAGGACGCATCTTGTCCCTGGTGTTCAGCGGAGGGCCTGTGCGGGGTGTGGCAGTGTCGTGCTGGAGGGCCCACTGGTAGCGATGTGGGCTTCCTCGCCTCGCCTCGCCTCGCCTCACACCAGGTGTCTGCGTAGTTTGCAGTGCATTCGCACCATTCCTATTCCTGTCCCTGTCCCCGTCCCGACTTGTCCCGACTTTGCTCGACTGCCGCTCGCTGCCGCTCGGGTCGTGGTCCATATGACAGCGCAAGCACGTCAAACGTCTGCTGGACGAGACGAGACGAGACGAGACGAGACGAGACGAGACGACTAAGGAATAAATTCGTGGTTACAAATCAAATTTGGAACTCTACACTCCTACACAACAATAGGCGGTGACGTCTTTCAGAAATCACCTGCCGATTCGTACTGTTTTGTCGTTTTCAAAGTCTTCTTGGCAAACTTGGTTAGCACATTCTCCCTCAAACTGAGTTAATTACTGCATTTTCGTACCATTACAGTAGTTTAAAAGGCATAAAGTAGCATCTTTGTCACAACAGAAAGGTAGTTTGAAAATTGGGCTGGTGACATAACAAAAAAAAAACAGGAAGGAAGCCAGCAGCACCCGGGTTTCCCAGGCGGTCACCCATCCAAGTACTAGCCGGGCCCGATGATGCTTAACTTCGGTGATCGGACGAGAACCGGTGTATTCATCATGGTATGGCCGTTGGCGCTCATCTAATGTAGGAGCACGGCAGAATTCGCGTTCGGCTTTTCTCCCAACACACAAAATGTTAGTTTTCGGCCGCATTTGACGAAAGCGCTTCCTTCCGCAACCGCCAGTTCCTCGAGGACGGCGCGGGGAGGCGCGCCCGCCGTCCCAGCATTGTGACGGCCGAATTGGCGGGCGCACAACCGCGTGTGTGAGACGCACTGCTGCTCGTTGCACCCCCTGTCATTCGCTGGGCGCGTGCAGCCTTCGACACTAGCGGAGGACGCATCTTGTCCCTGGTGTTCAGCGGAGGGCCTGTGCGGGGTGTGGCAGTGTCGTGCTGGAGGGCCCACTGGTAGCGATGTGGGCTTCCTCGCCTCGCCTCGCCTCGCCTCGCCTCACACCAGGTGTCTGCGTAGTTTGCAGTGCATTCGCACCATTCCTATCCCTGTCCCTGTCCCCGTCCCGACTTGTCCCGACTGCCGCTCGACTGCCGCTCGCTGCTGCTCGGGTCGTGGTCCATATGACAGCGCAAGCACGACAAACGTCTGCGGGACGAGACGAGACGAGACGATACGAGACGACTAAGGAATAAATTCGTGTTACAAATCAAATTTGGAACTCTACACTCCTACACAACAATAACCGGTGACGTATATCAGAAATCACCTGCCGATTCGTACTGTTTTGTCGTTTTCAAAGTCCTCTCGGCAAACTTGGTTAGCACATTCTCCCTCAAACTGAGTTAATTACTGCATTTTCGTACCATTACAGTAGTTTAAAAGGCATAAAGAAGCATCTTTGTCACAACAGAAAGGTAGTTTGAAAATTGGGCTGGTGACATAACAAAAAAAAACAGGAAGGAAGCCAGCAGCACCCGGGTTTCCCAGGCGGTCACCCATCCAAGTACTAGCCGGGCCCGATGATGCTTAACTTCGGTGATCGGACGAGAACCGGTGTATTCATCATGGTATGGCCGTTGGCGCTCATCTAATGTAGGAGCACGGCAGAATTCGCGTTCGGCTTTTCTCCCAACACACAAAATGTTAGTTTTCGGCCGCATTTGACGAAAGCGCTTCCTTCCGCAACCGCCAGTTCCTCGTGGACGGCGGGGGGAGGCGCGCCCGGCGTCCCAGCAGAGTGACGGCCGAATTGGCGGGCGCACCGCCGCGTGTGTGAGACGCACTGCTGCTCGTTGCACCCCCTGTCATTCGCTGGGCGCGTGCAGCCTTCGACACTAGCGGAGGACGCATCTTGTCCCTGGTGTTCAGCGGAGGGCCTGTGCGGGGTGTGGCAGTGTCGTGCTGGAGGGCCCACTGGTAGCGATATGGGCTTCCTCGCCTCGCCTCGCCTCGCCTCACACCAGGTGTCTGCGTAGTTTGCAGTGCATTCTCACCATTCCTATTTCTGTCCCTGTCCCCGTCCCGACTTGTCCCGACTTTGCTCGACTGCCGCTCGCTGCCGCTCGGGTCGTGGTCCATATGACAGCGCAAGCACGACAAACGTCTGCGGGACGAGACGAGACGGGACGAGACGAGACGAGACGACTAAGGAATAAATTCGTGGTTACAAATCAAATTTGGAACTCTACACTCCTACACAACAATAGGCGGTGACGTATTTCAGAAATCACCTGCCGATTTGTACTGTTTTGTCGTTTTCAAAGTGCTCTTGGCAAACTTGGTTAGCACATTCTCCCTCAAACTGAGTTAATTACTGCATTTTCGTACCATTACAGTAGTTTAAAAGGCATAAAGAAGCATCTTTGTCACAACAGAAAGGTAGTTTGAAAATTGGGCTGGTGACATAACAAAATAAAACAGGAAGGGAGCCAGCAGCACCCGGGTTTCCCACGCGGTCACCCATCCAAGTACTAGCCGGTCCCGATGATGCTTAACTTCGGTGATCGGACGAGAACCTGTGTATTCATCATGGTATGGCCGTTGGCGCTCATCTAATGTAGGAGCACGGCAGAATTCGCGTTCGGCTTTTCTCCCAACACACAAAATGTTAGTTTTCGGCCGCATTTGACGAAAGCGCTTCCTTCCGCAACCGCCAGTTCCTCGAGGACGGCGCGGGGAGGCGCGCCCGGCGTCCCAGCAGAGTGACGGCCGAATTGGCGGGCGCACCGCCGCGTGTGTGAGACGCACTGCTGCTCGTTGCACCCCCTGTCATTCGCTGGGCGCGTGCAGCCTTCGACACTAGCGGAGGACGCATCTTGTACCTGGTGTTCAGCGGAGGGTCGGTGCGGGGTGTGGCAGTGTCGTGCTGGAGGGCCCACTGGTAGCGATGTGGGCTTCCTCGCCTCGCCTCGCCTCGCCTCGCCTCACACCAGGTGTCTGCGTAGTTTGCAGTGCATTCGCACCATTCCTATCCCTGTCCCTGTCCCCGTCCCGACTTGTCCCGACTTTGCTCGACTGCCGCTCGCTGCCGCTCGGGTCGTGGTCCATATGACAGCGCAAGCACGACAAACGTCTGCGGGACGAGACGAGACGAGACGAGACGAGACGACTAAGGAATAAATTCGTGGTTACAAATCAAATTTGGAACTCTACACTCCTACACAACAATAGGCGGTGACGTATTTCAGAAATCACCTGCCGATTCGTACGGTTTTGTCGTTTTCAAAGTCCTCTCGGCAAACTTGGTTAGCACATTCTCCCTCAAACTGAGTTAATTACTGCATTTTCATACCATTACAGTAGTTTAAAAGGCATAAAGAAGCATCTTTGTCACAACAGAAAGGTAGTTTGAAAATTGGGCTGGTGACATAACAAAAAAAAAAACACGAAGGGAGCCAGCAGCACCCGGGTTTCCCAGGCGGTCATCCATCCAAGTACTAGCCGGGCCCGATGATGCTTAACTTCGGAGATCGGACGAGAACCGGTGTATTCATCATGGTATGGCCGTTGGCGCTCATCTAATGTAGGAGCACGGCAGAATTAGCGTTCGGCTTTTCTCCCAACACACAAAATGTTAGTTTTCGGCCGCATTTGACGAAAGCGCTTCCTTCCGCAACCGCCAGTTCCTCGAGGACGGCGGGGGGAGGCGCGCCCGGCGTCCCAGCAGAGTGACGGCCGAATTGGCGGGCGCACCGCCGCGTGTGTGAGACGCACTGCTGCTCGTTGCACCCCCTGTCATTCGCTGGGCGCGTGCAGCCTTCGACACTAGCGGAGGACGCATCTTGTCCCTGGTGTTCAGCGGTGGGCCTGTGCGGTGTGTGGCAGTGTCGTGCTGGAGGGCCCACTGGTAGCGATGTGGGCTTCCTCGCCTCGCCTCGCCTCGCCTCGCCTCACACCAGGTGTCTGCGTAGTTTGCAGTGCATTCGCACCATTCCTATCCCTGTCCCTGTCCCCGTCCCGACTTGTCCCGACTGCCGCTCGACTGCCGCTCGCTGCTGCTCGGGTCGTGGTCCATATGACAGCGCAAGCACGACAAACGTCTGCGGGACGAGACGAGACGAGACGATACGAGACGACTAAGGAATAAATTCGTGTTACAAATCAAATTTGGAACTCTACACTCCTACACAACAATAACCGGTGACGTATATCAGAAATCACCTGCCGATTCGTACTGTTTTGTCGTTTTCAAAGTCCTCTCGGCAAACTTGGTTAGCACATTCTCCCTCAAACTGAGTTAATTACTGCATTTTCGTACCATTACAGTAGTTTAAAAGGCATAAAGAAGCATCTTTGTCACAACAGAAAGGTAGTTTGAAAATTGGGCTGGTGACATAACAAAAAAAAACAGGAAGGAAGCCAGCAGCACCCGGGTTTCCCAGGCGGTCACCCATCCAAGTACTAGCCGGGCCCGATGATGCTTAACTTCGGTGATCGGACGAGAACCGGTGTATTCATCATGGTATGGCCGTTGGCGCTCATCTAATGTAGGAGCACGGCAGAATTCGCGTTCGGCTTTTCTCCCAACACACAAAATGTTAATTTTCGGCCGCATATGACGAAAGCGCTTCCTTCCGCAACCGCCAGTTCCTCGAGGACGGCGCGGGGAGGCGCGCCCGGCGTCCCAGCAGAGTGACGGCCGAATTGGCGGGCGCACCGCCGCGTGTGTGAGACGCACTGCTGCTCGTTGCACCCCCTGTCATTCGCTGGGCGCGTGCAGCCTTCGACCCTAGCGGAGGACGCATCTTGTCCCTGGTGTTCAGCGGAGGGCCTGTGCGGGGTGTGGCAGTGTCGTGCTGGAGGGCCCACTGGTAGCGATATGGGCTTCCTCGCCTCGCCTCGCCTCGCCTCGCCTCACACCAGGTGTCTGCGTAGTTTGCAGTGCATTCTCACCATTCCTATTTCTGTCCCTGTCCCCGTCCCGACTTGTCCCGACTTTGCTCGACTGCCGCTCGCTGCCGCTCGGGTCGTGGTCCATATGACAGCGCAAGCACGACAAACGTCTGCGGGACGAGACGAGACGAGACGAGACGAGACGACTAAGGAATAAATTCGTGGTTACAAATCAAATTTGGAACTCTACACTCCTACACAACAATAGGCGGTGACGTATTTCAGAAATCACCTGCCGATTCGTACTGTTTTGTCGTTCTCAAAATCCTCTTGGCAAACTTGGTTAGCACATTCTCCCTCAAACTGAGTTAATTACTGCATTTTCGTACCATTACAGTAGTTTAAAAGGCATAAAGAAGCATCTTTGTCACAACAGAAAGGTAGTTTGAAAATTGGGCTGGTGACATAACAAAAAAAAACAGGAAGGGAGCCAGCAGCACCCGGGTTTCCCAGGCGGTCACCCATCCAAGTATAGCCGGGCCCGATGATGCTTAACTTCGGTGATCGGACGAGAACCGGTGTATTCATCATGGTATGGCCGTTGGCGCTCATCTAATGTAGGAGCACGGCAGAATTCGCGTTCGGCTTTTCTCCCAACACACAAAATGTTAGTTTTCGGCCGCATTTGACGAAAGCGCTTCCTTCCGCAACCGCCAGTTCCTCGTGGACGGCGGGGGGAGGCGCGCCCGGCGTCCCAGCAGAGTGACGGCCGAATTGGCGGGCGCACCGCCGCGTGTGTGAGACGCACTGCTGCTCGTTGCACCCCCTGTCATTCGCTGGGCGCGTGCAGCCTTCGACACTAGCGGAGGACGCATCTTGTCCCTGGTGTTCAGCGGAGGGCCTGTGCGGGGTGTGGCAGTGTCGTGCTGGAGGGCCCACTGGTAGCGATATGGGCTTCCTCGCCTCGCCTCGCCTCGCCTCACACCAGGTGTCTGCGTAGTTTGCAGTGCATTCTCACCATTCCTATTTCTGTCCCTGTCCCCGTCCCGACTTGTCCCGACTTTGCTCGACTGCCGCTCGCTGCCGCTCGGGTCGTGGTCCATATGACAGCGCAAGCACGACAAACGTCTGCGGGACGAGACGAGACGGGACGAGACGAGACGAGACGACTAAGGAATAAATTCGTGGTTACAAATCAAATTTGGAACTCTACACTCCTACACAACAATAGGCGGTGACGTATTTCAGAAATCACCTGCCGATTTGTACTGTTTTGTCGTTTTCAAAGTGCTCTTGGCAAACTTGGTTAGCACATTCTCCCTCAAACTGAGTTAATTACTGCATTTTCGTACCATTACAGTAGTTTAAAAGGCATAAAGAAGCATCTTTGTCACAACAGAAAGGTAGTTTGAAAATTGGGCTGGTGACATAACAAAATAAAACAGGAAGGGAGCCAGCAGCACCCGGGTTTCCCACGCGGTCACCCATCCAAGTACTAGCCGGTCCCGATGATGCTTAACTTCGGTGATCGGACGAGAACCTGTGTATTCATCATGGTATGGCCGTTGGCGCTCATCTAATGTAGGAGCACGGCAGAATTCGCGTTCGGCTTTTCTCCCAACACACAAAATGTTAGTTTTCGGCCGCATTTGACGAAAGCGCTTCCTTCCGCAACCGCCAGTTCCTCGAGGACGGCGCGGGGAGGCGCGCCCGGCGTCCCAGCAGAGTGACGGCCGAATTGGCGGGCGCACCGCCGCGTGTGTGAGACGCACTGCTGCTCGTTGCACCCCCTGTCATTCGCTGGGCGCGTGCAGCCTTCGACACTAGCGGAGGACGCATCTTGTACCTGGTGTTCAGCGGAGGGTCGGTGCGGGGTGTGGCAGTGTCGTGCTGGAGGGCCCACTGGTAGCGATGTGGGCTTCCTCGCCTCGCCTCGCCTCGCCTCGCCTCACACCAGGTGTCTGCGTAGTTTGCAGTGCATTCGCACCATTCCTATCCCTGTCCCTGTCCCCGTCCCGACTTGTCCCGACTTTGCTCGACTGCCGCTCGCTGCCGCTCGGGTCGTGGTCCATATGACAGCGCAAGCACGACAAACGTCTGCGGGACGAGACGAGACGAGACGAGACGAGACGACTAAGGAATAAATTCGTGGTTACAAATCAAATTTGGAACTCTACACTCCTACACAACAATAGGCGGTGACGTATTTCAGAAATCACCTGCCGATTCGTACGGTTTTGTCGTTTTCAAAGTCCTCTCGGCAAACTTGGTTAGCACATTCTCCCTCAAACTGAGTTAATTACTGCATTTTCATACCATTACAGTAGTTTAAAAGGCATAAAGAAGCATCTTTGTCACAACAGAAAGGTAGTTTGAAAATTGGGCTGGTGACATAACAAAAAAAAAAACACGAAGGGAGCCAGCAGCACCCGGGTTTCCCAGGCGGTCATCCATCCAAGTACTAGCCGGGCCCGATGATGCTTAACTTCGGAGATCGGACGAGAACCGGTGTATTCATCATGGTATGGCCGTTGGCGCTCATCTAATGTAGGAGCACGGCAGAATTAGCGTTCGGCTTTTCTCCCAACACACAAAATGTTAGTTTTCGGCCGCATTTGACGAAAGCGCTTCCTTCCGCAACCGCCAGTTCCTCGAGGACGGCGGGGGGAGGCGCGCCCGGCGTCCCAGCAGAGTGACGGCCGAATTGGCGGGCGCACCGCCGCGTGTGTGAGACGCACTGCTGCTCGTTGCACCCCCTGTCATTCGCTGGGCGCGTGCAGCCTTCGACACTAGCGGAGGACGCATCTTGTCCCTGGTGTTCAGCGGTGGGCCTGTGCGGTGTGTGGCAGTGTCGTGCTGGAGGGCCCACTGGTAGCGATGTGGGCTTCCTCGCCTCGCCTCGCCTCGCCTCACACCAGGTGTCTGCGTAGTTTGCAGTGCATTCTCACCATTCCTATTTCTGTCCCTGTCCCCGTCCCGACTTGTCCCGACTTTGCTCGACTGCCGCTCGCTGCCGCTCGGGTCGTGGTCCATATGACAGCGCAAGCACGACAAACGTCTGCGGGACGAGACGAGACGAGACGAGACGAGACGACTAAGGAATAAATTCGTGGTTACAAATCAAATTTGGAACTCTACACTCCTACACAACAATAGGCGGTGATGTATTTCAGAAATCACCTGCCGATTCGTACTGTTTTGTCGTTCTCAAAGTCCTCTTGGCAAACTTGGTTAGCACATTCTCCCTCAAACTGTGTTAATTACTGCATTTTCGTACCATTACAGTAGTTTAAAAGGCATAAAGAAGCATCTTTGTCACAACAGAAAGGTAGTTTGAAAATTGGGCTGGTGACATAACAAAAAAAAACAGGAAGGGAGCCAGCAGCACCCGGGTTTCCCACGCGGTCACCCATCCAAGTACTAGCCGGGCCCGATGATTCTTAACTTCGGTGATCGGACGAGAACCGCTGTATTCATCATGGTATGGCCGTTGGCGCTCATCTAATGTAGGAGCACGGCAGAATTCGCGTTCGGCTTTTCTCCCAACACACAAAATGTTAGTTTTCGGCCGCATTTGACGAAAGCGCTTCCTTCCGCAACCGCCAGTTCCTCGAGGACGGCGCGGGGAGGCGCGCCCGGCGTCCCAGCAGAGTGACGGCCGAATTGGCGGGCGCACCGCCGCGTGTGTGAGACGCACTGCTGCTCGTTGCACCCCCTGTCATTCGCTGGGCGCGTGCAGCCTTCGACACTAGCGGAGGACGCATCTTGTCCCTGGTGTTCAGCGGAGGGCCTGTGCGGGGTGTGGCAGTGTCGTGCTGGAGGGCCCACTGGTAGCGATGTGGGCTTCCTCGCCTCGCCTCGCCTCGCCTGGCCTCGCCTCACACCAGGTGTCTGCGTAGTTTGCAGTGCATTCGCACCATTCCTATCCCTGTCCCTGTCCCCGTCCCGACTTGTCCCGACTTTGCTCGACTGCCGCTCGGGTCGTGGTCCATATGACAGCGCAAGCACGACAAACGTCTGCGGGACGAGACGAGACGAGACGAGACGAGACGACTAAGGAATAAATTCGTGGTTACAAATCAAATTTGGAACTCTACACTCCTACACAACAATAGGCGGTGACGTATTTCAGAAATCACCTGCCGATTTGTACTGTTTTGTCGTTTTCAAAGTGCTCTTGGCAAACTTGGTTAGCACATTCTCCCTCAAACTGAGTTAATTACTGCATTTTCGTACCATTACAGTAGTTTAAAAGGCATAAAGAAGCATCTTTGTCACAACAGAAAGGTAGTTTGAAAATTGGGCTGGTGACATAACAAAAAAAAACACGAAGGGAGCCAGCAGCACCCGGGTTTCCCAGGCGGTCACCAATCCAAGTACTAGCCGGGCCCGATGATGCTTAACTTCGGTGATCGGACGAGAACCGGTGTATTCATCATGGTATGGCCGTTGGCGCTCATCTAATGTAGGAGCACGGCAGAATTCGCGTTCGGCTTTTCTCCCAACACACAAAATGTTAGTTTTCGACGGCATTTGACGAAAGCGCTTCCTTCCGCAACCGCCAGTTCCTCGAGGACGGCGGGGGGAGGCGCGCCCGGCGTCCCAGCAGAGTGACGGCCGAATTGGCGGGCGCACCGCCGCGTGTGTGAGACGTACTGCTGCTCGTTGCACCCCCTGTCATTCGCTGTTCGCGTGCAGCCTTCGACACTAGCGGAGGACGCATCTTGTCCCTGGTGTTCAGCGGAGGGCCTGTGCGGGGTGTGGCAGTGTCGTGCTGGAGGGCCCACTGGTAGCGATGTGGGCTTCCTCGCCTCGCCTCGCCTCGCCTGGCCTCGCCTCACACCAGGTGTCTGCGTAGTTTGCAGTGCATTCGCACCATTCCTATCCCTGTCCCTGTCCCCGTCCCGACTTGTCCCGACTTTGCTCGACTGCCGCTCGGGTCGTGGTCCATATGACAGCGCAAGCACGACAAACGTCTGCGGGACGAGACGAGACGAGACGAGACGAGACGACTAAGGAATAAATTCGTGGTTACAAATCAAATTTGGAACTCTACACTCCTACACAACAATAGGCGGTGACGTATTTCAGAAATCACCTGCCGATTTGTACTGTTTTGTCGTTTTCAAAGTGCTCTTGGCAAACTTGGTTAGCACATTCTCCCTCAAACTGAGTTAATTACAGCATTTTCGTACCATTACAGTAGTTTAAAAGGCATAAAGAAGCATCTTTGTCACAACAGAAAGGTAGTTTGAAAATTGGGCTGTTGACATAACAAAAAAAAACACGAAGGGAGCCAGCAGCACCCGGGTTTCCCAGGCGGTCACCCATCCAAGTACTAGCCGGGCCCGATGATGCTTAACTTCGGTGATCGGACGAGAACCGGTGTATTCATCATGGTATGGCCGTTGGCGCTCATCTAATGTAGGAGCACGGCAGAATTCGCGTTCGGCTTTTCTCCCAACACACAAATTGTTAGTTTTCGGCCGCATTTGACGAAAGCGCTTCCTTCCGCAACCGCCAGTTCCTCGAGGACGGCGGGGGGAGGCGCGCCCGGCGTCCCAGCAGAGTGACGGCCGAATTGGCGGGCGCACCGCCGCGTGTGTGAGACGCACTGCTGCTCGTTGCACCCCCTGTCATTCGCTGGGCGCGTGCAGCCTTCGACACTAGCGGAGGACGCATCTTGTCCCTGGTGTTCAGCGGAGGGCCTGTGCGGGGTGTGGCAGTGTCGTGCTGGAGGGCCCACTGGTAGCGATGTGGGCTTCCTCGCCTCGCCTCGCCTCGCCTCGCCTCACACCAGGTGTCTGCGTAGTTTGCAGTGCATTCGCACCATTCCTATCCCTGTCCCTGCCCCGTCCCGACTTGTCCCGACTTTGCTCGACTGCCGCTCGGGTCGTGGTCCATATGACAGCGCAAGCACGACAAACGTCTGCGGGACGAGACGAGACGAGACGAGACGAGACGACTAAGGAATAAATTCGAGGTTACAAATCAAATTTGGAACTCTACACTCCTACACAACAATAGGCGGTGACGTATTTCAAAAATCACCTGCCGATTCGTACTGTTTTGTCGTTTTCAAAGTCCTCTTGGCAAACTTGGTTAGCAGATTCTCCCTCAAACTGAGTTAATTACTGCATTTTCGTACCATTACAGTAGTTTAAAAGGCATAAAGAAGCATCTTTGTCACAACAGAAAGGTAGTTTGAAAATTGGGCTGGTGACATAACAAAAAAAAAACAGGAAGGGAGCCAGCAGCACCCGGGTTTCCCAGGCGGTCACCCATCCAAGTACTAGCCGCGCCCGATGATGCTTAACTTCGGTGATCGGACGAGAACCGGTGTATTCATCATGGTATGGCCGTTGGCGCTCATCTAATGTAGGAGAACGGCAGAATTCGCGTTCGGCTTTTCTCCCAACACACAAAATGTTAGTTTTCGGCCGCATTTGACGAAAGCGATTCCTTCCGCAACCGCCAGTTCCTCGAGGACGGCGCGGGGAGGCGCGCCCGGCGTCCCAGCAGAGTGACGGCCGAATTGGCGGGCGCACCGCCGCGTGTGTGAGACGTACTGCTGCTCGTTGCACCCCCTGTCATTCGCTGTTTGCGTGCAGCCTTCGACACTAGCGGAGGACGCATCTTGTCCCTGGTGTTCAGCGGAGGGCCTGTGCGGGGTGTGGCAGTGTCGTGCTGGAGGGCCCACTGGTAGCGATGTGGGCTTCCTCGCCTCGCCTCGCCTCGCCTGGCCTCGCCTCACACCAGGTGTCTGCGTAGTTTGCAGTGCATTCGCACCATTCCTATCCCTGTCCCTGTCCCCGTCCCGACTTGTCCCGACTTTGCTCGACTGCCGCTCGGGTCGTGGTCCATATACAGCGCAAGCACGACAAACGTCTGCGGGACGAGACGAGACGAGACGAGACGAGACGACTAAGGAATAAATTCGTGGTTACAAATCAAATTTGGAACTCTACACTCCTACACAACAATAGGCGATGACGTATATCAGAAATCACCTGCCGATTTGTACTGTTTTGTCGTTTTCAAAGTGCTCTTGGCAAACTTGGTTAGCACATTCTCCCTCAAACTGAGTTAATTACTGCATTTTCGTACCATTACAGTAGTTTAAAAGGCATAAAGAAGCATCTTTGTCACAACAGAAAGGTAGTTTGAAAATTGAGCTGGTGACATAACAAAAAAAAAAAAAAACAAGAAGGGAGCCAGCAGCACCCGGGTTTCCCAGGCGGTCACCCATCCAAGTGATCGGACGAGAACCGGTGTATTCATCATGGTATGGCCGTTGGCGCTCATCTAATGTAGGAGCACGGCAGAATTCGCGTTCGGCTTTTCTCCCAACACACAAAATGTTAGTTTTCGGCCGCATTTGACGAAAGCGCTTCCTTCCGCAACCGCCAGTTCCTCGAGGACGGCGGGGGGAGGCGCGCCCGGCGTCCCAGCAGAGTGACGGCCGAATTGGCGGGCGCACCGCCTCGTGTGTGAGACGCACTGCTACTCGTTGCACCCCCTGTCATTCGCTGGGCGCGTGCAGCCTTCGACACTAGCGGAGGACGCATCTTGTCCCTGGTGTTCAGCGGAGGGCCTGTGCGGGGTGTGGCAGTGTCGTGCTGGAGGGCCCACTGGTAGCGATGTGGGCTTCCTCGCCTCGCCTCGCCTCGCCTCACACCAGGTGTCTGCGTAGTTTGCAGTGCATTCGCACCATTCCTATTCCTGTCCCTGTCCCCGTCCCGACTTGTCCCGACTTTGCTCGACTGCCGCTCGCTGCCGCTCGGGTCGTGGTCCATATGACAGCGCAAGCACGTCAAACGTCTGCTGGACGAGACGAGACGAGACGAGACGAGACGAGACGAGACGACTAAGGAATAAATTCGTGGTTACAAATCAAATTTGGAACTCTACACTCCTACACAACAATAGGCGGTGACGTATTTCAGAAATCACCTGCCGATTCGTACTGTTTTGTCGTTTTCAAAGTCTTCTTGGCAAACTTGGTTAGCACATTCTCCCTCAAACTGAGTTAATTACTGCATTTTCGTACCATTACAGTAGTTTAAAAGGCATAAAGTAGCATCTTTGTCACAACAGAAAGGTAGTTTGAAAATTGGGCTGGTGACATAACAAAAAAAAACAGGAAGGAAGCCAGCAGCACCCGGGTTTCCCAGGCGGTCACCCATCCAAGTACTAGCCGGGCCCGATGATGCTTAACTTCGGTGATCGGACGAGAACCGCTGTATTCATCATGGTATGGCCGTTGGCGCTCATCTAATGTAGGAGCACGGCAGAATTCGCGTTCGGCTTTTCTCCCAACACACAAAATGTTAGTTTTCGGCCGCATTTGACGAAAGCGCTTCCTTCCGCAACCGCCAGTTCCTCGAGGACGGCGCGGGGAGGCGCGCCCGCCGTCCCAGCATTGTGACGGCCGAATTGGCGGGCGCACAACCGCGTGTGTGAGACGCACTGCTGCTCGTTGCACCCCCTGTCATTCGCTGGGCGCGTGCAGCCTTTCTACACTAGCGGAGGACGCATCTTGTCCCTGGTGTTCAGCGGAGGGCCTGTGCGGGGTGTGGCAGTGTCGTGCTGGAGGGCCCACTGGTAGCGATGTGGGCTTCCTCGCCTCGCCTCGCCTCGCCTCGCCTCACACCAGGTGTCTGCGTAGTTTGCAGTGCATTCGCACCATTCCTATCCCTGTCCCTGTCCCCGTCCCGACTTGTCCCGACTGCCGCTCGACTGCCGCTCGCTGCTGCTCGGGTCGTGGTCCATATGACAGCGCAAGCACGACAAACGTCTGCGGGACGAGACGAGACGAGACGATACGAGACGACTAAGGAATAAATTCGTGTTACAAATCAAATTTGGAACTCTACACTCCTACACAACAATAACCGGTGACGTATTTCAGAAATCACCTGCCGATTCGTACTGTTTTGTCGTTTTCAAAGTCCTCTCGGCAAACTTGGTTAGCACATTCTCCCTCAAACTGAGTTAATTACTGCATTTTCGTACCATTACAGTAGTTTAAAAGGCATAAAGAAGCATCTTTGTCACAACAGAAAGGTAGTTTGAAAATTGGGCTGGTGACATAACAAAAAAAAACAGGAAGGAAGCCAGCAGCACCCGGGTTTCCCAGGCGGTCACCCATCCAAGTACTAGCCGGGCCCGATGATGCTTAACTTCGGTGATCGGACGAGAACCGGTGTATTCATCATGGTATGGCCGTTGGCGCTCATCTAATGTAGGAGCACGGCAGAATTCGCGTTCGGCTTTTCTCCCAACACACAAAATGTTAATTTTCGGCCGCATATGACGAAAGCGCTTCCTTCCGCAACCGCCAGTTCCTCGAGGACGGCGCGGGGAGGCGCGCCCGGCGTCCCAGCAGAGTGACGGCCGAATTGGCGGGCGCACCGCCGCGTGTGTGAGACGCACTGCTGCTCGTTGCACCCCCTGTCATTCGCTGGGCGCGTGCAGCCTTCGACCCTAGCGGAGGACGCATCTTGTCCCTGGTGTTCAGCGGAGGGCCTGTGCGGGGTGTGGCAGTGTCGTGCTGGAGGGCCCACTGGTAGCGATATGGGCTTCCTCGCCTCGCCTCGCCTCGCCTCACACCAGGTGTCTGCGTAGTTTGCAGTGCATTCTCACCATTCCTATTTCTGTCCCTGTCCCCGTCCCGACTTGTCCCGACTTTGCTCGACTGCCGCTCGCTGCCGCTCGGGTCGTGGTCCATATGACAGCGCAAGCACGACAAACGTCTGCGGGACGAGACGAGACGAGACGAGACGAGACGACTAAGGAATAAATTGGTGGTTACAAATCAAATTTGGAACTCTACACTCCTACACAACAATAGGCGGTGACGTATTTCAGAAATCACCTGCCGATTCGTACTGTTTTGTCGTTCTCAAAATCCTCTTGGCAAACTTGGTTAGCACATTCTCCCTCAAACTGAGTTAATTACTGCATTTTCGTACCATTACAGTAGTTTAAAAGGCATAAAGAAGCATCTTTGTCACAACAGAAAGGTAGTTTGAAAATTGGGCTGGTGACATAACAAAAAAAAACAGGAAGGGAGCCAGCAGCACCCGGGTTTCCCAGGCGGTCACCCATCCAAGTACTAGCCGGGCCCGATGATGCTTAACTTCGGTGATCGGACGAGAACCGGTGTATTCATCATGGTATGGCCGTTGGCGCTCATCTAATGTAGGAGCACGGCAGAATTCGCGTTCGGCTTTTCTCCCAACACACAAAATGTTAGTTTTCGGCCGTATTTGACGAAAGCGCTTCCTTCCGCAACCGCCAGTTCCTCGTGGACGGCGGGGGGAGGCGCGCCCGGCGTCCCAGCAGAGTGACGGCCGAATTGGCGGGCGCACCGCCGCGTGTGTGAGACGCACTGCTGCTCGTTGCACCCCCTGTCATTCGCTGGGCGCGTGCAGCCTTCGACACTAGCGGAGGACGCATCTTGTCCCTGGTGTTCAGCGGAGGGCCTGTGCGGGGTGTGGCAGTGTCGTGCTGGAGGGCCCACTGGTAGCGATATGGGCTTCCTCGCCTCGCCTCGCCTCGCCTCACACCAGGTGTCTGCGTAGTTTGCAGTGCATTCTCACCATTCCTATTTCTGTCCCTGTCCCCGTCCCGACTTGTCCCGACTTTGCTCGACTGCCGCTCGCTGCCGCTCGGGTCGTGGTCCATATGACAGCGCAAGCACGACAAACGTCTGCGGGACGAGACGAGACGGGACGAGACGAGACGAGACGACTAAGGAATAAATTCGTGGTTACAAATCAAATTTGGAACTCTACACTCCTACACAACAATAGGCGGTGACGTATTTCAGAAATCACCTGCCGATTTGTACTGTTTTGTCGTTTTCAAAGTCTTCTTGGCAAACTTGGTTAGCACATTCTCCCTCAAACTGAGTTAATTACTGCATTTTCGTACCATTACAGTAGTTTAAAAGGCATAAAGAAGCATCTTTGTCACAACAGAAAGGTAGTTTGAAAATTGGGCTGGTGACATAACAAAATAAAACAGGAAGGGAGCCAGCAGCACCCGGGTTTCCCACGCGGTCACCCATCCAAGTACTAGCCGGTCCCGATGATGCTTAACTTCGGTGATCGGACGAGAACCGGTGTATTCATCATGGTATGGCCGTTGGCGCTCATCTAATGTAGGAGCACGGCAGAATTCGCGTTCGGCTTTTCTCCCAACACACAAAATGTTAGTTTTCGGCCGCATTTGACGAAAGCGCTTCCTTCCGCAACCGCCAGTTCCTCGAGGACGGCGCGGGGAGGCGCGCCCGGCGTCCCAGCAGAGTGACGGCCGAATTGGCGGGCGCACCGCCGCGTGTGTGAGACGCACTGCTGCTCGTTGCACCCCCTGTCATTCGCTGGGCGCGTGCAGCCTTCGACACTAGCGGAGGACGCATCTTGTACCTGGTGTTCAGCGGAGGGTCGGTGCGGGGTGTGGCAGTGTCGTGCTGGAGGGCCCACTGGTAGCGATGTGGGCTTCCTCGCCTCGCCTCGCCTCGCCTCGCCTCACACCAGGTGTCTGCGTAGTTTGCAGTGCATTCGCACCATTCCTATCCCTGTCCCTGTCCCCGTCCCGACTTGTCCCGACTTTGCTCGACTGCCGCTCGCTGCCGCTCGGGTCGTGGTCCATATGACAGCGCAAGCACGACAAACGTCTGCGGGACGAGACGAGACGGGACGAGACGAGACGAGACGACTAAGGAATAAATTCGTGGTTACAAATCAAATTTGGAACTCTACACTCCTACACAACAATAGGCGGTGACGTATTTCAGAAATCACCTGCCGATTTGTACTGTTTTGTCGTTTTCAAAGTGCTCTTGGCAAACTTGGTTAGCACATTCTCCCTCAAACTGAGTTAATTACTGCATTTTCGTACCATTACAGTAGTTTAAAAGGCATAAAGAAGCATCTTTGTCACAACAGAAAGGTAGTTTGAAAATTGGGCTGGTGACATAACAAAATAAAACAGGAAGGGAGCCAGCAGCACCCGGGTTTCCCACGCGGTCACCCATCCAAGTACTAGCCGGTCCCGATGATGCTTAACTTCGGTGATCGGACGAGAACCGGTGTATTCATCATGGTATGGCCGTTGGCGCTCATCTAATGTAGGAGCACGGCAGAATTCGCGTTCGGCTTTTCTCCCAACACACAAAATGTTAGTTTTCGGCCGCATTTGACGAAAGCGCTTCCTTCCGCAACCGCCAGTTCCTCGAGGACGGCGCGGGGAGGCGCGCCCGGCGTCCCAGCAGAGTGACGGCCGAATTGGCGGGCGCACCGCCGCGTGTGTGAGACGCACTGCTGCTCGTTGCACCCCCTGTCATTCGCTGGGCGCGTGCAGCCTTCGACACTAGCGGAGGACGCATCTTGTACCTGGTGTTCAGCGGAGGGTCGGTGCGGGGTGTGGCAGTGTCGTGCTGGAGGGCCCACTGGTAGCGATGTGGGCTTCCTCGCCTCGCCTCGCCTCGCCTCGCCTCACACCAGGTGTCTGCGTAGTTTGCAGTGCATTCGCACCATTCCTATCCCTGTCCCTGTCCCCGTCCCGACTTGTCCCGACTTTGCTCGACTGCCGCTCGCTGCCGCTCGGGTCGTGGTCCATATGACAGCGCAAGCACGACAAACGTCTGCGGGACGAGACGAGACGAGACGAGACGAGACGAGACGACTAAGGAATAAATTCGTGGTTACAAATCAAATTTGGAACTCTACACTCCTACACAACAATAGGCGGTGACGTATTTCAGAAATCACCTGCCGATTCGTACTGTTTTGTCGTTCTCAAAGTCCTCTTGGCAAACTTGGTTAGCACATTCTCCCTCAAACTGAGTTAATTACTGCATTTTCGTACCATTACAGTAGTTTAAAAGGCATAAAGAAGCATCTTTGTCACAACAGAAAGGTAGTTTGAAAATTGGGCTGGTGACATAACAAAAAAAAACAGGAAGGGAGCCAGCAGCACCCGGGTTTCCCAGGCGGTCACCCATCCAAGTACTAGCCGGGCCCGATGATGCTTAACTTCGGTGATCGGACGAGAACCGGTGTATTCATCATAGTATGGCCGTTGGCGCTCATCTAATGTAGGAGCACGGCAGAATTCGCGTTCGGCTTTTCTCCCAACACACAAAATGTTAGTTTTCGGCCGCATTTGACGAAAGCGCTTCCTTCCGCAACCGCCAGTTCCTCGTGGACGGCGGGGGGAGGCGCGCCCGGCGTCCCAGCAGAGTGACGGCCGAATTGGCGGGCGCACCGCCGCGTGTGTGAGACGCACTGCTGCTCGTTGCACCCCCTGTCATTCGCTGGGCGCGTGCAGCCTTCGACACTAGCGGAGGACGCATCTTGTCCCTGGTGTTCAGCGGAGGGCCTGTGCGGTGTGTGGCAGTGTCGTGCTGGAGGGCCCACTGGTAGCGATGTGGGCTTCCTCGCCTCGCCTCGCCTCGCCTCGCCTCACACCAGGTGTCTGCGTAGTTTGCAGTGCATTCGCACCATTCCTATCCCTGTCCCTGTCCCCGTCCCGACTTGTCCCGACTTTGCTCGACTGCCGCTCGCTGCCGCTCGGGTCGTGGTCCATATGACAGCGCAAGCACGACAAACGTCTGCGGGACGAGACGAGACGAGACGAGACGAGACGACTAAGGAATAAATTCGTGGTTACAAATCAAATTTGGAACTCTACACTCCTACACAACAATAGGCGGTGACGTATTTCAGAAATCACCTGCCGATTCGTACGGTTTTGTCGTTTTCAAAGTCCTCTCGGCAAACTTGGTTAGCACATTCTCCCTCAAACTGAGTTAATTACTGCATTTTCGTACCATTACAGTAGTTTAAAAGGCATAAAGAAGCATCTTTGTCACAACAGAAAGGTAGTTTGAAAATTGGGCTGGTGACATAACAAAAAAAAAACACGAAGGGAGCCAGCAGCACCCGGGTTTCCCAGGCGGTCATCCATCCAAGTACTAGCCGGGCCCGATGATGCTTAACTTCGGAGATCGGACGAGAACCGGTGTATTCATCATGGTATGGCCGTTGGCGCTCATCTAATGTAGGAGCACGGCAGAATTAGCGTTCGGCTTTTCTCCCAACACACAAAATGTTAGTTTTCGGCCGCATTTGACGAAAGCGCTTCCTTCCGCAACCGCCAGTTCCTCGAGGACGGCGGGGGGAGGCGCGCCCGGCGTCCCAGCAGAGTGACGGCCGAATTGGCGGGCGCACCGCCGCGTGTGTGAGACGCACTGCTGCTCGTTGCACCCCCTGTCATTCGCTGGGCGCGTGCAGCCTTCGACACTAGCGGAGGACGCATCTTGTCCCTGGTGTTCAGCGGAGGGCCTGTGCGGGGTGTGGCAGTGTCGTGCTGGAGGGCCCACTGGTAGCGATATGGGCTTCCTCGCCTCGCCTCGCCTCGCCTCACACCAGGTGTCTGCGTAGTTTGCAGTGCATTCTCACCATTCCTATTTCTGTCCCTGTCCCCGTCCCGACTTGTCCCGACTTGTCCCGACTTTGCTCGACTGCCGCTCGCTGCCGCTCGGGTCGTGGTCCATATGACAGCGCAAGCACGACAAACGTCTGCGGGACGAGACGAGACGGGACGAGACGAGACGAGACGACTAAGGAATAAATTCGTGGTTACAAATCAAATTTGGAACTCTACACTCCTACACAACAATAGGCGGTGACGTATTTCAGAAATCACCTGCCGATTTGTACTGTTTTGTCGTTTTCAAAGTGCTCTTGGCAAACTTGGTTAGCACATTCTCCCTCAAACTGAGTTAATTACTGCATTTTCGTACCATTACAGTAGTTTAAAAGGCATAAAGAAGCATCTTTGTCACAACAGAAAGGTAGTTTGAAAATTGGGCTGGTGACATAACAAAATAAAACAGGAAGGGAGCCAGCAGCACCCGGGTTTCCCAGGCGGTCACCCATCCAAGTACTAGCCGGTCCCGATGATGCTTAACTTCGGTGATCGGACGAGAACCGGTGTATTCATCATGGTATGGCCGTTGGCGCTCATCTAATGTAGGAGCACGGCAGAATTCGCGTTCGGCTTTTCTCCCAACACACAAAATGTTAGTTTTCGGCCGCATTTGACGAAAGCGCTTCCTTCCGCAACCGCCAGTTCCTCGAGGACGGCGCGGGGAGGCGCGCCCGGCGTCCCAGCAGAGTGACGGCCGAATTGGCGGGCGCACCGCCGCGTGTGTGAGACGCACTGCTGCTCGTTGCACCCCCTGTCATTCGCTGGGCGCGTGCAGCCTTCGACACTAGCGGAGGACGCATCTTGTACCTGGTGTTCAGCGGAGGGTCGGTGCGGGGTGTGGCAGTGTCGTGCTGGAGGGCCCACTGGTAGCGATGTGGGCTTCCTCGCCTCGCCTCGCCTCGCCTCGCCTCACACCAGGTGTCTGCGTAGTTTGCAGTGCATTCGCACCATTCCTATCCCTGTCCCTGTCCCCGTCCCGACTTGTCCCGACTTTGCTCGACTGCCGCTCGCTGCCGCTCGGGTCGTGGTCCATATGACAGCGCAAGCACGACAAACGTCTGCGGGACGAGACGAGACGGGACGAGACGAGACGAGACGACTAAGGAATAAATTCGTGGTTACAAATCAAATTTGGAACTCTACACTCCTACACAACAATAGGCGGTGACGTATTTCAGAAATCACCTGCCGATTTGTACTGTTTTGTCGTTTTCAAAGTGCTCTTGGCAAACTTGGTTAGCACATTCTCCCTCAAACTGAGTTAATTACTGCATTTTCGTACCATTACAGTAGTTTAAAAGGCATAAAGAAGCATCTTTGTCACAACAGAAAGGTAGTTTGAAAATTGGGCTGGTGACATAACAAAATAAAACAGGAAGGGAGCCAGCAGCACCCGGGTTTCCCACGCGGTCACCCATCCAAGTACTAGCCGGTCCCGATGATGCTTAACTTCGGTGATCGGACGAGAACCGGTGTATTCATCATGGTATGGCCGTTGGCGCTCATCTAATGTAGGAGCACGGCAGAATTCGCGTTCGGCTTTTCTCCCAACACACAAAATGTTAGTTTTCGGCCGCATTTGACGAAAGCGCTTCCTTCCGCAACCGCCAGTTCCTCGAGGACGGCGCGGGGAGGCGCGCCCGGCGTCCCAGCAGAGTGACGGCCGAATTGGCGGGCGCACCGCCGCGTGTGTGAGACGCACTGCTGCTCGTTGCACCCCCTGTCATTCGCTGGGCGCGTGCAGCCTTCGACACTAGCGGAGGACGCATCTTGTACCTGGTGTTCAGCGGAGGGTCGGTGCGGGGTGTGGCAGTGTCGTGCTGGAGGGCCCACTGGTAGCGATGTGGGCTTCCTCGCCTCGCCTCGCCTCGCCTCGCCTCACACCAGGTGTCTGCGTAGTTTGCAGTGCATTCGCACCATTCCTATCCCTGTCCCTGTCCCCGTCCCGACTTGTCCCGACTTTGCTCGACTGCCGCTCGCTGCCGCTCGGGTCGTGGTCCATATGACAGCGCAAGCACGACAAACGTCTGCGGGACGAGACGAGACGAGACGAGACGAGACGAGACGACTAAGGAATAAATTCGTGGTTACAAATCAAATTTGGAACTCTACACTCCTACACAACAATAGGCGGTGACGTATTTCAGAAATCACCTGCCGATTCGTACTGTTTTGTCGTTCTCAAAGTCCTCTTGGCAAACTTGGTTAGCACATTCTCCCTCAAACTGAGTTAATTACTGCATTTTCGTACCATTACAGTAGTTTAAAAGGCATAAAGAAGCATCTTTGTCACAACAGAAAGGTAGTTTGAAAATTGGGCTGATGACATAACAAAAAAAAACAGGAAGGGAGCCAGCAGCACCCGGGTTTCCCAGGCGGTCACCCATCCAAGTACTAGCCGGGCCCGATGATGCTTAACTTCGGTGATCGGACGAGAACCGGTGTATTCATCATAGTATGGCCGTTGGCGCTCATCTAATGTAGGAGCACGGCAGAATTCGCGTTCGGCTTTTCTCCCAACACACAAAATGTTAGTTTTCGGCCGCATTTGACGAAAGCGCTTCCTTCCGCAACCGCCAGTTCCTCGTGGACGGCGGGGGGAGGCGCGCCCGGCGTCCCAGCAGAGTGACGGCCGAATTGGCGGGCGCACCGCCGCGTGTGTGAGACGCACTGCTGCTCGTTGCACCCCCTGTCATTCGCTGGGCGCGTGCAGCCTTCGACACTAGCGGAGGACGCATCTTGTCCCTGGTGTTCAGCGGAGGGCCTGTGCGGTGTGTGGCAGTGTCGTGCTGGAGGGCCCACTGGTAGCGATGTGGGCTTCCTCGCCTCGCCTCGCCTCGCCTCGCCTCACACCAGGTGTCTGCGTAGTTTGCAGTGCATTCGCACCATTCCTATCCCTGTCCCTGTCCCCGTCCCGACTTGTCCCGACTTTGCTCGACTGCCGCTCGCTGCCGCTCGGGTCGTGGTCCATATGACAGCGCAAGCACGACAAACGTCTGCGGGACGAGACGAGACGAGACGAGACGAGACGACTAAGGAATAAATTCGTGGTTACAAATCAAATTTGGAACTCTACACTCCTACACAACAATAGGCGGTGACGTATTTCAGAAATCACCTGCCGATTCGTACGGTTTTGTCGTTTTCAAAGTCCTCTCGGCAAACTTGGTTAGCACATTCTCCCTCAAACTGAGTTAATTACTGCATTTTCGTACCATTACAGTAGTTTAAAAGGCATAAAGAAGCATCTTTGTCACAACAGAAAGGTAGTTTGAAAATTGGGCTGGTGACATAACAAAAAAAAAAACACGAAGGGAGCCAGCAGCACCCGGGTTTCCCAGGCGGTCATCCATCCAAGTACTAGCCGGGCCCGATGATGCTTAACTTCGGAGATCGGACGAGAACCGGTGTATTCATCATGGTATGGCCGTTGGCGCTCATCTAATGTAGGAGCACGGCAGAATTAGCGTTCGGCTTTTCTCCCAACACACAAAATGTTAGTTTTCGGCCGCATTTGACGAAAGCGCTTCCTTCCGCAACCGCCAGTTCCTCGAGGACGGCGGGGGGAGGCGCGCCCGGCGTCCCAGCAGAGTGACGGCCGAATTGGCGGGCGCACCGCCGCGTGTGTGAGACGCACTGCTGCTCGTTGCACCCCCTGTCATTCGCTGGGCGCGTGCAGCCTTCGACACTAGCGGAGGACGCATCTTGTCCCTGGTGTTCAGCGGAGGGCCTGTGCGGGGTGTGGCAGTGTCGTGCTGGAGGGCCCACTGGTAGCGATATGGGCTTCCTCGCCTCGCCTCGCCTCGCCTCACACCAGGTGTCTGCGTAGTTTGCAGTGCATTCTCACCATTCCTATTTCTGTCCCTGTCCCCGTCCCGACTTGTCCCGACTTTGCTCGACTGCCGCTCGCTGCCGCTCGGGTCGTGGTCCATATGACAGCGCAAGCACGACAAACGTCTGCGGGACGAGACGAGACGAGACGAGACGAGACGACTAAGGAATAAATTCGTGGTTACAAATCAAATTTGGAACTCTACACTCCTACACAACAATAGGCGGTGATGTATTTCAGAAATCACCTGCCGATTCGTACTGTTTTGTCGTTCTCAAAGTCCTCTTGGCAAACTTGGTTAGCACATTCTCCCTCAAACTGTGTTAATTACTGCATTTTCGTACCATTACAGTAGTTTAAAAGGCATAAAGAAGCATCTTTGTCACAACAGAAAGGTAGTTTGAAAATTGGGCTGGTGACATAACAAAAAAAAACAGGAAGGGAGCCAGCAGCACCCGGGTTTCCCACGCGGTCACCCATCCAAGTACTAGCCGGGCCCGATGATTCTTAACTTCGGTGATCGGACGAGAACCGCTGTATTCATCATGGTATGGCCGTTGGCGCTGATCTAATGTAGGAGCACGGCAGAATTCGCGTTCGGCTTTTCTCCCAACACACAAAATGTTAGTTTTCGGCCGCATTTGACGAAAGCGCTTCCTTCCGCAACCGCCAGTTCCTCGTGGACGGCGGGGGGAGGCGCGCCCGGCGTCCCAGCAGAGTGACGGCCGAATTGGCGGGCGCACCGCCGCGTGTGTGAGACGCACTGCTGCTCGTTGCACCCCCTGTCATTCGCTGGGCGCGTGCAGCCTTCGACACTAGCGGAGGACGCATCTTGTACCTGGTGTTCAGCGGAGGGCCGGTGCGGGGTGTGGCAGTGTCGTGCTGGAGGGCCCACTGGTAGCGATGTGGGCTTCCTCGCCTCGCCTCGCCTCGCCTCGCCTCACACCAGGTGTCTGCGTAGTTTGCAGTGCATTCGCACCATTCCTATCCCTGTCCCTGTCCCCGTCCCGACTTGTCCCGACTTTGCTCGACTGCCGCTCGCTGCCGCTCGGGTCGTGGTCCATATGACAGCGCAAGCACGACAAACGTCTGCGGGACGAGACGAGACGAGACGAGACGAGACGACTAAGGAATAAATTCGTGGTTACAAATCAAATTTGGAACTCTACACTCCTACACAACAATAGGCGGTGACGTATTTCAGAAATCACCTGCCGATTCGTACGGTTTTGTCGTTTTCAAAGTCCTCTCGGCAAACTTGGTTAGCACATTCTCCCTCAAACTGAGTTAATTACTGCATTTTCGTACCATTACAGTAGTTTAAAAGGCATAAAGAAGCATCTTTGTCACAACAGAAAGGTAGTTTGAAAATTGGGCTGGTGACATAACAAAAAAAAACAGGAAGGGAGCCAGCAGCACCCGGGTTTCCCACGCGGTCACCCATCCAAGTACTAGCCGGGCCCGATGATTCTTAACTTCGGTGATCGGACGAGAACCGCTGTATTCATCATGGTATGGCCGTTGGCGCTCATCTAATGTAGGAGCACGGCAGAATTCGCGTTCGGCTTTTCTCCCAACACACAAAATGTTAGTTTTCGGCCGCATTTGATGAAAGCGCTTCCTTCCGCAACCGCCAGTTCCTCGTGGACGGCGGGGGGAGGCGCGCCCGGCGTCCCAGCAGAGTGACGGCCGAATTGGCGGGCGCACCGCCGCGTGTGTGAGACGCACTGCTGCTCGTTGCACCCCCTGTCATTCGCTGGGCGCGTGCAGCCTTCGACACTAGCGGAGGACGCATCTTGTACCTGGTGTTCAGCGGAGGGCCGGTGCGGGGTGTGGCAGTGTCGTGCTGGAGGGCCCACTGGTAGCGATGTCGGCTTCCTCGCCTCGCCTCGCCTCGCCTCGCCTCACACCAGGTGTCTGCGTAGTTTGCAGTGCATTCGCACCATTCCTATCCCTGTCCCTGTCCCCGTCCCGACTTGTCCCGACTTTGCTCGACTGCCGCTCGCTGCCGCTCGGGTCGTGGTCCATATGACAGCGCAAGCACGACAAACGTCTGCGGGACGAGACGAGACGAGACGAGACGGGACGACTAAGGAATAAATTCGTGGTTACAAATCAAATTTGGAACTCTACACTCCTACACAACAATAGGCGGTGACGTATTTCAGAAATCACCTGCCGATTCGTACTGTTTTGTCGTTTTCAAAGTCCTCTCGGCAAACTTGGTTAGCACATTCTCCCTCAAACTGAGTTAATTACTGCATTTTCGTACCATTACAGTAGTTTAAAAGGCATAAAGAAGCATCTTTGTCACAACAGAAAGGTAGTTTGAAAATTGGGCTGGTGACATAACAAAAAAAAAACACGAAGGGAGCCAGCAGCACCCGGGTTTCCCAGGCGGTCACCCATCCAAGTACTAGCCGGGCCCGATGATGCTTAACTTCGGAGATCGGACGAGAACAGGTGTATTCATCATGGTATGGCCGTTGGCGCTCATCTAATGTAGGGCACGGCAGAATTCGCGTTCGGCTTTTCTCCCAACACACAAAATGTTAGTTTTCGGCCGCATTTGACGAAAGCGCTTCCTTCCGCAACCGCCAGTTCCTCGAGGACGGCGGGGGGAGGCGCGCCCGGCGTCCCAGCAGAGTGACGGCCGAATTGGCGGGCGCACCGCCGCGTGTGTGAGACGCACTGCTGCTCGTTGCACCCCCTGTCATTCGCTGGGCGCGTGCAGCCTTCGACACTAGCGGAGGACGCATCTTGTCCCTGGTGTCCAGCGGAGGGCCTGTGCGGGGTGTGGCAGTGTCGTGCTGGAGGGCCCACTGGTAGCGATATGGGCTTCCTCGCCTCGCCTCGCCTCGCCTCACACCAGGTGTCTGCGTAGTTTGCAGTGCATTCTCACCATTCCTATTTCTGTCCCTGTCCCCGTCCCGACTTGTCCCGACTTTGCTCGACTGCCGCTCGCTGCCGCTCGGGTCGTGGTCCATATGACAGCGCAAGCACGACAAACGTCTGCGGGACGAGACGAGACGAGACGAGACGAGACGACTAAGGAATAAATTCGTGGTTACAAATCAAATTTGGAACTCTACACTCCTACACAACAATAGGCGGTGACGTATTTCAGAAATCACCTGCCGATTCGTACTGTTTTGTCGTTTTCAAAGTCCTCTCGGCAAACTTGGTTAGCACATTCTAACTCAAACTGAGTTAATTACTGCATTTTCGTACCATTACAGTAGTTTAAAAGGCATAAAGAAGCATCTTTGTCACAACAGAAAGGTAGTTTGAAAATTGGGCTGGTGACATAACGAAAAAAAACACGAAGGGAGCCAGCAGCACCCGGGTTTCCCAGGCGGTCATCCATCCAAGTACTAGCCGGGCCCGATGATGCTTAACTTCGGAGATCGGACGAGAACCGGTGTATTCATCATGGTATGGCCGTTGGCGCTCATCTAATGTAGGAGCACGGCAGAATTAGCGTTCGGCTTTTCTCCCAACACACAAAATGTTAGTTTTCGGCCGCATTTGACGAAAGCGCTTCCTTCCGCAACCGCCAGTTCCTCGAGGACGGCGGGGGGAGGCGCGCCCGGCGTCCCAGCAGAGTGACGGCCGAATTGGCGGGCGCACCGCCGCGTGTGTGAGACGCACTGCTGCTCGTTGCACCCCCTGTCATTCGCTGGGCGCGTGCAGCCTTCGACACTAGCGGAGGACGCATCTTGTCCCTGGTGTTCAGCGGAGGGCCTGTGCGGGGTGTGGCAGTGTCGTGCTGGAGGGCCCACTGGTAGCGATGTGGGATTCCTCGCCTCGCCTCGCCTCGCCTCGCCTCGCCTCACACCAGGTGTCTGCGTAGTTTGCAGTGCATTCGCACCATTCCTATCCCTGTCCCTGTCCCCGTCCCGACTTGTCCCGACTTTGCTCGACTGCCGCTCGGGTCGTGGTCCATATGACAGCGCAAGCACGACAAACGTCTGCGGGACGAGACGAGACGAGACGAGACGAGACGACTAAGGAATAAATTCGTGGTTACAAATCAAATTTGGAACTCTACACTCCTACACAACAATAGGCGGTGACGTATTTCAGAAATCACCTGCCGATTCGTACTGTTTTGTCGTTCTCAAAGTCCTCTTGGCAAACTTGGTTAGCACATTCTCCCTCAAACTGAGTTAATTACTGCTTTTTCGTACCATTACAGTAGTTTAAAAGGCATAAAGAAGCATCTTTGTCACAACAGAAAGGTAGTTTGAAAATTGGGCTGGTGACATAACAAAAAAAAACAGGAAGGGAGCCAGCAGCACCCGGGTTTCCCAGGCGGTCACCCATCCAAGTACTAGCCGGGCCCGATGATGGTTAACTTCGGTGATCGGACGAGAACCGGTGTATTCATCATGGTATGGCCGTTGGCGCTCATCTAATGTAGGAGCACGGCAGAATTCGCGTTCGGCTTTTCTCCCAACACACAAAATGTTAGTTTTCGGCCGCATTTGACGAAAGCGCTTCCTTCCGCAACCGCCAGTTCCTCGTGGACGGCGGGGGGAGGCGCGCCCGGCGTCCCAGCAGAGTGACGGCCGAATTGGCGGGCGCACCGCCGCGTGTGTGAGACGCACTGCTGCTCGTTGCACCCCCTGTCATTCGCTGGGCGCGTGCAGCCTTCGACACTAGCGGAGGACGCATCTTGTCCCTGGTGTTCAGCGGAGGGCCTGTGCGGTGTGTGGCAGTGTCGTGCTGGAGGGCCCACTGGTAGCGATGTGGGCTTCCTCGCCTCGCCTCGCCTCGCCTCGCCTCGCCTCACACCAGGTGTCTGCGTAGTTTGCAGTGCATTCGCACCATTCCTATCCCTGTCCCTGTCCCCGTCCCGACTTGTCCCGACTTTGCTCGACTGCCGCTCGCTGCCGCTCGGGTCGTGGTCCATATGACAGCGCAAGCACGACAAACGTCTGCGGGACGAGACGAGACGAGACGAGACGAGACGACTAAGGAATAAATTCGTGGTTACAAATCAAATTTGGAACTCTACACTCCTACACAACAATAGGCGGTGACGTATTTCAGAAATCACCTGCCGATTCGTACTGTTTTGTCGTTTTCAAAGTCCTCTCGGCAAACTTGGTTAGCACATTCTCCCTCAAACTGAGTTAATTACTGCATTTTCGTACCATTACAGTAGTTTAAAAGGCATAAAGAAGCATCTTTGTCACAACAGAAAGGTAGTTTGAAAATTGGGCTGGTGACATATCAAAAAAAAACACGAAGGGAGCCAGCAGCACCCGGGTTTCCCAGGCGGTCACCCATCCAAGTACTAGCCGGGCCCGATGATGCTTAACTTCGGTGATCGGACGAGAACCGGTGTATTCATCATGGTATGGCCGTTGGCGCTCATCTAATGTAGGAGCACGGCAGAATTCGCGTTCGGCTTTTCTCCCAACACACAAAATGTTAGTTTTCGGCCGCATTTGACGAAAGCGCTTCCTTCCGCAACCGCCAGTTCCTCGTGGACGGCGGGGGGAGGCGCGCCTGGCGTCCCAGCAGAGTGACGGCCGAATTGGCGGGCGCACCGCCGCGTGTGTGAGACGCACTGCTGCTCGTTGCACCCCCTGTCATTCGCTGGGCGCGTGCAGCCTTCGACACTAGCGGTGGACGCATCTTGTCTCTGTTGTTCAGCGGAGGGCCTGTGCGGTGTGTGGCAGTGTCGTGCTTTAGGGCCCACTGGTAGCGATGTGGGCTTCCTCGCCTCGCCTCGCCTCGCCTCGCCTCACACCAGGTGTCTGCGTAGTTTGCAGTGCATTCGCACCATTCCTATCCCTGTCCCTGTCCCCGTCCCGACTTGTCCCGACTTTGCTCGACTGCCGCTCGCTGCCGCTCGGGTCGTGGTCCATATGACAGCGCAAGCACGACAAACGTCTGCGGGACGAGACGAGACGAGACGAGACGAGACGACTAAGGAATAAATTCGTGGTTACAAATCAAATTTGGAACTCTACACTCCTACACAACAATAGGCGGTGACGTATTTCAGAAATCACCTGCCGATTCGTACTGTTTTGTCGTTCTCAAAGTCCTCTTGGCAAACTTGGTTAGCACATTCTCCCTCAAACTGAGTTAATTACTGCATTTTCGTACCATTACAGCAGTTTAAAAGGCATAAAGAAGCATCTTTGTCACAACAGAAAGGTAGTTTGAAAATTGGGCTGGTGACATAACAAAAAAAAAACAGGAAGGGAGCCAGCAGCACCCGGGTTTCCCAGGCGGTCACCCATCCAAGTACTAGCCGGGCCCGATGATGCTTAACTTCGGAGATCGGACGAGAACCGGTGTATTCATCATGGTATGGTCGTTGGCGCTCATCTAATGTAGGAGCACGGCAGAATTAGCGTTCGGCTTTTCTCCCAACACACAAAATGTTAGTTTTCGGCCGCATTTGACGAAAGCGCTTCCTTCCGCAACCGCCAGTTCCTCGAGGACGGCGGGGGGAGGCGCGCCCGGCGTCCCAGCAGAGTGACGGCCGAATTGGCGGGCGCACCGCCGCGTGTGTGAGACGCACTGCTGCTCGTTGCACCCCCTGTCATTCGCTGGGCGCGTGCAGCCTTCGACACTAGCGGAGGACGCATCTTGTCCCTGGTGTTCAGCGGAGGGCCTGTGCGGGGTGTGGCAGTGTCGTGCTGGAGGGCCCACTGGTAGCGATATAGGCTTCCTCGCCTCGCCTCGCCTCGCCTCACACCAGGTGTCTGCGTAGTTTGCAGTGCATTCTCACCATTCCTATTTCTGTCCCTGTCCCCGTCCCGACTTGGCCCGACTTTGCTCGACTGCCGCTCGCTGCCGCTCGGGTCGTGGTCCATATGACAGCGCAAGCACGACAAACGTCTGCGGGACGAGACGAGACGAGACGAGACGAGACGACTAAGGAATAAATTCGTGGTTACAAATCAAATTTGGAACTCTACACTCCTACACAACAATGGGCGGTGACGTATTTCAGAAATCACCTGCCGATTCGTACTGTTTTGTCGTTCTCAAAGTCCTCTTGGCAAACTTGGTTAGCACATTCTCCCTCAAACTGAGTTAATTACTGCATTTTCGTACCATTACAGTAGTTTAAAAGGCATAAAGAAGCATCTTTGTCACAACAGAAAGGTAGTTTGAAAATTGGGCTGGTGACATAACAAAAAAAAAACAGGAAGGGAGCCAGCAGCACCCGGGTTTCCCAGGCGGTCACCCATCCAAGTACTAGCCGGGCCCGATGATGCTTAACTTCGGTGATCGGACGAGAACCGGTGTATTCATCATGGTATGGCCGTTGGCGCTCATCTAATGTAGGAGCACGGCAGAATTAGCGTTCGGCTTTTCTCCCAACACACAAAATGTTAGTTTTCGGCCGCATTTGACGAAAGCGCTTCCTTCCGCAACCGCCAGTTCCTCGAGGACGGCGGGGGGAGGCGCGCCCGGCGTCCCAGCAGAGTGACGGCCGAATTGGCGGGCGCACCGCCGCGTGTGTGAGACGCACTGCTGCTCGTTGCACCCCCTGTCATTCGCTGGGCGCGTGCAGCCTTCGACACTAGCGGAGGACGCATCTTGTCCCTGGTGTTCAGCGGAGGGCCTGTGCGGGGTGTGGCAGTGTCGTGCTGGAGGGCCCCCTGGTAGCGATATGGGCTTCCTCGCCTCGCCTCGCCTCGCCTCACACCAGGTGTCTGCGTAGTTTGCAGTGCATTCTCACCATTCCTATTTCTGTCCCTGTCCCCGTCCCGACTTGGCCCGACTTTGCTCGACTGCCGCTCGCTGCCGCTCGGGTCGTGGTCCATATGACAGCGCAAGCACGACAAACGTCTGCGGGACGAGACGAGACGAGACGAGACGAGACGACTAAGGAATAAATTCGTGGTTACAAATCAAATTTGGAACTCTACACTCCTACACAACAATAGGCGGTGACGTATTTCAGAAATCACCTGCCGATTCGTACTGTTTTGTCGTTCTCAAAGTCCTCTTGGCAAACTTGGTTAGCACATTCTCCCTCAAACTGAGTTAATTACTGCATTTTCGTACCATTACAGTAGTTTAAAAGGCATAAAGAAGCATCTTTGTCACAACAGAAAGGTAGTTTGAAAATTGGGCTGGTGACATAACAAAAAAAAAAACAGGAAGGGAGCCAGCAGCACCCGGGTTTCCCAGGCGGTCACCCATCCAAGTACTAGCCGGGCCCGATGATGCTTAACTTCGGTGATCGGACGAGAACCGGTGTATTCATCATGGTATGGCCGTTGGCGCTCATCTAATGTAGGAGCACGGCAGAATTAGCGTTCGGCTTTTCTCCCAACACACAAAATGTTAGTTTTCGGCCGCATTTGACGAAAGCGCTTCCTTCCGCAACCGCCAGTTCCTCGTGGACGGCGGGGGGAGGCGCGCCCGGCGTCCCAGCAGAGTGACGGCCGAATTGGCGGGCGCACCGCCGCGTGTGTGAGACGCACTGCTGCTCGTTGCACCCCCTGTCATTCGCTGGGCGCGTGCAGCCTTCGACACTAGCGGAGGACGCATCTTGTCCCTGGTGTTCAGCGGAGGGCCTGTGCGGTGTGTGGCAGTGTCGTGCTGGAGGGCCCACTGGTAGCGATGTGGGCTTCCTCGCCTCGCCTCGCCTCGCCTCGCCTCACACCAGGTGTCTGCGTAGTTTGCAGTGCATTCGCACCATTCCTATCCCTGTCCCTGTCCCCGTCCCGACTTGTCCCGACTTTGCTCGACTGCCGCTCGCTGCCGCTCGGGTCGTGGTCCATATGACAGCGCAAGCACGACAAACGTCTGCGGGACGAGACGAGACGAGACGAGACGAGACGACTAAGGAATAAATTCGTGGTTACAAATCAAATTTGGAACTCTACACTCCTACACAACAATAGGCGGTGACGTATTTCAGAAATCACCTGCCGATTCGTACTGTTTTGTCGTTTTCAAAGTCCTCTCGGCAAACTTGGTTAGCACATTCTCCCTCAAACTGAGTTAATTACTGCATTTTCGTACCATTACAGTAGTTTAAAAGGCATAAAGAAGCATCTTTGTCACAACAGAAAGGTAGTTTGAAAATTGGGCTGGTGACATAACAAAAAAAAACACGAAGGGAGCCAGCAGCACCCGGGTTTCCCAGGCGGTCACCCATCCAAGTACTAGCCGGGCCCGATGATGCTTAACTTCGGAGATCGGACGAGAACCGGTGTATTCATCATGGTATGGCCGTTGGCGCTCATCTAATGTAGGAGCACGGCAGAATTAGCGTTCGGCTTTTCTCCCAACACACAAAATGTTAGTTTTCGGCCGCATTTGACGAAAGCGCTTCCTTCCGCAACCGCCAGTTCCTCGAGGACGGCGGGGGGAGGCGCGCCCGGCGTCCCAGCAGAGTGACGGCCGAATTGGCGGGCGCACCGCCGCGTGTGTGAGACGCACTGCTGCTCGTTGCACCCCCTGTCATTCGCTGGGCGCGTGCAGCCTTCGACACTAGCGGAGGACGCATCTTGTCCCTGGTGTTCAGCGGAGGGCCTGTGCGGGGTGTGGCAGTGTCGTGCTGGAGGGCCCACTGGTAGCGATATGGGCTTCCTCGCCTCGCCTCGCCTCGCCTCACACCAGGTGTCTGCGTAGTTTGCAGTGCATTCTCACCATTCCTATTTCTGTCCCTGTCCCCGTCCCGACTTGGCCCGACTTTGCTCGACTGCCGCTCGCTGCCGCTCGGGTCGTGGTCCATATGACAGCGCAAGCACGACAAACGTCTGCGGGACGAGACGAGACGAGACGAGACGAGACGACTAAGGAATAAATTCGTGGTTACATATCAAATTTGGAACTCTACACTCCTACACAACAATAGGCGGTGACGTATTTCAGAAATCATCTGCCGATTCGTAGTGTTTTGTCGTTCTCAAAGTCCTCTTGGCAAACTTGGTTAGCACATTCTCCCTCAAACTGAGTTAATTACTGCATTTTCGTACCATTACAGTAGTTTAAAAGGCATAAAGAAGCATCTTTGTCACAACAGAAAGGTAGTTTGAAAATTGGGCTGGTGACATAACAAAAAAAAACAGGAAGGGAGCCAGCAGCACCCGGGTTTCCCAGGCGGTCACCCATCCAAGTACTAGCCGGGCCCGATGATGCTTAACTTCGGAGATCGGACGAGAACCGGTGTATTCATCATGGTATGGCCGTTGGCGCTCATCTAATGTAGGAGCACGGCAGAATTAGCGTTCGGCTTTTCTCCCAACACACAAAATGTTAGTTTTCGGCCGCATTTGACGAAAGCGCTTCCTTCCGCAACCGCCAGTTCTTCGAGGACGGCGGGGGGAGGCGCGCCCGGCGTCCCAGCAGAGTGACGGCCGAATTGGCGGGCGCACCGCCGCGTGTGTGAGACGCACTGCTGCTCGTTGCACCCCCTGTCATTCGCTGGGCGCGTGCAGCCTTCGACACTAGCGGAGGACGCATCTTGTCCCTGGTGTTCAGCGGAGGGCCTGTGCGGTGTGTGGCAGTGTCGTGCTGGAGGGCCCACTGGTAGCGATGTGGGCTTCCTCGCCTCGCCTCGCCTCGCCTCGCCTCACACCAGGTGTCTGCGTAGTTTGCAGTGCATTCGCACCATTCCTATCCCTGTCCCTGTCCCCGTCCCGACTTGTCCCGACTTTGCTCGACTGCCGCTCGCTGCCGCTCGGGTCGTGGTCCATATGACAGCGCATGCACGACAAACGTCTGCGGGACGAGACGAGACGAGACGAGACGAGACGACTAAGGAATAAATTCGTGGTTACAAATCAAATTTGGAACTCTACACTCCTACACAACAATAGGCGGTGACGTATTTCAGAAATCACCTGCCGATTCGTACTGTTTTGTCGTTTTCAAAGTCCTCTCGGCAAACTTGGTTAGCACATTCTCCCTCAAACTGAGTTAATTACTGCATTTTCGTACCATTACAGTAGTTTAAAAGGCATAAAGAAGCATCTTTGTCACAACAGAAAGGTAGTTTGAAAATTGGGCTGGTGACATAACAAAAAAAAACAGGAAGGGAGCCAGCAGCACCCGGGTTTCCCAGGCGGTCACCCATCCAAGTACTAGCCGGGCCCGATGATGCTTAACTTCGGAGATCGGACGAGAACCGGTGTATTCATCATGGTATGGCCGTTGGCGCTCATCTAATGTAGGAGCACGGCAGAATTAGCGTTCGGCTTTTCTCCCAACACACAAAATGTTAGTTTTCGGCCGCATTTGACGAAAGCGCTTCATTCCGCAACCGCCAGTTCCTCGTGGACGGCGGGGGGAGGCGCGCCCGGCGTCCCAGCAGAGTGACGGCCGAATTGGCGGGCGCACCGCCGCGTGTGTGAGACGCACTGCTGCTCGTTGCACCCCCTGTCATTCGCTGGGCGCGTGCAGCCTTCGACACTAGCGGAGGACGCATCTTGTCCCTGGTGTTCAGCGGAGGGCCTGTGCGGTGTGTGGCAGTGTCGTGCTGGAGGGCCCACTGGTAGCGAAGTGGGCTTCCTCGCCTCGCCTCGAATCGCCTCGCCTCACACCAGGTGTCTGCGTAGTTTGCAGTGCATTCGCACCATTCCTATCCCTGTCCCTGTCCCCGTCCCGACTTGTCCCGACTTTGCTCGACTGCCGCTCGCTGCCGCTCGGGTCGTGGTCCATATGACAGCGCAAGCACGACAAACGTCTGCGGGACGAGACGAGACGAGACGAGACGAGACGACTAAGGAATAAATTCGTGGTTACAATTCAAATTTGGAACTCTACACTCCTACACAACAATAGGCGGTGACGTATTTCAGAAATCACCTGCCGATTCGTACTGTTTTGTCGTTTTCAAAGTCCTCTCGGCAAACTTGGTTAGCACATTCTCCCTCAAACTGAGTTAATTACTGCATTTTCGTTCCATTACAGTAGTTTAAAAGGCATAAAGAAGCATCTTTGTCACAACAGAAAGGTAGTTTGAAAATTGGGCTGGTGACATAACAAAATAAAACAGGAAGGGAGCCAGCAGCACCCGGGTTTCCCAGGCGGTCACCCATCCAAGTACTAGCCGGGCCCGATGATGCTTAACTTCGGTGATCGGACGAGAACCGCTGTATTTATCATGGTATGGCCGTTGGCGCTCATCTAATGTAGGAGCACGGCAGAATTCGCGTTCGGCTTTTCTCCCAACACACAAAATGTTAGTTTTCGGCCGCATTTGACGAAAGCGCTTCCTTCCGCAACCGCCAGTTCCTCGTGGACGGCGGGGGGAGGCGCGCCCGGCGTCCCAGCAGAGTGACGGCCGAATTGGCGGGCGCACCGCCGCGTGTGTGAGACGCACTGCTGCTCGTTGCACCCCCTGTCATTCGCTGGGCGCGTGCAGCCTTCGACACTAGCGGAGGACGCATCTTGTCCCTGGTGTTCAGCGGAGGGCCTGTGCGGTGTGTGGCAGTGTCGTGCTGGAGGGCCCACTGGTAGCGATGTGGGCTTCCTCGCCTCGCCTCGCCTCGCCTCGCCTCACACCAGGTGTCTGCGTAGTTTGCAGTGCATTCGCACCATTCCTATCCCTGTCCCTGTCCCCGTCCCGACTTGTCCCGACTTTGCTCGACTGCCGCTCGCTGCCGCTCGGGTCGTGGTCCATATGACAGCGCAAGCACGACAAACGTCTGCGGGACGAGACGAGACGAGACGAGACGAGACGACTAAGGAATAAATTCGTGGTTACAAATCAAATTTGGAACTCTACACTCCTACACAACAATAGGCGGTGACGTATTTCAGAAATCACCTGCCGATTCGTACTGTTTTGTCGTTTTGAAAGTCCTCTCGGCAAACTTGGTTAGCACATTCTCCCTCAAACTGAGTTAATTACTGCATTTTCGTACCATTACAGTAGTTTAAAAGGCATAAAGAAGCATCTTTGTCACAACAGAAAGGTAGTTTGAAAATTGGGCTGGTGACATAACAAAATAAAACAGGAAGGGAGCCAGCAGCACCCGGGTTTCCCAGGCGGTCACCCATCCAAGTACTAGCCGGGCCCGATGATGCTTAACTTCGGTGATCGGACGAGAACCGGTGTATTCATCATGGTATGGCCGTTGGCGCTCATCTAATGTAGGAGCACGGCAGAATTCGCGTTCGGCTTTTCTCCCAACACACAAAATGTTAGTTTTCGGCCGCATTTGACGAAAGCGCTTCCTTCCGCAACAGCCAGTTCCTCGTGGACGGCGGGGGGAGGCGCGCCCGGCGTCCCAGCAGAGTGACGGCCGAATTGGCGGGCGCACCGCCGCGTGTGTGAGACGCACTGCTGCTCGTTGCACCCCCTGTCATTCGCTGGGCGCGTGCAGCCTTCGACACTAGCGGAGGACGCATCTTGTCCCTGGTGTTCAGCGGAGGGCCTGTGCGGTGTGTGGCAGTGTCGTGCTGGAGGGCCCACTGGTAGCGATGTGGGCTTCCTCGCCTCGCCTCGCCTCGCCTCGTCGCGCCTCACACCAGGTGTCTGCGTAGTTTGCAGTGCATTCGCACCATTCCTATCCCTGTCCCTGTCCCCGTCCCGACTTGTCCCGACTTTGCTCGACTGCCGCTCGCTGCCGCTCGGGTCGTGGTCCATATGACAGCGCAAGCACGACAAACGTCTGCGGGACGAGACGAGACGAGACGAGACGAGACGACTAAGGAATAAATTCGTGGTTACAAATCAAATTTGGAACTCTACACTCCTACACAACAATAGGCGGTGACGTATTTCAGAAATCACCTGCCGATTCGTACTGTTTTGTCGTTTTGAAAGTCCTCTCGGCAAACTTGGTTAGCACATTCTCCCTCAAACTGAGTTAATTACTGCATTTTCGTACCATTACAGTAGTTTAAAAGGCATAAAGAAGCATCTTTGTCACAACAGAAAGGTAGTTTGAAAATTGGGCTGGTGACATAACAAAATAAAACAGGAAGGGAGCCAGCAGCACCCGGGTTTCCCAGGCGGTCACCCATCCAAGTACTAGCCGGGCCCGATGATGCCTAACTTCGGTGATCGGACGAGAACCGCTGTATTCATCATGGTATGGCCGTTGGCGCTCATCTAATGTAGGAGCACGGCAGAATTAGCGTTCGGCTTTTCTCCCAACACACAAAATGTTAGTTTTCGGCCGCATTTGACGAAAGCGCTTCCTTCCGCAACCGCCAGTTCCTCGAGGACGGCGGGGGGAGGCGCGCCCGGCGTCCCAGCAGAGTGACGGCCGAATTGGCGGGCGCACCGCCGCGTGTGTGAGACGCACTGCTGCTCGTTGCACCCCCTGTCATTCGCTGGGCGCGTGCAGCCTTCGACACTAGCGGAGGACGCATCTTGTCCCTGGTGTTCAGCGGAGGGCCTGTGCGGTGTGTGGCAGTGTCGTGCTGGAGGGCCCACTGGTAGCGATGTGGGCTTCCTCGCCTCGCCTCGCCTCGCCTCGCCTCGCCTCGCCTCACACCAGGTGTCTGCGTAGTTTGCAGTGCATTCGCACCATTCCTATCCCTGTCCCTGTCCCCGTCCCGACTTGTCCCGACTTTGCTCGACTGCCGCTCGCTGCCGCTCGGGTCGTGGTCCATATGACAGCGCAAGCACGACAAACGTCTGCGGGACGAGACGAGACGAGACGAGACGAGACGACTAAGGAATAAATTCGTGGTTACAATTCAAATTTGGAACTCTACACTCCTACACAACAATAGGCGGTGACGTATTTCAGAAATCACCTGCCGATTCGTACTGTTTTGTCGTTTTCAAAGTCCTCTCGGCAAACTTGGTTAGCACATTCTCCCTCAAACTGAGTTAATTACTGCATTTTCGTACCATTACAGTAGTTTAAAAGGCATAAAGAAGCATCTTTGTCACAACAGAAAGGTAGTTTGAAAATTGGGCTGGTGACATAACAAAATAAAACAGGAAGGGAGCCAGCAGCACCCGGGTTTCCCAGGCGGTCACCCATCCAAGTACTAGCCGGGCCCGATGATGCTTAACTTCGGTGATCGGACGAGAACCGGTGTATTCATCATGGTATGGCCGTTGGCGCTCATCTAATGTAGGAGCACGGCAGAATTCGCGTTCGGCTTTTCTCCCAACACACAAAATGTTAGTTTTCGGCCGCATTTGACGAAAGCGCTTCCTTCCGCAACAGCCAGTTCCTCGTGGACGGCGGGGGGAGGCGCGCCCGGCGTCCCAGCAGAGTGACGGCCGAATTGGCGGGCGCACCGCCGCGTGTGTGAGACGCACTGCTGCTCGTTGCACCCCCTGTCATTCGCTGGGCGCGTGCAGCCTTCGACACTAGCGGAGGACGCATCTTGTCCCTGGTGTTCAGCGGAGGGCCTGTGCGGTGTGTGGCAGTGTCGTGCTGGAGGGCCCACTGGTAGCGATGTGGGCTTCCTCGCCTCGCCTCGCCTCGCCTCGCCTCGCCTCACACCAGGTGTCTGCGTAGTTTGCAGTGCATTCGCACCATTCCTATCCCTGTCCCTGTCCCCGTCCCGACTTGTCCCGACTTTGCTCGACTGCCGCTCGCTGCCGCTCGGGTCGTGGTCCATATGACAGCGCAAGCACGACAAACGTCTGCGGGACGAGACGAGACGAGACGAGACGAGACGACTAAGGAATAAATTCGTGGTTACAAATCAAATTTGGAACTCTACACTCCTACACAACAATAGGCGGTGACGTATTTCAGAAATCACCTGCCGATTCGTACTGTTTTGTCGTTTTCAAAGTCGTCTCGGCAAACTTGGTTAGCACATTCTCCCTCAAACTGAGTTAATTACTGCATTTTCGTACCATTACAGTAGTTTAAAAGGCATAAAGAAGCATCTTTGTCACAACAGAAAGGTAGTTTGAAAATTGGGCTGGTGACATAACAAAATAAAACAGGAAGGGAGCCAGCAGCACCCGGGTTTCCCAGGCGGTCACCCATCCAAGTACTAGCCGGGCCCGATGAAGCTTAACTTCGGTGATCGGACGAGAACCGGTGTATTCATCATGGTATGGCCGTTGGCGCTCATCTAATGTAGGAGCACGGCAGAATTCGCGTTCGGCTTTTCTCCCAACACACAAAATGTTAGTTTTCGGCCGCATTTGACGAAAGCGCTTCCTTCCGCAACAGCCAGTTCCTCGTGGACGGCGGGGGGAGGCGCGCCCGGCGTCCCAGCAGAGTGACGGCCGAATTGGCGGGCGCACCGCCGCGTGTGTGAGACGCACTGCTGCTCGTTGCACCCCCTGTCATTCGCTGGGCGCGTGCAGCCTTCGACACTAGCGGAGGACGCATCTTGTCCCTGGTGTTCAGCGGAGGGCCTGTGCGGTGTGTGGCAGTGTCGTGCTGGAGGGCCCACTGGTAGCGATGTGGGCTTCCTCGCCTCGCCTCGCCTCGCCTCGCCTCACACCAGGTGTCTGCGTAGTTTGCAGTGCATTCGCACCATTCCTATCCCTGTCCCTGTCCCCGTCCCGACTTGTCCCGACTTTGCTCGACTGCCGCTCGCTGCCGCTCGGGTCGTGGTCCATATGACAGCGCAAGCACGACAAACGTCTGCGGGACGAGACGAGACGAGACGAGACGAGACGACTAAGGAATAAATTCGTGGTTACAAATCAAATTTGGAACTCTACACTCCTACACAACAATAGGCGGTGACGTATTTCAGAAATCACCTGCCGATTCGTACTGTTTTGTCGTTTTCAAAGTCCTCTCGGCAAACTTGGTTAGCACATTCTCCCTCAAACTGAGTTAATTACTGCATTTTCGTACCATTACAGTAGTTTAAAAGGCATAAAGAAGCATCTTTGTCACAACAGAAAGGTAGTTTGAAAATTGGGCTGGTGACATAACAAAATAAAACAGGAAGGGAGCCAGCAGCACCCGGGTTTCCCAGGCGGTCACCCATCCAAGTACTAGCCGGGCCCGATGATGCTTAACTTCGGTGATCGGACGAGAACCGCTGTATTCATCATGGTATGGCCGTTGGCGCTCATCTAATGTAGGAGCACGGCAGAATTCGCGTTCGGCTTTTCTCCCAACACACAAAATGTTAGTTTTCGGCCGCATTTGACGAAAGCGCTTCCTTCCGCAACAGCCAGTTCCTCGTGGACGGCGGGGGGAGGCGCGCCCGGCGTCCCAGCAGAGTGACGGCCGAATTGGCGGGCGCACCGCCGCGTGTGTGAGACGCACTGCTGCTCGTTGCACCCCCTGTCATTCGCTGGGCGCGTGCAGCCTTCGACACTAGCGGAGGACGCATCTTGTCCCTGGTGTTCAGCGGAGGGCCTGTGCGGTGTGTGGCAGTGTCGTGCTGGAGGGCCCACTGGTAGCGATGTGGGCTTCCTCGCCTCGCCTCGCCTCGCCTCGCCTCACACCAGGTGTCTGCGTAGTTTGCAGTGCATTCGCACCATTCCTATCCCTGTCCCTGTCCCCGTCCCGACTTGTCCCGACTTTGCTCGACTGCCGCTCGCTGCCGCTCGGGTCGTGGTCCATATGACAGCGCAAGCACGACAAACGTCTGCGGGACGAGACGAGACGGGACGAGACGAGACGAGACGACTAAGGAATAAATTCGTGGTTACAAATCAAATTTGGAACTCTACACTCCTACACAACAATAGGCGGTGACGTATTTCAGAAATCACCTGCCGATTCGTACTGTTTTGTCGTTTTCAAAGTCCTCTCGGCAAACTTGGTTAGCACATTCTCCCTCAAACTGAGTTAATTACTGCATTTTCGTACCATTACAGTAGTTTAAAAGGCATAAAGAAGCATCTTTGTCACAACAGAAAGGTAGTTTGAAAATTGGGCTGGTGACATAACAAAATAAAACAGGAAGGGAGCCAGCAGCACCCGGGTTTCCCAGGCGGTCACCCATCCAAGTACTAGCCGGGCCCGATGATGCTTAACTTCGGTGATCGGACGAGAACCGCTGTATTCATCATGGTATGGCCGTTGGCGCTCATCTAATGTAGGAGCACGGCAGAATTCGCGTTCGGCTTTTCTCCCAACACACAAAATGTTAGTTTTCGGCCGCATTTGACGAAAGCGCTTCCTTCCGCAACCGCCAGTTCCTCGTGGACGGCGGGGGGAGGCGCGCCCGGCGTCCCAGCAGAGTGACGGCCGAATTGGCGGGCGCACCGCCGCGTGTGTGAGACGCACTGCTGCTCGTTGCACCCCCTGTCATTCGCTGGGCGCGTGCAGCCTTCGACACTAGCGGAGGACGCATCTTGTCCCTGGTGTTCAGCGGAGGGCCTGTGCGGTGTGTGGCAGTGTCGTGCTGGAGGGCCCACTGGTAGCGATGTGGGCTTCCTCGCCTCGCCTCGCCTCGCCTCGCCTCACACCAGGTGTCTGCGTAGTTTGCAGTGCATTCGCACCATTCCTATCCCTGTCCCTGTCCCCGTCCCGACTTGTCCCGACTTTGCTCGACTGCCGCTCGCTGCCGCTCGGGTCGTGGTCCATATGACAGCGCAAGCACGACAAACGTCTGCGGGACGAGACGAGACGAGACGAGACGAGACGACTAAGGAATAAATTCGTGGTTACAAATCAAATTTGGAACTCTACACTCCTACACAACAATAGGCGGTGACGTATTTCAGAAATCATCTGCCGATTCGTACTGTTTTGTCGTTCTCAAAGTCCTCTTGGCAAACTTGGTTAGCACATTCTCCCTCAAACTGAGTTAATTACTGCATTTTCGTACCATTACAGTAGTTTAAAAGGCATAAAGAAGCATCTTTGTCACAACAGAAAGGTAGTTTGAAAATTGGGCTGGTGACATAACAAAAAAAAACAGGAAGGGAGCCAGCAGCACCCGGGTTTCCCAGGCGGTCACCCATCCAAGTACTAGCCGGGCCCGATGATGCTTAACTTCGGAGATCGGACGAGAACCGGTGTATTCATCATGGTATGGCCGTTGGCGCTCATCTAATGTAGGAGCACGGCAGAATTAGCGTTCGGCTTTTCTCCCAACACACAAAATGTTAGTTTTCGGCCGCATTTGACGAAAGCGCTTCCTTCCGCAACCGCCAGTTCCTCGAGGACGGCGGGGGGAGGCGCGCCCGGCGTCCCAGCAGAGTGACGGCCGAATTGGCGGGCGCACCGCCGCGTGTGTGAGACGCACTGCTGCTCGTTGCACCCCCTGTCATTCGCTGGGCGCGTGCAGCCTTCGACACTAGCGGAGGACGCATCTTGTCCCTGGTGTTCAGCGGAGGGCCTGTGCGGGGTGTGGCAGTGTCGTGCTGGAGGGCCCACTGGTAGCGATATGGGCTTCCTCGCCTCGCCTCGCCTCGCCTCACACCAGGTGTCTGCGTAGTTTGCAGTGCATTCTCACCATTCCTATTTCTGTCCCTGTCCCCGTCCCGACTTGTCCCGACTTTGCTCGACTGCCGCTCGCTGCCGCTCGGGTCGTGGTCCATATGACAGCGCAAGCACGACAAACGTCTGCGGGACGAGACGAGACGAGACGAGACGAGACGAGACGACTAAGGAATAAATTCGTGGTTACAAATCAAATTTGGAACTCTACACTCCTACACAACAATAGGCGGTGACGTATTTCAGAAATCACCTGCCGATTTGTACTGTTTTGTCGTTTTCAAAGTGCTCTTGGCAAACTTGGTTAGCACATTCTCCCTCAAACTGAGTTAATTACTGCATTTTCGTACCATTACAGTAGTTTAAAAGGCATAAAGAAGCATCTTTGTCACAACAGAAAGGTAGTTTGAAAATTGGGCTGGTGACATAACAAAATAAAACAGGAAGGGAGCCAGCAGCACCCGGGTTTCCCAGGCGGTCACCCATCCAAGTACTAGCCGGGCCCGATGATGCTTAACTTCGGTGATCGGACGAGAACCGCTGTATTCATCATGGTATGGCCGTTGGCGCTCATCTAATGTAGGAGCACGGCAGAATTCGCGTTCGGCTTTTCTCCCAACACACAAAATGTAAGTTTTCGGCCGCATTTGACGAAAGCGCTTCCTTCCGCAACCGCCAGTTCCTCGTGGACGGCGGGGAGAGGTGCGCCCGGCGTCCCAGCAGAGTGACGGCCGAATTGGCGGGCGCACCGCCGCGTGTGTGAGACGCACTGCTGCTCGTTGCACCCCCTGTCATTCGCTGGGCGCGTGCAGCCTTCGACACTAGCGGAGGACGCATCTTGTCCCTGGTGTTCAGCGGAGGGCCTGTGCGGTGTGTGGCAGTGTCGTGCTGGAGGGCCCACTGGTAGCGATGTGGGCTTCCTCGCCTCGCCTCGCCTCGCCTCGCCTCACACCAGGTGTCTGCGTAGTTTGCAGTGCATTCGCACCATTCCTATCCCTGTCCCTGTCCCCGTCCCGACTTGTCCCGACTTTGCTCGACTGCCGCTCGCTGCCGCTCGGGTCGTGGTCCATATGACAGCGCAAGCACGACAAACGTCTGCGGGACGAGACGAGACGAGACGAGACGAGACGACTAAGGAATAAATTCGTGGTTACAAATCAAATTTGGAACTCTACACTCCTACACAACAATAGGCGGTGACGTATTTCAGAAATCACCTGCCGATTCGTACTGTTTTGTCGTTTTCAAAGTCCTCTCGGCAAACTTGGTTAGCACATTCTCCCTCAAACTGAGTTAATTACTGCATTTTCGTACCATTACAGTAGTTTAAAAGGCATAAAGAAGCATCTTTGTCACAACAGAAAGGTAGTTTGAAAATTGGGCTGGTGACATAACAAAAAAAAACAGGAAGGGAGCCAGCAGCACCCGGGTTTCCCAGGCGGTCACCCATCCAAGTACTAGCCGGGCCCGATGATGCTTAACTTCGGAGATCGGACGAGAACTGGTGTATTCATCATGGTATGGCCGTTGGCGCTCATCTAATGTAGGAGCACGGCAGAATTAGCGTTCGGCTTTTCTCCCAACACACAAAATGTTAGTTTTCGGCCGCATTTGACGAAAGCGCTTCCTTCCGCAACCGCCAGTTCCTCGAGGACGGCGGGGGGAGGCGCGCCCGGCGTCCCAGCAGAGTGACGGCCGAATTGGCGGGCGCACCGCCGCGTGTGTGAGACGCACTGCTGCTCGTTGCACCCCCTGTCATTCGCTGGGCGCGTGCAGCCTTCGACACTAGCGGAGGACGCATCTTGTCCCTGGTGTTCAGCGGAGGGCCTGTGCGGTGTGTGGCAGTGTCGTGCTGGAGGGCCCACTGGTAGCGATATGGGCTTCCTCGCCTCGCCTCGCCTCGCCTCACACCAGGTGTCTGCGTAGTTTGCAGTGCATTCTCACCATTCCTATTTCTGTCCCTGTCCCCGTCCCGACTTGTCCCGACTTTGCTCGACTGCCGCTCGCTGCCGCTCGGGTCGTGGTCCATATGACAGCGCAAGCACGACAAACGTCTGCGGGACGAGACGAGACGAGACGAGACGAGACGAGACGACTAAGGAATAAATTCGTGGTTACAAATCAAATTTGGAACTCTACACTCCTACACAACAATAGGCGGTGACGTATTTCAGAAATCACCTGCCGATTTGTACTGTTTTGTCGTTTTCAAAGTGCTCTTGGCAAACTTGGTTAGCACATTCTCCCTCAAACTGAGTTAATTACTGCATTTTCGTACCATTACAGTAGTTTAAAAGGCATAAAGAAGCATCTTTGTCACAACAGAAAGGTAGTTTGAAAATTGGGCTGGTGACATAACAAAATAAAACAGGAAGGGAGCCAGCAGCACCCGGGTTTCCCAGGCGGTCACCCATCCAAGTACTAGCCGGGCCCGATGATGCTTAACTTCGGTGATCGGACGAGAACCGCTGTATTCATCATGGTATGGCCGTTGGCGCTCATCTAATGTAGGAGCACGGCAGAATTCGCGTTCGGCTTTTCTCCCAACACACAAAATGTAAGTTTTCGGCCGCATTTGACGAAAGCGCTTCCTTCCGCAACCGCCAGTTCCTCGTGGACGGCGGGGAGAGGCGCGCCCGGCGTCCCAGCAGAGTGACGGCCGAATTGGCGGGCGCACCGCCGCGTGTGTGAGACGCACTGCTGCTCGTTGCACCCCCTGTCATTCGCTGGGCGCGTGCAGCCTTCGACACTAGCGGAGGACGCATCTTGTCCCTGGTGTTCAGCGGAGGGCCTGTGCGGTGTGTGGCAGTGTCGTGCTGGAGGGCCCACTGGTAGCGATGTGGGCTTCCTCGCCTCGCCTCGCCTCGCCTCGCCTCACACCAGGTGTCTGCGTAGTTTGCAGTGCATTCGCACCATTCCTATCCCTGTCCCTGTCCCCGTCCCGACTTGTCCCGACTTTGCTCGACTGCCGCTCGCTGCCGCTCGGGTCGTGGTCCATATGACAGCGCAAGCACGACAAACGTCTGCGGGACGAGACGAGACGAGACGAGACGAGACGACTAAGGAATAAATTCGTGGTTACAAATCAAATTTGGAACTCTACACTCCTACACAACAATAGGCGGTGACGTATTTCAGAAATCACCTGCCGATTCGTACTGTTTTGTCGTTTTCAAAGTCCTCTCGGCAAACGTGGTTAGCACATTCTCCCTCAAACTGAGTTAATTACTGCATTTTCGTACCATTACAGTAGTTTAAAAGGCATAAAGAAGCATCTTTGTCACAACAGAAAGGTAGTTTGAAAATTGGGCTGGTGACATAACAAAATAAAACAGGAAGGGAGCCAGCAGCACCCGGGTTTCCCAGGCGGTCACCCATCCAAGTACTAGCCGGGCCCGATGATGCTTAACTTCGGTGATCGGACGAGAACCGCTGTATTCATCATGGTATGGCCGTTGGCGCTCATATAATGTAGGAGCACGGCAGAATTCGCGTTCGGCTTTTCTCCCAACACACAAAATGTAAGTTTTCGGCCGCATTTGACGAAAGCGCTTCCTTCCGCAACCGCCAGTTCCTCGTGGACGGCGGGGAGAGGTGCGCCCGGCGTCCCAGCAGAGTGACGGCCGAATTGGCGGGCGCACCGCCGCGTGTGTGAGACGCACTGCTGCTCGTTGCACCCCCTGTCATTCGCTGGGCGCGTGCAGCCTTCGACACTAGCGGAGGACGCATCTTGTCCCTGGTGTTCAGCGGAGGGCCTGTGCGGTGTGTGGCAGTGTCGTGCTGGAGGGCCCACTGGTAGCGATGTGGGCTTCCTCGCCTCGCCTCGCCTCGCCTCGCCTCACACCAGGTGTCTGCGTAGTTTGCAGTGCATTCGCACCATTCCTATCCCTGTCCCTGTCCCCGTCCCGACTTGTCCCGACTTTGCTCGACTGCCGCTCGCTGCCGCTCGGGTCGTGGTCCATATGACAGCGCAAGCACGACAAACGTCTGCGGGACGAGACGAGACGAGACGAGACGAGACGAGACGACTAAGGAATAAATTCGTGGTTACAAATCAAATTTGGAACTCTACACTCCTACACAACAATAGGCGGTGACGTATTTCAGAAATCACCTGCCGATTCGTACTGTTTTGTCGTTTTCAAAGTCCTCTCGGCAAACTTGGTTAGCACATTCTCCCTCAAACTGAGTTAATTACTGCATTTTCGTACCATTACAGTAGTTTAAAAGGCATAAAGAAGCATCTTTGTCACAACAGAAAGGTAGTTTGAAAATTGGGCTGGTGACATAACAAAAAAAAACAGGAAGGGAGCCAGCAGCACCCGGGTTTCCCAGGCGGTCACCCATCCAAGTACTAGCCGGGCCCGATGATGCTTAACTTCGGAGATCGGACGAGAACTGGTGTATTCAGCATGGTATGGCCGTTGGCGCTCATCTAATGTAGGAGCACGGCAGAATTAGCGTTCGGCTTTTCTCCCAACACACAAAATGTTAGTTTTCGGCCGCATTTGACGAAAGCGCTTCCTTCCGCAACCGCCAGTTCCTCGAGGACGGCGGGGGGAGGCGCGCCCGGCGTCCCAGCAGAGTGACGGCCGAATTGGCGGGCGCACCGCCGCGTGTGTGAGACGCACTGCTGCTCGTTGCACCCCCTGTCATTCGCTGGGCGCGTGCAGCCTTCGACACTAGCGGAGGACGCATCTTGTCCCTGGTGTTCAGCGGAGGGCCTGTGCGGTGTGTGGCAGTGTCGTGCTGGAGGGCCCACTGGTAGCGATATGGGCTTCCTCGCCTCGCCTCGCCTCGCCTCACACCAGGTGTCTGCGTAGTTTGCAGTGCATTCTCACCATTCCTATTCCTGTCCCTGTCCCCGTCCCGACTTGTCCCGACTTTGCTCGACTGCCGCTCGCTGCCGCTCGGGTCGTGGTCCATATGACAGCGCAAGCACGACAAACGTCTGCGGGACGAGACGAGACGAGACGAGACGAGACGAGACGACTAAGGAATAAATTCGTGGTTACAAATCAAATTTGGAACTCTACACTCCTACACAACAATAGGCGGTGACGTATTTCAGAAATCACCTGCCGATTTGTACTGTTTTGTCGTTTTCAAAGTGCTCTTGGCAAACTTGGTTAGCACATTCTCCCTCAAACTGAGTTAATTACTGCATTTTCGTACCATTACAGTAGTTTAAAAGGCATAAAGAAGCATCTTTGTCACAACAGAAAGGTAGTTTGAAAATTGGGCTGGTGACATAACAAAATAAAACAGGAAGGGAGCCAGCAGCACCCGGGTTTCCCAGGCGGTCACCCATCCAAGTACTAGCCGGGCCCGATGATGCTTAACTTCGGTGATCGGACGAGAACCGCTGTATTCATCATGGTATGGCCGTTGGCGCTCATCTAATGTAGGAGCACGGCAGAATTCGCGTTCGGCTTTTCTCCCAACACACAAAATGTAAGTTTTCGGCCGCATTTGACGAAAGCGCTTCCTTCCGCAACCGCCAGTTCCTCGTGGACGGCGGGGAGAGGCGCGCCCGGCGTCCCAGCAGAGTGACGGCCGAATTGGCGGGCGCACCGCCGCGTGTGTGAGACGCACTGCTGCTCGTTGCACCCCCTGTCATTCGCTGGGCGCGTGCAGCCTTCGACACTAGCGGAGGACGCATCTTGTCCCTGGTGTTCAGCGGAGGGCCTGTGCGGTGTGTGGCAGTGTCGTGCTGGAGGGCCCACTGGTAGCGATGTGGGCTTCCTCGCCTCGCCTCGCCTCGCCTCGCCTCACACCAGGTGTCTGCGTAGTTTGCAGTGCATTCGCACCATTCCTATCCCTGTCCCTGTCCCCGTCCCGACTTGTCCCGACTTTGCTCGACTGCCGCTCGCTGCCGCTCGGGTCGTGGTCCATATGACAGCGCAAGCACGACAAACGTCTGCGGGACGAGACGAGACGAGACGAGACGAGACGACTAAGGAATAAATTCGTGGTTACAAATCAAATTTGGAACTCTACACTCCTACACAACAATAGGCGGTGACGTATTTCAGAAATCACCTGCCGATTCGTACTGTTTTGTCGTTTTCAAAGTCCTCTCGGCAAACTTGGTTAGCACATTCTCCCTCAAACTGAGTTAATTACTGCATTTTCGTACCATTACAGTAGTTTAAAAGGCATAAAGAAGCATCTTTGTCACAACAGAAAGGTAGTTTGAAAATTGGGCTGGTGACATAACAAAATAAAACAGGAAGGGAGCCAGCAGCACCCGGGTTTCCCAGGCGGTCACCCATCCAAGTACTAGCCGGGCCCGATGATGCTTAACTTCGGTGATCGGACGAGAACCGCTGTATTCATCATGGTATGGCCGTTGGCGCTCATCTAATGTAGGAGCACGGCAGAATTCGCGTTCGGCTTTTCTCCCAACACACAAAATGTAAGTTTTCGGCCGCATTTGACGAAAGCGCTTCCTTCCGCAACCGCCAGTTCCTCGTGGACGGCGGGGAGAGGTGCGCCCGGCGTCCCAGCAGAGTGACGGCCGAATTGGCGGGCGCACCGCCGCGTGTGTGAGACGCACTGCTGCTCGTTGCACCCCCTGTCATTCGCTGGGCGCGTGCAGCCTTCGACACTAGCGGAGGACGCATCTTGTCCCTGGTGTTCAGCGGAGGGCCTGTGCGGTGTGTGGCAGTGTCGTGCTGGAGGGCCCACTGGTAGCGATGTGGGCTTCCTCGCCTCGCCTCGCCTCGCCTCGCCTCACACCAGGTGTCTGCGTAGTTTGCAGTGCATTCGCACCATTCCTATCCCTGTCCCTGTCCCCGTCCCGACTTGTCCCGACTTTGCTCGACTGCCGCTCGCTGCCGCTCGGGTCGTGGTCCATATGACAGCGCAAGCACGACAAACGTCTGCGGGACGAGACGAGACGAGACGAGACGAGACGACTAAGGAATAAATTCGTGGTTACAAATCAAATTTGGAACTCTACACTCCTACACAACAATAGGCGGTGACGTATTTCAGAAATCACCTGCCGATTCGTACTGTTTTGTCGTTTTCAAAGTCCTCTCGGCAAACTTGGTTAGCACATTCTCCCTCAAACTGAGTTAATTACTGCATTTTCGTACCATTACAGTAGTTTAAAAGGCATAAAGAAGCATCTTTGTCACAACAGAAAGGTAGTTTGAAAATTGGGCTGGTGACATAACAAAATAAAACAGGAAGGGAGCCAGCAGCACCCGGGTTTCCCAGGCGGTCACCCATCCAAGTACTAGCCGGGCCCGATGATGCTTAACTTCGGTGATCGGACGAGAACCGCTGTATTCATCATGGTATGGCCGTTGGCGCTCATCTAATGTAGGAGCACGGCAGAATTCGCGTTCGGCTTTTCTCCCAACACACAAAATGTTAGTTTTCGGCCGCATTTGACGAAAGCGCTTCCTTCCGCAACCGCCAGTTCCTCGAGGACGGCGGGGGGAGGCGCGCCCGGCGTCCCAGCAGAGTGACGGCCGAATTGGCGGGCGCACCGCCGCGTGTGTGAGACGCACTGCTGCTCGTTGCACCCCCTGTCATTCGCTGGGCGCGTGCAGCCTTCGACACTAGCGGAGGACGCATCTTGTCTCTGGTGTTCAGCGGAGGGCCTGTGCGGGGTGTGGCAGTGTCGTGCTGGAGGGCCCACTGGTAGCGATATGGGCTTCCTCGCCTCGCCTCGCCTCGCCTCACACCAGGTGTCTGCGTAGTTTGCAGTGCATTCTCACCATTCCTATTTCTGTCCCTGTCCCCGTCCCGACTTGTCCCGACTTTGCTCGACTGCCGCTCGCTGCCGCTCGGGTCGTGGTCCATATGACAGCGCAAGCACGACAAACGTCTGCGGGACGAGACGAGACGAGACGAGACGAGACGACTAAGGAATAAATTCGTGGTTACAAATCAAATTTGGAACTCTACACTCCTACACAACAATAGGCGGTGACGTATTTCAGAAATCACCTGCCGATTTGTACTGTTTTGTCGTTTTCAAAGTGCTCTTGGCAAACTTGGTTAGCACATTCTCCCTCAAACTGAGTTAATTACTGCATTTTCGTACCATTACAGTAGTTTAAAAGGCATAAAGAAGCATCTTTGTCACAACAGAAAGGTAGTTTGAAAATTGGGCTGGTGACATAACAAAATAAAACAGGAAGGGAGCCAGCAGCACCCGGGTTTCCCAGGCGGTCACCCATCCAAGTACTAGCCGGTCCCGATGATGCTTAACTTCGGTGATCGGACGAGAACCGCTGTATTCATCATGGTATGGCCGTTGGCGCTCATCTAATGTAGGAGCACGGCAGAATTCGCGTTCGGCTTTTCTCCCAACACACAAAATGTTAGTTTTCGGCCGCATTTGACGAAAGCGCTTCCTTCCGCAACCGCCAGTTCCTCGTGGACGGCGGGGGGAGGCGCGCCCGGCGTCCCAGCAGAGTGACGGCCGAATTGGCGGGCGCACCGCCGCGTGTGTGAGACGCACTGCTGCTCGTTGCACCCCCTGTCATTCGCTGGGCGCGTGCAGCCTTCGACACTAGCGGAGGACGCATCTTGTCCCTGGTGTTCAGCGGAGGGCCTGTGCGGTGTGTGGCAGTGTCGTGCTGGAGGGCCCACTGGTAGCGATGTGGGCTTCCTCGCCTCGCCTCGCCTCGCCTGGCCTCACACCAGGTGTCTGCGTAGTTTGCAGTGCATTCGCACCATTCCTATCCCTGTCCCTGTCCCCGTCCCGACTTGTCCCGACTTTGCTCGACTGCCGCTCGCTGCCGCTCGGGTCGTGGTCCATATGACAGCGCAAGCACGACAAACGTCTGCGGGACGAGACGAGACGAGACGAGACGAGACGACTAAGGAATAAATTCGTGGTTACAAATCAAATTTGGAACTCCACACTCCTACACAACAATAGGCGGTGACGTATTTCAGAAATCATCTGCCGATTCGTACTGTTTTGTCGTTCTCAAAGTCCTCTTGGCAAACTTGGTTAGCACATTCTCCCTCAAACTGAGTTAATTACTGCATTTTCGTACCATTACAGTAGTTTAAAAGGCATAAAGAAGCATCTTTGTCACAACAGAAAGGTAGTTTGAAAATTGGGCTGGTGACATAACAAAAAAAAACAGGAAGGGAGCCAGCAGCACCCGGGTTTCCCAGGCGGTCACCCATCCAAGTACTAGCCGGGCCCGATGATGCTTAACTTCGGAGATCGGACGAGAACCGGTGTATTCATCATGGTATGGCCGTTGGCGCTCATCTAATGTAGGAGCACGGCAGAATTAGCGTTCGGCTTTTCTCCCAACACACAAAATGTTAGTTTTCGGCCGCATTTGACGAAAGCGCTTCCTTCCGCAACCGCCAGTTCCTCGTGGACGGCGGGGGGAGGCGCGCCCGGCGTCCCAGCAGAGTGACGGCCGAATTGGCGGGCGCACCGCCGCGTGTGTGAGACGCACTGCTGCTCGTTGCACCCCCTGTCATTCGCTGGGCGCGTGCAGCCTTCGACACTAGCGGAGGACGCATCTTGTCCCTGGTGTTCAGCGGAGGGCCTGTGCGGTGTGTGGCAGTGTCGTGCTGGAGGGCCCACTGGTAGCGATGTGGGCTTCCTCGCCTCGCCTCGCCTCGCCTGGCCTCACACCAGGTGTCTGCGTAGTTTGCAGTGCATTCGCACCATTCCTATCCCTGTCCCTGTCCCCGTCCCGACTTGTCCCGACTTTGCTCGACTGCCGCTCGCTGCCGCTCGGGTCGTGGTCCATATGACAGCGCAAGCACGACAAACGTCTGCGGGACGAGACGAGACGAGACGAGACGAGACGACTAAGGAATAAATTCGTGGTTACAAATCAAATTTGGAACTCCACACTCCTACACAACAATAGGCGGTGACGTATTTCAGAAATCATCTGCCGATTCGTACTGTTTTGTCGTTCTCAAAGTCCTCTTGGCAAACTTGGTTAGCACATTCTCCCTCAAACTGAGTTAATTACTGCATTTTCGTACCATTACAGTAGTTTAAAAGGCATAAAGAAGCATCTTTGTCACAACAGAAAGGTAGTTTGAAAATTGGGCTGGTGACATAACAAAAAAAAACAGGAAGGGAGCCAGCAGCACCCGGGTTTCCCAGGCGGTCACCCATCCAAGTACTAGCCGGGCCCGATGATGCTTAACTTCGGAGATCGGACGAGAACCGGTGTATTCATCATGGTATGGCCGTTGGCGCTCATCTAATGTAGGAGCACGGCAGAATTAGCGTTCGGCTTTTCTCCCAACACACAAAATGTTAGTTTTCGGCCGCATTTGACGAAAGCGCTTCCTTCCGCAACCGCCAGTTCCTCGTGGACGGCGGGGGGAGGCGCGCCCGGCGTCCCAGCAGAGTGACGGCCGAATTGGCGGGCGCACCGCCGCGTGTGTGAGACGCACTGCTGCTCGTTGCACCCCCTGTCATTCGCTGGGCGCGTGCAGCCTTCGACACTAGCGGAGGACGCATCTTGTCCCTGGTGTTCAGCGGAGGGCCTGTGCGGGGTGTGGCAGTGTCGTGCTGGAGGGCCCACTGGTAGCGATATGGGCTTCCTCGCCTCGCCTCGCCTCGCCTCACACCAGGTGTCTGCGTAGTTTGCAGTGCATTCTCACCATTCCTATTTCTGTCCCTGTCCCCGTCCCGACTTGTCCCGACTTTGCTCGACTGCCGCTCGCTGCCGCTCGGGTCGTGGTCCATATGACAGCGCAAGCACGACAAACGTCTGCGGGACGAGACGAGACGAGACGAGACGACTAAGGAATAAATTCGTGGTTACAAATCAAATTTGGAACTCTACACTCCTACACAACAATAGGCGGTGACGTATTTCAGAAATCATCTGCCGATTCGTACTGTTTTGTCGTTCTCAAAGTCCTCTTGGCAAACTTGGTTAGCACATTCTCCCTCAAACTGAGTTAATTACTGCATTTTCGTACCATTACAGTAGTTTAAAAGGCATAAAGAAGCATCTTTGTCACAACAGAAAGGTAGTTTGAAAATTGGGCTGGTGACATAACAAAAAAAAACAGGAAGGGAGCCAGCAGCACCCGGGTTTCCCAGGCGGTCACCCATCCAAGTACTAGCCGGGCCCGATGATGCTTAACTTCGGAGATCGGACGAGAACCGGTGTATTCATCATGGTATGGCCGTTGGCGCTCATCTAATGTAGGAGCACGGCAGAATTAGCGTTCGGCTTTTCTCCCAACACACAAAATGTTAGTTTTCGGCCGCATTTGACGAAAGCGCTTCCTTCCGCAACCGCCAGTTCCTCGTGGACGGCGGGGGGAGGCGCGCCCGGCGTCCCAGCAGAGTGACGGCCGAATTGGCGGGCGCACCGCCGCGTGTGTGAGACGCACTGCTGCTCGTTGCACCCCCTGTCATTCGCTGGGCGCGTGCAGCCTTCGACACTAGCGGAGGACGCATCTTGTCCCTGGTGTTCAGCGGAGGGCCTGTGCGGTGTGTGGCAGTGTCGTGCTGGAGGGCCCACTGGTAGCGATGTGGGCTTCCTCGCCTCGCCTCGCCTCGCCTGGCCTCACACCAGGTGTCTGCGTAGTTTGCAGTGCATTCGCACCATTCCTATCCCTGTCCCTGTCCCCGTCCCGACTTGTCCCGACTTTGCTCGACTGCCGCTCGCTGCCGCTCGGGTCGTGGTCCATATGACAGCGCAAGCACGACAAACGTCTGCGGGACGAGACGAGACGAGACGAGACGAGACGACTAAGGAATAAATTCGTGGTTACAAATCAAATTTGGAACTCCACACTCCTACACAACAATAGGCGGTGACGTATTTCAGAAATCATCTGCCGATTCGTACTGTTTTGTCGTTCTCAAAGTCCTCTTGGCAAACTTGGTTAGCACATTCTCCCTCAAACTGAGTTAATTACTGCATTTTCGTACCATTACAGTAGTTTAAAAGGCATAAAGAAGCATCTTTGTCACAACAGAAAGGTAGTTTGAAAATTGGGCTGGTGACATAACAAAAAAAAACAGGAAGGGAGCCAGCAGCACCCGGGTTTCCCAGGCGGTCACCCATCCAAGTACTAGCCGGGCCCGATGATGCTTAACTTCGGAGATCGGACGAGAACCGGTGTATTCATCATGGTATGGCCGTTGGCGCTCATCTAATGTAGGAGCACGGCAGAATTAGCGTTCGGCTTTTCTCCCAACACACAAAATGTTAGTTTTCGGCCGCATTTGACGAAAGCGCTTCCTTCCGCAACCGCCAGTTCCTCGTGGACGGCGGGGGGAGGCGCGCCCGGCGTCCCAGCAGAGTGACGGCCGAATTGGCGGGCGCACCGCCGCGTGTGTGAGACGCACTGCTGCTCGTTGCACCCCCTGTCATTCGCTGGGCGCGTGCAGCCTTCGACACTAGCGGAGGACGCATCTTGTCCCTGGTGTTCAGCGGAGGGCCTGTGCGGGGTGTGGCAGTGTCGTGCTGGAGGGCCCACTGGTAGCGATATGGGCTTCCTCGCCTCGCCTCGCCTCGCCTCACACCAGGTGTCTGCGTAGTTTGCAGTGCATTCTCACCATTCCTATTTCTGTCCCTGTCCCCGTCCCGACTTGTCCCGACTTTGCTCGACTGCCGCTCGCTGCCGCTCGGGTCGTGGTCCATATGACAGCGCAAGCACGACAAACGTCTGCGGGACGAGACGAGACGAGACGAGACGACTAAGGAATAAATTCGTGGTTACAAATCAAATTTGGAACTCTACACTCCTACACAACAATAGGCGGTGACGTATTTCAGAAATCACCTGCCGATTTGTACTGTTTTGTCGTTTTCAAAGTGCTCTTGGCAAACTTGGTTAGCACATTCTCCCTCAAACTGAGTTAATTACTGCATTTTCGTACCATTACAGTAGTTTAAAAGGCATAAAGAAGCATCTTTGTCACAACAGAAAGGTAGTTTGAAAATTGGGCTGGTGACATAACAAAATAAAACAGGAAGGGAGCCAGCAGCACCCGGGTTTCCCAGGCGGTCACCCATCCAAGTACTAGCCGGGCCCGATGATGCTTAACTTCGGTGATCGGACGAGAACCGCTGTATTCATCATGGTATGGCCGTTGGCGCTCATCTAATGTAGGAGCACGGCAGAATTCGCGTTCGGCTTTTCTCCCAACACACAAAATGTAAGTTTTCGGCCGCATTTGACGAAAGCGCTTCCTTCCGCAACCGCCAGTTCCTCGTGGACGGCGGGGAGAGGCGCGCCCGGCGTCCCAGCAGAGTGACGGCCGAATTGGCGGGCGCACCGCCGCGTGTGTGAGACGCACTGCTGCTCGTTGCACCCCCTGTCATTCGCTGGGCGCGTGCAGCCTTCGACACTAGCGGAGGACGCATCTTGTCCCTGGTGTTCAGCGGAGGGCCTGTGCGGTGTGTGGCAGTGTCGTGCTGGAGGGCCCACTGGTAGCGATGTGGGCTTCCTCGCCTCGCCTCGCCTCGCCTCGCCTCACACCAGGTGTCTGCGTAGTTTGCAGTGCATTCGCACCATTCCTATCCCTGTCCCTGTCCCCGTCCCGACTTGTCCCGACTTTGCTCGACTGCCGCTCGCTGCCGCTCGGGTCGTGGTCCATATGACAGCGCAAGCACGACAAACGTCTGCGGGACGAGACGAGACGAGACGAGACGAGACGACTAAGGAATAAATTCGTGGTTACAAATCAAATTTGGAACTCTACACTCCTACACAACAATAGGCGGTGACGTATTTCAGAAATCACCTGCCGATTCGTACTGTTTTGTCGTTTTCAAAGTCCTCTCGGCAAACTTGGTTAGCACATTCTCCCTCAAACTGAGTTAATTACTGCATTTTCGTACCATTACAGTAGTTTAAAAGGCATAAAGAAGCATCTTTGTCACAACAGAAAGGTAGTTTGAAAATTGGGCTGGTGACATAACAAAAAAAAACAGGAAGGGAGCCAGCAGCACCCGGGTTTCCCAGGCGGTCACCCATCCAAGTACTAGCCGGGCCCGATGATGCTTAACTTCGGAGATCGTACGAGAACCGGTGTATTCATCATGGTATGGCCGTTGGCGCTCATCTAATGTAGGAGCACGGCAGAATTAGCGTTCGGCTTTTCTCCCAACACACAAAATGTTAGTTTTCGGCCGCATTTGACGAAAGCGCTTCCTTCCGCAACCGCCAGTTCCTCGTGGACGGCGGGGGGAGGCGCGCCCGGCGTCCCAGCAGAGTGACGGCCGAATTGGCGGGCGCACCGCCGCGTGTGTGAGACGCACTGCTGCTCGTTGCACCCCCTGTCATTCGCTGGGCGCGTGCAGCCTTCGACACTAGCGGAGGACGCATCTTGTCCCTGGTGTTCAGCGGAGGGCCTGTGCGGGGTGTGGCAGTGTCGTGCTGGAGGGCCCACTGGTAGCGATATGGGCTTCCTCGCCTCGCCTCGCCTCGCCTCACACCAGGTGTCTGCGTAGTTTGCAGTGCATTCTCACCATTCCTATTTCTGTCCCTGTCCCCGTCCCGACTTATCCCGACTTTGCTCGACTGCCGCTCGCTGCCGCTCGGGTCGTGGTCCATATGACAGCGCAAGCACGACAAACGTCTGCGGGACGAGACGAGACAAGACGAGACGAGACGACTAAGGAATAAATTCGTGGTTACAATTCAAATTTGGAACTCTACACTCCTACACAACAATAGGCGGTGACGTATTTCAGAAATCACCTGCCGATTCGTACTGTTTTGTCGTTTTCAAAGTCCTCTCGGCAAACTTGGTTAGCACATTCTCCCTCAAACTGAGTTAATTACTGCATTTTCGTACCATTACAGTAGTTTAAAAGGCATAAAGAAGCATCTTTGTCACAACAGAAAGGTAGTTTGAAAATTGGGCTGGTGACATAACAAAAAAAAACAGGAAGGGAGCCAGCAGCACCCGGGTTTCCCAGGCGGTCACCCATCCAAGTACTAGCCGGGCCCGATGATGCTTAACTTCGGAGATCGGACGAGAACCGGTGTATTCATCATGGTATGGCCGTTGGCGCTCATCTAATGTAGGAGCACGGCAGAATTAGCGTTCGGCTTTTCTCCCAACACACAAAATGTTAGTTTTCGGCCGCATTTGACGAAAGCGCTTCCTTCCGCAACCGCCAGTTCCTCGTGGACGGCGGGGGGAGGCGCGCCCGGCGTCCCAGCAGAGTGACGGCCGAATTGGCGGGCGCACCGCCGCGTGTGTGAGACGCACTGCTGCTCGTTGCACCCCCTGTCATTCGCTGGGCGCGTGCAGCCTTCGACACTAGCGGAGGACGCATCTTGTCCCTGGTGTTCAGCGGAGGGCCTGTGCGGGGTGTGGCAGTGTCGTGCTGGAGGGCCCACTGGTAGCGATATGGGCTTCCTCGCCTCGCCTCGCCTCGCCTCACACCAGGTGTCTGCGTAGTTTGCAGTGCATTCTCACCATTCCTATTTCTGTCCCTGTCCCCGTCCCGACTTGTCCCGACTTTGCTCGACTGCCGCTCGCTGCCGCTCGGGTCGTGGTCCATATGACAGCGCAAGCACGACAAACGTCTGCGGGACGAGACGAGACGAGACGAGACGACTAAGGAATAAATTCGTGGTTACAAATCAAATTTGGAACTCTACACTCCTACACAACAATAGGCGGTGACGTATTTCAGAAATCACCTGCCGATTTGTACTGTTTTGTCGTTTTCAAAGTGCTCTTGGCAAACTTGGTTAGCACATTCTCCCTCAAACTGAGTTAATTACTGCATTTTCGTACCATTACAGTAGTTTAAAAGGCATAAAGAAGCATCTTTGTCACAACAGAAAGGTAGTTTGAAAATTGGGCTGGTGACATAACAAAATAAAACAGGAAGGGAGCCAGCAGCACCCGGGTTTCCCAGGCGGTCACCCATCCAAGTACTAGCCGGGCCCGATGATGCTTAACTTCGGTGATCGGACGAGAACCGCTGTATTCATCATGGTATGGCCGTTGGCGCTCATCTAATGTAGGAGCACGGCAGAATTCGCGTTCGGCTTTTCTCCCAACACACAAAATGTAAGTTTTCGGCCGCATTTGACGAAAGCGCTTCCTTCCGCAACCGCCAGTTCCTCGTGGACGGCGGGGAGAGGCGCGCCCGGCGTCCCAGCAGAGTGACGGCCGAATTGGCGGGCGCACCGCCGCGTGTGTGAGACGCACTGCTGCTCGTTGCACCCCCTGTCATTCGCTGGGCGCGTGCAGCCTTCGACACTAGCGGAGGACGCATCTTGTCCCTGGTGTTCAGCGGAGGGCCTGTGCGGTGTGTGGCAGTGTCGTGCTGGAGGGCCCACTGGTAGCGATGTGGGCTTCCTCGCCTCGCCTCGCCTCGCCTCGCCTCACACCAGGTGTCTGCGTAGTTTGCAGTGCATTCGCACCATTCCTATCCCTGTCCCTGTCCCCGTCCCGACTTGTCCCGACTTTGCTCGACTGCCGCTCGCTGCCGCTCGGGTCGTGGTCCATATGACAGCGCAAGCACGACAAACGTCTGCGGGACGAGACGAGACGAGACGAGACGAGACGACTAAGGAATAAATTCGTGGTTACAAATCAAATTTGGAACTCTACACTCCTACACAACAATAGGCGGTGACGTATTTCAGAAATCATCTGCCGATTCGTACTGTTTTGTCGTTCTCAAAGTCCTCTTGGCAAACTTGGTTAGCATATTCTCCCTCAAACTGAGTTAATTACTGCATTTTCGTACCATTACAGTAGTTTAAAAGGCATAAAGAAGCATCTTTGTCACAACAGAAAGGTAGTTTGAAAATTGGGCTGGTGACATAACAAAAAAAAACAGGAAGGGAGCCAGCAGCACCCGGGTTTCCCAGGCGGTCACCCATCCAAGTACTAGCCGGGCCCGATGATGCTTAACTTCGGAGATCGGACGAGAACCGGTGTATTCATCATGGTATGGCCGTTGGCGCTCATCTAATGTAGGAGCACGGCAGAATTAGCGTTCGGCTTTTCTCCCAACACACAAAATGTTAGTTTTCGGCCGCATTTGACGAAAGCGCTTCCTTCCGCAACCGCCAGTTCCTCGAGGACGGCGGGGGGAGGCGCGCCCGGCGTCCCAGCAGAGTGACGGCCGAATTGGCGGGCGCACCGCCGCGTGTGTGAGACGCACTGCTGCTCGTTGCACCCCCTGTCATTCGCTGGGCGCGTGCAGCCTTCGACACTAGCGGAGGACGCATCTTGTTCCTGGTGTTCAGCGGAGGGCCTGTGCGGGGTGTGGCAGTGTCGTGCTGGAGGGCCCACTGGTAGCGATATGGGCTTCCTCGCCTCGCCTCGCCTCGCCTCACACCAGGTGTCTGCGTAGTTTGCAGTGCATTCGCACCATTCCTATTCCTGTCCCTGTCCCCGTCCCGACTTGTCCCGACTTTGCTCGACTGCCGCTCGCTGCCGCTCGGGTCGTGGTCCATATGACAGCGCAAGCACGACAAACGTCTGCGGGACGAGACGAGAAGAGACGAGACGAGACGAGACGACTAAGGAATAAATTCGTGGTTACAAATCAAATTTGGAACTCTACACAACAATAGGCGGTGACGTATTTCAGAAATCACCTGCCGATTTGTACGGTTTTGTCGTTTTCAAAGTGCTCTTGGCAAACTTGGTTAGCACATTCTCCCTCAAACTGAGTTAATTACTGCATTTTCGTACCATTACAGTAGTTTAAAAGGCATAAAGAAGCATCTTTGTCACAACAGAAAGGTAGTTTGAAAATTGGGCTGGTGACATAACAAAATAAAACAGGAAGGGAGCCAGCAGCACCCGGGTTTCCCAGGCGGTCACCCATCCAAGTACTAGCCGGGCCCGATGATGCTTAACTTCGGTGATCGGACGAGAACCGCTGTATTCATCATGGTATGGCCGTTGGCGCTCATCTAATGTAGGAGCACGGCAGAATTCGCGTTCGGCTTTTCTCCCAACACACAAAATGTAAGTTTTCGGCCGCATTTGACGAAAGCGCTTCCTTCCGCAACCGCCAGTTCCTCGTGGACGGCGGGGAGAGGCGCGCCCGGCGTCCCAGCAGAGTGACGGCCGAATTGGCGGGCGCACCGCCGCGTGTGTGAGACGCACTGCTGCTCGTTGCACCCCCTGTCATTCGCTGGGCGCGTGCAGCCTTCGACACTAGCGGAGGACGCATCTTGTCCCTGGTGTTCAGCGGAGGGCCTGTGCGGTGTGTGGCAGTGTCGTGCTGGAGGGCCCACTGGTAGCGATGTGGGCTTCCTCGCCTCGCCTCGCCTCGCCTCACACCAGGTGTCTGCGTAGTTTTCAGTGCATTCGCACCATTCCTATCCCTGTCCCTGTCCCCGTCCCGACTTGTCCCGACTTTGCTCGACTGCCGCTCGCTGCCGCTCGGGTCGTGGTCCATATGACAGCGCAAGCACGACAAACGTCTGCGGGACGAGACGAGACGAGACGAGACGAGACGAGACGACTAAGGAATAAATTCGTGGTTACAAATCAAATTTGGAACTCTACACAACAATAGGCGGTGACGTATTTCAGAAATCACCTGCCGATTTGTACTGTTTTGTCGTTTTCAAAGTGCTCTTGGCAAACTTGGTTAGCACATTCTCCCTCAAACTGAGTTAATTACTGCATTTTCGTACCATTACAGTAGTTTAAAAGGCATAAAGAAGCATCTTTGTCACAACAGAAAGGTAGTTTGAAAATTGGGCTGGTGACATAACAAAATAAAACAGGAAGGGAGCCAGCAGCACCCGGGTTTCCCAGGCGGTCACCCATCCAAGTACTAGCCGGGCCCGATGATGCTTAACTTCGGTGATCGGACGAGAACCGCTGTATTCATCATGGTATGGCCGTTGGCGCTCATCTAATGTAGGAGCACGGCAGAATTCGCGTTCGGCTTTTCTCCCAACACACAAAATGTAAGTTTTCGGCCGCATTTGACGAAAGCGCTTCCTTCCGCAACCGCCAGTTCCTCGTGGACGGCGGGGAGAGGCGCGCCCGGCGTCCCAGCAGAGTGACGGCCGAATTGGCGGGCGCACCGCCGCGTGTGTGAGACGCACTGCTGCTCGTTGCACCCCCTGTCATTCGCTGGGCGCGTGCAGCCTTCGACACTAGCGGAGGACGCATCTTGTCCCTGGTGTTCAGCGGAGGGCCTGTGCGGTGTGTGGCAGTGTCGTGCTGGAGGGCCCACTGGTAGCGATGTGGGCTTCCTCGCCTCGCCTCGCCTCGCCTCACACCAGGTGTCTGCGTAGTTTGCAGTGCATTCGCACCATTCCTATCCCTGTCCCTGTCCCCGTCCCGACTTGTCCCGACTTTGCTCGACTGCCGCTCGCTGCCGCTCGGGTCGTGGTCCATATGACAGCGCAAGCACGACAAACGTCTGCGGGACGAGACGAGACGAGACGAGACGACTAAGGAATAAATTCGTGGTTACAAATCAAATTTGGAACTCTACACTCCTACACAACAATAGGCGGTGACGTATTTCAGAAATCACCTGCCGATTTGTACTGTTTTGTCGTTTTCAAAGTGCTCTTGGCAAACTTGGTTAGCACATTCTCCCTCAAACTGAGTTAATTACTGCATTTTCGTACCATTACAGTAGTTTAAAAGGCATAAAGAAGCATCTTTGTCACAACAGAAAGGTAGTTTGAAAATTGGGCTGGTGACATAACAAAATAAAACAGGAAGGGAGCCAGCAGCACCCGGGTTTCCCAGGCGGTCACCCATCCAAGTACTAGCCGGGCCCGATGATGCTTAACTTCGGTGATCGGACGAGAACCGCTGTATTCATCATGGTATGGCCGTTGGCGCTCATCTAATGTAGGAGCACGGCAGAATTCGCGTTCGGCTTTTCTCCCAACACACAAAATGTAAGTTTTCGGCCGCATTTGACGAAAGCGCTTCCTTCCGCAACCGCCAGTTCCTCGTGGACGGCGGGGAGAGGCGCGCCCGGCGTCCCAGCAGAGTGACGGCCGAATTGGCGGGCGCACCGCCGCGTGTGTGAGACGCACTGCTGCTCGTTGCACCCCCTGTCATTCGCTGGGCGCGTGCAGCCTTCGACACTAGCGGAGGACGCATCTTGTCCCTGGTGTTCAGCGGAGGGCCTGTGCGGTGTGTGGCAGTGTCGTGCTGGAGGGCCCACTGGTAGCGATGTGGGCTTCCTCGCCTCGCCTCGCCTCGCCTCGCCTCACACCAGGTGTCTGCGTAGTTTGCAGTGCATTCGCACCATTCCTATCCCTGTCCCTGTCCCCGTCCCGACTTGTCCCGACTTTGCTCGACTGCCGCTCGCTGCCGCTCGGGTCGTGGTCCATATGACAGCGCAAGCACGACAAACGTCTGCGGGACGAGACGAGACGAGACGAGACGAGACGACTAAGGAATAAATTCGTGGTTACAAATCAAATTTGGAACTCTACACTCCTACACAACAATAGGCGGTGACGTATTTCAGAAATCATCTGCCGATTCGTACTGTTTTGTCGTTCTCAAAGTCCTCTTGGCAAACTTGGTTAGCATATTCTCCCTCAAACTGAGTTAATTACTGCATTTTCGTACCATTACAGTAGTTTAAAAGGCATAAAGAAGCATCTTTGTCACAACAGAAAGGTAGTTTGAAAATTGGGCTGGTGACATAACAAAAAAAAACAGGAAGGGAGCCAGCAGCACCCGGGTTTCCCAGGCGGTCACCCATCCAAGTACTAGCCGGGCCCGATGATGCTTAACTTCGGAGATCGGACGAGAACCGGTGTATTCATCATGGTATGGCCGTTGGCGCTCATCTAATGTAGGAGCACGGCAGAATTAGCGTTCGGCTTTTCTCCCAACACACAAAATGTTAGTTTTCGGCCGCATTTGACGAAAGCGCTTCCTTCCGCAACCGCCAGTTCCTCGAGGACGGCGGGGGGAGGCGCGCCCGGCGTCCCAGCAGAGTGACGGCCGAATTGGCGGGCGCACCGCCGCGTGTGTGAGACGCACTGCTGCTCGTTGCACCCCCTGTCATTCGCTGGGCGCGTGCAGCCTTCGACACTAGCGGAGGACGCATCTTGTTCCTGGTGTTCAGCGGAGGGCCTGTGCGGGGTGTGGCAGTGTCGTGCTGGAGGGCCCACTGGTAGCGATATGGGCTTCCTCGCCTCGCCTCGCCTCGCCTCACACCAGGTGTCTGCGTAGTTTGCAGTGCATTCGCACCATTCCTATTCCTGTCCCTGTCCCCGTCCCGACTTGTCCCGACTTTGCTCGACTGCCGCTCGCTGCCGCTCGGGTCGTGGTCCATATGACAGCGCAAGCACGACAAACGTCTGCGGGACGAGACGAGAAGAGACGAGACGAGACGAGACGACTAAGGAATAAATTCGTGGTTACAAATCAAATTTGGAACTCTACACAACAATAGGCGGTGACGTATTTCAGAAATCACCTGCCGATTTGTACGGTTTTGTCGTTTTCAAAGTGCTCTTGGCAAACTTGGTTAGCACATTCTCCCTCAAACTGAGTTAATTACTGCATTTTCGTACCATTACAGTAGTTTAAAAGGCATAAAGAAGCATCTTTGTCACAACAGAAAGGTAGTTTGAAAATTGGGCTGGTGACATAACAAAATAAAACAGGAAGGGAGCCAGCAGCACCCGGGTTTCCCAGGCGGTCACCCATCCAAGTACTAGCCGGGCCCGATGATGCTTAACTTCGGTGATCGGACGAGAACCGCTGTATTCATCATGGTATGGCCGTTGGCGCTCATCTAATGTAGGAGCACGGCAGAATTCGCGTTCGGCTTTTCTCCCAACACACAAAATGTAAGTTTTCGGCCGCATTTGACGAAAGCGCTTCCTTCCGCAACCGCCAGTTCCTCGTGGACGGCGGGGAGAGGCGCGCCCGGCGTCCCAGCAGAGTGACGGCCGAATTGGCGGGCGCACCGCCGCGTGTGTGAGACGCACTGCTGCTCGTTGCACCCCCTGTCATTCGCTGGGCGCGTGCAGCCTTCGACACTAGCGGAGGACGCATCTTGTCCCTGGTGTTCAGCGGAGGGCCTGTGCGGTGTGTGGCAGTGTCGTGCTGGAGGGCCCACTGGTAGCGATGTGGGCTTCCTCGCCTCGCCTCGCCTCGCCTCACACCAGGTGTCTGCGTAGTTTTCAGTGCATTCGCACCATTCCTATCCCTGTCCCTGTCCCCGTCCCGACTTGTCCCGACTTTGCTCGACTGCCGCTCGCTGCCGCTCGGGTCGTGGTCCATATGACAGCGCAAGCACGACAAACGTCTGCGGGACGAGACGAGACGAGACGAGACGAGACGAGACGACTAAGGAATAAATTCGTGGTTACAAATCAAATTTGGAACTCTACACAACAATAGGCGGTGACGTATTTCAGAAATCACCTGCCGATTTGTACTGTTTTGTCGTTTTCAAAGTGCTCTTGGCAAACTTGGTTAGCACATTCTCCCTCAAACTGAGTTAATTACTGCATTTTCGTACCATTACAGTAGTTTAAAAGGCATAAAGAAGCATCTTTGTCACAACAGAAAGGTAGTTTGAAAATTGGGCTGGTGACATAACAAAATAAAACAGGAAGGGAGCCAGCAGCACCCGGGTTTCCCAGGCGGTCACCCATCCAAGTACTAGCCGGGCCCGATGATGCTTAACTTCGGTGATCGGACGAGAACCGCTGTATTCATCATGGTATGGCCGTTGGCGCTCATCTAATGTAGGAGCACGGCAGAATTCGCGTTCGGCTTTTCTCCCAACACACAAAATGTAAGTTTTCGGCCGCATTTGACGAAAGCGCTTCCTTCCGCAACCGCCAGTTCCTCGTGGACGGCGGGGAGAGGCGCGCCCGGCGTCCCAGCAGAGTGACGGCCGAATTGGCGGGCGCACCGCCGCGTGTGTGAGACGCACTGCTGCTCGTTGCACCCCCTGTCATTCGCTGGGCGCGTGCAGCCTTCGACACTAGCGGAGGACGCATCTTGTTCCTGGTGTTCAGCGGAGGGCCTGTGCGGGGTGTGGCAGTGTCGTGCTGGAGGGCCCACTGGTAGCGATATGGGCTTCCTCGCCTCGCCTCGCCTCGCCTCACACCAGGTGTCTGCGTAGTTTGCAGTGCATTCGCACCATTCCTATTCCTGTCCCTGTCCCCGTCCCGACTTGTCCCGACTTTGCTCGACTGCCGCTCGCTGCCGCTCGGGTCGTGGTCCATATGACAGCGCAAGCACGACAAACGTCTGCGAGACGAGACGAGACGAGACGAGACGAGACGACTAAGGAATAAATTCGTGGTTACAAATCAAATTTGGAACTCTACACTCCTACACAACAATAGGCGGTGACGTATTTCAGAAATCATCTGCCGATTCGTACTGTTTTGTCGTTCTCAAAGTCCTCTTGGCAAACTTGGTTAGCACATTCTCCCTCAAACTGAGTTAATTACTGCATTTTCGTACCATTACAGTAGTTTAAAAGGCATAAAGAAGCATCTTTGTCACAACAGAAAGGTAGTTTGAAAATTGGGCTGGTGACATAACAAAAAAAAACAGGAAGGGAGCCAGCAGCACCCGGGTTTCCCAGGCGGTCACCCATCCAAGTACTAGCCGGGCCCGATGATGCTTAACTTCGGAGATCGGACGAGAACCGGTGTATTCATCATGGTATGGCCGTTGGCGCTCATCTAATGTAGGAGCACGGCAGAATTAGCGTTCGGCTTTTCTCCCAACACACAAAATGTTAGTTTTCGGCCGCATTTGACGAAAGCGCTTCCTTCCGCAACCGCCAGTTCCTCGAGGACGGCGGGGGGAGGCGCGCCCGGCGTCCCAGCAGAGTGACGGCCGAATTGGCGGGCGCACCGCCGCGTGTGTGAGACGCACTGCTGCTCGTTGCACCCCCTGTCATTCGCTGGGCGCGTGCAGCCTTCGACACTAGCGGAGGACGCATCTTGTTCCTGGTGTTCAGCGGAGGGCCTGTGCGGGGTGTGGCAGTGTCGTGCTGGAGGGCCCACTGGTAGCGATATGGGCTTCCTCGCCTCGCCTCGCCTCGCCTCACACCAGGTGTCTGCGTAGTTTGCAGTGCATTCGCACCATTCCTATTCCTGTCCCTGTCCCCGTCCCGACTTGTCCCGACTTTGCTCGACTGCCGCTCGCTGCCGCTCGGGTCGTGGTCCATATGACAGCGCAAGCACGACAAACGTCTGCGGGACGAGACGAGACGAGACGAGACGAGACGAGACGACTAAGGAATAAATTCGTGGTTACAAATCAAATTTGGAACTCTACACAACAATAGGCGGTGACGTATTTCAGAAATCACCTGCCGATTTGTACTGTTTTGTCGTTTTCAAAGTGCTCTTGGCAAACTTGGTTAGCACATTCTCCCTCAAACTGAGTTAATTACTGCATTTTCGTACCATTACAGTAGTTTAAAAGGCATAAAGAAGCATCTTTGTCACAACAGAAAGGTAGTTTGAAAATTGGGCTGGTGACATAACAAAATAAAACAGGAAGGGAGCCAGCAGCACCCGGGTTTCCCAGGCGGTCACCCATCCAAGTACTAGCCGGGCCCGATGATGCTTAACTTCGGAGATCGGACGAGAACCGGTGTATTCATCATGGTATGGCCGTTGGCGCTCATCTAATGTAGGAGCACGGCAGAATTAGCGTTCGGCTTTTCTCCCAACACACAAAATGTTAGTTTTCGGCCGCATTTGACGAAAGCGCTTCCTTCCGCAACCGCCAGTTCCTCGAGGACGGCGGGGGGAGGCGCGCCCGGCGTCCCAGCAGAGTGACGGCCGAATTGGCGGGCGCACCGCCGCGTGTGTGAGACGCACTGCTGCTCGTTGCACCCCCTGTCATTCGCTGGGCGCGTGCAGCCTTCGACACTAGCGGAGGACGCATCTTGTTCCTGGTGTTCAGCGGAGGGCCTGTGCGGGGTGTGGCAGTGTCGTGCTGGAGGGCCCACTGGTAGCGATATGGGCTTCCTCGCCTCGCCTCGCCTCGCCTCACACCAGGTGTCTGCGTAGTTTGCAGTGCATTCGCACCATTCCTATTCCTGTCCCTGTCCCCGTCCCGACTTGTCCCGACTTTGCTCGACTGCCGCTCGCTGCCGCTCGGGTCGTGGTCCATATGACAGCGCAAGCACGACAAACGTCTGCGGGACGAGACGAGACGAGACGAGACGAGACGAGACGACTAAGGAATAAATTCGTGGTTACAAATCAAATTTGGAACTCTACACAACAATAGGCGGTGACGTATTTCAGAAATCACCTGCCGATTTGTACTGTTTTGTCGTTTTCAAAGTGCTCTTGGCAAACTTGGTTAGCACATTCTCCCTCAAACTGAGTTAATTACTGCATTTTCGTACCATTACAGTAGTTTAAAAGGCATAAAGAAGCATCTTTGTCACAACAGAAAGGTAGTTTGAAAATTGGGCTGGTGACATAACAAAAAAAAACAGGAAGGGAGCCAGCAGCACCCGGGTTTCCCAGGCGGTCACCCATCCAAGTACTAGCCGGGCCCGATGATGCTTAACTTCGGAGATCGGACGAGAACCGGTGTATTCATCATGGTATGGCCGTTGGCGCTCATCTAATGTAGGAGCACGGCAGAATTAGCGTTCGGCTTTTCTCCCAACACACAAAATGTTAGTTTTCGGCCGCATTTGACGAAAGCGCTTCCTTCCGCAACCGCCAGTTCCTCGAGGACGGCGGGGGGAGGCGCGCCCGGCGTCCCAGCAGAGTGACGGCCGAATTGGCGGGCGCACCGCCGCGTGTGTGAGACGCACTGCTGCTCGTTGCACCCCCTGTCATTCGCTGGGCGCGTGCAGCCTTCGACACTAGCGGAGGACGCATCTTGTTCCTGGTGTTCAGCGGAGGGCCTGTGCGGGGTGTGGCAGTGTCGTGCTGGAGGGCCCACTGGTAGCGATATGGGCTTCCTCGCCTCGCCTCGCCTCGCCTCACACCAGGTGTCTGCGTAGTTTGCAGTGCATTCGCACCATTCCTATTCCTGTCCCTGTCCCCGTCCCGACTTGTCCCGACTTTGCTCGACTGCCGCTCGCTGCCGCTCGGGTCGTGGTCCATATGACAGCGCAAGCACGACAAACGTCTGCGAGACGAGACGAGACGAGACGAGACGAGACGACTAAGGAATAAATTCGTGGTTACAAATCAAATTTGGAACTCTACACTCCTACACAACAATAGGCGGTGACGTATTTCAGAAATCATCTGCCGATTCGTACTGTTTTGTCGTTCTCAAAGTCCTCTTGGCAAACTTGGTTAGCACATTCTCCCTCAAACTGAGTTAATTACTGCATTTTCGTACCATTACAGTAGTTTAAAAGGCATAAAGAAGCATCTTTGTCACAACAGAAAGGTAGTTTGAAAATTGGGCTGGTGACATAACAAAAAAAAACAGGAAGGGAGCCAGCAGCACCCGGGTTTCCCAGGCGGTCACCCATCCAAGTACTAGCCGGGCCCGATGATGCTTAACTTCGGAGATCGGACGAGAACCGGTGTATTCATCATGGTATGGCCGTTGGCGCTCATCTAATGTAGGAGCACGGCAGAATTAGCGTTCGGCTTTTCTCCCAACACACAAAATGTTAGTTTTCGGCCGCATTTGACGAAAGCGCTTCCTTCCGCAACCGCCAGTTCCTCGAGGACGGCGGGGGGAGGCGCGCCCGGCGTCCCAGCAGAGTGACGGCCGAATTGGCGGGCGCACCGCCGCGTGTGTGAGACGCACTGCTGCTCGTTGCACCCCCTGTCATTCGCTGGGCGCGTGCAGCCTTCGACACTAGCGGAGGACGCATCTTGTTCCTGGTGTTCAGCGGAGGGCCTGTGCGGGGTGTGGCAGTGTCGTGCTGGAGGGCCCACTGGTAGCGATATGGGCTTCCTCGCCTCGCCTCGCCTCGCCTCACACCAGGTGTCTGCGTAGTTTGCAGTGCATTCGCACCATTCCTATTCCTGTCCCTGTCCCCGTCCCGACTTGTCCCGACTTTGCTCGACTGCCGCTCGCTGCCGCTCGGGTCGTGGTCCATATGACAGCGCAAGCACGACAAACGTCTGCGGGACGAGACGAGACGAGACGAGACGAGACGAGACGACTAAGGAATAAATTCGTGGTTACAAATCAAATTTGGAACTCTACACAACAATAGGCGGTGACGTATTTCAGAAATCACCTGCCGATTTGTACTGTTTTGTCGTTTTCAAAGTGCTCTTGGCAAACTTGGTTAGCACATTCTCCCTCAAACTGAGTTAATTACTGCATTTTCGTACCATTACAGTAGTTTAAAAGGCATAAAGAAGCATCTTTGTCACAACAGAAAGGTAGTTTGAAAATTGGGCTGGTGACATAACAAAAAAAAACAGGAAGGGAGCCAGCAGCACCCGGGTTTCCCAGGCGGTCACCCATCCAAGTACTAGCCGGGCCCGATGATGCTTAACTTCGGAGATCGGACGAGAACCGGTGTATTCATCATGGTATGGCCGTTGGCGCTCATCTAATGTAGGAGCACGGCAGAATTAGCGTTCGGCTTTTCTCCCAACACACAAAATGTTAGTTTTCGGCCGCATTTGACGAAAGCGCTTCCTTCCGCAACCGCCAGTTCCTCGAGGACGGCGGGGGGAGGCGCGCCCGGCGTCCCAGCAGAGTGACGGCCGAATTGGCGGGCGCACCGCCGCGTGTGTGAGACGCACTGCTGCTCGTTGCACCCCCTGTCATTCGCTGGGCGCGTGCAGCCTTCGACACTAGCGGAGGACGCATCTTGTTCCTGGTGTTCAGCGGAGGGCCTGTGCGGGGTGTGGCAGTGTCGTGCTGGAGGGCCCACTGGTAGCGATATGGGCTTCCTCGCCTCGCCTCGCCTCGCCTCACACCAGGTGTCTGCGTAGTTTGCAGTGCATTCGCACCATTCCTATTCCTGTCCCTGTCCCCGTCCCGACTTGTCCCGACTTTGCTCGACTGCCGCTCGCTGCCGCTCGGGTCGTGGTCCATATGACAGCGCAAGCACGACAAACGTCTGCGGGACGAGACGAGACGAGACGAGACGAGACGAGACGACTAAGGAATAAATTCGTGGTTACAAATCAAATTTGGAACTCTACACAACAATAGGCGGTGACGTATTTCAGAAATCACCTGCCGATTTGTACTGTTTTGTCGTTTTCAAAGTGCTCTTGGCAAACTTGGTTAGCACATTCTCCCTCAAACTGAGTTAATTACTGCATTTTCGTACCATTACAGTAGTTTAAAAGGCATAAAGAAGCATCTTTGTCACAACAGAAAGGTAGTTTGAAAATTGGGCTGGTGACATAACAAAAAAAAACAGGAAGGGAGCCAGCAGCACCCGGGTTTCCCAGGCGGTCACCCATCCAAGTACTAGCCGGGCCCGATGATGCTTAACTTCGGAGATCGGACGAGAACCGGTGTATTCATCATGGTATGGCCGTTGGCGCTCATCTAATGTAGGAGCACGGCAGAATTAGCGTTCGGCTTTTCTCCCAACACACAAAATGTTAGTTTTCGGCCGCATTTGACGAAAGCGCTTCCTTCCGCAACCGCCAGTTCCTCGAGGACGGCGGGGGGAGGCGCGCCCGGCGTCCCAGCAGAGTGACGTCCGAATTGGCGGGCGCACCGCCGCGTGTGTGAGACGCACTGCTGCTCGTTGCACCCCCTGTCATTCGCTGGGCGCGTGCAGCCTTCGACACTAGCGGAGGACGCATCTTGTTCCTGGTGTTCAGCGGAGGGCCTGTGCGGGGTGTGGCAGTGTCGTGCTGGAGGGCCCACTGGTAGCGATATGGGCTTCCTCGCCTCGCCTCGCCTCGCCTCACACCAGGTGTCTGCGTAGTTTGCAGTGCATTCGCACCATTCCTATTCCTGTCCCTGTCCCCGTCCCGACTTGTCCCGACTTTGCTCGACTGCCGCTCGCTGCCGCTCGGGTCGTGGTCCATATGACAGCGCAAGCACGACAAACGTCTGCGGGACGAGACGAGACGAGACGAGACGAGACGAGACGACTAAGGAATAAATTCGTGGTTACAAATCAAATTTGGAACTCTACACAACAATAGGCGGTGACGTATTTCAGAAATCACCTGCCGATTTGTACTGTTTTGTCGTTTTCAAAGTGCTCTTGGCAAACTTGGTTAGCACATTCTCCCTCAAACTGAGTTAATTACTGCATTTTCGTACCATTACAGTAGTTTAAAAGGCATAAAGAAGCATCTTTGTCACAACAGAAAGGTAGTTTGAAAATTGGGCTGGTGACATAACAAAAAAAAACAGGAAGGGAGCCAGCAGCACCCGGGTTTCCCAGGCGGTCACCCATCCAAGTACTAGCCGGGCCCGATGATGCTTAACTTCGGGGATCGGACGAGAACCGCTGTATTCATCATGGTATGGCCGTTGGCGCTCATCTAATGTAGGAGCACGGCAGAATTCGCGTTCGGCTTTTCTCCCAACACACAAAATGTAAGTTTTCGGCCGCATTTGACGAAAGCGCTTCCTTCCGCAACCGCCAGTTCCTCGTGGACGGCGGGGAGAGGCGCGCCCGGCGTCCCAGCAGAGTGACGGCCGAATTGGCGGGCGCACCGCCGCGTGTGTGAGACGCACTGCTGCTCGTTGCACCCCCTGTCATTCGCTGGGCGCGTGCAGCCTTCGACACTAGCGGAGGACGCATCTTGTCCCTGGTGTTCAGCGGAGGGCCTGTGCGGTGTGTGGCAGTGTCGTGCTGGAGGGCCCACTGGTAGCGATGTGGGCTTCCTCGCCTCGCCTCGCCTCGCCTCACACCAGGTGTCTGCGTAGTTTGCAGTGCATTCGCACCATTCCTATCCCTGTCCCTGTCCCCGTCCCGACTTGTCCCGACTTTGCTCGACTGCCGCTCGCTGCCGCTCGGGTCGTGGTCCATATGACAGCGCAAGCACGACAAACGTCTGCGAGACGAGACGAGACGAGACGAGACGAGACGACTAAGGAATAAATTCGTGGTTACAAATCAAATTTGGAACTCTACACTCCTACACAACAATAGGCGGTGACGTATTTCAGAAATCATCTGCCGATTCGTACTGTTTTGTCGTTCTCAAAGTCCTCTTGGCAAACTTGGTTAGCACATTCTCCCTCAAACTGAGTTAATTACTGCATTTTCGTACCATTACAGTAGTTTAAAAGGCATAAAGAAGCATCTTTGTCACAACAGAAAGGTAGTTTGAAAATTGGGCTGGTGACATAACAAAAAAAAACAGGAAGGGAGCCAGCAGCACCCGGGTTTCCCAGGCGGTCACCCATCCAAGTACTAGCCGGGCCCGATGATGCTTAACTTCGGAGATCGGACGAGAACCGGTGTATTCATCATGGTATGGCCGTTGGCGCTCATCTAATGTAGGAGCACGGCAGAATTAGCGTTCGGCTTTTCTCCCAACACACAAAATGTTAGTTTTCGGCCGCATTTGACGAAAGCGCTTCCTTCCGCAACCGCCAGTTCCTCGAGGACGGCGGGGGGAGGCGCGCCCGGCGTCCCAGCAGAGTGACGGCCGAATTGGCGGGCGCACCGCCGCGTGTGTGAGACGCACTGCTGCTCGTTGCACCCCCTGTCATTCGCTGGGCGCGTGCAGCCTTCGACACTAGCGGAGGACGCATCTTGTTCCTGGTGTTCAGCGGAGGGCCTGTGCGGGGTGTGGCAGTGTCGTGCTGGAGGGCCCACTGGTAGCGATATGGGCTTCCTCGCCTCGCCTCGCCTCGCCTCACACCAGGTGTCTGCGTAGTTTGCAGTGCATTCGCACCATTCCTATTCCTGTCCCTGTCCCCGTCCCGACTTGTCCCGACTTTGCTCGACTGCCGCTCGCTGCCGCTCGGGTCGTGGTCCATATGACAGCGCAAGCACGACAAACGTCTGCGAGACGAGACGAGACGAGACGAGACGAGACGACTAAGGAATAAATTCGTGGTTACAAATCAAATTTGGAACTCTACACTCCTACACAACAATAGGCGGTGACGTATTTCAGAAATCATCTGCCGATTCGTACTGTTTTGTCGTTCTCAAAGTCCTCTTGGCAAACTTGGTTAGCACATTCTCCCTCAAACTGAGTTAATTACTGCATTTTCGTACCATTACAGTAGTTTAAAAGGCATAAAGAAGCATCTTTGTCACAACAGAAAGGTAGTTTGAAAATTGGGCTGGTGACATAACAAAAAAAAACAGGAAGGGAGCCAGCAGCACCCGGGTTTCCCAGGCGGTCACCCATCCAAGTACTAGCCGGGCCCGATGATGCTTAACTTCGGAGATCGGACGAGAACCGGTGTATTCATCATGGTATGGCCGTTGGCGCTCATCTAATGTAGGAGCACGGCAGAATTAGCGTTCGGCTTTTCTCCCAACACACAAAATGTTAGTTTTCGGCCGCATTTGACGAAAGCGCTTCCTTCCGCAACCGCCAGTTCCTCGAGGACGGCGGGGGGAGGCGCGCCCGGCGTCCCAGCAGAGTGACGGCCGAATTGGCGGGCGCACCGCCGCGTGTGTGAGACGCACTGCTGCTCGTTGCACCCCCTGTCATTCGCTGGGCGCGTGCAGCCTTCGACACTAGCGGAGGACGCATCTTGTTCCTGGTGTTCAGCGGAGGGCCTGTGCGGGGTGTGGCAGTGTCGTGCTGGAGGGCCCACTGGTAGCGATATGGGCTTCCTCGCCTCGCCTCGCCTCGCCTCACACCAGGTGTCTGCGTAGTTTGCAGTGCATTCGCACCATTCCTATTCCTGTCCCTGTCCCCGTCCCGACTTGTCCCGACTTTGCTCGACTGCCGCTCGCTGCCGCTCGGGTCGTGGTCCATATGACAGCGCAAGCACGACAAACGTCTGCGGGACGAGACGAGACGAGACGAGACGAGACGAGACGACTAAGGAATAAATTCGTGGTTACAAATCAAATTTGGAACTCTACACAACAATAGGCGGTGACGTATTTCAGAAATCACCTGCCGATTTGTACTGTTTTGTCGTTTTCAAAGTGCTCTTGGCAAACTTGGTTAGCACATTCTCCCTCAAACTGAGTTAATTACTGCATTTTCGTACCATTACAGTAGTTTAAAAGGCATAAAGAAGCATCTTTGTCACAACAGAAAGGTAGTTTGAAAATTGGGCTGGTGACATAACAAAAAAAAACAGGAAGGGAGCCAGCAGCACCCGGGTTTCCCAGGCGGTCACCCATCCAAGTACTAGCCGGGCCCGATGATGCTTAACTTCGGAGATCGGACGAGAACCGGTGTATTCATCATGGTATGGCCGTTGGCGCTCATCTAATGTAGGAGCACGGCAGAATTAGCGTTCGGCTTTTCTCCCAACACACAAAATGTTAGTTTTCGGCCGCATTTGACGAAAGCGCTTCCTTCCGCAACCGCCAGTTCCTCGAGGACGGCGGGGGGAGGCGCGCCCGGCGTCCCAGCAGAGTGACGGCCGAATTGGCGGGCGCACCGCCGCGTGTGTGAGACGCACTGCTGCTCGTTGCACCCCCTGTCATTCGCTGGGCGCGTGCAGCCTTCGACACTAGCGGAGGACGCATCTTGTTCCTGGTGTTCAGCGGAGGGCCTGTGCGGGGTGTGGCAGTGTCGTGCTGGAGGGCCCACTGGTAGCGATATGGGCTTCCTCGCCTCGCCTCGCCTCGCCTCACACCAGGTGTCTGCGTAGTTTGCAGTGCATTCGCACCATTCCTATTCCTGTCCCTGTCCCCGTCCCGACTTGTCCCGACTTTGCTCGACTGCCGCTCGCTGCCGCTCGGGTCGTGGTCCATATGACAGCGCAAGCACGACAAACGTCTGCGGGACGAGACGAGACGAGACGAGACGAGACGAGACGACTAAGGAATAAATTCGTGGTTACAAATCAAATTTGGAACTCTACACAACAATAGGCGGTGACGTATTTCAGAAATCACCTGCCGATTTGTACTGTTTTGTCGTTTTCAAAGTGCTCTTGGCAAACTTGGTTAGCACATTCTCCCTCAAACTGAGTTAATTACTGCATTTTCGTACCATTACAGTAGTTTAAAAGGCATAAAGAAGCATCTTTGTCACAACAGAAAGGTAGTTTGAAAATTGGGCTGGTGACATAACAAAAAAAAACAGGAAGGGAGCCAGCAGCACCCGGGTTTCCCAGGCGGTCACCCATCCAAGTACTAGCCGGGCCCGATGATGCTTAACTTCGGAGATCGGACGAGAACCGGTGTATTCATCATGGTATGGCCGTTGGCGCTCATCTAATGTAGGAGCACGGCAGAATTAGCGTTCGGCTTTTCTCCCAACACACAAAATGTTAGTTTTCGGCCGCATTTGACGAAAGCGCTTCCTTCCGCAACCGCCAGTTCCTCGAGGACGGCGGGGGGAGGCGCGCCCGGCGTCCCAGCAGAGTGACGGCCGAATTGGCGGGCGCACCGCCGCGTGTGTGAGACGCACTGCTGCTCGTTGCACCCCCTGTCATTCGCTGGGCGCGTGCAGCCTTCGACACTAGCGGAGGACGCATCTTGTTCCTGGTGTTCAGCGGAGGGCCTGTGCGGGGTGTGGCAGTGTCGTGCTGGAGGGCCCACTGGTAGCGATATGGGCTTCCTCGCCTCGCCTCGCCTCGCCTCACACCAGGTGTCTGCGTAGTTTGCAGTGCATTCGCACCATTCCTATTCCTGTCCCTGTCCCCGTCCCGACTTGTCCCGACTTTGCTCGACTGCCGCTCGCTGCCGCTCGGGTCGTGGTCCATATGACAGCGCAAGCACGACAAACGTCTGCGGGACGAGACGAGACGAGACGAGACGAGACGAGACGACTAAGGAATAAATTCGTGGTTACAAATCAAATTTGGAACTCTACACAACAATAGGCGGTGACGTATTTCAGAAATCACCTGCCGATTTGTACTGTTTTGTCGTTTTCAAAGTGCTCTTGGCAAACTTGGTTAGCACATTCTCCCTCAAACTGAGTTAATTACTGCATTTTCGTACCATTACAGTAGTTTAAAAGGCATAAAGAAGCATCTTTGTCACAACAGAAAGGTAGTTTGAAAATTGGGCTGGTGACATAACAAAAAAAAACAGGAAGGGAGCCAGCAGCACCCGGGTTTCCCAGGCGGTCACCCATCCAAGTACTAGCCGGGCCCGATGATGCTTAACTTCGGAGATCGGACGAGAACCGGTGTATTCATCATGGTATGGCCGTTGGCGCTCATCTAATGTAGGAGCACGGCAGAATTAGCGTTCGGCTTTTCTCCCAACACACAAAATGTTAGTTTTCGGCCGCATTTGACGAAAGCGCTTCCTTCCGCAACCGCCAGTTCCTCGAGGACGGCGGGGGGAGGCGCGCCCGGCGTCCCAGCAGAGTGACGGCCGAATTGGCGGGCGCACCGCCGCGTGTGTGAGACGCACTGCTGCTCGTTGCACCCCCTGTCATTCGCTGGGCGCGTGCAGCCTTCGACACTAGCGGAGGACGCATCTTGTCCCTGGTGTTCAGCGGAGGGCCTGTGCGGTGTGTGGCAGTGTCGTGCTGGAGGGCCCACTGGTAGCGATGTGGGCTTCCTCGCCTCGCCTCGCCTCGCCTCGCCTCACACCAGGTGTCTGCGTAGTTTGCAGTGCATTCGCACCATTCCTATCCCTGTCCCTGTCCCCGTCCCGACTTGTCCCGACTTTGCTCGACTGCCGCTCGCTGCCGCTCGGGTCGTGGTCCATATGACAGCGCAAGCACGACAAACGTCTGCGGGACGAGACGAGACGAGACGAGACGAGACGAGACGACTAAGGAATAAATTCGTGGTTACAAATCAAATTTGGAACTCTACACTCCTACACAACAATAGGCGGTAACGTATTTCAGAAATCACCTGCCGATTCGTACTGTTTTGTCGTTTTCAAAGTCCTCTCGGCAAACTTGGTTAGCACATTCTCCCTCAAACTGAGTTAATTACTGCATTTTCGTACCATTACAGTAGTTTAAAAGGCATAAAGAAGCATCTTTGTCACAACAGAAAGGTAGTTTGAAAATTGGGCTGGTGACATAACAAAATAAAACAGGAAGGGAGCCAGCAGCACCCGGGTTTCCCAGGCGGTCACCCATCCAAGTACTAGCCGGGCCCGATGATGCTTAACTTCGGTGATCGGACGAGAACCGCTGTATTCATCATGGTATGGCCGTTGGCGCTCATCTAATGTAGGAGCACGGCAGAATTCGCGTTCGGCTTTTCTCCCAACACACAAAATGTTAGTTTTCGGCCGCATTTGACGAAAGCGCTTCCTTCCGCAACAGCCAGTTCCTCGTGGACGGCGGGGGGAGGCGCGCCCGGCGTCCCAGCAGAGTGACGGCCGAATTGGCGGGCGCACCGCCGCGTGTGTGAGACGCACTGCTGCTCGTTGCACCCCCTGTCATTCGCTGGGCGCGTGCAGCCTTCGACACTAGCGGAGGACGCATCTTGTCCCTGGTGTTCAGCGGAGGGCCTGTGCGGTGTGTGGCAGTGTCGTGCTGGAGGGCCCACTGGTAGCGATGTGGGCTTCCTCGCCTCGCCTCGCCTCGCCTCGCCTCACACCAGGTGTCTGCGTAGTTTGCAGTGCATTCGCACCATTCCTATCCCTGTCCCTGTCCCCGTCCCGACTTGTCCCGACTTTGCTCGACTGCCGCTCGCTGCCGCTCGGGTCGTGGTCCATATGACAGCGCAAGCACGACAAACGTCTGCGGGACGAGACGAGACGAGACGAGACGAGACGACTAAGGAATAAATTCGTGGTTACAATTCAAATTTGGAACTCTACACTCCTACACAACAATAGGCGGTGACGTATTTCAGAAATCACCTGCCGATTCGTACTGTTTTGTCGTTTTCAAAGTCCTCTCGGCAAACTTGGTTAGCACATTCTCCCTCAAACTGAGTTAATTACTGCATTTTCGTACCATTACAGTAGTTTAAAAGGCATAAAGAAGCATCTTTGTCACAACAGAAAGGTAGTTTGAAAATTGGGCTGGTGACATAACAAAATAAAACAGGAAGGGAGCCAGCAGCACCCGGGTTTCCCAGGCGGTCACCCATCCAAGTACTAGCCGGGCCCGATGATGCTTAACTTCGGTGATCGGACGAGAACCGCTGTATTCATCATGGTATGGCCGTTGGCGCTCATCTAATGTAGGAGCACGGCAGAATTCGCGTTCGGCTTTTCTCCCAACACACAAAATGTTAGTTTTCGGCCGCATTTGACGAAAGCGCTTCCTTCCGCAACAGCCAGTTCCTCGTGGACGGCGGGGGGAGGCGCGCCCGGCGTCCCAGCAGAGTGACGGCCGAATTGGCGGGCGCACCGCCGCGTGTGTGAGACGCACTGCTGCTCGTTGCACCCCCTGTCATTCGCTGGGCGCGTGCAGCCTTCGACACTAGCGGAGGACGCATCTTGTCCCTGGTGTTCAGCGGAGGGCCTGTGCGGTGTGTGGCAGTGTCGTGCTGGAGGGCCCACTGGTAGCGATGTGGGCTTCCTCGCCTCGCCTCGCCTCGCCTCGCCTCACACCAGGTGTCTGCGTAGTTTGCAGTGCATTCGCACCATTCCTATCCCTGTCCCTGTCCCCGTCCCGACTTGTCCCGACTTTGCTCGACTGCCGCTCGCTGCCGCTCGGGTCGTGGTCCATATGACAGCGCAAGCACGACAAACGTCTGCGGGACGAGACGAGACGAGACGAGACGAGACGAGACGACTAAGGAATAAATTCGTGGTTACAAATCAAATTTGGAACTCTACACTCCTACACAACAATAGGCGGTGACGTATTTCAGAAATCACCTGCCGATTCGTACTGTTTTGTCGTTTTCAAAGTCCTCTCGGCAAACTTGGTTAGCACATTCTCCCTCAAACTGAGTTAATTACTGCATTTTCGTACCATTACAGTAGTTTAAAAGGCATAAAGAAGCATCTTTGTCACAACAGAAAGGTAGTTTGAAAATTGGGCTGGTGACATAACAAAATAAAACAGGAAGGGAGCCAGCAGCACCCGGGTTTCCCAGGCGGTCACCCATCCAAGTACTAGCCGGGCCCGATGATGCTTAACTTCGGTGATCGGACGAGAACCGCTGTATTCATCATGGTATGGCCGTTGGCGCTCATCTAATGTAGGAGCACGGCAGAATTCGCGTTCGGCTTTTCTCCCAACACACAAAATGTTAGTTTTCGGCCGCATTTGACGAAAGCGCTTCCTTCCGCAACAGCCAGTTCCTCGTGGACGGCGGGGGGAGGCGCGCCCGGCGTCCCAGCAGAGTGACGGCCGAATTGGCGGGCGCACCGCCGCGTGTGTGAGACGCACTGCTGCTCGTTGCACCCCCTGTCATTCGCTGGGCGCGTGCAGCCTTCGACACTAGCGGAGGACGCATCTTGTCCCTGGTGTTCAGCGGAGGGCCTGTGCGGTGTGTGGCAGTGTCGTGCTGGAGGGCCCACTGGTAGCGATGTGGGCTTCCTCGCCTCGCCTCGCCTCGCCTCGCCTCACACCAGGTGTCTGCGTAGTTTGCAGTGCATTCGCACCATTCCTATCCCTGTCCCTGTCCCCGTCCCGACTTGTCCCGACTTTGCTCGACTGCCGCTCGCTGCCGCTCGGGTCGTGGTCCATATGACAGCGCAAGCACGACAAACGTCTGCGGGACGAGACGAGACGAGACGAGACGAGACGACTAAGGAATAAATTCGTGGTTACAATTCAAATTTGGAACTCTACACTCCTACACAACAATAGGCGGTGACGTATTTCAGAAATCACCTGCCGATTCGTACTGTTTTGTCGTTTTCAAAGTCCTCTCGGCAAACTTGGTTAGCACATTCTCCCTCAAACTGAGTTAATTACTGCATTTTCGTACCATTACAGTAGTTTAAAAGGCATAAAGAAGCATCTTTGTCACAACAGAAAGGTAGTTTGAAAATTGGGCTGGTGACATAACAAAATAAAACAGGAAGGGAGCCAGCAGCACCCGGGTTTCCCAGGCGGTCACCCATCCAAGTACTAGCCGGGCCCGATGATGCTTAACTTCGGTGATCGGACGAGAACCGCTGTATTCATCATGGTATGGCCGTTGGCGCTCATCTAATGTAGGAGCACGGCAGAATTCGCGTTCGGCTTTTCTCCCAACACACAAAATGTTAGTTTTCGGCCGCATTTGACGAAAGCGCTTCCTTCCGCAACAGCCAGTTCCTCGTGGACGGCGGGGGGAGGCGCGCCCGGCGTCCCAGCAGAGTGACGGCCGAATTGGCGGGCGCACCGCCGCGTGTGTGAGACGCACTGCTGCTCGTTGCACCCCCTGTCATTCGCTGGGCGCGTGCAGCCTTCGACACTAGCGGAGGACGCATCTTGTCCCTGGTGTTCAGCGGAGGGCCTGTGCGGTGTGTGGCAGTGTCGTGCTGGAGGGCCCACTGGTAGCGATGTGGGCTTCCTCGCCTCGCCTCGCCTCGCCTCGCCTCACACCAGGTGTCTGCGTAGTTTGCAGTGCATTCGCACCATTCCTATCCCTGTCCCTGTCCCCGTCCCGACTTGTCCCGACTTTGCTCGACTGCCGCTCGCTGCCGCTCGGGTCGTGGTCCATATGACAGCGCAAGCACGACAAACGTCTGCGGGACGAGACGAGACGAGACGAGACGAGACGAGACGACTAAGGAATAAATTCGTGGTTACAAATCAAATTTGGAACTCTACACTCCTACACAACAATAGGCGGTGACGTATTTCAGAAATCACCTGCCGATTCGTACTGTTTTGTCGTTTTCAAAGTCCTCTCGGCAAACTTGGTTAGCACATTCTCCCTCAAACTGAGTTAATTACTGCATTTTCGTACCATTACAGTAGTTTAAAAGGCATAAAGAAGCATCTTTGTCACAACAGAAAGGTAGTTTGAAAATTGGGCTGGTGACATAACAAAATAAAACAGGAAGGGAGCCAGCAGCACCCGGGTTTCCCAGGCGGTCACCCATCCAAGTACTAGCCGGGCCCGATGATGCTTAACTTCGGTGATCGGACGAGAACCGCTGTATTCATCATGGTATGGCCGTTGGCGCTCATCTAATGTAGGAGCACGGCAGAATTCGCGTTCGGCTTTTCTCCCAACACACAAAATGTTAGTTTTCGGCCGCATTTGACGAAAGCGCTTCCTTCCGCAACAGCCAGTTCCTCGTGGACGGCGGGGGGAGGCGCGCCCGGCGTCCCAGCAGAGTGACGGCCGAATTGGCGGGCGCACCGCCGCGTGTGTGAGACGCACTGCTGCTCGTTGCACCCCCTGTCATTCGCTGGGCGCGTGCAGCCTTCGACACTAGCGGAGGACGCATCTTGTCCCTGGTGTTCAGCGGAGGGCCTGTGCGGTGTGTGGCAGTGTCGTGCTGGAGGGCCCACTGGTAGCGATGTGGGCTTCCTCGCCTCGCCTCGCCTCGCCTCGCCTCACACCAGGTGTCTGCGTAGTTTGCAGTGCATTCGCACCATTCCTATCCCTGTCCCTGTCCCCGTCCCGACTTGTCCCGACTTTGCTCGACTGCCGCTCGCTGCCGCTCGGGTCGTGGTCCATATGACAGCGCAAGCACGACAAACGTCTGCGGGACGAGACGAGACGAGACGAGACGAGACGAGACGACTAAGGAATAAATTCGTGGTTACAAATCAAATTTGGAACTCTACACTCCTACACAACAATAGGCGGTGACGTATTTCAGAAATCACCTGCCGATTCGTACTGTTTTGTCGTTTTCAAAGTCCTCTCGGCAAACTTGGTTAGCACATTCTCCCTCAAACTGAGTTAATTACTGCATTTTCGTACCATTACAGTAGTTTAAAAGGCATAAAGAAGCATCTTTGTCACAACAGAAAGGTAGTTTGAAAATTGGGCTGGTGACATAACAAAATAAAACAGGAAGGGAGCCAGCAGCACCCGGGTTTCCCAGGCGGTCACCCATCCAAGTACTAGCCGGGCCCGATGATGCTTAACTTCGGTGATCGGACGAGAACCGCTGTATTCATCATGGTATGGCCGTTGGCGCTCATCTAATGTAGGAGCACGGCAGAATTCGCGTTCGGCTTTTCTCCCAACACACAAAATGTTAGTTTTCGGCCGCATTTGACGAAAGCGCTTCCTTCCGCAACAGCCAGTTCCTCGTGGACGGCGGGAGGAGGCGCGCCCGGCGTCCCAGCAGAGTGACGGCCGAATTGGCGGGCGCACCGCCGCGTGTGTGAGACGCACTGCTGCTCGTTGCACCCCCTGTCATTCGCTGGGCGCGTGCAGCCTTCGACACTAGCGGAGGACGCATCTTGTCCCTGGTGTTCAGCGGAGGGCCTGTGCGGTGTGTGGCAGTGTCGTGCTGGAGGGCCCACTGGTAGCGATGTGGGCTTCCTCGCCTCGCCTCGCCTCGCCTCGCCTCACACCAGGTGTCTGCGTAGTTTGCAGTGCATTCGCACCATTCCTATCCCTGTCCCTGTCCCCGTCCCGACTTGTCCCGACTTTGCTCGACTGCCGCTCGCTGCCGCTCGGGTCGTGGTCCATATGACAGCGCAAGCACGACAAACGTCTGCGGGACGAGACGAGACGAGACGAGACGAGACGACTAAGGAATAAATTCGTGGTTACAAATCAAATTTGGAACTCTACACTCCTACACAACAATAGGCGGTGACGTATTTCAGAAATCACCTGCCGATTCGTACTGTTTTGTCGTTTTCAAAGTCCTCTCGGCAAACTTGGTTAGCACATTCTCCCTCAAACTGAGTTAATTACTGCATTTTCGTACCATTACAGTAGTTTAAAAGGCATAAAGAAGCATCTTTGTCACAACAGAAAGGTAGTTTGAAAATTGGGCTGGTGACATAACAAAATAAAACAGGAAGGGAGCCAGCAGCACCCGGGTTTCCCAGGCGGTCACCCATCCAAGTACTAGCCGTGCCCGATGATGCTTAACTTCGGTGATCGGACGAGAACCTGTGTATTCATCATGGTATGGCCGTTGGCGCTCATCTAATGTAGGAGCACGGCAGAATTCGCGTTCGGCTTTTCTCCCAACACACAAAATGTTAGTTTTCGGCCGCATTTGACGAAAGCGCTTCCTTCCGCAACAGCCAGTTCCTCGTGGACGGCGGGGGGAGGCGCGCCCGGCGTCCCAGCAGAGTGACGGCCGAATTGGCGGGCGCACCGCCGCGTGTGTGAGACGCACTGCTGCTCGTTGCACCCCCTGTCATTCGCTGGGCGCGTGCAGCCTTCGACACTAGCGGAGGACGCATCTTGTCCCTGGTGTTCAGCGGAGGGCCTGTGCGGTGTGTGGCAGTGTCGTGCTGGAGGGCCCACTGGTAGCGATGTGGGCTTCCTCGCCTCGCCTCGCCTCGCCTCGCCTCACACCAGGTGTCTGCGTAGTTTTCAGTGCATTCGCACCATTCCTATCCCTGTCCCTGTCCCCGTCCCGACTTGTCCCGACTTTGCTCGACTGCCGCTCGCTGCCGCTCGGGTCGTGGTCCATATGACAGCGCAAGCACGACAAACGTCTGCGGGACGAGACGAGACGAGACGAGACGAGACGACTAAGGAATAAATTCGTGGTTACAATTCAAATTTGGAACTCTACACTCCTACACAACAATAGGCGGTGACGTATTTCAGAAATCACTTGCCGATTCGTACTGTTTTGTCGTTTTCAAAGTCCTCTCGGCAAACTTGGTTAGCACATTCTCCCTCAAACTGAGTTAATTACTGCATTTTCGTACCATTACAGTAGTTTAAAAGGCATAAAGAAGCATCTTTGTCACAACAGAAAGGTAGTTTGAAAATTGGGCTGGTGACATAACAAAATAAAACAGGAAGGGAGCCAGCAGCACCCGGGTTTCCCAGGCGGTCACCCATCCAAGTACTAGCCGGGCCCGATGATGCTTAACTTCGGTGATCGGACGAGAACCGCTGTATTCATCATGGTATGGCCGTTGGCGCTCATCTAATGTAGGAGCACGGCAGAATTCGCGTTCGGCTTTTCTCCCAACACACAAAATGTTAGTTTTCGGCCGCATTTGACGAAAGCGCTTCCTTCCGCAACAGCCAGTTCCTCGTGGACGGCGGGAGGAGGCGCGCCCGGCGTCCCAGCAGAGTGACGGCCGAATTGGCGGGCGCACCGCCGCGTGTGTGAGACGCACTGCTGCTCGTTGCACCCCCTGTCATTCGCTGGGCGCGTGCAGCCTTCGACACTAGCGGAGGACGCATCTTGTCCCTGGTGTTCAGCGGAGGGCCTGTGCGGTGTGTGGCAGTGTCGTGCTGGAGGGCCCACTGGTAGCGATGTGGGCTTCCTCGCCTCGCCTCGCCTCGCCTCGCCTCACACCAGGTGTCTGCGTAGTTTGCAGTGCATTCGCACCATTCCTATCCCTGTCCCTGTCCCCGTCCCGACTTGTCCCGACTTTGCTCGACTGCCGCTCGCTGCCGCTCGGGTCGTGGTCCATATGACAGCGCAAGCACGACAAACGTCTGCGGGACGAGACGAGACGAGACGAGACGAGACGACTAAGGAATAAATTCGTGGTTACAAATCAAATTTGGAACTCTACACTCCTACACAACAATAGGCGGTGACGTATTTCAGAAATCACCTGCCGATTCGTACTGTTTTGTCGTTTTCAAAGTCCTCTCGGCAAACTTGGTTAGCACATTCTCCCTCAAACTGAGTTAATTACTGCATTTTCGTACCATTACAGTAGTTTAAAAGGCATAAAGAAGCATCTTTGTCACAACAGAAAGGTAGTTTGAAAATTGGGCTGGTGACATAACAAAATAAAACAGGAAGGGAGCCAGCAGCACCCGGGTTTCCCAGGCGGTCACCCATCCAAGTACTAGCCGTGCCCGATGATGCTTAACTTCGGTGATCGGACGAGAACCTGTGTATTCATCATGGTATGGCCGTTGGCGCTCATCTAATGTAGGAGCACGGCAGAATTCGCGTTCGGCTTTTCTCCCAACACACAAAATGTTAGTTTTCGGCCGCATTTGACGAAAGCGCTTCCTTCCGCAACAGCCAGTTCCTCGTGGACGGCGGGGGGAGGCGCGCCCGGCGTCCCAGCAGAGTGACGGCCGAATTGGCGGGCGCACCGCCGCGTGTGTGAGACGCACTGCTGCTCGTTGCACCCCCTGTCATTCGCTGGGCGCGTGCAGCCTTCGACACTAGCGGAGGACGCATCTTGTCCCTGGTGTTCAGCGGAGGGCCTGTGCGGTGTGTGGCAGTGTCGTGCTGGAGGGCCCACTGGTAGCGATGTGGGCTTCCTCGCCTCGCCTCGCCTCGCCTCGCCTCACACCAGGTGTCTGCGTAGTTTTCAGTGCATTCGCACCATTCCTATCCCTGTCCCTGTCCCCGTCCCGACTTGTCCCGACTTTGCTCGACTGCCGCTCGCTGCCGCTCGGGTCGTGGTCCATATGACAGCGCAAGCACGACAAACGTCTGCGGGACGAGACGAGACGAGACGAGACGAGACGACTAAGGAATAAATTCGTGGTTACAATTCAAATTTGGAACTCTACACTCCTACACAACAATAGGCGGTGACGTATTTCAGAAATCACTTGCCGATTCGTACTGTTTTGTCGTTTTCAAAGTCCTCTCGGCAAACTTGGTTAGCACATTCTCCCTCAAACTGAGTTAATTACTGCATTTTCGTACCATTACAGTAGTTTAAAAGGCATAAAGAAGCATCTTTGTCACAACAGAAAGGTAGTTTGAAAATTGGGCTGGTGACATAACAAAATAAAACAGGAAGGGAGCCAGCAGCACCCGGGTTTCCCAGGCGGTCACCCATCCAAGTACTAGCCGGGCCCGATGATGCTTAACTTCGGTGATCGGACGAGAACCGCTGTATTCATCATGGTATGGCCGTTGGCGCTCATCTAATGTAGGAGCACGGCAGAATTCGCGTTCGGCTTTTCTCCCAACACACAAAATGTTAGTTTTCGGCCGCATTTGACGAAAGCGCTTCCTTCCGCAACAGCCAGTTCCTCGTGGACGGCGGGGGGAGGCGCGCCCGGCGTCCCAGCAGAGTGACGGCCGAATTGGCGGGCGCACCGCCGCGTGTGTGAGACGCACTGCTGCTCGTTGCACCCCCTGTCATTCGCTGGGCGCGTGCAGCCTTCGACACTAGCGGAGGACGCATCTTGTCCCTGGTGTTCAGCGGAGGGCCTGTGCGGTGTGTGGCAGTGTCGTGCTGGAGGGCCCACTGGTAGCGATGTGGGCTTCCTCGCCTCGCCTCGCCTCGCCTCGCCTCACACCAGGTGTCTGCGTAGTTTGCAGTGCATTCGCACCATTCCTATCCCTGTCCCTGTCCCCGTCCCGACTTGTCCCGACTTTGCTCGACTGCCGCTCGCTGCCGCTCGGGTCGTGGTCCATATGACAGCGCAAGCACGACAAACGTCTGCGGGACGAGACGAGACGAGACGAGACGAGACGAGACGACTAAGGAATAAATTCGTGGTTACAAATCAAATTTGGAACTCTACACTCCTACACAACAATAGGCGGTGACGTATTTCAAAAATCACCTGCCGATTCGTACTGTTTTGTCGTTTTCAAAGTCCTCTCGGCAAACTTGGTTAGCACATTCTCCCTCAAACTGAGTTAATTACTGCATTTTCGTACCATTACAGTAGTTTAAAAGGCATAAAGAAGCATCTTTGTCACAACAGAAAGGTAGTTTGAAAATTGGGCTGGTGACATAACAAAATAAAACAGGAAGGGAGCCAGCAGCACCCGGGTTTCCCAGGCGGTCACCCATCCAAGTACTAGCCGGGCCCGATGATGCTTAACTTCGGTGATCGGACGAGAACCGCTGTATTCATCATGGTATGGCCGTTGGCGCTCATCTAATGTAGGAGCACGGCAGAATTCGCGTTCGGCTTTTCTCCCAACACACAAAATGTTAGTTTTCGGCCGCATTTGACGAAAGCGCTTCCTTCCGCAACAGCCAGTTCCTCGTGGACGGCGGGGGGAGGCGCGCCCGGCGTCCCAGCAGAGTGACGGCCGAATTGGCGGGCGCACCGCCGCGTGTGTGAGACGCACTGCTGCTCGTTGCACCCCCTGTCATTCGCTGGGCGCGTGCAGCCTTCGACACTAGCGGAGGACGCATCTTGTCCCTGGTGTTCAGCGGAGGGCCTGTGCGGTGTGTGGCAGTGTCGTGCTGGAGGGCCCACTGGTAGCGATGTGGGCTTCCTCGCCTCGCCTCGCCTCGCCTCGCCTCACACCAGGTGTCTGCGTAGTTTGCAGTGCATTCGCACCATTCCTATCCCTGTCCCTGTCCCCGTCCCGACTTGTCCCGACTGCCGCTCGCTGCCGCTCGGGTCGTGGTCCATATGACAGCGCAAGCACGACAAACGTCTGCGGGACGAGACGAGACGAGACGAGACGAGACGACTAAGGAATAAATTCGTGGTTACAAATCAAATTTGGAACTCTACACTCCTACACAACAATAGGCGGTGACGTATTTCAGAAATCACCTGCCGATTCGTACTGTTTTGTCGTTTTCAAAGTCCTCTCGGCAAACTTGGTTAGCACATTCTCCCTCAAACTGAGTTAATTACTGCATTTTCGTACCATTACAGTAGTTTAAAAGGCATAAAGAAGCATCTTTGTCACAACAGAAAGGTAGTTTGAAAATTGGGCTGGTGACATAACAAAATAAAACAGGAAGGGAGCCAGCAGCACCCGGGTTTCCCAGGCGGTCACCCATCCAAGTACTAGCCGTGCCCGATGATGCTTAACTTCGGTGATCGGACGAGAACCTGTGTATTCATCATGGTATGGCCGTTGGCGCTCATCTAATGTAGGAGCACGGCAGAATTCGCGTTCGGCTTTTCTCCCAACACACAAAATGTTAGTTTTCGGCCGCATTTGACGAAAGCGCTTCCTTCCGCAACAGCCAGTTCCTCGTGGACGGCGGGGGGAGGCGCGCCCGGCGTCCCAGCAGAGTGACGGCCGAATTGGCGGGCGCACCGCCGCGTGTGTGAGACGCACTGCTGCTCGTTGCACCCCCTGTCATTCGCTGGGCGCGTGCAGCCTTCGACACTAGCGGAGGACGCATCTTGTCCCTGGTGTTCAGCGGAGGGCCTGTGCGGTGTGTGGCAGTGTCGTGCTGGAGGGCCCACTGGTAGCGATGTGGGCTTCCTCGCCTCGCCTCGCCTCGCCTCGCCTCACACCAGGTGTCTGCGTAGTTTTCAGTGCATTCGCACCATTCCTATCCCTGTCCCTGTCCCCGTCCCGACTTGTCCCGACTTTGCTCGACTGCCGCTCGCTGCCGCTCGGGTCGTGGTCCATATGACAGCGCAAGCACGACAAACGTCTGCGGGACGAGACGAGACGAGACGAGACGAGACGACTAAGGAATAAATTCGTGGTTACAATTCAAATTTGGAA